>NC_058518.1:385339580-386589580 GCF_904849725.1 Hordeum vulgare subsp. vulgare | reverse complement strand
TTCTTCAAGGGTTGAAGCCTCGACTCCTGCAAGAAGTTGGACATGCCGCCGGCGCGTGGGTCACCGAGCTGCCTTCGGTGTTGTGGGGCCTCCGCACAACTCCGAATAGATCTACAGGGTGATCCCCGTTCTTCCTCGTTTATGGAGCAGAGGCAGTCCTTCCGAGCGAATTGCTTCACAACTATCCACGAATCGAACTCTTCTCCGAAGCCGAAGCGGAGCAGGCCAGGCAAGGTGGAGTGGATCTACTAGAAGAAGAGCGTGAGATGCCACTGACTCGCTCAACAATTTATCAACAAGATCTGCGGAGTTTTCACGCGCGGCACGTCAGGAGTCGTACATTCCAAGCAGGTGACCTGGTGCTCCGAGTGGACCAGCACAGGCCTCACAAGGTGGCTCTCGCCTGGGAAGGACCCTTCATCATCTCTTAGGTGCTGAACAACGAAGCATATCGAGTCTACAACCTCGACAGGGAAACGGACGAGCCGCGAGCATGGAACGGAGATCTCCTCAAGCGCTTCTTCACGTGACCGCCGACGGAGGCAATGTAAAGAACAAGTATCATTGAAGTAATACAAAGGAGACGGATTTTTTGCAGGTCCAAAATTGTGCTAACAGCCGCACTCGGGGACTTAGCTGCGATCCAGAATCGCCTAAGTCAAAAATTCTCTCCGAGTGTGCGCTAACAGCCGCACTCGGGGACTTAGCTGCTATCCAGACTCGCCTAAGTCAAAAAATTCTCTCCGAGTGTGCGCTAACAGCCACACTCGGGGACTTAGCTGTGATCCAGAATCGCCTAAGTCAAAAATTCTCTCCGAGTGTGCGCTAACAGCCGCACTTGGGGACTTAGCTGCGATCCAGAATCGCCTAAGTAAAAAACTTCTCTCCGAGTGTGCGCTAACAGTCGCACTCGGGGACTTAGCTGCGATCCAGAATCGCCTAAGTCAAAAAATTCTCTCCGAGTGTGCGCTAACAGCCGCACTCGGGGACTTAGCTGCGATCCAAAGTCGCCTAAGTAAAAAACTCTCTTCGGGTGCGCCCTAAAAGCCGCACACGGGGACTAAGCTGCGATCCAGAGTCGCCTAAGTAAAAAACTCTCTTCGAGTGCGCCCTAAAAGCCGCACTCGGGGACTTAGTTGCGATCCAGAATTGCCTAAGTAAAAAGCTTCCTTCGAGTGTATCCTCGAGATCCACTCGGAGGATTAGCAGACCCTCATTGAGGCTCATGTGGATGTCAAGACAACAGACAGCTACATGAGTATCAACTCGCTCCGATTGCGCACGAGATGCCGCACTCGGGGACTTAGCTGCGATCCATGAAATCTTCGAATCGAAGCTTCTTCGCGAGCTTCCTTGCAGTGCACTCGGACCAGCGATAGCGCCACGTCCGCACCACAACGCGCGGCAGACTTCTTCCATGCGTGCACTCTGTTTGGGACGTCCTCCAGCCGAGTCATCAACCATTCTATTTATTGCCGGGCATCGTCTTCCGGGCACAGCTCCTTGTCGATCTGGCCGATGACTTCTCTCAGCAGTGCAATCATCTTCCTCGCCCAGTCGTTGACATACTTCTCCTGCGAAATGCATCGACGGTTCATCACCTGCATTTGACCCATCAGTTCACTTCTTTGCTTGCCCATTTTCTCAATTTCCGCCACCAATGCCTTGTTGGTCTCCCGGGACTCCTCCAAAGACTTCTCTCGGTCAGCAAGTGCCCCCTTCACACCAGCCAAGTCATTCACAGCCGCCTCCAATTCCGCAGCAAGCTGAACCTTTTCCGCCTTCAGAGTATTGTACGCGGATCCCATTTTGCAAGTCTTCTGCCAAATCAGCCCAAAGGGAATCTCAGACACATTCAACAAGGAAAACAAACAAAGTTC
This sequence comes from Hordeum vulgare subsp. vulgare, assembly GCF_904849725.1. Lineage (NCBI taxonomy): Eukaryota > Viridiplantae > Streptophyta > Magnoliopsida > Poales > Poaceae > Hordeum > Hordeum vulgare. The sequence continues at coordinate 386,587,700 of NC_058518.1, read as the reverse complement.
TTCAGACCCCTGTCGATGCAAGCACTCGACAGCGGTCTCGGGGACTACACCCAGTGGGTTCACTAAGAGTGACCCCACTGGCATGAAGCTCGAACAGGCCGGCCCTATTGAGCTACATGACGAACAGGCCAATCTACGAGAATGTTATAACCCGACCTGAGTAACACTACTCTCGGGGACTACATCCAGTGGATGCACTCTGAGTGCCCCCACTAGTAATATTCGGGCAGACCAGCTCGGATCTGCTCAGATAACGGCAAATACATATAAAGACAACTGCCGGTGCAAGCACTCAACAGCAGTCTCGGGGACTACACCCACTGGGTTCACTCTGAGTGAACCCACTGCAAAATAATCCTACTGTATCCGAGTATATCACTTGGACACCCAGTGGGTTACAAGAGGGAAGTAAAAACTTACTAGCGCACTTACTCGGATATCGTCTTGGAGCTCCAAGCTTCTCTGGTACAAAGACGCGATGGAGTCGTACGCTCCCTTGGCATCACCCACCATCAACTCCACTTGAACCATGGCCTCCTTGGCGGCTCCCACTTGGTCTTCCGGGAGGTGTAGGGCGTCGTACTGGACTGTCGACGGTCCTGGCACAACAGAAGACTCCTTGGGCATCCCAAGTCCCGCTCCAGTCGGTTCCGCCGCGAGGGACACCGCCTCAGTCGACGGGATCGGCTCGGTCGGCGGCGCGTCCACAGTGGGAGCAGCAGCAGATGGAACAACCTCAAGGACAGGCGCCAAAGTTGGCCCTGATCCCCTTTTGCCGTCCTCCTCCAGATGAATCACCTCCGAAGGAAGCTCGACTGAACAACATGAGGTTGCAGAAAAAGGGCAAGATTAAAGACAGCACTCGCAAAACAATAATGCAAACTCTCGGAGTCGTCACAACGTACCTTGCTGAGATGTGGCAATGTTATCCGCATCCATGGGATCATCGTCCTGGCGTGGCAGAGAGGTGGCAGAGGTGGCAGCTCTATCGAGTAAAATCCACTCATCCGATAAGCACGAGTTCAGTCAAATATCGAATGAAGATGGGAGAACAAGACACTTACGTTGAGGCAACTGGAACTGCGATCCTCATCCGAGGCAAATCTTTTCGAGGCTTGGGCCCACTCGGTTTGGCCACCTTGGACGGTTGGTCCGTAGCCTCGGCAGTAGCGTCCCTGGTCCTCTTCGCGCTCCGAGCACTCGGAGCCACGGGAGGAGCTGGCGGAGCACTCGGAGCCAGAGGAGAAGCAGGCGGAGCACTCGGAGCTGTTGGAGGAGCCGGCGGAGCCGTGGGTTCGTGACGGCGCTTAGTTTGAGGCTCTGATGGTGGAGGTGGCGAGCTCTGCTCTCCAACCTCCCCCTCCTCCTCTTCAGACTCCTCCTCCGTCTCCCCACTGTCGGAGACGTACTCGGTGCTATCCACGCTGCCCTCCTGGCTGCCCTCCTCTTCCTCAGCAGGATTCCCATTCGAGACGGGAGAATACCAGTTGGTCCACTCCTGCACAAAATACAGTCGTAAACGTCAGACATCAAGCGACGACACAAGAAAAGCGATAAATCTAAGAAGATTGAAAGCACTCGACAAGATGCGCTCACCTCATTCGGAGGAGGGTTGTCGGCGCGGAAGGGCCTCACTCGTCGGGCTCCTTGGGGGTTGTCGCATGCGCCTGTGATGTCGCGGACCCACGCTGTCATCGTCTCCCCGGTCACGCACTCTGGGTGAGTCCGAGTGGAATCCTCAGGCCCCACATAGTGCCACATGGCGTGGTGTCGGGTTTGCAGCGGCTGGATGCGCCGACCCAGAAAGGTCTCCACCAAGTCCGTGTCGGTGACTCCCTTGCGGACGACGGTTATCACCGCGTCGACCAGAGGCTGTATCTGAATCTTTTCCAACTTGGAGAGCGCAAGTTGTCTGGGAGGAGCCGGACGGTCTAGGCTAAAGGGCGGCAACCCAGCATTCGGACAAGCTATGTCCTGGCAGTAGAACCAGATCGACTGCCAGTTCCTAACTGACTCGGACAACTGGAGAGGGGGGTAGCTACTCTTCATTTTCTTTTGGAAGCCTAAGCCCCCACAGAGCTGGAGGAGATGGGTTTTATCGTCCGACTGGCTAAGCTTGTTGACAGTCTGAGACCTAGCGGAGAAGATATACTTAAAGAGCCCCCAATGGGGGGGACATCGAATAAAGCACTCGCACAGAGTGACGAATGCGGCGAGATGAGCTATCGCCTTGGCAGGAAAATGATGGAGCTACGCCCCGAAGTGATTCATAATACCTCTAAAAAAGGGGTGGGGAGGCACGGAGAAGCCCCTGTACACGTGGCTGAGCAGCAAGACGTGCTCTCCCTCCTCCGGCGCCGGCTCCGTCTCGCCCTCCGCCGGCAACCTCCATGACTTATTGGCAATCATGCCTTGCTCCACCAGCTCCAGCAGGTCGTTCGTCGTCACCGTGGAGGGGAGGAAATCCCCCTGGATCCAACCTGTCGGTAATGCTCGCTGTCGCCGCTGAGCAGGAGCCGCCGCCTTCTTCTTCTTCTTCTGCGACTCAAGCTTGCTCGTCTGCCCCTTCGTCATGGTGAAGGCAGCAAATCCGCAGAGGAGGAGAGGAAGGAGGAGGCTTGGAACGCACAGTTAGCTACGGGAGAAGCGGGGTGAGTGCGAGTAACAAGGGCAGCGCAACAAGAAACCCCCGCTGGAGAGGTTTAAATAAGGTTCCGACTGGGTCACTAACAGGTGGCCCCGAAATCTTATCCCCCGACCGAAGGCACGGTAATCGAGGTGGCAGAAACTACTCGATGACGATGTCGACATCCCCGCTGAGCACGCGGCAACCGAAATTTGACAATCCCAGAAAATCCGCCGCTGTCAGTTTGACCGGTCACATCGAAAGATTCCACGGAAGCACTCGGTCCCTGATGGTTTGTTTCACTGCCATATTCACTCGGATCACTGGTCGAAAGGATAAAATGGACTGAGGCTAACAACGCCAAAGTAACATCCATACCAGTCGGATCCGTACTCCAGGTACCACTTCGTTGCTCCAACCCCGATCCATTCGGGGACTAATGATGGGGTTATAGTCCCAGGGTAGGGTCATAGGCCTGCCCTATAGGTCCTACCCAAGGACTACCCTTCACAGAGGGCAAGGCCCTTAGACAGTTCTGACTGAACTAAGGACCCCCCATCATCCAGTCGGTGACGAGCATTCGGAGCATATTTATCGTACCGACTGAATTCCACTCTGTACATCGTAACCTCCCGGGAGGGCAACGGTCGTACGTTTTCATACACCATTATTAGCATTTAAGACATACGTTACCTGTAACGTATGCATTTATTCGCCACTACTCCACCCCTTTCCACCGGACCGTTGTGAAGGGCAGCGCACTCTATATAAGCCGCCCTTCCCCACTAGTGCAGGGGTTGGCATTTACTGTAATCCTATATTCCACTCGACGCTAAAGCTCCCAAGAGCACTGAGACGTAGGGCTTTTACCTCCACCGCAGAGGGGCCTGAACTCATACAACCTCGCCATAGCTAAGGCTCTTCCCATCCTTTCGTACCCTACACATCTACTGTCAGACTTCTACCACGACAATTGCCTCAGCAACCTTGATCGAGTCTTACAGAGATGCGAAGAAACCAACCTCGTCTTGAATTGGGAGAAGTGCCACTTTATGGTTAATGAAGGTATCATCTTAGGACACAAAATCTCTGAAAGAGGCATTGAAGTTGATAAGGCTAAGGTTGATGCAATTGAGAAAATGCCTTGCCCCACAGATATCAGAGGTATCAGAAGTTTCTTAGGTCATGTTGGTTTCTATAGAAGGTTTGTTAAATACTTCTCTAAGATTTCTAGGCCTCTTACCAACCTCTTGCAGAAGGATGTTCCTTTTGTTTTTGATGAGGATTGTGAGGAAGCTTTCGAAATACTTAAGAAGGCTTTGATAACCGCACCTATTGTTCAACCACCTGACTGGAACTTGTCCTTTGAAATCATGTACGGTGCTAGTGATTATGCTGTTGGTGCTGTTCTAGGACAAAGAGTTGAAAAGAAGTTGAATGTCATTCACTATGCTAGTAGAACTCTAGACAGTGCCCAAAGAAACTATGCCACTACGGAGAAGGAATTTTTAGCAGTCGTGTTTGCATGTGAAAAATTCAGATCTTATATAGTTGACTCCAAAGTCACTATTCACTGTGATCATGCTGCTATTAAGTACCTTATGCAGAAGAAGGACGCTAAACCTAGGCTGATCGGATGGGTTCTCCTGCTACAGGAATTTGATTTGCACGTCGTTGACCGAAAGGGTGCTGATAACCCTGTAGCAGATAACTTGTCTAGGCTAGAGAATGTCCTTGATGACCCACTACCAATTGATGATAGCTTTCCTGATGAGCAATTAAATGTCATCCGCACTTCACTTAGTGCACCGTGGTACGCCGATTATGCAAACTATATCGTAGCCAAATACATACCACCCAGTTTCACCTATCAACAAAAGAATAAATTCTTCTTTGGTTTGAGACACTACTTTTGGGATGATCCTCACCTTTATAAGGAAGGAGTAGATGGTGTTATTAGACGTTGTGTGCCTGAACATGAACAGGGACAGATCCTGCAGAAGTGTCATTCTGAAGCCTATGGAGGACACCACACTGGAGATAGAACTGCCCATAAGGTATTGCAATCAGGTTTCTATTGGCCCACTCTCTTCAAGGATGCCCGTAAGTTTGTCTTGTCTTGTGACGAATGCCAAAGGATAGGGAACATCAGTAAGCGTCAAGAGATGCCTATGAACTATTCACTTGTCATTGAACCATTTGATGTCTGGGGCTTTGATTATATGGGACCCTTCCCGAGTTCCAATGGGTACACTCACATCTTAGTTGTTGTGGATTACGTTACTAAGTGGGTAGAAGTTATCCCCACTAAAAATGCTGATCACCACACCTCTATTAAGATGCTTAAAGAAGTCATATTCCCAAGATTTGGAGTCCCTACATACTTGATGACTGATGGCGGTTCACACTTCATTCATGGTGTTTTCCGCAAGATGCTAACTAACTATGATGTCTACCATAGAGTTGCATCTCCTTATCATCCTCAGTCTAGTGGTCAAGTTGAGTTGAGTAATAGGGAGATCAAGTTGATCCTACAAAAGACCGTCAATAGATCTCGAAAGAACTGGTCAAGCAAACTTGACGATGCACTATGGGCTTATAGGACTGCTTATTAGAATCCCATGGGCATGTCACCGTATAAAATGGTTTACGGTAAGGCCTGTCATTTACCTCTTGAGCTGGAACACAAAGCTTATTGGGCAATCAAAGAGCTCAACTTTGATTTCAAACTTGCTGGTGAGAAGCGGTTGTTTGATATCAGCTTGTTAGATGAATGGAGAGCCCAAGCATATGATAATGCCAGGTTGTTCAAGGAAAAGGTTAAGAGATGGCACGACAAACGGATACAGAAACGAGAGTTCAATGTAGGTGATTATGTCTTGCTATACAATTCTCGTTTGGGAATCTTTGCACGCAAGCTTCTCTCTAAATGGGAAGGTCCCTATGTTGTCGAGGAAGTATATCATTCCGATGCCATCAAAATCAATAGCACGGAAGGAAATTTTCCTAGAGTGGTAAATGGGCAAAGAATCAAGCATTACATCTCTGGTACTCCCATAAATGTTGAGACCAACATCATCAATGTCATAACTCCGTAGGAGTACATAAGGGATGTTTATCAGCCTGTTTCAGACCTTGAAAACGAAGATGTATCTGTTTCGACAAGAAATTGGACTCCGATACTTTTCCAATAGGAAATTTCCTCAGTTTTGGAATTTTTGGAAAATTAGAAAAATAAAAAGTAGTCCGAAGAGCAAACGAGGAAGCCACAAGGGCCCACTCCGCCACCACCCCCCTGGTGGCGGTGGGCAAACTTGTGGGCATCTCGTGTGCCTCCCGGACTCCGTTTTCTTACGGAAGACTCCTTCTGGCCCAGAAAAAATAAATATATAGTCGCCCGAAGGTTTTGATCTCCGTATCGCGTAGTTTTCCTCTGTTTTCGTTTCGAGCTTGTTGTCTGCCGCAGATTTAGAGCAAAGATGTCTTAGGAATCTGTTGGGGAGAATGATCTTCACCAAGTTCATGAGGAAGTAGATGCTGATCTGAAAAGAGTAGAAGTCATGGAAGCCAAGGACCAAGCTAAGGAGAAAACCCAAGCTAGGGAGGAAGTTCAACCTATGTTCAACATTGAAGACATTGAAGGAGTAGATTTTCTCCAACCCTTCCTCCACGTGTTGTCTCCATCCTTGATTGAACTCTTGAGATTCTGCAAAACAACTCGTGCTCGCAATATTTCTCTTTCTTGTGAAGTTTTTTTGTCGGAAAACCATGTCACAGATCTCAAAGGTATAAATCAAAGATTGATAGCTCTCTTGGAATCAAAGGCGACAACAACACCACCATCACCACCAAAGGAAGACAACTAAGCATTGGTATGGGCAATCCCCTTGGCTTCTGCCAAGCTTGGGGGAGTTGCCCTGGTATCGTATCACCTTTATATCTTTTGCTTTTACCTTTGTTTTAGTTCTTTCCTTTTCAGTTTTTATTTCTTCTTTTAGAGGAATAAGTCTTTAGTTTTTAGTTTGAGTCTTTTGCTTTTGTCTCTCCCCCAATGTATTCGAGCTTACGAGCTATATAATAAAGAGTGTCTTAGTCAAGGGCTTTGCTTTGTGCCATGATCAAAAGTATGAAAAGAACGATAGCATGAAAGATCATGAGACGATCTTATGGAAAGTGATAACTTCACTTATGACAAGTATGATGATTGAAACTTGTTGAGAATAAATCAACATAGACCTCAGTCATTGTTGCAATTAATAAGAAGTAATAAGGAAAGAGAGGTTCACATATATATATATATCATCTTAGACACTTTTTACAATTGTGAGCACTCACCAAACTATTACATGCCTAGGAGTAGATGTTGGACAAGGAAGACAACATAATGAATTGTGTTTGCTTGGTTCCAAACAATGTTATATGATTAGAGATCCCTTAGCATGTGACGATTGCTTCCACCTCATATTAGCCAAAACTCCCGCACCAAGTAGAGATACTACTTGTGCATCCATAAATCTCCAACCCAGTTTTGCCATGAGAGTCCACCATACCTACCTATGGATTGAATAAGATCCTTCAAGTAAGTTGTCATCGGTGCAAGCAATAAAAATTGCTCTCTAATATGTATGATCTATTAGTGTGTGGAAAATAAGCTTTGTACGAACATGTGGTGAGGAAGACATAAAAGCAACAGACTGCATAATAAAGTTCTTTATCACATGAGGCAATATAAAGTGACGTTCTTCCGCACTAAGAGGACACACATCCAAACCTCAAAAGCGCATGACAACCTCTGCTTCCCTCTGCGAAGGGCCTATCTTGTACCTTTACTTTTTACCCTTGTAAGAGTCATGGTGATCATCACCAATCCCCTTTTTGCCTTTGTCTTGGCTACCGTCACATGCTTGGGAAAGATCTATATTCATATATCAACTTGGAGTTGAGTACTCATACTTTATTATTGTTGACTTTACCCTTGAGGTAAACCGTTGGGAGGCAAAACTATAAGCCCCTATCTTCCTCTGTGTCCAGCTGAAGCTTTGACACCATGAGTACCACGTGAGTTATAACAATTGTGTAAAACAAAAGACATGATTGAGTATGCGGGTTTGTCTTACAAGCTCTTATTTGACTCTTTCTGATGTGGTGATAAATTGCAATTGCTTCAATGACTATGGACTATTGTTGCTTATTTATCCGTAAGGTTTTTGCTTCATCCTTTGCTTTGTGAAGGAATTGTTACTTTACCATAAGAATATTTATGATATATTGGTGTTCTATGTGTGATCATGATGCCCTTATGTCCGTATTATGTCTTATCGACACCTTCGTCCCCAAACATGTGGACATGTTTATGGAACTTGGTTTTCGCTTGAGGACAAGCGAGGTCTAAGCTTGGGGGAGTTGATACGTCCATTTTGCATCATGCTTTCATGATGATATTTATTGCTTCTTGGGTTGTTATAGTACTTGTGGTACCATATTTATGCCTTTTCTCTCTTATTTTGCAAGGATTATTTGAAGAGGGAGAATTCAGGCAGCTGGAATTCTGGACTGGAAAAGGATCAAATCCTTGTCCACTATTCTGCACATCTCCAAATGCCCTGAAAATTTACATGGATTTTTCTGGATTATATTAAAAATACTGGGCGAAAGAACTACCGGAGGGGGGCCACCAGGGCCCCACAAGCTTGCCCACCGCCACCACCCCCCTGGTGGTGCAGGGCAGGCTTGTGGGCTGCCTGAAGGCCCACTAGCCCCCCTCTTTTGCTATATGAAGCGTCCTGGTCTGGAAAAATCATAAGGGAGCTTTTTCGTGGTTTCGCCGCCGCCACGAGGCGGAACTTGAGCAGATCCAATCTAGAGCTCCGGCAGGACGATCCTGCCGGGGAAACTTCCCTTCCGGAGGGGAAAATCGTCGCCATCGTCATCACCAACACTCCTATCGTCGGAGGGGATGCGTCTTCATCAACATCTTCATCAGCACCATCTCCTCTCCAATCCCTAGTTCATCTCTTGTAATCAATCTCCGTCTCACGACTCCGATTGGTACTTGTAAGGTTGCTAGTAGTGTTGATTACTCTTTGTAGTTGATGCTAGTTGGATTACTTGGTGGAAGAGTTTATGTTCAGATCCTTGATGCTATTCATTACACCTCTCATCATGATTATGATTATTTTTTGTGAGTAGTTACTTTTGTTCCTGAGGACATGGGATAAGTCATGCTGATAATAGTCATGTGAATTTGATATTCGTTCGGTATTTTGATATGATGTATGTTGTTTTTCCTCTAGTGGTATTATGTGAATGTCGACTACATAACACTTCACCATATTTGGGCCTAGAGGAAGGTATTGGGAAGTAGTAAGTAGATGATAGGTTGCTGGAGTGACAGAAGCTTAAACCCCAGTCTATGTGTTGCTTCGTGAGGGGCTGATTTGGATCCACTAGTTTAATGCTATGGTTAGACTTTGTCTTAATTCTTCTTTTGTAGTTGCGGATGCTTGCGACAGAGGTTAATCATAAGTGGAATGCTTGTCCACGTAAGGGCAGTACCCAACCGCCGGTCCACCCACATATCAAACTATCAAAGTAACGAACGCGAATCATATGAACATGATGAAACTAGCATGACAGAAATTCCCGTGTGTCCTCGGGAGCGTTTTACCTCCTATAAGACTTTGTTCAGGCTTGTCCCTTGCTACAGAAGGGATTGGGCCACTTGTTGCACCGTTGCTACTACTTGTTACTTGTTACTCTTTGCTTGCTATGTTTCACCTCGCTACACAATCACTTGTTACCGCTACTTTCAGTGCTTGTAGTTATTACCTTGGTGAAATTCGTTTATCAGAGCCTTCTGCTCCTCGTTGGGTTCGACACTCTTACTTATCGAAAGGACTACGATTGATCCCCTATACTTGTGGGTCATCATGGTTGAACATCAACCGTTCCAAGGGTGTCGTCTATGGAGGTATCTATGCTACCCGTCTTGCCACACACTTTGAGATACCCATTAGACTGGGAGAGGAAGGAGAGATTCTTCTCCCTTAGAAATATCTGGATTATGACAGCATGGTTCGCCATGATTTTCTGGATAGAGATGCTAGTAGACGGAAGATTTATAACCTGGTATTTAGTCAGGGTACTCGAGAGACTATTACTTTGCCTGCTCCTTCTTTGTTTGATCTTCATGCATGGAGGTACACTATTATGCCCTCAGACATCTACGCATATTGGGGCTTGGCCCAACCACAGGTGCCCGTGCCCGAGCCGCCAGTCGAGTACCAGACGCTAGTTTATCAGTGGGAGCCAGAGGAGCTCACACAGCAGTGGCATCCATAGTCTGCTCCGGATTATCCCGGAGCAGGTTATTTCCCACCTTGGGAGTAGACCAAGCTAGGCCAAAAGCCTAAGATTGGGGGAGTACATGTTTGAGCCGGTGTTTACACTTTGCCACTGTATTATCCATGCTAGTTCATTTTTGGTTTTTTTTCATTTTCTTGTTTTGCGTCCTTTTGAGAAAACCCAAAAAGATTTTTCTTTCTTCTTTTGCTTGTTGGGAGCTTTCCCGTGTAAATAGTTTTCTTTTTCTTTGGGTCAAGGTAGAAGATATTGGTTACAATGTTTAGTGGTTCTTGCATGCCTACCTGTTTAGCTTTCAAAGAGCCATATTACTTTGCCTTCTCCTTTGTGTTTGCCTGCAAATTTCAGCTTAGTTCAATGCACGAGCATGCTTATTATTGTTCACATCGTTCGATCGTGCAAATGAAAGGCAATAATGATGATATATGATGAAGTGACTGAGACTGGAAAAGCTGGTATGAACTCTGTCTATTTTGTTTTTGTAAATATGACTAGCTTGTCATGCATGATTCAGCTTTGTTGTGAGATAACCATGTTTGCAATGACAACTTAGAGATCATAATTTCTGATGCCATGCTTAACTAGCTGAGAGCTTATAATGGTTTGTCTTGAATTCCAACATAGATTTTGAGATGACTATGATGTAGTATGATAGGATGGTATTCTCCTTTGAATGATTCAAGTGGCTTGACTTGGCGCATGTTCATGCATGTAGTTGAAACAAAATCAACATAGCCTCTATGATGTTCATGTTCATGGTGATTTATATCTTGTTCATGCTTGCATTCAATGTTAGTCAAACTCATTGCATCTTGATGACTGTTGTCGCTCTCTAGTTGGTCGCTTCCCAGTCTTTTGCTAGCCTTCACTTGTACTAAGCGGAATACTGCTTGTGCATCCACTTCCATAAACCCAAAAGTGTTTCCATGACAGTACACCATACCTAACTATCTGCGGTATCTACCTGCCGTTCCAAGTAAATTTGCATGTGCCACTCTCTAAACCTTCAAGATATAATCTGTTTTGCATGCCCGGACCGCTCATGTGGTGACAAGGGACTATTGGTATCTTCCAAGCTAGGAGTGTTATCCTCGACATGTGTTTATTCACTGTCATTCACGAGAAAGGGGCCGGTAATTGGAATGCCCAGTTCCACGCTTAAATCAAAAACATAACTGTAAAACAAGACTCCCCCTGGATTGATGTTAGTATGGACGGTACCCGAGGATTCGGCTAGCCGTGGAGTGTGATTGATTGGTGGTGGGGGAGTTAAAACTTTACTTTTCTGTTTGGGAACCGCCTATAGCATGAGTAGCATGGAAGATATTGAGAACTCTTGGTCATTGCGTTGACAATGAAAGCATGCCACCCAAAATTATTATCTCTGTTTTCAAAGCTTGAGCTCTGGCACCTCTCAAATCAATCCTTCCCTCTGCGAAGGGCCTGTCTATTTATTTTCATGTTGAGTCATCCTCCTCTTATATAAGCACCAATTTGAGAGCACCTCTGTCATTTTTATGCTTTGCTTTTGATTGATATTGAGTATGACTATGACTGGATCTTCGTTGCTATGAATTACAATGTTTAGTCAGCCCTTGATCTTTGAAAGTGCTCTGCATTTATGTTTTGGTCTCAGAAAGATCTAGCGAGATACCACCTATTCATATTGCTTCATTCTTGTTTTGATTGAATTGTTGGTATTTGAAACTCATTATTATTTGCTCGTTAGCTGATTATGACATTGATATTAGTCTACTGTGAGACCTTTGTGTCACTTGCTTATGTGGTTAACTTGTGATCTTGCTGAAATTCTGGTCATGAGTTAGACATAGTTGCAACAACAAGATCAAACAAAGTTTGACAAAGTGTTTCTTTCTCTCTCAGTTTGTCAACTGAGTTGCTTGAGGACAAACAAGGTTTTAAGCTTGGGGGAGTTGATACGTCTCCATCGTATCTACTTTTCCAAACTCTTTTGCCCTTGTTTTGGACTCTAATTTGCATGATTTGAATGGAACTAACCTGGACTCACGTTGTTTTCAGCATAATTGCCTTGGTGTTGTTTTTGTGCAGAAATGAAAGTTCTCAGAACGTCCTGAAACTTTACGGAGAATATTTTTGGAAAATATGAAAAATACCTGCGCAAAGATCCACCGGAGGGGATGGGCCAGTGGGCCACAAGCCGTGTAGCCGCCACCCCCCCCCCCCCCGGGTGGCGGCTAGCAAGCTTGTGGGGCCCACGTGGCTCTGCCGCCCCCAATCTCAGCTCTATAAATTCACTTTCGTCCCAGAAAAAATAAAAAGAGAAGATTTCGCCGCGTTTGCGATATGGAGGCGCCGCCACATCCTGTTCTTCATCTAGAGGGCAGATCTGGAGTCCGTTTTGGGCTCCGGAGAGGGGAAATCTTCGCCATCGTCATCATCAACCTTCTTCCATCTCCAATTCCATGAAGCTCTTCATCGTTCGTGAGTAATCTATTCGTAGGCTCGCTGGGCGGTGATGAGTAGGATGAGATCTATCATATAATCGAGTTAGTTTTGACGGGGATTGATCCCTAGTATCCACTATGTTCTGAGATTGATGTTGCTACTACTTTGCCATGCTTAATGCTTGTCACTAGGGCCCGAGTGCCATGATTTCAGATCTGAAATTATTATGTTGTCACCAATATATGTGTGTTTTAGATCCGATCTTGCAAGTTGTAGTTACCTACTATGTGTTATGATCCGGCAACCCCGGAGTGACAATAACCGGAACCACTCCCGGTGATGACCATAGTTTGAGGAGTTCATGTGTTCACCAAGTGCTAATGCGTTGGTCCGGTTCTTTATTAAAAGGAGAACCTTAATATCCCGTAGTTTCCTTTTGGACCACGCTGCCACGGGAGGGATGGACAATAGATGTCATGCAAGTTCTTTTCCCTAAGCACGTATGACGACACACGGAATGCATGCCTACATCACATTGACGAACGGGAGCTAGCCACATATATCTCCGTGTTATAAATGTCGCATGATGAATATCATCCAGACAAATCACCGACCCATTGCCTACGAGTTTGTCCCACTGCTGTTGTTACTTGTCTTGCTCTGCTGCTACTGTTGTTACTTGTCTTGCTCTGCTGCTACTGTTGTTACTACTCCCGCCTGCTACTGTTGCTACTTGCTACTGCTGTCACTACTGCTGTTCCTTGCCACTTCTATTACTCGTTACACTGCTGCTACCTGCTACAATTTTGGTTCGCTGGTCGTTGACGGGAACAGACAATTTCCGTCAACGGGCAACTTCTGGCACCATTGATACAATCGTTAGGAATAGTCTGTCGTCAACAGATCGTTTCTGACACCGTTGTTATCATACTACTTTGCTGCTGATACTTTGCTTGCAGATACTAATCTTTCAGGTGTGGTTGAATCTGATAAATTCAGCTGCTAATACTCGAGAGTATCCTCTCACCTCCTGCCTAGCGAATCAACAAATTTGGGTCGAATACTCTACCCTCGAAAACTGTTGCGAACCCACGCGCTGGTGGGCCATCACCAACATTCTTATGGTACCGTTGCAGGGGAAGGTCTGTTTTCACAGAGTCTGCATTTTTCTGGCGCCGTTGCCGGGGAGGTATTGCTATATTCTCTGAGTCACTTGGGATTTATATCTGCTGATCACTATGAAGAATCTGAAGGATCCAAAAGCCAAAGTCTTGCCCTCAACTACGAGGGGAGGTAAGGAACTGCCATCTAGCTCTGCACTTGATTCACCTTCAGTTATGAGTAAGTTTGCGACATCACCTCCTGCTAGAAATCTTGATATGTCACGTATGCTTGATGATGCTTATGATGCTATGTCTGATACTATGCCTGATACTGCTAGAGATGCTATGCCTGATACTGCTAGAGATGCTATGCCTGATGATGCTAGAGATGCTATGCTTGATATTGCTAGAGATACTACTTTGCATGATGTTCCACTAGGAGTGTTCCTTGATGCTCGTATTGCTAGAGTTACTGCCAATGCTCGTGATGCTTCTGAAACTGCAGATACTATTGAGATAGAACCTGCTTTTGCTCCTGCTAGATCTAGCTCTCCTAGATATGAATTGCCTGATATACCTAAGCGTTACGTTATGGAGGGAGAGATAGCTGAGGATTTTCTTGCGTGTAAGGATGCCTATGACGCTGAGAAATTACTTCTCAAGTGGAAGGAAAAATCTCTGAAAGCTAGAATGAAATACGACCCGAAGTTTGACACTTCACCTATCTTTATCACCGATAAGGATTATGAATTCTCTGTTGACCCTGAGATAATCACTCTAGTCGAATCTGATCCTTTCCACGGTTATGAGTCTGAGACGGTAGTAGCCCATCTTACCAAACTACACGATATATCCACCCTTTTCACTAGTGAGGAGAAGATCCGCCACTATTATACCCTTAAGTTGTTTCCTTTCTCTCTAAAGGATGACGCTAAAGCCTGGTTCACCTCTCTTGCTCCTGGATGTGTGAGTAGTCCCCGGGATATGGTCTATAACTTTTGTGAGAAATATTTCCCTGCCCATAAGAAGCAAGCTACCTTGCAGGAAATATACAACTTTGCTCAACTCCAAGGAGAGAGTCTCCCACAAGCTTGGGGGAGGCTCGTCCAGCTACAGAATGCTTTGCCTGATCACCCTCTTAAGAAGAACGAGATGCCTCTAGAGACCACCTAGATACTTGTGCCGGTTGTGTTTTTAGGGAATGAACTGTAGAACAAGCTGAGACCCTTCTGAATAACATCTTGATCAACGATAATGCTTGGACTATCCCCGAACCACCTCCTAAGCCAACTCCGAAGAAAAGAGGTATTCTATTCCTCAGTCCCGAAGATATGCAAGAAGCCAAGAAATCTATGCAAGAGAAAGGCATTAGATCTGAAGATGTCAAAAATCTACCACCTATCGAAGAGATCCATGGTCTCGATAACCCGATACAAGTAGTAGAAGTGAATTCTCTGCGTAGGTTTGATGAGAGTGATATTCCTTTTGACAAACCTGCTAGCCTATGCATTGACGAATTTGACAACTTTGTTGCCAAACAACAAAGTTTCAATGATTATGTTAGCAGACATTTGGAACAAAGTACTCGTATGCTTAGCCATTTAAGTGCTTGTGTAGACAGAAATGTCAATGATCTGAAGCTTCTGAGTAAACATGCCTCTATGATTACTACTCAGGTAGAACAAGTACTTAAAGCTCAGAATGACTTTCTCAATGAATTAAATGACAACTCTGTGAGAGTCGTTACTAGAGGAGGCAAAATGACTCAGGAACCTTTGTATCCTGAAGGTCATCCTAAGAGAATTGATCAAGATTCTCAAGGAATTAATGCTGATACACCCAGCCATCCTAAGGAGAAGAAGAAGGATGATAGAAACCTACATGTCAGTTCACCAAATACTGTCACACCTGAAGAACCAAATGATATTTCTGCATCTGATGCAGAAACACAATCTTGTGATGAACATGAACCTGGTGACAATATGGACAGTGATGTTCCTAATAATGCTCAACCTAGCAATGATGAGGATGTGGAGATTGAACCTACGGTTAATCCTGATAACCCACAACCTAAGAGATACGATAAGAATGACTTCACTGCTTGGAAGCATGGTAAAGAAAGGGAGCCATGGGTTTAGAGATCTATCCCTTTCCTCCTAAGCCATCCAAGAAAAAGGATGATGAGGATTTTGAGCGCTTCGTTGAGATGATAAGACCCATCTTTCTGCAGATGCGGTTAACTGATATGCTCAAAATGTCTCCGTATGCCAAGTACATGAAAGATATCGTGACTAATAAACGGAAGATACCAGATCTTGAGATCTCCACCATGCTTGCCAATTACACTTTCAAAGGTGGAACTCCTAAGAAACTTGGTGATCCCGCAGTGCCCACTATACCTTGCTCCATTAAAGGAACTACGTAAGAACTGCCTTATGTGACCTTTGAGCCGGCGATAGTGTTATGTCGCTCTCTCTTTATCGTAGACTTGAATTGGATAAGTTTACACCCACTGAAATTTCTCTGCAAATGGCTGACAAATCAACTGCTTTCCCTATCGGCATTTGCGAGGATGTGCGTGTTGTGGTTGCTAACACCACTATCTTAACAGACTTTGTTATCTTGGATATTCCCGAGGACGATACCATGGTTGTCATCCTCGGAAGACCCTTTTTAAACACTGCAGGGGCTGTTATAGATTGCAACAAAGGCAATGTCACTTTTCATGTCAACGGTAATGAGCACACAGTGCAGTTTCCGAAGAGACTTCATTGATTCTTATTGGGAGCTTTGAATTACCTATTCCTCGTGTCAAGATGAAGTATGATTTGCTTGTTGGGGAGATTCGAAAATTCTCCGTTCTCTCTTGTGATTCAAGAAGGTTTTGTCATGAGGACTTGATCAACCCCATTGACTGATTTCTTTCGATGACCATGAAATGGATGAATCAAAGAGTCACCTACCTCTATTTTGAGCTTTAATTTTCTGTTGCTTAGAAGAAAAATGATAGATTTAGTTTAGCTTTTCCTGTTTTCTGTTTTAGCGTCCCGGAGAAAAATACCCCGAAAATAAAAGTTCTCCCATGGTCGTGAAAATTTAGTATGTTTTTTCTGGAATATTTGAAAAATACTGGGCCTGAGAGCTGGCCTGGGGGCCTGACCAGTGGGCCACAAGCCCTGCAGCCGCCACCCCCCTGGTGCCGGCTACCAAGCTTGTGGGGCCCACAGGGACCCCCTCCACTCATTCCAGCTCCCATCCTCTTCTTCCACCTCCAAAAAAAATTGTTTCGCAGCTCAAACCCGTGTTCTTGCTCATTTGGCTGTGATTTTCTATCTCCTTGCTCAAAGCACCATTCTCCAAACCGTTTTGGGGAAATTACTCCTTGGTAAGTGACTCCTCCATTGGTCCAATTAGTTTTTGCTCTAGTGCTTTATCCTTCGTGTATTCTTGCTACCTTGGTGACCCTGTTCTTGAGCTAGAAATGTGGATTTTAGCTGGTTCCAAGTAGTTTTAGCGTGTGATACGGTCTCTAGGCACTAGTAGGAGTAGTTGCTACAAGTTGGGTTAATCTTTATTCACTTTTCTTTCAAAGTCTCTAAAAATTTCAGAATTTTTCAGAGCTAGAAAAAGGAAAAGATGAGGAGGTTCTTGAGAGGCTCCTCAAGCCGTAACCCCAAGGAGGATGAGAAGAACCACCCCAAGTACGTACTCCCTCGAGTCACAGAAGTCCGAGCGTGCGAGTGGCCAAGTGATGAATTTTTGCGCGCCGCTTGCTTTATGAAGACTTTTATTACTTGGTGGAGAACGCAGGTCTTACTGCGTTCGTTGAAGATAAGTGCGCACAATACCTCCTCCTCACCAATATTTTCGTTCAATGCTTCAACTTTTATCCGAGGAAGAATCCTCCCATGGTTGAGTTCATGATATACGATGTCCCCCGGTGCATGACGCTACAGGATTTTTGCAATGTATGCAAATTACCTTATGTTGGGGATATCTGTGACCCTCGTCCACAGGACTTGGAGGATTTCATTGGTACTATTGCTGTTGCAGAGGAGAGAGGAGTGTCTTGCGCTAGAATTGCTAGCATACATTTTCCTGTGCTTCAGTACTTCTCATTATTTGTGGGAAAATGTTTGATTGGCCGTGGGGAGGCTGGATCACTTAGTTCTCCAGACCTTGCGGTTTTGCGCGAAGGCCTTTATAACGATAAGACTTATAGCCTAGGTGCTATAGTAGCCCAGCGGTTTGATACGTCCATTTGGCATCATGCTTTCATGTAGATATTTATTGCTTCTTGGGCTGTTATATTACTTGTGGTACCATATTTATGCCTTTTCTCTGTTATTTTGCAAGGATTATTTGAAGAGGGAGAATTCAGGCAGCTGGAATTCTGGACTGGCAAAGGAGCAAATCCTAGTCCACTATTCTGCACATCTCCAAATGCACTGAAAATTTACATGGATTTTTTCTGGATTATATTAAAAATACTGGGCGAAAGAACTACCGGAGGGGGGCCACCGGGGCCCCACAAGCTTGCCCATCGCCGCCGCCCCCCTGGTGGCGCAGGTCAGGCTTGTGGGCTGCCTGAAGGCCCACTAGCCCCCCTCTTTTGCTATATGAAGCGTCCTGGTCTGGAAAAAATCATAAGGGAGCTTTTTCGTGGTTTCGCCGCCGCCACGAGGCGGAACTTGAGCAGATCCAATCTAGAGCTCCGGCAGGACGATCCTGCCGGGGAAACTTCCCTTCCGGAGGGCGAAATCGTCGCCATCATTATCCCCAACACTCCTCTCGTCAGAGGGGAGGCATCTTCATCAACATCTTCATCAGCACCATCTCCTCTCCAATCCCTAGTTCATCTCTTGTAATCAATCTCCGTCTCACGACTCCGATTGGTACGTGTAAGATTGCTAGTCGTGTTGATCACTCTTTGTAGTTGATGCTAGTTGGACTACTTGGTGGAAGAGTTTATGTTCAGATCCTTGATGTTATTCATTACACCTCTGATCATGATTATGATTATGTTTTGTGAGTATTTCCTTTTGTTCCTGAGGACATGGGATAAGTCATGCTGATAATAGTCATGTGAATTTGATATTCGTTCGGTATTTTGATATGTTGTATGTTGTTTTTCCTCTACTGGTGTTATGTGAACGTCGACTACATAACACTTCACCATATTTGGGCCTAGAGGAAGGCATTGGGAAGTACTAAGTAGATGATGGGTTGCTTGAGTGACAGAAGCTTAAACCCCAATCTATACGTTGCTTTGTGAGGGGCTGATTTGGATCCACTAGTTTAATGCTATGGTTAGACTTTGTCTTAATTCTTCTTTTGTAGTTGCGGATGCTTGCGAGAGAGGTTAATCATAAGTGGGATGCTTGTCCAAGTAAGGGCAATACCCAAGCGCCGGTCCACCCACATATCAAACTATCAAAGTAACGAACGCGAATCATATGAACATGGTGAAACTAGCATGACAGAAATTCCCGTGTGTCCTCGGGAGCGTTTTTCCTCCTATAAGACTTTGTTCAGGCTTGTCCCTTGCTACAAAAGGGATTAGGCCACTTGCTGAACCATTGCTACTACTTGTTACCTGTTACTCTTTGCTTGCTACGTTTCACCTCGCTACATAATCACTTGTTACCGCTACTTTCAGTGCTCCCAGTTATTACCTTGCTGAAATCCGTTTATCTGAGCCTTCTGCTCCTCGTTGGCTTCAACAATCTTATTTATAGAAAGGACTACAATTGATCCCCTATACTTGTGGGTCATCAAGACTCTTTTCTGGCGCCGTTGCCGGGGAGTGAAGCGCCTTTGGTAAGTGGAAATTGGTAAGGAAACATCTATATACTGTGCTGAAATTTATTGTCACTTGTCACTATGGAAACTCTTCCTTTGAGGAGTTTGTTCGAGGTATCTTCACCATGAACGGAAGCATGAGGAGTTGCTCCTCAACCTGAGGTACCTACTGAAAATATCTTTTATGAAATTCCTTTGGGTATGCTTGACAAACCGCTGGCTAATCCTTTTACAGGAGATGGATCTTCACATCCAGACTTTCATCTAATCTATGTAGATGAAGTTTGTGGTTTATTTAAGCTTGGAGGTTTGCCCGAGGATGAGGTAAAGAAGAAAGTCTTTCCTTTATCTTTGAAGGATAAGGCGTTGACATGGTATAGGCTATGTGATGATGCTGGATCATGGGGCTACAATCGGTTGAAATTGGAATTTCATCAAAAGTTCTATCCTATGCATTTAGTACATTGTGATCGGAACTTTATTTATAACTTTTGGCCTCGTGAGAGGGAAAGCATAGCTCAAGCTTGGGGGGCTTAAATCAATGCTATATTCATGCCCCAATCATGAGCTCTCGAGGAAATCATCACTCAAAACTTTTATGCTAGGCTTTCTCATGAAGATCGTACCATGCTTGACACTTCTTGTGCCGGTTCTTTTATGAAGAAGGATATTGATCACAAGTGGAATTTATTGGAGAGAATCAAACGCAACTCTGAAGATTGGGAGATGGAGGAAGGTAAGGATTCATGTATGAATTTCCAGTTTGATTGCGTTAAATCTTTTGTTGAGACAAACACTTCTAGAGATTTTAGCGCTAAGTATGGACTTGACTCTGAGATAGTAGCTTCTCTATGTGAATCTTTTGCTGCTCATGTTGATCTTCCCAAAGAGAAGTGGTTTAAATATCATCCTCCTGTAGAAAGCAACATAGCCAAAACCAATCTAGTTGAGAAGAAAATCATACTCCCTTCGTCCCAAAATAAGTGTCTCAACTTTGTACTATCTTTAATACAAAATTGTACTAAACTTAAGATAGTTATTTTGGGACGGAGGGAGTAGCTTTTATTGATCCTGTTGTTCCTTGTGCTTACACTGAGAAACCACCATACCCTGCTAGGATAAAGGATTATTCTAAAGCTCCAACTGTGATACGTAGGGGTTACATTAGACCACTTGCACCCCCTGAGGAGATTAGAGTTGAACCTAGTGTTGCTATTATCAAATATCTCTTAGCCGAAAACATAGATGGGAATGTTATCAAATTCTGTGAGGACTCTGCTAGAATTGCTAAACCTCACGTGAAAGACAAGCACAGACCTGTAGTTGGCCTGCCTGTTGTTTCTGTTAAGATAGGAGATCACTGTTGCCATGGTTTATGTGATATGGGAGCTAGTGTTAGTGCGGTACCCCATTCTCTATATGATGAAATCAAAGATGAGATTTCACTTGCTGAGTTAGAACCCATTGATGTCACTATTATGCTAGCTAATAGAGACACTATCTGCCCTCTGGGAATTGTGAGAGACGTAGAAGTCCTGTGTGGTAAGACGATGTATCCTACTGATTTCCTCGTCCTTGGTACTGCACAAGATAGCTTTTGTCCCATCATATTTGGTAGACCCTTTCTCAACACTGTCAATGCTCACATTGATTGCATTAAGCAGACTGTCACAGTAAGTTTCGAGGGTGTGTCTCATGAATTTAACTTCTCCGAGTTTGGAAGACAACCACATGAAAGAGAGTCGTCTGGTAGGGATGAAATCATTGCTCTTGCCTCTATTGTCGTACCTCCTACGGATCCTTTAGAGCAATATCTGCTTGAGCATGAAAATGATATGCATATGGAGGAGGGAGATGAGATAGATAGAATTGTCTTAGAACAACATCCTATTCTCAAGAACAATGTGCCTGTTGAACTGCTTGGGGATCCTCCCCCACCAAAGGGTGATCTTGTGTTCGAGCTTAAACAGTTGCCTGATACTCTTAAGTATGCCTATCTTGATGAGAAGGAGATATATCCTGTCATTATTAGTGCTCTCCTCTCAGAGCGCAAAGAGAAGAAGTTACTAAAAACTCTGAGGAAGCACCGCGCTGCTATTGGATATACTCTTGATGATCTTAAGGGTATTCGTCCTACTCTATGTCAGCACAAGATTAAAACCGATCCTGACTTTAAACCACTTGCTGATCATCAAATGAGATTAAATCCTAAGATGAAAGAGGTCGTTAGAAAAGAAATATTAAAGCTTATGGAAGCAGCAATCATTTATCCTGTTGCTCATAGTGATTGGGTAAGTCCAGTACATTGCGTACCTAAGAAGGGAGGTATCATCGTCGTTCCTAATGATAAGGATGAACTAATCCCACAAAGGATTATTACCGGCTATAGAATGGTGATAGACTTCGAGAAACTGAACAAGGCAACCAGGAAAGATCATTATCCTTTGTCGTTCATCGACCAAATGCTAGAAAGGCTATCAGAACACACACACTTCTGCTTTCTAGACGGTTATTCAGGTTTCTTGCAAATACCTGTTGCACAATCTGATCAAGAGAAAACCACTTTCACCTTCCCTTTCGGTACCTTTGCCTATAAATGTATGCCTTTTGGCTTATGTAATGTACGTGCCACCTTCCAAAGATGTATGATGGCTATATTCTCTGACTTTTGTGAAAAGATTGTCGAGGTTTTCATGGATGACTTCTCCGTTTACGGGTCTTCCTTTGATGATTGCTGATGGGGTTATAGTCCTAGGGTAGGGTCATAGGCATGCCCTATAGGTCCTACCCAAGGACTACCCGTCACAGAGGGCAAGGCCCTTAGATAGTTCCGATTGAACTAAGGACCCCCCATCATCCAGTCGGTGATGAGCATTCGGAGCGTATTTATCGTACCGACTGAATTCCACTCTGTACATCGTAACCTCTCGGGAGGGCGACGGTCGTACGTTTTCATACACCATTATTAGCATTTAAAACATACGTTACCTGTAACGTATGCATTTATTCGCCACTACTCCACCCTTGTCACCGGACCGTTGTGAAGGGCAGCGCACTCTACATAAGCCGCCCTTCCCCACTAGTGCAGGGGTTGGCATTTACTGTAATCCTATATTCCACTCGACACTAAAGCTCCCAAGAGCACTGAGACGTAGGGCTTTTACCTCCACCGCAGAGGGGCCTAAACTCATACAACCTCGCCGTAGCTAAGGCTCTGCCCATCGTTTCGTACCCTACACATCTACTGTCAGACTTATACCACGACAGTTGGCGCCCACCATGGGGCAGGCGTCTAAGCGACTTCCGGCGAGTTTGCAGCTTCATCTTTTCATCATGTCGTCCGCCGGAGATTTGTGCATGGGTCGGGAGATCCTCTTCGGCACACTCTCCTTCATCGTTGACAATTTGGCATGGCTTCGGGATGCGTCTCTCGATGTCATGGCGCTCCCCGGTCGCGGGGCTACGCATTTCCGTGCCGGTTCCCGCGGCGTCCTTCTTCTCTAGCAGTCGGCCCCGGTGTCGACCTTCGCCCCCGTCACGTGCGGCAACAAGCGGTCCCGCCGTCCGCGGCTCCAGCGTTGGGTGCGACACTCCCAGGCGCGCTAGAACGCGTCCTCTCAAGTGGCGGTCCTCGAGTCGGTTGTGGTCGCGCCACCGTCCTAGTTCTTGGACTCAGTTCCGACTGAGTTGCCTTCCGAGTACTTGGGTCGCGGGCCTGCAGCCGAAGTTCTCATGGCAAATTCCCATGAAAGTCCCCACCGGACTGGCCAGAACGAGCACGAGGTCGGCGAATCGTCTGGCGCTCGCCGTCAACACCACCGTTCTGCCAGTCGGCGCACTCGTCAGAGAAACGTCGAGGTGTTCCGTACACCCGTCCTCAACCTGGCTGTCGTTGCCAAGATAGCCGATTCCCTCCAGCCAACTGATTCGGAGGCTGGTAAAGGAATCAAGAAGATTCGTGCCCTGTTGCACACGGCGCAGCAGCAGAATTCAGCGGTCTCCCAATCGCACAACAGGATCCACAACAGTTATGTTCACGCGAACACGCATCGGTCGGTTTACAGCCCCCACTCTCATCAGCGACGCGGACGGGGCAACCGTTCCACAAATCCCGAAGATCATCGCTGTTCACGCACCCCTCCGCGGGGTGGGCCTTACGGGCCTCGACATCATGATGATCAGCGTTCAGTCAGTGACACGTATGATCCAAGGCCCGACGCAAGAGGGCACATCGCCTAGAGGAAGGTGGTCGACAGGAGTCGAGCCCACCGTGATGGTGACGATAGAGACCGTCCGAGTGGAAGCAGGACCATCGTCTCAGGCCCCGAGTGCTTCAGTCGGGCCATCCGTTCAGCTGACATCCCTCCCAACTTCCGATTGGCGACGGGGATCAGCAAGTTCACAGGAGAATCCAAGCCAGAAGGGTGGCTGGATGACTACCGAGTGGCGGTCCAGATCGGTGGCGGAGATGACCAGGTCGCCATGAAACATCTTCCCCTGATGCTCGACGGCTCGGCACGAGCGTGGCTGAATCAGTTGGCTCCATCAAGCATCTACAGCTGGGCAGATCTGTCCCGAGTGTTCATCAGGATCTTCGAGGGCACGTGCAAACGCCCTGCTGGTCTCTGGAGCTCCAGCACTGCGTCCAGAAGCAGAATGAGCCCCTGCGCGATTTCATCCAGCGCTGGACGACCCTCTACCACACGGTAGAGAACGTCACTGAGCATCAAGCAGTCTGCGCATTCAAGGCAGGCGTGCGGTACAGAGATCTGTACCTGAAGTTCAGTCGGACAGGCGACATCTCCATGATCAAGATGATGGAGATAGCCACACGCTATGCAAATGGCAAATAAGAAGACCGCATACGTAGCGGCAAGCACAAGACAGTCGCCGACGGAGATGGGAACAGCAATCGGAAGCAAAAGCAGAAAGCTCCGTCCACTCCGCAGGCAGAGGCAGCTGCCGTTACAAATGCCAAGTTCAAGGGCAAAGGGAAAGCTCAGTATACACCCAAGAAGAAGCAGTTCGGGAACTCCATCCTGGATCAACCATGTCCGATCCACACGAAGATGGATGAAGAAGGCAATGCCATATTCCCAAAGCACACCACTCGGCAATGTCGCCTCCTGATCCAAGAGTTCGGCGAAGGGCAGCCGAGTGAAAAGGACAACGAGCAGGATGATGAGGACAAGGAGGATTTGTTCCCCCAAGTCCACGCAACATTAATGATTTTTGCTGACGTGGAAAGCAAGAGTCGACTGAAGCTGGTGAATAGGGAGGTGAACATGGCCACCCCGACCAACCCCACGTTCCTCAAATGGTCTCAGACAGCGATCACCTTTGATCAGTCGGATCATCTAGCACACGTACCCACCCCGGGGAGGCAGGCTCTGGTAGTCGACCCGGTGGTGGAAGGAGTCCGACTGCGCAAAGTCCTCATGGATGGTGGCAGCGGCTTGAACATCATGTACGATCACACTCTCAAGGGGATGGGCATTCCGATGTCCAAACTTAGCGAGAGCAGCATGCAGTTACACGGAGTCGTCCCAGGACGAAAGGCCAAGTCACGAGGTCAGATCGCGTTAGACGTCGTTTTCGGCTCCGACAAGAACTTCCGTAAGGAAAAACTGACATTCGAGGTGGTGGACTTCCAGAGTGCATACCATGCGATTCTGGGTCGTCCGGCGTATGCACGTTTCATGGCCCGTCCATGTTACGTGTATTTGAAGCTGAAGATGCCGAGTCCGAAAGGTGTGATCACCATCACATGCAATCGGCAACGGGCCGAAGAGTGTCTGCAGCAGGGGTCGCGGATTGCCGATCAGCAGATGGCTATCCTCGAGCTGGATGAGTACAAGAAGGCGGCCGACCCCGCTGACTTGATGCGTTCGAAGAAGCCAGCTTCGGAGTCCGCATTCCAGTCGGCGGGCAACACGAACAAAGTCAGCATCCACCCGAGGACGACACTGCCGCCCACACAAACATCTCCACCACCCTTGATCCAAAATAGGAAGCCGAGCTCATCCAATCCCTCCGTGAGAACTGGGACATTTTCGCATGGAAGCCCGCTGACATGCCAGGTGTACCCAAGGAGTTGGCTGAGCACCGACTGCATGTGGATCCTACCGCTCGGCCCGTCCGAGAACGCTTGCGTCGGTCCGCCGCGCACAAAAGGAAGGCAATCACAGAGGAGGTGGCTAAACTTTTGGCAGCCAACTTCATTCGCGAGGTACACCACTCCGAGTGGCTCGCCAATGTTGTCATGGTGCCCAAGAAGGACAAGTCCCTCCGTATGTGCATCGACTTCAAGCTTCTCAATAAGGTCTGCCCGAAAGATCATTTCCCGCTCCCCTGCATTGATCAAATTGTCGATTCGACTGCGGGTTGCGAGCTTTTATCATTCCTTGATGCCTATTCGGGCTATCATCAGATCCGTCTGTATGGTCCCGATGAAATAAAAACGGCCTTCAGCACACCATTCGGGTGTTTCTGCTACATCACTGTGCCATTCGGTTTGAAGAATGCAGGAGCAACTTTTATGCGCATGATCCAGAAATGCCTCCTTGACCAGATCGGTCGAAATGTGGAGGCATATATGGACGATATCATAGTCAAGTCACGCAAAGGTTCCGACCTGCTGACTGACTTGGCAGAAACATTCGCCAACCTTCGTATGTACGATATCAAGCTCAACCCTGCCAAGTGTTCATTCGGTGTTCCCAGCGGAAAGTTACTCGGTTTCTTCGTTTCCGAACGAGGAATCGATGTCAACCCCGAAAAGATCGGGACCATCGTCCGAATGGAGCGGCCGGTTAGAATACATGATGTTCAAAGGCTCACAGGTTGCCTAGCGGCTTTGATCAGGTTTATCACACGACTCGGCGAGAAGGCATTACCTCTGTACCGACTCATGAAGAAATCAGATACTTTCGAGTGGACAGACGAAGCCCAGATTGCATTCGACGACCTCAAAGCCCTGCTTTCCACCCAGTCGGTTCTTACTGCCCCGCTCAGTAAAGAACCCCTTCTTCTGTACATCGTGGCTACAAATCAAGTTGTCAGCACTGTTCTTACAGTCGAACGTGAAGAAGAAGGCAAAGCATACAAGGTTCAGCGGCCAGTATATTATGTCTTCAAAGTCCTGACTCCTTCCAAGCAGAGGTGTCCCCATTATCAAAAGCTTATTTATGGGATCTACATGACTGCAAAGAAGGTGGCCCACTATTTCCAAGACCACTCGGTGTCTGTCGTTTCTGATGCTCCGTTGTCGAAAATCCTCCACAATCGAGACGCATCAGGCCGAGTGGCGAAGTGGGCTATGGAGATGTTATACTGCGACATCAAGTTTGAAGCCAAGAAGGCTATAAAGTCTCAAGCCCTGGCTGACTTCATAGCAGAATGGGTAGAACAACAGCAACCGACTCACATCTACTCGGCTCATTGGACTATGTTCTTCGACGGGTCCAAGATGCTGAATGGCTCCAGCGCAGGCGTAGTGATCATATCGCCGAAAGGTGATAAGCTTAAGTATGTGTTGCAGATACATTTCGATTCCTCCAACAATGAGGCAGAGTATGAAGCTCTCCTTTACGGTTTGCGCATGGCCATCACACTCGGCATCCGCCGCCTGATGGTCTATGGCGATTCAGATTTGGTGGTTAATCAAGTGATGAAGGAGTGGGATGTCAGGAACCCCACCATGACTGCATACTGCAACGCAGTAAGGAAGCTCGAGAAGAAGTTTGCAGGTCTGGAACTTCACCATGTTCCGCGACTGAAGAACCAAGCAGCTGATGATTTGGCAAAACTCGGATCCACTCGGAGACCAGTCCCGAGTGATGTCTGCCTCGAGCACCTGCATCCCCTTCGGTGAAAGAAGACCCCTTTACAGAGGAACCGGTACAACCGAAGAGCTCAACTGATCCGACTGAAGTCGACGTCCCCGTTGTGGTTGATTTGATCATGGAGATTCTTGCTATCATCCCCGATTGGACTGTGCCGTTCATTGCATACATCCTAAGGCAAGAATTACCAGAGGACGAAGTCCAAGCGAGGCAGATCGTCCGCAGGTCGAAGTCCTTCACCGTCATTGATGGCCAGTTGTACAAGGAAAGTGTTTCAGGAGTCATTCAGCGATGCATCTCCCCTGAGGAGGGACAATTAATCCTGGAAGAAATTCACTCGGGAACTTGCGGCCATCATGCCTCCTCAAGAGCAATCGTCGCCAAAGCATTCAGATCTGGCTTCTTCTGGTTGCAGGCGAATGAAATGGCAAAGGATACGGTCGACCGATGCGAAGGCTATCAGTTCTATTCGAACAAGTCCCACAAGCCAACATCTGCGTTGAAAACAATCCCTCTTGTTTGGCCGTTCGCAGTGTGGGGATTAGATACAGTCGGTCCATTCAGAACAGGCCAAGGGGGATTCACTCATCTGTTGGTGGCAGTCGACAAGTTCACCAAGTGAATTGAAGCCAAGCCCATCAAGAAGCTCGACGCCCTTACGGCCATCAAATTTGTCAGAGACATCATCTCCAGATTCGGAGTCCCGCACAGCATAATCACTGACAATGGCACAAACTTTGACTCGGACAGATTCAAAGGTTTTTGCACAGGCCAAGGTATCCGAGTGGATTTTGCATATGCGGCGCACCCTCAAACCAACGGGAAGCAGAGCAGGCGAAGGTCTTATTCTTCAAGGGTTGAAGTCTCGACTCCATAGAGAAGTTGGACATGCCGCCGGCGCGTGGGTCACCGAGCTGCCTTCGGTGTTGTGGGGCCTCCGCACAACTCCGAATAGATCTACAGGGTGATCCCCGTTCTTCCTCGTTTATGGAGCAGGGGCAGTGCTTCCGAGCGACTTGCTTCCCAACTCTCCACGAGTCGAGCTCTTCTCCGAAGCCGAAGCGGAGCAGGCCAGGCAAGACGGAGTGGATCTACTAGAAAAAGAGCGCGAGATGCCATTGACTCGCTCAACAATTTATCAACAAGATCTGCGGCGTTTTCACGCGCGGCACGTCAGGGGTCGTACATTCCAAGCAGGTGACCTGGTGCTCCGAGTGGACCAGCAGAGGCCTCACAAGTTGGCTCCTGCCTGGGAAGGACCCTTCATCATCACTAAGGTGCTGAACAACAGAGCATATCGATTCTACAACCTCGATAGGGAAACGGACGAGCCGCGAGCATGGAACGGAGATCTCCTCAAGCGCTTCTTCACGTGACCGCCGACAGAGGCAATGTAAAGAACAAGTATCATTGAAGTAATACAAAGCAGACGAATTTTTGCAGGTCCAAAATTGCGCTAACAGCCCCACTCGGGGACTTAGCTGCGATCCAGAATCGCCTAAGTCAAAAATTCTCTCCGAGTGTGCGCTAACAGCCGCACTCGGGGACTTAGCTGCGATCCAGACTCGCCTAAGTCAAAAAATTCTCTCCGAGTGTGCGCTAACAGCCGCACTCGGGGACTAGCTGCGATCCAGAATCGCCTATGTCAAAAATTCTCTCCGTGTGTGCGCTAACAGCCGCACTCGGGGACTTAGCTGCGATCTAGAATCGCCTAAGTAAAAAAATTCTCTCCGAGTGTGCGCTAACAGTCGCACTCGGGGACTTAGCTGCGATCCAGAATCGCCTAAGTCAAAAAATTCTCTCCGAGTGTGCGCTAACAGCCGCACTCGGGGACTTAGCTGCGATCCAGAGTCGCCTAAGTAAAAAACTCTCTTCGAGTGCGCCCTAAAAGCCGCACTCGGGGACTTAGCTGCGATCCAGAATCGCCTAAGTAAAAAACTCTCTTCGAGTGCGCCCTAAAAGCCGCACTCGGGGACTTAGTTGCGATCCAGAATTGCCTAAGTAAAAAGCTTCCTTCGAGTGTATCCTCGAGATCCACTCGGAGGCTTAGCAGACCCTCATTGAGGCTCATGTGGATGTCAAGACAACTGACAGCTACATGAGTATCAACTCGCTCCGAGTGCGCATGAGATGCCACACTCGGGGACTTAGCTGCGATCCAGAATCGCCTAAGTAAAAAGCTTCCTTCGAGTGTATCCTCGAGATCCACTCGGAGGCTTAGCAGACCCTCATTGAGGCTCATGTGGATGTCAACACAACTGACAACTACATGAGTATCAACTCGTTCCGAGTGCGCACGAGATGCCGCACTCGGGGACTTAGCTGCGATCCAGAATCGCCTAAGTAAAAAAGCTTCCTTCGAGTGTATCCTCGAGATCCACTCGGAGGCTTAGCAAACCCTCATTGAGGCTCATGTGGATGTCAAGACAACTGACAGCTACATGAGTATCAACTCGCTCCGAGTGCGCACGAGATGCCGCACTCGGGGACTTAGCTGCGATCCAGAATCGCCTAAGTAAAAAAGCTTCCTTCGAGTGTATCCTCGAGATCCACTCGGAGGCTTAGCAGACCCTCATTGAGGCTCATGTGGATGTCAAGACAACTGACAGCTACATGAGTATCAACTCGCTCCGAGTGCGCACGAGATGCCGCACTCGGGGACTTAGCTGCGATCCAGAATCGCCTAAGTAAAAAGCTTCCTTCGAGTGTATCCTCGATATCCACTCGGAGGCTTAGCAGACCCTCATTGAGGCTCATGTGGATGTCAACACAACTGACAACTACATAAGTATCAACTAGCTCCGAGTGCGCACAAGATGCCGCACTCGGGGACTTAGCTGCGATCCAGAATCGCCTAAGTAAAAAGCTTCCTTCCAGTGTATCCTCCAGATCCACTCGGAGGCTTAGCAGACCCTCACTGAGGCTCATGTGGATGTCAAGACAACTGACAGCTACATGAGTATCAACTCGTTCCGATTGCGCACGAGATGCCGCACTCGGGGACTTAGCTGCGATCTAGAATCGCCTAAGTAAAAAGCTTCCTTCGAGTGTATCCTCGAGATTCACTCGGAGGCTTAGCAGACCCTCATTGAGGCTCATGTGAATGTCAACACAATTGACAACTACATGAGTATCAACTCGCTCCAAGTGCGCACGAGATGCCGCACTCGGGGACTTAGCTGCGATCCAGAATCGCCTAAGTAAATAGCTTCCTTCGAGTGTATCCTCGAGATCCACTCGGAGGCATAGCAGACCCTCATTGAGGCTCATGTGGATGTCAAGACAACTGACAACTACATGAGTATCAACTCGCTCCGAGTACGCACGAGATGTCGCACTCGAGGACTTAGATGTGATCCAGAGTCGCCTAAGTAAAAAGCTTCCTTCGAGTGTATCCTCGAGATCCACTCAGAGGCTTAGCTGACCCTCATTGAGGCTCATGTGGATGTCAAGACAACTGACAACTATATGAGTATCAACTCGCTCCCAGTGCGCACGAGATGCCGCACTCGGGGACTTAGCTGCGATCCAGAATCGCCTAAGTAAAAAGCTTCCTTCGAGTGTATCCTCGAGATCCACTCCAAGGCTTAGAAGACCCTCACTGAGGCTCATGTGGATGTGAAGACAACTGACAATTACATGCTCCGCATGTTTTCCATTGGCTTCACCAAGAAACGCCAAACAAAAACCATGAGCTCAAATCGTGTCAGAAAATAAACTTGGCGAAACAACAGCAAAATATTCGATTCGAATTCAATGTTGGATCTACGATAGTCGGCTCGGTGTGGATCAAGCTTACCCACACCGAACCTCGAATGTGACGGCCAACAGCAGTGGCCCAAGTTTGATACAGATACCACTCGGCATACCGAGGTAAAGTTTTTCAAGCGTCATCAGGACTGGCACCAGGACTGGTAGGCTCCACAAAGGTCTCAAGATCGATCCCGTCCGCGATACGAGCGGCTGTCTCGAGGAAGGTCTCCATGAAATCTTCGAATCGAAGCTTCTTGGTGTTGGCGACCTCCAACGCCTTCAGCTTTTCTTCGCGAGCTTCCTTGCAGTGCACTCGGACCAGCGATAGCGCCACGTCCGCACCACAACACGCGGCAGACTTTTGCCATGCGTGCACTCTGTTCGGGACGTCCTCTAGCCGAGTCATCAACCATTCTATTTCTTGTCGGGCATCGTCTTCGGGGCACAGCTCCTTGTCGATCTGGCCGATAACTTCTCTCAGACGGCCGATGAAAGGCCCCACTCTGCCAAGGCGAATATGTGCTCGGAGCATGTCCCGATTCGCTTCGTCGCCGAGTGGAACGTTCGGAACAACCGACCGTTCAATGTCGGCTGCTTCAGCCTCAACGTCGAGACAAAAATATGCAAAGAAAAGAAGAGCACAAAGTAAGCGCAGAATGAATTACGAAGTCAACAAGCACTCGGCAAGAAGCTTACCACCGAGCAGTGCAATCATCTTCCTCGCCCAGTCGTTGACATACTTCTCCTGCGAAATGCATCGACGGTTCATCACCTGCATTTGACCCATCAGTTCACTTCTTTGCTTGCCCATTTTCTCAATTTCGGCCACCAATGCCTTGTTGGTCTCCCGGGACTCCTCCAAAGACTTCTCTCGGTCAGCAAGTGCCCCCTTCACACCAGCCAAGTCATTCACAGCCGCCTCCAATTCCGCAGCAAGCTGAACCTTTTCCGCCTTCAGAGTATTGTACGCGGATCCCATTTCGCAAGTCTTCTGCCAAATCAGCCCAAAGGGAATCTCAGACACATTCAACAAGGAAAACAAACAAAGTTCTTCAGACCCCTGCCGATGCAAGCACTCGACAGCGGTCTCGGGGACTACACCCAGTGGGTTCACTAAGAGTGACCCCACTGGCATGAAGATCGAACAGGCCGGCCCTATTGAGCTACATGACGAACAGGCAAATCTACGAGAATGCTATAACCCGACCTGAGTAACACTACTCTCGGGGACTACATCCAGTGGATGCACTCCGAGTGCCCCCACTGGTAATATTCGGGCAGACCAGCTCGGATCTGCTCAGATAACGGCAAATGCATATAAAGACAACTGTCGGTGCAAGCACTCAACAACAGTCTCGGGGACTACACCCACTGGGTTCACTCTGAGTGAACCCACTGCAAAATAATCCTACTGTATCCGAGTATATCACTTGGACACCTAGTGGGTTACAAGAGGGAAGTAAAAACTTACTAGCGCACTTACTCGGATATCGTCTCGTAGCTCCAAGCTTCTCTTCTACAAAGACGCGATGGAGTCGTACGCTCCCTTGGCATCACCCACCATCAACTCCACTTGAACCATGGCCTCCTTGGCGGCTCCCACTTGGTCTTCCGGGAGGTGTCGGGCGTCGTACTGGACGGTCGACGAGCCTGTCACAACAGAAGACTCCTTGGGCATCCCGAGTCCCGCTCCAGTCGGTTCCGCCGCGAGGGACACCCCCTCAGTCGACGGCATCGGCTCGGTCGGCGGCGCGTCCACGATGGGAGCAGCAGCAGATGGAACAACCTCAAGGACAGGCGCCAAAGTTGGCCCTGATCCCCTTTGGCCGTCCTCCTCCAGATGAATCACCTCCGAAGGAAGCTCGACTGAACAACATGAGGTTGCAGAAAAAGGGAGAGATTAAAGACAGCACTCGCAAAACAATAATGCAAACTCTCAGAGTCATCACAACGTACCTTGCTGAGATGTGGCAATGTTATCTGCATCCATGGGATCATCGTCCTGGCGTGGCAGAGAGGTGGCAGAGGTGGCAGCTCTGTCGAGTAAAATTCACTCGTCCGAAAAGCACGAGTTCAGTCAAATATCGAATGAAGATGGGAGAACAAGACACTTACGTTGAGGCAACTGGAACAGCGATCCTCATCCGAGGCAAAGCTTTTCGAGGCTTGGGCCCACTCGGTTTGGCCACCTTGGACGGTTGGTCCGTTGGCTCGGCAGAAGCTGTCCCTGGTCCTCTTCATGCTCCGAGCACTCGGAGCCACGGGAGGAGCTGGCAGAGCACTCGGAGCCAGAGGAGAAGCAGGCGGAGCACTCGGAGCTGCTGGAGGAGCCGGCGAAGCCGTGGGTTCGTGACGGCGCTTAGTTCGAGGCTCTGATGGTGGAGGTGGCGAGCTCTGCTCTTCAACCTCCCCCTCCTCCTCTTCAGACTCCTCCTCCGTCTCCCCACTGTCGGAGACGTACTCGGTGCTATCCACGCTACCCTCCTGGCTGCCCTCCTCTTCCTCAGCAGGATTCCCGTTCGAGACGGGAGAATACCAGTTGGTCCACTCCTGCACGAAATTCAGTCGACAACGTCAGACATCAAGCGACGACACAAGAAAAGCGATAAATC
Organism: Hordeum vulgare subsp. vulgare; assembly: GCF_904849725.1. Taxonomy (NCBI): domain Eukaryota; kingdom Viridiplantae; phylum Streptophyta; class Magnoliopsida; order Poales; family Poaceae; genus Hordeum; species Hordeum vulgare. Next base: position 386,554,171 of record NC_058518.1, on the reverse strand, counting down.
TAAGAAGATTGAAAGCACTCGACAAGATGCGCTCACCTCATTCGGAGGAGGGTTGTCGGCGTGGAAGGGCCTCACTACCGGGCTCCTTGGGTGTTGTCGCATGCGCCTGTGATGCCGCGGACCCACGCTGTCACCGTCTCCCCGGTCACGCACTCTGGGTGATTCCGAGTGGAATCCTCAGGCCCCACATAGTGCCACATGGCGTGGTGTCGGGCTTGCAGCGGCTGGATGCGCCGACCCAGAAAGGTCTCCAACAAGTCCGTGCCGGTGACTCCCTTGCGGACGACGGTTATCAGCGCGTCGACCAGAGGCTGGATCTGAATATTTTCCGACTTGGAGAGCGCAAGTTGTCTTGGAGGAGCCGGACGGTCTAGGCTAAAGGGCGGCAACCCAGTCGCAGCATTCGGACAAGCTATGTCCTGGCAGTAGAACCAGGTCGACTGCCAGTTCCTAACTGACTCGGACAACTGGAGAGGGGGGTAGCTACTCTTCATTTTCTTTTCGAAGCCTAAGCCCCCGCAGAGCTGGAGGAGATGGGTTTTATCGTCCGACTGGCTAAGCTTTTTGATAGTCTGAGACCTAGCGGAGAAGATATACTTAAAGAGCCCCCAATGGGGGGACATCCAATAAAGCACTCGCACAGAGTGACGAATGCGGCGAGATGAGCTATCGCGTTGGGAGGAAAATGATGGAGCTGCGCCCCGAAGTGATTCATAATACCTCTAAAAAGGGGTGGGGAGGCAGGGAGAAGCCCCTGTACACGTGGCTGAGCAGCAAGACGCGCTCTCCCTCCTACGGCGCCGGCTCCGTCTCGCCCTCCGCCGGCAACCTCCACGACTTACTGGCAATCATGCCTTGCTCCACCAGCTCCAGCAGGTCGTTCGTCGTCACCGTGGAGGGGAGGAAATCCCCCTCGATCCAACCTCTCGGTAATGCTCGCTGTCGCCGCTGAGTAGGAGCCGCCGCCTTCTTCTTCTTCTTCTATGACTCAAGCTTGCTCGTCTGCCCCTTCATCATGGTGAAGGGAGCAGATCCGCACACGAGGAGAGGAAGGAGGAGGCTTGGAACGCACAGTTAGCTACGGGAGAAGCGGGGCGAGTGCGAGTAACAAGGGCAGCGCAACAAGAAACCCCCGCTGGAGAGGCTTAAATAAGGTTCCGACTGGGTCACTAACAGGTGGCCCCGAAATCTTATCCCCCGACCGGCTGCTACGATATTAGTGGAGAAGATAAAGGCGCGGTAATCGAGGCGGCAAAAACTACTCGATGACGATGTCGACATCCCCGCTGAGCACGCGGCAACCGAAATTTGAGGATCCCAGAAAATCCGCCGCTGTCAGTTTGACCGGTCACATCGAAAGATTCCGCGGAAGCACTCGGTCCCTGACGGTTTGTTTCACTGCCATATTCACTCGGATCACTGGTCGAAAGGATAAAATGGACCGAGGCTAACAACGCCAAAGTCACATCCATACCAGTCGGATCCGTACTCCAGGTACCACTTCGTTGCTCCAACCCCGATCCATTCGGGGACTAATGATGGGGTTATAGTCCCAGGGTAGGGTCATAGGCCTGCCCTATAGGTCCTACCCAAGGACTACCCTTCACAGAGGGCAAGGCCCTTAGACAGTTCTGATTGAACTAAGGACCCCGCATCATCCAGTCGGTGACGAACATTCGGAGCGTATTTATCGTACCGACTGAATTCCACTCGGTACATCGTAACCTCCCGGGAGGGCAACGGTCGTACGTTTTCATACACCATTATTATCATTTAAGACATACGTTACCTGTAACGTATGCATTTATTCGCCACTACTCCACCCCTGTCCACCGGACCGTTGTGAATGGCAGCGCACTCTATATAAGCCGCCCTTCCCCACTAGTGCAGGGGTTGGCATTTACTGTAATCCTATATTCCACTCGACACTAAAGCTCCCAAGAGCACTGAGACGTAGGGCTTTTACCTCCACCACAGAGGGGCCTGAACTCATACAACCTCGCCGTAGCTAAGGCTCTGCCCATCCTTTCGTACCCTACACATCTACTGTCAGACTTATACCACGACAATTGCCTCAGCAACCTTGATCGAGTCTTACAGAGATGCGAAGAAACCAACCTCGTCTTGAATTAGGAGAAGTGCCACTTTATGGTTAACGAAGGTATCATCTTAGGACACAAAATCTTTGAAGGAGGCATTGAAGTTGATAAGGCTAAGGTTGATGCAATTGAGAAAATGCCTTGCCCCACAGATATCAGAGATATACGAAGTTTCTTAGGTCATGTTGGTTTCTATAGAAGGTTCATTAAAGACTTCTCTAAGATTTCTAGGCCTCTTACCAACCTCTTGCAGAAGGATGTTCCTTTTGTTTTTGATGAGGATTGTGAGGAAGCTTTCGAAATACTTAAGAAGGCTTTGATAACCGCACCTATTGTTCAACCACCTGACTGGAACTTGTCCTTTGAAATCATGTGCGACGCTAGTGATTATGCTGTTGGTGTTGTTCTAGGACAAAGAGTTGGCAAGAAGTTGAATGTCATTCACTATGCTAGTAGAACTCTAGACAGTGCCCAAAGAAACTATGCCACTACGGAGAAGGAATTTTTAGCAGTCGTGTTTGCTTGTGAAAAATTCAGATCTTATATAGTTGACTCCAAAGTCACTATTCACTGTGATCATGCTGCTATTAAGTACCTTATGCAGAAGAAGGATGCTAAACCTAGGTTGATCGGATGGGTTCTCCTGCTACAGGAATTTGATTTGCACGTCGTTGACCGAAAGGGTGCTGATAACCCTATAGCAGATAACTTGTCTAGGCTAGAGAATGTCCTTGATGACCCACTACCAATTGATGATAGCTTTCCTGATGAGCAAATTAATGTCATCCGCACTTCACTTAGTGCATCGTGGTATGCCGATTATGCAAACTATATCGTAGCCAAATACATACCACCCAGTTTCACCTATCAACAAAAGAATAAATTCTTCTTTGGTTTGAGACACTACTTTTGGGATGATCCTCACCTTTATAAGGAAGGAGTAGATGGTGTTATTAGACGTTGTGTGCCTGAACATGAACAGGGACAGATCCTGCAGAAGTGTCATTCTGAAGCCTATGGAGGACACCACGCTGGAGATAGAACTGCCCATAAGGTATTGCAATCAGGTTTCTATTGGCCCACTCTCTTCAAGGATGCCCGTAAGTTTGTCTTGTCTTGTGACGAATGCCAAAGGATAGGGAACATCAGTAAGCGTCAAGAGATGCCTATGAACTATTCACTTGTCATTGAACCATTTGATGTCTGGGGCTTTGATTATATGGGACCCTTCCCGAGTTCCAATGGGTACACTCACATCTTAGTTGTTGTGGATTACGTTACTAAGTGGGTAGAAGTTATCCCCACTAAAAATGCTGATCACCACACCTCTATTAAGATGCTTAAAGAAGTCATATTCCCAAGATTTGGAGTCCCTACATACTTGATGACTGATGGCGGTTCACACTTCATTCATGGTGTTTTCCGCAAGATGCTAGCTAACTATGATGTCAACCATAGAGTTGCATCTCCTTATCATCCTCAGTCCAGTGGTCAAGTTGAGTTGAGTAATAGGGAGATCAAGTTGATCCTACAAAAGACCGTCAATAGATCTCGAAAGAACTGGTCAAGCAAACTTGATGATGCACTATGGGCTTATAGGACTGCTTATAAGAATCCCATGGGCATGTCACCGTATAAAATGGTTTACGGTAAGGCCTGTCATTTACCTCTTGAGCTGGAACACAAAGCTTATTGGGCAATCAAAGAGCTCAACTTTGATTTCAAACTTGCCGGTGAGAAGCGGTTGTTTGATATCAACTTGTTAGATGAATGGAGAGCCCAAGCATATGATAATGCCAGGTTGTTCAAGGAAAAGGTTAAGAGATGGCACGACAAACGGATACAGAAACGAGAGTTCAATGTAGGTGATTATGTCTTGCTATACAATTCTCGTTTGGGAATCTTTGCACGCAAGCTTCTCTCTAAATGGGAAGGTCCCTATGTTGTCGAGGAAGTATATCATTCCGATGCCATCAAAATCAATAGCATGGAAGGAAATTTTCCTAGAGTAGTAAATGGGCAAAGAATCAAGCATTACATCTCTGGTACTCCCATAAATGTTGAGACCAACATCATCAATGTCATAACTCCGTAGGAGTACATAAGGGATGTTTATCAGCCTGTTTCAGACCTTGAAAACGAAGATGTATCTGTTTCGACAAGAAATTGGACTCCGATACTTTTCCAATAGGAAATTTCCTCAGTTTTGGAATTTTTGGAAAATTAGAAAAATAAAAAGTAGTCCGAAGAGCAAACGAGGAAGCCACAAGGGCCCACTCCGCCACCACCCCCCTGGTAGCGGTGGGCAAACTTGTGGGCATCTCGTGTGCCTCCCGGACTCCGTTTTCTTACGGAAGACTCCTTCTGGCCCAGAAAAAATAAATATATAGTCGCCCGAAGGTTTTGATCTCCGTATCGCGTAGTTTTCCTCTGTTTTCGTTTCGAGCTTGTTGTCTGCCGCAGATTTAGAGCAAAGATGTCTTAGGAATCTGTTGGGGAGAATGATCTTCACCAAGTTCATGAGGAAGTAGATGCTGATCTGAAAAGAGTAGAAGTCACGGAAGCCAAGGACCAAGCTAAGGAGAAAACCCAAGCTAGGGAGGAAGTTCAACCTATGTTCAACATTGAAGACATTGAAGGAGTAGATTTTCTCCAACCCTTCCTCCACCTGTTGTCTCCATCCTCGATTGAACTCTTGAGGTTCTGCAAAACAACTCGTGCTCGCAATATTTCTCTTTCTTGTGAAGTTGTTTTGTCGGAAAACCATGTCACAGATCTCAAAGGTATAAATCAAAGATTGATAGCTCTCTTGGAATCAAAGGCGACAACAACACCACCATCACCACCAAAGGAAGACAACTAAGCATTGGTATGGGCAATCCCCTTGGCTTCTGCCAAGCTTGGGGGAGTTGCCCTGGTATCGTATCACCTTTATATCTTTTGCTTTTACCTTTGTTTTAGTTCTTTCCTTTTCAGTTTTTATTTCTTCTTTTAGAGGAATAAGTCTTTAGTTTTTAGTTTGAGTCTTTTGCTTTTGTCTCTCCCCCAATGTATTCGAGCTTACGAGCTATATAATAAAGAGTGTCTTAGTCAAGGGCTTTGCTTTGTGCCATGATCAAAAGTATGAAAAGAACGATAGCATGAAAGATCATGAGACGATCTTATGGAAAGTGATAACTTCACTTATGACAAGTATGATGATTGAAACTTGTTGAGAATAAATCAACATAGACCTCAGTCATTGTTGCAATTAATAAGAAGTAATAAGGAAAGAGAGGTTCACATATATATATATCATCTTAGACACTTTTTACAATTGTGAGCACTCACCAAACTATTACATGCCTAGGAGTAGATGTTGGACAAGGAAGACAACATAATGAATTGTGTTTGCTTGGTTCCAAACAATGTTATATGATTAGAGATCCCTTAGCATGTGACGATTGCTTCCACCTCATATTAGCCAAAACTCCCACACCAAGTAGAGATACTACTTGTGCATCCACAAACCTCCAACCCAGTTTTGCCATGAGAGTCCACCATACCTACCTATGGATTGAATAAGATCCTTCAAGTAAGTTGTCATCGGCGCAAGCAATAAAAATTGCTCTCTAATATGTATGATCTATTAGTGTGTGGAAAATAAGCTTTGTACGAACATGTGGTGAGGAAGACATAAAAGCAACAGACTGCATAATAAAGTTCTTTATCACATGAGGCAATATAAAGTGACGTTCCTCCGCACTAAGAGGACACACATCCAAACCTCAAAAGCGCATGACAACCTCTGCTTCCCTCTGCGAAGGGCCTATCTTGTACCTTTACTTTTTACCCTTGTAAGAGTCATGGTGATCATCACCAATCCCCTTTTTGCCTTTGTCTTGGCTACCGTCACATGCTTGGGAAAGATCTATATTCATATATCAACTTGGAGTTGAGTACTCATACTTTATTATTGTTGACATTACCCTTCAGGTAAACCGTTGGGAGGCAAAACTATAAGCCCCTATCTTCCTCTGTGTCCAGCTGAAGCTTTGACACCATGAGTACCACGTGAGTTATAACAATTGTGGAAAACAAAAGACATGATTGAGTATGTGGGTTTGCCTTACAAGCTCTTATTTGACTCTTTCTGATGTTGTGATAAATTGCAATTGCTTCAATGACTATGGACTATTGTTGCTTATTTATCCGTAAGGTTTTTGCTTCATGCTTTGCTTTGTGAAGGAATTCTTACTTTACCATAAGAATCTTTATGATATATTGGTATTCTATGTGTGATCATGATGCCCTTATGTACGTATTATGTCTTATCGACACCTTCGTCCCCACACATGTGGACATGTTTATGGAACTTGGTTTTCGCTTGAGGACAAGCGAGGTCTAAGCTTGGGGGAGTTGATACGTCCATTTTGCATCATGCTTTCATGATGATATTTATTGCTTCTTGGGTTGTTATAGTACTTGTGGTACCATATTTATGCCTTTTCTCTCTTATTTTGCAAGGATTATTTGAAGAGGGAGAATTCAGGCAGCTGGAATTCTGGACTGGAAAAGGAGCAAATCCTAGTCCACTATTCTGCACATCTCCAAATGCCCTGAAAATTTACGTGGATTTTTTCTGGATTATATTAAAAATACTGGGCGAAAGAACTATCGAAGGGGGGCCACCAGGGCCCCACAAGCTTGCCCACCGCCACCACCCCCCTGGTGGTGCACGGAAGGCTTGTGGGCTGCCTGAAGGCCCACTAGCCCCCCTCTTTTGCTATATGAAGCGTCCTGGTCTGGAAAAAATCATAAGGGAGCTTTTTCGTGGTTTCGCCGCCGCCACCAGGCGGAACTTGAGCAGATCCAATCTAGAGCTCCGGCAGGACGATCCTGCCGGGGAAACTTCCCTTCCGGAGGGGGAAATCGTCGCCATCGTCATCACCAACACTCCTCTCGTCGGAGGGGATGCGTCTTCATCAACATCTTCATCAGCACCATCTCCTCTCCAGTCCCTAGTTCATCTCTTGTAATCAATCTCCGTCTCACGACTCCGATTGGTACTTGTAAGGTTGCTAGTAGTGTTGATTACTCTTCGTAGTTGATGCTAGTTGGATTACTTGGTGGAAGAGTTTATGTTCAGATCCTTGATGCTATTCATTACACCTCTGATCATGATTATGATTATGTTTTGTGAGTAGTTACTTTTGTTCTTGAGGACATGGGATAAGTCATGCTGATGATAGTCATGTGAATTTGATATTCGTTCGGTATTTTGATATGATGTATGTTGTTTTTCCTCTAGTGGTATTATGTGAACGTCGACTACATAACACTTCACCATATTTTGGCCTAGAGGAAGGTATTGGGAAGTAGTAAGTAGATGATGGGTTGCTGGAGTGACAGAAGCTTAAACCCCAGTCCATGTGTTGCTTCGTCAGGAGCTGATTTGGATCCACTAGTTTAATGCTATGGTTAGACTTTGTATTAATTCTTCTTTTGTAGTTGCGGATGCTTGCGACAGAGGTTAATCATAAGTGGTATTCTTGTCCAAGTAAGGGCAGTACCCAACCGCCGGTCCACCCACATATCAAACTATCAAAGTAACGAACGCGAATCATATGAACATGATGAAACTAGCATGACAGATATTCCCGTGTGTCCTCGGGAGCGTTTTACCTCCTATAAGACTTTGTTCAGGCTTGTCCCTTGCTACAAAAGGGATTGGTCCACTTGTTGCACCGTTGCTACTACCTGTTACTTGTTACTCTTTGCTTGCTATGTTTCACCTCGCTACACAATCACTTGTTACCGCTACTTTCAGTGCTTGCAGTTATTACCTTGGTGAAATTCGTTTATCAGAGCCTTCTGCTCCTCGTTGGGTTCGACACTCTTACTTATCGAAAGGACTACGATTGATCCCCTATACTTGTGGGTCATCATGGTTGAACACCAACCGTTCCAAGGGTGTCGTCTATGGAGGTATCTATGCTACCCGTCTTGCCACACACTTTGAGATACCCATTAGACTGGGAGAGGAAGGAGAGATTATTCTCCCTTAGAAATATCTGGATTATGACAGCATGGTTCGCCATGATTTTCTGGATAGAGATGCTAGTAGACACATGATTTATAACCTGGTATTTAGTCAAGGTACTCGAGAGACTATTACTTTGCCTGCTCCTTCTTTGTTTGATCTTCATGCACGCAGGTACACTATTATGCCCTCGGACATCTACGCATATTGGGGCTTGGCCCAACCACAGGTGCCCGTGCCCGAGCCGCCAGTCGAGTACCACACGCTAGTTTATCAGTGGGAGCCAGAGGAGCTCACACAGCAGTGGCATCCACAGTCTGCTCCGGATTATCCCGGAGCAGGTTATTTCCCACCTTGGGAGTAGACCAAGCTAGGCCAAAAGCCTAAGCTTGGGGGAGTACATGTTCTCACGACCTTACATTCATGCTATTGCTTTCGCTTTGTTAGCCGGTGTTTACACTTTGCCACTGTATTATCCATGCTAGTTTTTTTTTGGTTTTTTTTCATTTTCTTGTTTTGCGTCCTTTTGAGAAAACCCAAAAAGATTTTTCTTTCTTCTTTTGCTTGTTGGGAGATTTCCCGTGTAAATAGTTTTCTTTTTCTTTGGGTCAAGGTAGAAGATATTGGTTACAATGTTTAGTGGTTCTTGCATGCCTACCTGTTTAGCTTTCAAAGAGCCATATTACTTTGCCTTCTCCTTTGTGTTTGCCTGCAGATTTCAGCTTAGTCCAATGCACGAGCATGCTTATTATTGTTCACATCGTTCGATCGTGCAAATGAAAGGCAATAATGATGATATATGATGAAGTGACTGGGACTGGAAAAGCTGGTATGAACTCTGTCTATTTTGTTTTTGTAAATATGACTAGCTTGTCATGCCTGATTCAACTTTGTTGTGAGATAACCATGTTTGCAATGACAACTTAGAGATCATAGTTTCTGATGCCATGCTTAACTAGCTGAGAGCTTATAATGGTTTGTCTTGAATTCCAACATAGATTTTGAGATGACTATGATGTAGTATGATAGGATGGTATTCTCCTTTGAATGATTCAAGTGGCTTGACTTGGCGCATGTTCATGCATGTAGTTGAAACAAAATCAACATAGCCTCTATGATGTTCATGTTCATGGTGATTTATATCTTGTTCATGCTTGCATTCAATGTTAGTCAAACTCATTGCATCTTGATGACTGTTGTCGCTCTCTAGTTGGTCGCTTCCCAGTCTTTTGCTAGCCTTCACTTGTACTAAGCGGAATACTGCTTGTGCATCCACTTCCATAAACCCAAAAGTTTTTCCATGAGAGTCCACCATACCTACCTATTTGCGGTATCTACCTGCCGTTCCAAGTAAATTTGCATGTGCCACTCTCTAAACCTTCAAGAAATAATCTGCTTTGCATGCCCGAACCGCTCATGTGGTGACAGGGGGCTATTGGTATCTTCCATGCTAGGAGTGTTATCCTCGACATGTGTTTATTCACTGTCATTCACAAGAAAGGGGCCGGTAATTGGAATGCCCAGTTCCACGCTTAAATCAAAAACATAACTGTAAAACAAGACTCCCCCCGGATTAATGTTAGTATGGACGGTACCCGAGGATTCGGCTAGCCGTGGAGTGTGATTGATTGGTGGTGGGGGAGTTAAAACTTTACTTTTATGTTTGGGAACCGCCTATAGAATGAGTAGCATGGAAGATATTGAGAACTCTTGGTCATTGCGCTGACAATGAAAGCATGCCACCCGAAATTATTATCTCTGTTTTCAAAGCTTGAGCTCTAGCACCTCTCAAATCAATGCTTCCCTCTGCGAAGGGTCTGTCTATTTATTTTCATGTTGAGTCATCCTCCTCTTATATAAGCACCAATTTGAGAGCACCTCTGTCATTTTTATGCTTTGCTTTTGATTGATATTGAGTATGACTATGACTGGATCTTCGTTGCTATGAATTACAATGTTTAGTCAGCCCTTGATCTTTGAAAGTGCTCTGCATTTATGTTTTGGTCTCAAAAAGAGCTAGAGAGATACCACCTATTCATATTTCTTCATGCTTGTTTTGATTGAATTGTTGGTATTTGAAACTCATTATTATTTGCTCGTTAGCTGGTTATGACATTGATATTAGTTTACCGTGAGACCTTTGTGTCACTTGCTTAGGTGGTTAACTTGTGATCTTGCTGAAATACTGGTCATGAGTTAGACATAGTTGCAACAACAAGATCAAACAGAGTTTGTCAAAGTTTTTCTTTCTCTCTCAGTTTGTCAACTGAGTTGCTTGAGGACAAACAAGGTTTTAAGCTTGGGGGAGTTGATACGTCTCCATCGTATCTACTTTTCCAAACTCTTTTGCCCTTGTTTTGGACTCTATTTTGCATGATTTGAATGGAACTAACCTGGACTCACGCTGTTTTCAGCATAATTGCCTTGGTGTTGTTTTTGTGCAGAAATGAAAGTTCTCAGAACGTCCTGAAAATTTACGGAGAATATTTCTGGAAAATATGAAAAATACCTACGCAAAGATCCACCGGAGGGGATGGGCCAGTGGGCCACAAGCCGTGTAGCCGCCACCCCCCCCCCCCCGGTGGCGGCTAGCAAGCTTGTGGGGGCCACGTGGCTCTGCCGCCCCCAATCTCAACTCTATAAATTCACTTTCGTCCCAGAAAAAATAAAAAGAGAAGATTTCGCCGCGTTTGCGATATGGAGGTGCCGCCACATCCTGTTCTTCATCTAGAGGGCAGATCTGGAGTCCGTTTTGGGCTCCGGAGAGGGGAAATCTTCGCCATCGTCATCATCAACCTTCTTCCATCTCCAATTCCATGAAGCTCTTCATCGTTTGTGAGTAATCTATTCGTAGGCTCGCTGGGCGGTGATGAGTAGGATGAGATCTATCAGATAATCGAGTTAGTTTTGACGGGGATTGATCCCTAGTATCCACTATGTTCTGAGATTGATGTTGCTACTACTTTGCCATGCTTAATGCTTGTCACTAGGGCCCGAGTGCCATGATTTCAGATCTTAAATTATTATGTTGTCACCAATATATGTGTGTTTTAGATCCGATCTTGCAAGTTGTAGTTACCTACTATGTGTTATGATCTAGCAACCCCGGAGTGACAATAACCGGAACCACTCCCGGTGATGACCATAGTTTGAGGAGTTCATGTGTTCACCAAGTGCTAATGCGTTGGTCCGGTTCTTTATTAAAAGGAGAACCTTAATATCCCATAGTTTCCTTTTGGACCTCGCTGCCACGGGAGGGATGGACAATAGATGTCATGCAAGTTCTTTTCCCTAAGCACGTATGACGACACACGGAATGCATGCCTACATCACATTGACGAACGGGAGCTAGCCACATATCTCTCCGTGTTATAAATGTCGCATGATGAATATCATCCAGACAAATCACCGACCCATTGCCTACGAGTTTGTCCCACTACTGCTGTTACTTGTCTTGCTCTGCTGCTACTGTTGTTACTTGTCTTGCTCTGCTGCTACTGTTGTTACTACTGCCGCCTGCTACTGTTGCTATTTTCTACTGCTGTCACTACTGCTGTTCCTTGCCACTGCTATTACTCGTTACACTGCTGCTACCTGCTACAATTTCGGTTCGCTGGTCGTTGACGGGAACAGACAATTTCCGTCAACGGCCAACTTCTCGCGCCATTGATACAATCGTTAGGAATAGTCTGCCGTCAACAGATCGTTTCTGACACCGTTGTTATCATACTACTTTGATGCTAATACTTTGCTTGCATATACTAATCTTTCAGGTGTGGTTGAATCTGATAAATTCAGCTGCTAATACTCGAGAGTATACACTCACCTCCTGCCTGGCGAATCAACAAATTTGGGTCGAATACTCTACCCTCGAAAACTGCTGCGAACCCACGCGCTGGTGGGCCATCAACAGCATTCTTCTGGTACCGTTGCAGGGGAAGGTTTGTTGTCACATAGTCAAGTAACGCCTTAAGCAAGATGACATGATGTAGAGGGATAAACTCAAACCAATGATGAAAACCCCATCTTTTTACCCTTGATGGCAACAACACGATGTGTGCCTCGCTACCCCTTCTGTCACTGGGTGAGGTCACCACACGGTAGGAACCCAAAACCAAGCACTTCTCCCATTGCAAGAATCATAGATCTAGTTGGCCAAACAAAACCCACAACTCAAAGAGAATTACAAGGATATGAAATCATGCATAAGAGAGATCAGAAGAAACTCAAATAAGATTCATAGATAATCTGATCATAAATCCACAATTCATTGGATCTCGACAAACACACCGCAAAAGAAGATTACATCGGATAGATCTCCATGAAGATCATGGAGAACTTTGTATTGAAGATCCAAGAGAGAGAAGAAGCCATCTAGTTACTAGCTATGGACCCGTAGGTCGATGGTGAACTACTCACGCATCATCGGAGAGGTCATGGTGTTGATGAAGAAGCCCTCCGTATCCGAATCCCCCCTCCGGTAGGGCACCAGAACGTGCCCCGGATGGGATCTTGCGGAGACAGAAGCTTGCGGCGACGGAAAAGTACTTTCGATGATCTCCTCATTTTTTCTGGGATTTTAGGGAATTTATAGGCGGAAGACCTAGGGCAGAGGTGGCCCAGGGAGCCCACAAGCCTGGGAGGCGCGGACCCCCTGGCCGCGGCTAGGGGGCTTGTGGGGTCCTTGCTGACCCCCTGCCCTGATTCTCTGGCTTCCCGATCTTCTTCTGTTTCAGAAATAATCTTTTTGGCAGTTTTGTTCCGTTTGGACTCCGTTTAAAATCCTCCTCTGAAAGGGGTCAAAAACATGGAAAAACAGGAATTGGCACTTGGCACTGAGTTAATAAGTTAGTGCCAAAAAATATATAAAAGGCATACAAAACATCCAAAGTTTGACAAGATAATAGCATGAAACCATCAAAAATTATAGATACGTTGGAGACGTATCAAGCATCCCCAAGCTTAACTCCTGCTCGTCCTCGAGTAGGGAAGTGATAAAGACTGAATTTTTGATGTGGAATGCTACCTAGCATAGTTGTCCTTTGCAACTTATTTTGTGTGGCATGAATGTTCAGATCCGTAAGATTCAAAACAATAGTTTGCTATTGACACGAAAACAATAATACTTCAAGCAAACTAGAAAGGTAATCATGAACTTTTAAAATAACAAGGCCAAGCAAAGTTATCCCTACAAAATCATATAGTCTGGAATGCTCCATCATCCTCACACAACTAATGTAAATCATGCACAACCCCGGTATTGGCCAAGTAATTGTTTTCGCACTCTTACTTTCTCAAACTTTTTATAACTATCACGCAATACATGAGCGTGAGCCATGGATATAGCACTCTAGGTGGAATAGAGTGTGGTGGTGGTTGTGAGACAAAAAGGAGGAGATGGTCACATTGACTCGGTGTATGAAAGGGCTATGGAGATGCCCATTAATAGATATTAATGTGAATGAGTAGGATTGCCATACAAAGGATGCACTAGAGCTATAAGTATGTGAAAGCTCAAAAGGAGAACTAGTGGGTGTGCATCCAACTTGCTTGCTCACGAAGACCTAGAGCAATTTGAGGAAGCCCATCATTGGAATGTATACAAGCCAAGTTATATAATGAAGATTCCCACTAGCATATGGTAGTGATGAAATGAGAGGCTCTCAAACATGAAGAACATGGTGCTATTACGAAGCACAAGTGTGGAAAAAGATAGTAGCATTGTCCCTTCTCTCTTTTTCTCTTTTTTTTTGTTTGGGCTCTTGGGCCTCTTTTTTTCTTTCTTTTTTTATTTGGGCTCTTTGGCCTCTTTTTTTTTATTTCCTCAGATGGGACAATGCTCTAATAATGATGATCATCACACTTTTATTTACTCACAGCTCAAAGCTTAGAAATGACTCTATAGGAAATGCCTCCCGCAGTGTACCGGGATGTGCAATGATCTAGCTCGGCGTATGACGTTGAAACATCTTGCTAGCTATCTTATGATGATGCAATGGCAATATGAGAGTGACGCCATAAGTTATGAGACAGAACGGTGGGAGTTGCATGGCAATATATCTCGGAATGGCTATGAAAATGCCATAGTAGGTAGGTATGGTGGCTGTTTTGAGGAAGGCATGTGGTGGGTTTGTGTACCGGCGAGAATTGCGCGGCACTAGAGAGGCTAGCAATGGTGGAAGGTGAAAGTGCATATATACCATGGACTCACATTAGTCATATAGAACTCACATACTTGTTGCGAAAGTTTTTATTAGTAATCGAAACAAAGTGCTAAACGCATACTCCTAGGGGAAGGGTTGGTAGGTGTTAACCATCGCGCGATCCCGACCTCAACACAAAGGATGACAATCAATAGATCAATTATGCTCCGACTTCCTAACATAGTGGTTCACCATACGTGCATGCTACGGGAATCACTAACTTCAACACAAGTATTTCTAGATTCACAACACCCTACTAACATAGCTCTTAATATTACCAAATCCACGTCTCAAAACTAATTGAGAGGAATCAAGACTTCTCTTTCGAATCAATGCACATGAAGATGGAGGTTTTTGTATCCTCTTTGGGTACCTATCACCTTTGGGACTACTTTCATAGCATAATCCAACTACCAAGTCACGCACCGCCGTGCTCTAAAAGATCTAAGTGAAGCACAAAGAGCAAAATTATCTAGCTCAAAAGATATAAGTGAAGCACTATGAGCATTCTAGCAAAATCACGATGAGTGCATGTATCTCTCTAAAGGTGTGAAGCAAGGATGATTGTGACACAACAAGAATAAAAGACTCCTAAGATACAAGACGCTCCAAACAAAACACATATCATGTGGTAAATAAAAATATAGCTCCAAGTAATGTTACCGATGGATTGAAGACGAAAGAGGGGATGCCTTCCCGGGGCATCCCCAAGCTTAGGATTTTTGGTGTCCTTGAATTTGGCTTGGGATGCCTTGGGCATCCCCAATCTTGAGCTCTTTCCACTACTTATCTCTTTGTCCATGAGAACATCACCCAAGACTTGAAAACTTCACAACACAAAACTTAAACAGAAACTCGTGATAACATTAGCACAAGAAAACAAACTACCACCACTTTAGGTACTGTAGAAATCTTGATTTCTATTTATATTGGTGTTGGGCTGCTGTATTCTAAATTTTTCATGGCTAGTACCCCCCGATACTATCCATATTTTCATCAAAACAAGCAACCAACTCAACAGAAACAGAATCTGTCAAAAACAGACCAGACTGTAGAAATCTGTATACTTTGTATACTTATGGTACATCAAAAATTCTGAAAAATTACAAAATCCTGGGAAAAAGGCATATCAACCAGCAGCCAAAATAATCAACTCAAAATCTCTTTCTGAATAAAAATTAAAAATCATCTCGTGAGCGAAAAGTTTCTGCCTTTTTCCAGCATGATCAAACAACCATCACCAAGACTAGTCATAAAGGTTTTGCTTGTCTCAAACACAAAAAGAAACACAAAAACACAATCATAACAGAATTATGATGGTGTGGACGCAACAAAACAGAAATAAAAAGAAATAAATTCATTGGGTTGTCTCCCAACAAGCACTATTGTTTAATGCCCTTAGCTAGGCATAAGGTGATAGAATCACGTATCGTCGTCTTTGGTGCTCAAACCATAAGTGGCCCTCATCATGGATTCATAAGGCAATCTTATTTTCTTTCTAGGAAAGTGCTGCATGCCCTTCTTTAAAGGAAATTGAAATCTAATATTCCCTTCCTTCATATCGATGATAGCACCGATAGTCCTTAGGAAAGGTCTACCAAGAATAATAGGGCATGTAGGATTGCAATCAATGTCAAGCACAATGAAATCAACGGGTACATAGTTCCTATTTGCAATAATAAGAACATCATTGATCCTTCTCATGGTTTTCTTGACAGTAGAATCCGCAAGATGCAAATTAAGAGAACACTCTTCAATCTCATTATAACCCAGAACATCACATAAAGACTTTGGAATCGTGGAAACACTAGCACCCAAATCACACGAAGCATTGCATTCATAGTTTTTGATTTTGATTTTGATAGTAGGTTCCCACTCATCATGAAGCTTTCTAGGTATAGAGACTTCCAATTCAAGTTTCTCTTCAAGAGATTTTATCATAGCTTCGACGGTATGATCGGTAAAGGCCTTGTTTTGGCTATAAGCGTGTGGAGAGTTTAGCATGGATTGCATCAAGGAAATGCATTCAATCAAGGAGCAACTATCACAATTGAATTCCTAAAAATCCAAAGTAGTAATTTCATTACTACTCAAAGTTTTAATATCTTCTATTCCACTTTTAATGCTTTTAGCATCAATATAGATGGACTCTGAATCATTGGGCGTTTTTCAACCAAGGTGGATTCATATCCAGCCCCATCATCATTAGGTTTGACACAAGAAAACAAAGATTCAATGGGAGTCTGATACGTCTCAAACGTATCTATAATTTTTGATGGTTTCACGCTCTTATCTTGTCTTCTTTGGTTGTTTTATGTACCTTTTATATCTTTTTTGGGACTAACTTATTAATTCAGTGCCAAGTGCCAGTTCCTGTTTCTTCGTGTTTTTGATTCTTTTCAGATCTGATTTTGGAATGGAGTCCAGACGGAAGAAAAACCCCGAAATGATTTTCTCCCGAACGGAAGAAGACCAGGGGGCTTTTGGGCCAAGCCAGGTGGGCTCCAGGGAGCCCACAAGCCCTCACTCCGCCACCAGGGGAGGCGGCTGTGGGCAGGCTTGTGGCCTCCCTTGCCGCCCCCTGACCTAGGTCTTTGGCCTATAAATTCCCAAATATTCCGCAAAAAATCAGGGGAGCCTCGAAAATACTTTTTCGCTGCCGCAAGCTTCCGTTTCCGCGAGATCTCATCTGGAGACCCTTCCCGGCGCCCTGCTCGAGGGGACTTTGGAGTTGGAGGGCTTCTTCATCATCATCATCGCCCCTCCAATGACTCGTGAGTAGTTCACTTCAGACCTACAGGTCCGTAGTTAGTAGCTAGATGGCTTCTTCTCTCTCTTGGATCTTCAATACAAAATTCTCCATGATCTTCATGGAGATCTATCCGATGTAATCTTCTTTGGTGGTGTGTTTGTCGAGATCCGATGAATTGTGGATTTGTGATCAGATTATCTATGATATATATTTGAGTCTTTGCTGATTTCTTATATGCATGATTTGATATCCTTGTAAGTCTCTCCGAGTCTTGGGTTTTGTTTGGCCAACTAGATCTTTGATTCTTGCAATGGGAGAAGTGCTTGGTTTTGGGTTTTGCCATGTGGTGACCTTTCCCAGTGACAGTAGGGGCAGCAAGGCACACATCAAGTAGTTGCCATCAATGGTAAAAAGATGGGGGTTTTATCATTGGTTTGATATTATCCCTCTACATCATGTCATCTTGCTTAAGGCGTTACTCTGTTCTTATGGACTTAATACACTAGATGCATGCTAGATAGCGGTCGACGTGTGGAGTAATAGTAGTAGATGCAGAAAGTATCGGTCTACTTGTTTTGGATGTGATGCCTATAGATATAATCATTGCATAGATATCTTCATGACTTTGCGCGGTTCTATCAATTGCTCGACAGTAATTTGTTCACCCACCGTCTACTTGCTTTCATGAGAGAAGCCACTAGTAAACACTACGGCCCCCAGGTCTATTCACATCCATCGTTTACACCTCCGCTTTTACTTTGCTTTGTTACTTTGTTGCTTTCAGTTCTCACTTGGCAAACAATCTATAAGGGATTGAAAACCCCTTCATAGCATTGGGTGCAAGCTTTTGTGTTTGTGCAGGATCTTGAGATACTCCTCCACCGGATTGATACCTTGGTTCTCAAACTGAGGGAAATACTTACCACCGCTGTGCTACATCACCCTTTCCGCTTCGAGGGAACACCAACGCAAGGCTCCAAGGCCACGGGGGAAATCCTTTGCATACTTGC
The DNA here is from genome assembly GCF_904849725.1 of Hordeum vulgare subsp. vulgare. Lineage (NCBI taxonomy): Eukaryota > Viridiplantae > Streptophyta > Magnoliopsida > Poales > Poaceae > Hordeum > Hordeum vulgare. The sequence goes on along the minus strand of NC_058518.1, from coordinate 386,536,085 downwards.
CTAGGAAGTCCCTTAAGGCGTAGCCGCAGCTGAAGGATTCCTACTGCCGTCGACACGCCTGTTTTTGGCACCATTGCCGGGGATACAGAGCAAACATCAGAAGTATTTCTGGCGCCGTTGCCGGGGATACACAGCAAACATCAGAAGTATTTCTGGCGCCATTGAAGGGGAGGAGAAATCAAGATCTATCCAAGTAGGTCTCACAAACTCTTCTCTTGCATTTACTTTTGTTGCCAGTTGCCTCTCGTTTTCCTCTCCCCCACTTCACATTTGCCGTTTTCTTTGGCCTTTCACCTTTCGCCGTTTTCTTTTGCCTTTGCCGGTTTTCTTGCTTGCTTGTGTGCTTGTTTGGTTGTTGAAGTCATCATGTCTGAGAACACCAAACTTTGCGACTTCTCGAGCACTAATAATAATGATTTTATTAGTACTCCGATTGCTCCCGCCACTAGTGCGGAATCGTATGAAATCAACGCAGCTTTGCTGAATCTTGTTATGAAAGAGCAATTCTCTGGCCTTCCTAGTGAAGATGCTGCATCCCATCTCAATACCTTCATTGAGATTTGTGATATGCAAAAGAAAAGATATGTGGATAATGACGTGATTAAGTTGAAACTTTTTCCTTTCTCGTTGCGAGATCGCGCAAAAACTTGGTTTTCTTCTTTGCCTAAAAATAGTATCGATTCTTGGGATAAGTGCAAAGATGCTTACGTATCCAAGTATTTTCTGCCGGCTAAGATCATCTCCTTACGTAACGATATCATGAATTTCAAGCAACTTGATCATGAACACTTTGCACAATCTTGGGAGAGGATGAAGCTTATGATTAGAAATTGTCCCGCTCATGGATTGAGTTTGTGGATGATTATACAAATCTTTTACGCTGGCTTGAATTTCGCTTCTCACAATATCTTGGACTCCACCTCAGGTGGAACGTTCATGGAAATCACGTTAGGAGACGCTACAAAACTCCTAGACAATATCATGACCAACTACTCTCAGTGGCACACTAAAAGGTCACCTGCTATCAAAAAGGTGCACGCTATAGAAGAGATTAACTCGCTTAGTGCTAAGATGGACGAGTTAATGAATTTGGTTGCTAGTAGAAACGCTACCGTAGATCCTAATGACATGCCACTATCCTCTTTGATTGAGAATAGCAACGCTACTTTGGACGTGAATTTTGTTGGTAGGAACAATTTTGGCAACAACATTGCTTTTAGAGGAAACTATGTTCCTAGGCCCTTTCCTAGTAACTCCTCTAACAATTATGGCAATTCCTACGGCAACACTTATGGAAATCACAACAAATTACCCTCTGATCTAGAGAGTAATATCAAAGAGTTCATCAACTCTCAAAAGATTTCCAATGCGTCCATAGAGGAAAAACTACTCAAAATAGACGATTTGGCTAAGAGCGTTGATAGGATGTCTTGTGATATTGATGCTTTGAAAGTTAGATGCGCTCCTCCGAAGGTCAACTTGGATGAAACTTTGAAAGCTATGCGTATCTCCATGAATGAGAGCAAAGAAAGAACCGCCCAAATTCGTGCTAGACATGAATGGTTTAAAAGGGTGCGTTCTAGTGATGCAAATCACGAAGATCTTAAAGTGCTTGGTGTGTCTCCTCTTGAATCTTTGTTTTCTCGTGTCAAACCTACTTATGGAGGGGCTGGATATGAATCCACTTTGGTTGAAAAACGCCCCAATGATTCGGAGTCCACCTATCTTGATGATAAAGGTGTGGAGAGTGGAGTAGAAGAAGTCAAAAATTTGGGTAGTAATGAAACTCCCACTTTGGATTTCAAGGAATTCAATTATGATAATTGCTCCTTGTTTGAATGCATTTCTTTGATGCAATCCATTGCAAAATCTCCACATGCTTATAGCCAAAGCAAAGCCTTTACCACGCATATCGTAGATGCTATGATGAAATCTCTTGAAGAGAAGCTCGAACTAGAAGTCTCTATACCTAGAAAACTTCATGATGAGTGGGAACCTACTATCAAAATCAAGATCAAAAACTATGAGTGCAATGCTTTGTGTGATTTGGGTGCTAGTGTTTCTGCGATTCCAAAGTCTTTATGTGATATTCTTGGTTTTCATGAGATTGAAGAGTGTTCTCTTAATTTGCATCTTGCGGATTCTACTGTCAAGAAACCCATGGGGAGGATCGATGATGTTCTTATTGTTGCAAATAAGAACTATCTACCCGTGGATTTCATTGTACTTGACATAGATTGCAATCCTTCATGTCCCATTATTCTTGGTAGACCTTTCCTAAGGATTATTGGTGCTATCATCGATATGAAGGAAGGGAATATTAGATTTCAATTTCCTTTAAAGAAGGGCATGGAGCACTTTCCTAGAAAGAAAATAAGATTGCCTTATGAATCTATGATGAGGGCTACCTATGGTTGGAGCACCAAAGATGACTATACGTGATTCCATCACTTTCGCCTAGCTAAGGGCGTTAAACAAAAGCGCTTGCTGGGAGGCAACCCAACGAATCTATCCTTTTTATTTCTGTTTTGTGTTTTCCACACTTTCATAATTATGTTATGATTGTGTTTTTTGTGTTTCTTTTTGTGTTTGTGCCAAGCAAAACCGTTATGATTAGTCTTGGGGATGATCGTTTGGTCATGCTGGAAAAGACAGAAACTTTCTGCTCACGAAAAGAATTTTCATTTTTTCTGTAAGAGATTTTGAGTTGATTCTTTTTGCTGCTGATTGCTACGCAAATTCTTCAGACTGTCGTAATGTTTCAGAATTTTTGAAGTACCAGAGGTATACGAAATATACAGATTGCTACAGACTGGTCTGCTGTTAACAGATCCTGTTTTTGTTGTGTTGGTTGCTTATTTTGATGAAACTATGGATAGTATCGGGGGGTATTAGCCATGGAAGATTGAAAGTACAGTAACCCAACATCAGCACAAGTTGAATTTAAGTTTGCTACAGTACCTAAGGAAGTGGTGGTTTGCTTTCTTGTACTAATGTTATCACGAGTTTCTGTTTAAGTTTCGTGTTGTGAAGTTTTCAAGTTTTGGGTGAAGTTCTTATGGGAAAAGAGATAAAGAGTGGCAAGAGCTCAAGCTTGGGGATTCCCAAGGCACCCCAAGAGATTCAAGGATGTCGTAAAAGCCTAAGCTTGGGGATGCCCCGGGAAGGCATCCCCTCTCTCGTCTTCAATCCATCGGTAACGTTACTTGGGGCTATATTTTTATTCACCACATGTTATGTGTTTTTGCTTGGAGCATCTTGTATCGTAGGAGTCTTTTATTTTTATTTTGTGTCACAATCATCCTTGCTGCACACCTAGAGAGAGGGACATGCACACACCGTGATTTTGTCGAGCTTCACTTATATCTTTTTGTAGACAATTCAGCTCACATGTGCTTCACTTATATCTTTTGAGCTAGATACTTTTGCTCTATGTGCTTCACTTATATCTTTTAGAGCACAGCGGTGCGTGGCTTGGTAGTTGATCTATGCTTTGAAAGTAGTCTCAAAAGGGTTAGTTATCCAACAGGATACGAAAACTTCCACCTTCATGTGCATTGAATAGTTAGAGAAGTTTGATTCATCTCAATTAGTTTTGAGTTGTGGTTATAGTAATATTGAAGTCATGCTAGTAAGGTGTTGTGAATCTAGAAATACTTGTGTTGAAATTAGTGATTCTCGTAGCATGCACATATGGTGAACCGCTATGTGATGAAATCTGAGCATGATTAGTATATTGATTGTCATCCTTTGGGTGGCGGTCGGGATCGCGCGATGGTTTATACCTACCAACCCTTCCCCTAGGAGTATGCGTTGAATGCTTTGTTTCGATTACTAACAAAACTTTTGCAACAAGTATATGAGTTCTTCATGACTAATGTTGAGTCCATGGTTTAGATGCACTTTCACCTTCCACCATCACTATCTTCTTCGTGTCGTGCAACTTTCGCCGGTGCACAAAACCCACCATTAGCCTCCCTCAAAACAGCCACCATACCTACCTATTATGGCTTTTTCAAAGTCATTCCGAGATATATTGCCATGCAACTACCACCATGACATGTGCCAGCACGTCTACATTGCCATTGCATGATCGTAAGATAGCTAGCATGATGTTTCCATTGATGTCTATGCCATGCTAGATCATTGCCACGGTACACTACCGAAGGCATTCCATATAGAGTCATAGTTGCTCTAAGTTTTGAGTTGAAAGTGTGATGATCATCATTAATGGAGCATTGTCCCGTGTGAGGAAATAAAAGAGGCCAAAGAAGCCCACCAAAATAAAATAAAAAGAGGCCAAAGAGCCCACCAAATAAAAAAATAAAAAAATGAGAGAAAAAGAGAGAAGGGACAATGCTACCACTTTTTCCACACTTGTGCATATTAAGCACCATGATCTTCATGATTGAGAGTCTCTCGTTTTGTCACCACCATATAGCTAGTGGGAAATCTTCATTATATAACTTGGCTTGCATATTCCGATGATAGGCTTCCTCAAAATTGCCTTAGGTCTTCGTGAGCAAGCAAGTTGGATGCACACCCACTAGTTTTCTTTAAGAGCTTTCACATACTCGTAGCTCTAGTGCATCATTTGTATGGCAATCCCTACTCATTCACATTGATATCTATTGATGAGCATCTCCACAGCTCATTGATATGCCTAGTTAATGTGACTATCTTCTCCTTTTTTGTCTCACAACCTCCACCACATTCCACACCATCTATAGTGCTATAACCATGGCTCACGCTCATGTCGCGTGAGAGTTGAAAAGGTTTGAGAAAGTAAAGGTGTGAAACAATTACTTGGCCAATACCGGGGTTGTGCATGATTTAAATTCGTTGTGCAATGATGATAGAGCCTAGCCAGACTATATGCTTTTGTAGGGATAACTTTCTTTTGGCCTTGTTATTTTGAAAGTTCATGATTACTTTGCCAGTTTGCTTGAATTATTATTGTTTCCACGTCAATAGCAAACTATTGTTTTGAATCTAATGGATCTGAACATTCACGTCACATAAGAGGAATTACAAAGGACACCTATGCTAGGTAGCATGAAAGCATCAAAAGTTCATTCTTATCACTTCCCTACTCGAGGACGAGCAAGAGTTAAGCTTGGGGATGCTTGATACGTCTCAAACGTATCTATAATTTTTGATGGTTTCACGCTGTTGTCTTGTCTTCTTTGGTTGTTTTATGTACCTTTTATATCTTTTTTGGGACGAACTTATTAATTCAGTGCCAAGTGCCAGTTCCTGTTTTTTCCGTGTTTTTGACTCTTTTAAGATCTGATTTTGGAATGGAGTCCAAACGGAAGAAAAACCCCGAAATGATTTTTTCCCGAACGGAAGAAGACCAGGGGGCTTTTGGGCCAAGCCAGGTGGGATCCACGGAGCCCACAAGCCCCCACTCCGCCACCAGGGGGAGGCGGCTGTGGGCAGGCTTGTGGCATCCCTGGCCGCCCCCTGACCTAGGTCTTTGGCCTATAAATTCCCAAATATTCCGCAAAAAATCAGGGGAGCCTCGAAAATACTTTTCCGCCGCCACAAGCTTCCGTTTCCGCGAGATCTCATCTGGAGACCCTTCCCGGCGCCCTGCCAGAGGGGACTTTAAAGTTGGAGGGCTTCTTCATCATCATTATCACCCCTCCAATGACTCGTGAGTAGTTCACTTCATACGTACGGGTCCGTAGTTAGTAGCTAGATGGCTTCTTCTCTCTCTTGGATCTTCAATACAAAGTTCTCCATGATCTTCATGGAGATCTATCCGATGTAATCTTCTTTGGCGGTGTGTTTGTCGAGATGCGATGAATTGTGGATTTGTGATCAGATTATCTATGATATATATTTGAGTCTTTGCTGATTTCTTATATGCATGATTTGATATCCTTGTAAGTCTCTCCGAGTCTTGGGTTTTGTTTGGCCAACTAGATCTTTGATTCTTGCAATGGGAGAAGTGCTTGGTTTTGGGTTCTGCCATGTGGTGACCTTTCCCAGTGACAGTAGGGGCAGCAAGGCACACATCAAGTAGTTGCCATCAAGGGTAAAAAGATGGGGGTTTTATCATTGGTTTGAGATTATCCCTCTACATCATGTCATCCTGCTTAAGGTGTTACTCTGTTCTTATGGACTTAATACACTAGATGCATCATGGATAGCGGTCGACGTGTGGAGTAATAGTAGTAGATGCAGAAAGTATCGGTCTAGTTGTTTTGGACGTGATGCCTATAGATATAATCATTGCATAGATATCGTCACGACTTTGCGCGGTTCTATCAATTGCTCGACAGTAATTTGTTCACCCACCGTCTACTTGCTTTCATGAGAGAAGCCACTAGTAAACACTACGGCCCCTGGGTCTATTCACATCCATCGTTTACACCTCCGCTTTTGCTTTGCTTTGTTACTTTGTTGCTTTCAGTTCTCACTTGGCAAACAATCTATAAGGGATTGACAACCCCTTCATAGCGTTGGGTGCAAGCTTTTGTGTTTGTGCAGGATCTTGAGATACTCCTCCACCGGATTGATACCTTGGTTCTCAAATTGAGGGAAATACTTACCCCCGCTGTGCTACATCACCCTTTCCGCTTCGAGGGAACACCAACGCAAGGCTCCAAGGCCACGGGGGAAATCCTTTGCATACTTGCCTAGGAAGTCCCTTAAGGCGTAGCCGCAGCTGAAGGATTCCTGGTGCCGTCGACACACCTGTTTCTGGCACCATTGCCAGGGATACACAGCAAACATCAGAAGCATTTCTGGCGCCGTTGTCGGGGATACACAACCAACATCATGTAGCGACCCGACTCAAGACGACTCAAGCCTGTGGTGTTTCCGTACCATCCAAGATCATGCTGGTACACACTCAGTACATCAATGTATATATCAAGAGTTCAATCACACAGCTTTATTAATTGAAATCGGGGGGTGGTCGCCGGCAGGGTGGGGCGGCGAAGGAGGGGGCGGTCGGCTCCGGGCGTCGAGGAGGCAGTAGGGGAGGCGTCCAGGGCGACGGGGAGGCAGCAGCAGGTTTCTGCTGCTAGCTCGAAGGGGAGCTCCGGCGAGCTGTGCGGGCGGCGTGGGGCTCGGGCAGGGCGGCGTGGGGGTGGAACGGGGCGAGGGCGGCGTCGGGGTTCGGTTTTTATAGGGGGAGGGGGTAGGCATAGACGGGTAGGAAATCAGCCGGCCATGGAAGTTGCGGGTTCGCTGTGCAGGAATATCACGGGGAACAGAAAGATGGAAGGAAGAAGAAGAGGGAAGGAAAGATAGAGAAGGAAAAAAGAAAGAAAAGAAAGGGGAAAGAAAAAAAATAAGGAAAGAAGAGGTGCGCTGGAGGTGCTGGTTGGTTGGGCAGGGGATTTGGATTCCCAGCGATGGGGATCTCGCCCTAGGAAAAATATCTCCCGTTTTTTTTAACAAAAACTAAAACGAAAAAAAAGGAAACAAATAAAATAATTAATATAGGATATTATATACCAAAATGATCAGAAAAATATCCACTACTCGAATAACATTTTTCCAAGGCAAAAATAAAAACTTAAAAAAAATGTTTTCTTTAGAAAAAATCCCTTATGTTATATTTTCTTTTTGCAATTATTTTCACGATAAAAGTTTGGCTTTCTTGGCTCAAAATATTTCAAAAATGTCTCACACTTTGGAGGGTCATTTTCCTCCGCTCTCTCTTGCGTGCAAGAGATTATTTCCCGGCACTTCTCGTGTGAAGAAAAAAAATAGAAATGCAAAAGCAAAAGTCGAAAGAATTCAAATGCAAACTTTATTTAAATCAATATGCATAGATGCTTAGCTACAATGTAAAACATTCCCAATTAGGAAAATTGGGATGTTACAAACCTACCCACCTTAAGATGAATCTCGCCCTCGAGATTCGGGTTGGCTAGAAAATAGGTGCGGATGGTCTCGAAGAAGATCCTCTTCTCGTTCCTAGGTGGCTTCTTCCTCGGTGTGGTGGCTCCACAACACCTTGCAGAACTTGATGATCTTGCTGCGGGTAACTCTGTTGGCAGTCTCGAGAATCCTGACGGGTTTCTCCTCATACGTCAGATCACTATCAAGCTGTATGGCCTCTAGGGGCACTGTATCTCTCAACGGAACATCAACCATCTCAGCATGGCATTTCTTCAGCTGGGAAACATGGAAGACATCATGAACTCCGGACAATCCTTCCGGCAGTTCCAGTTTATATGCAACTTCGGCCCTACGTTCAAGAATTTTGTAGGGGCCAATGAATCGGGGTGCTAACTTTCCTGTCACACCAAATCTCTTGATTCCTCGAAGTGGAGACACCCGAAGATATGCTCGGTCTCCCACTTCGTATGTTACTTCCTTGCATTTGTTGTCAGCATAACTTTTCTGCCTGGACTGAGCTATCTTGAGTCGGTCATGAATCAGCTTGACCTTCTCTTCAGAATCTCGGATGAGGTCGGGACCAAAAAGTTGTCGGTCTCCAACTCCATCCCACATCAACGGTGTTCTGCACCTCCTTCCATATAGAGCTTCAAAAGGAGCCATCTTCAGACTGGTCTGATAGCTGTTGTTGTATGAGAACTCGGCATAAGGCAAATTGTCATCCCAACTAGACCCATAGTCTCGTGCGCAAGCTCTCAACATGTCCTCCAGAATCTGATTGACTCTCTCGGTCTGTCCATCTGTCTGTGGGTGAAAAGTTGTACTGAACTCCAATCTCGTTCCCAAGGTTTCATGCAGTTGGTGCCAAAATTTTGATGTGAACTGAGTCCCTCTATCTGACACAATACTCTTCGGTACTCCGTGCAGACATACGATCCTGGTCATATATATCTTGGCCAGCTTGGCACTCGTGTAAGTAGTCTTCACATGAATGAAGTGAGCTACCTTGGTCAAACGATCGACCACAACCCAAATAGAATCATAGCTAGAACGGGTCCTGGGTAATCCTGTGATGAAGTCCATACCAAGCTTTTCCCATTTCCACTCGGGTATCGGCAGAGGTTGAAGCAAACCTGCTGGCTTCTGATGCTCGACTTTTACTCGCTGACAAACATTGCATATTGCTACGAACTCGGCAATGTCTTTCTTCATTCCTGTCCACCAGAAACTTTCTTTCAGATCCAGATACATCTTGGTGTTGTCGGGGTGTATCGAGTACGGGGAATCATGGGCCTCCTGAAGTATCAACTTCCTGAGTTCGGGATCATTGGGCACATAAATGCGATCCTCAAACCATAAAGTTTCGTGTTCATCCTCACGAAAACCTTTAGCCTTCCCGTCTTTCATTTTCTGCTTAATCTCAGCTATGTCCTTGTCTGATTTCTGTGCCTCGCGGATCTTTTCTGTCAAAGTGGACTGAATTTCTAGTGTGGCAACAAATCCTCTTGGAACTATTTCCAATTTGAGCTCTCGGAGGTCATCGTCTAACTCCTGGGGTAACCCTCCTGCTATGAGTGTGTTCACATAACTCTTGCGGCTCAACGCATCGGCTACAACATTTGCCTTGCCTGGGTGATAATGCAATCTCATGTCATAGTCCTTGATCAACTCTAGCCATCGCCTCTGTCTGAGGTTCAACTCCTTCTGCGTGAAGATATATTTCACGCTCTTGTGATCAGTGTAAACATCACAACTATTTCCGATCAGGAAATGTCTGCAGGTCTTAAGAGCGTGCACTACGGCTGCTAGTTCCAAGTCATGCGTGGCATAATTCAACTCATGGGGTCTGAGCTGTCTGGATGCATAGGCTACAACTTTACCTTCTTGCATGAGCACTCCTCCGAGTCCTTGACGAGAAGCGTCACAGTAAACCTGGAAATCCTTCGGAATGTTCGGCAATATCAGCACTGGGGCTGTAACCACACGTTTCTTCAACTCTTGAAAACTGGTTTCACATTCCTCAGTCCAAACATACTTGGATTCCTTCTTCAACAACTCTGTCATGGGCTTGGCGATCTTTGATAAATTCTCAATGAACCTCCGGTAATATCCGGCAAGTCCGAGGAAACTGCGGATCTCCTTGACTGAAGTGGGTGCTACCCATTCGGTGACTGCTGCGACCTTGGCAGGGTCCACTGCTATTTCTTCTCCTGAGATGACGTGTCCGAGGAATCCGACTTCCTTCAACCAAAACTCACATTTGCTAAACTTTGCATACAGCTTATGCTCTCGAAGTTTCTCCAGAACTAGACGCAGATTTTCCTTGTGTTCCTCCTCGTTCTTGGAGAATATCAGTATGTCATCGATGAACACCACGACAAACTTGTCCAAGTATTCCATAAATACCTTGTTCATCAGATTCATAAAATATGTCGGAGCATTAGTCAGTCCAAATGACATGACCGTGTACTCATACAAGCCGTACCGAGTGGTGAAGGTTGTCTTGGGTATATCCTGTTCACGAATCTTCAACTGATGATACCCGGATCGAAGATCGGTCTTGGAGAATATTCGGGCTCCAACTAACTGGTCAAACAGATCATTGATCATTGGCAAGGGGTACTTGTTCTTGATGGTCACCTCGTTCAATGCACGATAATCGACAACCATTCTCAAGGACTTATCCTTCTTTTCAACCAAGAGCACCGGGGCTCCCCAAGGTGAAGAACTTAGGCGAATATACCCTTTGTCCAACAACTCCTTAATTTGCTTCTTCATTTCTACCAAGTCATTTACGGGCATCCGATAGGGTCTCTTGGATATCGGGGCTGTTCCGGGTAATAGCTCGATCAGGAACTCAATCTCTCTCTCAGGTGGCATGCCCGGCAATTCCTCCGGGAATACATCTGGGTATTCATGTACAATCGGTACTTCCTCCTCGACTACTCTCTATCAGGTGGCATGCCCGGCAATTGCTCGACTTTTGCATAATATATGGAGTATCTGTTTGATCTACTCACTCTGTACCTATTCCAACGACGTATATTTCGATAAAGAGGTAATGCATTTTAAGTTAAATAAAGCATAATTAATCAAGAAAAATACAGTGTGTTCTAAATCAACGACTTGTCCAGATTCGTGCAAATAAAAAGGGAACCGCCGTTGATTTTGATTGATCCGTTTTCTGCAAAACTCCGGCACTGACCTGCCGACAGGTCCGGGGTATCACCATCGGGGAAGGGGGGGCAATCCAAAAGAGGTTGGGGGGACCGGGAGCAACTTCAGCTGGTGATGATTGGGCTTGCCTGCGCTGCTGCACCGCACCGCAGGGTGCGGCGGTGACGCCACGCGCGACAAAGCAATAAATAGTTGGTGCATACTCCATTCCTCCCTTCATTTCCACCCCTCCACAAAAATTTAAACTATTCTCGCTTCTGATCTCAACTCAATCACCACTCCATAATTAATCAGCGCTCTGAGCCCCGATCCTCACTCCGCCCACTCTTTAAAAGCCCACCCCCTCCGCTCTCTCCCCTCACAATCACGGCCACCACCACCCGCAGCCTGCACGTACGTAGCTACTGTTGTTACTCGCAGAGAGCAGGGACGACGACAGATCCAACAAGAAGATCAATGGAGATGACCGTTAACGGGAGGGACACCGAGCACCACCTCGGCCTCGGCCTCGGCCTCGGCCTCAGTCTCGGCATGGCCGGCACGACGTCTCCCGTCGAGGCGGCGGCGCCCCAGCGTGCTCTGGCCGCTGCTGCACCGGTGACGCTGGGGCGCCAGCAGCAGCTGCAGCAGTCCTGGAATGGCGCCGGCCTCTTCTTTCCGGCCCCCTCCGGCGAGCAACGCTCGCATGCAGATGATCGGAGGCTGGCGGCGCTGGCGTGCCACGAGATGCCGTTCCTTCGCGGGATCGACGTCAACCGGGCGCCGGCCACGGGCGGCGCAAGCGAGGACGAGGAGCCCGGCGCGTCGTCGCCCGACAGCACGCTGTCCAGCCTCAGCGGCAAGCGCCGCGCGCCAACGAGGAGCGGCGGCGGGGAGCAGGAGCGCGCCGGCGCGGGCAGCGACGACGAGGACGACTCCGGGGCCGGCGGCGGCGGGTCGCGCAAGAAGCTCCGGCTGTCCAAGGACCAGTCCGCCGTCCTCGAGGAGAGCTTCAAGGAGCACAGCACCCTCAACCCCGTAAGTGCTCTAACCAAATCAACCAAGGTTAAAAAAAAGACAAAGATCCCAATATTTCTTCTTCCATTCCATCCATCTAAATTTGCTCTGCGTACGTTGATGGACATGGAGCAGAAGCAGAAGGCGGCGCTGGCGAGGCAGCTGAGGCTGCGGCCGCGGCAGGTGGAGGTGTGGTTCCAGAACCGGAGGGCGAGGACGAAGCTGAAGCAGACGGAGGTGGACTGCGAGTCGCTCAAGCGCTGCTGCGAGACGCTCACGGAGGAGAACCGCCGGCTGCAGCGGGAGGTGCAGGAGCTGCGCGCGCTCAAGCTGCTCGCCCCGCCGGCGCCGCACCTCTACATGCGCGCGCCGCCGCCCGCCACGCTCACCATGTGCCCCTCCTGCGAGCGCGTCGCGCCCTCCGGCAAGCCGGCCGGCGACGAGAGCCGCGCCGCCACGATGGTGACCCGGCCCGTGCCGACCGGGCCGTGGGGCCCCGTCCCGGTGCTGCCCGTGTTCGTGGGCAGGCCGGCCCAGAGGTCATGATGAACTAACTAGTTAGTGTGCCATGTCATGTCACTTCATGTGTTGTGAGCGGAGAGGTTACCATCCTTGTGTTGCTACTTGATGGAGTATCTAGGAAGAGTAGGCATAGTTACTAGGGTAGTAGTACGTAAGTAGCTCGCCAAGAGAAGTAACTAGGTATAGAATCTTGTCTTCTTTTGTTTATAACTAGTAGTAGTACACATGCATGTCTAGTTTGAACTTACAAACTTTTTGTTGCTTCCTTTGTTTACCCAACAAATATCCTGTCTTGTATACAAGTGATTTCGATACTTTTGCACAAAAATCAGGTCACCATGTTTTGATAGCACTACTCCCACCGTCCGGGTTTATGGGGGGCCGAATTTGCTGTTTTGCTGGTACAAGTGAGGCATGTGTTTTATCTCTGGACATCGACCAATGGCTGATCTGATTCGTTTAGAGAGAACACAACGCAATCTTTTCAACCGCTGAAGCTTAATTATTACCACACCCCTAACGCATAGAGTCTCCGGTAGTCAGATATTTTGCTCTATAGATAGATGGATGGAAGCGTCAGAATGAGACATGCATGATGCATGGAGAGCTGAATCCAAAGAGGAAATGTTCCTTTTTCCTCCTTGGCCACGATATTATCTCTTCGAAGCGTCCGTTCTTAACAAGGGATGAAGGGAGCATGCATGTTCGTAAGAAGAAAAGAAAACGTACACGTCCCGGAAAAGGGCAGAGGGTAGAGAATCCGGCCCAGCAGAAAAGAAAAGATGAGAGTGGTGCGAGGCGAAGGAAAGTCCACTCGCAAATACGCCAGTCACACGTACGCCAAAACACATGACATGCGTCGCCCATCACACCAATTCTATACACATGATGCGGATGGGGGACACTGACCCGCCGGTCCTGCTCTCCAATTACTTTCACATCATCTTATTATACTAGTAGTAGTACTCTTAGGACGCGTTCGGATTGAATCCGACTCCGCGCTAGAGCGAGTGACATCTAATAATAAATCTTGGAATTGATAAAAGGTCGCTCTTCGCGCTCCGCTCCGCGAGAGATAGCGCTTAGTATAATATACTTCCTCAGTTCCTAAATATAAGTCTTATTAAAAGTTTTATTAGATGATTACATACAGATGTATATAGATATATTTTAAAATGTTAATTCACTCATTTTATTTTAAATATAAGTCTTTAAATTTTGTATAAAATAAAATGAGTGAATTAACACTTTAAAATATATCTATATACATCTGTATGTAATCATCTAATAAAACTTTTAATAAGACTTATATTTAGGAACGAGAAAGTATTTACCATTAAACAAGGGAAGTACGTGTAGTACTAACTTAGTAGTGAGCGCGAGGAACGTGGCGACGCATGATCAACTTGCGGCCGGGACGCGCGGCGCAAGTTGCAGACGCGATCTTGGTTAGATTCGGGCGTGCGCTAATCTAATCAGGGCGGGCGGCTGACCCGAGACATCCCATGTGCGCAGGGCCACTAAACTACGCAACCGCACGCCTCCCTGTCCTCCGGTCGCCGGCCGCTTGCCACCACATCCACATCCACACACCACACACGACACAGATAAGTGAGGCGTAATTATTCAATCAAGCGATCATTCATTCGAGATCATCATCATTAAGAGCGGAGCGGCGTCATTGACTAATCAGGTTTGGATGTGAGCCATGACACCAGCCGGGACACCTTGCCCCCTCTTTTACTCAACCTGTCTTTTCCTTATGATGAGCGCTGCGAGATGATGACGGTGATGAAAATGGATACTACCTTTTTCATTTTTAAATATAAATTATTTCAGAGATTTTAATACGAACTACTCCCTCGGTAAACTAATATAAAAGCATTTAGATCACTGTTTTAGTTATCTAAACACTTTTATATTCCCTCCGTTCTAAAATTTTTGTCTTAAGTTTGTTTAGAAATGAATGTATCAAAATACTAAAACGTGACTAGATACATTCATATCTAGATAAATTTAAGACAAGAATTTTAGAACGAAGGGAGTATTAGTTTACAGAAGGGATATATATGAATGTATATAGATGCGTTTTAGAATGGATAAATTGTACTCCCTCCGTAAACCAATATAAAAGCATTTAAATCACTACTTTAGTAATCTAAACACTCTTATATTAGTTTACAAAGGGAGTGGCATGCTCTTTTTATTTTATTTTACATGTATGATAAGAATGTAAGAATTAATCAACAGCTCAAATCTACTCCCTCTGTATCATAATATTTGTTGTTGGGAAGAACTAGTTTAGTTCTCTCCAACAACAAATATTATGGAACAGAGGGAGTATTATATAATCTTAACTCTCATGTGAAAAGAAGGGATAAGAGAAAACATGTTAAAACTGTTCGAATGAGTGTAAATTCAACTATTTTGCTTGTTATGTACTCGTCTATATTAAAAAATTTGAAAGAAACTTATATTTTGGAAGAGAGTGAGGCGACCTGTAGAAGCTCCTTTTTCTTTCTTTCTTTCTTTTTAAGAGTGAGGCGATGATGAAAAGTTTAAAGTTTAATAAGTAGAGTGGCACGCAATGTTGTTTTGCCTGCAGAAAGTCTCTGATCAGAAAGCCTGCCCGCTTCTCTCATCACTGGTCGTCACTACTGGTGGTACGCGTCTCATGAATTCCTTTTTTTTGTTCTTCTCTGCGCCCCCGCTAGCCCCTGCTCTTGATCCTTGGTCTGAAGTCTGAACGAGTCGCGCCTTACGGGCAGGCAAAACCGACCCGTTTCAGCAGGTCACCCCGTCTGAACATCTGGAGTTGTGGACTCATCATCTGATCTGAACTGATCTTGACCTGGTTTGGTGCGCGGAAGAGATCCACGGCGACGGGCGCAGGCAGCAGCAGCCACATGCGTCATGGTCCGGCCGATGCGTCGTACCGGAACCAACCGACCGACCCGGCAAAGGTTTCAGTGATCGGATTCAGATCCCAGCCCGGACTTGCCAATCCGCGGCGGAGATCTTCTCATGATTCTCTTTATATCTACTGCAGGTTCCGCGGACGTTCGTGCTCGCCGCCTGGCATGCATCCACGGAGCAAGAATCCCCTCCTGCCGGTGTCTCCCATATCCAAGCACCATGCTATGACCTGACTCAACCCCACAACAACTTCAACGGAACAATCCATTTTGTTCGTCGCTGTTTGTCTGAGACCGTGCGGACAAAAGTGCTGACCTAAGCGTCCATCCATTTTTAAAACGCGTCCGTGTCAATCAATTTTCGGCTTAAATTTGGGACCGAAATGCGTCGGTGCGGACGCGTGCGCCCTTTCTGTGTCCGTCCCAACCACCAAGGTCAACATTATTTATGATGACCGCCTCCTCAGGCCCACGCGTCAGCGTCCGCGGTCGGCCTTTTTTAATCCGAGCGTACGATGGGTTCCGCCTCATCGAGAACCCATCCGTCCCCATCTCGTCACCTCATCGACCGGCTCCTACCAAAACAAGGGCAAGGCCCCACTCTACCCCCACGCCATCTCCCCGGCGACGACTTCCCGCCGGACTCGCCAGCGTGTCAACGTCCCGGTGCACCATGCGCGGTGGCACTGGAAACACCGTGTGTCGTTGCCTTACCCTGATGTCACCCTCCCGCACCACTGGCATCTGGATCCGGAGAGGATCCGGTGTCGGCTGTGCCACGGTGAACGCATTTTGCATGTGAAGGAGGTGAGTCACCGTCGGCGTCTACCGACGCCGGAGCAACGGCTCAACCCTGCCTATACGGCCGACTCCTCCAACTGGCAGCTCTGGTTCGCGGTCGAGCACGAGGAGCAGCGCCCGCGTGGCGTGCGCGACGTGCAGCCAGGAGGCCCTCCGCCGTCCCCGACTCTCGTCAGCGAGGAGGACCAGGAGGCTGAGGCCGCCTACCAGGCGACGCTGACAGCTGTTCTCCGCGAGAGTGAGGAGGAAGAGACGTACCAATAGTGGCTCGTGGAGGCCATCGCATTGTCGGCCGCCGGTTGATGGAGGTGAAGAAGGAGGCGGAGGAGGAACGACGGAAGATGGAGGAGGAGGAGTGCGCCCGTGCCGCGCTGCACCGCCACCAACACAGCACGCGTCAACGAGATAGACGACGAAGGCGCGGGCAGCTGCGCTCTGAAACACGGCATTCCCCTGGGCCGGTCCTACGCTGGTCAACTTCACCGGCCCCGACGACGACATCGTCGCCTAAGGTTGTCTCCTAGTTTAGGTTTTTTTAATGTTTAATTAATGTCTCCTAGTTTAAGGTTTTTTAATGTTTAATTAATGTAATGAAGACGCTAGGCTCTCGTCGGCCTTCATGATCAGCTTTTAATGTTTAATTATGCTTATTTATTATTTCCGTCCTGGTTTTCTTTTCATGCGACGGTAAAAATAGGTCAAGCGAGTGTTGGACGCATGTGCCGACCCAAACGCTGAAGCAGACGTTGGCATCCGTCCGACCGACACAAATGAACGAAAAGCGGACAAAATGACCATTCGTTTGGGTCTTTCAGTTGAACTTGCTCTCACAAACATGCTGCTGCCCATGGAAGAAACATTCCAGTTTGAGACTTAGGAGACATTGTAGATTGATGATTCGTCAGAAATCGTGACTATTTTGCCTCCTCGCTGTTGGGGTCCTCCGGCCAGGAGACGTGAAAATGTTGACATGCCACCACAGTAAAAACCATGCAGGTCATCCATGCCACCAAACTACTCGCTCCGTTCCTAAATACTCCATAATTCTTTTTAGATGTTTCATTAAAAGACTACATACGGATGTATATAGACATATTTTAGAGTGTAGATTCACTCATTTTGCTCCGTATGTAGTCTCCTAGTAAAATCTCTAAAAAGACTTATATTTAAGAACGGAGGGAGTAGAAGCCAGCAGGTAAACAGGGGATACATAGCTTAATAGCTTAATAGTTTACGGCCCCAGCTAGGCATCTACGCGGTGCTGAAATGAAAAATGATGGATTCTCGGGCACTTTTCATCGTTCCCGACAGTAGATTGGGTGCCCCTTGTTGCAGTTTTCTGCGAAAGAAATGGAAGAAACATATGGAGTGATTAGTAGGTCAATTCATGCCCAAACGCGGGGAAGAAAAGGAGATTCAAAACATGCAGAGCAAAATGTGAGGTTTGCAGTAGCAAGTCAAAAGAAGTGTCAAGTAATTCTTTTGTCGTAGGAGTTGTTTCCTACTCCCTTCGTTCACAAATATATATAAGATGTTCTACTCCCTCCGATCCAAATTAATTAACGCACACTTAGCACAAGTTGAAAGTTGTACTAAGTTTGCGCCAATTAATATGGATAGGAGGGACTAACTTTTTTCCTGAATCGGATGTTTAGTGTGTTTGTTCAATCATTTCAGTCCGTATATAGTCCATGTTGAAATATCCAAAACATCTTTCTGAACAAAGGCAGTACCTTGTAATGGTTTAGCAGTAGCTGCCTTTGTTTCGTGTACTTAATAATCAATAAGAATTGGTTGTGTGCATCGCAATGATGCGGAGGCCGGGGTTTCAGCCTCCTTTTCCAAATGAAAAGGAAAAAACTCACAAGGAAAAGAACGGCTAGCAAGGATGAAGTAAATATTTTCAAGAACGATGACAATAAAATGAATTTCAGTCAAATCTAACAACAAGACCTAGGAGGGGGTGGAAGGACTATGAATATTTCCACCAATATTATGCTACTCAAACATGACACATTTCTATACAACTTATCAGCTGAGGTAAAGCTTGAGCTACTTATCTCTTCTTTATGTAAATAGTACTACCTCTATTCCAACATTTTGCAGTTCAAATTGAACTGGGAAAACGTCTTGCATTTAGGAAGAGAGGCTGCACTCTACTGCACATGGAACCTAAACATAAAAGGAAATGCAAGCTCAATGGAGTTAGAGTGTGTAATGCAGAGTATGAGAGTAAGTTTACCGAAGTTGCCAATGCAAATGCTTCATTTTTCTTCATCAGCATCTCAGCCACTGAGCTGTAAATCACGAGGGCCTTTGAGGGCCATCGACAGGAGAACGTTTTTTTACGGTCCTTATAACTGTGCACTCGCTGTCTGAATTTTCCGGAGTACTCAAATCAACAAGGGGAGTTCCTTCAACAAAGTTGATAGCAGGAGTCATGTCCATGTTCTTGTCTTCCTTTGAAGGGGTCCCATTATCATACAACGCCATCGTAGATGATGCGCCCAACAGCATGCTGGAAGGCTGGATCGTCATCTTATCCTCATCGGAACACTCCTTTCTGGTGTTTTTCTGTTGCATGCTAGGAGTACTTGGCAGTGACACAGCTGAAATTGGTACCACCATATCCACATCACCGCTGGACGGAGTTAGTTTTGCGACATTTACATGTTCTTCTTCACTGCACCGATTCACTCTGCCTTGATCTCCCTCTAGAATATCCGAAGCATTTTTTCCTGGAACGTTGGTTGTTACATCTCCAGGTTCTCCCGTTGTCTGTGACACAGCTAAAGTTGGTAGCATCACATCCTCATGAACATTAGGCGATCTTGGTTTTGCGACATTTTCATGTTCTTCGCTGCATTGGTTTACTCTATCCTTGTTTCCGTCTGGAATATTGGAATCATCATTTCCTGAACAATTGGTCGTTACATCTCGAGGTTTATCTTTTCCATCTCCAGGCTCTTTGCTATTGCTGCTATTCCGTGTCACTCTTTTCCGTTGAGAATAAATCTGCATGACTCTGTTGCCTCCCCAGTCAGGATCATCTTCAGAGTCTCTACTGATTGAAACATCTTCCTCACCATCCCCGGAACTTTCATCTTCATGCTCGTCGACTGACGTGTCTTCCATGTCCTTAGTTGCCAGCTCTGAAGTATCATCTGGGAGCAAGTCGACATCCATATTGTCACAATCATTGTCCACATTGTTATCTTCTCTCACTGCAAGTTCAGTGCTGTTTTTGCTGGCTTCTCTGCTACAGCCTTCAAGTCCAGATACTTCACGCATGAACTTGGCGAGCGCATCTGTGATACTTGCACAAAGAGTACCAGCAGCCTTGCATAAGACTTCCTTCTTCTACAGACAAAGACATGTCGAAACACACACAATCATTAGAGGGGAAAATGTCAATGCCAATGAAGATAATTTCCGCACAAAAAAGGTGGTGGTTACCTGTGGACAGTACTCCGGTAGGACATTTGATGACACAAAATTTGCTATTGCCGAGACGTCTCCAAGCAGGACAGAGACAGACGCACTTGAACTTGACGCGCCCCTGGAATTGATCTGACGAGGTGCTTCCTTTTTCAACTGCATGTAACATATGAGGCAGATGCAGAGGATGATCATAAAAGTTACTCCCTCCGTTCCTCAATACTCCTCCGTCCCAAAATACTTGTCTTAGATATGAATGTATCTAGTCACGTTTTAGTATTTAGATACATTCATTTTTAGACAAAGTTAAAAGACAAGAATTTTGGGACGGAGGGAGTATAAGTCTTTGTAGAGGTTTCATTAGGAGACTATATACGGATGTATATAGATATATTTTAAAGTATAGATTCATCCATTTTGCTTCGTATGTAGTCACCTAGTGAAATCTCTAAAAAGACTTATATTTAGGAACGGAGGGAGTACAAAAAATATTTGCTATTACAGAGGAAAAATTCCAGGAGAAGAACTCACAAAGCATTTTCCAAAAGAACCATTGTTCTTCATGTCCATCTCGATGACTTTATCCATCAGCTTCCTGTCCCACGCAGATACTCTCGGCGTGCCGTCAGGTATTTCCATGCCACGGACATCGAGCGAGTCTAGGTACAGAATCTGTATTTTGCAAAATAGAATAAAATGTGTTAAGCTAAGTTCAGTTTGCAGACAAAATAAAATAAAATTGACCTGTAGCGTTCATTCATATTCCTTTCTCTCATGAATCATGGTGCAGAATGCTCACCACAAGATAGAAAAGGCAGCCCCCTGCGCTGTTCTTCTTGCCAAGGGAAGAAACGCCCTTCTCCAGCTGCTCCACAACGAATTTGCACCAGTTGAGCTCCTTGATGGACCCAATGTTCACCAGCGCAGGGAAGCACCGGGGGCTGACCTTCAGGCTGCTGGTCGGGCAGAGGAAGGATGAGAGCACGAGCATTATGAAAGTCCGGAGGAAGTGCTCGTCCGCCGACTTCATCAGCTGGATGGACTTCTCCAAGCTCGCCATGGAGGGTGGACTGTCGACGCCGTGCTTGTCCAGCACGGAGGCGATGCTCTCGTCGTCCAGCCCGTACACGACGTCGCGGCCGCGGTTCGGGATGCCGAGCACCCGGTGCACGCTGTCGACGGTGACGGGGATCCTGCCCCGGCCGGGAATGACCAGCTCGGAGGTCTCGGTGTCGAACCGCCGAAGGAGCCAGGTGGAGAGCCTGGCGGGGACGGTGGGGCATTGGAGCCTCAGCAGACCCCCGAAGCCGGCGCCCTCTATCATCTCCCGCTGCCCGGCGGTGAGGTGCGGGTACAGCTTCATGATCCTCGCCGGCGACGCGCGGTGCCTGAGACCCTGGATTGGGATTTCTCGTTAATCAGGCAAATACAAGAAGAAGAAATGTAGCTGCTGGCGCTGGGTGAGGTTTTGTGCGTCGGTGACCTTGTCGTCTGGTTCATGGCCGCGGCTGCTCCCCGCTTTCCTCTCCTTGCGCTTCCTACTGAAGCCCGACCTGCCCATTCACGATGACTCCGAATCTCCGATGGCAATGGCAGCGAGAACCGACTAATCTGAAAATCTAGTTCGGGCTCGTATTGCCCATGCCGATCTAGATTAAGACCCACCAAGAAGGAAAGAATCTATTTCATCATCAATCAGTCCATATATACTGGATCAATCACCTTCCCTCCCTGAAGAAAATCAAATGCCTTCCATCTCTGGACCAATCAATGCATACTGGATCGAGGCATTTGTGCGATGCAGATAGAGAGGGAGAAAATCAATCACCTTCCCTCTCTGAAGAAAACCAGGTCGACCTGGATCTGGATGCTGGCAACAAAGGCAAGAGAGGATACTGTCAATGGCTCCAAGCTCATTACTCCTGCCTCAAGAACGGCACCGCAAAACAGGGGGGCATTTACTCCTAGGATGCAGGAAGAACAGAGTAGGTGGAGGCATACCTGAAACCCGAAAGGAAGGTGACGACGAGGACGAGCCCCGCAACAACTGACCGGTGATGTGGGGAGAGAGAGGTTTCAGAATCGTGGGAGCGTGGCGACGCAGCCCTCACCACAACGGAAACCACGACACCCGTCTACCATTGACAGTCTGCTTCTGCAGCCTAGATTTTCGCGCCATCCCGGGGTGGGTGCGCTTGTGTTTCGCTAGACCCGATGTTGTGCTGGCCCTCGCGGTTTTAATTTTCTAACTTTAGCCCGACGGTACGTTTTTTTTTATCTACTTTTTGCGGTTTGTGTCAACGCATGTGTCTAACACTGATCCAAATCATTTTAACGATACATAAAGAAAAATTACAAATATTTCTAAAAATAAAAATAAACATAAATTAAACATTACAGCGTGAGAGTCAACGCGTCCCATTACATTAATTGAACATTAAAAAAATCTAAACTATGCGCTACCCTAGGCATCTTGGTCGTCTGCATCGCGGACGGTGATGTCGGGTTGTGCCGACATGAGCAATGCTGATGGCGGCGGTGGCGGCGGTAGCGCAACACGGGCGTGCTCCTTCGCCAAGCGCAACGCCCTCCTATGCTGGAGGTAGGTAACCTCCTCCAGACGCAGCGCACGGAGATAGACGACGGGGGGGGCTTGCCCTTGTTTTGGGTGGAGCCGGTCTTGGTTACTGGCTAGGGTTTGGTCACCGACGAGGGAGAAGAGAGGTGGCAAGACAGGGACGGGAGTCTAGAAACAGAAGAGGCCGAACCCCATGGCACGCTTGGATTAAAAAGGCTGACCTCGGTCGCTGACGCGTGGGCCCATGAAGGGTGCCCGTCATTTTTTAAGTTGACCGCGGGGAGTTGGACGACCGACGGATGTGGATGGAGCGGACACCGAGAGGGCGTCCGCGACGATGCATTTCAATCCGAAATTTGGGTCGGAAATGGGTCGGCGCGGACGCGTTTTGGTCAAAGGATCCGCTCGTTGGGCCATCACATTTGTCCGCACGGATCCATACGAATGACGGCGGACAAAACGGGTCACCCTATTGGAGTTGCTTTAACATCACAGCGGGTGATAGTAAAAAAATCAGATCGAGAAAATTTTCGAAAACAGGATCAATCCACACGATGTCGTTTGATCCCGTTGGCCCGATGATATCATCTACGTTGATCCGATCCCTACCGCCACAGCGAGTGGCGGTAGGATAGGTATGTCTATCATTACAGCAGGTGACGATAGAAAAAAATGATTAAATTCAATTTTTTTCACAAACATAATTAGATCGAATTAAACTACGTCATAGCTCATTAATTAAGGACAGTAAAAACGCACCTAAACCAAGCCCTCACGGCGATTTGAGTTTTAGGCCGTCTGATTTCATGATCTAGATGTTTTTGGCCGTCGGATCACTGTGTAAATCCATTTGTCTCGCGTCTGGAAAATACTGGCCCAATTGTCCTATGGGCTGCTACTCCACAGACCCAAACGGAGCCCTCTGGTTAACTGGACCGGACAACCCATTTATCTAACCGGGAACAAACAACCCATTACGAGTCCTCGTTGTATTCCTTTCTCTACCATCCACATCAAATGGATCGGGGCTGCGGGCAACGCGACCGATGCGCCGTTGTCCCGTCTTCTGCTGGGTGATCCAGCGTGAGGAACCAGCGAACGCGTGATGAGGGTGATCGATCCTCGCGCGGGATGCGGCGTGGAGTCCCCGGCATCCTCCCTGCTCTCGGCCGCACCAGCGCCTCCGTACGGGATGCGCCATGGAGACTGTGGAGTCTCCGACACCGTCTGTTCTCGCTGCTCTGTCGCTTCGCCCATCGTGCAGCTGCCCCACGCTCCACTCCCTCCAACAAAGCGTAGCACTGCCCTCTCCTAGAAACGCTTTGCCGCCTCCTCACCTAGGCCCCTCCATTGGCGATCTGCGTCTTGGCCACAAATTCCCCGCTCTGCCGTCTTCCTGATCTGTCCACACCACTGAGCCCTTCCACGCTTCATGCTCGCGGTGCCAGAGACACGCTATCCTAGTATGTGTACGTTAGCGGTATACCAAATTGTGAATTTCTCTAATATATGATATGTAGGTTCGTTTGTGTTGTGTTGTATAATTGTTCACATGTTCAATACCAATGTGTGCTATTTTCTACACTGTACATCTTTTGCT
Source organism: Hordeum vulgare subsp. vulgare (assembly GCF_904849725.1). Classification (NCBI taxonomy): domain Eukaryota; kingdom Viridiplantae; phylum Streptophyta; class Magnoliopsida; order Poales; family Poaceae; genus Hordeum; species Hordeum vulgare. The sequence continues at coordinate 386,512,195 of NC_058518.1, read as the reverse complement.
CTTGGTTCTAATCTATCCAAGGCAATGGACTTTTTCCGACCAATGGTGTACTGACATATAGTTGCAAGGCTTACTTCACAGAATGACATAGTTAAAACCGATATGCAAACAAATGTATTGGAACATGGTCTTAGATATGGTGTAAGCACATTCCTGAAATATTGACTTTTCTGAACCATAAAAAATTACGAACACGAATTGCTCCCCTTTTCCTTTCCCTGCAGCAAGCGATGGCGGAGATTAGGGTTTGCCGGTGGCAACAAAGAGGAGGAGGCGACTTCAATGATGGCATATGGTGGATGCGGTGACCGTGTGTGTGTGTGTGAGAGAGAGAGGGGAATGAGGCCACGACGACGGATCCAACATAATAAGTTCCTTTTCCACCCCTCCCTTGGCTACTAGCACCACCGAACTCTTCTCTGCTTGTAGGTTCCCATTGCTTCTATTGGTCACTTGGTTTCTCTAGTCCGGTTGATTAATTTGGTTAGCTTTGGCTTTCTCTGTTCATGCCATTAATACCGAGTGAACTCATCAATGGTGATATGTTTATTTGATTTTGTAGGGTCTGGTGATGATGGCATTCGTGAGTGTGCATGAACCTCTAGATGTTGATGGTCAAGCAGGCAATGGCCACGCGGTCAACAATGCGAACAAGTGAACGAGAGGCTCCTATTGTGGACACTACAAGAATGTTATAAGACAATCTGAAACAGCCAAGTATGCATTATTAGCTAATCATGTTTTCTACTCCCTCCATTTCTAAATATAAGACGCTTTAGAGATTTCAATATGAACTGCATACGGATGTATATAGAGTAATAGACACATTTAAGTGCAGATTCACTCATTTTGCTCCATATGTAGTTTGTATTGTAATATCTAAAAAGTTTTTTATTTAGACACTAAGGGAGTATTATCTATTGTATTTTTAGTTGTCTGAATACTCAGTGGCTGCTTGCTCAATGTATACTGTAGGAAGGTGATAATGCAAGTACATCCTTAAAACTAATTAGGCATAAAATAATGTTTATGCAATACAGATTGTTTGCTTTGGTAAGGCCGTGGTACTATTTACAACTACAAAATCAAGCCTGATTTTGTTTCTGTTATTCCCCAGTGCTTTCATTTATCAACTGTTTATCATTCAAAAGAAGGCAAAAACCATTGGCCTAGAAGGAATCAGACTTGATAGAATATACATGGTTCATGAATCATGATAATAGGCAACTATTGATCAAACATTGCTCCTGTTACTGTTAGTTTTGAGCATTAACTCGAAATCAAAATGAGATAGCTAACTGCAAATCTTCCAATCCCGTCTATTTCCCTATGTCATCACCGTGTTCCTTCTGTAACAATTTTTTTATTTGATATGTAAGTAGACTTTTATTCTAAAACATGTAACATATCACATTGCTCTCAGTGCCTGCTTTTAGAGAGGATATGGGCGTGGGTGATCTTAATGTTTTTTGAGACATGGTAAATCCCAACCTATCTCTTTCCATTGTCGTTCCAGATCTGGCAACCTCCTTAACTAAATCCCAACCCAATACTACTTGGTTGGGTGGTTATTTGCTATTTATAATTAAATTTTGTCAACATGGTCTCTCTCTTCTACATGGTTACATTTCCCTTGTTTTGACTAATGAAAATAAAAAGGCGGGAGCGCAAAGAAAAACTCCTCGACCAGCATTTTGTCTTCTTTTTTTTCCTTTTTATGAAGAACATTGGAGTGACATTCTTTGTATTATCAGTTGTGTCGGTGGAAGCTTGAAAATATAGGAATATATGTGTCCTCTCCTTTAAGGTTGTGTTTTGCAGAATATGTGGTGAATGGAGGGTTGCATTCATGGAGTCATCTGATTTATTAGAGTGGACTTTATAGACTATTGTAAGTTTGTTGAATGATAATGGCATTTTCAATCACACCAGTACCACTTCAGCATTGCAGATGCAGGACTAGAGATGCTACTATTTTTGTGTCATAACTATGCCATGTAACTAAGATACATCTTTGTTTGTCCTTTTAGTGGAAAATATATAATTGGTGTCTCTGATGTATCGTATACTATCAATCTATCTAAGGAGTGTTTTTTGTCCCCTATCTCTTTAATACCAATGTCATTTTTAAATCTGTCACTATATTTTGCATGCATCAAGTTTCAGTTATTGTTGATTAACTGTTATATTCTTCTGTTGGCAAAATTTCTTACACTTCCACAACACATGTATATCATGATCTGTTGGAGGAACTAGGATAGTCGTTTCAGACCTCACTAGCATTCTCTGTTGGTCCACAATCCACATGCTATTATTTGGATACACTTATAATGTCTGTCCTACTGTAGTTACTCTCTAGAATATTATTGGACATCCATATTTACAACAAATTCATATGGATAAATGGGCAATACAACATGCAGACTGTTGGGGTCCATGTGCAATGTAAAGAATAAGGCTAAGAACAAGGCCAATGGAGACTTAATGAACTTACAGTCTGCACTCTTTCATTTCAAGATAAACAGAAATATTATGTTTTACATAAAACTTAACCCTACATTCAAAATGGATGGGCGCGGCAACGCGCGCTATCAATGATCTAGTAACGGTGAAATCAGCCACGCCTCGCGAGTCAGAGACGTCAGACCACTTTAAAAAAACGCATACCATTATTTGCATGCGGTTTTTTCCTAGCTAGGACAATGCTTATTCGTTGCAACGTGATATAGATAGTTTTTTTTCGCGAAAAAAACGTGATATAGATAGTTTAATGAGAAGCTTGGTAAGAACTAAATTTAATTAAATTTATTCGAAAGATACATAAATAAGGTTGGATGATAGGATAATAAAAAAAGTGAAATATAAAAATTTACATTCCTTTTAAGTAAAAAATATATACAGATAAAGATAGAGAAAAGTTTGGGTTTCACGCCCGTTTCAATTTTGTGTGAAGCTTCAGTGGAACCGGCCCAGCCACGAGGTACCTTTGTCACTGGATTTTTCGAGAGCAACCAGTTGACGAACGCTCGCTCCGCACTACACGGAGGAACATCTCGCGTCTCCTCGGCGTGCGACAAGTGTCACGCGCCGAGTGAACCAGAAACCCTTTCTAGTTTTTGCTTTTCCGTTTCTGGTTTCGTATCTTTTCCAGGTAGCCCCTCGAACTATTTTGGTTTTTCTTTTCCCTTTTTGCGCTATATGAAACACAAACACGCTATGGGATGTTGGTTCCATGTTTTCCTTTTCGTTTTTTTCATTATATTTCGGGTAATGGAGATTTCTGGAGTAATTATGAGTGGGGGCTTCGAACATGATCGAATGTCAACTTTTAACTTCTAGAGGCTCTACCATGATGCGACCAGAGGTACGGTTCATGAGTATTAAGAGCAACAGTTCATGAGCAAAAATGAAGGCTTGCCCGTATTCGACTGAGTTAGCATTCATATACATCCTGAATGGGGGGCATGTGTCGAAGTGCGTGCTTTTCATGGAGTGTGTTTTGTCGTGCATCATGCAAACAGTGCCTCCGACGGTGCAACCCCTGCTCGCCTTCGGCTCGGTTTGCATTCATGTACATCTTGAAGCGGGGCATTGGTCAAAGTGCGTGTTTGTCGTGCACGTGTTTTGTCATGCAACGTGCAAATTACGCTTCCGACGGAACTATCGGCGTTCTGGGAATGGGGATACCCAGACCTGCCTGCCTGTGGCCCAAGGCTGGCCCGCTTCATCAAGCAAACATAACCAGGCACAACCCCACTCAAGGCAAGGCCCTCGCGAGGGCCCGAGCCTCGCAAGGAGAAGCAGCACCAAGCCCCGCAAGGGGCCTCCACAAGACCCCTCTGGAGCGGCGGAGATTCGGAGGCAAGGACCGGCCTCACTAGTCAAGGATGACGCGGGGAAAGGACCGACGAGCAGCGGATTGTAGGACGGTGCAGTTTCCCCTTTCGTGCAAAGGAGGGAAGGACGTACGCGGGTTCCCAAGGCATCTTCCAAAGGTTTCTTTTCTGGTGCAATAAGACCATCGTCGCCTGCCAGCAGGACAGACGTCATCCCTGGACCCGTCCCTGCAACGCTGGCACCCACTTTCCACGCGAATACCACCTTTGGACACGGGGAGCATGTTCCTCTGTTCCCCTTCAAAATTGGCCGTTGTGGCATCCCTTCTCGCCCTTGCGGTAAGGGAAAAGGACCCGGGCCGCCGCTATATATAGAGTACAGGTTACTTCGTAGTGGGGGATCCGATCCGATTCATACATTCACCCACTGGCACCACACAAAGGCCACCCAGCCTCCGGAGGCCCTCGAACACTATACTAGTTCATCCAGCAACCTCCACGAGAGGCAATCCACCAAAGCAGGAGTAGGGTATTACGCTTCTCAGCGGCCCGAACCTGAGTAACTGTCGTGTTCTCTGTCTTCCTCACCATCGAGTGAGTTCTGTGCCATCCCGAGCAAGTAGCGCGTTAGGTGAGGCGAGCCCGTGAGAGATCTTCGTACACGTCCCTGAGTTCAAATCTTTAGGGTTTTGCGGAGCCCGATATCCGACATTTGGCGCGCCAGGTGTTGGGGAACGTCGCATGGGAAACAAAAAATTTCCTACGCGCACGAAGACCTATCATGGTGATGTCCATCTACGAGAGGAGATTTGGATCTACATACCCTTGTAGATCGCACAACAGGAAGCGTTAAGAAACACGCTTGATGTAGTGGAACGTCCTCATGTCCCTCGATCCGCCCCGCGGACCGTCCCACGAACCGTCCCGCGATCCGTCCCACGATCCGCTCCGATCTAGTGCCGAACGGGCGACACCTCCGCGTTCAGCACACGTACAGCTCGACGATGATCTCGGCTTTCTTGATCCAGCAAGCAAGACAGAGAAGTAGACGAGTTCTCTGGCAGCGTGACAACGCTCCGGTGGTGGTGAAGAATCTACTCCTGCACGGCTCCGCTCGAGCACCGCAGAAATACGATCTAGAGGAAAAACCGTGGTGTTTGTGGTCGGGCTGCCGTGGCAAAAGTTGTCTCAAATCAGCCCTAAAACTCCACTATATATAGGAGGAGGGGAGGGGAGGCTTGCCTTGGGGTCCAAGACCCCAAGGGTGCGCCGGCCAAGGAGGTGGAGGAGTCCACCTCCAATCCTAGTCCAACTAGGATTGGAAGGTGGAGTCCTTCCCTTCCTTCCCACCTCTTTTTTTTCTTTTCTCTTTGATTTTCTTTATCCCTTGCGCATAGGCCTTATTGGGCTGTCCCACCATCCCACCAAGGGCTGGTGAGCCACCCCTAGGGCCTATGGGATTCCCCGGGTGGGTTGGCCCCCTCCCGGTGAACATCCGAAACCCATTCGTCACTCCCGGTACATTCCCGGTAATGCCCGAAAACCTTCCGGCAATCAAATGAGGTCATCCTATATATCAATATTCGTCTCCGTACCATTCCGAAAACCCTCATGACATCCGTGATCTCATCCGGGACTCCGAACAACATTCGGTAACCACACATATAACTCAACTATACTAAAACGCCGAACCTTAAGTGTGCAGACCCTGCGGGTTTTAGAACTATGCAGACATGCCCCGAGGTACTCCTCGGTCAATATCCAATAGTGGGACCTGGATGCCCATATTGGATCCTACATATTCTCCGAATAACTTATCGGTTGAACCTCAGTGTCAAGGATTCAGGCAATCCCGTATGTCATTCCCTTTGTCCTTCGGTATGTTACTTGCCCGAGATTCGATCGTCGGTATCCGCATACCTATTTCAATCTCGTTACCGGCAAGTCTCTTTTCTCGTTCCGTAATACAAGATCACGTGACTTACACTAAGTCACATTGCTTGCAAGGCTTGTGTGTGATGTTGTATTACCGAGTGGGCCCCGAGATACCTCTCCGTCACACGGAGTGACAAATCCCAGTCTTGATCCATACTAACCCAATGGAGTGACAAATCCCAGTCATGGATGAGGTTGAAGTGTCGTTTCATGTGTCTGGTCTTCTTGTGAAACCTTGGTTCCTTTGCTAAGGCAATGGCACCCATGTTGTCACATAACACAGTTAATGTATCCGGTTTGAGACTTAGAGTCATCCGGATCGGTGCCAAAACTTGCGTCGACGTAACCTTTTATGACGAGCTCCTTGTCACCTCCATACACGAGAAACATTTCCTTAGTCCTTTTCAGGTACTTCAGAATATTCTTGACCGCCATCCAGTCATCCACTCCTGGATTACTCTGAAACTTGCGTGCCATACTTATCGCCAAGCCGACGTCTGGTCTAGTGCACAACATTGCATACATGATAAAACCTACGGCTGAAGCATAGGGGACGGAACTCATTGTCTTTATATCTTCCTCAGTTCTTGGGCACTGAGTCTTCCTCAATTTTATACCTTGTAACACTGGCAAGAACCCTTTCTTGGACTGATCCATTTTGAACTTCTTCAAAACTTTATCAAGGTATGTGCTTTGTGAAAGTCCTATCAGGCGTTTCGATCTATCCCTATAGATCTTAATGCCTAGAATGTAAGCAGCTTCTCCTAGGTCCTTCATAGAGAAACTTTTATTGAAGTAACCTTTTATGCTCTCCAAAAGCTCCACGGTGTTTCCAATCAGCAATATGTCGTCCACATATAATATTAGAAACGCCACAGAGCTCCCACTCACTTTCTTGTAAATACAAGATTCTCCAACCACTTGTATAAACCCAAATGCTTTGATCACGTGATCGAAACGCTTACTCCAACTCCGATATGCTTGCACCAGTCCATAAATGGATCGCTGGAGCTTGCACACTTTGTCAGCATTCTTAGGATCGACAAAACCTTCGGGTTGCATCATATACAACTCTTCCTTAAGAAAACCGTGAAGGAACGCCGTTTTGACATCCATCTGCCAGATTTCATAATCGTAAAAGGCAGCTATTGCTAACATGATTCGGACAGACTTAAGCATTGCTACCGGTGAGAAAGTCTCATCATAGTCAATTCCTTGAACTTGTGAAAAACCCTTTGCCCCAAGTCGAGCTTTATAAACGGTCACATTACCGTCTGCGTCTGTCTTCTTCTTATAGATCCATTTGTTCTGAATAGCCCTGCGGCCTTCTGGTAGTACTTCTAAAGTCCACACTTTGTTCTCGTATATGGATCCTATCTCGGACTTCATGGCCTCTAGACATTTGTTGGAATCCGGGCCCACCATTGCTTCTTCATAATTCGTAGGTTCATTGTTGTCCAAAAACATAATTGTCAAGACAGGATTACCGTACCACTCGGGAGCAGTACGTGATCTTGTCGACCCGCGAGGTCCGACAGTAACTTGATCCAAAGTTTCATGATCATCATCATCAACTTGTTCCTCAACCGGTGTCGCAGCAAGAGGGGTTTCCCCTTGCCATGCACCACCATCAAGAGGAATTAGAGGTTCGACAACCTCACCAAGTTCTATCTTCCTCCCACTCAATTATTTCGAGAGAAACTCCTTCTCAAGAAAAGCTCCATTTTTAGGAACAAACACTTTGCCCTCGGATTTGAGATAGAAGGTATACCCAGCTGTCTCTTTTGGGTAACCTATGAAGACGCACTTTTCCGCTTTGGGTTCCAGCTTTTTAGGCCGAAGCTTTTTGACGTAAGCATCACATCCCCAAACTTTATGAAACGACAACTTTGGTCTTTTGCCATACCACAATTCGTATGGCGTCGTCTCAACGGATTTTGATGGTGCCCTATTGAAAGTGAACGCAGTTGTTTCTAATGCATAACCCTAAAATCATAACGGCAAATCATAAGAGACATCATAGATCGCACCATCTCTAATAAAGTACGATTACAACGTTTTGACACACCATTACGCTATGGTGTTCCAGGCGGTGTCAACTGTGAAACAATTCCACATTGTCTTAAGTGAGCACCAAACTCGAAACTCAGATATTCACCCCCACGACCAGACCATAGGAACTTGATCTTCTTGTTACGATGATTTTCGACTTCACTCTGAAATTGTTTGAACTTTTCAAACGTCTCAGACTTGTGCTTCATCAAGTAGACATAACCATATCTACTCAAATCGTCAGTGAAGGTGAGAAAATAAAGATATCCGCCGCGTGCCTTGACACTCATCGGACCACACACATCGGTATGTATGATTTCCAACAAGTCACTTGCACGCTCCATTGTTCCGGAGAACAGAGTCTTATGCATCTTGCCCATGAGGCATGGTTCGCACGTGTCAAGTGAATCAAAGTCAAGTGACTCCAAAAGTCCATCAGTATGGAGTTCCTTCATGCTCTTTACACCAATATGACCTAAGCGACAGTGCCATAAAAACATGGCGATATCATTGTTAACTCTAACTCTTTTGGTCTCAATGTTATGTATATGTGTATTATCACTATCAAGATTCAATATGAATAATCCTCTCACATTGGGTGCATGACCATAAAAGATATTACTCATAGAAATAGAACAACCATTATTCTCTGACTTAAACGAGTAACCGTCTCGCAATAAACAAGATCCAGATATAATGTTCATGCTTAACGCAAGCACTAAATAACATTTATTTAAGTTCATAACTAATCCTGATGGTAACTGAAGTGAAACTGTGCCAACGGCGATTGCATCAACCTTGGAACCATTTCCCACGCGCATCATCACTTCATCCTTCGCCAGCCTTCGCTTATTCCGCAGGTCCTGTTTCGAGTTGAAAATATGAGCAACAGAACCGGTATCGAATACCGACACACTACTACGAGAGCTGGTTAAGTACACATCAATAACATGTATATCGAATATACCTGATTTTTCCTTGGCCGCCTTCTTATCAGCCAGATACTTGGGGCAGTTGCGCTTCCAGTGACCCATACCCTTGCAATAATAGAACTCCCTTTCAGGCTTAGGTCCAGCTTTGGGCTTCTTTGTCGGATTGGCAACAGGCTTGCCGCTCTTCTTTGAATTACCCTTCTTTCCTTTGCCGTTTCTCTTCAAACTAGTGGTCTTATTCACCATTAACACTTGATGCTCTTTACGGAGTTCTGACTCTGCGACTTTCAGCATCGCGAATAACTCGCCAGGTGACTTGTTCATCCCTTGCATGTTATAGTTCAACACAAAGCTCTTATAGCTTGGTGGCAGTGATTGAAGAATTCTGTCAGTGATAGCCTCTTGCGGGAGTTCAATCCCCAGCTCAGCTAGACGGTTTGAGTACCCAGACATCTTGAGCACATGTTCACTGACAAACGAATTCTCCTCCATCTTGCAAGCATAGAATTTATCGGAGGTCTCATACCTCTCGATCCGGGCGTTCTTCTGAAAGATAAACTTCAACTCCTGGAACATCTCATATGCTCCATGACACTCAAAGCGACGTTGAAGTCCCGGCTCTAAGCCATACAAGACTGCACATTGAACTACTAAGTAGTCCTCCTTGCGTGCTAACTAAGCGTTCTTAGCATCTTGGCCAGCCGTGGCGGGTGGCTCATCTCCTAGCGCAACATTAAGGACATAATCCTTCTTCCCAGCTTGTAGGAGCAACTTAAGATTATGAGCCCAGTCTACAAAGTTGCTTCCATCATCTTTCAACTTAGCTTTCTCTAGGAACGTATTAAAATTCAGGGTGACTGTCGCGTGAGCCATTGATCTACAACAAAAATATTTTCAAAGTGGACTTAGACTATGTTCAAGATAACTTAGAGTTTAACTAATCAAATTACTTGCTAAACTCCCACTCAAAAAGAACATCTCTCTAGTCATTTGAGTGGTACATGATCCAATTTCACTAGCTCAAGTCCGACCATCACGTGAGTTGAGGATAGTTTCATTGGTAAGCATCCCTATGCTAATCATATCAACTATATGATTCATGCTTGACCTTTTGGGCTCATGTGTTCCGAGGCCATGTCTGCACATGCTAGGCTCGTCAAGCTTAACCCGAGTGTTCCGCGTGTGCAACTGTGTTGCACCCGTTGTCTGTGAACGTTGAGTCTATCACACCCGATCACCACGTGGTGTCTCGAAACGATGAACTGTAGCAACGGTGCACAGTTGGGGAGAACACAATTTCATCTTGAAATTTTAGTGAGAGATCACCTCATAATGCTACCGTTGTTCTAAGAAAAATAAGGTGCATAAAAGGATTAACATCACATGCAATTCATAAGTGACATGATATGGCCATCATCATGTGCTTCTTGATCTCCATCACCAAAGCACCAGCGCGATCTTCTTGTCACCGGCGCCACACCATGATCTCCATCATCATGATATCCATCAACGTGTCGCCATCGGGGTTGTCATGCTACTCATGCTATTACTACTAAAGCTACGTCCTAGGAATCTAGTAAACGCATCTGCAAGCACAAACCTTAGTTTAAAGACAACCATATGGCTCCTGCCGGTTGCCGTACCATCGACGTGCAAGTCGATATTAACTATTACAACATGATCATCTCATACATCCAATCTATCACATCACGTCACTGGCCATATCATATCACAAGCATACCCTGCAAAAACAAGTTAGACGTCCTCTAATTGTTGTTGCATGTTTTACGTGGTTGCGGTGGGTATCTAGTAGACCGCATCTTACTTACGCAAATACCACAACGGAGATGTGCAAATTGCTATTTAACCTCTCCAAGGACCGCCTCGGTCAAAACCAATTCAAATAAAGTGGAAGAAACCGACACCCGCGAGTCATCTTTATGCAACGAGGTTGCATGTCAAGCAATGAAACCAGTCTTTCGTAAGCGTACGAATAATGTTGGTCCGGGCCGCTTCAATCCAACAATACCGCCAATTTGAGAAAAGACTAAGGAGGGCAGCAAATTGAACATCACCGTCCACAAAACCCTTCGTGTTTTACTCGATTTTACATCTACGCATGAACCTAGCTCATGATGCCACTGTTGGGGAACGTCACATGGGAAACAAAAAATTTCCTACGCGCACGAAGACCTACCATGGTGATGTCCATCTACGAGAGGAGATTTGGATCTACATACCCTTGTAGATCGCACAGCAGGAAGCGTTAAGAAACGCGGTTGATGTAGTGGAACGTCCTCACGTCCCTCGATCCGCCCTACGAACCGTCCCACGAACCGTCCCGCGATCCGTCCCATGATCCGCTCCGATCTAGCGCCGAACGGATGGCACCTCCGCGTTCAGCACACGTACATCTCGACGATGATCTCGGCCTTCTTGATCCAGCAAGCAAGACGGAGAAGTAGATGAGTTCTCCGGCAACATGACAATGCTCCTGTGGTGGTGAAGAATCTACTCCTGCACGGCTCCGCCCGGGCTCCACAGAAATACGATATAGAGGAAAAACCGTGGTGTTTGTGGTCGGGCTGCCGTGGCAAAAGTTGTCTCAAATCAGCCCTAAAACTCCACTATATATAGGAGGAGGGGAGGGGAGGCTTTCCTTGGGGTCCAAGACCCCAAGGGTGCGCCGGCCAAGGAGGTGGAGGAGTCCACCTCCAATCCTAGTCCAACTAGGATTGGAAGGTGGAGTCCTTCCCTTCCTTCCCACCTCTTTCTTTTCTTTGCTTTTCTTTATCCCTTGCACATAGGCCTTATTGGGTTGTCCCACCAGCCCACCAAGGGCTGGTGCACCACCCCTAGGGCCTATGGGCTTCCCCGGGTGGGTTGGCCCCCTCCCAGTGAACATCCGAAACCCATTCGTCACTCCCGGCACATTCCCGGTAATGCCCGGAAACCTTCCGGCAATCAAATGAGGTCAACCTATATATCAATCTTCGTCTCCAGATCATTCCAGAAACCCTCATGATGTCCGTGATCTCATCTGGGACTCCGAACAACATTCGGTAACCACACATATAACTCAACTATACTGAAACATCGCCGAACCTTAAGTGTGCACAACCTGCGGGTTCGAGAACTATGCAGACATGCCCCAAGGTACTCCTCGGTCAATATCCAATAGCGCGACCTGGATGCCCATATTGGATCCTACATATTCTTAGAATAACTTATCGGTTGAACCTCAGTGTCAATGATTCAGGCAATCCCATATGTCATTCCCTTTGTCCTTCGGTATGTTACTTGCCCGAGATTCGACCGTCGGTATCCGCATACCTATTTCAATCTCGTTACCAGCAAGTCTCTTTTCTCGTTCCGTAATACAAGATCCCATGACTTACACTAAGTCACATTGCTTGCAAGGCTTGTGTGTGATGTTGTATTACCGAGTGGGCCCCGAGATACCTCTCCGTCACACGGAGTGACAAATCCGAGTGTTGATCCATACTAACCTAACGGACACCTTCAGAAATACCTGTAGAGCACCTTTATAGTCACCCAGTTAGGTTGTGACGTTTGATACACACAAGGTATCCCTCCGGTGCCAGTGGGTTATATGATCTCATGGTCATAGGAACAAATACTCGACACGCAGAAAACAATAGCAATAAAATGACACGATCAATATGCTACGTTCATAGTTTGGGTCTAGTCCATCACATGATTATCCTAATGATGTGATCCAGTTATCAAGCAACAACACTTTGCACATAGTCAGAAAACCTTGACTGTCCTTGATCAACTGTCCAGCCAACTAGAGGCTTGCTAGGCACATTGTTATGTCTATTTATCCACACATGTATCTATGTTTTCATTCAATACAATTATAGCATGGATAATAAACGATTATCTTTAAACAGGAAATATAATAATAACTATTTATCATTGCCTCTAGGGCATATTTCCAACAGTCTCCCACTTGCACTAGAGTCAATAATCTAGTCCTCACATCGCCATGCGATTTACATTGTAATAAATCGAACACCCATACAGTTCTGGTGTTGATCAAGTTTTGCCCATGGAAGAGGTTTAGTCAGCGGGTCTGCTACATTCAGATCCGTATGCACTTTGCAAATATTCAGGTCCTCTAACTCGACGTAGTCACGGATGAGGTTGAAGTGTCGTTTCATGTGTCTGGTCTTCTTGTGAAACCTTGGTTCCTTTGCTAAGGCAATGGCACCCGTGTTGTCACATAACAGAGTTAATGTATCCGGTTTGAGACTTAGAGTCATCCGGATCGGTGCCAAAACTTGCGTCGACGTAACCTTTTACGACGAGCTCCTTGTCACCTCCATACACGAGAAACATTTCCTTAGTCCTTTTCAGGTACTTCAGAATATTCTTGACCGCCGTCCAGTCATCCACTCCTGGATTACTCTGAAACCTGCCTGCCATACTTATGGCCAAGCTGACATCTGGTCTAGTGCACAACATTGCATACATGATAGAACCTACGGCTGAAGCATAGGGGACGGAACTCATTGTCTTTATATCTTCCTCAGTTCTTGGGCACTGAGTCTTCCTCAATTTTATACCTTGTAACACTGGCAAGAACCCTTTCTTGGACTGATCCATTTTGAACTTCTTCAAAACTTTATCAAGGTATGTGCTTTGTGAAAGTCCTATCAGGCGTTTAGATCTATCCCTATAGATCTTAATGCCTAGAATGTAAGCAGCTTCTCCTAGGTCCTTCATAGAAGAACTTTTATTCAAGTAACCTTTTATGCTCTCCAAAAGCTCCACGGTGTTTCCAATCAGCAATATGTCATCCACATATAATATTAGAAACGCCACAGAGCTCCCACTCACTTTCTTGTAAATACAAGATTCTCCAACCACTTGTATAAACCCAAATGCTTTGATCACCTGATCGAAACGCTTATTCCAACTCCGAGATGCTTGCACCAGTCCATAAATGGAGCGCTGGAGCTTGCACACTTTGTCAGCATTCTTAGGATCGACAAAACCTTCGGGTTGCATCATATACAACTCTTCCTTAAGAAAACCGTTAAGGTACGCCGTTTTGTCATCCGTCTACCAGATTTCATAATCGTAAAAGGCAGCTATTGCTAACATGATTCAGACAGACTTAAGCATCGCTACCGGTGAGAAAGTCTCATCGTAGTCAATTCCTTGAACTTGTGAAAAACCCTTTGCCACAAGTCGAGCTTTATAAATGGTCACATTACCGTCTGCGTCTGTCTTCTTCTTTTAGATCCATTTGTTCTGAATAGCCTTGCATCCTTCAGGTAGTACTTCTAAAGTCCACACTTTGTTCTCGTACATGGATCCTATCTCGGACTTCATGGCCTCCAGCCATTTGTTGGAATCCGGACCCACCATTGCTTCTTCATAATTCGCAGGTTCATTGTTGTCCAACAACATAATTGTCAAGACAGGATTACCGTACCACTCGGGAGCAGTACGTGATCTTGTCGACCTGTGAGGTCCGACAGTAACTTGATCCGAAGTTTCATGATCATCATCATCAACTTGTTCCTCAACCAGTGCCGCAGGAACAGGGGTTTCCCCTTGCCGTGCGCCACCATCAAGAGGAATAAGAGGTTCGACAACCTCATCAAGTTCTATCTTCCTCCCACTCAATTCTTTCGAGAGAAACTCCTTCTCAAGAAAAGCTCCATTTTTAGCAACAAACACTTTGCCCTCGTTTGAGATAGAAGGTATACCCAACTGTCTCTTTTGGGTAACCTATGAAGACGCACTTTTCCGCTTTGGGTTCCAGCTTTTTAGGCTCAAGCTTTTTGACGTAAGCATCACATCCCCAAAATTTAAGAAACGACAACTTTGGTCTTTTGCCATACCACAGTTCGCATGGCGTCGTCTCAACGGATTTTGTTGGTGCCCTATTTAAAGTGAATGTAGCTGTTTCTAATGGATAACCCCAAAATGATAACGGCAAATCGGTAAGAGACATCATAGATCGCACCATCTCTAATAAAGTACGATTACGACATTCCCCATGGCGCTCAAGGGCGGTACGATCTCTTAGCTCGTCAACCTCCCAAGGGCGTCCATCGCCCCCTGGGATGGTCTACGCGAAAACTTCATCGCCAACTTCCAGGGCACCCGCGGTCGTGCACCCACCATGAACGACCTACGACACATCAAGCAACAGGAGGGAGAGACCCTGCACAAGTTCATACATCGCTTCACGGCCATGCGCCTCAAGATCCCCAAGGCATTGGACGAGGCCGTCATCTCGGCCTTCTCCGACGGAGTCACCGACCTCAAGATGAAGGAGGAGCTCGCCATGAGTGACGAAATGAGCACTGCACTGGAGATGTTCAACCTGGCAAACAAGTGCGCCAGGGCTGAAGAAGGTCGCCCGTCGCTCCTAGGGCCTGAGGCGGCAGAACCAGAAGAGAAGAAGACCAAGGCAAAGGAGACGAAGCGCAAGGCTCAAGCGGTGCGCGCAGCCGAGCCTGAGGCGAAGCACGGCCAAGGGGGAGAGCGTTCATCAGGAGGGGGGCCAACGTGCATCTTCCACGGCACCAGCGGCCATGATACCTCCGAGTGCCAAGAGCTCCGACTGGTCCGTGCCGAGCACTTCAATACACGCACGCGGGGAGACAGAGGCCCCGCGCGCGGCGGTGGTCGCAGTGGAGGCCGTTGGGATGACCGGGGGCCGCATCAGGGGTGGCATGAACAGCCTCATGAAGACCGTTGGCGCGGCCAGCCTCAGGAGGTCCGCTGGCGCAACCAGGCTCGGGACGACCGCTGGCGCGACGACCTTTAGGAGGGGCAACGACGCGGTCAGCCTCGTGAGGCTGGGCCGCCTCCGCTGCCTCCGCTACCCAGAAGGAGGGATAAAGACAGGCATCATGATGGGGTTGGGGGCTTCCAGGAGGTTAGGGCGGCGGCCTCAGGCCCCGGCCTCGAACCGCGCCTTCAAGCAGTTCGCCCGGGAGGTGAATGTCGCTCTCCCGAAACCTGAAGCGATGCGCCCCCTCAACTAGTCCCATACCACCATCACCTTCGACCCAAGTGATCAGCTCAGGTGCTCGTTCATGGCCGACAAGATCCCCATGATGTGCACCCCGACCATCAACAACGTACTCGTCACCAAGACCCTTATGGATAGTGGAGCGGGGCTCAACGTCCTCTCGGTCAAGACCTTCGAGACACTCCAGCTATCGTAGGAACATCTCATGTCGACCAAGCCCTCCCCAGGAGTCATGGAAGGGTCCACCGTGCCCATCGGGCAGGTGCGTCTGCCAGTCACATTTGGCGAGTGCAAGAACTACCACACTGAGATCATCGTCTTCGACGTCGCGCACATCCACCTGCCGTACAACACGATCCTTGGGTACCTGTCTCTCGCCAAGTTCATGGTCGTGACCCACCATGGCTACAACGTCCTCAAGATGCCAGGGAGCGGCGACGTCATCACCATCGCCTGGGACGAGAAGGATGCCGTCTGTACACTCGAGCGCGCCTACCGTGCCGCGGCGGCGGAATGCTCGGACGACGAAAAAGACAAGCCACCTCGCGAGGACTCACGCAAGAAGAAGAAGAAGCTCCTCCCCATGGAGCGCCCTGGGATTTCGGTCACCGTGCCCGGGGACGGGGTCATGCCCCCCATCGCATAGGAAGGCGCGCTCGGCGCCCCCTTGGGTCAGGCCTGGGGGCTCCCACCGGGGAGGTTCCTAGCCTGACCAGTGAGGCGAGGGTGGCGCTCGACCACAACCCGAGGGCGCACTCCGGGGTGAGTCCGCCCAGCTCCAGTGAGTCCGTCATCAGAGCAACCCAAGAACTTTGAGAGGCCCAGGCCGTGCGAGGTGGGGACTGCCCTTCATCACCAATCGTAGTCGCCGTCGTCGGCACGGTCGATCGGCCCCACATTTACATCAGCACGCTCGCAATCGACAGAGCTGCGGCTCGAGGCCCCTTCTGGCCCACGCGGGCTGACCATCGGTGGGTGTGCCCGGGCACCGGCACCCTCAGGCCCTTCGGGCTGGGGAACGCGGCTGCTACTTACCGGCGGCTCCTACAGGCCATGCTCATGCCTTGCCTGCTGGGCATGGAGAGGAAGAGGAGGAAATGCTCGGGCCAAGTGAGGGTCCCGAGCCTCGGGATACGGCGGACCCGTGAGGGTCACGACCATGGAAGCAGGAGGTCGGGCGGCGACGGCGCCCTCGGCCCTTCAGCGGCATGGCCGCCAGGTGACTTTTTGTTGGCTGCTACCAGGTAACTTTTTGGCTCACTGTGTCCGAGGGTGCCCACAAGCCATGTGGCCTCCAGGAGTTCAGGGCACTCCCCAGCCTCCACTTTCATTTACGCACCCTTCAGTTGTTTCTCTCGCACCCACTTCGAACCCTAACATTCTACCTTGCTTGCATCTTTGGGCGGTCGCCGCCCCGCTTGGGGCCTCCAGCCGAAGCTTATCCTTGCAGGCCTCCTGAGGCAGCAGACACCCAGCCTCACTCCCGAAGAAGAATAAGTAAGTAGGGTTTACCAATGACCCAAAAGGAATCAGGTGCCTAATGCCTCGGGGGTAGGGACACTCGCGAGGCCAAAGCGTCTTCGTGACCTCCCAGATACACCCCCACCGTGACACTCTCATGTAATAATGAGCCGAGGTTGTATACGCCTGGGGCCCCCCGAGGGACGCGGAGGGGTCCCTCCCACGTCTAGTGGTAGCTCTACGCTACGCGCTGTGGAGAAGACCCAAAAGGAATCTGGCGCCTAATGCCTCGGGGGTAGGGACACTCGCGAGGCCAAAGCGTCCTCGCGACCTCCCAGATACACCCCCATCATGACACTCTCACGTAATAATGAGCCGAGGCTGTATACGCTCGGGGCCCCCCAAGGACGCGGAGGGGTCCCTCTCACGCCTAGTGGCAGCCCTACGCTCCGTGCTGGGGAGAAGACGGAGGCAATCAACTCAGTCTGCCAATGACTATGCCCCCAGCTGGCAAGGAAATCAACACAATCCGCCAATGACTATGCCCGCAGCTGGCAAGGAAATCAACACGGTCCGCCAATGACTATGCCCGCACCTGGCCAGGAAGTTAACCCGGTCCACCTGCAACTACGCCCATGCCCAGCGCGGGGACAGACAACTGGAGGTACGGAGCCGCTCGTACGTCAAGGGGGACCCCTGAGCATCGCGACTCAGGGGCCAAACTGCGCCCGTAGCCCCTTCCCTCTTGGGCCGTCCTTGAATCCGGTCGGTTCAACGACAGTGGAGGTACGTGCGGGGCGGGCCCTGCTGGCGCAGAGCCTAGTGCGCTCAACAAGCCACTTAAAACTTCTTAGGGAGAACGCTGGAGTCACTCGTACGTCAAGGGGGACTCCTGAGCATCGCGACTCAGGAGCCTAAACTGCGCCCGTATCCCCTTCCCTCTTGGGCCGCCCAGGCGGTCCAACGGCGGCGGAGGTATGCGCGGGGCGGGCCCTACCGACGCAGAGTGCTGAAGGAGTTGGGGAGTCTCAAATCGTGAGTTTCTTAGGAGGGACATTGGAGTCGCTCGTACGTCAAGGGGGACTCGTGAGCATCGCGACTCAGGAGCCTGAGCTCCGCCCATATCCCCTTCCCTTTTGGGCTGCCCAGGCGGTCCAACAGCGGCGGAGGTACGCGCGGAGCGGGCCCTGCCGACGCACAGTGCTGAAGGTGTTCTGAAGTTTCAAAATCCTTGTCGCGTTCCTCTCATGAGGGCTGCTCGCACGTCAAGGGGGACTCCTGAGCATCGCAACTTAGGAGCCTAACTGGACCCGTAGCCCGTCACCTCTTGGTCCATCCTGGAATCCGGTTGGTTCAATGGCGGCTGAGGTATGCGCGGGTCGGGCCCTGCCGACGCAGAGTATCACATCAAACATGAAATAAATGAGGCGAAGAGAACATTCCAGCAGTCATCCAGTTATTACAAGCTTTAACAAGTTCTTGAAAACGCAAATGAGTTTGACGCCTCCACGAGGGACGATGTTCATTGCAGGGAAAAAACAGGGGGAAGAGATCAGGAGGAACCGCCGCCGCCGGTCGCTCCGTATTCAGGGGGCTCGTCGGCAGCGTCAACGGCTTCGTCTTCCCCACCGCCGGCTTCAGCGGCATCCGGAGATGGGGGAACTGCGACGCGGGCGAACCTCTTCACCAACGCCTCCACAGGGCCCTTCACCTCCTGTGCAGCGCTGTGGTGGGACTCGGTAGGGACCGGCAGGATCACAGAGTTGAAGTCAAACCCCGCTCACGAAGATGAAGGTGACTGAAGACGCGAGTCGAGGCCTTAGAGAAGAGGCCGCGACACTCACTATCCAAGATCTTGTCCACTTGGATGACAGCGTCCTCCAATGCCATGGCGAGCTCCGCCGCGAGCATGGCGAAGCCGCCCTCTAGGTTGGCCAGAGGCTCGTCGAACTCATCTCGGCAGAGGGCATGGAGCGCCGTGCGAAGCCCGAGCTCAACGTCAGGGAAGCCGACCAGCCCCCTGGCCTTCTCCATCTTGGCCGCGGCGAGGGCTCCCCCCTTGGCATCAAGAAGGGTCTTCTTCAAGGCGATCTCCTTCTCCTGTTCGTCCAAGCGCGCCTGCTTCGCACCCCGGTGAGTGATGTCTACTACGCAACCTTCTCCTTGTATACGTTGTTGGGCCTCCAAGTGCAGAGGGTTGTAGGACAGTAGCAATTTTCCCTCAAGTGGGTGACCTAAGGTTTATCAATCCGCAGGAGGCGTAGGATGAAGATGGTCTCTCTCAAGCAACCCTGCAACCAAATAACAAAGAGTCTCTTGTGTCCCCAACACACCTTATACAATGGTAAGTTGTATAGGTGCACTAGTTCGGCGAAGAGATGGTGATACAAGTGCAATAAGGATGGTAGATATAGGTTTTTGTAATCTGAAATTACAAAAACAGCAAGGTAACTAGTAACAAAAGTGAGCACGAACGGTATTGCAATGCGTGGAAACAAGGCCTAGGGTTCATACTTTCACTAGTGAAGTTCTCTCAACAATGATAACATAATTGGATCATATAACTAGCCCTCAACGTGCAACAAAGAGTCACTCCAAAGTCACTAATAGCGGGGAACAAACGAAGAGATTATTGTCGGGTACGAAACCACCACAAAGTTATTCTTTCTGATCGATCTATTCAAGAGTCCGTAGTAAAATAACACGAAGCTATTCTTTCTGTTCGATCCATCATAGAGTTCGTACTAGAATAAAACCTTAAGATACATATCAACCAAGACCCTAATGTCACCTAGATATCCATTGTCACCTCAAGTATCCGTGGGTATGATTATACGATATGCATCAAATAATCTCAGAATCATCTATTCAACCAACACATAGAACTTCAAAGATTGCCCCAAAGTTTCTACCAGAGAGTCAAAACGTGTGCCAACCCGTGTGCATAGGTTACCAATGTCATGAACCCGCAAGTTGATCACCAAAACATACATCAAGTACTCACATGAATCCATGTGTGCCAACCCATATGCATAGGTTCCCAATTGTCACAAACCCGCAAGTTGATCACAACAGATAGACACGTGCAAGACATACATCAAGTGTTCTCAAAGACTCAATCCGATAAGATAACTCCAAAGGGGAAACTCAATTCATTACAAGAGGGAGAGGGGGAAGAACATCATAAGATCCAACTATAGTAGCAAAGCCCATGGTACATCGAGATCAAGACATCTCAAGAACACGAGAGAGAGAGATCAAACACATAGCTATTGGTACATACCCTCAGTCCCGAGGGAGAACTACTCCCTCCTCGTCATGGAGATCGCCGGGATGATGAAGATGGCCAACGGAGATGGATTCCCCCTCCGGCAGGGTGCTGGAACGGGCTCGAGATTGGTTTTTGGTGGCTATAGAGGCTTGCGGCGGCGGAACTCCCGATCTAGGTTTCTTTTTTGGGGTTTCTAAATTTATAGGAATTTATGGCGGTGGAATTACGTCGGTTGGGCCCACGAGGAGGTCACAAGCCTGCCGTGTGCCACCTAGGGGGGTGGTGGCAGCGTCAGGGCTTGTGACTCCCTCGTGGCTCTTCTGGCCTTCTTCCAAAGCTTCGAGGGTCTCTTTTGGTCCAAAAAAATCATCGTAAAGTTTCATTCCATTTGTACTCCGTCTGAAAATGGGCCAAAAACACGGAAAAAACAGAAACTGGCACTTGGCATTGAGTTAATAGGTCAGTCCCAAAAAGATATAAAATAGCATATTCATGCATATAAAACATCCAAAGTTGACAAGATAATAACATGGAACCATCAAAAATTATAGATACGTTTGAGACGTATCAAGCATCCCCAAGCTTAACTCATGCTCGTCCTCGAGTAGGGAAGTGATAAAGAATGAATTTTTGATGCTTTCATGCTACCTAGCATAGATGTCCTTTGTAACTCCTCTTATGTGACGTGAATGTTTAGATCCATTAGATTCAAAACAATAGTTTTCTATTGACTTGGAAACAATAACAATTCAAGCAAACTAGCAAGGTAATCATGAACTTTAAAAATAACAAGGCCAAAAGAAAGTTATCCCTACAAAAGCATATAGTCTGGCTATGCTCTATGATCATTGCACAACGAATTTAAATCATGCACAACCCCGGTATTGGCCAAGTAATTGTTTCACACCTTTACTTTCTCAAACCTTTTCAACTCTCACGCAATACATGAGCGTGAGACATGGTTTTAGCACTATAGATGGTGTGGAGTGTGGTGGAGGTTGCAAGACAAAATAAGGAGAAGATGATCACATTAACTAGGCATATCAATGAGCTGTGGAGATGCTCATCAATAGATATCAATGTGAATGAGCAGGGATTGCCATACAAATGATGCACTAGAGCTAAGAGTATGTGAAAGCTCTTAAAGAAAACTAGTGGGTGTGCATCCAACTTGCTTGCTCACGAAGACCTAAGGCAATTTTGAGGAAGCCCATCATTGGACTATACAAGCCAAGTTATATAATGAAAATTTCCCACTAGCTATATGGTGGTGACAAAACGAGAGACTCTCAATCATGAAGATCAGGGTGCTTAATATGAAGCACAAGTGTGGAAAGGAGATAGTAGCATTGTCCCTTCTCTCTTTTTCTCTCATTTTTTGGTGGGCTCTTTGGCCTCTTTTTTTTACTTTTTTTTGGTGGGCATCTTTGGCCTCTTTTTGTATATGGGCTTCGCTGGCCTCTTTTATTTCCTCACATGGGACAATGCTCCATCAATGATGATCATCACACTTACAACTCAAAACTTAGAGCAATGATGACTCTATATGGAATGCCTTCGGTAGTGTACCGTGACAATGATCTAGCATGGCATAGACATTTAATGGAAACATCATGCTAGCTATCTTACGATCATGCAATGGCAATGTAGACGTGGTGGTACATGTCATGGTGGTAGTTTCATGGCAATATATCTCGGAATGACTTTGAAAAAGCCATAGTAGGTAGGTATGGTGGCTGTTTTGAGGGAGGCTAATGGTGGGTTTTGTGCACCGGCGAAAGTTGCATGACACTAAGAAGATAGTGATGGTGGAAGGTGAAAGTGCATTCGAACCATGGACTCAACATTAGTCATGAAGAACTCATATACTTGTTGCAAAAGTTTTATTAGTAATCGAAACAAAGCATTCAACGCATACTCCTAGGGGAAGGGTTGGTAGGTATAAACCATCGCGCGATCCCGACCGCCACACAAATGATGACAATCAAAAGACTAATCATGCTCACACTTCATCACATAGCAGTTCACCATACGTGCATGCTACGGGAATCACTAACTTCAACACAAGTATTTCTAGATCCACAACTCCTTACTAGCATAACTTCAATATTACCACAACCATATATCAAAACTATTTGAGAGGAATCAAACTTCTCTAACTATTCAATGCACATGAAGGTGGAAGTTTTCGTATCCCTTTGGATAACTACCCCTTTTGAGACTACTTTCAAAGCATAGATCAACTACCAAGCCACGCACCGCTTTGCTCTAAAAGATATAAGTGAAGCACATAGAACAAAAGTATCTAGCTCAAAAGATATAAGTGAAGCACATGTGAGCTGAATTGTCTACCAAAGGATATAAGTGAAGCTCGACAAAATCACGGTGAGTGCATGTCTCTCTATCTATGTGTGCAGCAAGGATTATTGTGACACAACAAAAATAAAATACTCCTACGATACAAGACGCTCAAAGTAAAAACACATAACATGTGGTGAATAAAAATATAGCCCCAAGTAACGTTACCGATGGATTGAAGACGAAAGAGGGGATGCCTTACTGGGGCATCCCCAAGATTAGGCTTTTACGACATCCTTGAATCTCTTGGGGTACCTTGGACATCCCCAAGCTTGAGCTCTTGCCACTCTTTATCTCTTTGTCCATAAGAACTTCACCCAAAACTTGAAAACTTCATAACACGAAACTTAAACAGAAACTCGTGATAACATTAGTATGAGAAAGCAAACCACCACTTCCTTAGGTACTGTAGAAAACTTAAATTCTACTTATGCTGATGTTGGTTTAATGTATTTTCAATCTTCCATGGCTAATACCCCCCGATACTATCCATAGTTTCATCAAAATAAGCAACCAACACAACAAAAACAGAATCTGTTAACAGCAGACCAGTCTGTAGCAATCTGTATATTTAGCATACTTATGTTACTTCAAAAAATCTGAAACATTACGACAGTCTGAAGAAATTGCATAGAAATCATAATAAAAAATAATCAACTCAAAAGCTCTTACAGAAAAAAATGAAAATGCTTTTCGTGAGCAGAAAGTTTCTGTCTTTTTCCAGCATGATCAAACAATCATCACCAAGACTAATCATAACGGTTTTGCTTGCACAAACACAAAAAGAAGCACAAAAGACACAATAATAACATAATTATGATGGTGTGGAAAACATAAAACATAAAGAAAAAGGATAGATTCATTGGGTTGCCTCCCAACAAGCGCTATCGTTTAACGCCCTTAGCTAGGCATTGATTTCACTGGTGCTCACATAAAAGGTAAGGATTGAAACACAATGAGAGCATCATGGAGCAAATGACTAGCACATTTAAGTATAACCCACTTCCTATGCATAGGGATTTTGTGATCAAACAATTTATTGGAGCAAGAATCAACTAGCATAGGAAGGCAAAACAAGCATAGCTTCAAAAATTTCAACATATGGAGAGGAAGCTTGATACTATTGCAATAAGTTGAAGCGTATGATCCTCTCTCATATTAATTTTCAGTAGCATCATGAATGAATTCAACAATATAACCAGCACCTAAGGCTTTCTTTTCATGATCTACAAGCATAGGAATTTTACTACTCTCCACATAAGAAAATCTATTCTCAAGAATAGTAGTGGGAGTATCGTAAAAGACCTGAGCACTACAAATTGTGTCCACAATGAAAAAGCAAGGTTTAGCAAAGTGGTTCTCGAGAGTATGACAAGTTTTATCATCCATCTTCTTCAAAGCATAAGTATCCTCACAATAATCATCATAGATAGGGGGCATGCTTTCATCAAAATGATTTTGATCATTCAAAGTGGAAGAACTAAAAATATCATCTTCATCAAATATAGCATCCCCAAGCTTGTGGCTTTGCATATCATTAGCATCATGGCTATTCAAAGAATTCATTCTAAGAACATTGCAATCATGCTCATCATTCACATATTCTATGCCAAGCATTCTATGTAATTCTTCTTTCAGCACTTAAGCACAATTTTCCTTCCCATCATGCTCACGAAAGACATTGAAAAGATGGAGCATATGAGGCATCCTCAATTCCATTTTTTTTGTAATTTTCAGCGAAAGAACAAGAAACAAAAAGATTCGATTGCAAGATCTAAAGATATACCTTCAAGCGCTAACCTCCCCGGCAACGGCGCCAGAAAAGAGCTTGATGTCTACTACGCAACCTTCTCCTTGTAGACGTTGTTGGACCTCCAAGTGCAGAGGGTTGTAGGACAGTAGCAATTTTCCCTCAAGTGGGTGACCTAAGGTTTATCAATCCGCGGGAGGCGTAGGATGAAGATGGTCTCTCTCAAGCAACCCTGCAACCAAATAACAAAGAGTCTCTTGTGTCCCCAACACACCTAATACAATGGTAAGTTGTATAGGTGCACTAGTTCGGCGAAGAGATGGTGATACAAGTGCAATAAGGATAGTAGATACAGGTTTTTGTAATCTGAAATTACAAAAACAGCAAGGTAACTAGTAACAAAAGTGAGCACGAACGGTATTGCAATGCGTGGAAACAAGGCCTAGGGTTCATACTTTCACTAGTGAAGTTCTCTCAACAATGATAACATAATTGGATCATATAACTAGCCCTCAACGTGCAACAAAGAGTCACTCCAAAGTCACTAATAGCGGGGAACAAACAAAGAGATTATTGTCGGGTACGAAACCACCACAAAGTTATTCTTTCTAATTGATCTATTCAAGAGTCCGTAGTAAAATAACACGAAGCTATTCTTTCCGTTCGATCCATCATAGAGTTCGTACTAGAATAACACCTTAAGATACATATCAACCAAGACCCTAATGTCACCTAGATACTCCATTGTCACCTCAAGTATCCGTGGGTATGATTATACGATATGCATCACATAATCTCAGAATCATCTATTCAACCAACACATAGAACTTCAAAGAGTGCCCCAAAGTTTCTACCAGAGAGTCAAAACGTGTGCCAACCCCTGTGCATAGGTTCCCAATGTCACGAACCCGCAAGTTCATCACCAAAACATACATCAAGTACTCACATGAATCCACGTGTGCCAACCCATATGCATAGGTTCCCAATTGTCACAAACCCGCAAGTTGATCACAACAGATAGACACGTGCAAGACATACATCAAGTGTTCTCAAAGACTCAATCCGATAATATAACTCCAAAGGGGAAACTCAATTCATTACAAGAGGGAGAGGGGGAAGAACATCATAAGATCCAACTATAGTAGCAAAGCCCATGGTACATCGAGATCAAGACATCTCATGAACACGAGAGAGAGAGATCAAACACATAGCTACTGGTACATACCCTCAGCCCCGAGGGAGAACTACTCCCTCCTCGTCATGGAGATCGCTGGGATGATGAAGATGGCCACCGAAGATGGATTCCCCCTCCGACAGGGTGCTGGAATGGGCTCCAGATTGGTTTTTGGTGGCTATATAGGCTTGCGGCGGCGGAACTCCCGATCTAGGTTTTTTTGGGGGGTTTCTAAATTTATAGGAATTTATGGCGGTGGAATTACGTCGGTTGGGCCCACGAGGAGGTCACAAGCCTGCCGTGTGCCACCCAGGGGGGTGGTGACGGCGTCAGGGCTTGTGACTCCCTCGTGGCTCTTCTGGCCTTCTTCCAAAGCTTCGGGGGTCTCTTTTGGTCCAAAAAAATCATCGTAAAGTTTCATTCCATTTGGACTCCATCTGAAAATGGGCCAAAAACACGGAAAAAACAGAAACTGGCACTTGGCACTGAGTTAATAGGTTAGTCCCAAAAAAGATATAAAATAGCATATTCATGCATATAAAACATCCAAAGTTGACAAGATAATAGCATGGAACCATCAAAAATTATAGATACGTTTGAGACGTATCAACGAGTTTCCACCTGGGACAACTTTTCTTCATGGGCGGGGAGCTTGGACTTGCGGGCCTCGAGTTCTTCCTCCGGCAGGTGAAGCTGCTCGACAAGCTTGGCTTGTTCTTCTTGGAAGGCCTTCAGGCGAGCCTCCGCCTCTTTGCAGCGTTTGGTAGTCGTTGCGGCTTCCTTCATCGCCTCCTCACGCGCAGCTCGAGCGGATTCGGCTTCCTCCAGCGCCTCCTTGCGCCCAGCGTGAGCGGCCTTGGCCTCCTTCTCGCCCTCTGCCATCACGACTGCGACCTTGCCTAGGGAAGAAAAGGCCTTGTTCAGGACGCCCTGGGCGTATACCGAAGTCCTCTGGATCTCCTCCTGAGGAGCCTCTAGTGCGGTCGCAGGTGGTTTCGTTGGGGAGGCATCTCCACGAGGGACAGGGGGCTCTGAAGGTTGCTCGGAGGTTTCGAGCATTGGCGCATCAGTAGACTGAGGGCCCCCAAGAGCCTGCCCCTCGGGCAACGGCGCTGACACGACCGCCTACGGACGCTTCTGGGGCTCGGGGGGCTCGGTGAGCAAGGCCTGAGAGGTCACGCCCCGAGCCTCCCCTTCTTTATCGGCAGGCGGAGATGCGTTGGGGAGGGACGATGGTGCATGAGGATTCACCTTCGGCTTGACGCCCGCCTTTTTCTTCTTTGCCCCCAGCGAGGTAGCGCCCCTGGACATCAGGCAAAAATGGAATCAGCCATGCGCGAACGGTGGACGCGCGGGGCGTGCCAAGACGAGTCACTTACTCTTCGACGTCGACCCATCTCCTCTTCCTCTCCGCTCCGGCGACGACACGGGCGACAGGCCCCCCCACGGAGGGGGGCGAGCCCGACGCCTCAGACTTCCCACCGGCGGAGGCAGGATGCGCCAATGGCGACTCAGTCCTGTGCTTCCGGGGGGCGAGCATGCTCGCTAACCGCGTGGCGCGCGGAGCCGACGGGGCCCCCCTGGAGATCCTGGTCAAGCACGAGGAGATCACCGTGGAGACCTCTTCGGTGACATCATCATCTTCAAGCTCGTGCAGAAGGACGACCTGCGACGGGAGAGGCGCGCTCGCTCGGCAGTCATCGACGGTCTTCTCCGAGTCCTCCCCACTGAAGGTGTCATCCGATGACACCTCTACCTCTACCGGACCAGATCCCTCGGCCGGGAAGAGCCCTTGCTCATTGAAGACAGGCAGCGCGGCGATCAGGTCGGCCCGGTCATTGAGACGGTACAACGGAACCAAAGCCTCGGGTAGGTTACCGGGGTCACCGCCCAGCAGGGTCGCCACGTCCGTGTTCAGCTCCTCAGGAGGAAGGTCCTCGGACCGGAGCCTGAGCTTGTCATCACCGAACTGGTAGTCGCACAGGGGCCTGGAATGGGCGTGAAGGGGCGCTAGGCGTTGCGCCAAGTATTCCTCCACTATCGTCCCGCCATTCAGCCTCTTGGCGCTGATGTCGCGGTAAAAGCGCTCTAGGATGGGCGCGACCCGAGGGTTGGAGAGCTTTGCTGAGCTCCACGCAGGAGTCTTCTCCGGCAGCCCCTTCGATGCCTCCAGCTGAGGATTGGTGTCCTTGATGCTCATGAGAACCCAACGGTGCCTGAAGTTTTCCACCTTATTCCCGGCCTTCAGGAGAAAATTGCTGGTCTGGGCCGCTACGAAGGAGACGCATGCCGACAAATGGGCGCCGTCATGCACGCACATGTTAAAGAAATGGCGAAAGAGGGCTACTGAAGGCTGCACGCCTACAAAGGCCTCGCAGTAGAAGACAAAGACGGACAAGAGCAAGATGGAGTTGGGCTGGAGGTGAAGGACGAGGAAAAAGGCGGCACCAGCCTGGCGAAGACGCTATGGAGGAAGAAGGGGTATACCGTCTTCGACGCGGGCCGCTTTGTTGTGGCGCCGGGCCAGATTAGGGTCCACCCGTGCTCGCTGGACTCGGCCGCTGTCCATTGGAGCACGGGGGTAAGATCCACATCCTTGGAGAGGGCGCACTCGAGGAGCAGAGGAGCCGGGGAAGGACCTTGCGTCTCTGGCTTCTGCTTGCCGGCGGGTGCCATCGCTGAACCAACAAGGGAACAACGCGGCGCTGGGTCTGGGAGACGCCGGTTGGAGTTGGAGACCGAGGAGGAAGAGAGAGTGCGGGAGGAAGGAAAACGATAATGGACCAAAGCGACGAGTCAGGTTCCTAATAACTCGAGTGAAGACAAAAGGCAAGGGAAACCCGACATGAGCCGCGTGACGTGTACGGGCCTGGCCCACATGCATTTAGGGCCCGCGGCGCCTCAGGCCGCCCCCAAGGCTCCGCCTAGAAGCCAACCCGAGCACATCATGGGCCCGGGGGCTTTGACATTCTGGGAATGGGGGTACCCAGACCTGCGTGCCTGTGGCCCAGGGCTGGCCCACTTCATCAAGCAAACATAACTAGGCACAACACCACTCAGATCAAGGCCCTCGTGAGGGCCCGAGCCTTGCAAGGAGGAGCAACACCAAGGCCCGCACGGGGCCTCCTCAATACCCCTCTGGAGCGGTGGATATTCTGAGGCAAGGACCGGCCTCAGGAGTCAAGGATGACACGGGGAAAGGACATGCGAGCAGCGGATTGCAGGACGGTGCAGTTTCCCCTTTCGTGCAAAGGAGGGAAGGACGTACGCGGGTTCCTAAGGCATCTTCCAAAGGTTTCCTTTCTGGTGCAGCAAGACCATCACCGCCCGCTACCAGGATAGACATCATCCCTGGACCCGTCCCTGCAGCGCTGACAGCCACTTTGCATGCAAAGACCACCTTTGGACATGGGGAGCATGTTCCCCTGTTCCCCTTCAAAATTGGTCGTTGTGGGATCCCTTCCCGCCCTTGCGATAAGGGAAGAGGACCCGAGACGCCGCTATATATAGAGGATAGGTTAGTTCATACAAAGGCCACCCATTGGCAGCACACAAAGGCCACCCAGCCTCCGGAGGCTCTCGAACACTATACTAGTTCATCCACCAACCTCCACGAGAGGCAATCCACCAAAGCAGGAGTAGGGTATTATGCTTCTCAGCGGCCCGAACCTGGGTAAACTGTTGTGTTCTGTGTCTTCCTCACCATCGAGTGAGTTCTCTGCCATCCCCAACAAGTATCGAGTTAGGTGAGGCGAGCCCGTGAGAGATCTTCGTAATCGCCCCTTAGTTCGAATCTTTAGGGTTTTGCGGAGCCCGAAAATCCGACAGGCGCAACCCCTGCTCGCCGTCGACTTGGTTAGCATTTATATACATCTTGGAGGGGGGCATAGGTCGAAGTGCGTGTTTGTCATGCAGCGTGTTTTGTCGTGCGGCATGCAAACGTCGCCTCCAACGGCGTAACCTCTGCTAGCCTTCGGCTTGGTTAGCATTGATATACATCTTGAAGGGGGGCATAGGTCAAAGTGCGTGTTTGTCGTGTAGCATGCAAACGGCGCCTCCAGCAGTGCAACCCCTGCTCGCCTTCGGCTCGGTTAGCATTCATATACATCTTGAAGGGGGGCATAGGTCGAAGTGCATGTTTTTCATGCAACGTGTTTTGTCGTGCAACGTGCAAACGGTGCCTCCAGCGGTGCAACCCCTGCTCGCCTTCGACTCGCTTTGCATTCATATACATCTTGAAGGGGGCATAGGTTGAAGTGCGTGTTTGTCGTGCAATGTGCAAACGGTGCCTCCGGTGATGCAACCCCTGCTCGCCTTCGACTCGGTTAGCATTCATATACATCTTGAAGGGGGGCATAGGTCGAAGTGTGTGTTTGTCGTGCAATGTGTTTTGTCGTGAGCATGCAAACGACGCCACCGGTGGCACAACCCCTGCTCGCCTTTGGTTCGGTTAGCATTCATATACATCTTGAAGGGGGCATAGGTCAAAGTGTATATTTGTCGTGCGACGTGTTTCGTCGAGCAGCGTATGATATGTCCCAAACGTATCTATAATTTCTGCGTGTTCCATGATATTTTCGCTGACATTGTTATATGTTTTGCTACCCTTTTATATCATTTTACACATATTTGGACTAACCTACTAACTCAGTGCACCCAGTGCCAGTTTCTGTCTGCCGATGTCTTTTTTGCACGGGCTTTTACCCAATTTTCCAAAGCCAAAAAAAATCGAAAAAAATATAAAAAAATCAGCGAAACAGAAGCTTCGGGATCACCGAAGGAGGGCCAGAGGGGGGCCAAGGGCCTCCCAGGCGGCGTGCTGGCGCGGCCTGGCCCTAGGCCGCTCCAGGAGGTCACCTGGGTGGGCCCCACCTCCTCCAGTGCCCTCCTTTGGCCTATATTTAGTGTTCCATGAGGAAACCCTCGCAGACTTTTTGGAATCGCGAATTTCTCCATCGTTCCGCCGCCGCAGCACTTCCGAGATCGGGAGCGTGAGGAGACCTCTTCCCGGCAACCTGCCAGAGGGAGGATTGACCTCTGGGATCTTCTCCACCACCATGGACGCCTCCCGGACGTGCCGTGAGTAGTTTCCCTTGGACCATGAGTCCATGACCAGTAGCTATGTGATGTCCTCTCTTCAATCTTTTGCTTCAATGGTTAGTCCTTGTGAGTTGCCCTACATGATGAAGGCATCTATGTAATTCTCTTGCTATTGCTATGCTCGGTTTGTTGGGATCTGATGGATTATGAGATTATGTTCAGATTGTTATGAGTTATATATTTGATTAGCCTTTTATATTATGTTCCTTGGTGATTCTTGCATGCTCTCCGTTGCTTTTTATTGCTTTGGCCAAGTAGTAGATCATAACTCCAAGAGGGAGCGTTATGCATGATTGTGGGTTCGGGCCCCTCGATGTCTAGCTTGAGTGATAGAAACATGAGACTAGGGGATGCGCTTGTTGCCACCAGGGAGAAAACAACGACGCTTGTCACCACAGTTGCAAGGATTGTTTACCTTATGCATAGTTCGTTCATGTAGTTGTTCGTTGCTTTGTGTTTACACTTTGGGTGGGGCTCGCAACTTAATACTGGAGAGATGTTCTGTATAGATATCTCAAGGTGTATGATTAGTAAGTAGATGCTGATGAATAAACGGTCTACTTCTCTTGGCGTATTACCCATTACTATTGAACCTCTAACTATCAAGGAGCATAATTAGCATTGGGGTGCGATCATAATTCTGCCAATTGCCCAACTGTGATTTGTTTACCCTAGCATAGTTGTTTATCGTCTTTAGGGAGAGAGACATCACTAGTGAACGTCATGTGACTCCGGTCCATATCACCATCATTGCTTACACCTCCATCATTTACCGCTTTCTTTACTTTTCCGTTGCAATCACTATTACCTTCCCGCTTGTGTTTTGATCCTTTGCAAACTACAAGGCCGCAGAGATTGACAACCTCTCTGTACTCGTTGGGAGCAAAGTTATTTTTTTGTGTGTGCAGGTCCACGTCTTCTGCTAGCGCCAGGGTGGAAGACACCTACTTGTTAAGCCTAGGAGTCCTACTGGTTCGATAAAGCTTACAGTCTCTGTGTGAGGGAAATTTGCTGCTGACTACATCTCCACCTTCCACTTGGGGTATCCAACAAGGGGCGAGAAGTATATACATCACCTCGTCATGAGCGTACAAACGGTGCCTTCGGCAGCGCAACCCGTGCTCGCCTTCGGATCGGTTCATGAGTTTTATGAGTGTGAACCGTATAGGGGCACGGTTCATGAGTCTACAGAGTCACGGGCGGGCGTGATGCTTGTAAAGGCATCTGGTCGTGGAGTCCATAGAGGTATGTGTGTGAATCGTATAGATGCACGGTTATCAGTCTTCAGAGTCACGGGCGTGATGCTTTCACAGGCATGTGCGCGAATAGACTAGACGCACGATTCAGGAGTCTTCAGAGTCATGGGCGTGATGCTTTCAGAGGAATGTGTGTGAATCATCTAGCCGCACGGTTCATGAGTCTCCACAGTCACGGGCGTGCATGATTCTTTCAAAGGTATGTGTGTGAATCGCCTAGACGCACGTTTCACGAGTATTTAGAATCACGGGCGTGATTGTTGCAGAGGCATGTGTGAATCGTCTAGACGCACGGTTCATGAGTCTCTAGAGTCACGGGAGTGCGTGATGCTTTTGAAGGTATGTGTGTGAATCGTCTAGATGCACGGTTCATGAGTCTTCAGATTCATGGGTGTGATGCTTGCAGAGGCATGTGTGTGAATCGTCTAGATGCACGGTTCATGAGTCTAAAGAGTCACTGGCGTGTGTGATGCTTTCAAAGGTATGTGTGTGAATCCTCTAAACACACGGTTCATGAGTCTTCAGATCCACGGGCGTGATGCTTTCATAGGCATGTGTGTGTATCGTCTAGACGCACGATTCATGAGTCCTGAGAGTCACATGCGTGATGCTTTCAGAGGCATGTGTGTGAATCGTCTAGAAGCATTGTTCATGAGTCTCTAGAGTCATGGGCATGCATGTTGCTTTCAAAGGTATGTGTGTGAGTCGTCTAGACGCACGGCTCATGAGTCTTCAGATTCACGGGCGTGATGCTTGCAGAGGCATGTGTGTGAATCGTCTAGACGCACTGTTCATGAGTCTTTAGATTCACGGGCATGATGCTTACACATGCATGTGTGTGAATCATCTAGATGCACGGTTCAGGAGTCTTTAGAGTCACGAGCGTTCGTGATGCTTTCAAAGGTATGTGTGTGAATCATCTAGAAGCATAGTGTTAGAGCATATTTACCCGTATGTGGTTTCGGTAATTGATGAAAATCCCTATGGACTAATGGTTTCCTTAAGTTATATTCGAAGGATTTGTCCATAGGCACTTCTTGAAGTCCTTCTGTTGGTTTCAAGGAGTTTATATGATAACCAAAGTGGTATTCAAGGTATTATCCAAAGAATGGTCATAAAGCCACAAGGTTGATCAAGACTAAGTCAAAGGGTAAATCAAGTTGATCGACACACAAAGTGTACAAGATGTACCGAGAGGGATCAAGTGGTCCCATGGTATGGTACACATTGTCCATTAAGCTTTTGTGTACTAACCCATGGTCTCCGTGAGAGTTCTATGTGGGGTTAGGTGTGTTTGCATGGGCTTGCGTCAAGAGAAAGATCACATACAACCCATGGAGGATGGTTTTAAGCGGTGATCGTCATCAAGATTGCGATGTCCAAATTCAAGTGGAGCATCACAAAGATATCTTGCTTGAATTTTCTCGTCCATTGTGGTGGTAATGGACTTGTGAAGATGTGCTGAAGAGTGGCTCATCCATAGTGAGTATGGGGGAGCAATCAAATAGTCTTCATCAAGCTAACGCAATCAAGAAAGGTGGTGCATCTTGAGGAAGTCAAGATCATCATATTCTAGCTCAAGTGGACTATGTGCAAGGTATAGGTTTGCCCTTCATAGGTTTTTCTTTTTTAGGATAGATTGTCGTACTGTCAAGGGGGGCTCTCAAGTGAGTAGCTTGATCGCATCGTTTGTTGAGATATCAAACCATTTGCATCCTTGCATCATCTTTCTTGGTTCTTGTTTTGTGTTTCTCTTTGTGAGTTTTAGAGATTATGGTCATCTTTATGACAAGCTCGAGTTCATAAAAAACGGAGTTCATGTGAATCTCTATGATGTTTTCGATGTTCGTGTTTTTGCCGGTTCTTCATTCATAGAGGTTTCACATCTCTATATCATTGGCATTTTTCAAAACTATCTCTTTTTAAGTATCACCATTGTTCGATTGGTCTTGTCGTCTTGAATCCAACAAGTTTGAGTTTTCTCAATTCGGAGCTCATTTGCAGAAGTTATGGCAGTTCTAGTATTTCGTGTCTTCTTCCAGCAGTTATACCGCTGCCCCGGGCGGTTGTACCGCCCGCACCTTGGACGGTTGAACCGACCCATCACCGGGCTACAACCGAACACGGTTCTGTTGAGCTCCGGTTGTTGGGCAGTAGTGGACCGGTTGTACCGCGATATTACATAGCCCGGTACAACCGGTGTTCCAGACGGTTGTGCCGCTTGGGACTTTGTCGTGTCCAGCATTTGAGTTGGGAGATGGTTGGGCGGTTGTTCCACCTGTGTCACCGGTGCACTGCTCCTATGTATGTGTGCACATAACGGGTAGATTCGTGGGGAACTATTTAAAGGGGTCTTCTTCCCCGATGGTTCCCCATCTCTTGATCTCGTTTTTGTCCCCCATTGCTGACCCTCTTAGAGCTTGCTAACTCTCGATCCATCCAATGATTCTTGCTAGTTCTTGAGGGAAAAGAGAGAGGAGATCTAGATCCACATTTCCACCAATCACTTTATCCTCTTTGTGAGGGGAGCCCCTTGGATCTAAATCGTGAAGTTATTCTTGTTCTTCTTCGTTCTTCCTATCATTTTCTTCCATAGCATTTGTTGTTGTGGAGGGATTTGGGAGAGAATACTTGGGCACTTCGTGTGCCCTTGCCATTGCATTTGGTGCATAGGTTTGAGTTCTTCACGGTGATACATGGAAGTGAAGTTTGAGGAGCTTATTATCCTTGGGTGCTTGGTACCCTAGATTTGTTCTTCGTGGATGCTTTGGCGTCCTAGAAGCATGGTGGTGCCTCGGAGCTCAATCATTGTGGTGTAAAGCTCTGGGCAAGCGTTGGGGTCTCCAATTAAGTTGTGGAGATTGCCCCGAGCATTTGAGGCCATCACAGAGCCACGGTCCATTGTGGTTAAGCTTCGTGGTGTCGTTGGGAGCCTCCAATTAAGTTGTGGAGATTGCCCCAACCTTGTTTGTACGGTTTCAGTGCCGCCCTCAAGGGTCCCTTAGTGGAATCACGACATCTTGCATTGCGTGAGCGCATGAGGAGATTGCGGTGGCCTTAGTGGCATCCTGGGGAGCACTGTTCCTCCACACCGCTCCAAACGGAGATTAGCATCCACAAGGGTGTGAACTTTGGGATACATCGTCGTCTCCGTGTGCCTCGGTTATCTCATACCTCAGCCCTTTACTTATGCCCGTTACTTTGTGATATCCATATTGTTTCTTGTTGTATATCTTGCTATTACTTAGTTATTATCTTGCTTAGCATAAGTTGTTGGTGCACATAGGTGAGCCTACTTGTCTTAGGTTTTGTGCTTGAGAAATTAAACGTTAGTTTTATTCCGCATTTGTTCAAGCCTAAACTGTAATTATTTTAAAGTGCCTATTCACCCCCTCTAAGCGACATCCACGTCCTTTCACACGGTTCATGAGTCTTCATATTCACGGGCGTGATGCTTTCACATGCATGTGTGTGAATTGTCTAGACACACGGTTCATGAGTCTTTAGATTCACTGGTGTGATGCTTTGAGAGGCATGTGTGTGAATTATCTAGACACGCGGTTGATGACGAGTTGATGGATATACTTCTCGCCCTCGTTGGATACCCCAAGTGGAAGGTGGAGATGTAGTCAGCAACAAATTTCCCTTACACGGAGACTGTAAGGTTTAGCGAAGCAGGAGGACTCCTAGGCTCAACAAGTAGGTGTCTTCCACCTTGGCGCTAGCAGAAGACATGGACCTGCACACACAACAAATAACTTTGCTCCCAACGAGTACAGAGAGGTTGCAAACTCTCCGGCCTTGTAGTTGGCAAAGGATCAAAACACAAGCGGGAAGGGAAAAGTAAATGAAAGCGGTAAATGATGGAGGTGTAAACAATGATGGTGATATGGACTGGAGTCACATGATGTTCGCTAGTGATGTCTCTCTCCCAAAAGACGATAAGCAACTATGCTAGGGTAAACAAATCACAGTTGGGCAATTGACAGAATTAGGATCGCACCGCAATACTAAGTATGCTCCTTGATAGTT
Source organism: Hordeum vulgare subsp. vulgare (assembly GCF_904849725.1). Lineage (NCBI taxonomy): Eukaryota > Viridiplantae > Streptophyta > Magnoliopsida > Poales > Poaceae > Hordeum > Hordeum vulgare. Next base: position 386,476,017 of record NC_058518.1, on the reverse strand, counting down.
AGAGGTTCAATAGTAATGGGCAGTATGCCAAGACAGGTAGACCATTTATTCATGAGCATCTACTTACTAATCATCCACTTTGAGATATCTATCCAGAACATCTCTCCGGTATTAAGTTGCGATCCCCACCCAAAGTGTAGACTCAAAGCAACAGACAATTGCATTAACAAACTATGCGTAAGGTAAACAATCCTTACAACTATGGTCACACGCACCATTGTTTTCTCCCTGGTGACAACAAGCACATCCCCTAGTCTCATGTTTCTGTCACTCAAGCTAGACATCGAGGGGCCCGAACCCACAATCATGCATAACGCTCCCTCTTTGATTTATAATCTACTACTTCGCCAAAGCAATAAAAAGCAACGGAGAAGATGCATGAATCACTAAGGAACGTAATATAAAAGGATAATCAAATATATAACTCATAACAATATAAACATAATCTCATAATCCCTCTGATCCCAACAAACCGAGCATAGAAATAGAAAGAGAATTACATAGATGCCTTGATCATGTAGGGTAGCTCACAAGGACTAACCATTGAAGTACAAGATTGGAGAGAAGACATCACATAGCTACTAGTCATGGACTCATGGTCCAAGGAGGACTACTCACGGCACGTCCGGAAAGCGTCCATGGCGGTGGAGAAGCTCCCGGAGGTCAACCGTCCCTCCGGCGGGGTGCCTGGAAGAGGTCTCCCGACGCTCCCGATCTTGGAAGCACTGCGGCGGCGGAACGATTGAGAAATTCACGATTCCAGAAAGTCTGCGAGGGTTTCCTCTCGGGACTATAAATATAGGCCAAAGGAGGGCACCGGAGGAGGTGGGACCCACCCAGGCGACCTCCTGGCACGGCCTAGGGCCTGGCCGCGCCAGCAGGCCGCCTGGGAGGCCCCTGGCCCCCCTGTGGCCCTCCTTTGGTGATCCGGAAGCTTCTGTTTCGCAGATTTTTATATATTTTTTTGGGCTTCGGAAAATTGGGTAAAAGTCCCTGCAAAATGGACATCAGCAGACACAAACTGGTACTGGGTGCACTGAGTTAGTAGGTTAGTCCAAATATGTGTAAAATGATATAAAAGTGTAGCAAAACATATAACAATTTCACCCAAAAGATCATGGAACAAGCAGATATTATAGATACGTTTGGGACGTATCAACATCCCCAAGCTTAATTTTTGCTCGTCCTCGAGTAGATAAATGATAACACAATAATTTTTGTGGTGACATGCTAACACACATATAAGAACTTCAAAGTAAAGAAAGTGAGATATGCAATTCAAGTCATGATAATAACAAGCAAGAGTCTATATCTAGTATTGAGTTTAGCAAAGTAAGAACATAAAGGTGCAAGAGCTCTCGCTGTCCGTGACTCGAATGTCTCCAAATGGTGTTTGCGTGCAAGAAGTGGGAGATGGGTTCAGAGATAAAGTATTTTTTATTTTGACTCATCTCCAGACCACTAGTCAGGCACAAGTCAAAATGATCCTCTCCCTTTCGATTTTGAGCACTCATGCAATGGATGAGCGTAAGCAAGATATGTTGGCACTTAGGATGGCAAATAGAATAATTATAGGGAAGGAAGACAAAAAGGTGTGAAAGGCTCACATCAATGATGACAACCATAAGCGAGAGAAAGCCAAATGATAGATATGATGTGAGGAGTAGGGATTGCCATGTAACGGATGCACATATGAGCTAAGGTAAGCTCTCCAATGGAACTAGTAGGGGTGCATCCAACTTGTTTGCTCATGAAGACCTAGAGCTCATTTGAGGAGACTCGTCATTGGAATATGCAAACCAAGTTCTATAGTGTAAGGGTCCCCACATAGTTATGTATTAATGATAATCTCTATGTAGTACCAATATAGTAATGGAGTACGAGTGTGGATCTTTCAAAAGGAATAGTAGTGTTGCCCCCTTCTCTCTTTTTATTTCTCTTTTTTCTCTTTTTTTATATTTTTTTGTGGCCTCTTTGGCTCTTTCTTTTTATCTCTCATTTGTCCTCTTTGGGATCTTTTATTTTGTCCTCTTTGGGATCTTTTCCTCACTTAAGGGCAACACTCTATGTTTTACATGAATAGAAAGAAAAATCATCACACTTTATAAGAAGTACTCAACATAAAGACAAGTGAAAACTATCATGATGTATGCAAATGTATGCCTCTGCTAGTGTAGCAGGATATGCAATGATACTAGCGCGTCATGTAGCAGTAATTTTGGGCAAGGCCCAACTATTATGTGGCTCTGCGATCAAGCAAAAGCATGTATGACATGAAGATCAAGTCATGAGATGGTGGATGTTGCATGGCAATGTATCTCGGAAAGGCTATGGAAATGCCTTAATAGGTAGGTATGGTGGCTGTTTTGAGGAAAGATATAATGAGGCTTATGCATGACAGAGCGTATCATGTCATGGGTTTGGATGCACCGGCAGAGTTTGCACCAACCCTCAATGTGAGAAAGGGCAATGCACGGTACCGAAGAGGTTAGCAAAATATGGATGGTGGAAGTGCCAACAATCGAATACTCACATTAGTCCGAAGAACTCATACACTTATTATCGTTAACTCTCTATCTAGTTAGGAAATTCACAAAGAGACAAGTACCCCGAGGAGGAGTGTTTGGGGGTTTGGTTATCATTGCGCATCCTCGACTCATGGTAACGTGAGGGTACTCTATATATTCCAACCCCTCCTCGAGTTAGCAATCAATTTAGTAGCTAGAGTTCTCAACTAATTTTTAGTTTTTAAAAAACACACGGATTTCCCAAAATATGACAACTATCACTAATAGGATCAGGCTCTTGGCACCAATAGTCCAAAAATTACTCAAATCAATACCTCAAAACTGTTGCAAGTTACTGCTATTCTTAAATAGCAACTTCAATTACCTACTCATGCAAGAGACACAACTCAGTGCAATGAGCCAACTCTCTAAACAAGATAAGCATGATAACTCAAGATAGTTCCAAAATCAACCTAAATAATCGATCTTAAAAAGATAAGCATGAAAACTAAGAGCTAAGCATGACAATAGCTACGAAAAGATGGAGAACACACACAAAGGATAAGCAGGAAAATCTATGTTGTGTTCTAGAGTGGAATGAAGCGTGTTTCTCTCCCAAACAAGGTAGGCTAGGTTCCGACTTGTTATGAACAGCAAGCAAAACTAAAACAAACTAAAAAGCAAATAGCGGGATGCTCCAAGCATAGCACATAACATATGAAGTGATAAAAATATAGCATGGAGATGGACGAACTGATGATTGTTGATAGAGAAGGGGATGCATGGGGCTGATACGTCTCCAACGTATCTATAATTTTTTATTGTTCCATGCTATTATATTATCAACTTGGGATGTCTTATATGCATTTATATGCTGCCATTTTATATCATTTTTGGGACTAACCTATTAACTCAGTGCCTAGTGCCAGTTTCTATTTTTTTCCGTGTTTTTGACCTTTTTCAGAAAAGAATATTAATCGGAGTCCAAACGGAATAAAACCTGCGGGATGATTTTTTCCATAACAAAAGATACCCAGAAGACTTGAGAACCAAGGCAGGAGGTCTCGTGGGAGGTCACGAGCCCCCTAGGCGCGCCCCAGGGGGGGCCTAGCAGGCTCGTGGGCCCCCTTGCCTCCTTTGCCCTACCTCTTTTGCCTATAAATTCTCTAAAATCCCAAAACCAACAGAGAGAGCCACGAAAATACTTTTCCGTCGCCGCAAGCTTCTGTCTCCGCGAGATCCCATCTCGGGACCGTTCTGGTGCCCTGCTAGAGGGGGATTCGGACACAAAGGGCTTCTTCATCAACACCATCGCCTCTCCGATGATGCGTGAGTAGTTCACCACAGACCTTCGCACTACTAAAAATTAGGGCATCAACGACCAATCAAAGGTAACACTTGGTCGTTAGTAGTACAACGGGCTGGCTACAAGTGCAACTTTGGCCTGCTCGATCCTCACGACGACCAACAGTCTACCCGTCGTTAATTTTTAGCGTATCCCATGGTCGTTGTTGATTTTAGAAGTAACCATTATTTTTTTATCTCAGGAAAGGATGCGTAAATATCAATCTGCAAGTTGCCTTCCCGTCAGAAAAAAAAAATCAAGCTACAACTTAGGTTTATTACTTATCCAGGACTCAAGTCCATGAGAACCATGGCGGCGCTACCCCATCCCATAGATCGTAGACATGGATTGTGACCGTCATCTCTCCTTGGGGCACATAGCATCTAGCGGAAGATCGGAGCAACAGTTGAGATCCTCTTTCCTAATTTCATAGAAGGTTCATTGACCTTAGATCTGGTAGTCGCCTGCCTTGTGGCCGAGGAGACATGGTATTCATCACCGTCTTGCAGGCATGGAAGGCGCCTTTGGGCACGCACTTGCGGCGCGGGTCGACGATGCAGTCGCAGCAAGCCAATTGCTGGCCCTTGCACTGCATGGGCGACCATGAATCGACAGACGCACGAGGGACTGTGGCAAATCGATGGTGGTGCAGGTGATGTTCGCTTGAGATCTGAGACATTGGCTGAGTCAACTTCTACTTATTTTCTTTCAAAGGTCAGCGTATAGTTGTCACTGGAAACTATTAAGCAGATAAGACATGGACTGCAGCCGCGTAATCTGAAACTTCATAAGTCCATCAGCTAATGAATTTTATTATATCCATGTTAGGGAGGCTATCGAGGAATATACCACACAGGTTGCAGCAGCAAGCTGCAGTGTGGTTGTATGTTTAGTCTGTCTGAAAACTGTAGAGCTTGCATTTTGATGACTACTAATGCTAATCGTTTTGTCAATTCTGAACCATTCATCATGTGCAGCGATAAATAAAAGTTAACTCTGAGATGTCATATTGCTACACTATAGCAATTAAATATTCAGAAGTAGTAGCAACCTGAGCTGATTACGGGAAGCATACTTGTTCTGTTTCTTTAATAAGTTAATTTTGTTCTCCAAGCAACAAGGTCACGTGCATGATTACAGGAAGCATATCAAGCTGAGCTCTAAAAGGATATGAGATAACTGCATCAAGTATCTCATTAGAAGGGACACACTAACAGTGGCGCAACCTTTTTTCAGCCATACATAGGTGCTAACAATTCTTGGTTGTTGTAATTCACAGTTAGGACTGACTCATCGTACTAACAACATTATGCCACGTGTATGTAAGTCTTAATCTGTAGTAATTGATTTGCTTCGTATTTTAGCTTTCTTCCTTATTACTCCCTCCTTCTTATAATGGAAGACATTTTTTGACACTAGTGTAACACATTGTTTGACACTAGTGCAGCGTCAAAAAACATCTTACACTATGAGACTGAGGGAGTAGTAAACAGTGACACAAGTAGTTATGTATTTACTCCCTCCGTAGTGACTTAAATGCTTTTATATTTTCTACAAAGAAAATACTTTATATGATTTAGCATCCAGTAATTCATTTTCAATACATCAAAATTCATTTATTTAATTTATTAATTATACTCTGTATAGCCTTTGTGCACACTTCAAACTAACGCTATATATATAGGTTATCGCAATGACTCATCACACGTATGGAAACTTCATATTATTAGCTCGAAAAAGATGCTACTCAGAGTTGAATAAGTCTGGACTGGTGCACCAAGGTATTGCTAGGCGGACCTTGCAAATCAAGTCAATTAGGAAATTTCAGCAGAAATAGGGTCACTCGCAGCCCTCATATGCAAGATGTGGAACTCTGAAAAAAGTACAAGTTAAATACAAAAGGTACCATGCAACCATAAAAATGTTATTCAATTCTACTAGATGGTATAATGTGGTTGCTTATTTTCATAGATGCAAATGATGCGCCAACATATACACCAATCTTATTTAGTTCATATTGGAATGCAGATGATTCCAAAAGCGAGTTTCTAAGTATAATGTGCTATACCAATAATTGTTCCTACGCTTTATTGTTTTCAAATTACTCATAATATTGCAGCTATTATCGATGAAGTTGATGCCAACAATGATAGTGACATGTGAAATGATATGATGAAGTTTATACATCGATTTTATATGCTATTATACTTTGTGCCAATTTATTTATGAGGACTAACTTTCATAAAGTACTCAACATTTTGTAGGACTAATGGCCCAACTGTAGTATATAGAAGGATCTGGAGGCATTGTAATTGGTGATGAAGAATGATATCCATTCAAACAACGATGGTGTTATTCGATTGAAGATTAATAAATATTTTATTTTCTAGCTGCTTATTTTCCAGATAGATATGATAAAGTACAGTCTTATAAGGAGTGCTTTTTGACTCAAGTTTCTTAAATGATATTTTTATTTCAGAATTGTATTTCGGAATATTTGTATTTCTATTAATAAAAGCAGCTATGTTCCTTTCAATTCAGATTCTTTTGTTTCTATATTAATGTGGATGTTACAATTAAGATGTTGGATGCGGCATAAAGTGATCGTTGAATGGAAAGTTATATTAAATATAGGTGGTTCTGAAAGCACATCAAAGTGTGAAGAGAGTAGTCGGTAATGATACTTCGTTTAGAACAATAGCATTATTAGCGACCACATAAGTGGTCGTTAATAATATAATTGTGGTTGTTATTACCTTGCGATTGACGACTACACATCATCCCGTCGTTGTAAGAATAACGACCACAAAAGGTATGTGGTTGTTATACTTTTAACGACGGAGCCTACTACGACCAGCAGATTGTGGTCGTTAATGACCTTTAACGACGACAATCCGACCTTTAACGACCACATGTACCGTCGTTAAAAATTATTTTCCCAGTAGTGTCGAGTCCATAGCTAGTAGCTAGATGGCTTCTTCTCTCTCTTAGATCTTCAATACAAAGCTCTCCAGGATCTTCATGGAGATCTATCCGATGTAACTTTCTTTTGCGGTGTGTTTGTCGAGATTCGATGAATTGTGGATTTATGATCAGATTATCTATGAATATCATTTGAGTCTCCTCTGATTTCTTATATGCATGATTTCGTATCCTTGTAATTCTTTTCGAGTTATGGGTTTCGTTTGGCTAAATTGATCTATAATTCTTGCAATGGGAGAAGTGCTTGGTTTTGGGTTCCTACCGTGCGGTGTCCTCACCTAGTGACAGAAGGGGTAGTGAGGCACGCATCGTGTTGTTGCCATCAAGGGTAAAAATATGGGGTTTATATCATATTGCATGAATTTATCCCTCTACATCATGTCATCTTGCTTAAGGCGTTACTCTGTTTGTTATGAACTTAATACACAAGATGCATGCTGGATAGCGGTCGATGTGTGGAGTAATAGTAGTAGATGCAGAAAGTATCGGTCTACTTGTCTCGGACGTGATGCCTATATGTATGATCATTGCCTTAGATATCGTCATGACTTTGCGCGATTCTATCAATTGCTCGACAGTAATTCATTCACCCACCGTAATACTTGCTATCATGAGAGAAGCCTCTAGTGAACACTATGGCCCCCGGGTCTATTTACACATTATATATTCAAATACATACAAAAACACCAAAAATACCTTGCTGCGCTTTTATTTATATTTACCTTTCATCACTATCACATCTCACCTTGCAAGTAATCGTGAAGGGATTGACAACCCCTTTATCGCGTTGGGTGCAAGTTTGTATGTTTTTGCACAGGTTCATTGGTGCCTCATCTTGATACTCCTACTGGATTGATACCTTGGTTCTCAAACTAAGGGAAATACTTCTCTCTACTTTGCTGCATCACCCTTTCCTCTTCAAGGGAAAAACCAACGCAAGCTCAAGAAGTAGCAAGAAGAATTTCTGGCGCCGTTGCCGGGGAGTATTCAAGTGAAGCATATCTACCAAGTACCTATCGCAAACTCATCTCTTGCATTTTCATTGTTTTCCATTTACCTCTCGTTTTCCTCTCCCCCACTTCTAAAAAACAAAATTTACAAAAATATTTGCCTTTTTCGTTCGCCCTTTCTTTTGCTTGCTTTCTGTTTGCTTGTGTGGGTTAGTCTACTTATCCTTATGGCTAGCCCTATCGCTATGATCGTTACTCCCGAGAGCGAAGTTCTTAATTTTAAAAAAATGAGGGAGAAAACTTAAAAGATGCTTGGTATAGAATTTGCAATGCTCAGAATAGATCTACTCGTAAGCAATCTACTGTCGTTCTACTTCGCAATTTTTATGTGGGTATTTTCCCTTGGAATAGGTATGTTCTTGACACCATCGTAGTCAGAAATTTCTTGGGTAGACATACCATTGATTCTTATGGTGCTTCAATATATTTGGTAGGCTCACCCCCACTCATGGTTAATGGAACTACTTTAACTTTGGAACATGTGATGCGTAGGGTGGATATTATTGAAAATAAAGTTGCTACGATAGAACTCATTGAAAATTTGGATAAAAAATCCACAATCAAATCAATCAATATGGATCCAAGGTGGGAATGACTTTGAAAAATTTAAAGTAGAAGGAACCCATAGTTAACGAAAAACTAGATCATGATTCCGCTAGAATTGGGAAACTAGAGGATGTTATAACCAACTTGGGTTCCGCTTTTGCCGCCTTTCAGAACATTCCAAATTTTGCCCACAATAAGGCCACTAAGGTTGTTTACGTTCCTAAAAACAAGGGTGAACTATCTAGTAAGAGATATGAAGATCTTAAAATGTTGAGTGTTCACCCTATGAGTGGTTTGAGCACTAAAGATGACGATACTTGATTCTATTGCCTTATGCCTAGCTAAGGGCATTAAACGTTAGCGCTTGTTGGGAGGCAATCCAATGAATAAATTTGTTTTTGCTTTTCCTTTTTGTTTTGTTGAGTCCACACCATCATGATTCTGTTATGATTGTGTTTCTTATGTTTAATTAGTGTTTGTGCCAAGTAGAACCTTTATGATTAGTTTTGGTGATAGTTGTTTAATCATGCTGAAAAAGACAGAAACTTTGTGCTCACAAAATTATTTTTAATTCCTATCCAGAAAGAGATTTTGAGTTGATTATTTTTTGCTGCTGATTTATATGCAAATAACCCCTAATTGTCATAATTTTTCAAATTTTTTGGGATAGCAGAGGTATACGAAATATACAGATTGCTACAGACTGTTCTGCTTTTGACAGATTCTGTTTTTGTTGTGTTGATTACTTATTTTGATGAAACTATGGTTAGATCGGGGGTACAAGCCATGGAGAAGTGAGAATACAGTAATATAACATCAATCTAAATGTAAATTAAGTTTACTACAATACCTAAAAAGTTGGTGGTTTGTTTTCCTATGGTAATGATATCACGAGTTTCTGTTTAAGTTTTGTGTTGTGAAGTTCTCAAGTTTTGGGCGATGTTCTTATGGACAATGGAATAAAGAGTGGAAAGAGCCTAAGCTTGGGGATGCCCAAGTCATCCCAAGCCAAATTCAAGGACACCAAAAAGCCTAAGCTTGGGGATGCCCCGGGAAGGCATCCCCTCCTTCGTCTTCAATCCATCGGTAACGTTACTTGGAGCTATATTTGTATTTACCACATGATATGTGTTTTACTTGGAGCGTCGTGTATTATAGGAGTCTTTTCTTTTTGTTTTATTACAATCATCCTTGATGCAAGCCTTTTTGAGAGGGACATGCACTCATCGTGAATTTGTTAGAATACTCAATGAGCTTCACTTATATCTTTTGAGCTAGGCAATTTAGCTCCCATGAGCTTCACTTATATATTTTGAGCTAGATAATTTTGCTCCCATGAGCTTCCACTACTAGGAAAAAGCCTGCTAGTGGCGCACCTATTTTGGCTACTAATGGCGCACTATAGGTGCGCCACTAGCATCACGCCATTAGATTTTTTTACTAATGGCGCACCACAGGTGCGCCATTAGTATCTGGTATACTAATGGCGCACCAGGCAGTGCGCCATTAGTATTGCTTATGGTGCGCCATTAGTATCTGGTATACTAATGGCGCACCAGGCAGTGCGTCATTAGTATAGCTCATGGTGCTCCATTAGTATGCCTTCCAGGGGCCATATTTACCCATGTGCTCTGGCTTACTAATGGCGCACTAGTTGACGATGCGCCACTAGTGTGCTTTTGTAGTGCACCACTAAAGTGCTGAGTGGTGCGCCACTAGTATGAATATTACGTATTATTTTTTTCTTTTTTTTCTAATATTTGCACATATTACAAAACATATTACTGCACAGAATATAGAGAGCACAACATATAAACAACAGATTTATCGAATACAATAGAAGATTACTCTCTGAATACAATTCATCATATTAGTCTCCGAATTTAAAATACGAACAAAGTTAGAACATTGCAAGTCTCGAGACCGCGAGTAGCGAGTTTGTCTTCACATTACAAGTCGATATCGAACATCTAAACTACCATCACATAGAAGAGAGTTGCGGTCATCACGAGAAAGACAGGCAAAATTATCTAAATTACAACATCATCGACACCAAGCATGTTACTGAAGCCGTGCCTGGAGAATCACATTCGCGTCCTTTGCGTGCTACCCCTGTCCTCGTCTTCTTCCACCTGTTGCAGAAAGGTGAGGAACAAATTATGCTCCGGCAGGAATTTGTGCAAGTTCAAATTAGCGTACGGCACGATGAAATCACTTTGAAAGAAAAACTAACATTGTGAAACAAATGCATATTTTGGGAGAACCCCTACAATAAAGAAATCATCCAAAGAGCTTTCATAAAGAGAAAAGCATAATTACCGATCCCCCCAGGCCACTACTACTTTATGTGTTGGACATCAAATCGTACGTGACAACTGACAAGACAGTAAGATGTGTTCGATTTTATCAATGTTTATAGGCGACATGGTGTATGATCCCCCCTAGGCCACTACTGCAATCATTTTGTATTTTGTATGAAGGTCAGATTTGCAGTTGGCACTACTATGCCAAATAACCATTTTGTCCAAATAAATATTTCTACACCGCATACTTAATTAAACAAGTCAGAATGGAATTTCAAGGCCCATAATTCAGAAAATGTAAAGTTTCTTTACATTATCTAGTGAACACGGAAAAATGAGAAGTATCTTCGCAAATCAGAGCACTCTATAACATGCAAAATTAAAATCAGTAGAAACAAGGGAAATGTTTACCATCTTCATCACCAAAGCCTTCAAAATCTTCCATATCATCCATGTCACCCATCTCGATATCATCACCTTCAACATACTCTATCTCGCCTTCCTGTATTGGCAAGTGAATCCACAATATATGGGGAAGATTGTGAGCAGTGAGAACATAACAAAATTAGCTTGATTCTCAGAGTCGGTACTGTCTTACTTCTTCTTCTTCTATCTCAGGAGCCAACTCATATTTTTCCATGTCAAGGATAGTATCAAACTGCTTGAAGGGGAAATTATAAATTTCACCATAGACACCCTTCCTCAGGCGCTCCTTTAGTTCACTTTCAATACTCTGGTTAATAGCAGGAAAATGTTAGAACATGTGAAGGTAACACTCGGATCGATAGCAGGAAGATGTTAGAACATGGCAATGTATATCAGGAAAAATAACCTTATCTAGTTGAGCAACCTTTTCAGCTTTCTCCAATCTTCGGAGATCGGGCTGAGTTTTCTTCCTCGGGACTGTCATTATCTTCTCTCTAACAGAGCAAAAAAATGTGTTTAGCAACTCTTTATGTGTCAAAAGTTAACATTAAAATTATGTAGAACAACAATGTGAATCAGCATTTAACTTTTCTTTTGTCAAAAGAAAAAAGAATCAGCATGTAATTGAACCTGGTTACATGTTAATGGCACAAATGTTAGACCATCAAGTCTCAGGTCATCACTAGTCAATCGCATGTTCTGACTTTGTAGGTCACCATTATTCATAATGGTGGCCCATAAGACTGTACCGAGTAAAATAATCACATGCAAAAACACTGGACAGTTAAGAAACTTAGACCCTTGTATGGAACTTTGGATAAATGGATGCCGGACGACTCTGCTGCTTCTGATCGGTGCTCATAGCCATCGCCCTCATAGTGCAACGAGGAAGTAAAAGAATTCACGCAATAGACTGCACAGAACACACATGTAAAATTAGCACAAAACACACATATGTGTACGCGGTTATAAGAAGTAAGGCAACAATTACTGTGCTCCAACTAGGCAAATTGCAATTTATAACCAGTGTTAATTTGTAACGCAATGATGGTACAGAAGTAACATATCTAAATTGAAGATTACAAAAGAAGAAACATACCGCAAATTTAAGTGTTTTACCATTAAGCCTAACAAGTCCTGAAAAAAGTCTAACAGCATACTGAGCAATTGCCTCTGTCTCATATTCAGCAAAAGCAAAACCTTTGGGACGCCCAGTTTCCTTGTCACATGGTATGTGTAGGTCTACTACATGGCCGACCTGAATAAGAATCTCATACAAGACTCTCCCAGGGACCTTCTCATCCAAGTTGCCTGTTGAGAAAAACAGGTCATAGAATTAATACAACACAAATCACTGCTAAAGTAATACAACGGAATGAAGATGTGTACAGGAACGATACATCATAGAAAAAGTAGCAAACAGTAGGATTGCCCAGAGAGAACACCATCAGACAGTGATGTCTCAGAACAGCAATGGAGTATAACAACCTACGAAAGTGACCGAGAAAACTAGTGATAGAAGAGCGCTACCCAAACAGACCCAGCTATGCGATTATTCCAAGTAATGGAAGAGTCAATTTGTCGCCATGTCAGGTAATTCCTGAAATAGATGTGGAAAATTTGAAATGTTCTTTGTCCAACACACAACCATCAATGATGATTATACTGTACTGCTTGCAGTTACAGGCAAGGTGGTCAAAGCACATTGTAGCAATATGAAACAAATCTTTGAAGTTGTTTACTGTTTTTTTATCAACCAGCATAACTAGCAACTCAACCTACAAATGGCAGGCTGCCAGCCTTAGCAGTATCATGGCTCTACCTCTATCGTTAAGCAGTCTATATCGAGTTACAAAACTGAAATATCAGGAATCATTTGGCCGGCAAATAAGAACTATTTATCCATCGCATGCTGACATACCACCCAGATAAGATAGAACATGAATCAATTACTACATCCTCCGTCAATCATATATGATGTACAGTAGCATTCAAAGAAATATATCCACGTGACCACATCTACTACTATCAGGTCACAGCCAGAATTCAGGGGTAAATAACGGTCACGAACTATTATGTTGTGCTTACCTCACTTTGAGTTGAAGTCTCCTCATTCTTATCCGACACTGAGTCATTTTTAAGAGACCAGGGAAACCCAAGGAAAACTCAAATACAAGCATAGACAAACAGAGGGAAGTGATGGAAGTAAGGACGATAAACATGCACGCATTACTGCAATTTCTGGCCAACAAATATTGGAAGCTCCACAACCCAAACATCCAGGTGCAAATAGAATGACAGTACCAGTTGCCTTGTCCAAACTCCAAAGCAGTCTTGCAGAAACACCTAAAGACAGTTTCTAACACTGTCACACGCCACAGTAGGTCGGTGATAAAACTCCAATTCATGGTTGAAAACTTGAAATGTTACGGCGCACATGACTAATTCACATATAACATTTACAGTACATGGATAGCGCCAGCAAAACCTTCAGCAGGGCACTAATTTGATTCCTCGACAAAACTGATACATCAAAAAACAAGCTAAAGTGCATCCATTTGATCTGGGTACACACAGAGCCACCGATCTAAACTCTGGAGTAGACTACTACCAGCAACAAGTCAATAACGAGGAATACTCTGCTAAAAAGCTAGATTCAAGTTGCCCGACAGCAGCCATGAGCACGCGGCGTCGCAATTCAGAAGCCCAATCGCAAGGAGTTCAGGCTATCCGACGAAATCCTACCCGTGGAGGCGGAGATCTTGAAGGTGGCGGGCTTGCCGCGCACGACGGGGTCGGGGGAGATCTCCACGCCGCTCACCTTCACTGGATAGTGGCGGCCCTTATCTGCGGAACCAAACACCAATGGAAGCTCGCATCGCACACACAATCCGCGGAATCTCAAAAGTCAAAATGGGGATGGTTTGGCGGCGGAAGGAGAGTTCGGAGCGCTCACTGCAGTACACAGCCCAGCCGCGGCGAGTCGTGGGCCAGAGGGGCGGCGAGGCGAGGGGACGAGGGCGGCGCGGCGACCCTTGAAGGCGAGGGAGGCGCCTGCGAGGGCGGCGGGGCGAGGGCTAGGCCCGACGACGCCTGGTCACCAGCGCGGTGGGACGCGGCGCAACGGCGGGTGGGGCGGGGAGGTGGCGTTGGGGCCGTGGGTGCCGAGGCCGCCCAGATCCTGAGATCCGTCGGCGGGTGGGGGGGCGAGGCCGCGCGGCGGGGATGCGGCCGGCCGACGGCACGGGGGAGCGGGTGGGGGGTGGAGAGAGAGTGGGCAACTACCTCGAGATCCTGGTTGGATTTGGGAGAGGAGAGGCGAGGGCAGAGGCAGGGAGCAGTGCGGGTTAGCAATGGCGCATCCCCGAGCGGTGCGCCATTAGAATTTTTTTTGATAGCAATGGCGCATCCCCATGCAGTGCGCCATTAGTAATCTTTATTTTATATAGCAATGGCGCATCCGAGAGAGGTGCGCCGTTAGTAATCTTTTTTTGGATAGCAATGGCGCACCCTAGAGAGGTGTGCTATTAATAATATATTTTTTTGGATAGCAATGGCGCTCGGGGGGGGAGGGAGGGGTGGGTGGCGCGCTCGACCGATTACTGGGCATCTACACATTTAGAGAATAGTTTAGCATTGCACATCCTACTAGAATGAAAATATCACCTGCTTTGTGTTCCACGTGAAAAGTGATTCCAAATTTGCAAATAGACTCGAGGTCAAGGTCACCTGTCACATTTGTTTTCAGAAATTTGTCAGTGGTGCTACAATAGAAGTACTCCCTCCGTTCGTTTTGAAACAGGGCGGCATAAAAGCACAAACCTTGTCGTTCCCATTGATCTGTTTGTGGAATCGATTTATCTTCGTTACCTATGGGAGCACAAGAGAATCAATAATCAGGCTTTACTACATGTATAAAAGAGGAACAAGCAGGGGGTTGAAGGCGTGCGTTCCACAACAACGAGAAAATCATGTCTGATAAAGCAAGAGACTTTCCGGTGACCGCAAGGAACAAGCCATGGAATCTGAACCCAACTTTCATACAACTCGTAAGAGCCTAAACACTTGTACTCATATAGAATACTAGGTAAACGAATATCCTGGTACAATGAACCTGTCCTGCCAAGATGCATCTGGGCAGATCGACGAATTCACGGACAGAGAACCGGCCAGATCCCCAAAAGCTCACCCCCACCGACGACGTCGAGCCCCGAACCCTACTACTGGGCTCCTCACAGGATCGTGAAATTCCGGCGTTACTACTGGCGACACCACCTCCGCGAATCGCGTGACAGATTCAGGCGAGCGCTCGCGGTTCAGAGGGTTCAACTGCAGAAGACCGCTCTAGAGAGAGGCCAGGAGAGGGGAGGGGCGGACGACATACGTACGTGGGCTTGGGCCTCGACGGAGGGGACGTGGAAGGCATCGAGCGTGGAGGCGGCGGCGCAGGCGGTGACGAGGAGGAGCGACGTCTCCGTGGACGAGGCCGAGGGCAGAGGATAGGCGAGGGTGGGGGAGGGGGTGGGCGGCGTCTCCATGGACGAGGGTGGGGGAGGGGAGGGCGGCGGTGGCAGCGGCGTCTCCGTGGGCGGCGTCTCCGTGGACGAGGGTGGGGGAGGGGGTGGGCGGCGTCTCCGTGGACAAGGGCGAGGGCACAGGAGAGGCGAGGGCATAGGGGTTAGGAATGGCGCACCCTGAGCGGTGCGCCATTAGAATGTTTTTTTGATAGCAGTGGCGCATCCTCATGGAGTGCGTCATTAGTAATTTTTTTATATAGCAATGGCGCATCCGAGAGAGGTGCGCCATTAGTAATCTTTTTTTTGGATAGCAATGGCGCACCCTAGAGAGGTGTGCCATTAGTAATTTTTTTTGGATAGCAATGGCGCTCGGGTGGGAGGGAGGGGGTGGGTGGTCCGCTCGGCCTATTCCATTCGGGGGAACCGAGCGAGGAGACACGGGAGGGTGCGGGGAGTCGGCGGCGGCGGTGGAGCGGGGGAGGGTGCGGGGGGTCGTCGGCGGCGGTGGAGCAGGGGAGGGTGCGGGGGAGGGGGGTCGTCGGCGGCAGTGGAGCAGGGAAGGGTGCGGGGGGTCGTCGGGGGCGGTGGAGCGGGGGAGGGTGCGGGGGGTCGTCGGTGGCGGTGGAGCGGGGGAGGGTGCGGGGGGTCGTCGGTGGCGGTGGAGCTAGCCGAGGAGGGTGCGGGGATCGGCGGCGGCGGTGGAGCGGGGGTGGGTGCGGGGGGTCGGCGACGGCGGTGGAGCGGGCCGGGGAGGGTGCGGGGGGTCGTCGGCGGCGGTGCAGCGAGGGAGGGTGCGGTGGGTGCTCGACGGCGGTGGAGCGGGGGAGGGTGCGGGGGGACACTATTGGGACACTGTGATGCAAATGAGGTGAGGAGGAGGAGGCACCCGAGACAAGCTTGGAGGAGGAGGTGGAGAGAATGAAAGTGGGGAAAGTTAGTGTGGTAGGTGGCTGTCCAAAATATCTAGCTGGTCCGAGGTTACTAATGACGCACCACCTACATATGCGCCATTAGTAACCCTGGTTACTACTGGCGCAGCAGCTCGTGGTGTGGCATTAGTAGTTTTGCAAAACAAAAAAATAAGTATATGAGTATATGAGTTCTGCATGACTAATGTGAGTCCATGGTATAGATGCACACTCACCTTCCATCATTGCTAGCCTCTCTAGTGCTGCGCAACTTTCGCCGGTGCACAAACCCACCATATACCTTCCTCAAAACAGCCACCATACCTACCTATTATGGCATTTGCATAGCCATTCCGAGATATATTGCCATGCAACTTCCACCGTTCCGTCTCATGACATGTGCCATCATTTTTATTTTGCCATTGCATGATCGTAAGATAGCTAGCGAGATGTTTCAACGTCATACGCTAAGCTAGATCGTTGCACATCCCGGTACACTGCCGGAGGCATTTCATGTAGAGTCATTATTGTTCTAAGTATTGAGCTGTAAGTAAATAAAAGTTTGATGATCATCATTATTAGAGCATTGTACCATGTGAGGAAATAAAAAAAAGAGGCCAAAGATGCCCACCAAAAAAAGAGAGGCCAAAGAGGCTAAACAAAAAAAATGATGAGAGAAAAAGAGAGAAGGGACAATGCTACTATCTTTTCTTCCACACTTGTGGTTCAAAGTAGCACCATGTTCTTCATGATAGAGAGTCTCTTGTTTTTTCACTTTCATATAGTAGTGGGAATTTTCATTATATAACTTGGCTTGTATATTCCAATGATGGGCTTCCTCAAAATTGCCCCAGGTCTTCGTGAGCAAGCAAGTTGGGTGCACACCCACTAGTTTTCTTTTTGAGCTTTCATACACTTATAGCTCTAGTGCATCCATTGCATGGCAATCCCTACTCATTCACATTGATATCTATCGATGTGCATCTCCATAACCCATTGATATGCCGAGTCAATGTGACCATCTCCTCCTTTTTGCCTCACAACCTCCACCACACTCTATTCCACCTATAGTGCTATATCCATGGCTCACGCTCATGTATTGCTTGAGAATTGACAAAGTCTGAGAAAGTAAGAGTGCGAAAACAATTACTTGGCCAATACCGGCGTTGTGCATGGTTTAAATTCGTTGTGTGGGGATGATGGAGCATAGCGAGACTATATGATTTTGTAGGGATAACTTCCTTTCGCCTTGTTATTTCAAAAGTTCATGATTACTTTGCTAGTATGCTTGAAGTATTATTATTTTCATGTCAGTATTAAACTATTGTTTTGAATCTAATGGATCTGAACATTCATGCCACAATGAAGAAGTTACAAAGAACAAATATGTTAGGTAGCATTCCACATCAAAAATTCGGTCTTTATCACTTCCCTACTCGAGGACGAGCAGGAGTTAAGTTTGGGGATGCTTGATACGTCTCCAACGTATCTATAATTTTTGATTGTTCCATGCTATTATATTATCAACTTGGGATGTCTTATATGCATTTATATCATTTTTGGGACTAACCTATTAACTCAGTGCCTAGTGCCAGTTTCTGTTTTTTCCTTGTTTTTGACCTTTTTCAGAAAAGAATATTAAACGGAGTCCAAACGGAATAAAACCTGCGGGATGATTTTTTCCATAATAGAAGATACCCAAAAGACTTGAGAACCAAGGCAAGAGGTCTCGTGGGAGGTCACTAGCCCCCTAGGCTCGCCCTAGGGGGGCGCCTAGCAGGCTCATGGGCCCCCCTTGCCTCCTTTGCCCTACCTCTTTCGCCTATAAATTCTCTAAAATCCCGAAACCAACAAAGAGAGCCACGAAAATACTTTTCCGCCGCCGCAAGCTTCTGTCTATGCGAGATCCCATCTGGGAACTGTTCCAGTGCCCTGCCGGAGGGGGATTCGGACATAGAGGGCTTCTTCATCAACACCATTGCCTCTCCGATGATGCGTGAGTAGTTCACCACAGACCTTCGGGTCCATAGCTAGTAGCTAGATGGCTTCTTCTCTCTCTTGGATCTTCAATACAAAGTTCTCCATGATCTTCATGGAGATCTATCCGATGTAACTTTCTTTTGCGGTGTGTTTGTCGAGATCCGATGAATTGTGGATTTATGATCAGATTATCTATGAATATTATTTGAGTCTCCTCTGATTTCTTATATGCATGATTGCGTATACTTGTAATTCTTTTCGAGTTATGGGTTTCGTTTGGCCAACTTGATCTATAATTCTTGCAATTGGAGAAGTGCTTGGTTTTGGGTTCATACCGTGCGGTGTCCTCACCTAGTGACAGAAGGGGTAGCGAGGCACGCATCGTGCTGTTGCCATCAAGGGTAAAAAGATGGGGGGTTTATATCATATTGTATGAATTTATCCCTCTACATCATGTCATCTTGCTTAAGGCATTACTCTGTTTGTTATGAACTTAATACACTAGATGCATGCTGGATAGCGATCGATGTGTGGAGTAATTGTAGTAGATGCAGAAAGTATCGGTCTACTTGTCTCGGACGTGATGCCTATATGTATGATCATTGCCTTAGATATCGTCATGACTTTGCGCGATTCTATCAATTGCTCGACAGTAATTCATTCACCCACCGTAATACTTGCTATCATGAGAGAAGCCTCTAGTGAACACTATGGCCCCCGGGTCTATTTTACACATTATATATTCAAACTTACATACAAAAATACCTTGCTGCGCTTTTATTTATATTTACCTTTCATCAATCTCACCTTGCAAGTAATCGTGAAGGGATTGACAACCCCTTTATCGCGTTGGGTGCAAGTTTGTTTGTTTTTGTGCAGGTTCATTGGTGCCTCATCTTGATACTCCTACTAGATTGATACATTGGTTCTCAAACTGAGGGAAATACTTATCTCTATTTTGTTGCATCACCCTTTCCTCTTCAAGGGAAAAACCAACGCAAGCTCAAGAAGTAGCAGGGGCATCCCCAAGCTTAGACGCTTGAGTCTCCTTGAATATTTCTTGGGGTGCATGGGGCATCCCCAAGCTTGAGAGTTTGACACTCCTTTATCTTCTTTCATCATCTCTCCCATCGCATACTTGAAAACTCCCTTCATACGAAACTCATCATAAGCTGATTAGAGTGGTTAGTTCCCTTAATAAAGTAATTCATTACCTGCTGGAAACAAAGATTTTCATGAAAAGCTACCGCTTCTCATGATTGCCAAAAATATTTTTGCAAATAAAAAGCAAGCTTAGGATTCGCAAAACAATGGAAACACAAAACATGACAGAATATGTGGACAATAGAATAGCCGGTAGTAAATAATTTATTCGGGGTACTTCTGCAATTCAAATCAAACAACTCAGAACATACGCCAGAAATACAATTATATAGAGCATGCTGTCAAAAAAATTCAGATCGAAAAAATGATCTGGTGATTTTTGGCGAATTTTTCCGTCAAGCAGACAGAATCTGTTTCTGGACAGCACGTCACAGTTTTTGAACTTTCTTACAATCAGAGGCTATAACTTGGCACAAAGCTTAAAAATAAAGATACAATGATGTTGCTATAGTAGTAACACACATCAAGACCACTAAAACATAAAGTAAAAAACAAATTGGGTTGCCTCCCAACAAGCGCTTTCTTTTATGCCTTTGAGCTAGGCACAATGCAAGAAGAAGGATCAAGATTCTCCGAAGACATTGGAATTATAAAAACATTCAAACGGATCCTCAACAAGTTCATCCTTATTTTTCCTAAGGAACGGGTACGTACCTTTCGCTTTCCCACGTAAGCGTATGTGTCCTTTACCTACATCAATGAAGCCTCTCATGGCTCGGAGGAAGTCCCTTCCAAGCACTATATTCCCTTTGTTGGGCTCCAGGATGAAGAAATCAACCGTTGCATTTCTTTTAGAGAATGTAACCTGGACATCTTTTACCTTTCCATGGATTTCAGAAATATCACCATTAGCGTGTTCATGATAAGATGAAATTTTTTCCATGCCTAACCCGAGAGAATCATAACCAACTTTTGGCATAGTAGAAACCATGGATCCAATATCACAATAGGCAAGGAAGTCTTGGTTAGATATGCTAATTCTAACAAAAGGTTCCCATTCATCGTCTATTTTCAAAATTTGTTCCTTATCAACCATGAGTTTCTCTCTTTCTCTTAAGTCTAGAGCATCTATTTTCCCTTCAATAGTAGCAAGTCTATCTATAATAGTGTCATAACCATGATTATAAACAAGATTATTAGATAGACCATGTATAATGTCAAGAGTTCTTGCCTGGTCACACTCTAAAAATCTCCTTTAGCTATAATATCAAGAGAGCGTTTGCACCATACAAAGAGACCATGATAAAAAATTCTAAGCACAATTTTGATAGGTATCCAAGGCATAATTCTTTTGTGTGCTTCAGAAATTCTATCCCATGCTTCCTTCACATTTTCTCCATTCCTTTGATGGAAATCTAGAACCTCAGATTCCTTCCAAGCATCAAACCTTAACATGCTTGACAACTAAAAGCAAAGTAACTAATTTTTTGTGGTTTTTGGTATAAGACTCTAAAGCAAAAAATAAAAAGAAAACTAACAAGACTAAAAAGCAAAGGTAAAAGATAGCATGCAACTCCCCTATCTTGAAGACTGGAGTCCCCGGCAATGGCGCCAGAAATTCGCTTGATGAAGAGTTGATGGATATACTTCTTGGCCCTCATTGAATACCCCAAGTGGCAGGTGGAGATGTAGTCAGCAGCAAATTTCCCTTACATGGAGACTGTAAGGTTTATCGACCCAGGAGGACTCCTAGGATCAACAAGTAGGTGTCTTCCACCCTGGTGCTAGCAGAAGACGTGTACCTGCACACACAACAAATAACTTTGCTCCCAGCGAGTATAGAGAGGTTGTCAATCTATGTGGCCCTGTAGTTTCAAATGATCAAAACACAAGCGGGAAGGTAATAGTGATTGCAACGGAAAAATAAATGAAAGGGGTAAATGATGGAGGTGTAAACAATGATGGTGATATGGACCGGAGTCACATGATGTTCGCTAGTGATGTCTCTCTCCCAAAAGACGATAAACAACTATGCTAGGGTAAACAAATCATAGTTGGGCAATTGAAAGAATTATGATCGCACTGCAATGCTAATTATGCTCCTTAATAGTTAGAGGTTCAATAGTAATGGGCAGTATGCCAAGACAAGTAGATCGTTTATTCATCAGCATCTACTTACCAATCATCCACCTTGAAATATCTATCCAGAACATCTCTCCGGTATGAAGTTTCGAGCCCCACCCAAAGTGTAAACTCAAAGCAACGGACAACTGCATTAACGAACTATGTGTAAGGTACACAATCCTTGCAACCGTGGTCACAAGCACCGTTGTTTTCTCCCTGGTGGCAACAAGTAGATCCCCTAGTCTCATGTTTCTGTCACTCAACCTAGACATCGAGGGGCCCGAACCCACAATCATGCATAACGCTCCCTCTTGGAGTTACAATCTACTACTTGGCCAAAGCAATAAAAAGCAACAGAGAACATGTATTAATCACTAAGGAACATAATATAAAAGGATATTCAAATATATAACTCATAACAATCTGAATATAATCTCATAATCCATCAGATCCCAACAAACCGAGCATAGCAATAGCAAAAGAATTACATAGATGCCTTGATCATGTTGGGCAACTCATAAGGACTAACCATTGAAGCACAAGATTCGAGAGAAGACATCACATAGCTACTGGTCATGGACTCATGGTCCAAGGAGGAGTACTCACGGCACGTTCGGAAAGCGTCCATGGCGGTGGATAAGTTCCCGGAGGTCAACCCTCCCTCCGGCAGGGTGCCGGGAAGAGATCTCCTGACGCTCCCAATCTTGGAAGCATTGCAGCGGCGGAACAATGGAGAAATTCGTGATTCGAGAAAGTCTGCGAGGGTTTCCTCTCGGGACTCTAAATATAGGCCAAAGGATGGTATCGGAGGAGGTGGGACCCACCCAGGCGAACTCCTCGCTTGGCCTAGGGCCTGGCCGCGCCAGCAGGCCGCCTGGGAGGCCCCTGGCCCCACTCCAGCCCTCCTTTGGTGATCCGGAAGCTTCTGTTTCGCTGATTTTTTATATATATTTTCTGGATTTTTTCGGGCTTTAGAAAATTGGGTGAAAGTACGTGCAAAATAGACATTAGCAGACAGAAACGGGCACTGGGTGCACTGAGTTAGTAGGTTAGTCCAAATATGTGTAAAATGATATAAAAGTGTAGCAAAACTTATAACAATGTCACCCAAATGATCATGGAACAAGCAGAAATTATAGATACGTTTGGGACGTATCAGCGGTTCATCGGTCTTCAGAGTCACGGGCGTGCATGATGCTTTAAAAGGTATGTGTGTGAATCGTCTAGACACACGGTTCATGAGTCTTCATATTTCAGAAGCATGTGTGTGAATCGTCCAGACGCATGGTTCATCAGTATTCAGAGTCACACGCGTGCCTGATGCTTGCTGAGATATGTGTGTGCATTGTCTAGACGCATGGTTCATGAGTCTCTAGAGTCACGGGCATGCGTGATGCTTTCAAATATATGTGTGTGAATCGTCTAGATGCACGGTTCTTGAGTCTTCAGATGCACGGTTAGGTCACAGATGCATGGTTGTACATAGACATAAGACTCGTGCACATAAGTAGATGGAGTTCCATTGTTCCAGATGTTTTCACTGTCATGTTTATAGGTTTACAATAGAGTCATGGAGAGCTAAACTGGGAAATCAGTTATGGTGACAGTTTAACTTTGTTGACATGTAAACTCTTGGCAAAGTTTTAGTCTTCATCCGTGTTTAAGATGCTTCTAATCTTTTGACCCATCGCATCAGGTTTGACTTAATTTTCTTCACCGAGTAATAGCATGTCTAGTGCTTCTTCCTTCCAGGTTTCCAATTCATCCTATGAAAATTCACCAACAATAATTTGTAATCTTGGCACTAGTGCATACAACTGTATATGTAGGAAGAAGTAAAAAATATACCATTTTTTAGATACCGAGCCTAGTAGAGTGTTAGGGAAAACTTACGTCGAAATGATTTATGTCTTCAATGAATTTTAAGCCATCGTACAAGGATGCAAGCTTTAGAACAACATATGTTGATTCACCTTTGTCTACCTTGGGAACATCTTCTATGAAATTGACCGGCCAATTACCCTTCTTGGTATCCATCTTTTTGTGATGTACCATCTCGAAAAATTCTTTAAACCTAGGTACCTGCAAGTTTCATTTTTTTGGATTTCAATAAATCATCAATTGGAATTCTTTGAACATATTTTTTTTGTATTTAGCATACTTACAACTTTTAGTTTGTGATTATGGTAGGTTTAGAAGTCCGTGTGCCTTTTTTCTGTCCTTGAGCAATAGTGTCAATTAGCTTATTTGCTTCCTCATTGCTCATACTTGTTAGATCATTGAGCATGTATGGATCATTTTCTTCCTCTATTTCCTTGCGAGATACTTTTTGAGGATCGATGATGTGAACTTTGCTCGTATATTTGTACATCATATATAGGACGTAACAGATTTCCTTCTCGATTAGTATGAATATCTGCGTACAGGGGAATCAATTGTTTATTCTCTTTTCAAATTTAGTTGTAAACTTGTTAATACCTTGAGAGTGATTCTTTATTTTTAGTATGCCCTGCATCAAAGAAATACATTTGAGAAAAAGTGACAGGGAAAACAAATTTGTATCCACATGAAACATGCAGATTTAAAACAATGCTCGTCCTTTTTTAAAATTTACCACTACGAAGGAAGGGCCTAATATTATTCTGTATTTATCATTTTCTTAAGAAGGTTTTCCGCTTTCTGAGATATATGCTATTTCGTCGAGCACCCTCTTTTCAATGTGATGTCTACTCAGTCCCGCTTTTGGTCCAAATGTTGCCTTCAGTTGCGCTTCAGTGAAAACTGCTTCTATGCAACCTCCATGCCCTCCGCATATATGGATTTTGCTGTGATAGAAGAAAAAATAATTATTTATGTGCGGGAGTCTATAAAAAAATTATAGAAACGTGAAAGAAAGTATTTTGAGGTATTTTTATGTGTGCATAAGAAAATAACTCACTTTTTGAGTACATTCTGTCAGCTCTCGCTCATGATTATTTCTAGGAGGTTGGATGCGTCGTCCGTGGGATGGAAGGGTCTTGTTTCATGTTTTGGATATGCGACACTGCTTCTTCGTTTGCTCTTGTTTTTGCTACTTGTCTCTGTCAAAGGAGGTACAAATGATGGTCATTGTTTGCATGCTAGAAAATATATGTGAAAGCATATATTCATTTTTCAAAAGTAATATGCCAAGCTTTTGTTAGTAAATACATAGCTTGTCGTTCCAAAAAGATTATCTTACCTTTCATGGTTGAAAAAAAGGTTTGAATGTTCTAGTTTGAAGTATTGTATTCTTGCAGGCAACTGGTTCCACTTTATTTGGTTCGTCTTACCGAATATCGTTGTGAATAGAAAGTCTGGTTTCCATTCGTCATCTACCTTGCTATGTTGCACTCATGTTATTCGAATACTTCTTATTTTCATGGTGTCCACACATATACATATGTTGAAAAATTGAAGAAATGCAGACGCTAAAACTAAATAAAGTTGTTGTGCATACTATTAACTTACATGAAGTTCCTCATTGTCCTTCATCAGTGTTTTGTCGTTCTAGTATCTTACAAATTGGACCATGAATTGTCCGCATTGCGCATTCTTTTGTTTTGGCGTGCAAACTTTGTTAGGCCTGATCAAATTCGGTTCGTTGTGGGCTTTTAGTGTCGCTTCCCTATAATGCCTCTTCATCAGTGCATACATCCTTTCAATCTATGATTTCATTTTTCTATGTCGTCATTAAGAAAAGGAATCCTACCGCGTTGTCGGTAGAAAGATAACAAAGCTTCAAAGCACATACCAGTTTTGTATCGTTTCTATGGTGATGTCTCCAGGACATCTTTGTATATTGCTTGTAATTTAGTGAGTCAATAATGTCGACTACATTATCGTACTTGTTCAACACATATAATGTGTGGTGTGAAGCGGTGTTATAAGGTATCATGATCTGTGTTGGGTGACAGAGAGATTAAAATGTCATGTAAACGTGCGGGCTTAAGAAGGAGAATAAATTATGTGAAGAGAGCTTACTAGCTTTCTTATCTAGAAGGTTTTTCCTCTTACGAGTGTTCCAAACTATGTTAGTGATTCATCCTTGTTGAACTCTTTTAGTCCTCCATCATTATAGTTGAGGCGGAGTACAAGCTGCAATAAAGAAGGAGCGTAACTTTAGCCAAACATTTTTGATCAATTGTATGATGCAAGAGGTTCTTACATACATTTGCGAATTATGAAGTGAATATGACTTTATTGCTTGTGTTGTACTGTTTCTATTTCTTCCATTCTTCAAACAATGCATTACACATGCTCGATTCTATTTGCCCCTTTGATCCTTTCTACACTTGGTCCAACATAATTTGTCCGGTAATGTAATCTTCTCGATTTGCACTTTTATATAGGTTTATACTGCAAGCAAAAATGTTTACACAAAAAATAGAGCCACTGGTTAGGTTGTTTCATCAGGAGCTTCACTTGTCTTTTTTGAGGACATAAAGTACTTACTTTCCGCATTCTTCCTGTCCTTTTTCTCTTATTAGGTAGTCGTGAAGGCCTTTGGCCTTGTCCATGTAAATGAAATCTTGATGCTCAAATGTTGGAAAGATAATTCTTCCATAGATCTTGGTTGACCGTTTTAATGTCCTCTTGATTGATATTATGTTTGTGAGTGTGTCACAGATGAGTGTTGAGGTATACATGGAATTTGATTCCAACCGTGCGAGGTCATCCGCTAGTTCCTTGTTAAATTTGTCCTCATTAGCCATGGTTAACGTTGTTTTGAAAGTTCGCAAATTCATTGCTCCTCCAACTACAAGTACATTGTAACTTTTTAGTTGATCTAGTGTAAGGCTCCCAAGAAATTGTGCCCTTTCTACTTCAGGGGGTAGCGTTTTGGGGAGCAAGAAGTCTAAAGAGACACCCTCGTCCAGTCTTGTGCTTGATGTGCTGCATACTTCTGTTGTTTTTTCCAATTTTCTCTTGACACATTTGTTTGTTTCTCTACGAACAGAGATTACAACATCGTGTTTCCTGTGTTCATGTATCTTCTCTTCAGAAATCTTTATGTTCTTGTTGTCGTCTTTTTTCAGTCTTTTCGCTGTTGGGGTTGGGTGTCGATCTGGTTCTATTGGAGGATCCTTGCATTCGTGATCCCTTTGTAAATCAACATCTTGTTGCTCATGTTGCTCTGTGTAAGTTTCCTTGGCGTCTTGGTCAAGGTCTTTCTGTTGGCTGCATGTATCAGTGTCTTCTTCATCGTCACTAGACAGCAGATCAATAACTTGTATCTTTCTAGTGCATATATCAATTTTCTTGGGAGATTGAGTAAGGTCTTGTTCAATTTTGCCGCACTCGGGAGATTGAGGAAGGTCATGTTCAATTATGATGCATTCGACTTGTTTCATTTCTTTGTCTTCGGTTGCAACTTTTCGTTTCAACATATCTATGAGATCAAACAAACAAAAAAATAAAATGGCGAGGCTTGGTTTCAGCATATACACGCATTGTGTCGATAGTGATGTACACCATTTTCTTCTTCATGTCATCCATTTCTACCAATTTCTTCTTCATGTCTATACATTTTCAATCGGCATACACCCTACCTATGCCGACACTTTTGATGTCGTTAAGTGCATGTATATGGTGACTGATAAACTATCAAGGGACATACATATGCCAAAACATGATGTGTTGTATAAGAAATGCTCACAGATGCATTGTGGCTTTGTGGTTGCCGACACTTACTGTGTCGACAGTGAGGTAACCTTGCCGACACATGATCCAAAGGCAAAAACAGTTATTTTATGGGCATTAGTGGACCTTTGCCAACAGAATGGTGTCACCTAAGCTCTACCATGGTGTAGTGTTGTTTCCCGAGACTGCTCCATGTACTTTATACATTGGTGGAGCATGGATGGTACAACTTGATTCTCGTGCAACCATGGCCGCCCCAACAACACATTATAAGAAGTGGATGCATCGGTCACATGGGATCGCACGTGTGTGGACAGCGTTTCCAACTTTATTACCAAGGAAATGGTACCCATGGCCTCTTGACCCGATTGATTGAAGCCGTGAATAACCACATTTGACCGACTCAAATCCTTTTGAGAATATCCTATCCATTTTAAAGTACGTAGAGGCAGCAAATTTATGGCGGACCCACCATCTATAATTATGCGATTCGCTGGAAAGTTATCAATCTTACCAAACATAAGAAGAGGTCTGTTATGCTTCGTTGAACCCAACAACATGTGCTCATCCGTGAATGTAATATTTAACACATCATTTAATTCAACCTTAGTCTGTGAGACTTCAACTATATAATCTTCAGGAAAGACAATGCCGTAACTAGTGCCTTATGTAAATCCGAGGAAAGAGACAAAGCATCATACACAGAAAGCATAGCTGATATTTTCTTGAAATGTGAGATTACATCATACTTGACCGACACCTTGGAGGTCGGGTCAATTGTCTCATTCTCAGTCACATCTTTGTTCGTAGGCTCCTTTCTAGGTGGAGGATGTGGGTCACCTAACTGGTGACCTGATTTAAGATGGACCTGATCCACTTCCAATGCATCTTCTTCTGGGAAGTGAAGAGACTCGTTATCATCCTCAAACACACCTATAATGAGAACATTGAATTCTTCACTTGGAGGAACCTTCATGCGCTTCACCCAGTTTTGATATATCTTTGGCACAAAGCGCGGAAGAGCGACATCTTCCATCACACGGGGTAGTGCACGGTATTTTGGCCGTTGCTCCCTACAGTCATGGGGTCCATGCGAAGACGGTAGACTAGGCCATTCTTCATGGTTGCGGGGAAAGTGAACCTCTCTTTTATGCTGACTTTGCGACGTGGTCCCATGACCGTGGTGCGAGATGAAGCCAGGACAGATTATTGGAGTAAGTTCATATCCTGATGAAAATTTCATATCATCATAAGTTGGCATCATATTTGAAGGTGCGCAACTCACCGAGCTATCTTGAAGAGTGGCAACATTTGTTGTGGCCATCTTCTTTCCTTTCTTTAAACTTTTGAGAAGGTCCGTATCAATGGTACTCTCATCAATCATCTTCTGGTTGATATTTTTACCACAAAGCAATCATCAAGTGTATGGTCTAATATGCACTGGTAAGGACAGAAGTTTGGCGCATTAAACTTATTAGCCTCTTCTGGCCTTTTTGACTTAGGAAGCTCTCTAAGTTTTAGCTCTCATAAATCTCTAAAAAGATCTTGAATTTCTTCTATAGGCAAGGAGTACTCCCTGTTTTGCCGATCGGTGAGAGTCAGTCTCCTACCAACTTGTAAATCTCTTTGTCCTTGGTTCCTTATAGGTGCTCTTCTAGGTTGAAACTAAGATCTTACAGCTATTCCTTCCATAGCTTGCGCTGATTTGGGCTTCATCAGCAATTTTTCTCGATGCGTACCTTTTTCTGAAGGCTTGTTGAATGACAATTTTGTTCGACGAGCGAAAAGATGCATATCCGTGGATTTTGAAGCTAAATCTTCAAATGTAAGAGGTCTCACCCCTTGTAACTGGACAACCACTTCCGAGCAAAGATTATTCATGCACATGCGCACAGCCTCAGGCTCAGTGATTGAGTGTGGGCAATGAAGACTTAGATTTCTCCATCTGTTTACAAAATCAGTCGCCTTCTCATTAAACCCTTGTTCAGTTCGAGTTAACACTCAGTGATGCCTACAGTCCTCTCAGTGCTATAAAATTGCTCGAGAAATGAATTATGCATTTGTTCCCAAGTTTTTATGGAACTCGGAGTTAGCTTGTTGTACCAAGTGAAGGCAGGCCCACACAATGTCTGCACGAACAGCCTAAGGAGGAGTGCTCCGTTATGAGCTGTATCTTGGCAGGCTACGAGAAAATGGGATATATGTTCATGAGGAGACCCATTCCCGTTAAATTTGCTAAATTGCGGCCGTCTATAATTTGTTGGGAAGGGAACCATGTCTACATCTGGTGGGTACGTCTTAACGTACCGTGGATGCATAAAATATTTGGTTTGCAGTGAGTCTTTACCCCATGAGCAATCATTCTCCGGATTGACTCAATATTAAGTGCAACAGTTTGCTGATGGTTGCTAGCACTTGAACTAACATCTTATTCATTTCCTTTGTTCTGGTTATTACACATTTAAATTCGAAGGGCTGCTAGCTCGTCTTATTTTTGTTGAAGCGCGGCTGTGAGGTTGAGTAGTTGCTCCTCGACCGAACGAGTTTCATTTGCAGTTAGGACTTGCCCTGTATGCTCTACACCATGGTGAAGTTCCAACTCATTTTTAGAAGGACACGAGGTATTATCTAATACGGGATTATATGAACCGCCACAGCTTGGCCCCAGTTCTTGATAATCTGACCCCTTTTGGCTTCGTGTCTTATGACGCGGACCTTCTACAATAGCTTTGTGTGGCTTCTTTCTCTTGAGATGTGTCGAGGCTGAGAGGTTTCACTGCTGTTGTTTGTTGCTCCTTTGACACCAACTTACATTGCATTGAATACTTCAAATGAGTTACCTAAGATTTCCTTACAAGGTGGCCATGGAGCAAGGGTTGTAGTGGTCTTCTTCTATGCGCTTGTTGTCTTATTGACCCTTTTTCCTCCACTGACCTGGCTTTTTGATGGAGATTTTATCCTTCTATACCCTGAATCAACTCATACTGCTATCTCCCTTTGCTTCAAGGCGGCCCTCTTTTTGCGTGCATGAGCAGACTGTTTCACATATTATTATCGTCGTGAATCCTCCGTCACAAATTCTTCGTATTATGGACACTTTGAGAGAGTTTCTATGTGCCGCATGATGGCACCACCAAAATTATCAGCGGATATAGAGCAACCTAGAAGTAACTCCTTCAAAGTTTGGCAGACATTATGTGTGGTGATGGCATGGAAGTTAGCATTGGTATTCCCACCTCTATTTCTGATGGGGTATGCTACTTGCTTTCGTTGTTGATTTGTCATGTTTGTGTCAGTTGCCACCGGAAAATCGAGCCATGCATGGTGGGACCTCTGTCATCGACGACGATTGCATGCTGGATTGACTGAGCCTTCAAAAGATGGTCTTGGCACTGGCACTGACGAGGACAACGGATTAGATATTGAAGCAGTTGGATCCACGTGACCAGCATGGAAATCATGTGAAGTGACAAACACCCCCGCCACTGGAGCTATTGCTCGGCTCACACACTAGGCATGGTCCGATGGGATTATATCCCATCGTGGGGATGAATTCAGGTGCATCAACACGAAGTTGGTTCCTTGGACAAGTGGAGCCTCCATGTGATGACGACTTTGTACCCTCAACCATTAAACATTTCCTTTATCCATGGAGGAAGCCCTCTGAGCTACTCTTGTGGGGCTTGGGATAGGCTTATATGAGCTTTCTCCCGTCCCTTCGTGTGCGCCTACCCTAAGTTTTGAAGGTGTAAGGGGCACCGTGACTTTAGTTGCTGCAATCAAAGCAGATTGTCTTGGTAACGACACTTTTAGTTAACCCATCCGTTTTGCAAGAACGGGCCACTCTTTGGGTGTCATGCAAACAACCTTTGTTGGTACCTCGTGACTTATGACCTTGGTAGGTGACATCTTTGTGAAACCAGGAGGAACTGAAGTAGATGAAGCTGCTTTGTGTGCATGCTGATCCTTAGATGCTCTTGTAGCTGCACGCGTCCTTCTCTTTGCTGACTTTGTGAGAACATGAGTAAACTCTTCCTTTAGTGTAGAGGAGACTTCCCTTTCTTCTCACCCAGTCGGGGATGCAGTTGTGGTTTCCAAACTCTTGCTAATTGAGGCCACAAACGAGCCAATTGGAAAATGGAAAATTGCCCGCCACATGTGAATGGAAAATTCCTTAAGCGTTACTATGCCTAATATATATATACTCCATACCCACACGAGTCTAAATTGGGGCACCAAAAAAAATACTCCATACCCTCATGAGTCTAAACTGGGGCACCCAAAAAAATATAGTACATACCCTCACGAGTGTAAACTGGGGCACCAAAAAAATACTCCATACCCTCACGAGTCTAAACTCGGGCACCCAAAAAAATATACTCCATACCGTCATGAGTCTAAACTGGGGCACCCAAAAAAATACTCCATACCCTCACGAGTATAAAGTGGGGTACTCAAAGAAAATATACTCCACACCCTCATGAGTATAAACTGGGGCACTCAAAAAATATATACTCCACATCTTCATGAGTATAAACTGGGGCATTGCCCCAACGTCTTATGAGTATAAACTGTGATACAAAAAGAACCTCCACTGACTTATGAGTATAAACGGTGGCATGAAAAACAATAATGACTCTAAATTCTCATGAGATTAAACTATGGTATAAAAGTGTAGATTAAGAAAAAGTATGTGCATACATATGCAAAAAATGAAAGGGAATAAAACGAATAAGGCTTCAAGCCATACACAATGATAGTGTAAATAAATAAGATGCTTTAACGTCAAATCTATTGAAGCTTGAAATTTGGAGTTCGCAAATAGATAAATAAAGTACCATTACATTTGAATTGAAACTGAGGACCGACCATGAAATAGTTCAAATTAATTGACATATCAAAATGGCTAAATAAAAAAGACTAAGCGAAGTATAATCCTGCTCACGAAGCACGCTAGTTTTCCAGGCCTTTCAACAGATGACTTGCTTCAGTCTTTAAATCAGTGGTCTTTTTTTCAAATTCAGCAAGCCTTGTACGCTTGCCATCCGTGGCATCCTGTAAACTCTTCACCAAGTTCTTCATTTGGATTGATGGGAGAGATGTGCTTGCTCGCTTTGTTCCCTCTCCTGTTTAAGCTTGTGCAAAGTAGGATTAATCTCCTCAAGCCGCACCTCTTTTTCAGTGCACTTCTTGTCTAAGGCAGATAAGTCCTCGATTGCATCCTTGGAAGTGTTGTGGCCAGACTTAATTTTAAGCTCCCCTTCATCGGCAATATGTTCATCTTGCTCTGATACTTTCTTGAACTCAAGCTGGTTAGCCTCAAACTTCCGGGAAAGGCCAATAAGCTCAACCAACATAGTCTGCACTTTGGCTACCTCAGGTACTTGCATGGGCAAGATGCACCTCTTGGGATCACCGACCATAGAGTCGCTCAGTCCTTCTAGAGCTTGTTTCGCCATAGTATCCGTGGCATCCATAAACACATCCTTGACAAAACCGCGGTCCATCTGCTTGCCTTTCCCTGATATATTTGTCACCACAAGGTATGGTGAGTGACGACTTTCTTGCTCACAACCTAAAGAAACATTAGAATTGATGATAATGATGGTTCATAAGCACGACCAGTTAAATAAATAAATTAATGATAAACTATCGTGTAAAGTTGACAAAAATCAATAGCGCTAGGGTTAGGGGGCATAGTTTCAACCACGTCCGAGCCGGGAGGTAGATGAGTTGGGCCACAGTTGTCAATGGGTGAGGGATCGATAGAAGGTGTGTCTAGAGGGGGGGGGGCTTTGAATAGACTACTCATACGTCTCCGTCGTATCTACTTTTCCAAACTCTTTTGCCCTTGTTTTGGACTCTAATTTGCATGATTTGAATAGAACTAACCCGGACTAACACTGTTTTCAGCAGAATTGCCATGGTGTTGTTTTTGTGCAGAAATAGAAGTTCTCGGAATGTCCCAAAAATTTACGGAGTATTTTTGTGGAATAAAAGAAAAATACCTGCGCAAAGATCCACCGAAGGAGGTGTGCCAGTGGGCCACAAGCCCACAGGCCGCGGCCACCCCCCTTAGCCGCACCATGAGGGCTTGTGGGCCCACGTGGCACCACCGCCCCCAAACTCAGCTCTATATCTTCCGTCTCGCCTGGAAAAAAAATCAGAGAGAAGGATTCATCGCGTTTTACGATACGGAGGCGCCGCCACCTCCTGTTCTTCATCTGGAGGGCAGATCTGGAGTCCGTTTTGGGCGGGCTCCGGAGAGGGAAATCGTCGCCATCATCATCATCAACCTTCCTCCATCGACAATTCCATGATGCTGTTCACCGTTCGTGAGTAATCTCATCGTAGGCTTGCTGGACGGTGATGAGTTGGATGAGATCTATCATGTAATCGAGTTAGTTTTGACGGGGATTGATCCCTAGTATCCACTATGTTCTGAGATTGATGTTGCTACTACTTTGCCATGCTTAATGCTAGTCACTAGGGCCCGAGTGCCATGATTTCAGATCTGAACCTATTATTTTGTCGCCAATCTATGTGTGTTTTAGATCCTATCTTGCAAGTTGTAGTCACCTACTATGTGTTATGACCCGGCAACCCCGGAGTGACAATAGCCAAAACCACTCCCGGAGATGACCATAGTATGAGGAGTTCATGTATTTACCAAGTGTTAATGCGTTGGTCCGGTTCTTTATTAAAAGGAGAACCTTAATACCCCGTAGTTTCCATTAGGACCCCACTGCCACGGGAGGGATGGACAATAGATGTCATGCAAGTTCTTTTCCCTAAGCACGTATGACTACATACGGAATACATGCCTACATTAGATTGAGGAACGGGAGTTAGTTACATATCTCTCCGTGTTATAGCTGTTATATGATGAATCACATCCGTCATACTCATCCATCACCGATCCACTGCCTACGAGTCTTTTACTACTGGTCCTTGCTACGTTACTTTGTCGCTACTACTGTTGCTACTGCTGTTACTCTGCTCCTACTGTTGCTACTGCCGTTCCTTGCTACTGCTGTCACTACTGCTGTTACTTGCTGCTGCTGTCACTACTGCTGTTACTTTGCTGTTACTTTTTGCAAGACTTTTCTGTAGCCGTTGCCAGGGAAGAATAGTTCCCCGTCCACGTGCTATTTACTGGCGCCATTGATACAACCGTTAGGAATAGTCTGCCGTCAACAGATCTGTTTCTGGCACCGTTGCTATCATACTACTTTGCTACTGATACTTTGCTTGGAGACACTAATCTTTCAGGTGTGGTTGAATCTGACGAACTCAGCTGCTAATACTTGAGAATATTCTTTCGTTTTCCCTTGAGTCGAATCAATAAATTTGGGTTGAATACTCTACCCTCGAAAACTGTTGCGATCCCCTACACTTGTGGGTTATCAAGACTATTTTCTGGCGCCGTTGCCGGGGAAGCACAACTATAATCTCTGCGTCACTTGGGATTGACGTTTGTTGGTCACTATGAGGAATCCGAAAGATCCAAGAACTAAAATCTTGCCTTCCACTACGAGGAGAGGTAAGGAACTGCCATCTAGCTCTGCACTTGATTCACCTTCAGTCATGAGTAAATTTGCGACTTTGCCTCCTGCTAGAAATCTTGATATGTCGCCTGTGCTTGATGATGCTACTTCTGCTGCCCATGATGCTTATGATGATGCTATGCTTGATATTATGCCTGATGATGCTATGCTTGATACTATGCCTGATGATGCTATGCTTGATAGTATGCCTGATGATGCTATGCCTGATACTGCTTTGCCACTTCGTGCATTCCTTGATGCACATATTGCTAGAGTTGCTGCTAGATGTGATGATACTTCTGAAACTGCTGATACTATTGAAGTAGAACCTGCTACTATGCCTGAATTGCCTGTTATGCCTGATACACGCTATGTTATGGAGGAAGAGATAGCTGAGGACTTTCTTGCGTGTAAGGATAGCTATGATGTTGAGAAATTACTGCGCAAGTGGAAAGAAAAATCTGTGAACGCTAGGATGAAATATGACCCGAAGTTTGCCACTTCGCCTATCTTTGTGACCGATAAGGATTATGAATTCTCTGTCGACCCTCAGTTAATTACTCTGGTCGAATCTGATCCTTTTCACAGTTATGAGTCTGAAACGGTTGTAGCCCATCTTACCAAACTGCACGATATAGCCACCCTATTCACTAGTGAGGAAAAGATCCGCCACTACTACATGCTCAAGCTGTTTCCTTTCTCGCTAAAGGATGATGCTAAGACCTGGTTCACTTCTCTTGCTCCTGGTTGTGTGCGTAGTCCCCAGGATATGGTCTACTACTTCTCTGAAAAATATTTCCCTGCCCATAAGAAGCAAGCTGCCTTGCGGGAAATATACAACTTTACTCAAGCTGAAGAAGAGAGTCTCCCACAAGCTTGGGGGAGGCTCATCGAGCTACTGAATGCTTTGCCTGATCACCCTCTTGAGAAGAATGAAATACTTGATATCTTCTATAATGGACTTACCGATGCTTCTAAAGACCACCTAGATAGTTGTGCTGGTTGTGTTTTTAGGGAACGAACCGTAGAACAAGGTGAGATTCTATTGAATAACATCTTGTGCAATGAGAATGCTTGGACTATTCCCGAACCACCTCCTAAGCCAACTCCAAAGAAAAGAGGTATTCTATTCCTCTGTCCTGAAGATATGCAAGAAGCCAAGAAATCTATGCGAGAGAAAGGCATTAAATCTGAAGATGTAAAAAATCTACCACCTATCGAAGAGATCCATGGTCTCGATAACCCGATACAGGTAGTAGAAGTAAATTCTCTGCGTAGGTTTGATGAGAGTGATATTCCTTTTGGTAAACCTGCTAGCTTATGCCTAGATGAATTTGATAACTTTGTTGCCAAACAATAGAGCTTCAATGATTATGTTAGCAGACAATTGGAACAGAATGCTCGTATGCTTAGTCATTTAAGTGCTTGTGTGGACAGAAATGTCAATGATCTTAAGCTTCTGAGTAAACATGCCTCTATGGTTACTACTGAGGTAGAACAAGTACTTAAAGCTCAAAATGACTTGCTCAATGAGTTGAATGACAATTTTATCAGAGTCGTTACTAGAGGCGGTAGAATGACCAAGGAACCTTTGTATCCTGAGGGTCATCCGAAGAGAATTGAACAAGATTCTCAAGGAGTTAGCACTGATGCACCTAGTCATCGTAGAAAGAAGAAGAACGATGATAGGAACCTGCACGCTAGCAACCCTGTTGCTGCTACACCTGAGAGTCCAAACGATGTCTCTGTCTCTGATGCTGAAACACAATCTGGTGATGAACATGAGCCTAATGATGATATCAATAGTGATGTTCATGATGATGCTCAACCTAGCAATGAAAATGATGTGGAGATTGAACCTGTTTATCTTGATAACCCACAACCTAAGAATAGGAGATAAGATAAAAATGACTTCACTACTAGGAAGCACGGTAAAGAAAGGGAACCATGGGTTCAGAAACCTATGACCTTTCCTCCCAAACCATCCAAGAAAAAGGATGATGAGGATTTTGAGCGATTTGTTGAAATGATCACACCTGTTTTTTGTGCAAATGCGTTTGACGGATATGCTCAAGATGTCTCCGTATGCTAAGTACATGAAAGATATTGTGACTAATAAGAGGTGATCCCGGTGTGCCCACTATACCTTGCTCCATTAAAGGAACTACGTGAGAACTGCTTTATGCGACCTTGGAGCCGGTGTTAGTGCTATGCCTCTCTCTCTCTCTCTTTATCGTAGGCTTGAACTGGATAAGTTGACACCCACTGAAATCTCTCTGCAAATGGCCGACAAATCAACTGCTTTCCCTATCGGCATTTGCGAGGATGTGCGTGTTGTGGTTGCTAATGTCACTATCTTAACAGACTTTGTTATCTTGGATATTCCCGAGGACGATGCCATGTCTGTCATCCTCAAAAGACCCTTTTTAAACACTGCAGGGGCTGTTATAGATTGCAACAAAGGCAATGTCACTTTCCATGTCAACGGTAATGAGCATACGGTGCACTTTCCGAAGAAACAATATCGAGTACATTGCATCAATGCTATCGAAAAGACTTCATCGATTCTTATTGGGAGCTTTGAATGCCCTATTCCTCGTGTCAAGATGAAGTATGATTTGCTTGTTGGCGAGATACACATCCCCATTGAGGTAACCTAGTTACTGTTCGAAAATTCTCCGTTCTCTTTTGCGATTCGAAAAGGTTTTGTCGAGGGGATTTGATCAACCCCATTAACGGATTTCTTTCGATGACCATGAGATGGATGAATCAAGGAGTCACAAACCTCTATTCCAAGCTTTCACTTTAGGTTGCTTAGAAGGAAAATGATAGATTTAGTTTAGTTTTCCCTGTTTTCTGTTTTAGCGTCCGGTAGAAAAGTACCCCGAAAATAAAAGTTCTCCGAACGTCCTGATTAAGCACTTCAATGTATTCATATCGCTTGAGTTTCTTTACCTCATTAATTTGTGAAAAGATTTATCAAGGATATGAGTACATACCTTCGAATGATGTTAATGATGTGACATGTAGGTGAACTTGTTGTGGATGATCAATGTTGATGAAGATCATCTTAAGTTTGGAGCGATCCTTGTCCTTTTGGCTCACTTTTCACCTACATAGGTTAGTCATGCAAGGAAGACCATAATATATCCAAATGACAAGAGTGAATGGATTCAACAAATGGTTGTCAAAGATATGATTTTGTTGTTTTCTTCCTTCTTCTCCGAAGAAGGGGTTGTTGATACTTGGCCATGTCAAGATTGCTTTTGATGAGAGTTGTTTACAATCTTGTGGAGTGTAGTTCTTCCAAGTACCTACAAAAGGTTAGATGCAATAGAAGGTAGCATAGTTTTCCAAGATATAAGATGGTGTCAAATCAAAATCATCATGGAATAGGAAATTAAGCTCATGCCCTTGCATGCATCCAAGTGAGTCTAGCTCAAGTTTGAAGCATCAATGATGTTCAACTTGAAAGGCGTGGATGTAGCCTAGAGGGGGGGGGTTGAATAGGCGCTTAAAATAATTACGGTTTAGGTTTGAACAAATGCGGAATAAAACTGACGTTTAATTTGTCAAGCACAAAACCTAAAACAACTAGGATCACTATGTGCACCAAAAACATATGCTAAGCAAGATAAAAAACTAAGTGATAGCAATATATATGAAAATAAACAATATGGCTATCACGAAGTAAAGTGCATAAGTAAAGGGTTCGGGTAGGAGATAACCGAGGCACGCAAAGAAGATGATGTATCCCGAAGTTCACACCCTTGCGGATGCTAATCTCCGTTGGAGCGGTGTGGAGGCACAATTCTCCCCAAGATGCCACTAAGGCCACCGTCATCTCCTCACGCCCTCGCACAATGCAAGATGTCATGATTCCACTAAGGGACCCTTGAGGGCGATCACCGAACCCATACAAACAAGGCTGGGGCAATATCCACAACTTAATTGGAGGCTCCCAACAACACCATGAAGCTTCACCACAATGGCATATGGCTTCGAGGTGACCAAAAATGCTCGGGGCAATCTCCACAACTTAATTGGAGACCCCGACGCTTGCCCGGAGCTTTACACCACAATGATTCAGCTCCGAGGCACCACCAAGCTTCTAGGGGTACCAAGTACCCAAGGGTAATAAGCTTCTCAACTTCTCACTTCCATATATCACCGTGGAGAACTCAAACCGATGCACCAAATGCAATGGCAAGGGCACACGGAGAGCCCAAGTCCTTCTCTCCCAAATCCCACCAAAGCAACTAATTCTAGGCAGGAAAATGAGAGGAAGAATGAAGAAGAACACGAAGAACTCCAAGATCTAGACCCAAGGGGTTCCCCTCACTTAGAGGAGAAAGTGATTGGTGGAAATGTGGATCTATATCTCCTCTCTCTTTTCCCTCAAGAACTAGCAAAAATCATTGTAGGGATTGAGAGTTAGCAAGCTCGAAGAAGCTCAACAATGGGGGAAGAACACGAGCTAAAGAGATAAGGTTCAATGGGGAAGAAGACCCCCTTTTATAGGTGGGGAAAAAACCAACCGTTATGCTTCACAACCCGCACACAGCAGTACTGATAACCCACAAGTATAGGGGATCAATTGTAGCCTTTCTCGATAAGTAAGAGTGTCGAACCCAACGAGGAGCTAAAGGTAGGAGAAATATTCCCTCAAGTTCTGTCGACCACCGATACAACTCTACGCACACTTTACGTTCGCTTTACCTAGAAAAAGTATGAAACTAGAAGTACTTTGTAGGAGTGATAGGATAGGCTTGCAAGAAAGTAAAGAACACATAAATAAAACTAGGGGCTAGTTAGATAAAGAAACAACTACGAGTGTCTAACGAGTGTGGAAAAGTGGTGGTAGGAGTTGCGGAATTGTCCTTGAGCAATTGACTACGTTACTAGATCGATAGCAAGTATCATGTGTGAGAGGCCTCTGCTAGCATGTCATCCCTTACTTGGAATTCTATGAACTTATGATTGGAACTATTAGCAAGCATCCGCAACTACTAACGTTCATTAAGGTAAAACCCAACCATAGCAATAAGATATATTGGTCCACCTTCAATACCATATGCATCAATTTCTATGCTAGGTTTGAAGCTTCTGTCACTCTAGCCTGCCAATACATAGTCCTATCAACATACAACTAACCCT
This sequence comes from Hordeum vulgare subsp. vulgare, assembly GCF_904849725.1. Classification (NCBI taxonomy): domain Eukaryota; kingdom Viridiplantae; phylum Streptophyta; class Magnoliopsida; order Poales; family Poaceae; genus Hordeum; species Hordeum vulgare. The sequence continues at coordinate 386,435,900 of NC_058518.1, read as the reverse complement.
ATGGTGTGATCTATGTGCACGATCATATGGTGGGCACCAAAGGACAGCAACATAACCACAAGCAAATTAAGCCAATCATAGCAATTCATCAATCACCGATAGGACAACGATAATCTACTCAGACATCATTGGATAGCAACACATCATTGGATAATAATATGTAGCATAAAGCACCATGTTCAAGTAGAGGGTACAACGGGTTGCGGGAGAGTGGACCGCTGAATATAGATGGGGGTAGGTGATGGAGATGTTGGTGAAGATGACGGAGGTGTTGGTGTAGATCGCCGTCACACGATGATGTCTCGGGCGGCGTTCCGGCGCCGCCGGGAGAGAGGGGAGAGAGCCCCCTCCTTCTTCTTCTTCCTTGACCTCCTCCCTAGATGGGAGAAGGGTTTCCTTGTGGTCCATGGTCTCCATGGTGGCGGAGGGGCGAGAGCCCCTCCGAGATTGGATCTCTCTCTCTGTGTCCTTCTGTTTCTGCGCTCCCAGATTCTGCATTTCACCGGTTCTTAAATTTCCGGAGATCCGTTACTCCGATTGGGATGAAATTTTAACACGGTTTTCTTCCAGATATTATATTTGTTGCAGCGAAAGAAGGGCTCCAACCGCCTTAAGGAGTGGCCACAAGCCTGCCTGCCGCCGGACCACCCCCTGGCCGCGGCGACAGGGCTTGTGGGCACTCTGTGCATCGCCTCGCGTTGATTCTTCTTCCCAAAAATCATAAATATTCCAAAAAATAGCCGTATGTTTTTATTACGTTTGGACTTCGTTTGGTATGGATATTCTACGAAACAAAAAACATGCAACAAACAGGAACTGGCACTGGGCATTGGATCAATATGTTAGTCCCAAAAATAGTATAAAAAGTGGCCAAAAGTATATGAAAGTTGTAGAATATTGGCATGAAACAATCAAAAATTATAGATACGACGGAGACGTATCAGCATCCCCAAGATTAATTCCTGCCCGTCCTCGAGTAGGTAAATGATAAAAAAGATAATTTTTGATGTGGAATGCTACCTAGCATAATCTTGATTATAAAATCTAATCATGGCATGAATACTAAAACACGAGTGATTCGAAGCAATAGCCTATCATTTGACATAAAGACAATAATATTTCAAGTATACTAACAAAGCAATCATGTCTTCTCAAAATATCATGGCCAAAGAAAGTTATCCCTAGAAAATCATATAGTGTGACTATGCTCCATCTTCCCCACACAACGTATTTAAATCATGCACAACCCCGGTTTTAGCCAAGCAATTGTTTCATACTTTAGTGTTCTCAAACCTTTTCAACTTTCACGCAATACATGAGCGTGAGCCATGGACATAGCACTATAGGTGGAATAGAATATGGTGGTCGCGGGGAAGACAAAAAAGGAGGAGATAGTCTCACATCAACTAGGTGTATCAACGGGCTATGGAGATGCCCATCAATAGATATCAATGTGAGTGAGTAGGGATTGCCACGCAACGGATGCACTAGAGCTTATAAGTGTATGAAAGCTCATAAAATAAACTAGTGGGTGTGCACCCAACTTGCTTGCTCACGAAGACCTAGGGCAATTTTGAGGAAGCCCATCATTGGAATATAAAAGCCAAGTTATATAATGAAAATTTCCCACTAGTATATGGAAGTGACAACATAGGAGACTCTCTGTCATGAAGATCATAGTGCTATTTGAAGCACAAGTGTGGAAACAGGATAGTAGCAATTGTCCGTCCTCTCTTTCCTCTCATTTTTTTGTTGGCTCTTTGGCCTCTTTTTTTTGGTGGGCATCTTTGGCCTCTTTTTTGTAAATGGGCTTCGCTGGCCTCTTTTATTTCCTCACATGGGACAATGCTCTATTAATAATGATCATCACACTTACAACTCAATACTTAGAGCAATGATGATTCTATATGAAATGCCTTCGGTGGTGTACCGTGACAATGATCTAGCGTAGCAATGACATCAAAAAACGGACAAGCCATGGAAACATCATGCTAGCTATCTTACGATCATGCAATGGCAATATGGAAGTGGTGGCACATGTCATGAGATGGAACGGTGGTAGTTGCATGGCAATATATCTCGGAATGGCTATGAAAATGCCATAATAGGTAGATATGGTGGCTGTTTTGAGGGAGGCTATATGGTGGGTGTAATGCACCGACTAAAGTTGCGCGGTACTAGAGAGGTTAGCAATGGTGGAAGGGTGAGAGTGCATATAATCCATGGACTCAACATTAGTCATAAAGAACTCACATACTTATTGCAAAAGTTTATTAGTCATCGAAACAAGGTACTACACGCATGCTCCTAGGGAAAAGGTTGGTAGGAGTTAACCATCGCGCGATCCCGACCTCCACACAAAGGATGACAATCAATAAATAAATCATGCTCTGACTTCATCACATAACGGTTCACCATACGTGCGTGCTATGGGAATCACAAACCTTAACACAAGTATTTCTAAAAATACACAATTACTCACTAGCATGACTCTAATATCACATATTCATGTCGCAAAACTGTTGCAAGGAATCAAACATATCATATTCAGTGATCTACGAGTTTTATGTAGGATTTTATGACTAACCATGTGAATGACCAACTCCTGTTAACTCTCTAAATAGGTATAAGTGAAGCATGAGAGTTTAATTCTTTCTACAAAAGATATGCCCCGCTCTAACAAATATAAGTGAAGCAAAAGAGCATTCTACAAATGGCGGTTTTCTATGTGTAGGGAAACAGGCAATCCAAACTTCAAAAGATATAAGTGAAGTACAAGAAGCATTCTATAAAGCCAACCAAGGACTATCTCATACCAGCATGGTGCATAAAATAAAAAGGAAAAATAAACACAAAAGACGCTCCAAGCATTTGCACATATCATGTGACGAATTAAAATATAGCTCCGAGTAAAATTACCGATAGATTGTAGACGAAAGAGGGGATGCCTTACGGGGCATCCCCAAGCTTAGACGCTTCAGTCTTCCTTGAATATTACCTTGGGGTGCCTCGGGCATCCCCAGCTTAGGCTCTTTCCTCTCCTTATTCCTTCATCCATCGTGCTCTCACCCAAAACTTGAAAACTTCAATCACACAAAACTCAACAAAACTTCGTGAGATCCGTTAGTATAATAAAATAAATCACCACTTCAAGTACTGTTGTGAACTCATTCTAAATTCATATAAGCATTATATCTACTGTAATCCAACTTCACTATGGTTCATACCCCCGATACTACCCATAGATTCATCAAAATAAGAGAACAATGCAAAGAAAACAAAATCTGTCAAAACAGAACAGTCTGTAGAAATCTGTATATTCCGTATACTTCTGATATCTCAAAAAATCTGAAAAATTACGAACATCTGGAAAATTTGCATATCAATCAGCATAAAAAAGAATCAACTCAAAAGCTCTTCGAGAATAAAAAAATTAATTTCGTGAGCAGAAAGTTTCTGTCTTTTCTCAACGTGATCAAACAACTACCACCCAAACTAATCGTAAAGGCTTTGCTTGGCACATTATTTTTTAAAACACAAAGGAATTGTACAAGTGGATAATTATTTTTGTGATAAATTCCATGAAAAATTCTACATTGTTTCCATGAGCATGAACACAAGTGTTCAAGGTCGACCCTCACTTCCGCAATGCATCACCTTTCAATTGCTTCTATTTTTGAAAAAGTTTTAAGTTCCCGTCTATATTTTTTTGTTTTTAAACTAAATAAAAGCACTCAACAGAAATAAATGACTCTCTAAAACTTCCGGGTTGTCTCCAGGCAGCGCTTTCTTTTAAGCCATTAAGCTAGGCATAAAGTGCTCAAGTAATGGATCCACCCGGATCCCAAGGTATATCAAAGCCAATTTTAATTAGCAATGATTTGTAATTTAGTAGTGAGCACAAGGTAACATATATCATGCAATGAAAAAGTCTAACTCTCTTCCAATGCATTGGCATGTCATAAAAGAACAATTCATGCACACCAAGTAAAGGCCAATACATAGCATAAGCAGTTTCTTGCAATTTTATCGTATTGGAAACATAGAGAGGTGGAAATGTAGTTGCTCTCTCATAATAATTGCAAGTAGGAGCAGCAAGCACATGCATATTATATTCATCAAAATCATCATGTGTAACATAAGGAACTATAGCTGGCTCATCTTCATAAGCATCATTCATATTGGCATCATGGCAACAAGCATAGCAAGCATCAAGTTCATCAAAAAGGGATATTTCAAACAAATCCAAGGGATCATAGCAATCATCATAGAATTCATCCTTCGGTAAGAACGAAGGGAAATTAAACAATGTATGAGATGAAGAGTTACTCTCATTAGAAGGTGGGCACGGGTAGCTAGTCCGCTCTTCCTTCTTTTGTTCTTCGCTCTCCTCGTCATCTTTTTCATCTAATGAGCTCACAGTTTCAGCATTTTCTTCTTCCATAGTTTCCTGCAAAATAATAGTCTCTTCTTGGGCAGCATAGCATTTCTCCTTAAATCGTTCAATATGGGCATTATATTCATAATTAGTATAACAATAACGAAGCATAGCCAAATTTTCAGATCGGTAAGGAGCATCATCATTATCATCACACCTTTTAAACAGAGCCTCAATTTCATAAGCACTGATAAAAGCAACAAACTCTTCTATTTTATACACATCATAGTAATCATATATACCATTAGCATAAGACGCCAAGGTTCTATGATAATTAAATTCACAAGAAAAGGGAAGGTGTGGAGCCTTCATCCTAGAGCAACAAGTAACACCATGTCTCTTGCATAGTTCCCAAGCATACCATTTCAACAAATGGATTTGATCCCATAAAAGTTTCCCTTTTTGAGTCAAGCGATAATCCCTAAAGTATTCACGTTGATCCAACGTGTATACCATTATATAATTGAATGGGGCTTTCTCAGGATTATTAAAGAAGTATATAATATTTTCCACGTAACGAGCATCGAGGGTTTTAGGAGGTTCCCCATCTTCATGAGTAGCAAGTACACCTAATTATTTTTGGTATTTCATGTTCCATATCAATAACTAAAGATAGAGAACAACTTAGAATAGCAAATAAATCTACTTAGTGATAATACAAAACAAGCACACACGAGGATATTCACCCCACGCTATTGCTCCCCGGCAACGGCGCCAGAAAAAGGTCTTGATAACCCACAAGTATAGGGGATCAATTGTAGCCTTTCTCGATAAGTAAGAGTGTCGAACCCAACGAGGAGCTAAAGGTAGGACAAATATTCCCTCCAGTTCTATCGACCACCGATACAACTCTACGCACACTTTACGTTCGCTTTACCTAGAACAAGTATGAAACTAGAAGTACTTTGTAGGAGTGATAGCATAGGCTTGCAAGAAAGTAAAGAACACGTAAATAAAACTAGGGGCTGGTTAGATAAAGAAACAACTACAAGTGTCTAACGAGTGTGGAAAATGGTGGTAGGAGTTGTGGAATTGTCCCTAAGCAATTGACTACGTTACTAGATCGATAGCAAGTATCATGTGGGAGAGGCCTGTGCTAGCATGTCATCCCTTTCTTGGAATTCTATGCACTTATGATTGGAACTATTAGCAAGCGTCCGCAACTACTAACGTTCATTAAGGTAAAACCCAACCATAGCAATAAGATATATTGGTCCCCCTTCAATCCCATATGCATCAATTTCTATGCTAGGTTTGAAGCTTCTGTCACTCTAGCCTGCCAATACATAGTCCTATCAACATACAACTAAACCTATGGTGTGATCTACGCGCGCGATCATATGATGGGCACCAAAGGACAGCAACATAACCACAAGCAAATTAAACCAATCATTGTAATTCATCAATCACCGATAGGACAACGATAATCTACTCAGACATCATAGGATAGCAACACATCATTGGATAATAATTTGTAGCATAAAGCACCATGCTCAAGTAGAGGGTACAGCGGGTTGCGGGAGAGTGGACAGCTTAATATAGATGGGGGAAGGTGATGGAGATGTTGGTGAAGGTGACGGAGGTGTTGGTGTAGATCACCGTCACACGATGATGTCCCGGGCGGTGTTCCGGCGCCGCCGGGAGAGAGGGGGAGAGAGCCCCATCCTTCTTCTTCCTCCTTGACCTTCTACCTAGATGGGAGAAGGGTTTCCCCTCTGGTCCATGGTCTCCATGGCGGCGGAGGGGCGAGAGCCCCTCCGATATTGGATCTCTCTCTCTGTGTCCTTCTGTTTCTGCGCTCCCAGATTCTGCGTTTCACCGTTTCGTAAATTCCCGGAGATCCGTAACTCAGATTGGGCTGAAATTTTAACACGATTTTCTTCTGGATATTGTCTTTCTTGCAGCAAAAGAAGGGCTCCAACCGCTTTAAGGAGTGGCCACAAGCCTGCGTGCAACGGGCCCACCCCCTGGCCGCGGCGACAGGGCTTGTGGGCACTACGTGCATCGCCTCGCGTTGATTCTTCTTCCCAAAAATCATAAATATTCCAAAACAAATCCCCGTAAGTTTTTATTACATTTGGACTTCGTTTGGTATGGATATTCTGCAAAACAAAAAACATGCAACAAACAGGAACTGGCACTGGGCACTGGATCAATATGTTAGTCCCAAAAATAGTATAAAAAGTTGTCAAACGTATATGAAAGTTGTAGAATATTGGCATTAAACAATCAAAAATTATAGATACGACGGAGACGTATCAAGTACTATTCCTCATGGGAGCGGTACTATCGCTCGGTAGGTTCACCAGCCATGCTGAGGAAAATAGGATGCGCAAATAAAGTCTGATGGAGCGGTACTACCGCTCGGTAGGTTCACGAGCCATGCCGAGGCAAAAAGGATGCGCAAATAAAGTCCGACGGAGCGCTCGGCACAAGCGGTACTACTGCTCGCCACAGAAACTGCCTTAACTTTCGCATACAGACTCCAAATTCAATGAAACCAAGTTTGTTGGAAAGCTAACGACATGGGCTAACACAATCTTAATAGAAATATCAATAATAAGCAAGTGATAAAAGGCCCATAATAAAATGGTGAGAACCCTTCCTCGAATATGACCAGTAAAAACTCCCAACATCGAAAACATCATAGAAGATGCATATGGACTCCGTTTTCGATGAACTCGAGCTTGTCATGAAGATGACCATAAACTCTAAAAGTCACAAAGAGAAACACGAAAAAAGAACCAATAAGTATGATCAAGACTAGTTGATTGCTCCCCCATACACACTATGGGTGAGTCACTCTTCAGCATATCTTCACAAGTCCATTGCCACCACAATGGACGGCAAGCTTCAAGCATGATATCTTCGTGATGATCCACTTGAACTTGCACACCGCAATCTTGATGACGATCACCACTTGACGTCATCCTCCATCGGTTGTATGCGATCTTCCTATTGATGCAAGCCCATGGAAACACACCTAACCCCACATAGAACTCTCACGAAGACCATGGGTTAGTACACAAACACGTAATGGACAATGCTTACCATACCATGGGATCACTTCATCCCTCTCGGTACATCTTGTACGCTTTGTGTGTTGATCATCTTGATTTACTCTTTGTCTGATGATCTTGATCAACCTTGTGTCTCTATGACCATTCTTTGGATAATACCTTGAATACCACCTTGGTCATCATATAAACTCCTTGAACCCAACAGATGGACTTCAAGAAGTGCCTATGGACAAATCCTATAAATATAACTTAAGGCAACCATTAGTCCATAGGAATTGTTATCAATTACCAAAACCACATATGGATAGATATGCTATAATAATCTCCCCCATTTTGGTAATTGATGACAACCACTTCAAGAGAGTTTACATAAGGAAATAAGAATAACCAAGCGCACACATACAAAGCAATAATGCATGTGTGCAAGATGTAAATGCTTACGCAATAAAAGCAAAACCCTCTAAACATATCCAAAGTAAACTCTCTAAAGTTCTCCCCCATTGGTATCGATTGCCAAAATGGACGAATAGTTTAGAAAGCCAATATAGTAGGTGGTCCTCCAAAAAGTGTGTACTCTTCAGCAAATGAGTGCAAAGAAATACACAAATACAATGATAAGTAGTTGGAGGAAAACGAACTATGTTGAGGACCCAAAGATTGCAAAAAGAAGGATCGTATGCCACAAAGACATACAAAATAGAAGCACGCAATCAAAAGATACCAGATGAAACAAACAATCACATGGTCCTTTGAACCACATGAATAAAGGATATTATGATAAAGGCAAAAGGAGTGTTTATCAAAACTAGAGAAGCTCCCCATGATTTGTGCACTAATAAGAGATTTTTGTATTTGATACAAGTGCACAAAATAGGATCGTTGCTCCCCCAAAATTTATAAAAACACACAACGAGTGCAAGAAGATAGATGAGACAATAAGCATATCACTTGCACAAAACAAATGGTTGAGCAACATGTAAATGAAGAAACTTAAGATAGGCTCAACCAAAATAATGTGTGTGAGTCATGGCAAAGCACTTCAGAAGACTGAGATAAGGACGAGCATTACTCATCAACATAGTCTTGATGAAATGAGAAACAAAGTGCAAGACATATCCTTCCCACACACACGCTACTAGAAAATGGGTTCACAAGCTTACTAAAAAACAAATTGAGAACCAACGCTTGTGACATGCCATGGTGAAGATAGGAAATAATAACCTTGTCAAGAAGAGGGATACCAATCGAAATGGCAAAACCCTCATCAAGACAAGCATGAGGAAAAATAATATTCACCACCAAAGAGTGCATCAAGATGCAAGAATATAAGATACGCACTCAAGACAAATCCTTACACGAAGCCACCAAAAACTGAAAAAGGAAATGCAACGGTGGACGTGAAAGAAAAGAGGATATCAATTAGAGATGTAATTTCTCTCATGTGTAAAAGATTCTAGGTAGAAGACAATCATGATGATATATATCCACAAAGAAGGATGTACACACGAAATGGTTACAAGAAGGAACAAACAAGATATCCAAAAGGTAGTCATAAATATATCAATAAGGTCTTTGCTTGGAAGCATAACACATGGCCTAGTATTTTCTTATTGTACAATATGAACTTCGAACATACGAATATCAAAGACATCCCAACTAGCAATAAGACATCATCGTTTGGATGCTTTGAGAAAGGAAATAAGTACCACAAGAACGAATCAAGAGATTCATGCCAAGATGCAACCTGGAGAGAGAGAGAGAGACAGAACCACGAGAGGAGGGTATAACCCCTCGCGGTCCCGATGACACGGTAGTACCGCACGTCATCATGGTAGTACCGCCTGGCCGGCGGTTGTAAAATTTTACTCCCGCTCGTTGGGCGGTAGTACCGTTCGTCCAGCGGCAACAGAAAAATAATGTCGTGCTGGATGCGGTAGTACCGTGTCGGTGCTGCTACTGCATGAGTGCAGCAGTAACACATATCCAGCGGTAGTACCGTGGCTACCCATGATAGTACCGCTCAGCCAAGAGAAGACATGTTCGGGCCTTTCAAGGAATGTATGCATGAAGTAGATACTTGTTACGGAGACATCATTAGATTGATGTAGTAGATGGTTGTTCATTGATCATCCTAACTTGGCTCCATTAAGCACACGGTGTCAAAACCTTCCTTGTAGGCGAGCCGAGCATCCAATGCATCTCCAATTGTTCCTAGAACAACAAACAAACAAAATGGTGCCCAAACTCATTGGGACCAAAAAGTTAGAAAACCAACAATACATAGGACAAACTCCGCATAAATATGTGCATATAGATATGAAATTGAATTTCATGCACACTTTAGCGAATTTATGACAAGGTGGAGTTTCCCCTATATATCGGGTCAAGGAAAGAAAGCATGCAAAATAAGCTATATATAGTAAATATGCATGCTCAAGGCTTTCAAGAATCAACTCAACACAAAGTTGACAAGTCACCAAAAGACAAGGTATCAAGTTATAATAAGATCCCAAACGAAAAACTATCACTTGAAGGATATCAATTGAAAGATACCTCAAGGAATTAGATATCCATTGACACATGCCAAATAAAAGGAAACAAGATACCAATTGAAGGAAAACAAACACGAGGTATATAGTTTCCAAAAGAGAGCTAGGTTCCAAACAAACCAAACCCTCAACAAATTTTCATGATGGCACAAAGCATCATAAAGATCAAGACTTGCCTCCCATGAGCACACTTGATGGGGATCAAAAGATTTTATGATGGACGAATAAAGAGAGTGTTCTAAAGAAAATAGGATAGCTCCCCCAAGGGATGTGCATTATATAGAATTTGCATTTAAATACAAAATGTGCAAGATGGGATCATCACTTTCTCTATATCTATAAAAACACTAGACATGTTAAAATAGATCCACAAGAGGCAAGGAAGAAAAACGAAACACAAAATCCAATGTAAAGATGATTAGCAATTTCTACCACATGATGGGAATACCAATTGTCAAGGACAAGAAGTATTATGGAAATAATAATCATTGGTAGATCGCAAATATATCCAACATCATCTTTTACCCCTAAAATGCAAGCAAATGACACTTGTAGAGATAACATGCCACCTAGGAACAAGATAATTTACAATATCAACACTAAGTGGCAATACCTCAAATGTACACATTCTCTAGGCTTGTAATATGCACATAGCATATTACTCCCCCATAATGTGATAACCCAACAATATTAACAAGTGGAAAATTAAAACCAACAAGAGATAATTAATGGACCATATAGAATTTGAATTTCTCATGAGTAACACATACCACATAGAAACTAGAAAATCTTGAAATATCAATACTAAGTGGTATTCCCCATGTATACACATTTATAGGATTGTGAAGTGTGCAAAGCACATCACTCCCCCACAATGGGATAATCCATTAATCTCTCACAAGAGCCAACAAGGATACAAACAAGATGCAAAAAGGCTCAATACGAGACTCACATGTACATGTTGTGCAAACCAACATACACATACTCGATTACTCAAGATAAGCAAGTTGGAAGCACAACATATACAAACACATGCAAGGTACAAAACCACAACATGCAAAGGGGCAAGTAACTAACAATGTAAACAATTTAAGTACAAGTTACCGTAAGGAGGCACATTGGATATAAGATAGAAACTCGATAATCCAAATGACTTGGCTTGAGATAATATGAATGATGAAGACCCCTTAATTCTTCATTATGTATCCAAGTCTCCAATGTCCTCCAGAATCACCTATTGATCAAGTTTGAGCTTGTTGGTCCCCAACCACGTTGGGTCCTAAGAGGTTAGTCACAATAGGCTTGGCAACCCAAATGGTACTTTTCTTGACACCACTTTGAGTACCAACAAACTTGGCAAACACATTGCCAACCTTATCCTTCCCAAGAGAATAGATATCATCAATAATGATTGGGTTGGATAAATTACTTCTTGTCCAAGAAGAAGCGAAGTGACCCTTCTCACGACATAATTAGCAACATCTACCATTTAATTTCTTCCTTGGACAAGTGGAGCCTCCATGTGATGACGACATTGTACCCTCAACCATTACAACATTTCCTTTATCCATGGAGGAAGCCCTCTGAGCTGCTCTTGTGGGGCTTGGGATAGGCTTATATGAGCTTTCTCCCATCCCTTCGTGTGCGCCTACCCTAAGTTTTGAAGGTGTAAGGGGCACCGTGACTTTAGTTGCTGCAATCAAAGCAAATTGTCTTGGTGACGACACTTTTAGTTAACCCATCCGTTTTGCAAGAACGGGCCACTCTTTGGGTGTCATGCAAACAACCTTTGTTGGTACCTCGTGACTTATGACCTTGGTAGGTGACATCTTTGTGAAAACCAGGAGGAACTGAAGTAGATGAAGCTGCTTTGTGTGCATGCTGATCCTTAGATGCTCTTGTAGCTGCACGCGTCCTTCTCTTTGCTGACTTTGTGAGAACATGAGTAAACTCTTCCTTTAGTGCAGAGGAGACTTCCCTTTCTTCTCACCCAGTCAGGGATGCAGTTGTGGTTTCCAAACTCTTGCTAATTGAGGCCACGAACGAGCCAAGTGGAAAATGGAAAATTGCCCGCCACATGTGAATGGAAAATTCCTTAAGCATTTCTATTCCTCAGTCCTGAAGATATGCAAGAAGCCAAGAAATCTATGCGAGAGAAAGGCATTAAATCTGAAGATGTCAAAAATCTACCACCTATCGAAGAGATCCATGGTCTCGATAACCCGATACAGGTAGTAGAAGTAAATTCTCTGCGTAGGTTTGATGAGAGTGATATTCCTTTTGATAAACCTGCTAGCTTATGTCTGGATGAATTTGATAACTTTGTTGCCAAACAACAGAGCTTCAATGATTATGTTAGCAGACAATTGGAACAGAATGCTCGTATGCTTAGTCATTTAAGTGCTTGTGTGTACAGAAATGTCAATGATCTTAAGCTTCTGAGTAAACATGCCTCTATGGTTACTACTCAGGTAGAACAAGTACTTAAAGCTCAAAATGACTTGCGCAATGAGTTGAATGACAATTTTGTCAGAGTCGTTACTAGAGGCGGTAGAATGACTGAGGAACCTTCGTATCCTGAGGGTCATCCGAAGAGAATTGAACAAGATTCCCAAGGAGTTAGCACTGATGCACCTAGTCATCCTAGAAAGAAGAAGAACGATGACAGGAACCTGCATGCTAGCAACCCTGTTGCTGCTACACCTGAGAGTCCAAACGATGTCTCTGTCTCTTATGCTGAAACATAATCTGGTGATGAACATGAGCCTAATGATGATATCAATAGTGATGTTCATGATGATGCTCAACCTAGCAATGAAAATGATGTGGAGATTGAACCTGTTTATCTTGATAACCCACAGCCTAAGAATAGGAGATAAGATAAAAATGACTTCACTACTAGGAAGCATGGTAAAGAAAGGGAACCATGGGTTCATAAACCTATGACCTTTCTTCCAAAACCATCCAAGAAAAAGGATGATGAGGATTTTGAGCGATTCGTTGAAATGATCAGACCTGTTTTTTGTGCAAATGCGTTTGACGGATATGCTCAAGATGTCTCCGTATGCTAAGTACATGAAAGATATTGTGACTAATAAGAGGAGGATACCTGAGGTTGAGATTTCCACCATGCTCGCTAATTATACCTTCAAGGGTGGAACTCCTAAGAAACTAGGTGATCCCGATGTGCCCACTATACCTTGCTCCATTAAAGGAACTACGTGGGAACTGCTTTATGCGACCTTGGAGCCGGTGTTAGTGTTATGCCTCTCTCTCTCTCTCTTTATCATAGGCTTGAACTAGATAAGTTGACACCCACTGAAATCTCTCTGCAAATTGCCGACAAATCAACTGCTTTCCCTATCGGCATTTGCGAGGATGTGCCTGTTGTGGTTGCTAACGTCACTATCTTAACAGACTTCGTTATCTTGGATATTCCCGAGGACGATGCCATGGCTGTCATCCTCAAAAGACCCTTTTTAAACACCGCGGGGGCTGTTATAGATTGCAACAAAGGCAATGCCACTTTCCATGTCAACGGTAATGAGCATACGGTGCACTTTCCGAAGAAACAATATCGAGTACATTGCATCAATGCTATCGAAAAGACTTCATCGATTCTTATTGGGAGCTTTGAAAGCCCTATTCCTCGTGTCAAGATGAAGTATGATTTGCTTGTTGGCGAGATACACATCCCCATTGAGGTAACCTAGTTACTGTTCGAAAATTCTTCGTTCTCTTTTGCGATTCGAAAAGGTTTTGTCGAGGGTATTTGATCAACCCCATTAACGGATTTCTTTCGATGACCATGAGATGGATGAATCAAGGAGTCACAAACCTCTATTCCAAGCTTTCACTTTAGGTTGCTTAGAAGGAAAATGATAGATTTAGTTTAGTTTTCCCTGTTTTCTGTTTTAGCGTCCGGTAGAAAAGTACCCCGAAAATAAAAGTTCTCCGAACGTCCTAAAAATCAAGTATGATTTTTTTGGAATTTTTGAAAAATTCTGAGACAAAGAGCTTGCCTGGGGTATGCACCAGTGGGCCACAAGCCCTTGGGGCGCGGGCACCCCCTTGGCCGCGCCACCCAGGCTTGTGGGGCCCACAGGCACCCCCTCCACTCATTCTTGCTCTCATCTGGTTCTCCTACCTCCAGAAAAATCGTTTCGCAGCTCAAACCCGTGTTCTTGCTCCTCTTGCTGGGATTTTCGATCTCTTTGCTCAAATCACCGTTCTCCGAACTGTTTTGGGGAAGTTACTCCTTGGTAAGTTACTCCTCCATTGGTCCAATTAGATTTTTCTCTAGTGCCTTATACTCCGCGTATTTTTGCTGCCTTGGTGACCATGTTCTTGAGCTTTGCATGCTAGTTTTAGCTGGTCCCAAGTAGTTTTGATGCGCAATATGGCCTCTAGGCACTTGTGGGAGTAGTTGCTACGAGTTTTGTTGAACCTTGTTCACTTTTCCTTAGAATCACTGAAAATTTCAGAAATTTTCAGAGATAGAAAAGGGAAAATATGAGGAGGTTCTTAAGAGGCTCGTCAAGCCGTGACCCCAAGGATGATGGAAGTGAGAAGAAACCCAAGTATTTGGTCCCTTGAGTCACAGAAGTTCGAGCGTGCGAATGGCCAAGCGACGTGTTCTTACGCGCCGCTGGAATTTATGAGGACTTTTATCACTTGGTGGAGAACGCAGGCCTTACCGCCTTCGTTGAAGATAAGTGTCCGCAATAGGTCCTCCCCACTAATATCTTCGTACAAAGTTTTAACTTCTATCCGACGAAGAATCCTCCTATGGTTGAGTTTAAACTTTATGATATCCCCCAGCGCATGTCACTCCAGGATTTTTGCAATGTTTGCAAATTGCCTTTTGTTGGGGATATTCATGAACCTCGTCCACGGGACTTGGAAGCTTACATCGATACAATTGTTGTAGGAGAGGAGAGAGGAGTGTCTTGCGCTAGAGCTGCTAGCATTCATTTTCCCGTGCTTCGGTACTTCTCATTATTTGTGGGAAAATGTTTGATTGGCCGTGGGAAGGCCGGGTCCCTTAGTTCCCCAAATCTTGCAGTCTTGCGCGAAGCCCTTTATAACGATAAAACTTATAGCTTGGGCGCTATAGTAGCTCAACGGTTGAACCTGAACCGTTCTAAAGGTGTTGTCTATGGAGGTATCTATGCTACTCGTCTTGCCAGACACTTTGAGATACCTATTAAACTGGACGAGGAAGAAGAGATTCTTCTTCCCGAGAGATATCTAGATTACGATAGCATGGTTCGCCATGACTTTCTTGATAGAGATATAAACAGAAGGATGATTTATAATCTGGTATTTAGTAAGGGTACTCGTGAGACTATTACTTTGCCTGCTCCTTCTTTGTTCAATCTTCATGCAGGCAGGTACATTATTATGCCCTCGGACATCTACGCATATTGGGGCCTAGCCCAACCACAGGTGCGCGTGCCCGAGCCACCAGTCGAGTACCAGACGCCAGTTTATCAGTGGGAGCCAGAGGAGCTCACACAACAGTGGCATCCTCAGTCCACTCCGGAGTACCCCGGAGCTGGTTATTTCCCTCCTTGGGAGTAGACCAACTTAGGCCAAAAGCCTAAGCTTGGGGGAGTACGTGTTCTCACCGACTTCACATTCTTGCATATGCTTTCACTTTGTTAGCCGGTGTTCACACTTTGCCACTGTATCATCCATGCTAGTTTATTTTCTTTTTCTCATTTTCTTTTCGTGTGTCTGTCTAGTTTGAGAAAACCCAAAAAGATTTTCTTTTTCTTCTTTTGCTTGTTGGGAGCTTTCCCGTGTAGATAGTTTTCTTTTTCTTTGGGTCAAGGTAGAAGATATTGGTTACAATGTTTAGTGGCTCTTGCATGCATACCTGTTTAGCTTTCAAAGAGCCATATTACTTTGTCTTCTCCTTTGTGTTTTCCTGCAGATTCCAGCTTTAGTCCAATGCACGAGCACTCTTATTATTGTTCACATCGTTCGGTCGTGCAAGTGAAAGGAAATAATGACGATATATGATGAAGTGACTCAGTCTGGAAAAGATGGTATGAACTCGATCTATTTTGTTTTTGTAAATATGACTAGCTCATCATGCCTGATTCAGCTTTGTTGTGAGAGAAACATGTTTGCAATGACAACTTAGAGATCATAGTTGCTTATGCCATGCTTACTTAGCTAGGAGCTTATAATGGTTTGTCTTGGTTGCCAACATGAATGTTGAGATGACTATGATGTAGTATGATAGGATGGTATCCTCCTTTGAATGATTCAAGTGGCTTGACTTGGCGCATGCTCATGCATGTAGTTGAAACAAAATCAACATAGCCTCTATGATGTTCATGTTCGTGGTGATTTATGTCCTACTCATGCTTGCACTCAATGTTAGTTAATCTCAATGCATTTTGATGATTGTTGTCGCTCTCTCGTTGGTCGCTTCCCAGTCTTTTGCTAGCCTTCACTTGTACTAAGCGGGAATACTGCTTGTGCTTCCACCTCCATAAACCCAAAGTTGTGCCATATGAGTCCACCATACCTACCTATGTGCGGTATCTACCTGCCGTTCCAAGTAAATTTGCATGTGCCACTCTCTAAACCTTTAAGAAATAATCTGTTTTGCATGCCCGAACCGCTCATGTGGTGACAGGGGGCTATCAGTATCTTCCGTGCTAGGCGTGTTATCCTCGATATGTGTTTATTCACTATCATTCACGAGAAAGGGGCCGGTAATTGGAATTACCAGTTCCATGCTCAAATTGAAATGATAATTGCAAACAAAACTCCCCAGGATTGATGTTGGTATGGACGCTACCCGAGGATTCGGCTAGCCGTGGAGTGTGATTGATTGGTGGTGGGGGAGTCAAAACTTTACTTTTCTGTTTGGGAACCGCCTATAGCATGTGTAGCGTGGAAGATGTTGAGAACTCTTAGTCATTGCATTGACAATCAAAGCATGCCACCCAAAATTATTATCTCTGTTTTCAAAGCTTGAGCTCTGGCACCTCTATAAATCAATGCTTCCCTCTGCGAAGGGCCTGTCTATTTATGTTCCTGTTGAGTCATCCTCCTCTTACAAAAGCACCAATTAGAGAGCACCTCTGTCATTTTTATGCTTTGCTTTTAACTATGTTGAGTATGACTATGACTGGATCTTCATTAACTTGAATTACAATGTTTAGTCAGCCCTTGGTCTTTGAAGGTGCTCTGCATTTATGTTTTGCGGTCTCAGAAAGAGCTAGCGAGATACCATCTGTTTGCACTGCTTCATGTTGTTTTGATTGAAGTGTTGACGTTTGAGGCTTATTATTATTTGCTCGCTAGTTGATTATGCTATTGACATGAGTTTACCGTGAGACCTAGATGTCATTTGCTTATGTGGTTTGCTTGTGATCTTGCTGAAAATTTGGATATTAGTTAGACATAGTTGCAACAACAAGATCAAACAGAGTTCGTCAAAGTTTTTCTTTTGTCTCTTTCAGTTTGTCAACTGAATTGCATGAGGACAAGCAAGGCTTTAAGCTTGGGGGAGTTGATACATCTGCGTTGTATCTACTTTTCCGAAGTCTTTTGCCCTTGTTTTGGACTCTAATTTGCATGATTTGAATGGAACTAACCCGGACTAACGTTGTTTTCAGCAGAATTGCCATGGTGTTGTTTTTGTGCAGAAATAAAAGTTCTCGGAATGTCCTGAAAATTTACGGAGATTTTTTCTGGAATAAAAGAAAAATACCTGCGCAAAGATCCACCGGAGGAGGCGTGCCAGTGGGCCACAAGCCCACAGGCCGCGGCCACCCCCGTGGCCGTGCCGTGAGGGCTTGTGGGGCCCACGTGGCACCACCGCCCCCAAACTCAACTCTATATCTTCCGTTTCGCCCGGGAAAAAACCAGAGAGAAGGATTCATCGCGTTTTACGATACGGAGGCGCCCCCACCTCCTGTTCTTCATCTGGAGGGCAGATCTGGAGTCCGTTTTGGGCTCCGGAGAGGGGAAATCGTCGCCATCATCATCATCAACCTTCCTCCATCGACAATTCCATGATGCTCTTCACCGTTCGTGAGTAATCTCATTGTAGGCTTGCTGGACGGTGATGAGTTGGATGAGATCTATCATGTAATCGAGTTAGTTTTGACGGGGATTGATCCCAAGTATCCACTATGTTCTGAGATTGATGTTGCTACTACTTTTCCATGCTTAATTCTTGTCACTAGGGCCTGAGTGCCATGATTTCAGATCTGAACCTATTATGTTGTCGCCAATATATGTGTGTTTTAGATCCTATCTTGCAAGTTGTAGTCACCTACTATCTGGTATGACCTAGCAACCTCGGAGTGACAATAGCCAGAACCACTCCCGGAGATGACCATAGTATGAGGAGTTCATGTATTCACCAAGTGTTAATGCGTTGGTCCGGTTCTTTGTTAAAAGGAGAACCTTAATATCCCGTAGTTTCCATTAGGACCACGCTGCCACGGGAGGGATGGACAATAGATGTCATGAAAGTTCTTTTCCCTAAGCATGTATGACTACATACGGAATACATGCCTACATTAGAATGACGAACGGGAGCTAGTTACATATCTCTCCGTGTTATAGCTGTTACATGATGAATCACATCCGTCATACTCATCCATCACCGATCCACTGCCTACGAGTCTTTTACTACTGGTCCTTTCTACGTTACTTTTTCGCTACTACTGTTGCTACTGTTGTTACTCTGCTGCTACTGTTGCTACTGTTGTTCCTTGATACTCTGTCACTACTGCTCTTACTTGCTGCTGCTGTCACTACTGTTGTTACTTTGCTGTTACTTGTTGCAAGACTTTTCTGTAGCCGTTGCCAGGGAAGAATAGTTCCCCGTCCACGTGCTATTTACTGGCGCCATTGATACAACAGTTGGGAATAGTCTGCCGTCAACAGATCTGTTTCTGGCACCGTTGCTATCATACTACTTTGCTACTGATACTTTGCTTGGAGACACTAATCTTTCAGGTGTGGTTGAATCTGACAAACTCAGCTGCTAATACTTGAGAATATTCTTTCGCTTCCCCTTGAGTCGAATCAATAAATTAATGTTGAATACTCTACCCTCGAAAACTATTGCGATCGCCTACACTTGTGGGATCAACTACTTACATAAATTAAAATCCTAGCCTTTTCCCAAATTAATGGTGGCAGATTTTAGCGAGTCTAACAAGTCTAGTGCACCCTACACATGCTAGTCAACAAATATGACAACGTAAAGTAAAATACTTTCCACATGTAGTAAGGAGTAGAGTTTAGGAGATCAAACACAAAGAGGTTGACACGATGATTTTTGGCATGGTTCCGATAGGTGGTGCTATCGTACATCCATGTTAGTGGAGACTTCAACCAATGGAGAGTAACGGTTGCGAGAGTCCATGGAGGGATGCACCCACAAGGGGTCCATGAAGAAGCGCCTTTTTCTATTCCACCATGGCTTCCGTCCACACAGGACTAGCCTCACTCACGGTAGGTCTTCATGAAGTAGGCGATCTCCTTGCCCTTACAAACATCTTGGTTCAACTCCACACCATGAAGTAGGAGGATCCCAAGCGACACCTAACCAATATAGGAGGCACCACCCTCCAAAAGGTAATAGATGCGGTAGGACGATGAACTCCTTGCTCTTGTGCTTCTAAAGATAGTCTCTTTAACACTCAATCTCTCTCACACAGAATATGCATGGGTAGGAGAGGTTGATTTGGTGGAAAGAAACTCGGGGAGGCTAGAGATCAATTTTAAAATGAATGGATTGGAATATCTTGATCTCAACACATGAGTAGGTGGCTCTCTCTCAAAAAAATGGATCTAGCAATGAAGTGTGTGTCCTGAGAGGTTGGTGGAGGGGTATATATAGGCAGCATCAAAAATCCAATACACGTGAAGTGACCAACTCAGTGACACCGAAGTCATAAAGTCGGTGGTACCGACTTGCACAAAAGGCAGCAACTTTTGAATCTTGGTGAGAGCGATATACACAACTCGGTTGAACCAGAAAGGTGGCTAACGGTCATATGACCCAACTCGGTGACACCGATACCCAAACTCAGAAATTCTGATTTTACTACGTATTGCACACATTTAGGGGGAGATTGTACTAGTCGTATATCTTCCTACTTTATGTGTCTTGTCTTGTCCTTTCTACCTTATGTGTAGATTCACAAATGTTGCTTTGGAATGCATGGGCACACATAAGGTAGAAAGGACAAGACAAGTCACATAGCTCTTGCCTATATGCATCAAACATATGTGAATGTAGAGATTCCATGTTCATGACTCACTCTTGCAAATAGTATGTGCAAGAGACAAGATATCATCATGAACAAGGATATGATGCATATACTTACCTTGAGGTTCTTGAGTGTCTTAGCAGTAGAAGTACACTTGAGAAAACAAATGATAGATAACACAAGAGTACTCTGTTGTAAAGATGCAAAGAG
The DNA here is from genome assembly GCF_904849725.1 of Hordeum vulgare subsp. vulgare. NCBI lineage: Eukaryota > Viridiplantae > Streptophyta > Magnoliopsida > Poales > Poaceae > Hordeum > Hordeum vulgare. Next base: position 386,415,427 of record NC_058518.1, on the reverse strand, counting down.
CTTCAAAAGTACCAAGATATGGAAGACATATTGAGAATAGGATTTGATGATAGATATGTCTCCAGGAGAATTTAGAACTTTCTCCCCTAAGGATGAGTATGTGATTACCTGCCCCCCTGAATCATAGCACATAGATATTGGGAGTAGGTAGGGTGAGACAAGTTCAATCTAGAAAATATCAATAGTAAGTAGTAATACCAATTGTACAAATTTGTAACTCTCTCTCCTCCTTAATGGTGTTGCCCCCGTGAGTATGTGAGGTTTGATATATGTTCCCTCTTGGTAGATCTTCCCTTAGGCAGACCTTACTTTAGGAACCTATATCTCCCCTCTAGATATTTATTTCCCCCCTTTCTGTAAGCTTATTGGAAGTTTTGATATTTCTCCCCCTTTGGCATTAATTGCCAAAAAGGTCAGAGGAAAGGGATCATTGAAAGTAAGGGATCCTGGATTCATCTCCTTCTGATAAGGGTTCCTTAAAATATTTCTCTCCCTTAGATATGGATATGATTTCATTGACTCATCTCCCCCTTAGGTATAGGTAAGAGTTCATTGAATGTTCTCCACCTTTAATATGGATAAGAGTTCCTAGAAAGATCTCCCCTTGTTTGTTAGGGATCCTATATGTTTATCCCTCTTACATTGTGGGATCAGTGAGACTTCTCTCTCTTTTTGAAGATTTCTCCTCCTTTGAAAAGTATTGGAAAAAGATTATATCCTCCTTTGAAAATGTGATAGGTTCAATAAAACTCTTGAGGTTATAAACTTGGGATCATAGAAAATATTTCTCTCCCTTTAGCAAATATTCAGAAAATTTCCCGAAAAAATATAGGCAGAGATAATTTTTGGAGTCACAGAGGCATTGTGATCCGGTAGAACCGAGTATGTGAAATAGGCCTTTGGAAGAAATCGGTGGGACCGATTTTTCCAATCCGGTGAAACCGAGTTGCATTGATGATCAACTCCTGAAATAGATACCAAATGTAGAGTACCAATTGAAGGGTTACCAATTGTAATAGGTACCAATTGAGAAATTCCAATTGAGACAGAACAGGAAAAATATACCAATTGTAGGATAAATACAAAGTGAAAAATGGCAAATAAGAAATTCAGGATAACACAATAAAGATTTTTTTTGAAATTTTAAACACATATAGATGAATGTTGTATGGTTCCAAGAAGTCAAGCATCAAAATAATGAACCATATAGGAATATCCATCTAGATTTTTGGCGGTGACGAGGTCACCTATATTAGAGTATTTGACTTCAGGAGTCAAGCAAAAAATGCTTGATCATAGGTCATACTCATCGTTAAGCGTGAAATGGGATTACCATTTTTCGATTAAGCACTTCAATGTATTCATATCACTTGAGTTTCTTTACCTCATTAATTTGTGCAAAGATTTATCAAGGATATGAGTACATACCTTCGAATGATGTTGATGATGTGACATGTAGGTGAACTTGCTGTGGATGATCAATGTTGATGAAGATCATCTTAAGTTTGGAGCGATCCTTGTCCTTTTGGCTCACTTCTCACCTACATAGGTTAGTCATGCAAGGAAGACCATAATATATCCAAATGACAAGAGTGAATGGATTCAACAAATGGTTGTCAAAGATATGATTTTGTTGATTTCTTCCTTCTTCTCCGAAGAAGGGGTTGTTGATACTTGGCCATGTCAAGATTGCTTTTGATGAGAGTTGTTTGCAATCTTGTGGAGTGTAGTTCTTCCAAGTACCTACAAAAGGTTAGATGCAATAGAAGGTAGCATAGTTTTCCAAGATATAAGATAGTGTCAAATCAAAAGCATCATGGAATAGGCAATCAAACTCATTCCCTTGCATGCATCCAAGTGAGTCTAGCTCAAGTTTGAAGCATCAATGATGTTTAACTTGAAAGGCGTGGATGTCGCCTAGAGGGGGGGGTTGAATAGGCGCTTAAAATAATTACGGTTTAGGCTTGAACAAATGCGGAATAAAACTAACGTTTAATTTGTCAAGCACAAAACCTAAAACAACTAGGCTCACTATGTGCACCAACAACTTATGCTAAGCAAGATAAAAAACTAAGTGATAGAAATATATATGAAAATAAACAATATGGCTATCACGAAGTAAAGTGCATAAGTAAAGGGTTCTGGTAAGAGATAACCAAGACACACGAAGAAGATGATGTATCCCGAAGTTCACACCCTTGCGGATGCTAATCTCCGTTGGAGCAGTGTGGAGGCAAATGCTTCACAAGATGCCACTAAGGCCACCGTAATCTCCTCACGCCCTCGCACAATGCAAGATGTCGTGATTCCACTAAGGGACCCTTGAGGGCGGTCACCGAACCCATACAAACAAGGTTGGGGAAATATCCACAACTTAATTGGAGGATCCCAACAACACCACGAAGCTTCACCACAATGGCATATGGCTCCGAGGTGACCACAAATGCTCGGGGCAATCTCCACAACTAAATTGGAGACCCCGACGCTTGCCCGGAGCTTTACACCACAATGATTCAGCTCCGAGGCACCAGCAAGCTTCTAGGGATACCAAGTACCCAAGGGTAATAAGCTTCTCAACTTCTCACTTCCATATATCACCGTGGATAACTCAAACCGATGCACCAAATGCAATGGCAAGGGCACACGGAGAGCCCAAGTCCTTCTCTCCCAAATCCCACCAAAGCAACTAATGCTAGGCAGGAAAATGAGAGGAAGAACGAAGAAGAACACGAAGAACTCCAAGATCTAGACCCAAGGGGTTCCCCTCACTTAGAGGAGAAAGTGATTGGATCCATGGTCTCCATGGCGGCGGAGGGGCGAGAGCCCCTCCGAGATTGGATCTCTCTCTCTCTGTGTCCTTATGTTTCTGCGCTCCCAGATTCTGCACTTCACCATTTCTTAAATTCCCGGAGATCCGTAACTCCGATTGGGCTGAAATTTTAACACGATTTGCTTCCGGATATTGTATTTCTTGCAGCGAAAGAAGGGATCCAACCCCCTTAAGGAGTGGCCACAAGCCTGCCTGCTGCTGGCCCACCCCCTGGCCGCGGCGACAGGGCTTGTGGGCACTCCGTGCATCGCCTCGCGTTGATTCTTCTTCCCAAAAATCATAAATATTACAAAAAAATCCCCGTAAGTTTTTATTACGTTTGGACTTTGTTTGGTATGGATATTCTGTGGAAAAAAAACATGCAACAAACAGGAACTGGCACTGGGCACTGGAATAGAATATGGTGGTCGTGGAGAAGACAAAAAAGGAGGAGATAGTCTCGCATCAATAGGCATATTAACGGGCTATGGAGATGCCCATCAATAGATATCAATGTGAGTGAGTAGGGATTGCCACACAACGAATGCACTAGAGCTTATAAGTGTATGAAAGCTCACAAAAGAAACTAGTTGGTGTGCACCCAACTTGCTTGCTCACGAAGACCTAGGAAAATTTTGAGGAAGCCCGTCATTGGAATATATGAGACAAGTTATATAATGAAAATTTCCCACTAGTATATGGAAGTGACAACATAGGAGACTCTCTCTCATGAAGATCATAGTGCTATTTGAAGCACAAGTGTGGAAACATGATAGTAGCAATTATCCCTTCTCTCTTTCGTCTCATATTTTTGTGTGGGCTCTTTGGCCTCTCTTTTTTTGGTGGGCATCTTTGGCCCGTTTTTTGTAAATGGGCTTTGATGGCCTCTTTTATTTCCTCACATGGGACAATGCTCTATTAATAATGATCATCACACTTACAACTCAATACTTAGAGCAATGATGACTCTATATGAAATGCCTTCGGTGGTGTACCGTGACAATGATCTAGCATAGCAATGACATCAAAAAACGGACAAGCCATGGAAACATCATGCTAGGTATCTTACGTTCATGCAATGTCAATATGGAAGTGGTGGCACATGTCATGATACAGAATGGTGGTAGTTGCATGGCAATATATCTCAGAATGGCTATGAAAATGCCATAATAGGTAGGTATGGTGGCTGTTTTGAGGGAGGCTATATGGTGGGTGTAATGCACCAACGAAAGTTGCGCGGTACTAGAGAGGCTAGAAATGGTGGAAGGGTGAGAGTGCGTATAATCCATGGACTCAACATTATTCATAAAGAACTCACATACTTATTGCAAAAGTCTATTAGTCATCGAAACAAGGTACTACACGCATGCTCCTAGGGTAAAGGTTCGTAGGAGTTAACCATGGCGCCATCCCGACCTCCACACAAAGGATGACAATCAATAAATAAATCATGCTCCGACTTCATCACATAACGGTTCACCATACGTGTATGCTACGGGAATCACAAACCTTAACACAAGTATTTCTAAAAATACACAATTACTCACTAGCATGACTCTAATATCACATATTCATGTCGCAAAACTGTTGCAAGGAATCAAAAATATCATATTCATTGATCTACAAGTTTTATGTAGGATTTTATGACTAACCATGTGAATGACCAACTCCTGTTAACTCTCCAAATAGGTATAAGTGAAGCATGAGAGTTTAATTCTTTCTACAAAAGATATGCCCCGCTCTAACAAATATAAGTGAAGCAAAAGAGCATTCTACAAATGGCGGTTTTCTATGTGTAGGGAAACAGGCAATCCAAACTTCAAAAGATATAAGTGAAGCACAAGAAGCATTCTATAAAGCCAACCAAGGACTATCTCATACCAGCATGGTGCATAAAAGAAAAAGGAAAAATAAACACAAAAGACGCTCCAAGCATTTGCACATATCATGTGATGAATTAAAATATACCTCCGAGTAAAATTACCGATAGATTGTAGACGAAAGAGGGGATGCCTTCCGAGGCATCCCCAAGTTTAGACGCTTGAGTCTTCCTTGAATATTACCTTGGGGTGCTCGGGCATCCCCAGCTTAGGCTCTTGCCTCTCCTTATTCCTTCATCCATCGTGCTCTCACCCAAAACTTGAAAACTTCAATCACACAAAACTCAACAAAACTTCGTGAGATCCGTTAGTATAATAAAATAAATCACCACTTCAAGTACTGTTGTGAACTCATTCTAAATTCATATGAGCATTATATCTACTGTAATCCAACTTCACTATGGTTCATACCCCCCGATACTACCCATAGATTCATCAAAATAAGAGAACAATGCAAAGAAAACCGAATCTGTCAAAACAGAACAGTTTGTAGAAATATGTATATTCCGTATACTTCTGTTATCTCAAAAATTCTGAAAAATTACGAACATCTGGAAAATTTTCATATCAATCAGCAGAAAAAAGAATCAACTCAAAAGCTCTTCCAGAATAAAAAAAAAATCGTGAGAAGAAAGTTTTTGTCTTTTCTCAGCGTGATCAAACAACTATCACCCAAACTAATCGTAAAGGCTTTGCTTGGCACATTATTTTCTAAAAACACAAAGTAATTGTACAAGGGGATAATTATTTTTGTGATAAACTTCCATGAAAAATTCTACATTGTTTCCATGAGCATGAACACATGTGTTCAAGGTCGACCCTCATTTCCGCAATGCATCACCTTTCAATCGCTTCTCTTTTTGAAAAAGTTTTAAGTTCCCCTCTATATTTTTTTTGTTTTTAAACTAAATAAAAGAACTCAACAGAAATAAATGACTCTCTAAAACTTCCAGGTTGTCTCCCAGGCAGCGCTTGCTTTAAAGCCATTAAGCTAGGCATAAAGTGCTCAAGTAATGGATCTACCCGGATCACGAGGTATATCAAAGCCAATTTTAATTAGCAATGATTTGTAATTTAGTAGTGAGCACAAGGTAACATATATCATGCAATGACAAAGTCTAACACTCTTCCTATGCATTGGCATGTCATAAAAGAACAATTCATGCACACCAAGTAAGGCCAACACATAGCATAAGCAGTTTCTTGCAATTTTATCCTATTGGAAACATAGAGAGGTCGAGATGTAGTTCCTCTGTCATAATAATTGCAAGTAGGAGCAGCAAGCACATGCATATTATATTCATCAAAATCATCATGTGTAACATAAGGAACTATATCTAGCTCATCTTCATAAGCATCATTCATATTGGCATCATGGCAACAAGCATAGCAAGCATCAAGTTCATCAAAAAGGGACATTTCAAACGAATCCAAGGGATCATAGCTTTCATCCTTCGGTAAGAACGAAGGGAAATTAAACAATGTATGAGTTGAAGAGTTACTCTCATTAGAAGGTGGGCACGGGTAGCTAGTCCGCTCTTCCTCCTTTTGTTCTTCGCTCTCTTCGTCATCTTTTTCATCTAATGAGCTCACAGTTTCAGCATTTTCTTCTTCCATAGTTTCCTGCAAAATAATAGTCTCTTCTTGGGCAGCATAGGATTTCTCCTTAAATCGTTCAATATGGGCATTATATTCATAATTAGTATAACAATAACGAAGCATAGCCAAATTTTCAGATCGGTAAGGAGCATCATCATTATCATCACACCTTTTAAACAGAGCCTCAATTTCATAAGCACCCATAAAAGCAACAAACTCTTCTATTTGATCCACATCATAGTAATCATATATACCATTAGCATAAGAAGCCAAGGTTCTATGATCATTAAATTCACAAGAAAAGGGAAGGTGTGGAGCCTTCATCCTAGAGCAACAAGTAACACCATGTCTCTTGCATAGTTCCCAAGCATACCATTTCAACAAATGGATTTGATCCCATAAAAGTTTCCCTTTTTGAGTCAAGCGATAATCCCTAAAGAATTCACGTTGATCCAACGTGTATCCCATTATATAATTGAATGGGGCTTTCTCAGGATTATTAAAGAAGTATATAATATTTTCCACGTAACGAGCATCGAGGGTTTTAGGAGGTTCCCCATCTCCATGAGTAGCAAGTACACCTAATTTTTTGGTATTTCGTGTTCCATATCCATAACTAAAGATAGAGAACAACTTAGAACAGCAAATAATTCTACTTAGTGATAAACCAAACAAGCACACACGAGGATATTCACCCCATGCTATTGCTCCCTGGCAACGGCGCCAGAAAAAGGTCTTGATAACCCACAAGTATAGGGGATCAATTGTAGCCTTTCTCGATAAGTAAGAGTGTCGAACCCAACGAGGAGCTAAAGGTAGGACAAATATTTCCTTAAGTTCTATCGACCACCGATACAACTCTACGCACACTTTACGTTCGCTTTACCTAGAACGAGTATGAAACTAGAAGTACTTTGTAGGAGTGATAGGATAGGCTTGCAAGAAAGTAAAGAACACGTAAATAAAACTAGGGGCTGGTTAGATAAAGAAACAACTACGAGTGTCTAACGAGTGTGGAAAAGTGGTGGTAGGAGTTGCGGAATTGTCCCTAAGGAATTGACTACATTACTAGATCGATATCAAGTATCATGTGGGAGAGGCCTCTCTAGCTTGTCATCCCTTACTTGGAATTCTGTGCACTTATGATTGGAAATATTAGCAAGCGTCTGCAACTACTAACGTTCATTAAAGTAAAACCCAACCATGGTCCACCTTCAATCCCATATGCATCAATTTCTATGCTAGGTTTGAAGCTTCTATCACTCTAGCCTGCCAATACATAGTCCTATAAACATACAACTAACCCTATGGTGTGATCCACGCGCGTGATCATATGATGGGAACCAAAGAACAGCAACATAACCACAAGCAAATTAAACCAATCATAGCAATTCATCAATCACCGATAGGACAACGATAATCAACTCAGACATCATAGGATAGCAACACATCATTGGATAATAATATGTAGCATAAAGAACCATGTTCAAGTAGAGGGTACAACGGGTTGCGGGAGAGTGGGCCGTTGAATATAGATGGGGGAAGGTGATGGAGATGTTGGTGAAGATGAAGGAGGTGTTGGTGTAGATCGCTATCACGCGATGCTGTCCCGGGCAGCATTCCGGCGCCGCCGGGAGAGAGGGGGAGAGAGCCCCCTCCTTATTCTTCTTCCTTAACCTTCTCCCTAGATGGGAGAAGGGTTTCCCCTCTGGTCCATGGTCTCGATGGCGGCGGAGGGGCGAGAGCCCCTCCGAGATTGGATCTCTCTCTGTGTCCTTCTGTTTCTGCGCTCCCAGATTCTGCGTTTCACCGTTTCTTAAATTCCCGGAGATCCGTAACTCCGATTGGGCTGAAATTTTAACACGATTTTCTTCTGGATATTATCTTTCTTGCAGCGAAAGAAGGGCTCCAACCGCCTTAAAGAGTGGCCACAAGCCTGCCTGCCATAGGCCCACCCCCTGGCCGCGGCGACACAGCTTGTGGGCACTCCGTGTATCGTCTCGTGTTGATTCTTCTTCCAAAAAATCATAAATATTCCAAAACAAATCCCCGTAAGTTTTTATTACATTTGGACTTCGTTTGGTATGGATATTCTGCGAAACAAAAAACATGCAACAAACAGGAACTGGCACTAGGCACTGGATCAATATATTAGTCCCAAAAATAGTATAAAAAGTTGCCAAAAGTATATGGAAGTTATAGAATATCGGCATGAAACAATCAAAAATTATAGATACGGCGGAGACGTATCAAGTACTCCTCCTCATGGGAGCGGTACTACCGCTCGGTAGGTTCACCAGCCATGCTGAGGAAAATAGGATGGGCAAATAAAGTCCGATAGAGCGGTACTACCGCTCGGTAGGTTCACGAGCCATGCCGAGGCAAAAAGGATGCGCAAATAAAGTCCGACGGAGCGCTCGGCACAAGCGGTATTACTGCTCGCCACAGAAATTGCCTTAACTTTCGCATACAGACTCCAAATTCAACGAAACCAAGTTTGTTGGAAAGCTAACGACATGGGCTTACACAATCTTGATAGAAATATCAATTAGAAGCAAGTGAAAAAAGGCCCATAATAAAATGGTGAGAACCCTTCCTTGAATAAGACAGTAAAAACTCCCAACATCGAAAACATCATAGAAGATGCATATGGACTCCGTTTTCGATGAACTCGAGCTTGTCATGAAGATGACCATAAACTCTAAAAGTCACAAAGAGAAACACCAAACAAGAACCAATAAGTATGATGCAAGGATGCAAATGGTTTGAGCTCTCAACGAATGATACGATGAAGCTACTCACTTGAGAGCCCCCCTTGACAGTACGGCAATCTATCCTAAAACAGAAAACCCATGAAGGGCAAACAATAAACTTGGCAAACACATTGCCAACCTTATCCTTCCCAAGATAATATATATCATCAATAATGATTGGGTTGGATAAATTACCTCTCGTCCAAGAAGAAGCGAAGTGACCCTTCTCACGACATAATTAGCAACATCTACCCTTTAATTTCTTCCCTATTGATTTCTCAACATGAGGAGTGTTGGCTTGGGTCTTCTTGGGAAGAGGCCTTTCTTTAACTAGTAGTTGAGTATGTGATTGAACTTGTGGCTGCTTCCCTTGTTGCTTGGGACTTTGGGGCTTCTTCTTTAGTGGGCAAGATCTAACATGGTTCCCTTCAACTTTGCACTTGAAGCAAATAATCTTGGCCGAATTCTTGACTTGTTCTTGGCCCTTCTTCTTGAAGTTTTTGGACTTCTTCTTCTTGTTGGAGTTGAATCCAAGTCCATCTTTGTCATTCAGGGATTTTTGCCCACATAAGACATTGTTGAGTGTGGACATCCGTTCATGACTCTTTTCCAAGTCTTTCTTCAAATAAGTGACTTGGGCCTTGAGCTCTTCGATTTCCTCTACATGGTTAATGTCAACACAAGTACTAGAGGAAGTATAAGATTCATTGTTAAAGCAACAAGGCAATGAAAGTAATTCATCACAAGAGGTAGCAACGTTATGAGTAGAAGAATTACGAGGACTAGCACATGGCAATATAGCATTTTGACTAGAAGTAGTGCCACTGTCCAGATGAGGCTCACTTGATGTTACCTTGGTAGTAATAACCTCGTGAGCTAATTTTAGCACATTATGGGATGCTAGAAGATCATCATGAGAGCTTGTGAGCATTACATGACTTTCTTCCAATTTCCCATAATTGCTAGATAGCAACTCAAGTTGGGCCCTTAGCTCAACATTCTCCTTTAAAATGGATGCTTCACAAGAAGTAGAGTTAGTAGCACACGCATCATCATTAGCAATAAGAGTATAAGGCAACTTGGCAAGCTCTTTAGCATAAGAAGCTTCAAGTTGAGCATGAGACTCGGTGAGTTCGATGAGCGAACTCTTAATAGCCCTTGAGCCATTTTCGAGGTGATCATAGTCCTCATGGAGTTTATCATGTGCAACTTCAAGCTTATCATTTTTAGTTCTAAAATCATTAGCCACCTCGAGAGCTCTATCATGAGATTCCTTTAATCTAGATAATTCGAGAGCAAAGGTCTCCTCAAGAGATTCCTTGGTGGTTTGTTCATTTTCAAGAGATTGAGATAGCTCCGTGATCTCATTAGCGTAATCACGCTCATGACCTTCCATTCTCTCAATGGTGGCCTCATGCAAACCAAGATGAGATTCCAACTCCTTAATATATTTCTTGCCCTTAGTGGCAATAGACATGATTTCCATGAAGTTGGAACAAGCAAGTTTATTCTTATAAAGAGATTTAAAAATCATTTCACCCTTAGTTTTTAAGGATACAATATCATCACTCTCTTCATCTTTATCCTCATTCTCATTATTATCAACATCATAATTATGAGATTTATTGGGATTCAAAGTAGGAGATACCTTTGAAGCCTTAGCCATAAGGAAAAAGTGAGAAACAATAGATGATGACGTTGGATCCCTTGAAGCATCATTTAAGGCCACATCTTGTTCCATGGACTGATGGATTTCCTCTACATTGTTAGCACAACAACTCTAGGAAATAGATACATTTTTATCATGGAAACAAGATATAGAAAGCATATCATCATGAGATTTAGTCAAGCAGTTTTTACATGATATGCACGGACTATCAATACAAGCATGTAAAACATTTAGAGTGCTCAAAGTGTTAACGCCCAAAGATGAAGCATCGCAATAATATAGTGATGAAGGATCATCAACAATAAGCCCACTATCATCATTGCAATGATCTCCACTACTCACCATATCATTACCTTGTGGCAATCCACATGTAGGTGAAGTAGATGAAGTTGAGAAGACCACACGACCGGAGGTGGAGGGAGAACAATCATTCCCACAAATCTTGGACGTACCATATTTATCTTGAAGCTTTGTCCACAACTCGTGAGCATCCCGGAATGACATGAGTTGAAATATAACTACATTGCTCAAAGCATCAAAAAGCACATTAGAAGCTTGAGCATCGAGATAAGAGTTTTTCTCATCCTCTAAAGATATATTTTGAGAATCCTTTGGAGGATAAAAACCCATATCTACAATTCGCTCTAAATTTGGGTCCAAGACCCGAAAGTGAGTAAGCATGCAAATTATCCAAACATCAAAATTTGTGCCATCGAAACTAAGAGTGTCAGTGAATCCTAAACCCCTAGTCGACATTCTTACTCTCTAGGTGGTTAAACCTAATAAAGAGAGACCTAGCTCTTATACCAATTGAAAGGACATGGATATCGCCTAGAGGGGGGTGGTGAATAGGCGCTTCAAAATAATTACGATTTAGGCTTGAACAAAGGCCGAATAAAACAAACGTTTAATTTGTAAAGCACAAAACCTAAAACAACTAGGCTCACCTACGTGCACCAACAACTTATAATATGCAAGATAAACAACTAAGTGATAGCAAGATATATGACAAGAAACAATATGGCTATCACAAAGTAAAGTGCATAAGTAAAGGGTCCGGGTAAGAGATCAATGAGGCACGCGGAGACGATGATGTATCCTGAAGTTCACACCCTTGCGGATGCTAATCTCTGTTGGAGCAGTGTGGAGGCACAATGCTCCCCAAGATGCCACTAAGGCAACCGTAATCTCCTCACGCCCTCGCACAATGCAAGATGCCGAGATTCCACTAAGGGACCCTTGAGGGCAGTCACCGAACCCGTACAAACAAGGTTGGGGCAATCTCCACAACTTAATTGGAGGCTCCCAACAACACCACGAAGCTTCACCACAATGGCATATGGCTTCTAGGTGACCAAAAATACTCGGGGCAATCTCCACAACTTAATTGGAGACCCCGACGCTTGCCCGGAGCTTTACACAACAATGATTGAGCTCCGAGGAACCACCAAGCTTCTAGGGGTACCAAGTACCCAAGGGTAATAACCTTCTCAACTTCTCACTTCCACGTATCACCATGGAGAACTCAAACCGATGCACCAAATGCAATGTCAAGGGCACACGGAGTGCCCAAGTCCTTCTCTCCCAAATCCCACCAAAGCAACTAATGTCAGGGAGGAAAATGAGAGGAAGAACGAAGAAGAACACGAAGAACTCCAAGATCTAGACCCAAGGGGTTCCCCTCACTTAGAGGACAAAGTGATTGGTGGAGATCTAGATCTCCTCTCTCTTTTCCCTCAAGAACTAGCAAGAATCATTCGAGGGATTGAGAGTTAGCAAGCTCGAAGAAGGTCAACAATGGGGAAGAACACGAGCTAAAGAGATAAGGTTCAATGGGGGAATAATACCCCCTTTTATAGGTGGGGGAAAAACCAACCGTTATGCTTCACAACTCGCACAGAGCGGTACTACCACTCATGGGAGCGGTACTACCGCTCGGTAGGTTCACCAGCCATGCTGAGGCAAAAAGGATGCGCAAATAAAGTCCGACGGAGTGGTACTACTGCTCGTGGGAGCGGTACTACCGCTCGGTAGGTTCACCAGCCATGCCGAGGCAAAAAAGATGCACAAATAAAGTCCGACGGAGCGGTACTACCGCTCCACGAGCGGTACTACCGTTTGGCACAAGCGGTACTACTTCTCGCCACAGAAACTGTCTTAACTTTCGCATACGGACTCCGTATTCAACGAAACCAAGTTTGTTGGAAAGCTAACGACATGGGCTAACACAATATTAATAGAAATATCAATGAGAATCAAGTGAGAAAATTCCCATAAGAAAATGGTGGGAACCCTTCCTCGAATAAGACCGATAAAAACTCCCAACATCGAAAACATCATAGAAGATGCATATGGGCTCCGTTTTCGATGAACTCGAGCTTGTCATGAAGATGAACATATGCTCTAAAAGTAAGAAAGAGAAACACCAAACAAGTACCAAGAAGTATGATGCAAGGATGCAAATGGTTTGAGCTCTCAACGAACGATACGATCAAGCTACTTACTTGAGAGCCCCCCTTGACAGTACGGCAATCTATCTTAAAACAGAAAACCTATCAAGGGCAAACCTATAACTTGCACCTCGTCATCTTGAGCTACATGACGATGATCTTGGCTTCCTCAAGATGGACCACCTTTCTTGATTGCATTGGCTTGATGAAGACTAGTTGATTGCTCCCTCATACACACTATGGGTGAGCCGCTCTTCAGCATATCTCCACAAGTCCATTGCCACACAATGGACGACAAGCTTCAAACATGATATCTTCGTGATGATCCACTTGAACTTGCACACCGCAATCTTGATGATGACACCACTTGACGTCATCCTTCATGGGTTGTATGAGACCTTCCTCTTGACGCAAGCCCATGGAAACACACCTAACCCCACATAGAACTCTCACAAAGACCTTGGGTTAGTACACAAACACGTAATGGACAATGCTTACCATACCATGGGATCACTTCATCCCTCTCGGTACATCTTGTACGCTTTGTGTGTTGATCATCTTGATTTACTCTTTGTCTGACAATCTTGATCAATCTTGTGTCTCTATGACCATTCTTTGGATAATACCTTGAATACCACCTTGGTCATCATATAGACTCCTTGAACCCAACAGATGGACTCCAAGAAGTGCCTATGGACAAATCCTATAAATATAACTTAAGGCAACCATTAGTCCATAGGAATTGTCATCAATTACCAAAACCACATATGGAGAGATATTCTCTAACACAACTCACTCCTCAAATGACAAAACACTTTCTCATCAAGTTGTTTGGTAAGCATATCAGCTAATTGTTTATCGATACGAACATGCTTGAGATCTATATCTCCTTTACCAACATGATCACGAATGAAATGACGTCACACTTGAATATGTTTTGTTCTAGAATGTTGCACAAGATTATAGGCAATTTTAATAGAACTTTTTATATCCATTTGGTAAAGAGTAATATCATGGTGATTGGTATAAGCGAGAAGAATGCGAATAACTTCAAGTCTAGCAACGGGGGCATAGGTCTCACCGTAGTCCATACCTTCGACTTGCATGTATCCTTGGGCTACGAGACATGCCTTGTTGCATATGAGTTGTCCATCTTCATCTTGCTTGTTGTTGTTGACGGTGTAATTTCCTTGAGGTTGTGGTGAGGAAGGTTGAGGTGGATCATCATGATGAACTTCTTGCTCTTCTTCATCATGTCATGTATCGCTTGTGGATGCCTCCATGTTGTTCTGTGGTTCGCCTTGACGCGAAGTAGGGGATTCCACTTGAGTTGATGAAGTACTCTCCTTCACCTCCATGGGATGAATCTTGCCAATAGATAAATCTTGGATGGCTTCCGAAGGTTCCTTATCTCCTACATCATTTGGAAATTGTTCGACTTGCGAACCATTAGTCTTAAGAAACTTCACATGTACCGTCTCTTCAACTTTTTGAGTGAAGTTGTTGTAGATACATAAGTGTGAGAGTTCGATCCATAACCAAGTAGGAAACCTTCATAAGATTTAGGAGCAAATTTATAGCGACGATGCTTATCAAGAATGTACCACTTAGAGCCAAATACTCGAAAGTATCCAACTTGGGGTTTGTTACCGGTGAGTAGCTCGTATGCCGTTTTACCAAGAAGCTTGTGTAGGTAAAGTCGGTTTATGGCATGGCAAGCTATTTCCATGACTTCTGCCCAAAAATGTCTTGGCCTCTTGTATTTGTCAAGCATCATTCTGGCCATGTCTATGAGAGTCCGGTTCTTCCTCTCAACAACTCCATTTTGTTGAGGTGTGTACATCGCCGACAAATCATGTGAGATACCATGTTCTTCAAGAGAAGTATCCACATTCGTGTTCTTGAACTCCGTTCCATTGTTGCTCTGAACCTTTTTTATCTTCACTTCAAATTGATTTTGAGCTTTCCGAGCGAAGTTCTTGAAGATCTTTTGTACCTGCAACTTATCATCAAGAAAGAATACCCACGTAAATATGGAAAAATCATTAACAATGACTAAACCATAAGAATTTCCTCCAAGGATTTTGTAAGCATTGGGACCAAAGAGATCCATGTGAAGCAGCTCGAGTGGTCTTCTTGTAGTCATGATGTTCTTCACGGGATGACTTCCACCAACTTGCTTTCCTGCTTGACAAGCACTACAAAGTCTATCTTTGTCAAAGATAACATCTTTAACACCAAGAATATAATCACCTTTGATAAGTTTGTCAAGATTACGCATACCAACATGTCCTAATCTTCTATGCCACAGCTAACCTTTAGAAGATTTTGCAATAAGACATGTACGAGGTTTGATTTTTTAGTGAAATCGACAATGTATATGTCACCTCTATGAAAACCAGTAAATACAATGTTATGGTTGTCTCTATGAAACACTCATTAGTCAACTTTCATAAATAGCACATCGAAACCAAAGTCTGCTAGTCTAGATACAGAGAGAAGATTGTAACCAAGGGATTCAACAAGCATGGCATTTTGAATGGAACTGTCATAAGATATGGCCACCTTACCAAGACCAAGTACCTTGCCCTTGGAGTTATCTCTAAAGGTCACATACCTTCGCGGTCCAAGGTTTGATGTGAGCTCATGGAACATGTCTTTATCTCGGGTCATGTGATCGGTGCATCCACTGTCAAGTATCCACTCCTTTCCTCCGACCATGTAGTCTCTAAGGTTTGCCATAAGACTAAGGTTCCTCATGGCCTTCTCATACTCAATGTCAAACTCCTCATCTTCATCGTAGTAGCCATGCTCCACATGGTCATTATTGGATGAAGTTCCCTCATCATAAGAAACAAGAATTTCATCAGACATTTGACTATGACAATTTCATATCTATGCATGTGAATGGCTTCAACAATGATTTTGTTAATAGTAATGACATCTCCTTTAGCACGCATGAGGTCACGAAGCTCAAATAAACATTTACCAAAATTAGGATCATTTGGCTTCATTTTGTGAAAGGCAATGCATTTGTGGATAATGATATCAAGATTTTTCAAGGAATAATTTGGCTATCTTTCCTCTAAGTCTTTCCACAAAGTATGAGCACACTCAAAGTTTTGCATTTGATAAAGCACATCTCTTGGTAGTCCACTAATGATTAGATTAACACTATTAAGATTACCGAGCATATCAATTTCATCATCATGAGAAGGATGTACGAGATCAATGGGAGGCACATAGGGATATTCAGCATACTCGCAAAAATGGAATTCATCAAATATATAAAGCATTTCATCTTTCCATTGTCTATAATACTCACCGTTGAGAATGGGCACTCTACAACTAAAAATCCCCGAACTAGTCACATTCATCTTCCTCCAATGGTGATTAAACCAAGGTTTTGGAGATCTTGCTCTGATACCAATCGAGGGATCGATAGAAGGTGTGTCTAGAGGGGGTGCATAGACTACTTTCATAAATTAAATACTAGCCTTTTCCCAAATTAATGGTTGGCAGATTTTAGTGAGTCTAACAAGTCTAGTGCACCCTACACATGCTAGTCAACAAATATGGAAGTGGAAAGTAAAGACTTTGCACATGTAGTAAGGAGTAGAGTTTAGGAGATCAAACGTAAAGAGGTTGACATGGCGTTTTTGGCATGTTCCGATAGGTGGTGCTATCGTACGTCCATGTTAGTGGAGACTTCAACCCACGGATGGTAACGGCTGCGAGAGTCCACGGAGGGCTCCACCCACAAGGGGTCCACGAAGAAGCGGCCTTGTCTATTCCACCAAGGCTTCCGTCCACATAGGACTAGCCTCACTCATGGTAGATCCTTCACGGTGTAGGCGATCTCCTTGCCCTTACAAACATCTTGGTTCAACTCCACAACATGAAGTAGGAGGCTTCCAAGCAACACCTAACAAATCTAGGAGGCACCATACTCTAAAAGGTAATAGATCTTGTAGAACGATGAACTCCTTGCCCTTGTGCTTCTAAAGATAGTCTCCTCAACACTCAATCATTCTGTCACAGAATAGGCATCGGTAGGAGAGATTGAATTCATGGAAAGCAACTTGGGGAGGCTAGAGATCAAGTTTCAAATGAATGAATTCGAATATCTTGATCTCAACACATGAGTAGGTGGCTCTCTCTCAGAAAAATGGATCTGGCAATGAAGTGTGTGTTCTAAGTGCTTCCTCTATGAATGAGAGGTTGGTAGAGTGGTATATATAGGAAGCACCCAAAATCCAACCGTTACACCTAAAGTGACCAACTTGGTGACATCAAAGTCATAAACTCGGTGGTACCGACTTGCACAAAAGGCAGCAACTTTTGAATCTCGGCGAGACCGATATAAATTGTTCGGTAACGTAGCATAAATTCAAAAAAATTCCTACGCATATTCATATCTTCCTATGGAGAGACCAACAACGAGAGAGGGGTGAGAGCATCATCATACCTTTCAAGATCTCTAAGTGGAAGCGTTACTAGAACGCGGTTGATGGAGTCGTACTCGCGGTGATTCAGATCGCGGTGTGATTCCGATCTAGTGCCAAACCACAGCACCTCCGCATTCAACACACGTGCAGCCCGGTGACGTCTCCCACACCTTGATCCGGCAATGAGGAGGGAGAGGTTGGGGAAGATCTCCGGCAGCACGACGGCGTGGTGTCGATGGATAGACGAGGTCTCCCGGCAGGGCTTCGCCAAGCACTGGCAGAGAGGAGGAGAAAGAAGGGCAGGGCTGCGCCGAGGGAGAGGGAAAATTGTGTCTCCAAAAGCCCAAAAGTGCCCACTATATATAGGGGGGGAGGGGTTGCGCCCACTTGAGGGTTTCCCTCTCCTGGGGGGCGCGGCAGCCCTAGAGGTGGGGAGGTGCGGCGGCCAAGGGGGGAGGAGGGGTGGCGCACCCCTCTGGTGGGCCTTACGCCCACCTGCGCTAGGGTTCCCCCCTCTCTCCCTTCTTCCTGTGCCATGGGCTGAGTGGGGGGTGCACCAGCCCACCTAGGGGCTGGTTCCCTCCCGCACTTGGCCCATCTAGCCTCCCGGGGTCGTTGCCCCCTTCCGGTGGACCCCCGGGGCCACCTCTAGTGGTTCCGGTGGTCCCGGTACGTTACCGGTGACGCCCGAAACACTTCCGGTGTCCGAAACCATCCGTCATATATATCAATCTTTACCTCCGGACCATTTCGGAGCTCCTCGTGACGTCCGGGATCTCATCCGAGACTCCGAACAACTTTCGATAACCTCGTATAACAATTCCCTATAACCCTAGCGTCATCGAACCTTAAGTGTGTAGACCCTACGGGTTCGGGAGACAAGCAGACATGACCGAGACACCTCTCCGACCAATAACCATCAGCGGGGTCTGGATACCCATGGTGGCTCCCACTTGCTCCACGATGATCTCATCGGATGAACCACGATGTCAAGGATTCAATCAATCCCGTATACAATTCCCTTTGTCTGTCGGTATAGAACTTCCCCGAGATTCGATCGTTGGTATACCTATACCTTGTTCAATCTCGTTACCGGTAAGTCTCTTTACTCGTTCCGTAGCACGTCATTGTGTGACTAACTCCTTTAGTCACATTGAGCTCATGATGATGTTCTAACGAGTGGGCCCAGAGATACCTCTCCGTCACACGGAGTGACAAATCCCGATCTCGATTCATACCAACCCAACAGACACTTTCAGAGGTACCCGTAGTGCACCTTTACAGTCACCCAGTTACGTTGTGACGTTTGATACACCCAAAGCACTCCTACGGTATCCGGGAGTTGCGCAATCTCACGGTCGAAGGAAAAGACACTTGACATTAGAAAAGCTTTAGCATACGAACAATACGATCTAGTGCTACGCTTAGGATTGGGTCTTGTCCATCACATCATTCTCCCAATGATGTGATCCCGTTATCAATAACATCTAATGCCCATGACCTGGAAACCATGATCATCTATTGACTAACGAGCTAGCCAACTAGAGGCTTGCTAGGGACACATTGTGATCTATTTATTCACACATGTATTACTGTTTCCTGTTAATACAATTATAGCATGAACAATAGACGATTATCATGAACAAGGAAATATGATAATAACCATTTTATTATTGCCTCTGGGGCATATTTCCAACAGTCTCCCACTTGCACTAGAGTCAATAATCTAGTTACATTGTGATGTATCGAACACCCATAGCATTATGGTGTTGATCATGTTTTGCTCGTGGAAGAGGTTTAGTCAACGGGTCTACAACATTCAGATCCGTGTGTACTTTACAAATCTCTATTACTCCACTCTGGACATGGTCCTGGATGGAGTTGTAGCGGCGTTTGATGTGCTTCGTCTTCTGGTGAAACCTGGGCTCCTTGGCTATGGCAATGGCCCCAGTGTTATCATAGAAGAGTGTCATTGGAACCGACACGCTTGGAACCACTCCAAGGTCGGTGATGAGCTCCTTCATCCAAATTCCTTCATGAGCCACTTCTGAAGCAGCTATGTACTCCGCTTCACATGTAGATGCTGCCACGACTTCTTAGTTGCTGCTGCACCAGCTCACTGCCCCACCATTCAAACATATATGTATCCGGTCTGTGACTTAGAGTCATCCGGATCTGTGTCAAAACTAGCGTCTACGTAACCCTTTACGACGAGCTCTTCGTCACCTCCATAAACGAGAAACATTTCCTTAGTCCTTTTAAGGTACTTAAGGATATTCTTGATCGATGTCCAGTGTTCCATACCGGCATCACTTTGGTACCTCCCTACCAAACTTATGGCAAGGTTTATATCAGGTCTGGTACACACCATGCCATACATAAGAGAGCCTACGGCTGAAGCGTAGGGGACAGAACTCATCTTCTCTCTATCTGCTGCCGTGGTCAGCGACTGAGTCTTACTCAATCTCATACCTTGCAAAACTGGCAAGAACCCTTTCTTTGAGTTTTCCATATTGAACTTCTTCAATATCTTGTCAATGTATGTGCTTTGCGAAAGACCTATGAGGCATCTCGATCTATCTCTATAGATCTTGATGCCTAATATGTATGCAGCTTCTCCAAGGTCCTTCATTGAAAAACTCTTGTTCAAATAGACTTTATGCTCTCCGACATATCTATATTATTCCCCATCAATAATATGTCATCCACATACAGTATGAGGAAAGCTACAGAGCTCCCACTCACTTTCTTGAACAGACAGGCTTCTCCATAAACCTGTATGAACCCAAACGCTTTAATCACCTCATTAAAGCGAATGTTCCAACTCCGAGATGCTTGCACCAGCCCATAGATGGAGCGCTGGAGCTTGCACACTTTGTTAGTATCCTTAGGGTCGACAAAACCTTCTGGTTGCATCATATACAACTCTTCCTTAAGGTTCCCGTTAAGGAACGTTGTTTTGACGTCCATTTGCCAAATTTCATAATCATAAAAGGCGGCAATTGCTAACATGATTCGGACTGATTTCAGCTTCGCTACGGGAGAGAAAGTTTCTTCGTAGTCAATTCCTTGAATTTGTCGAAAACCCTTTGCGACAAGTCGAGCTTTATAAACGGTTACATTACCGTTCGCATCAGTCTTCTTCTTGAAGATCCATTTATTTTCTATGGCTCGCCGGTCATCGGGCAAGTCCACCAAAGTCCATACTTTGTTCTCATACATGGATCCTATCTTGGATTTCATAGCTTCAAGCCATTTGTTGGAATCCGGGCCCGACATTGCTTATTCATAGTTCAAAGGTTCACCGTTGTCTAACAACATGATTTCCATTACACGGTTGCCATACCACTCTGGTGCAGAGCGTACCCTTGTGGACCTTCGTGGCTCAGTAGTAACTTGATCCTAAGCTTCATGATCATTATCATAAACTTCCTCTTCAGTTGGTGTAGGCGCCACATGAACAACTTCCCGCGCTGCGCTACTATCCTGTTCGAGAGGGGGTGTAATTACCTCATCAAGTTCTACTTTCCTCCCACTTACTTCTTTCGAGAGAAACTATTTCTCTAGAAAGGATCCGTTCTTGGCAACAAAGGTTTTACCTTCGGATCTAAGATAGAAGGTATACCCAATAGTTTCCTTAGGGTATCCTATGAATACGCATTTCTCCGCTTTGGGTTCGAGCTTTTCTGGTTGAAGTTTCTTCACATAAGCATCGCAGCCCCAAACTTTAAGAAACGACAACTTAGGTTTCTTGACAAACCATAGTTCATACGGTGTCGTCTCAACGGATTTAGACGGTGCCCTATTTAAAGTGAATGCTGCAGTTTCTAATGTGTATCCCCAAAATGATAACGGTAAGTCGGTAAGTGACATCATAGATCGTACCATATCTAATAAAGTGTGATTACGATGTTCAGACACTCCGTTGCATTGCGGTGTGCCAGGTGGCGTCAGTTGTGAAACGATTCCACACTTCCTTAGGTGTGTGCCAAACTCGTGACTCAAATATTCTCCTCCACGATCAGATCGTAGACACTTAATTTTTCTGTCACGTTGATTCTCGACCTCACTCTGAAATTCCTTGAACTTTTCAAATGTCTCAGATTTGTGCTTCATCAAGTAGATATACCCATACCTACTCAAATCATCGGTGAGAGTGAGAACATAACAATAGCCACCGCGAGCTTCAACGTTCATTGGACCACACACATCAGTATGTATTATTTCCAATAAGTCGGTTGCTCTCTCCAATATACCTGAGAATGGAGTCTTAGTCATCTTGCCCATGAGGCACGGTTCGCATGTGTCAAATGATTCAAAGTCAAGAGACTCTAATAGTCCATCAGTATGGAGCTTCTTCATGCGCTTAACGCCGATATGACCAAGGCGGCAGTGCCACAAGTATGTGGGACTATCATTATCAACTTTACATCTTTTGGTACTCACACTCTGAATATGCGTAACATCACGATCGAGATTCATCAAGAATAAACCATTCACCAGCGGAGCATGACCATAAAACATATCACTCATATAAATAGAACAACCATTATTCTCTGACTTAAATGAGTAGCCGTCTCGCATTAAGCAAGACCCTGATACGATATTCATGCTCAAAGCTGGTACTAAATAACAATTATGAAGGTTTAAAACTAATCCCGATGGTAGATATAGAGGTAGCGTGCCGACGGCGATCACATCGACTTTGGAGCCATTCCCGACGCGCATCGTCACCTCGTCCTTGGCCAGTCTCCGCTTATTCTGCAGTTCCTGCTCTGAGTTGCAAATGTGAGCAACAGCACCGGTATCAAATACCCAGGAGCTACTACGAGTGCTGGTAAGGTACACATTAATAACATCTATATCACATATACCTTTAACATTGCCGGCCTTCTTGTCCGCTAAGTATTTGCGGCAGTTCCGCTTCGAGTGACCCTTTCCCTTGCAATAGAAGCACTCAGTCTCAAGCTTGGGTCCATTCTTTTTATTCTTCCCGGCATCTGGCTTACCGGGCGCGGCAACGGCTTTGCCGTCTTTCTTGAAGTTCTTCTTACCCTTGCCTTTCTTGAAACTAGTGGTCTTGTTGTGTAGCGACCCGACTCAAGACGAGTCAAGCCTCTGGTGTTTCCGTACCATCCCAAGATCATGCTGGTACACACTCAGTACATAATGTATATATTCAAGAGTTCAATCACACAGTTTTATTAATCGAAATCTCATAAAGAGTACTTTATTACAATAAAGGATTACAATAAAGTGGCTGAAGGCCATCTCATGAGATATCTAACGAGGACTAGCGGAAGCATCAGGTAGACGAGTCCATCCAACTCCAAGGGCATGTCGCTGAGTGTAGAACGTAGCCTCACTCCTGGTCGGAAAAGTACTCTGCAACATGATACGTTGCAACAGTGTAGGTCGGCATATTGAATATGCCGGCAAGTCATCAAAGAGAGGAGTAAAATAATAATCAACTATCTCTACATGCATATTTGGCCGGTGGGGCTATGAGTTTTGCATAAAGCCAGTTTTATCCTACAACAAGAGGGGTTGGAAGCAAAATATTACTACATTGCTTGTTGTTAACGAGATAGTTCCGCCAACCAATTCCCGTACCCGAATAGTTGTTAACACCCACATCATTATTAAGTTGTGTCGAGAGTTCAGGGGGATTTCAATGCCTTCGGCTCAAGTTGTCCATGACCGTGGACACGGCTAATCGATTAGGTTGGGCACTCTGCAGAGTTTTGCACACGTTCCCCACAAGATTTGATCGCCTCCGTGTTTGTCCTCGCACTTCAGGGTGTTTGAAGACCGGATGATCAAAACATGGTCTTTCAACGGGTCCCTCTGAATCCCTGTCGGTGCCCATCCATTCCTACCGTCCTTCTACATCTGCTAGCACCGCCTGTCCAGAGTCGCCGCGTTGTCCAACCAAGCCAGAGACCATAATGACTTGTGGCTGTGCAGGTAAGCCTTGAGTCTTGAAGTCTCCGTCCGTCTCTTCGAGCCTGGGTGAAGCTTTCCGCAGGATGTCATGGCCTCTCCAGCATCCCGGGCATCCACTGGGTTCTCCAGGGAGCCGATCAACCGTCCTTCACCCAGAGTTCCATTGCGTCCGAGGTCTTGAAAATCTTGTCTTAACCGGTCTTGATTATTTAATCAACCTCGCACCACTCGTGTTATGCACTCAACCGAAAACCCGTCTACTCAAGCATAGAAATAAGAAATTGTCGTCCCGGGGCCAAGTATCGGGGTTGTTGTGTGCCTACCACATGATACTACAACTTACACTAAAATTTCCAAGTCCCTAGGCAGCATGCAAATTGGGCAAAGAAAGGTGAACTACCATGCATCGAAAACATAGGAAAATAACATGATCAAAATGACTTGCCTTGATGATAGTGGTCTTGATCGAGCGCTTCTAAGTAACACGCTTCGCACTCCAGATGATCTACCGATACAAACACAAAACACACCATAAGCACTACAATCAAGCAACAAGTAAAAATAACATCACAAGTAAGGATTTGCTAAGGCCTAAGTAAAAGAATTCAACACGCGTTACTAAGGCAGAAACTTGTTTCTGTTAAAAACACCAGTAAAAATACTTTAAATTTTTTGAAACATCTACCACAGTAATATATAATCACTAGGAAGCAGTAGCAAAAAGAATCAACTCAAAATCATTTTCTAAACTCCTAGAATAGGCAAAACAATGTTTAAACTAAATCTGATCTAACTTATATTTGAAAATTTCAAACATAGACAAATTATATGTTTTTAAAAACTACAGAAACATTGGAATCTACTGGAACAAGAATCAATATCATTGGACTTCGGGACCAAACGTTATGGCCAAAACAAAACAGAAACTTTGTTGTTTTTGCAACTAGACAGAAAAAGAACTAATTTGCTAACAGACAGGGGGGTATACGTGGCGCGCTGTGATAGGCTAAGGGGTGTTTGTTGCTAACATTAGGAGCAAACGGCCGAGTTATAACCGAAACTTGCTGGCTAATGAATAAGTGAAATAAAACCGACGGTTTTCTGAACTAAACCGAACAGGTATCCTACTTCTAATCTACACCATCTAACTACAATCTAACGGATTAGAATAGGGGGCAGAAACTCACAGTAGGTGGTGCTCCGGCGAGATGACTCCGGCGAGGCGAGGGAGACCGGCGGTAGGGAGGGGCTCCGGTGGTGGCGACGGGACGGGGAGGCGGCGGCGGCTCCTCTCCGGCGAGACGAGGTGTCGGGTGGAGTCGGGGTGCTCGGGGTGACTGCCCCAGGGGGGGGCGAAGGTGGGGGAGCTCGGGCTCCGGTGAGGCTGCGGCAGGGGCTCGGGTGGGCGGCGGCTCGGCGTGGTGGCGGTGGGAACGGGGTGCGGCCGGGGTGTGGCGGCTTTTATAGCCGGGGAGAGGTGCGGGGAAGGAAAGGAAGAGGGGTCCGAGAGGATCCCGGGGTTCCAGGGGAGCTCGGGCTGGGGCTCGGGCATGTTAGGAAAGAGAGGAGGGAGAGAGGTGGAAGGTGACCGGTGGGGAGAGGGGGTCAGCCAGGGGGGGCTCAGCGGCAGTGGGAAGGAGGCGAGGAAGGAAGGGGCGGTGGCCGGTATTAAGGGGATTCGGCCCCGGGCTGTGGGGGTGGCGGCCCACTGCCTATCAAGCGCTCGGGCGGTTGCCTTAAAAAAAAGGCTTTCCTATTGTATATCTTTTCCGAAATAGAAAAGCAAAAGTGAATAAAAAGGAAATAAATCAAATATTTAATATAGAGTATTATATACCAAAAAAATCAGAAAAATATCCTCTACCCGAATAACATTTTTCCAAAGCAAAAATAAAAACCTTAAAAAAATGTTTTTTTCAGAAATTCCCTAAATTGCTTTATTTTCTTTTTTGCAAATAAAATTTGGATTTCTTGGCTCCAATATTTCAGAAATGCCCGCACTTTGGAGGGTCATTTTCCCCCGCACTCTCTCTTGCGTGCAAGAGAGTATTTCCCCGGGCATTTCTCGTGTGAGGAAAAATAGAAATGCAAAAAATCAAAAGACAAAAGAATTCAAGTGCCAAATTTATTTCAATCAATATGCATAGATGCTTAGCTACAATGTAAAACATTCCCAATTAGGAAAATTGGGATGTTACAAACCTACCCACCTTAAGATGAATCTCGCCCTCGAGATTCGGGTTGGCTAGAAATTAGGTGCGGGTGGTCTCGACGAAGATCCTCTTCTCGTTCCCAGGTGGCTTCTTCCTCGGTGTGGTGGTTCCACAACACCTTGCACAACTTGATGATCTTGCTGCGGGTAACTCTGTTGGCAGTCTCGAGAATCCTGACGGGTTTCTCCTCATACGTCAGATCACTGTCAAGCTGTATGGCCTCTAGGGGCACTGTATCTCTCAACGGAACATCGGCCATCTCAGCGTGGCATTTCTTCAACTGGGAAACATGGAAGACATCATGAACTCCGTACAATCCTTCCGGCAGTTCCAGTTTATATGCAACTTCGCCTCTACGTTCAAGAATTTTGTAGGGGCCAATGAAACGGGGTGCTAACTTTCCTTTCACACCGAATCTCTTGATTCCTCGAAGTGGAGACACCCGAAGATATGCTCGGTCTCCCACTTCGTACGTTACTTCCTTGCGTTTGCTGTCAGCATAACTCTTCTGCCTGGACTGAGCTATTTTGAGTCGGTCACGAATAAGCTTGACCTTCTCTTCAGAATCTCGGATAAGGTCGGGACCAAAAAGTTGTCGGTCTCCAACTCCATCCCACATCAACGGTGATCTACACCTCCTTCCGTATAGAGCTTCGAAAGGGGCCATCTTCAGACTGGTCTGGTAGCTGTTGTTGTATGAGAACTCGGCATAAGGCAAATTGTCATCCCAACTAGACCCATAGTCTAGTGCTCAAGCTCTCAACATGTCCTCCAGAATCTGATTGACTCTCTCGGTCTCTCCATCTGTCTGCGGGTGAAAAGCTGTGCTGAACTCCAATCTTGTTCCCAAGGTTTCATGTAGTTGGTGCCAAAATTTTGATGTGAACTGAGTCCCTCTATCTGACACAATGCTCTTCGGTACTCCGTGCAGACATACGATCCTCGTCATATATATCTTGGCCAGCTTGGCACTCGTGTAAGTAGTCTTCACCGGAATGAAGTGAGCTACCTTGGTCAAACGATCGACCACAACCCAAATAGAATCATAGCCAGAACGGGTCCTGGGTAATCCTATGATGAAGTCCATACCAAGCTTTTCCCATTTCCACTCGGGTATCGGCAGAGGTTGTAGCAAACCTGCTGGCTTCTGATGCTCGGCTTTTACTCGCTGACAAACATCGCATATTGCTACGAACTCGGCAATGTCTTTCTTCAATCCTGTCCACCAGAAACTTTCTTTCAGATCCAGATACATCTTGGTGTTGCCAGGGTGTATCGAGTACGGGGAATCATGGGCCTCCTGAAGTATCAACTTCCTGAGTTCGGGATCATTGGGCACATAGATGCGATCCTCAAACCATAAAGTTCTGTGTTCATCCTCACGAAAACCTTTGGCCTTCCCGTCTTCCATTTTCTGCTTAATCTCAGCTATCTCCTTGTCTGATTTCTGTGCCTCGCGGATCTTTTCTGTCAAAGTGGACTGAACTTCCAGAGTGGCAACAAATCCTCTTGGAACTATTTCCATTTTGAGCTCTCGGAGGTCATCGACTAACTCCTGGGATAACCCTCTAGCTGTGAGCGTGTTCACATAACTCTTGCGGCTCAACGCATCGGCTACAACATTTGCCTTGCCTGGGTGATAATGCAATCTCATGTCATAGTCCTTGATCAACTCTAGCCATCGCCTCTGTCTGAGGTTCAACTCCTTCTGCGTGAAGATATATTTCAGGCTCTTGTGATCATTGTAAACATCACAACTATTTCCGATCAGGAAATGTCTCAAGGTCTTGAGAGCGTGCACTACGGCTGCTAGTTCCAAGTCATGTGTGGCATAATTCAACTCATGGGGTCTGAGCTGTCTGGATGCATAGGCTACAACTTTACCTTCTTGCATGAGCACTCCTCCGAGTCCTTGACGAGAAGCGTCACAGTACACCTGGAAATCCTTCCGAATGTTCGGCAATATCAGCACTGGGGCTGTAACAAGACGTTTCTTCAGCTCTTAAAATCTGGTTTCACATTCCTCAGTCCAAACATACTTGGATTCCTTCTTCAATAACTCTGTCATGGGCTTGGCGATCTTTGAGAAATTCTCAATGAACCTCCGGTAATATCCGGCAAGTCCGAGGAAACTGCGGATCTCCTTGACGGAAGTGGGTGCTACCCATTCGGTGACTCGTGCGACCTTGGCAGGGTCCACTGCTATTCCTTCTCCTGAGATGACGTGTCCGAGGAATCCGACTTCCTTCAACCAAAACTCACATTTGCTGAACTTTGCATATAGCTTATGCTCTCGAAGTTTCTCCAGAACTAGACGCAGATGTTCCTTGTGTTCCTCTTCGTTCTTGGAGAATATCAGTATGTCATCGATGAACACCACGACAAACTTGTCCAAGTATTCCATAAATACCTTGTTCATCAGATTCATAAAATATGCCGGAGCATTAGTCAGTCCAAATGACATGACCGTGTACTCATACAAGCCGTATCGGGTGGTGAAGGCTGTCTTGGGTATATCATGTTCACGAATCTTCAACTGATGATACCCGGATCGAAGATCGATCTTTGAGAATACGCGAGCTCCAACTAACTGATCAAACAGATCATTGATCATCGGCAAGGGGTACTTGTTCTTGATGGTCACATCGTTCAATGCACGATAATTGACAACCATTCTCAAGGACTTATCCTTCTTTTCAACCAAGAGCACTGGGGCTCCCCAAGGTGAAGAACTTGGGCGAATATACCCTTTGTCCAACAACTCCTTAATTTGCTTCTTGATTTCTATCAAGTCATTTGTGGGCATCCGATAGGGTCTCTTGGATATCGGGGTTGTTCCGGGTAATAGCTCAATCAAGAACTCAATCTCTCTATCAGGTGGCATGCCCGGCAATTCCTCCGGAAATACATCTGGGTATTCCTGTACAATCGGTACTTCCTCCTGGACTACTCCCGTGAGAGAGTTTACTCGCTTACTCCGTGTCGGGCGCTGAGACACGTACTTAATCCGCTTCTGCTCGGGGGTGGTGAGCAAAATAGACTTAAGGGCACAATCAATATTCCCTTCATACTTGGCCAACCAATCCATGCCAAGGATTACATCCAATCCCTGGGACTCTAATACGATGAGGTTGGTGATTAGAATAGGGGGGGAGAAACTCACAGTAGGTGGTGCTCCGGCGAGATGACTCCGGCGAGGCGAGGGAGACCGGCGGTAGGGAGGGGCTCCGGTGGTGGCGACGGGACGGGGAGGCGGCGGCGGCTCCTCTCCGGCGAGACGAGGTGTCGGGTGGAGTCGGGGTGCTCGGGGTGACTGCCCCAGGGGGGGCGAAGGTGGGGGAGCTCGGGCTCCGGTGAGGCTGCGGCAGGGGCTCGGGTGGGCGGCGGCTCGGCGTGGTGGCGGTGGGAACGGGGTGCGGCCGGGGTGTGGCGGCTTTTATAGCCGGGGAGAGGTGCGGGGAAGGAAAGGGAGAGGGGTCCGAGAGGATCCCGGGGTTCCAGGGGAGCTCGGGCTGGGGCTCGGGCATGTTAGGAAAGAGAGGAGGGAGAGAGGTGGAAGGTGACCGGTGGGGAGAGGGGGTCGGCCAGGGGGGCCCAGCGGCAGTGGGAGGGAGGCGGGGAAGGAAGGGGCGGTGCCTGGTATTAAGGGGATTCGGTCCCGGGCTGTGGGGGTGGCGGCCCACTGCCTATCAAGCGCTCGGGCGGTTGCCTTAAAAAAAGGCTTTCCTATTGTATATCTTTTCCGAAATAGAAAAGCAAAATTGAATAAAAAGGAAATAAATCAAATATTTAATATAGAGTATTATATACCAAAAAAATCAGAAAAATATCCTCTACCCGAATAACATTTTTCTAAAGCAAAAATAAAAACCTTAAAAAATGTTTTTTTCAGAAATTCCCTAAATTGCTTTATTTTCTTTTTTGCAAATATTTTTGCAAATAAAATTTGGATTTCTTGGCTCCAATATTTCAGAAATGCCCGCACTTTGGAGGGTCATTTTCCCCCGCTCTCTCTCTTGCGTGCAAGAGGGTATTTCCGCGGGCATTTCTCGTGTGAGGAAAAATAGAATTGCAAAAATAAAAAGACGAAAGAATTCAAGTGCCAAATTTATTTCAATCAATATGCATAGATGCTTAGCTACAATGTAAAACATTCCCAATTAGGAAAATTGGGATGTTACATGTTGACCATCAACACTTAAAGCTCTTTCTTGATTTCTACTTCTGCAGACTTGAGCATCGAGTACAACTCGGGAATGGTCTTCTCCATCCCTTGTATGTTGTAGTTCAGCACAAAACCTTTGTAGCTTGGTGGGAGAGACTAGAGGATTCTGTAAATTATAGCATCATCCAGAAGTTCGACTCCAAGTGAAGTCAGACGACCGTGTAACCCAGACATTTTGAGTATGTGCTCACTAACAGAACTGTTCTCCTCCATCTTACAACTAAATAATTTGTCGGAGACTTCATATCTCTCGACACGGGATGAGCTTGAAAAACTAGCTTCAACTCTTGGAACATCTCATATGCACCGTGTTGCTCAAAACGCCTTTGGAGCCCCGTTTCTAAACTGTATAACATGCCACACCTAACCAGAGAGTACTCATCACTCCGCGTTTGCCAGACGTTCAGAATGTCCTGGGCTGCTGCGGGAGCGGGAGGGTCACCTAGCGGTGCATCAAGGACATAAGCCTTTTTAGCTGCTTCAAGGATGAGCTTCAAGTTGCGAACCCAGTCCGCATAGTTGCTACCATCATCTTTCAGCATGTTTTTCTCTAGGAATGCGTTGAAATTGAGGTTGACGTTGGCCATCTACAATATTTATAAAGATAACTTTTAGAAAAAGTTCATGACAATTAAGTTCATTTAATCAAATTAAGTATGAACTCCCACTTAAATCGACATCCCTCTAGTCATCTAAGTGATACATGATCCATGTTGACTAACCCGTGTCCAATCATCACGTGAGACGGACTAGTCACCATGGTGATCAACTTCATGCTGATCGTATTCAACCATACAACTCATGTTCGACCTTTCGGTCTCTTGTATTCGAAGTCATGTTTGTACATGCTAAGCTCGTCGAGTCAACCTAGGTGTTTCGCGTGTGTAAATCTGGCTTACACCCGTTGTATGCGAACGTTAGAATCTATCACACCCGATCATCACGTGGTGCTTCGAGACAACGATCCTTCGCAACGGTGCACACTTAGGGGAATACGTTCTCGAAATTTTAAGAGGGATCATCTTATTATGCTACCGTCGTTCTAAGCAATAAGATGAAAAACATGATAAACATCACAATGCAATCATATAGTGAGATGATATGGCCATTATCATCTTTGCTCTTTTGATCTCCATCTTCAGGCATCGCATGATCATCATTGTCACCGGCGTGACACCATGATCTCCATCATCCTAATCTCCATCATCGTGTCTCTGTGAAGTCGTCACGCCAACTACTACTATCACTACTACTATAGCTAACCGTTAGCAATGAAGTAAAAGTAGTAAGCACATGGCGTTGCATCTCATACAATAAATTAAGACAACTCCTATGGCTCCTGCCGGTTGTCATACTCATCGACATGCAAGTCGTGAAACCTATTACAATAACATGATCATTTCATACATCATACATGCAACATCACAACTTTGGCCATATCACATCACATGTCAAACCCTGCAAAAACAAGTTAGACGTCCTCTAATTGTTGTTGCAAGTTTTACGTGGCTGATTTGGGTTTCTAGCAAGAACGCTTTCTTACCTACGTGACAGCCACAACGATGATATGCCAAAGCTATTTACCCTTCGTAAGGACCCTTTTCATCAAATCCAATCCGACTAGAGTGGGAGAGACACACGCCCGCTAGGCACCTTTATGCAGGGTGTGCATGTCTGTCGGTGGAACCAGTCTCACGTAAGCGTACGTGTAAGGTCGGTCCGGGCCGCTTCATCCCACAATATCGCCGGAAAAGAATAAGACTAGTAGCGGCAAGCAATTGACAAATCATCGCCCACAACCTTTTGTGTTCTACTCGTGCATAGAATCTACGCATAGAAAACCTGGCTCGGATGCCACTGTTGGGTAACGTAGCATAAATTCAAAAAATTTCCTACGCATATTCAGATCTTCCTATGGAGAGACCAGCAACGAGAGAGGGGTGAGAGCATCTTCATACCTTTGAAGATCGCTAAGCGGAAGCGTTACTAGAACGCGGTTGATGGAGTCGTACTCGCGGCGATTCACATCACGGTGTGATTCCGATCTAGTGTCGAACCACGGCACCTCCGCGTTCAACACACGTGCAGCCCGGTGACATCTCCTGCACCTTGATCCAGCAAGGAGGAGGGAGAGGTCGGGGAAGATCTCCGGCAGCACGACGTCGTGGTGTTGATGGAGAGACGAGGTCTCCCGGCAGTGCTTCGCCAAGCACCGGCAGAGAGAAGGAGAAAGAAGGGCAGGGCTGCGCCGAGGGAGAGGGAAAACTGTGTCTCCAAAAGACCAAAAGTGCCCACTATATATAGGGGGAGGGAGGGGTTGTGCCCCCTTGAGGGTTTACCTCTCCTTGGGTGGGGGGGGGGGGGCGGGGCGGCAGCCCTAGAGGGGGGAGGTGCGGCGGCCAAGGGGGTAGGAGGGGTGGCGCACCCCTCTGGTGGGCCTTAGGCCCACCTGCGCTAGGGTTCCCCCTCTCTCCCTTCTTCCTGCGCCATGGGCTGTGTGGGGGGAGGGGGCGCACCAGCCCACCTAGGGGCTGGTTCCCTCCCGCACTTGGCCCATCTAGCCTCCCGGTGTCATTGCCCCCTTCCGGTGGACCCCCGGGGCCACCTCTGGTGGTCCCGGTGGTCCCGGTACGTTACTCGTGACGCCCGAAACACTTCCGGTGTCCGAAACCATCCGTCCTATATATCAATCTTTACCTCCGGACCATTCCGGAGCTCCTCGTGACGTCCGGGATCTCATCTGGGACACCGAACAACTTTCGATAACCTCGTATAACAATTCCCTATAACCCTAGCGTCATCGAACCTTAAGTGTGTAGACCCTACGGGTTCGGGAGACAAGCAGACATGACCGAGACACCTCTACGGCCAATAACCATCAGCGGGGTCTGGATACCCATGGTGGCTCCCACTTGCTCCACGATGATCTCATCGGATGAACCACGATGTCAAGGATTCAATCAATCCCGTATACAATTCCCTTTGTCTGTCGGTATAGAACTTGCCCGAGATTCGATCGTCGGTATACCTATACCTTGTTCAATCTTGTTACCGGTAAGTCTCTTTACTCGTTCCGTAGCACGTCATCGTGTGACTAACTCCTTTAGTCACATTGAGCTCATGATGATGTTCTACCGAGTGGGCCCAGAGATACCTCTCCGTGACACGGAGTGACAAATCCCGATCTCGATTCGTACCAACCCAACAGACACTTTCAGAGGTACCCGTAGTGCACCTTTATAGTCACCCAGTTACGTTGTGATGTTTGATACACCCAAAGCACTCTTACGGTATCCGGGATTTGCACAATCTCTCGGTCGAAGGAAAAGACACTTGACATTAGAAAAGCTTTAGCATACGAACAATACGATCTAGTGCTACGCTTAGGATTGGGTCTTGTCCATCACATCATTCTCCCAATGATGTGATCCCGTTATCACTGACATCTAATGCCCATGACCAGGAAACCATGATCATCTATTGACTAACGAGCTAGCCAACTATAGGCTTGCTAGGGACACATTGTGATCTATTTATTCACACATGTATTACTGTTTCCTGTTAATACAATTATAGCATGAACAATAGACGATTATCATAAACAAGGAAATATGATAATAAACATTTTATTATTGCATCTAGGGCATATTTCCAACATAAATAACTCGGTAGAACTGAAAAGGTGGCTAACGGTGAGATGACCCAACTCGGTGACACCGATACCCAAACTCGGAAGTTCCGATTTTGTGTACCGAGCCAACAAAAGGTTGGCCACCCGAACTCGGTAGCACCGATGCAGAATCGGTTGTACTGAAATGCTAGGTTTGGCTAGGGTTCTCTATGGGATGAAAATCGGTAGGGCCGAATCTGAAAACTTGGTGGCACCAATTTTGGATATTTGGCTTTGGTCAGAAGTGTTATGTGGGAAAATGACTGAGTATTTTTGGTGGCTATCTCTGAACACTTGAGAAACCAATTCATCATAATACCTCATCCCCTTTTAATAGTATTGACTTTTCTATGGACTCAAAGTGATTTTTCCCAAAGTATAAAATGAAGAGTCTTCTTGCTTGAAGCTTGAGCCAATCCTATTCCATTTCCTTCATCAAGGGGCTTCTCCTTAGAAACCTTTAGCCAATGCTCTTTATGGACTAAACCTGAAATATACTAGGTAAAAGTGTTTGTCCTGAAGACAATGTATGTTGTCATAAATTATCAAAACCATAAAAGGAGCATATGTGCTTTCAATGGGATAATCCTTAATGGATAAAATGAAGGGGTCATCAAGGACATGATTCTTCTTGCCGGTAGGAACGCAGCAAAAATCTTCATCATTAATGGAGTTTTTGATTTCAACATCTAATGATGGACCGTCCAATGTCATCGGTTCCGAAAACGATTCTTGGGCAAAATCAAGTTTGCGTTTCAAGGGCAGCCTTTCTTCCTTGCCCGCATGAGTCGGTGTAGGCTGTCAGCCTCTCTTTCTACTAACGGAAGGGGCCGTCTTTGGGATATTATGCTTACACCGGATGTGTGCAAAGGATAAATAAAGTAACCGAGTTAGTACTAGATAGTACGTGAGATATGATAAAAAGAAGAAATAGAAAACAAGTTGTTAGCTCACCTCTTTGGATTTCACTGGTTGAGCATTAGCAACATCATTTAAATAATTATAAAGGATCAGTCTCTAATCATTTGTAGTACGTGTCTCTGTTTGCTCAAGGGACTGAACATTTGATTGCGGTGCTAAGCAGATAGTCTCCTCAACACCATAAAATCCTTGTCACACAATGGATGAGGCATGATATTGTGTTGTAGTGCGCGCCTATTTTTTTATCCTTACATCATAAGGGACCTTCCCAGTCATGTTGCCACTGCAAAGATGGCCCAGAATGTCGTGAAAGGCTTCAGAAAACTCTTCCACCAATTAGCCCATGCTAAAGAAGAGTCCCCAGCTCGATCATCATTTGGAAAGTATTGGAAATCTTCAGGTGACAAAGATAAGAATGTGACCAAAAAGCATATGTAATCCCAATTTCATCTCTAGTATACAAGCTCTCTATAGGAGAGAATGGTACAACTTGGTCAAGACAAAACTATCATGCCACTCGATCTGGGTGACATGGTTTGGTTATACACACGTCGACGGTAATAGTACCACGCCTCCACCACAACATTCCCCGACGAATAGAAACCACCATATTGGGTCCACTGCCAAAATTTTAGTGCTAGGGAAATGTTGTGTGAAGCCCGTTTTAAATTTCAACTTATTTAAACATCTGAGCACCTCTCGATAAAAAAGACAAATCGGGTTAGAACAATTCGTGAACAACTAACCTTTTTTACGGACCCGATTTATCTTTTTTACGGAGAGATGCTCAGTTGCTCAAATACGCTGAAATTTGAAGAGGAGCTCACCCATCAAATTGTCGACGCGTGTGCAGATGAGCTCGGAAGCCAAATCGGCGCTACCATGGATATGCGCCTCTATTAGACCGTAAGTATATATCGGAAAGCGAGTGACTTGTAACATATTTTCAAGGTTGAGTCCTTATCTAACAAAGGGACTAACAAACTTAAAAAGAAAAATAATAAGAAAAAGACGCAAACATGGCTAGATAATATCTGGCTTGACGTTTAAGCAAAATAAGTGTCTCACCCGCACTAAAATGAATATTTGGGGCATACATATGAGATGGAATATGTCTACATATATTTTCGAGTTCTGAAACCGAATCATAGAAACATTCGCATTCAGACCTCGAGGGGCATCTGTTGACATCAATTTCGACCAAAGTAAGATACAATGCTTAGTTATTATTCTAACAAATAAATTACTCTAGATTTTTTTTAGTGAATTGCCGAATACGCGAATAAAAACACCATTATGAATTTCCGTTGCGCATCTCATTATAAAGTAAAGGAGCCGAAATTAAAGGAAATGAGCCATATTATCCCATAAATTACCGAACATATGATTTTCATACACGCACACCATCATTAATGGCAAAATATTAATACTGACACAAATTAAAGTTTCATAGCACGCTAAGATATTATATTGCATCATTTCTAAAAGAAAATACTGGTATAATACTTCTGTAAAATGATGTGATGCATAATGATGTATAAAATATTTGATAGGCTATCATATAATTATGAAGGCAAGAGTTCCTTTCCCATCAGAGTTAATTTGACTAAGGGTCTGTTTGGTTCCCAGCCACACTTCGTCAAGCCAAAATTTGGCAGCCACAGTTTAGTTGGCATATATTTGGTTTTTGCCACACTTTGGCTTGCTACACTTTATTGTCGCTATGGCCCATTTGTTATAAAGTCAATTTTTTTGCCAACTTTTGTCAAAGTTTGACGTTCGTTTTTTCAGCCACATTTTGTGGCTTGCCACACTTTAATGGCTTGTCACACTTTGGCTTAGCAAAATTAGTCTCCAACCAAACGGGCCCTAAGTGCACTCATACGAAATGAATACGTACATGCAATGGTGCATGTAAGAGCAACTCCATCCGTTCCTAAATATGATTTTTTTAAACGTCCATTAAGAGACTACATACGAATTTATATAGATATATACTTTAAAGTATAGATTCATTTATTTTATTTTATATATAGTCTTCTAGTAAAATATATACAAAGACTTATATTTAGAAACTTAGGGACTACGTGCATGCATGAGATTATAAATAGACGGCAAGTCTAACAAACTAATGAAGTAATTACCCAGCCCATGGCCCATATGGCAAGGTCACACGTACAGAACGTACTCCATTTTCTATTTGGTGCCACAGGCGTCAGTTAACGTGCAATTTTTCTTAACCAGCGCCTGTGGCATTTGTAAATGGGCCGGCCCATCTAGACGCCATTTGACGTTTTGTTCTAAGCTGTATAAACTTATTTGAATATTGATGAACATTTTTCAAAATTTCAGAGAATATTTTCTAAGATTAATAAACTTTTTTGATTATTGATTAATATTTTTCAATTTTCATAAACATGTTTAAAAAAAATGGATGAACTGTTTTAAGATTTATTATCTACTTTTTCAGTTAAATGAACTTTTTTTAAAAATACATGAACTTTTGCTGAATTTTTATGAACTTTTAAAAAATTATTGATCTTTTTAAAAATTTAATGAGCTTTTCCTAAATTTTATGAACTTTCTTTACATTTTGAACGATTTTTTTTCAAATTGATGAACTTTTTTCAAAATTGATGATCCTTTTTAAAAATATATGAACTTTTTTTCAGCTGGATGAACCTTTTTTCTTCAAATCTGTAAACTCCTTTTTCATTTCGTAATAAAAAATAGAAAAAAACTGGACGGCACAGTAATGAGCCGGCCCATGGTAGCAGGACTGCAAGCGTCGGATTGTTAACAGCTGCCTGCAGCACTAGATAAGAGTTCCAGGATGACCTTGCCCTATGCTTAGGCGTTGCCTCTCGCTACGTCCAACTGTCGGGGCTTCGCAGATGCGAACGACCCTGCAGCGACGCAGCCGGCCGGCCAGTTTAAGCCTTCCAACGCCTCCGTTTTTGAAAACCTTTCTGAAGGTTTCCAGCTCGGTTTTTCTGGTTTTAAAAAACTTCTAAATGGTTTTCGGAACCATTTTTTTCTTTATTCTTTTCCGTTTCTCTTTTATTTTTTGTTTATGCTTTGGAAAATGTTCTGGATTTTTAAAAAATGTTTTTGATTTTCAAAAAGTTCTTCAAATTGTAAAACCGTTTTTTTCTTTTTAAAACAATCTTTTGGATTTTCAGAAAAAGTTCTGGGTTTTTTAAAAAGGCTCTGGATTTTCTATAAATGTTCTCGGTTTTCGAAAAAATGTTCATGATTCCCAAAAATTATTCTTCAA
This sequence comes from Hordeum vulgare subsp. vulgare, assembly GCF_904849725.1. NCBI lineage: Eukaryota > Viridiplantae > Streptophyta > Magnoliopsida > Poales > Poaceae > Hordeum > Hordeum vulgare. The sequence continues at coordinate 386,377,567 of NC_058518.1, read as the reverse complement.
ATTCGAAAAAGATTTTTGCTCATTAATAGAATATTCTGTATTTTTTTAAACGTTCTGGATTATCAGGAAATGTTTGGAATTTTCAAAAAAGCTTCTGAATTTGAAAAAAATGTTCTTTAAAACCAGAAATGTTTGAAAATTGTTCTTGGTTTAAAAATTAGTTCTCAATTTAAAAATTGTCCGCGCTTCCAAATTGGTGCACAATTTTTTGAAATTGTTCTTGGTTTCAAAAAAAGTTCTCAAGATTCAAAAAATGTTTCTACTTTAAAAATTTATTCGTTCTTTCAAATTTGTTTTCTGTATTAAAAATGTTTTAAATTGTATGGGCTTCCAAATTTGTTTGGGTCTTTCCAAAATTGTTCGCCATTTTAATATTTTGTGCTCAAGATTCCAAAAATATTCATGATTTAAAAAAATGTTCGCATTTCCAAATTTGTTCAGGATTTTTCAAAATTGTTCTCAGTTTCAAAATTTGTTCTCTAGAATCAAAAAATGTCGGCGTTATAAAAAATTGTCAGCGCTTTCGAATTTGTTCGGGTTTTCTAAAATTGCTCTATGTTTCAAAATTTTGTTCTCTAGATTCAAAATTTGTTCGTGCTTTAAAAAATTGCTCGTGCTTCCAAATTTGTTCAGGATTTTTCAAAATTGTTCTTGGTTTCAAAATTCATTCTCATCATTCAAAAATGTTCGTGCTAGGAAATATAAAAAAGACAGAAAGAAAAAGGAAAAGTGGTAAAAAAAATAAACCGGTTAAGGGAACCTTCTCGAAAGTTCTAAAAACAAGATGGTGTGATAGGAGAACTACCTACACACAAATTGTACCGGTCCATGACATCGCTGGGTGGCTTCGTGAGTAGTGTTACTTGTCAAACATAATGAAAAAAAAAAAACTGGAGCAAGGAAATTGACGCACCTCGCCCGATACTCGGATGCTATGGGAAGCCACCCCTATTTGCCACACAATGCGACAAATAAGAGCTCCCGTGCATGCATGCATCACGGTCTAACTAGGTCAAAGGCCTAGTTGTACTCCCGACGTCCCAAAATATTGGCCAGCAACGCCCCCACGTTCCCACATTCTACACGATCACAACGTACCTTGTTACAAGTTCGCCGTGCGGAAATCTTCGAAGGGACCATGCTCATCCTTCGCTCCCCTATAAATACATGCTCGCGGCTCGCTCATTCGGGATCCATCCACTACTCTCATACACACCTTTCCATCGTCGTCGTTGCCGTCGTCGGCCGCTCGTCATCGCCGCCTTCGGCCGCTTGTCGTCGTCGTTGCCGATCGTGCCGCTTGTCGTCAATCACACACATCGCTGGTCCCTCGTTGTCCATGCCAACTGTCATCGACGTTGCCGGCCGCCCGACATCCACAAGCTGCGCACACCGGCGGTTGCTCATGTGCATCACTTCTTCACACGTACGGGTGATACGTCCCAAACGTATCTATAATTTCTGCTTGCTCCATGATCTTTTGATGACATTGTTATATGTTTTGCTAGACTTTTATATATTTTTACACATATTTGGACCAACCTACTAACTCAGTGCACCCACTCACAGTTTCTGTGTACTGATGTCTTTTTTGCACGGGCTTTTACCCAAATTTCGAGAGCCCCAAAAATCTTAAGAAAAATATATAAAAATCAGCGTGACGGAAGCTTCGAGATCACCGAAGATGGGCCAGAGGGGAGCCACGGGCTGCCCAAGCGGCCACCCTGCACGGCCTGGCCCCTGGCCGCGCCCACATGCCGCCTGGGTGTGCCCCACCTTCTTTGAGGCCCTCCTTTGGCCTATATTTACCCCTCCGATCGGAAACCCTTCCACGATATCCAGAATCGCGAATTCCTCCATCGTTCCACTGCTGCAGCGCTTCCGAGAGCGGGAGCGTCACGAGACATCTTCCCGGCACCCTGCCAGAGGGAGGATTGACCTCCGGGAGCTTCTCCACCACCATGGACGCTTCCCGGATGTGTCGTGAGTACTCCTCCTTGGACCATGAGTACATGACAAGTAGCTATGTGATGTCTTCTCTCCAATCTTGTGCTTCAATGATTAGCCCCTGTGAGTTGTCCTACATGACCAAGAAACCTATGTAATTTTCCTGCTATTGCTATGCCCGGTTTGTTGGCATCCGATGGATTATGAGATTATTTTCAGATTGTTATGAGTTATATATTTGATTATCCTTTTATATATGTTCTTTAGTGATTCATGCATGTTCTCTGTTGCTCTTTATTACTTTGGTCGTGTAGTAGATTGTAGCTCCAAGAGGGAGCGTTATGCATGATTGTGGGTTCATGCCCCCTGATGTCTAGCTTGAGTGACACAAACATGAGACTAGGGGATGTGTTGTTGCCACCAGGGAGAAAACAACGGTGCTTGTGACCACGGTTGCAAGGATTGTTTACCTTACACATAGTTTTTTAATGCAGTTGTTCGTTGCTTTGAGTTTACACTTTTGGTCGGGCTCGTAACTTAATACCAGCGAGATGTTCTAGATAGATATCTCAAGGTGGATGGTTAGTAAGTAGATGCTAATGAATAAAGGGTCTACTTGTCTTGGTGTACTGCCCATTAGCATTGCGGTGCGTTCATAATTCTGTCAATTGCCCAGCTGTAATTTGTTTACCCAAGCATAGTTATTTATCATCTTTTGGGAGAGAGACATCACTAGTGAACATCATGTGACTCCAGTCCATATCACCACCATTGCTTACACCTCCATCATTTACTACTTTAATTTACTTTTTCGTTGCAATCACTATCACTATTCCCGTTTGTGTTTTGATCCTTTGCAAGCTACAAGGCCGGAGAGATTGACAACCTCTTCGTACTTGTTGGGAGCAAAGTTATTTCTTGTGTGTGCACGTCCACGTCTTCTTCTAGCGCCAGGGCAGCGTACACCTACTTGTTGATCCTCGGAGTCCTCCTGGTTCGATAAAGCTTACAGTCTTCGTGTAAGGGAAACTTGCTGCTGACTACATCTCCACCTTCCACTTGGGGTAACCAACGAGGGGTGAGAAGTATATTCATCAACTCGTCATCAAGCAAGTTTCTGGTGCCGTTGCCGGGGACTCCAGTCTTCAAGATAGGGGAGTTGCGCGCTATCTTTTACCTTTGCTTTTTAGTCTTGTTAGTTTGCTTTTTAGTTTTTGCTTTAGAGTCTTATACCAAAAACCACAAAAAAATTAGTTCCTTTGTTCTTGCTTGTTGCTGCTGCTATGGGTTCCACTGAAAACACCAAGTTGTGTGACTTCACTAGTCACAACAACAATGACTTTATCTGCACTCCTATTGGTGCTCCCGCCATCAGGGCTACCTCCTATGAGATTAAACCTGCTTTACTCAACCTTGTTATGAAAGATCAATTCACCGGTGCTGGAGATGGTGCTGCTTTGCACTTGAAATTTTTTGTTGAGCTTTGTGATATGCAAAAATATAAAGAAGTAGATGGTGATATTGTTAAACTTAAGCTTTTTTCCTTTCTCCTTGAGAGGAGGAGCTAAAGTGTGGCTTCAATCTTTGCTTAGGAATAGCATAGATTCTTGGGATAAGTGCAAAGATGCTTTTATTGGGAAGTATTACCCGCCTGCTAAGATTATCCAGTTAAGAAGTAATATTATGAATTTTAGGCAACTGGATAATGAACACGTTGCTCAAGCTTGGGAACGTATGAAATCTCTTGTTAAGAATTGCCTTACACATGGTTTGACTACTTGGATGGTTATGCAAACTTTCTATGCAGGATTGAACTTTACCTCGCGGAATCTGTTAGACTCGACCGTGGGAGGAACCTTTATGTCAACTACACTTGGTGCTGCCACAAAGCTATTGGATGAGACGATGACAAATTATTCTCAATGGCACATTGAGAGAGCTCCAACAGGTAGGAAGGTAAACTCTGTTGAGGAGATATCCTCCCTTAATGATAAAGTTGACATGATCATGACTTTACTTACTAAGCAAGCTCCTATTTATCGTCATGATGTTCCTTTAAATTCTTTGGTTGCTCAAGAAAGAGAGCAAGTTGATGTTAATTTTATTTCTAGGAACAATGTTAATAATAATGCTTATAGGAGTGATTTTGGTAGCAATCCTAGACCATTCACATCCAACAACTATGGGAACAACAACACCTACAGTTACACTCCTAATGATAGAAGAATACCTAGTTATGAAAAACTTTTAGAGATAGAGAAGGCTACAAAGAATTATATGCACACCCAATATGAACAAAACAAGGCCTTATCTAGACAATTAGATGAGCATTCTTCTATTTTGCAAAACATTGGAAGACAACTTGAGAGCCTGAACAGTGAGATTTCCAATCTCCAAAGTAGACTCACCACCACGGAGACCCAAGTCTCCAATATGTCTCACACACAGGCCACTTTGATAAATCAAATGGCAGCCAAACCCGAAGTGGTTTTATCTCAAGAAGATGAAGATAGGATTAAGAGCCTTCCTACACACACTACCCTTGCTACTATACAAGTTGTTGAGGATCTCAAAACTTTTAGCACCCATCACACCCCTAGTACCAATGGACCTATTAATGGTGATGCTAATACCTCAACTATAGGACAAGAAGGTCCTTTGAATTTAGAGACTACCAAAAGAATGAGATTAGATGACATCACCACCACTTTAATTAGTGGTAGTAATCTTGATTTTGACAATTGTAGTCTTTCCTAAGTTATCACATTTTTTTGCAAAGAATGGCTAAAGACCCCCACACTAGTACACTCAATATTGCCTTCACTAAGCATATTACCAATGCTCTTATGAAAGCTAGGGAGGAGAAGGTCAAGCTAGAGACTTCTATTCCTAGGAAACTAGAAGATGGTTGGGATCCTATGGTCAAGACTAAATTGAATAATATCTCTTGCTTTGCTTTATGTGATGTTGGAGCTAGTGCCTCCGTTATGCCCAAAAGAATGTATGATATGCTTTATTTGAAACCTTATGATCAATGTTCTTTTGGTGTTCGTCTTGTTGATTCTTCCATAAACAAACCTTTAGGAAGAATTGATGATGTTCTTATTGTTGTCAATGATAATTATGTGCCCGTTGATTTTCTTATTATGGACGTTGAGTGTGACCCCTCATGTCCAATTATTTTGGGACGCCCTTTTCTCCGCACCGTTGGTGCTATCATTGACATGAAAGAAGGGACCATTAGATTCCAATTTACCCTTAAAAAGGGAATGGAACACTTCCCTCGAAAGAAGATTAAGTTACCTTATGAGTCTGTTATTCGGGCAAGTTATTCTTATGAAGTTGATAATACTTGATATTTTTGCATCATGCCTAGCTCAAAGGCATAAAAGAAAGCGCTTGTTGGGAGGCAACCCAATTTGTTTTTTACTTTCAGTTTTAGTGGTCTTGATGCTTGTTACTACTGCAACAACATCATTGTATCTTTATTTTCAAGCTTTGTGCCAAGTTTTAGTCTCCGATTGCAAGAAAGTTCAAAAGTTGTGACATGATGTCCAGAAACAAATTCTATCCGCTTGACGGAAAAAATCGCCAAAAATCACCAGATCATCTTTTTGATGTGAAGTTTTTGACAGCATTCTCTATATAATTGTCTTTCTGGCATATGTTTTGATTTTTTTTGAGTTGCAGAAGTCCCCCGTAAAATTATTTACTACCTGTTGTTTTGTTTTTCACAGATTCTGCCACGTTTTACGCTTTCATCATTTTGCAAATCTTAAGCTTGCCTTTCCTTTGCAAAAACCTTTTGGAAATCATGAGAAATAGTAACTTATCATGAAAATCTTTATTTCCAGTAGGTAATGAATTATTTTATCATGGGTACTAACCACTCTAATTAGCTTATGATGAGTTTGGTATGAAGGGAGTTTTCAAGTATGCGATGGAAGATGATGAAAGAAGATCCAGGAGTGTGAAGCACTCAAGCTTGGGGATGCCCCCATGCACCCCCAATAAATATTCAAGGTGACTCAAGCGTCTAAGCTTGGGGATGCCCCCGTGCATCCCCTTCTCTATCAACAATCATCAGTTCGTCCATCTCCATGCTATATTTTTATCACTTCATATGTTATGTGTTATACTTGGAGCGTCCCGCTCTTTACTTTTTAGTTTTTTTAAGTTTTTCTTGCTGGTCATGACAAGTCAGAACCTAGCCATCCTTGTTTGGGAGAGAAACACGCTCCATTCCACTCTAGAATACAACATAGGTTTTCATGCTTATCCTTTTTGTGTGTTCTCTATCTTTACATAGCTGTTGTCATGCTTAGCTCTTAGTTTTCATGCTATATCTTTTCAAGAGATTTTATTTAGGTTGCTTTTGGAACTCTCTTGAGTTATCATGCTTATCTTCTTTAGAGAGTTGGCTGGTTGCAGTGAGTTGTGTGTCTTGCATGAGTAGGTAACTGAGGTTGCTATTTAACTATAGTAGTAACTTGCAATAGTTTTGAGGTATTGATTTGAGTAATGTTTGGACTATTAGTGCCAAGAGCTTGAGCCTATTAGTGATAGGTGTCGTATTTTCGGAAATCCGTGTATTTTTCAAAAACTAAAATTTAGTTGAGAACTCTAGCTACTAGATTGATCGCTAACCTCTCGAGGGGTTGGAATATATAGAGTACCCTCACGTTACCATGGGTCGAGGATGCGCAAGGATAACCAAACCCCCAAACACTCCTCGTCGGGGTACTTGTCTCTTTGTGAATTTCCTAACTAGATAGAGAGTTACCGATAGTAAGTGTATGAGTTCTTCGGACTAATGCGAGTATTCGATTGTTGGCACTTCCACCATTCATATTTTGCTAGCCTCTTCGTTACCGTGCATTTCCCTTTGTCATCTTGAGAGTTGGTGCAAACTTTGCCGGTGCATCCAAACCCTTGACATGATATGCTCTGTCATCATAAGCTTCATTATATCTTTCCTCAAAACAACCACCATCCTACCTATTAAGGCATTCCCATAGCCTTTTCGAGATACATTGCCATGCAACATCCACCAGCTCATGACTTGATCTTCATGTCATATATGCTTTTGCTTGATCGAGGAGACGAATGCTAGTTGGTCCTTGCCCTTATTATTACTGCATGACGCGCTAGTTTTATTGCATATCCTGCTACACTGGCAGAGGCATACATTTGCATACATCATGATAGTTTTCATTTGTATTTATGTGAGTACTTCTTATAAAGTGTTATGATCTTCTTTTTATTCTTGTAAAACATAGAGTGTTGCCCTTAAGTGAGGAAAAGATCCCAAAGAGGACAAATGAGAAGATAAAAAAGAGGACAAATGAGAGATAAATAGAAAGAGCCAAAGAGGCCACAAAAAAAATTAAAAAAAGAGAAACAAAAAAATAATAAGAGAGAAGGAGGCAACACTACTATTCCTTTTGAAAGATCCACACTCATACTCCATTGCTATATTTGTACTACATAGAGATTATTATACATGCATAACTATGTGGGGACCCTGACACTATAGAACTTGGCTTGTATATTCCAATGATGAGCCTCCTCAAATGAGCTCTAGGTCTTCATGAGCAAGCAAGTTGGATGCACCCCCACTAGTTCCATTGGAGAGCTTACCTTAGCTCATATGTGCATTCGTTGCATGACAATCCTTACTCCTCACATCATATCTATCATTTGGCTTTCTCTCGCCTATGGTTGTCCTCATTGATATGAGCCTTTCACACCTTTTTGTCTTCCTTCCCCATCATTATTCTATTTTCCATCCTAAGTAACAACATATCTTGCTTACGCTCATCCATCGCATGAGTGCTCAAAGTCGAAAGGGAGAGGATAATGTTGACTTGTGCCTGACTAGTGGTCTCGGGATGAGTCAAAATAAGATTCCAAAGGAGACCAAGTGTGAAGTTTAGTAGATTGAGTTCTCAATTAAAAATATATTTTATACTCTCAACCCATCTCTCACTTCTTGCACACAATACACCATTTGGAGACATTCGAGTCACGGACAACGAGAGCTCTTGCACCTTTATGTTCTTACTTTGCTAAACTCAATACTAGATATGGACTCTTGCTTGTTATTGTCTTGACTTGAATTGCATATCTTACTTGCTTTACTTTGAAGTTCTTATATGTGTGTTAGCATGTCACCACAGAAGTTATTTGTGTTATCATTTACCTACTCGAGGACAAGCAGTAATTAAGCTTGGGGGTGTACGACTGCATACTCAAGGCAAGGTGAGGATTCATGGGTACCTCCTTGCTCCCTTCTTGATGTATTCTTGTTGCATCACCTGTCTCGAATTGTATTGGTCGCACATCTTGTTTGGTCTCATGAGATATAGCATCTTTTGATGATACAATTCAAGGCTAAGATACATCCATCGACAATGCTTTAGTTCCACCGTACACCTCATATGCGATTGGGTGCTACCCAATTGGTCGGCTCTTCAATCGTTTCTCGTCACCGCTGAAGTCACACAAACATACAATACACACAAGCAGATAGAAGAAAAAGAAGAGGCGTGCGTGGTGCTTGTCGGAAGTGAGAAGGTGAGATTAATGGCTCTCCCCTAGCCCCTGGTTTGGCCATCGTGGTACAGGTTGGGGAGCTTACTTCTTCCCCCCCTTCAAAATTCTAGCCCTTGATTCGGCCATCGCGATACAAATAAAGGAGGATGTTTCATTTTCCCAATGTTTTGTCCCTCGTTTGGCCATCGCGGTACAAACCAAGGAGCATGTTTCATCTTTCCAAAGTTTTGCCCCTTATTTGGTCATCGCGGTACAAACCAAGGTGCTTATTTTATCTACCCTAAAATTTCGTCCGCCATCGTGGTACAGGCAAGGAACTTGTTACATCTACCTAAGATTTTGTCCTTGGTTCGGCCATCGCGATACGAGCCAAGGAATATCTATGGTTCTTTACGTGCAACATATGCTCCATCCTCATGACCCTCTTCTTGGCTCGGTCCCCTTAGCGATACAAGCCAAGATGAACGCATTGTTCCTTGGTTTGGTCCCTATACGTGGATAGAAGTCAAGATAATAGCATAAGGGAAAAAACTTCATGAAGATTGTCTTAGTTTGGTCATCGTAAACAAATTTATATGACTAAGTTGGAACAAAATAACCAATGTGCTAAACTGAATTGATATTTCTTGTTCTACAAACATTATGTGTCAGCCTAGTTATAATACAAACAAGAATATATATAAACAAACCTTCATTTGGATACGCTACGGGAATTATCCTAATGCTACGCGGTGCTAGTAGTAATACAAGCAAGGCGAAACTCAATTAAAAAATGCGATCATGCCACACGCGCATAGACCAAAATCATGCAAGATGTATTATAAAATATGATGCATCATAAAAACCAATCTTACTTGATTACGCTACATGCGGACACTATATTAGTGTTACGTGGTGTAGTAGTAATACAAGCAAGATAAAACTAAATAAATATCCGGGCCACACATTTGGCCAAAGTCATATAATACATGTGATAAAATGCTTCAATGATATAAGAGCCTAAACTGTTAGCATCATCAAATTGCACTTCATATAATACTGATTTTAGCTGGTTACGCTATACACGGACATGATATTAGTGTCGTGTGGTGTTAGTAGTAATACAAAATAAATACAAATAAATGTTAAAGCCACAAATTATGGACAAAGTCATATAAAAGATATATATAAAATGCTACAATGTTGTATGAGCCTAAACTGTTAGCATTGCTACTTCTTGAGCTTGCGTTGGTTTTTCCCTTGAAGAGGAAAGGGTGATGCAGCAAGGTAGAGATAAGAATTTCCCTCAGTTTGAGAACCAAGGTATAAATCCAGTAGGAGTAACAAGATGAGGCACCAATGAACCTACGCAAAAATAAACAAACTTGCACCAAATGCGATAAAGGGGTTGTCAATCCCTTCACGATTACTTGCAAGGTGAGATCTGATAGTGATGAAAGGTAAATATAAATAAAAGTGCAGCAAGGTATTTTTGGTATTTTTGTATGTAGATCTGAATATATAATGTGTAAAATAGACCCGGGGGACATAGTGTTCACTAGAGACTTCTCTCATGATAGCAAGTATTACGGTGGGTGAACGAATTACTGTCGAGCAATTGATAGAATCGCACAAAGTCATGACGATATCTAAGGCAATGATCATACATATAGGCATCACATCCGAGACAAGTAAACCGATACTTTTAGCATCTACTACTATTACTCCACACATCGACTGCTATCCAGCATGCATCTAGTGTATTAAGTTCATAACAAACAGAGTAACGCCTTAAGCAAGATGACATGATGTAGAGGGATAAATTCATGCAATATGATATAAATCCCATCTTTTTACCCTTGATGGCAACAACACGATGCGTGCCTCGCTACCCCTTCTGTCACTAGGTGAGGACATCGCACGGTATGAACCCAAAACCAAGCACTTCTCCCATTGCAAGAATTATAGATCAAGTTGGCCAAACGAAACCCATAACTCAAAGAGAATTACAAGGATACGAAATCATGCATATAAGAAATCAGAGGAGACTCAAATAATATTCATAGATAATCTGATCATAAATCCACAATTCATCGTATCTCGACAAACACACCGCAAAAGAAAGTTACATCGGATAGATCTCCATGAAGATCATGGAGAACTTTGTATTGAAGATCCAAGAGAGAGAAGAAGCCATCTAGCTACTAGCTATGGACCCGAAGGTCTGTGGTGAACTACTCACGCATCATCGAAGAGGCAATGGTGTTGATGAAGAAGCCCTCCGTATCCGAATCCCCCTCTGGCAGGGCACCAGAACGGTCCCTAGATGGGATCTCGCGGAGACAGAAGCTTGCGGCAGTGGAAAACTATTTTCGTGGTCTCCCTGTTTTTCGGGATTTTAGGGAATTTATAGGCAAAAGAGGTAGGGCAAAGGAGGCAAGGGGGACCACGAGCCTGCTAGGCGCGCCCTAGGGGGTTCGTGACCTCCCACGAGACCTCCTGCCTTGGTTCTCAAGTCTTCTGGGTATCTTTTGTTATGGAAAAAAATCATCTCGCAGGTTTTATTCCATTTGGACTCCGTTTAATATTCTTTTCTGAAAAAGGTCAGAAACACGGAAAAAACAAAAATTGGCAGTAGGCACTGAGTTAATAGGTTAGTCCCAAAAATGATATAAAATGGCATATAAATGCACATAAGACATCCCAAGTTGATAATATAATAGCATGGAACAATAAAAAATTATAGATACGTTGGAGATGTATCAAGCATCCCCAAGCTTAACTCTTGCTCGTCCTTGAGTAGGGAAGTGATAAATACCGAGTTTTTGATATGGAATGCTACCTAACATATTTGTTCTTTGTAACTTCTTTATTGTGGCATGAATGTTCAGATCCATAAGATTCAAAACAATAGTTTAATATTGACATGAAAACAATAATACTTCAAGCATACTAGCAAAGTAATCATGAACTTTTGGAATACCAAGGCCAAAGAAAGTTATCCCTACAAAATCATATAGTCTGGATATGCTCCATCATCCCCACACAACGAATTTAAATCATGCACAACCCCGGTATTGGCCAAGTGATTGTTTTCGCACTCTTACTTTCTCAAACTTTTTCAACTCTCACGCTATACATGAGCGTGAGCCATGGATATAACACTATAGGTGGAATAGAGTGTGGTGGAGGTTGTGAAGCAAAAAGGAGGAGATGGTCACATCAACTCGGCGTATCAACGGGCTATGGAGATGCCCATCAATAGATATCAATGTGAATGAGTAGGGATTGCCATGCAACGGATGCACCAGAGCTATAAGTGTATGAAAGCTCAAAAAGAAAACTATTGGGTGTGCACCCAACTTGCTTGCTCACGAAGACCTAGGGCAATTTTGAGGAAGCCCATCATTGGAATATACAAGCCAAGTTATATAATGAAAATTCCCACTAGTATATGAAAGTGACAAAACAAGAGACTCTCTATCATGAAGAACATGGTGCTATTTTGAAGCACAAGTGTGGAAAAAGATAGTAGCATTGTTCCTTCTCTCTTTTTCTCTCATCATAATTTTTTTTGTTTGGGATCTTTGGCCTCTTTTCATTTTTTTGGTGGGCATCTTTGGCCTCTTTTTTATTTATTTCCTCACATGGGACAATGCTCTAATAATGATGATCATCACAGTTTTATTTACTTACCACTCAATACTTAGAACAATAATGACTCTATATGAAATGCCTCCGGGAGTGTACCGGGATGTGCAACGATCTAGCTTAACGTATGATGTTGAAACATCTAGCTAGCTATATTACGATCATGCAATGGAAAAATAAAAATGGCGGCACATGTCATGAGACGGAACGGTGGAAGTTGCATGGCAATATATCTCGGAATGGCTATGAAAATGCCATAATAGGTAGGTATGGTGGCTGTTTTGAGGAAGGTATATGGTGGGTTTGTGCACCGGCGAAAGTTGCGTGGCACTAGAGAGGCTAGTAATGGTGGAAGGTGAGAGTGCATCTACACCATGGACTCGCATTAGTCATGAATAACTCATATACTTATTGCGAAAGTTTTATTAGTAATCGAAATAAAGTGCGAAACCCATACTCCTAGGGGAAGGCTTGGTAGGTGTTAGCCATCGCGATATCCCGACCGCCACACAAAGGATGACAATCAATAAATCAATTATGCTCCGACTTCCTAACATAGCAGTTCACCATACGTGCATGCTACGGGAATCACTAACCTCAACACAAGTATTTCTAGATTCACAGCAACCTACTAACATGACTCTAATATTACCATATCCATATCTCAAAACTAATTGTGAGGAATCAAACTTCTCTTACTAATCAATGCACTTGAATATAAAAGTTTTTATTATATCTTCTTTGGATGCCTATCATATCTAGGACTAATTTCATAACACACGCCAATTACCAAGTTACTTAGAGAGAGCACTCTCAAAATGATATAAGTGAAGATCGAGAGTTTTTATTTCTACAAAATATGACACCACCGTGCTCTAAAAAGATTTAAGTGAAGCACTAGAGCAAAATTATCTAGCTCAAAAGATATAAGTGAAGCTCATGGGAGCTAAATTATCTAGCTCAAAAGATATAAGTGAAGCTCATTGAGTATTCTAACAAATTCACGATGAGTGCATGTCCCTCTCAAAAAGGTGTGCAACAAGGATGATTGTGATAAAACAAAAAGCAAAGACTCCTATAATACACGACGCTCCAAGCAAAACACATATCATGTGGTAAATAAAAATATAGCTCCAAGTAACGTTACCGATGGATTGAAGACGAAAGAGGGGATGCCTTCCCGGGGCATCCCCAAGCTTAGGATTTTTGGTGTCCTTGAATTTGGCTTGGTATGACTTGGGCATACCCAAGCTTAGGCTCTTTCCACTCTTTATTCCATTGTCCATAAGAACATCACCCAAAACTTGAAAACTTCACAACACAAAACTTAAACAGAAACTCGTGATATCATTAGCATAGGAAAACAAACCACCAACCTTTTAGGTACTATAGTAAACTTAATTTCCATTTGGATTGATGTTATATTACTGTATTCTCACTTCTCCATGGCTCGTACCCCCCGATACTAACCATAGTTTCATCAAAATAAGTAATCAACACAACAAAAAAGAATCTATCAAAAACAGAACAGTGTAGCAATCTGTATATCTCGTATACCTTTTCTATCCCAAAAATTCTGAAAAATTATGACAACTAGGGAAATTTGTATATAAATCAGCAGCAAAAATAATCAACTCAAAAGATCTTTCTGGATAGGAATTAAAAATAATTTTGTGAGCATAAAGTTTCTGTCTTTTTCAACATGATTAAACAACTATCACCAAAACTAATCATAAAGGTTCTACTTGGTACAAACACTAATTAAAACATAAAAACACAATCATGATGGTGTGGACTCAACAAAACAGAAAGTGAAAAGCAAAAATAAATTTATTCATTGGGTTGCCTCCCAACAAGCAATATCGTTTAACGCCCTTAGCTAGGCATAAGGCAATAGAATCATGTATCATCATCTTTAGTGCTGAAACCATAAGTAGCTCTCATAATGGATTCATAAGGCAATCTTATTTTCTTTCTAGGAAAGTGTTCCATGCCCTTCTTTAATGGAAATTGAAATTTAATATTCCCTTCCTTCATATCAATAACAACACCAATAGTCCTAAGGAAAGGTCTACCAAGAATAATGGGACATGTAGGATTGCAATCAATATCAAGCACAATGAAATCTGCGGGCACATAGTTCCTATTTGCAATAATAAGAACAAAATTGATCCTTCCCATAGGTTTCTTAATAGTAGAATCCGCAAGATGCAAATTAAGAGAGCACTCATCAATCTCATTGAAACCTAGAACATCATATAGATTTTGGAATTGTGGAAACACTAGCACCCAAATCACACAAAGCATGGCATTCATAATTTTTAATCTTGATTTGTATAGTAGGTTCCCACTCATCATGAAGTTTTCTAGGAATAGATATTTCCAACTCAAGTTTCTCTTCAAGAGACTTCATCATAGCATCAACGATATGATTGGTAAAAGCCTTATTTTGGCTATAAGCATGTGGAAAGTTTAGCATGGATTGCATCAAGGAAATACATTCAATCAAAGAGCAACAATCATAATTTAATTCCTTGAAATCCAAAGTAGTAATTTCATCACTATTTAAAGTTTTGATATCCTCTACTCCACTTTTAGTATTTTTAGCATCAAGATAAATAGACTCCGAATCATTGGGGCGTTTCTCAACCAAAGTGGATTCACATCTAGCCCCATCATCATTAGGATTGACATTAGAAAATAAGGATTCAATAGGAGTCACACCAAGCACTTTAAGACCTTCGTGATTCTCATCACGAGAACACGCCTTTTTAAGCCATTCATGTCTAGCACGAATTTGGGCGGTTCTTTCTTTACTCTCATTCATAGAAACACGCATAGCTTTCAAAGTTTCATCCATATTAATCTTGGGAGGAACACATCTCAATTTCAAAGCATCAATATCAAGAGACATTCTATCAACAGTCCTAGCCAAGTCATCAATTTTAAGCAGTTTTTCTTCTATGGAAGCATTGAAAATATTTTGCAAAGTAATAAACTCCTTAATATTACTCTCAAGATCAGAGGGTATTTTATTATAATTTCCATGAGCATTGTTGTAGGAATTGCCAAAATTATTAGAGGGATTACTAGGAAAAGGACTAGGATTAAAGTTACCTCTATAAGCATTGTTGTTACCAAAATTATTCCTACCAACAAAATTGACATCCAAATTTTCATTGCAATTCTCAATCAATGAAGATAAAGGCATATCATTTGGATCTAGAGGAGCACTTTTACTTGCAAATAACTTCATTAACTCATCCATCTTAGCACTCAAAGAGTTAATTTCTTCTATAACATGCACTTTTCTACTAGTAGGTGACCTTTCAGTGTGTCATTGACAATAATTTGTCATGATATTATCTAGGAGTTTTGTAGCTTCTCCTAGTGTGATTTCCATAAAAGTTCCACCAGAGGCGGAATCCAAGATATTTCTAGAAGCAAAATTCAAACCAGCATAGAAAATTTGTATAATCATCCAAAGACTTAGGCCATGAGCAAGACAATTTCTAATCATCAATTTCATTCTCTCCCAAGATTGTGCAACATGTTCATGATCTAGTTGCTTAAAATTCATGATATCATTACGGAGAGAGATAATCTTAGCTGGTGGAAAATACTTGGAAAATAAAGGCATCTTTACACTTGTTCCATGAATCAATACTATTTTTGGGTAAAGATGAAAACCAAGTTTTTGCTCGATCTCGTAATGAGAACGGAAATAGCTTCAATTTAATCATATCATTATCCACATCTTTCTTCTTTTGCATATCGCATAACTCAATAAAGGTATTAAGATGGGATGCGACATCTTCACTAGGAAGGCCGGAAAATTGCTCTTTTATAACAAGATTCAACAAGGCAGCATTAATTTCATATGAATCTGCACTAGTGGCGGGAGAAATTGGAGTACTAATAAAATCATTGTTATTAGTATCTGAGAAGTCGCACAATTTAGTGTTTTCAGACATGGTGACTTAGCAAGCAGACAAGCACACAAGCAAACAGAAAGCAAGCAAAAGAAAGGGCGAACGAAAAAGGCAAATATTTTTGTAAATTTTGTTTTTTAGAAGTGGGGGAGAGGAAAACGAGAGGCAAAAGGCAAATAATGTAGATGCAAGAGATGAGTTTGCGATAGGTACTTGGTAGGTATGCTTCACTTGAATACTCCCCGGCAACGGCGCCAGAAATTCTTCTTGCTACTTCTTGAGCTTGCGTTGGTTTTTCCCTTGAAGAGGAAAGGGTGATGCAACAAAGTAGAGATAAGTATTTCCCTCAGTTCGAGAACCAAGGTATCAATCCAGTAGGAGTATCAAAATGAGGCACCAATGAACCTGCGCAAAAACAAACAAACTTGCACCCAACGCGATAAAGGGGTTGTCAATCCCTTCACAATTACTTGCAAGGTGAGATCTCATAGTGATGAAAGGTAAATATAAATAAAAGTGCAGCAAGGTATTTTTGTATGTAGATCTGAATATATAATGTGTAAAATAGACCCGGGGGCCATAGTGTTCACTCGAGACTTCTCTCATGATAGCAAGTATTACGGTGGGTGAACGAATTACTATCGAGCAATTGATAGAATCGCGCAAAGTCATGACGATATCTAAGGCAATGATCATACATATAGGCATCACGTCCGAGACAAGTAGACCGATACTTTCTGCATCTACTACTATTACTCCACACATCCACCGCTATCCAGCATGCATCTAGTGTATTAAGTTCATAACAAACAGAGTAACGCCTTAAGCAAGATAACATGATGTAGAGGGATAAATTCATGCAATATGATATAAACCCCATCTTTTTACCCTTGATGGCAACAACATGATGCGTGTCTCGCTACCCCTTCTGTCACTAGGTGAGGACACCGCACGGTATGAACCCAAAACCAAGCACTTCTCCCATTGCAAGAATTATAGATCAAGTTGGCCAAACGAAACCCATATCATGAAGAGAATTACAAGGATACGAAATCATGCATATAAGAAATTAGAGGAGACTCAAATAATATTCATAGATAATCTGATCATAAATCCACAATTCATCGGATCTCGACAAACACACCGCAAAAGAAAGTTACATCGGATAGATCTCCATGAAGATCATGGAGAACTTTGTATTGAAGATCCAAGAGAGAGAAGAAGAAGCCATCTAGCTACTAGCTATGGACCCGAAGGTCTGTGGTGAACTACTCACGCATCATCGGAGAGGAAATGGTGTGGGATCTCACGGAGACAGAAGCTTGCGATGGCGAAAAAGTATTTTCGTGGCTCTCCCTGTTTGTTTCGGGATTTTAGGGAATTTATAGGCGAAAGAGGTAGGGAAAAGGAGCCAAGGGGGGACCACGAGCCTCCTAGGCGCGCCCCCCTGGGCGCGCCTAGGGGGCTCGTGACCTCCCATGAGACCTCCGGCCTTGGTTCTCAAGTCTACTAGGTATCTTCTGTTATGGGAAAAATCATCCCGCAGGTTTTATTCCGTTTGAACTCCGTTTAATATTCTTTTCTGAAAAAGGTCAAAAATACGGAAAAATCAGAAACTGGCACTAGGCACTGAGTTAATAGGTTACTCCCAAAAATGATATAAAATGGCATATAAATGCACATAAGACATCCCAAGTTGATAATATAATAGCATGGAACAATAAAAAATTATAGATACGTTTGAGACGTATCAAGCATCATCAAATTGTATGCTATAAACACTAATTTTACTTGGTTACGCTACACGCGGACATGATATTAGTGTCATGCGGTGTTAGTAGTAATACAAGTACGATAAATCCAGATAAATGTTAAGCCATAATTTTTGGCTAACGTCACATAAAAGACATTTAGAAAATGCTCCAATGCTATACAAGTCTAAACTATTAGCATCATAAAAAATGTGTATCGCATACTAACTTTACTTGAGTTATACTACACATGGACGCCAATCAAGTGACACTACGTGGAGTTAGTTTCAATACCATGTAAGGTACACATATAAAAAATTGATAAATGTCATATGACTTATGTAATATTAAAATTTCTCCATATACCTTCACTTGTTTACACTACACGCAGGCATTGTCTTAGTGCTACACAATATTAGTAGTAATACAAGTAAGGCGGAACTCAATAAAATGTGTTCATGTTACATACATATAGGTACACAAAATTCATGTAAAGTATATAATCAAGCATATTTCATGTAGCCTATGTAGGTTTTAAACAAACAAAATATCATAAGAAGACTTCACTTGGGTTAGACTACACGTAGGTGTCATATTACGGCACTGCATAGTTATTGTTGATACCGTGTGAAGTCAAAATCAACAAAATATGGCATATATCACATTCACCATAAAAAGCATCAAGATTATGTTGGAAAACTATAATCTGTTACGCTACACGCGGGCACCACATCATTGTTACACCATGATCGTAGTAATATTATGATGCAAAAATTATCAAAGTTGGCATGTCACATACATTCATGCTACCGAAATCAAATATATCATACAATATCCTCACGGGAAAGTATATACACATCCTATGTGTCGAATGGAGCATAAAACCATGCCTAGCCAAAATCAACTTCATTCTGCATATAAATGAGATCGAAGGCAACTAAATTTGTTGTATGCTAGAAAGATATATTCCAAAACATGAAACACGAAATCATGAAGGAGTATTCCCATAAGAGCAAACTTAAAATTCGCTAAGCAGGAGTTCATCGACAACCGCAAGGATGATTTTCTTGTAGCGTGTTGTAATAGGAATGTGTTCGATCCTATGTAATAGATATGTTGGAATTCTTAATCAGAGATTTTCTAGACTTTTTATATAAATATAAGCATTCTAGAAATAAGTACATGTAATGTTTGATCTTCATTTTATTTTATGCATTGTATGTGCTATGTTTATTCACTCTATATCAATGACGTGGAGGGGTGTTCTCATGCCCGCCATTTTCTCATCATCATTTTTTTTCATGGTGGGATTTTTTTTGCCTCCCCCACTTTTTATGGTGGGCTCATTTGGCCTCCCTCATTTTTATTTTCTCACTAGGACAATGCTCTAATAATGATGATCATCACGCTTTTAATTACTTACAACTCGATATGAAAATTGATGGGAAGATATGACTCTACATGAATGCCCCTGACAATGTACCAGGATGTACAATGATCTGGGATAACCAAAGGTATCAAAAAATGGACAAGCCATGTAAATATCATGCTAGCTATCTTACGATCATGCAAAGTAATATGACAATGGAAGTACAAGTCATATGAAGTGATGGTGAAAGTTGCATGGCAGTATATCTCGGAATGGCTATGAAAATGCCATGATAGGTAGGTATGGTGTATGTTTTGACGAAGATAGAATGAGGCTAATGTGCAACAGAGCGTATCATGTCACAGGGTTTGGATGCATCGGCGAAAGTTGCACCGATCCTTGAAGTGAGAATGGTCAAAGCACGACACCGAAGAGGTTAGCAAATATGAGGTGGTGAGAGTGTGTTTATCCATGGTTTCACATTAGTCATAAAGAACTCACCTACTTATTGCAAGGTTTCATTAGCTCTCTCGAAGCAAATTACTACTCGCATGCTCCAAGGGAGAAGGTTGGGAGGAGTTAACCATCGCGCGACTCCGATTATAACAGCTCAAAGGATTTCAATCAAGGATAAATTATACTTCAATCTTCATCGCATAACTAGAGACCATATTCCTACTAATCTTTAGGAATAACAAACCTTAACATCAATATTCTTACTAATCCACAATCATCAACTAGTGCACCCACATATTACTATCTTAATGTCACAAAACTATTGCAGGGAATCAAACATATCATATTCAGTGATCGACAAGTTCTATGTAGGATTTTATGACTAACCATGTAAATGACCAATTCATGTTGACTCTCTAAATAGGTATAAGTGAAGCATGAGAGTTTCATTCTTTCTACAAAAGACCGCGCTCTAATAAATATAAGTGAAGCAAATGAACATTCTACAAATAACAGTTTTCTATATGTAGAGAAACATGCATCCAACTTCAAATGATATAAGTGAAGCACATGAAGCTTTCTATAAATCAACCATGGAATTTCCCAAACTAGCATGGTTCATTTCTAGAAGGAAAATAAAAGTCACACGACGCTTCAAAAATTTACGCATATCATGTGAACAAAAGAAAAACCAAAACATATCTATAATTGTTGAAGAAGAAAGATGGGATGTGATACGTCTCCAGCGTATCTATAATTTTTTATTATTCCATGCTATTATATTATATGTTTTGGATGTTTTATATGCATTAATATGCTATTTTATATTATTTTTGGGACTAACCTATTAATATAGAGCCTAGTGCCAGTTTCTGTTTGTTCCATGTTTTTGAATATTGCAGATAAGGAATATTAAACGGAGTCCAAACGGAATAAAATCTCCAAAAATATTTTTATTGGACCAGAAGACACGTAACAAACTTGGAGTAGGGGGCAAGGCAATTGTCGGGAGGCCACAAGCCTGCAGGGCACACCCTGGGGGTGGCCGCGCCCCCTGGCTTGTGGGCCCCCTGCAGGTCTCCTAACCCTAATTCTTGGCCTGTAAATTCCCCAATATTCTCGTACCGCCAAAAAGATCCAAGAAAATACTTTTACGCCACTGGGAGCCTCTGTTCCCGAGAGATCCAATTTGGGAGCCTTTTCAGGTAATCTGCCGGAGAGGTAATTGATCACAGAGGGCATCTACATCAACTCCATTGCCCCTCAATGATGTGTGAGTAGTTTACCACAGACCTACGGGTCCATAGCTAGTAGCTAGATGGCTTCTTCTCTCTCTTTGATCTTCAATACCATGTTCTTCATGATCTTCATGGAGATCTATCCGATGTAATACTCTTTTGCGGTGTGTTTGTCGAGATCCGATGAATTGTAAGTTTATGTTTAGATTATCTATGAATATTATTTGAGTCTTTCCTGAATACTTATATGCATGATTTCATATCTTTGCAAGTCTCTTCAAATTATTTGTTTGGTTTGGCCAACTAGATTGGTATTTCTTGCAATGGGAGAAGTGCTTAGTTTTGGGTTCAATCTTGCAGTGTCCTCACCCAATGAAAGTAGGGGTAGTGAGGCATGTATTGTATTTTTGCCATCAAGGATAAAAAGATGGGTTTTTCATCATATTGCTTGAGTTTATCCCTCTACATCATGTCATCTTACTTAATGCGTTACTCTATTCTTCATGAACTTAATACTCTAGATGCACGCAGGAGTCGGTCGATGTGTGGAGTAATAGTAGTAGATGCAGAATCGTTTCGGTCTACTTGTAGTTACCTACTATGTGTTATGATCCGGCAACCCCGGAGTGACAATAACCGGAACCACTCCCGGTGATGACCATAGTTTGAGGAGTTCATGTGTTCACCAAATGCTAATGCGTTGGTCCGGTTCTTTATTAAAAGGAGAACCTTAATATCCCATAGTTTCCTTTTGGACCCCGCTGCCACGGGAGGGATGGACAATAGATGTCATGCAAGTTCTTTTCCGTAAGCACGTATGACGACACCCAGAATGCATACCTACATCACATTGACGAACGGGAGCTAGCCATATATCTCTCCGTGTTATAACTGTTGCATGATGAATATCATCCAAACAAATCACCGACCCATTGCCTACGAGGTTATCCTACTGCTGTTGTTACTTGTCTTGCTCTGCTGCTACTGTTGCTACTACTGATGCTTGCTACTGCTGTCACTACTGTTGTTCCTTGCCACTGCCGTTACTCACTACTTTGTTGTTACTACTTTGCTTGCAGATACTAATCTTTCAGGCGTGGTTGGATCTGACGCATTCAGCTGCTAATACTTGCGAGTATCCTCTCACCTCCTGTTTGGCAAATCAACAAATTTGGGTTGAATACTCTACCCTTGAAAACTGCTATGATCCCACACGCTCGTGGGCCATCAACAACATTCTTCTAGTTTTGATTACCGGAGAGTGCTAGCAGCATTCTTCTGGTGCCGTTGCAAGGGAAGGTCTGCTGTTACGGAGTCAGCATTTTTCTGGCGCTGTTGCCGGGGAGGTATTGCTATATTCTCTGAGTTACTTGGGATTTATATCTGCTCGTCATTATGAAGAATCGGAAGGATCCAAAAACCAAAGTCTTGCCCTCAACTACGAGGGGAGGTAAGGAATTGCCATCTAGCTCTGCACTTGATTCACCTTCAGTTATGAGTAAGTTTGCGACATCACCTCCTTCTAGAAATCTTGATATGTCGCATGTGATTGATACTATGCCTGATACTGCCAGAGATACTATGCTTGATATTTCTAGAGATGCTATGCTTGATACTACTAGAGATGCTATGCTTGATACTGCTAGAGATGCTATGCTTGATATTGCTAGAGATGCTATGCTTGATACTGCTTTGCCCGATCATGCTAGAGATGCTATTTTTCCTGATGATGCTATGCTTGATACTGCTAGAGATACTACTTTGTCTGATGTTCCACTAGGGGTATTCCTTGATGCTCATATTGCTAGAGTTAGTGCCAATGCTCGTGATGCTTCTGAAACTGCCGATACTATTGAGATAGAACCTGCTTTTGCTCCTGTTAGATCTAGCTCTCCTAGATATGAATTGCCTGATATACCTGAGGGTTACGTTATGGAGGGAGAGATAGCTGAGGATTTTCTTGCGTGTAAGGATGCCTATGACGCTGAGAAATTACTTCTCAAGTGGAAGGAAAAATCTCTGAAAGCTAGGATGAAATACGACCCGAAGTTTGCCACTTCACCTATCTTTATCACCGATAAGGATTATGAATTCTCTGTCGATCCTGAGATAATCTGTCTAGTCGAATCTGATCCTTTTCACGGTTATGAGTCTGAGACGGTCGTAGCCCATCTTGACAAACTACACGATATAGCCACCCTTTTCACTAATGAGGAGAAGATCCGCCACTACTATATCCTTAAGTTGTTTCCTTTCTCTCTAAAGGATGACGCTAAAGCCTGGTTCACCTCTCTTGCTCCTGGATGTGTGAGTAGTCCCCAGGATATGGTCTATTACTTCTGTGAGAAATATTTCCCTGCCCATAAGAAGCAAGCTGCCTTGCAGGAAATATACAACTTTGCTCAACTCCAAGAAGAGAGTCTTCCACAAGCTTGGGGAAGGCTCGTCCAGCTACAGAATGCTTTGCCTGATCACCCTCTTAAGAAGAACGAGATACTTGATATCCTCTATAACGGACTTACCGATGCCTCTAGAGACCACCTAGACAGTTGTGCCAGTTGTGTTTTTAGGGAACGAACTGTAGAACAAGCCGAGACTCTACTGAACAACATCTTGATCAACGATAATGCTTGGACTATTCCCGAACCACCTCCTAAGCCAACTCCGAAGAAAATAGGATTCTATTCCTCAGTCCCGAAGATATGCAAGAAGCCAAGAAATCTATGCAAGAGAAAGGCATTAGATGTGAAGATGTCAAAAATCTATCACCTATCGAAGAGATCCATGATCTCGATAACCCGATACAAGTAGTAGAAGTGAATTCTCCGCGTAGGTTTGATGAGAGTGATATTCCTTTTGACAAACCTGCTAGCCTATGCTTTGATGAATTTGACAACTTTGTTGCCAAACAACAGAGTTTCAATGATTATGTTAGCAGACATTTGGAACAAAGTACTCGTATGCTTAGCCATTTAAGTGCTTGTGTAGACAGAAATGTCAATGATGTGAAGCTTCTGAGTAAACATGCCTCTATGATTACTACTCAGGTAGAACAAGTACTTAAAGCTCAGAATGACCTTCTTAATGAATTAAATGAAAACTCTGTCAAAGTCATTACTAGAGGAGGCAAAATGACTCAGGCACCTTTGTATCCTGAAGGTCATCCTAAGAGAATTGATCAAGATTCTCAAGGAATTAATGCTGATACACCCAGTCATCCTAAGGAGAAGAAGAAGGATGATAGAAACCTACATGCCAGTTCACCAAATACTGTCACACCTGAAGAACCTAATGATATTTCTGCGTCTGATGCAAAAACACAATCGGGTGATGAACATGAACCTGGTGACAATTTGGACAGTGATGTTCATAATAATGCTCAACCTAGCAATGATGAGGATGTGGAGATTGAACCTACGGTTAATCCTCATAACCCACAACCTAAGAGATACGATAAGAATGAATTTACTGCTAGGAAGCATGGTAAAGAAAGGGAACCATGGGTTCAGAGATCCATGCCCTTTCCTCCTAAGTCATCCAAGAAAAAGGATGATGAGGATTTTGAGCGTTTGGTTGAGATGATAAGACCCATCTTTCTGCAGATGCGGTTAACTGATATGCTCAAGATGTCTCCGTATGCCAAGTACATGAAAGATATCGTGACTAATAAACGGAAGATACCAGATCTTGAGATCTCCACCATGCTTGCCAACTACACTTTTAAAGGTGGAACTCCTAAGAAACTTGGTGATCCCGGAGTGCCCACTATACCTTGCTCCATTAAAGGAAACTACGTAAGGACTGCCTTATGTGACCTTGGAGCCGGTGTTAGTGTTATGCCACTCTCTCTTTATCGTAGACTTGAATTGGATAAGTTGACACCCACTGAAATTTCTCTGCAAATGGCCGACAAATCAACTGCTTTCCCTATCGGCATTTGCGAGGTGTGCCTGTTGTGGTTGCTAATACCACTATATCAACATACTTTGTTATCTTGGATATTCCCGAGGACGATGCCATGGCTGTCATCCTTGGAAGACCCTTTTTAAACACTGCAGGAGCTGTTCTAGATTGCAACAAAGGCAATGTCACTTTCCATGTCAACGGTAATGAGCACACAGTGCACTTTCCGAAGAAACGATATCAAGTACATTGCATCAATGCTATCGAAAAGACTTCATCGATTCTTATTGGGAGCTTTGAATGCCCTATTCCTCGTGTCAAGATGAAGTATGATTTCCTTGTTGGGGAGATACATATCCCCATTGAGGTGACTTAGTGGCTATTCAAAAATTCTCCGTTCTCTCTTGCGATTCGAGAAGGTTTTGTCATGAGGACTTGATCAACCCCATTGACGAATTTCTTTCGATGACCATGAAACGGATGAATCAAAGAGTCACATACCTCTATTTTGAGCTTTCATTTTCTGTTGCTTAGAAGAAAAATGATAGAATTAGTTTAGTTTTTCCTGTTTTCTGTTTTAGCGTCCCGGAGAAAAATACCTCGAAAATAATAGTTCTCCGATGGTCTTGAAAATTTAGTATGATTTTTTCTGGAACTTTTGAAAATTACTCGGCCTGAGAGCTGGCCTGGGGGCCAGACCAGTGGGCCACAAGCCCTGCCACCGCCACCCCCTGGTGGCGGAGAGCAAGCTTGTGGGGCCCACAGGGACCCCCTCCACTCATTCCAGCTCCCAGCCTCTTCTTCCACCTCCAGAAAAAATTGTTTCGCAGCTCAAACCCGTGTTCTTGCTCATTTGGCTGTGATTTTTGATCTCCTTGCTCAAAGCTCCATTCGCCGAACCGTTTTGAGGAAATTACTCCTTGGTAAGTGACTCCTCCATTGGTCCAATTAGTTTTTGCTCTAGTGCTTTATCCTTCGTGTATTCTTGCTACCTTGGTGACCCTGTTCTTGAGCTAGAAATGTTGATTTTAACTAGTCCCAAGTAGTTTTAGCGCGTGATACAGTCTCTAGGCACTAGTAGGAGTAGTTGCTACAAGTTGGGTTAATCTTTATTCACTTTTCTTTCAAAGTCTCTAAAAATTTCAGAATTTTTCAGAGCTAGAAAAAGAAAAAGATGAGGAGGTTCTTGAGAGGCTCTTCAAGCCGTAACCCCAAGGAGGATGAGAAGAACCACCCCAAGTACGTAGTCCCTCGAGTCACAGAAGTTCGAGCGTGCAAGTGGCCAAGTGATGAATTCTTGCGCGCCGCTGGGCTTTATGAAGACTTTTATTACTTGGTGGAGAACGCAGGTCTTACTGCGTTCGTTGCAGATAAGTGCTCACAATACCTCCTCCTCACCAATATTTTTGTTCAAAGCTTCAACTTTTATCCGAGGAAGAATCCTCCCATGGTTGAGTTCATGGTATACGATGTTCCCCAGTGCATGACACTACATGATTTTTGCAATGTATGCAAATTACCTTATGTTGGGGATATCTGTGACCCTCGTCCACGGGACTTGGAGGATTTCATTGGTACTATTGTTGTTGGAGAGGAGAGAGGAGTGTCTCGCGCTAGAATTGCTAGCATACATTTTCCTGTGTTTCGGTACTTTTCACTATTTGTGGGAAAATGTTTGATTGGCCGTGGGGAGGCTGGATCACTTAGTTCTCCAGACCTTGCAGTTTTGCACGAAGGCCTTTATAACGATAAGACTTACAACCTAGGTGCTATAGTGGCCCAGCGGTTGAACATCAACCGTTCCAAGGGTGTCGTCTATGGAGGTATCTATGCTACCCGTCTTGCCAGACACTTTGAGATACCCATTAGACTAGGAGAGGAAGGAGAGATGCTTCTCCCTGAGAAATATCTGGATTATGACAGCATGGTTCGCCATGATTTTCTGGATAGAGATGCTAGTAGACGAATGATTTATAACCTGGTATTTAGTCAGGGTACTCGAGAGACTATTACTTTGCCTGCTCCTTCTTTGTTCGATCTTCATGCAGGAAGGTACACTATTATGCCCTCGGACATCTACGCATATTGGGGCTTGGCACAACCGTATAGTGGGAGCCAGAGGAGCTCACACAGCAGTGGCTCCACAGTCTGCTCCGGAGTATCGTGGAGTTGGTGATTTCCCACCATGGGAGTAGACCAAGCTAGGCCAAAAGCCTAAGCTTGGGGGAGTACGTGTTCTCACCGACTTTACATTCATGCTTATGCTTTCACTTTGTTAGCCGGTGTTTACACTTCGCCACTGTATTATCCATCCTAGTTTATTTTTGTTTTCTTGTTTTCTTGTTTTGTGTCCTTTTGAGAAAACCCAAAAAGAATTTTCTTTCTTCTTTTGCTTGTTGGGAGCTTTCCCGTGTAAATAATTTTCTTTTTTCTTTGGGTCAAGGTAGAAGATATTGGTTTCAATGTTTAGTGGTTCTTGCATGCTTACCTGTTTAGCTTTCAAAGAGCCATATTACTTTGTCTTCTCCTTTGTGTTTGCCTGCAGATTCAGCTTAGTCCAGTGCACGAGCACTCTTATTATTGTTCACATCGTTCGATCGTGCAAGTAAAAGGCAATAATGATGATATATGATGAAGTGACTGAGACTGAAAAGCTGGTATGAACACTATATATTTTGTTTTTGTAAATATGACTAGCTAGTCGACCCAGATTTAGCTTTGTTGTGAGAGAACCATGTTTGCAATGACAACTTAGAGATCAGAGTTTCTGATACCATGCTTATTTAGCTGAGAGTTTATAATGGTTTGTCTTGAATGCCAACATAGATTTTGAAATGACTATGATGTAGTATGATAGGATGGTATTCTCCTTTGAATGTTTCAAGTGGCTTGACTTGGCGCGTGTTCATGCATGTAGTTGAAACAAAATCAACATAGCCTCTATGATGTTCATGTTCATGGTGATTTATATCCTGCTCATGCTTGCATTGAATGTTAGTCAAACTCATTACATCTTGATGACTGTTGTCGCTCTCTAGTTGGTCGCTTCCCAGTCTTTTGCTAGCCTTCACTTGTACTAAGCGGAATCTGCTTGTGCATCCACTTCCATAAACCCAAAAGTTTTGCCATGAGAGTCCACCATACCTACCTATTTGCGGTATCTACTTGCCGTTCCAAGTAAATTTGCATGTGCCACTCTCTAAACCTTCAAGAAATAATATGTTTTGCATGCCCGAACTGCTCATGTGGTGACAGGGGGCGATTGGTATCTTCCATGCTAGGAGTGTTATCCTCGACATGTGTTTATTCACTGTCGTTCATGAGAAAGGGGCCGGTAATTGGAATGCCTAGTTCCACGCTTAAATCGAAAACATAACTGTAAAAAAAGACTCCCCCCGGATTGATGTTAGTATGGACAGTACCCGGGGATTCGGCTAGCCGTGGAGTGTGATTGATTGGTGGTGGGGGAGTTAAAACTTTACTTTTCTGTTTGGGAACCGCCTATAGCATGAGTAGCATGGAAGATATTGAGAACTCTTGGTCATTGCGTTGACAATGAAAGCATGCCATCCAAAATTATTATCTCTATTTTCAAAGCTTGAGCTCTGGCACCTCTGCAAATCAATGCTTCCCTCTGCGAAGGGCCTGTCTATTTATTTTCCTGTTGAGCCATCCTCCTCTTTAATAAGCACCAATTAGAGAGCACCTCTGTCATTTTTATGCTTTGCTTTTCAGTGATATTGAGTATGACTATGACTGGATCTTCGTTGCTATGAATTACAATGTTTAGTCAGCCCTTGATCTTTGAAAGTGCTTTGCATTTATGTTTTACGGTCTCAGAAAGAGCTAGCGAGATACCACCTATTCATATTGCTTCATGCTTGTTTTGATTGAAGTGTTGGTATTTGAAACTCATTATTATTTGCTCGTTAGCTGATTATTCCATTGATATTAGTTTACCGTGAGACCTTTGTGTCACTTGCTTATGTGGTTAACTTGTGATCTTGCTGAAATTCTGGTTATGAGTTAGACATAGTTGCAACAACAAGATCAAACAGAGTTTGTCAAAGTTTTTCTTTCTCTCTCAGTTTGTCAACTGAGTTGCTTGAGGAAAAGCAGGGTTTTAAGCTCGGGGGAGTTGATACGTCTCCATCATATCTACTTTTCCAAACTCTTTTGCCCTTGATTTGGACTCTAATTTGCATGATTTGAATGGAACTAACCTGGACTGACGCTGTTTTTAGCAGAATTGCCTTGGTGTTGTTTTTGTGCATAAATCAAAGTTCTCCAAACGTCCTGAAAATTTACGGGGAGCATTTTTGGAAAATATGAAAAATATCTGCGCCAAGATCCACCTGAGGGGGTGGGCTAGTGGGCCACAAGCCCTGCCTCCGCCACCCCCTGGTGGCGGTGGGCAAGCTTGTGGGGCCCACACGGCTCTGCCGCCCCCAACCTCAGCTCTATAATTTCACTTTCGTCCCAGAAAAAATAAAAAGAGAAGATTTTATCGCGTTTGCGATACCGAGGCGCCGCCACAACCTGTTCTTCATCTGGAGGGTAGATCTGGAGTCCGTTTTGGGCTCCGGAGAGGGGAAATCGTCGCCATCAACCTTCTTCCCTCTCCAATTCCATCAAGCTCTTTGTCGTTCGTGAGTAATCTATTCATAGGCTCGCTGGGCGGTGATGAGTAGGATGAGATCTATCATGTAATCGAGTTAGTTTTGATGGGGATTGATCCCTAGTATCCACTATGTTCTGAGATTGATGTTGCTACTACTTTGCCATGCTTAATGCTTGTCACTAGGGCCCGAGTGCCATCATTTCAGATCTGAAATTATTATGTTGTCACCAATATATGTGTGTTTTAGATCCGATCTTGCAAGTTGTAGTTACCTACTATCTGTTACGATCCAGCAACCCCGGAGTGACAATAACCGGAACCACTCCCGGTGATGACCATAGTTTGAGGAGTTCATGTGTTCACCAAGTGCTAATGCGTTGGTCCGGTTCTTTATTAAAAGGAGAACCTTAATATCCCGTAGTTTCCTTTTGGACCCCGCTGCCACGGGAGGGATGGACAATAGATGCCATGCAAGTTCTTTTCCGTAAGCACGTATGACGACACCCAGAATGCATACCTACATCACATTGACGAAAAGGAGCTAGCCATATATCTCTCCGTGTTATAACTGTTGCATGATGAATATCATTCAAACAAATCACCGACCCATTGCCTATGAGGTTGTCTTACTGCTGCTGTTACTTGTCTTGCTCTGCTGCTGTTACTTGTCTTGTTCTGCTGCTACTGTTGCTACTACTGACGCTTGCTACTGTTGCTACTTGCTACTGCTGTCACTACTGCTGTTCCTTGCCACTACCGTTACTCGCTACTTTGCTGTTACTACTTTGCTTGCAGATACTAATCTTTCAGGTGTGGTTGGATCTGACGCATTCAGCTACTAATACTTGAGAGTATCCTCTCACCTCCTGTTTGGCGAATCAACAAATTTGGGTTGAATACTCTACCCTCGAAAACTGCTACGATCCCATGCGCTGGTGGGCCGTCAACAACATTCTTCTAGTTTCGATTGCCAGAGAGTGCTAGCAGCATTCTTCTGGTGCCGTTGCAAGGGAAGGTCTGCTGTTACGGAGTCATTCACCCACCGTATTATTTTCCTTTATGAGAGAAGCCTCTAGTGAAATCTATGCCCCCCGGGTCTATTTTCCATATAATATTTTCACATCTATAAACCAAAAATACCAAAAACATATTCCTGCAATTTATTTACTATCTCCGCAATATTTTACATCTATCTCTATCAGATCTCGTCCTTGCAAATAACTCTGAAGGGATTGACAACCCCTTGATAGCATTGGGTGCAAGTGTTTGATTATTTGTGTAGGTACTACTATTGGAGCCTTGCTTGTTCCTCCTACTGGATTGATACCTTGGTTCTCAACAAACTGAGGGAAATACTTATCTACTTCACTGCATCACCCTTTCCTCTTTAAGGGAAAACCAACGCAATCTCAAGAGGTAGCAAGAAGGATTTCTCGCGCTTTGCCGGGGAGGATACATAGCAAGATCATGCTTACCAAGTACCCATCACAAACTCATCACTTGCATTTACTTTTTTTGCCATTTGCCTCTCATTTTCCTCTCCCCCACTCCTAAAAATATTTTCATAAAATACCAAATAGATTTGCTCTTTTTATTCGCCTTTTTCGTTTGCCTCTCTCCTTTCGGTTCTCTTACTTGTCTCTACGACTAGCATTACCACTTTCCCTTTGTCACCAGATTTTAAAGTTTTATATTTCAAACAAAAACAAAGGGAGAATGTGAAAGATGCCTGCTATAGGCTAATGGAATCCTATCGTGTCTCCAACTAAAAAGGGGAAGCAAAGGTTTTGCTCAGAAATTTTTACATTGGATTGGCTTTACATCATAGAGAACTTTTGGATTTTGCCTCGAAAGTGAATTTTATTGAATTAAATACAATAGGAGAATTCAAAAATATAATAGGACTATCATGTGTGGGTGCAATAGCAACAATTTCATGCTTAACATAAGGAATTATAACAAGTTTATCTTCCTAATCATAATTCATATTGGCATCATGGCCACAAGCATAACAAGTATCAAGTTCATCAAAAAGGGATATTTCAAATGAATCCAAGGGACCATAGCAATCATCATAGCATTCATCCTTCGGTATGCGTGACAGAAAATTAAACAATGTATGAGTTGAAGAGTTACTCTCATTAGAAGGTGGGCATGGGTAGCTAATCCGTCTTCCTCCTTTTGTTCTTCGCTCTCCTCCTTATCTTCTGCATCTAATGAGCTCAGAGTTCCAACAATTTCTTCTTCCATAGATTCCTCCAAAATATTAGTCCCTTCCAAGGCAGCATACATTCTTTCAATAAATTCCTTAATATTTGCATTGTATTTATAATTCTCATAGCAATATTTAAGTATGGCAAAATTTTCAGATTTGTAAGGAACATCATCATAATTTTCAATCAAAGAAGCAATTTCACATGCAGCCTTAAAAGCAACAAATTCTTCTATTTTTTCCATATCATAGTAGTCATATATACCATTAACATAAGAACCCAAGGTTTTATTATCATTAAATTCACATTTAAAGGGAAGGTGTAGACCCTTAGTCTTAGAGCAACAAGTATAATCACTTCTCATGCATACCAACACAACATTTTAATTTGATCCCGTAAGTGTTTCTCTTTTTGAGACAAGCGATAATCCCTAAAGTACTCACATTGATCCAACGTGTATCCCATTATCAAGTTGAATGAGGATTTCTCAAGATTATCACACGAGTAATTAATGTGTTTCACATAACCAACATCGAGGGTTTTAGGAGGTTCCCCATCTCCATGAGTAACAAGTACAACTATTTTTTTTGGTGTTTCTTTTTCCGTATCCATAACTAAAGATATAAAACAACTAATAACAGAAAATAAAAAAATACCTAGTGATAAAGCAAACAAACACATACGAGAATATCAACCACTACGCTATTGCTCCCCCACAAGGGCGCGAGAAAAAGGTCCTCATAACCCACAAGTGTAGGGAGCTAACGCTTACTTTACCTAGAACAAGTATGATGCTATTTTGCGGGAAGGAAACTAGAAGTACTTAGTAGGTGTGATAGATAGTTTTGCAAGAAAATAAAGAGCAAGTAAATAAAAGTTAGGGGTTGTTTAGTAGAAAGATTTTTGTGTAATGCAAGAGAAAGGTTGTCCAAAGGCAATTGAATATAACATGATAGATATTTATCATATGCAATGAGGGAGAGACATACGCTAACACACTTTCCGTACTTAGATCATATTCTCTTATGTTTGAACCTCTAGCAAGCATCCACAACTACTAGAAATCATTAAGGTAAACCTAACTATAGCATTAAACATAAAGTCCTCTTTACTCCCATACGCACACAACTCCCTTACTCGAGTGTAAGCTTCTGTCACTCTAGCCACCCACTATAAGCGAATCATGAACATACTTGAAACCATCCAAAGTTAATCCTTCACGTGTGCGCCTCACAGAAGGCACCTTAGGACAACACCATATCAACACACAACTCATATCAGTAACATCATATCACAATTAACCCGTAGGACAAAATAAATCTACTCAAACATCATAGGATAGCCACACATCATTGGGTAATAATATATATCATTAAGCACCATGTTCAAGTAGAGATTACAGTGGGGAAGAGAGGTTTTACACAGTTTCATAGAGGAGGAGAGAGTTGATGGTGACGTGGCAAAGTTGTTGGTGTAGATCACTGTCATGATGGTTTCCCCGGCGGCGCTCCGGCACCACCGGGAGAGAGGGGGAAAAGGCCCCCCTCCTTATTCTTCTTTCTTGGCCTCCTCCATAGGTTAGAGGAGGGTTTCTCCTCTGGTCCATGGCCTCCATGGCACCCGGAGGGTAGCAGCCCCTCCGGGATTGGATCTCTCTCTGTTTCTCTCCTGGTTTCGCGACCTCTTTTCTGTCCCTTCACCATTTCTTAAATATACAGAAATTCGTAACTCTGACCGGGCTAAATTTTTGAGGGGACTTTTATCGGAAAAATATCTTTCTTGGAGCCAAAGGAGAGCTCCAACCAACTTAAGGGGTGGGCACAATCCATCAGGGCGCCACCCTAGGTCATGCCATGTTGGCTTGCGCCTCCCTCGAATATCGTGTTGCGTTGATTCCGACTCCCAAAATTCACATATACTCCAAAAATAATCTCCATAAATTTTTCTCGCGTTTGGAGTCCGTTTGATATGGATTTTCTATGAAACAAAACACACACAAAAAATAGGAGCTGGCCCTGGGCACTTGATAAGTAAGTTTGTCTCAAAAATAATATAAAAAGTTGTCAAAAGTATATGGAAGTTATAGAATATTGACTTGAGACAATTGAAAAAACTACAGATACGATGAAGACGTATCATCCAACGCCATGTCTCAACGACTCCTCGTCCCCAACCTTGCATATGGCGCCATCTTTGTCCACGGCCACCAAAGCCATGCCCGAATCTCCGTCTGCCCACGAAGGGGAGAGCAGAGGGGATGGAGAGAGCGAACGGATGCCTCGAAGAGAAGGGATTGGGACGATTGGGGGAGAGAGGGTGATGGGAGAGGCGTCCGGTGGTGCGTATGGAAAGGCGAGATGAAGGGAGGGAGAGATCGAGGAAGAATCACGGAAGATACCGAGAAGGAGATGGTTGCGGTAGATCGTCTGGGGCGAGTGGATAAGGCGGTTGGCCGAGGGCGGTGGGTCATGTGCTGACATGTGTGGTCCGTAAGGTAAAAAAAACATCTGATCGCTCCTAGCCTTGTTTTCCTCGGAGCTTAGTAACTGTAACGATATTGTCCCCTAAAAAACTGTTGGGAAACCGATGGGCCCTGGGCCTCGGTTGCGCTAGCAACGTCTGGCTTCCGTGGGAGGCACGAAGCCAGAGCCTATCACTTCCCCTCTTTCCGTTAAGTGGGTTCTTATCCCGTGACCCTCATACCCCTATATAAAGAGAGGAGAGGCAATCATTGTAACGGAGAGACCCATCATTAATAAAGATTGTTTCCTCTCTACTTTCTGGTGTTCATTGACTTCTTGTGTCTTCTACTTTCTGTGATTGTCTACGACGCTCGCTCTCACTCCGGAACCTTGGACCGGACTCGCTGGCAGGAGTTGCGGAACACGTTATGAGCGCGCTCCACCAGCTCTCCATCGAGCATGCATCAAGCCTACACCAAGCAGGCTCTCATCGATCGCACAGATGTATAGGATCCGATCTCTCTGTTTGCAAAAATGGATTCCCCTCGTCATCACAATTCCGTTTTTGTGCTTATTTTATTTTTTGGATTTGATCTACCTACGGTGTGGACTTCTCTTCCATGAACTGGCTGACGAATACGTCGCCGACCAATGTCAATGTTCATGGACCACAAGAGATTTGTTGACTACACCTAGGGAGACGGTGATCAGACGTACTCCAGACGAGCACGACACCGCCGCGATGTACCAGATGTACATGTGTCGTGACATCCCGCTGACGCACGATCTGTATTTCCCGAGCTGCTATAGTGCCATCGTCGTCACCATGGCCCCGCTGGCCACAACCGCGACGTGCTGCTGTGCCAGGCCCCGATCGTGCTGATCGCCTGAGTCGCCGCTGGCAGCGCCCGCTATGCCGCTGCACTCCGGCCATGCCCCACTACGCCTAGTTGGCCGCTGCACTCCGGTCGTGCCCCGTAGCTCCCGACTGGCCTCGGCTCGGCCACAGCGCCCGCTGCACCGCTGCACTCGGCTCGGACCGCAGCACTTGCGAGCTCCGGCCGTAGCACCCGCATCGCCCACAGCTCCGCTCCGGTCGCAGCACTCGCGGCCAGGCCCGCACGCGGCTTCGCTTGCGTTTGAGCTCGTCCGATGCGCCTACACGCGCGCCTCGTCAGCCGCCAGGGCGTGCCGGTCGCCTGCCTCCGCTGCTAGCAACCGCCTGGCTGCGCGCCTCATCGGTCGCCTGCCTTCGCCGCTCGCCGCGCTGGGCCGCCGCCTCATGCTGGCTCTGCTGGCTGTCCTGGCCGCAACACAGTGCCCTGCAGGCTGGCCGACCCTCGCAACCGCCACCCCACCGACCGTTAGGGAAACCCTAACGCATCGCCCATGCTGGGCCGTATGGAACAATAAAAAAATTATAGATACGTTGGAGACATATCAATATGCGGTATATGCGTTCATAGAAATGAGTATATGTATGTGTATATAAACGCTTGCATTTGTATTGTGTTAAAAAGCATGCCACTTGACATGTTTAAGTTTTCCAAAGGACGTCAATGTTGCTCAACGTGGGGATTTAACGACTGCCCTCCAAAACCCAAAAATTATGTGCATGGTAAACTTTCAGCTCACATATACTTCCTTCGTTTCTAAATATAAGTCTTTTAAGAGGTTCCATTAGGGGGACTATCTACGGATGTATATAGATATATTTTAGAGTATAGATTCACTCATTATCCTCCGTATGTGTCCCTCTAGTGAAATCTCTAAAAAACCTATATTTAGGAACGACAGGAGTATAATTCATTTAGTATTTTTCTTGCACGTGTTTAGTCTTTGCACCGAGTTTACCTGGCTAAAATTCAATGTTTTGCATACCAGTTTATCATCGAACGTCTTCCGAGATAAGCGGACAACGACTTGATATGTCAGATTGCCATGGTATGGAAACTTAACCGTTAATACATTATGTTATAACTAGCAAAAGACCTCGTGCGTTGCAACGGAAGAGAAAATAACACACGCTCTGAACGCAATATATTTTCACATGACATCACATTTGTGTTGTCGACGATGGATTTAGTGCTCACACAATAAAAACGCGTTTGAATGTACAGTCACTCGGAATAAGATGAGAAACATGTTGTTTCTCTCCACAAGGTTTTTCAAAGTTGTGCATGTGTGGTTAACGATGTTTTCTTTCCTCTCAATTTGGTTTTAATTTAATGGATGTTTATTGCAATTCGTATCGTTGCCGAAAAGAAAGAAAAAAGGACCGTACACTACAGATTAAGTTTGCACCAAAAATAAAATTTAAGAAGTATTCAACAGCTAAAAATAACATCCTATTTAGATTCTACATATTTTTTTAATCAAATTTCATATATAACATGTTAAAATCAGAGTTACTATTTAAAAGATATGGATAATTTTGTTTTAGATAAAATTTGGATTGATTAACTAAAAAGTTAGGTTTTTTTGTTAAAATACGGCGGGTGGGTTGATTACTTGAAACATTAGGGAGTTTTCTGAACAATGCAAAAAAAACGAATCGTTTTCTGACTTAAATCCGGACTACGGGTTGATTACGTGAAACATGAGGGGATTTGTGAAAAATTCAAAAAATGATTTGTTTTCTGACTTAAATCCGGATTGCGGGTTGATTTCAGGAAATGTCGGGGGCTTTTTAGTAAAAGTGACACGACACACGACAGAAGCGGTCGGCGCTTTATTATTAGGAAGAGATAAACTACCTTGTGATAGGGCTCGACCATAGATATACGGGGCCCACAAGCAAGAGAACAATAAGGGCCCATGTTTACTCAAATGCTCAAAATATTCTATATTTCAAAGAGAAAGTAATAATAATACATAACATAGTGTGATGATTTTAATTTGGACTTTAAAACTAACTACAATTTATTTATTGGACAAGTGAACTACACCATCATAGTAATGAAATGATGTAGTTCGACAAAAGCTCTATTTCCAGAAAAGCTTGCATTCCTAAATTTGAAAGGAGATTTCATTTTGTTCCGCCAAACCAAAGTTCCTGACAAAACTGGTTGCTACTTAGATCTTTTGTGTTACCATCAAATACATAGTTAGGCATGAACTTACATGTTCCACAATTCCCTATTCTTCACTACAAAATTCCACACTTAGTATGACCAATTCCACGTTTCTCCAGAAGAACTACCACGTCTGAGAAATTTGTTAAGTGATCCTTTTAGGGACTTTACCTCTTCATATTTTTTCTCTTTCTTTTGTTACTACCAGATAAATGCTTTCTAGAGGACATGTCAATAAACAAGAACAAGCAGCATCAAAATGATTAAAAGAGGGAACAAAAGCACCTAAATGTGGATGTAGGTGGCCAGATCAGCAGATCCATAGGTTGCAGTCATCATAGTTCATCGGTTCTTCTCCTGACTCATGAGGACTCACACCAGGCTTGACTCACGCTTAGATCCATTGAAGTCTAAAGACAGAAGATAAGAAGAAGAGATGCGGTGTCACTGGAGGGCACATCTATTTAATTGAAAGGAGGAATGGGATTATGGGGAGGAAGAAAATAAGAAGATGTACGATCTCCAAGTCTCCAACGTCTAGATGATGGAGAACGAGCAGAACTTCGAAGAAGGAGGGAGATCTGATTGGGGAGCTGATTTGCGCCTTTAGTCTCCATTAATGGCCGACATCTATCTTGGAATCGGATACGGTAAGAAAACGATGGTGCTGGTTTGGGAGTCTGCGATTTGGGGAAGAGGAGTCGAGGAGCACGAGAACGATCGACATGCCCTCTTTACTATCATTGTTTTTCTGGGCTATCCACCAACTATAGAATAAACAATACCTGGGCGGGGGCCCCTGCCTTCATGGGGCCCAAGGCGGACGCCCCGTTTGCCCGGCCTATGGGTCGGGCCTTCCTTGTGACAATATAGGGCTGCTGGTTGTCCCTTCTGTGCTGCTTCGTTAGAGACGACATATCACCTCAATCTTTGGAAGCATCACAATGCGATGGTGTTCCAACGGCTGGAGTCGTCGCTCCGGAGGTTGCTTAAAAGCATCTCGATCCGTTCTCCCCCCCCCCCCCCCCCGCCAAGGGTGTGAAATGGCGTCTTTTGAGGGCTTGTCGACACTTTTTTGGCATGGGGTGCTCTAGTTTTCAGCCGTCGCCCCAAGTTCGGTCCTGAGCCACCGATTCCAGTCTCAAATTCGGCTCAAATTTGGCACACTTTAGCACAAATTCAATAAAAACTAATTTTTATCACATAGTTCATCACAAAAATCAATACAAATCAAGTAGCGAAGCAAGCTCAGAATTCAAACACAAACTAAAACACATCGAACTAGGCATTGCCCTTGAGCCTCCATAGGTGCTCCACCAGATCGTGCTGCAGTTCTTGATGCACGTGTGGGTCTCGGATCTCCTCACGCATATTGAGGAAGATGTCCCATGCTGCTGGTACCTCATGATCAATAGTTGCAAGAGGACCCTGCCTGAAATGCGGTTCAGTGTAAAACACTAGCTCCTCCTACTCGCTCTCAATGATCATGTTGTGCAAGATGACACAACAATTCATCACCTCCCATATTTGAGATTTCTACCAGGTTAGAGTGGGGTACCAGACAACAGCAAATCGAGGTTGGAGCACACCAAATGCTTGCTTGACATCCTTCTTGCAAGCCTTCTGACACTTAGCAAAGTAGGAGTTCTTGCCTCCTCGCATGGGATTTGAGATAGTCTTCACAAATGTAGACCATCTTGGATAGATGCCACCTGCTAGGTGGTATCCCCTATTGTAGTGGC
Organism: Hordeum vulgare subsp. vulgare; assembly: GCF_904849725.1. Lineage (NCBI taxonomy): Eukaryota > Viridiplantae > Streptophyta > Magnoliopsida > Poales > Poaceae > Hordeum > Hordeum vulgare. The sequence goes on along the minus strand of NC_058518.1, from coordinate 386,338,674 downwards.
GCTCATTGAACTTGAAGTTCACCGGAGGAGCATGACTTTCAACAAGCTTGGCAAAGACATTCGAGCACTGAAGTTCGTTAATGTCATTGTAAGTTCCTAGCATACCAAAGAAGGAGTGCCAAATCTAGAGGTCCTTTGTGGCCAGTACCTCAAGTACCACACTACAAGCTCCTTTCCCTGCCAAGCAAATGGACAATTTTTCCATGCCCAATGCATGCAGTCGATGCTTCCAAGTATCCTAGGAAATGCTCTTGCTGCATTCCGTGCTAGGATCCGAGAAATCACTACTGAAATTCAGAAATTTGCCATTTGCCATGGCACACGGCAAAGGGGGTAACCACGGACGGCAAAGGCTTTGTCGTCGGTCAGCAGACGGCAAACTAGACGGTAAAAAAAATCCGGTGAAGAGGTTCTTTGTCGTCTGCTTTTGTAAAGCGGACGGCAAAGAATCTTTGCCATGAGGGGGCAGACGGCAAATTAAGTAGGACGACATATACTGCAACGGCCCTGTTAAGTGTTAACGGCAGGCGTCTTCTCTTTGCCGTCTGCCGTCCCCCCCCCCTTTGACATGTGGGGGCAGACGGCAAAGAGGGGAGAGAAGGGGGGGCTGATTCACCCCTTTGCCGTCTGCCCACCCCCCTTTGCCATGTGGGGGCAGACGACAAAGAGGGGAAACAGAGGGGGCAGATTCCCCCCTTTGCCGTCTGCCCACCCCCTTTGCCATGTGGGGGCAGACGGCAAAGAGGGGAAATAGAGGGGGCAGATCCCCCCCCTTTGCCGTCTACCCACCCCCCTTTAACATGTGGGGGCAGACGGCAAAGAGGGGAACCTGCCCCATTTTAATTTTTTTTATTATATCCAGCATTTTTAACAACAATCAGGATATATATATACATATGACATAAATAAATTTCTTTCCGTACTCATAACCATATTAAAATAACTCTCATCCATAGTGCATACATATTATGCAAGTTGCATCCGTACCAAACCTTATATTACACCAGTTTCATCCACATGCATACAAAGTTTCATATATATCCATATACTACAATAGTTTCAATACAAGCCATGGTACAAGAAATCATCTTCAAGCATTCCATTAATATAACCCAAGCTTCTCGTGAAGTGAAGGTAATCTGCAAAATGACAAATAAGAAAGTTAGAAGAATAATACTAGATTAAGAAGTGTATATATAGGTAATTTCGGAGATAAATTAGCTAAGTATAGACCATTTAGGAGCTAACGATGCTAATTATGTCATTTAGGTGGAAGCCTAGCTAACTATAGGTCGTTTCGGAGCTAACTTGGGTAAAATAGGTCATTCCGGAGCAAACTATGCTTATTAAGCCATTTTGGATCTAGCTAGGCTAATTATAGGCCATTTAATACCTAAGTTAGGGAATAGGTCATCTTGCAGCTACGTAAGCCTTATTATGTCATTTAGGAGAGAACTTAGCTAACTATAGGTCATTTTTTATTAAATAGGTCATTTTGGAGCTAACTAAGCTAATTATGTCATTTCGTAGGATAATTAGCCAATTTAGCCTTTCTTGGATGAGTCTAAGCTACGTAGAAGAAGAGAAAGAGAAGAAGAAGTAAAAGAAGGAGGAGGAGGAGAAGGAGAAGGAAGAGGAGAAGAAGAAGAAAAGAAGAAGGAGAAGGACAAGGAGGAAGAAGGAGGAAGAAGAAGGAGAAGGAGGAGCTCCTTCTCCTTCTTCTCCTTCTCCTTATCCTCCTCCTTCTCCTTCTCCTTCTTCTCTTTTCTTCTTCTTCTTCTTCCTTCCTTTCATTTTTCCTCTTTCTTCTCCTCTTGTCCCCTTCTTCGGGTTAAATTGGCTAAGAATGCCTTTTTGGAGCTAATTATGTCATTTCGAGGATAATTAGCTAAGTATATGTCATGTTTTATTAAATAGACCATTTAGGATCTAACTAAGCTAATTATGTCATCTAGGTGGAAACCTAGCTAACTATACGTCGTTTCGGAGCTAACTTGGGTAGAATAGGTCATTCCGGAGCAAACTATGCTTATTAAGCCATTTTGGATGTAGCTAGACTAATTATAGGCCATTTAATACCTAAGTTAGGGGGAATAGGTCATCTTGCAGCTACGTAAGCCTTATTATGTCATTTAGGAGAGAACTTAGCTCATTGTAGGTCATTTTTTATTAAATAGGTCATTTTTGAGCTAACTAAGCTAATTATGTCATTTCGTAGGATAATTAGCCAATTTAGCCTTTCTTGGATGAGTCTAAGCTACGTAGAAGAAGAGAAAGAGAAGAAGAAGTAAAAGAAGGAGGAGGAGGAGGAGAAGGAGAAGGAAGAGGAGAAGGAGAAGGAAGAGGAGAAGAAGAAGAAAAGAAGAAGGAGAAGGAGAAGGAGGAGCTCCTTCTCCTTCTTCTCCTCCTTCTTCTCCTTCTCCTTCTCCTCCTCCTTCTCCTTCTTCTTCTTCTTCTCTTCTTCTTCTTCTTCCTTCCTTTCATTTTTCCTCTTTCTTCTCCTCTTGTCCCCTTCTTCGGGCTAAATTGGCTAAGAATGCCTTTTTGGAGCTAATTATGTCATTTCGAGGATAATTAGCTAAGTATAGGTCATGTTTTATTAAATAGACCATATAGGAGCTAACTAAGCTAACTATGTCATTTAGGTGGAACCCTAGCTAACTATAGGTCATTTCGGAGCTAACTTGGGTAAAATAGGTCATTCCGGGGCAAACTATGCTTATTAAGCCATTCTGGATCTAGCTAGGCTAATTATAGGCCATTTAATACCTATGTTAGGGAATAGGTCATCTTGCAGCTACGTAAGCCTTATTATGTCATTTAGGAGAGAACTTAGCTAACTGTAGGTCATTTTTTATTAAATAGGTCATTTTGGAGCTAACTAAGCTAATTATGTGCGTAGGATAATTAGCCAATTTAGCCTTTCTTGGATGAGTCTAAGCTATGTACAAGAAGAGAAAGAGCAGAAGAAGTAAAAGAAGGAGGAGGAGGAGAAGGAGAAGGAAGAGGAGAAGGAGAAGGAAGAGGAGAAGAAGAAGAAAGGAAGAAGGAGAATGAGAAGGAGGAACAAGGAGGAAGAAGAAGGAGAAGGAGCTTCTTCTCCTCTTCTTCTTCTTCCTTCCTTTCATTTTTCCTCTTTCTTTTCCTCTTGTCCCCTTCTTCGGGCTAAATTGGCTAAGAATGCCTTTCTGGAGCTAATTATGTCATTTCGAGGATAATTAGCTAAGTATAGGTCATGTTTTATTAAATAGACCATTTAGGAGCTAACTAAGCTAATTATGTCATCTAGGTGGAACCCTAGCTAACTATACGTCGTTTCGGAGCTAACTTTGGTAAAATAGGTCATTCCAGAGCAAACTATGCTTATTAAGCCATTTCGGATCTAGCTAGGCTAATTATAGGCCATTTAATACCTAAGTTAGGGGGAATAGGTCATCTTGCAGCTACGTAAGCCTTATTATGTCATTTAGGAGAGAACCTAGCTAACTGTAGGTCATTTTTTATTAAATAGGTCATTTTGGAGCTAACTAAGCTAATTATGTCATTTCATAGGATAATTAGCCAATTTAGCCTTTCTTGGATGAGTCTAAGCTACGTAGAAGAAGAGAAAGAGAAAAATAAGTAAAAGAAGGAGGGGGTGGAGGAGAAGGAGAAGGAAGAGGAGGAGAAGAAGAAGAAGAAAAGAAGAAGGAGAAGGAGAAGGAGAAGGAGGAAGAAGGAGGAAGAAGAAGGAGAAGGAGGAGCTCCTTCTCCTTCTTCTCCTTCTTCTTATCCTCCTCCCTCTCCTTCTTCTTCTCATCTTCTTCTTCTTCCTTCCTTTCATTTTTCCTCTTTCTTCTCCTCTTGTCCCCTTCTTCGGGCTAAATTGGCTAAGAATGCCTTTTTGGAGCTAATTATGTCATATCGAGGATAATTAGCTAAGTATAGGTCATGATTTATTAAATAGAGCATTTAGGAGCTAACTAAGCTAATTATGTCATCTAGGTGGAACCCTAGCTAACTATACGTCGTTTTGGAGCTAACTTTGGTAAAATAGGTCATTCCGGAGCAAACTATGCTTACTAAGCCATTTTGGATCTAGCTAGGCTAATTATAGGCCATTTACTACCTAAGTTAGGGGGAATAGGTCATCTTGCAGCTACGTAAGCCTTATTATGTCATTTATGAGAGAACTTAGCTAACTGTAGGTCATTTTTTATTAAATAGGTCATTTCAGAGCTAACTAAGCTAATTATGTCATTTCGTAGGATAATTAGCCAATTTAGCCTTTCTTGGATGAGTCTAAGCTACGTAGAAGAAGAGAAAGAGAAGAAGAAGTAAAAGAAGGAGGAGGAGGAGGAGGAGGTGGAGGAGGAGAAGGAGAAGGAAGAGGAGAATAAGAAGAAAAGAAGAAGGAGGAAGAAGGAGGAAGAAGAAGGAGAAGGAGGAGCTCCTTCTCCTTCTTCTCCTCCTTCTTCTCCTTCTCCTTATCCTCCTCCTTCTCCTTCTTCTTCTTCTCTTCTTATTCTTCTTCCTTTCTTTCATTTTTCCTCTTTCTTCTCCTCTTGTCCCCTTCTTCGAGGTAAATTGGCTAAGAATGCCTTTTTGGAGCTAATTGTGTCATTTCGAGGATAATTATCTAAGTATAGGTCATGTTTTATTAAATAGACCATTTAGGAGCTAACTAAGCTAATTATGCCATCTAGGTGGAACCCTAGCTAACTATAGGCCGTTTCGGAGCTAACTTGGGTAAAATTGGTCATTCCGGGGCAAACTATGCTTATTAAGCCATTCTGGATCTACCTAGGCTAATTATAGGCCATTTAATACCTATGTTAGGGAACAGGTCATCTTGCAGCTACGTAAGCCTTATTATGTCATTTAGGAGAGAACTTAGCTAACTGTAGGTCATTTTTTATTAAATAGGTCATCTTGGAGCTAACTAAGCTAATTATGTCATTTCGTAGGATAATTAGCCAATTTAGCCTTTCTTGGATGATTCTAAGATATGTACAAGAAGAGAAAGAGCAGAAGAAGTAAAAGAAGGAGGAGGAGGAGAAGGAGAAGGAAGAGGAGAAGGAGAAGGAAGAGGAGAAGAAGAAGAAAAGAAGAAGGAGAAGGAGAAGGAGGAAGAAGGAGAAGGAGGAGCTCCTTCTCCTTCTTCTCCTCCTTCTTCTCCTTCTCCTTATCCTCCTCCTTCTCCTTCTTCTTCTTCTCTTCTTCTTCTTCTTCCTTCCTTTCATTTTTCCTCTTTCTTCTCCTCTTGTCCCCTTCTTCGGGCTAAATTGGCTAAGAATGCCTTTTTGGAACTAATTATGTCATTTCGAGGATAATTAGCTAAGTATAGGTCATGTTTTATTAAATAGACCATTTAGGAGCTAACTAAGCTAATTATGTCATTTAGGTGGAAGCCTAGCTAACTATAGGTCGTTTCGGAGCTAACTTGGGTAAAATAGGTCATTCCGGAGCAAACTATGCTTTTTAAGCCATCTTGGATCTACCTAGGCTAATTATAGGCCATTTAATACCTAAGTTAGGGGGAATAGGTCATCTTGCAGCTACGTAAGCCTTATTATGTCATTTAGGAGAGAACTTACCTAACAGTAGGTCATTTTTTATTAAATAGGTCATTTTGGAGCTAACTAAGCTAAATATGTCATTTCGTAGGATAATTAGCCAATTTAGCCTTTCTTGGATGAGTCTAAGCTACGTAGAAGAAGAGAAAGAGAAGAAGAAGTAAAAGAAGGAGGAGGAGGAGGAGGTGGTGGAGGAGGAGAAGGAGAAGGAAGAGGAGAAGAAGAAGAAAAGAAGAAGGAGAAGGATAAGGAGGAAGAAGGAGGAAGAAGAAGGAGAAGGAGCATCTTCTCCTCTTCTTCTTCTTCCTTCCTTTCATTTTTCCTCTTTCTTTTCCTCTTGTCCCCTTCTTCGGGCTAAATTGGCTAAGAATGCCTTTCTGCAGCTAATTATGTCATTTCGAGGATAATTAGCTAAGTATAGGTCATGTTTTATTAAATAGACCATTTAGGAGCTAACTAAGCTAATTATGTCATCTAGGTGGAACCCTAGCTAACTATACGTCGTTTCGGAGCTAACTTTGGTAAAATAGTACATTCTAGAGCAAATTATGCTTATTAAGCCATTTTGGATCTAGCTAGGCTAATTATAGGCCATTTAATACCCAAGTTAGGGGGAATAGGTCATCTTGCAGCTACGTAAGCCTTATTATGTCATTTAGGAGAGAACCTAGCTAACTGTAGGTCATTTTTTATTAAATAGGTCATTTTGGAGCTAACTAAGCTAATTATGTCATTTCATAGGATAATTAGCCAATTTAGCCTTTCTTGGATGAGTCTAAGCTACGTAGAAGAAGAGAAAGAGAAGAAGAAGTAAAAGAAGGAGGAGGAGGAGGAGGTGGAGGAGGAGAAGGAGAAGGAAGAGGAGGAGAAGAAGAAGAAGAAAAGAAGAAGGAGAAGGAGAAGGAGGAAGAAGAAGGAGAAGGAGGAGCTCCTTCTCCTTCTTCTCCTCCTTCTTCTCCTTCTTCTTATCCTCATCCCTCTACTTCTTCTTCTTCTCCTCTTCTTCTTCTTCCTTCCTTTCATTTTTCCTCTTTGTTCTCCTCTTGTCCCCTTCTTCGGGCTAAATTGGCTAAGAATGCCTTTTTGGAGCTAATTATGTCATTTCGAGGATAATTAGCTAAGTATAGGTCATGTTTTATTAAATAGACCATTTAGGAGCTAACTAAGCTAATTATGTCATCTAGCTGGAACCCTAGCTAACTATACGTCGTTTCGGAGCTAACTTTGGTAAAATAGGTCATTCCAGAGCAAACTATGCTTATTAAGCCATTTCGGATCTAGCTAGGCTAATTATAGGCCATTTAATACCTAAGTTAGGGGGAATAGGTCATCTTGCAGCTACGTAAGCCTTATTATGTCATTTAGGAGAGAACCTAGCTAACTGTAGGTCATTTTTTATTAAATAGGTCATTTTGGAGCTAACTAAGCTAATTATGTCATTTCATAGGATAATTAGCCAATTTAGCCTTTCTTGGATGAGTCTAAGCTACGTAGAAGAAGAGAAAGAGAAAAATAAGTAAAAGAAGGAGGGGGTGGAGGAGAAGGAGAAGGAAGAGGAGGAGAAGAAGAAGAAGAAAAGAAGAAGGAGAAGGAGAAGGAGAAGGAGGAAGAAGGAGGAAGAAGAAGGAGAAGGAGGAGCTCCTTCTCCTTCTTCTCCTTCTTCTTATCCTCCTCCCTCTCCTTCTTCTTCTCATCTTCTTCTTCTTCCTTCCTTTCATTTTTCCTCTTTCTTCTCCTCTTGTCCCCTTCTTCGGGCTAAATTGGCTAAGAATGCCTTTTTGGAGCTAATTATGTCATATCGAGGATAATTAGCTAAGTATAGGTCATGATTTATTAAATAGAGCATTTAGGAGCTAACTAAGCTAATTATGTCATCTAGGTGGAACCCTAGCTAACTATACGTCGTTTTGGAGCTAACTTTGGTAAAATAGGTCATTCCGGAGCAAACTATGCTTACTAAGCCATTTTGGATCTAGCTAGGCTAATTATAGGCCATTTACTACCTAAGTTAGGGGGAATAGGTCATCTTGCAGCTACGTAAGCCTTATTATGTCATTTATGAGAGAACTTAGCTAACTGTAGGTCATTTTTTATTAAATAGGTCATTTCAGAGCTAACTAAGCTAATTATGTCATTTCGTAGGATAATTAGCCAATTTAGCCTTTCTTGGATGAGTCTAAGCTACGTAGAAGAAGAGAAAGAGAAGAAGAAGTAAAAGAAGGAGGAGGAGGAGGAGGAGGTGGAGGAGGAGAAGGAGAAGGAAGAGGAGAATAAGAAGAAAAGAAGAAGGAGGAAGAAGGAGGAAGAAGAAGGAGAAGGAGGAGCTCCTTCTCCTTCTTCTCCTCCTTCTTCTCCTTCTCCTTATCCTCCTCCTTCTCCTTCTTCTTCTTCTCTTCTTATTCTTCTTCCTTTCTTTCATTTTTCCTCTTTCTTCTCCTCTTGTCCCCTTCTTCGAGGTAAATTGGCTAAGAATGCCTTTTTGGAGCTAATTGTGTCATTTCGAGGATAATTATCTAAGTATAGGTCATGTTTTATTAAATAGACCATTTAGGAGCTAACTAAGCTAATTATGCCATCTAGGTGGAACCCTAGCTAACTATAGGCCGTTTCGGAGCTAACTTGGGTAAAATTGGTCATTCCGGGGCAAACTATGCTTATTAAGCCATTCTGGATCTACCTAGGCTAATTATAGGCCATTTAATACCTATGTTAGGGAATAGGTCATCTTGCAGCTACGTAAGCCTTATTATGTCATTTAGGAGAGAACTTAGCTAACTGTAGGTCATTTTTTATTAAATAGGTCATCTTGGAGCTAACTAAGCTAATTATGTCATTTCGTAGGATAATTAGCCAATTTAGCCTTTCTTGGATGATTCTAAGATATGTACAAGAAGAGAAAGAGCAGAAGAAGTAAAAGAAGGAGGAGGAGGAGAAGGAGAAGGAAGAGGAGAAGGAGAAGGAAGAGGAGAAGAAGAAGAAAAGAAGAAGGAGAAGGAGAAGGAGGAAGAAGGAGAAGGAGGAGCTCCTTCTCCTTCTTCTCCTCCTTCTTCTCCTTCTCCTTATCCTCCTCCTTCTCCTTCTTCTTCTTCTCTTCTTCTTCTTCTTCCTTCCTTTCATTTTTCCTCTTTCTTCTCCTCTTGTCCCCTTCTTCGGGCTAAATTGGCTAAGAATGCCTTTTTGGAACTAATTATGTCATTTCGAGAATAATTAGCTAAGTATAGGTCATGTTTTATTAAATAGACCATTTAGGAGCTAACTAAGCTAATTATGTCATTTAGGTGGAAGCCTAGCTAACTATAGGTCGTTTCGGAGCTAACTTGGGTAAAATAGGTCATTCCGGAGCAAACTATGCTTTTTAAGCCATCTTGGATCTACCTAGGCTAATTATAGGCCATTTAATACCTAAGTTAGGGGGAATAGGTCATCTTGCAGCTACGTAAGCCTTATTATGTCATTTAGGAGAGAACTTACCTAACAGTAGGTCATTTTTTATTAAATAGGTCATTTTGGAGCTAACTAAGCTAAATATGTCATTTCGTAGGATAATTAGCCAATTTAGCCTTTCTTGGATGAGTCTAAGCTACGTAGAAGAAGAGAAAGAGAAGAAGAAGTAAAAGAAGGAGGAGGAGGAGGAGGTGGTGGAGGAGGAGAAGGAGAAGGAAGAGGAGAAGAAGAAGAAAAGAAGAAGGAGAAGGATAAGGAGGAAGAAGGAGGAAGAAGAAGGAGAAGGAGCATCTTCTCCTCTTCTTCTTCTTCCTTCCTTTCATTTTTCCTCTTTCTTTTCCTCTTGTCCCCTTCTTCGGGCTAAATTGGCTAAGAATGCCTTTCTGCAGCTAATTATGTCATTTCGAGGATAATTAGCTAAGTATAGGTCATGTTTTATTAAATAGACCATTTAGGAGCTAACTAAGCTAATTATGTCATCTAGGTGGAACCCTAGCTAACTATACGTCGTTTCGGAGCTAACTTTGGTAAAATAGGTCATTCTAGAGCAAATTATGCTTATTAAGCCATTTTGGATCTAGCTAGGCTAATTATAGGCCATTTAATACCTAAGTTAGGGGGAATAGGTCATCTTGCAGCTACGTAAGCCTTATTATGTCATTTAGGAGAGAACCTAGCTAACTGTAGGTCATTTTTTATTAAATAGGTCATTTTGGAGCTAACTAAGCTAATTATGTCATTTCATAGGATAATTAGCCAATTTAGCCTTTCTTGGATGAGTCTAAGCTACGTAGAAGAAGAGAAAGAGAAGAAGAAGTAAAAGAAGGAGGAGGAGGAGGAGGTGGAGGAGGAGAAGGAGAAGGAAGAGGAGGAGAAGAAGAAGAAGAAAAGAAGAAGGAGAAGGAGAAGGAGGAAGAAGAAGGAGAAGGAGGAGCTCCTTCTCCTTCTTCTCCTCCTTCTTCTCCTTCTTCTTATCCTCATCCCTCTACTTCTTCTTCTTCTCCTCTTCTTCTTCTTCCTTCCTTTCATTTTTCCTCTTTGTTCTCCTCTTGTCCCCTTCTTCGGGCTAAATTGGCTAAGAATGCCTTTTTGGAGCTAATTATGTCATTTCGAGGATAATTAGCTAAGTATAGGTCATGTTTTATTAAATAGACCATTTAGGAGCTAACTAAGCTAATTATGTCATCTAGCTGGAACCCTAGCTAACTATACGTCGTTTCGGAGCTAACTTTGGTAAAATAGGTCATTCCGGAGCAAACTATGCTTATTAAGACATTTTGGATCTAGCTAGGCTAACTATAGGCCATTTAATACCTAAGTTAGGGGGAATAGGTCATCTTGCAACTACGTAAGCCTTATTATGTCATTTAGGAGAGAACTTAGCTAACTGTAGGTCATTTTTTATTAAATAGGTCATTTCGGAGCTAACTAAGCTAATTATGTCATTTCGTAGGATAATTAGCCAATTTAGCCTTTCTTGGATGAGTCTAAGCTACGTAGAAGAAGAGAAAGAGAAGAAGAAGTAAAAGAAGGAGGAGGAGGAGGAGGAGGTGGAGGATGAGAAGGAGAAGGAAGAGGATAATAAGAAGAAAAGAAGAAGGAGAAGGAGAAGGAGGAAGAAGGAGGAAGAAGAAGGAGAAGGAGGAGCTCCTTCTCCTTCTTCTCCTCCTTCTTCTCCTTCTCCTTATCCTCCTCCTTCTCCTTCTTCTTCTTCTCTTCTTCTTCTTCTTCCTTTCTTTCATTGTTCCTCTTTCTTCTCCTCTTGTCCCCTTCTTCGGGCTAAATTGGCTAAGAATGCCTTTTTGGAGCTAATTATGTCATTTCGAGGATAATTAGCTAAGTATAGGTCAAGTTTTATTAAATAGACCATTTAGGAGCTAACTAAGCTAATTATGCCATCTAGGTGGAACCCTAGCTAGCTATACGTCGTTCCGGAGCTAACTTGGGTAAAATAGGTTATTTCGGAGCAAACTATGCTTATTAAGCCATTTTGGATCTAGCTAGGCTAATTATAGGCCATTTAATACCTAAGTTATGGGGAATAGGTCATCTTGCACCTACGTAAGCCTTATTATGTCACTTAGGAGAGAACTTAGCTAACTGTAGGTCATTTTTTATTAAATAGGTCATTTTGGAGCCAACTAAGCTAATTATGTCATTTCGTAGGATAATTAGCCAATTTAGCCTTTCTTGGAGCTAACTAAGCTAATTATGTCATTTAGATGGAAGTCTAGATATTTTTTTATTAAAACACTAGAAATAACATACCATTATTGTCATCATAGCGGTGAAGCACGGTGGCTCTGGCTTGTTTCACCTAGACAAGGCTGCCGTGGAGAAGGCTCGACTATAGAAGGGTCGTGCGATGCATTTCGGGATATATTCTGCACCAAACATCGTTTGCAATGTGTAGTTAGCATGAGGACACTCTTAAAATCACTACACTGAAATGAAACTCACCGTCCCCGCCACGTTAATGACTGGCATCGGCGGAGGGACTTGGCCGTTCTTCTCGCACATAGACTGTACATTTGGTTTCGACAAGTCAAACTTTTTATTTATTAATGAAATGGACATTCAAATGCAAGATTTGAAATAACATGAAGAAGAAACTTACCACGAAGAGCTCGTATATGGCCCTATTAGACGCATCATTCCGTGCCCTCTCCGCCTCCACCAATGCAGTCGTCCTCTCCTCCAGCTCCCTAATTTCCGTATTCTTCTCCGCCATAGCCGCCTGCATTGCCTCTCTCTCTTTCTGAATAGCAGCCTGCAACACAACTCATTGTTAGCAACGTAATCATATTGGTTCCAACGCACAACATAATTCGGAAAGATAGTTGAGTCCATTGAACTAACCTCGATGGCGAGCTCAACTGGCCGTGGACGACGTGTTATCTCCGGACAAGAGCTCGTTTGGCGTGCCTTTATCTGCCGAAGAGTGCTAGGACAACGTATAAGGCCGTCTCCAATGGCGATCGATCCATGGGGCCTCCCGTTGCCAGCTATCATCACCAGCTCTGGATCAATAGGCCCCTCGCTCGGGTTAAAGTCCTCCCCTTTCCTCGCCTTCCCGTGATCTATGTACTTCACGAGCTTGTGGTGGGAGGAGATGTTGGTGAAGTTTTCTGGATGCTCGAGGTCAGACTCAGAGAATGCCTTGACCTTCTCGTACGAGGCAGTATGGGCCATCGCATACAGGTCATACATCTGTGGCGCCTCCGTCTTATTATGACGCGCCTAAAATAGAGAGAGAGGAAAATTGTATTAGTAAAGGGCTCAAGATAGCATTAAGAATGAATTGCATGAGGCATGAAGAAAACCACATACCCAATTCTCGCCAAATTGGATTAAGTTGACGCTCCCTTGATGGTGTGGCACGCCAACCATTTTGCCACGCCTCTCCTTAGTGTTGTTGTGGCTGGCCTCCCACGTTTCGGAGCACCACTGATCCACCAAGGCCTCCCAACAATCCATCTTATCCACACACCATCTCGGGGGCACCTAAGTTAATAAAGAGAAATTTGAGCACGTAAGAACCAAATCAAGAAAACTAACTACAAAGCCTTAATAATATGTAATTACCTTCATGTAATGCTCCTTCTCCACCTTAGCATCACGACACTTCGCCTTGCCAAGCCTAATACGCCGTGTGGCATAGTAGTCTCCAACAGCCTGCACCCGAGCCTCGTGCCGAACGTTTTGAAGTAGGCGGCGACATTCGGTTTCGATAACCTTTGTCGCGTCCTCCTCGCATCCCTCCTCACACATGTAGTAGGCCTGCAAACGAGACAACACCGATTAGTACAATAAATAGCTATGGTTGATTTATAATTGTGTGAAGGAGAAATTACCCAGAACTTTCGGATCACCATGTCCGCCCTCGTGTCGCACAAAACACCGTCAATCTCCACCTCCGGCGGGGCTGGGGCACCCAAGTAGTGCTCCCAGGTCATTCCTACCTCTCGCTCCCGACCGGGCAACGTAACAAACCCTGGGAAGTTTTTACGGCAAAGAACACCAAGGACGCTGTTGGGCTTGCGGACACCCTTGGCAACAATCCAACCCCTACAGTATGACAAATTAAAGCCAAAACATTAGATATTTGAGAAAACGCGAAGGCAAAAGGTTAAATAAGAGTAAATTAACTTACTTGTCCCCATTTGGCCTAATCGACCACCTCTGCTTGGGGGTCGCTGGCACGAGCGGGAGCCCCGAACTACCAGGCTGGTAGACGGTAGCCCCCTCACCCAGCTCCTCGTCGCTACCAGCATGGCCACTTGGCTTAGCCCAGGTATCCCACTAGGTCTCTTGGAACGTACCCTCATCCCTGCTTTGCTCCGGAGTCGCCTGGAATGAAGCCTCTGGGACACGAGTCTCGTGGGTCGAAGGCTCGTCGACCTGAGGCTCGTGAACCGGAGACCGTGTAGCCTCCACCTCAGACGAATCCACCCTAGAAGTCCTCTGCTCAGGTGAATCAGCTTGGGGTGGTGGGGAGACCGTGTAGCCGCCACCTCAGAAGGCGTGGCAGCCACCGCCCTACCTCTCCCGCGGCCACGTGTACCTTTAGTACAACATAAATACCAACATGAGTAATAAAATGTATATAAATACCAATATGCATACAACATGAGTACAACATAAATACCAACATGAATACAACGTGTACCTTTAGTGCCTCTCGGCTTCGCGGGGGGTCGACCTCCTCTCACGGGGGGCGCTCCTTGCATAGTAGAGGGCAACACTCTCCGAAGAGGCGAGGCAGGAATGGAAGTACCCATCCCATCACCCGCCGACAAAGAAGGAGCCGCGGAGTGCTTTCGACCCTTTCCCACCATCTTTCAACACCTGTCATGACAAAGAGTAAATGAAATTAGTACAACATAAATACCAACAGGACTAATAAAATGTATATAATTTAAGTGGATCATCGTCATAAATACCAACATGACTAATAAAAATTGAATACCTAACATGAACTCAAAATTTATATATAGTATAATAGTTGAATACCTCAGATGAACTAATAACAATCGTGCTCGTCTATATATGCTTCGGGGTCAATAAATGCATCATGATCATCACTATCATCAATAAATGCATCATCATCACTATCACGAAGAACATGTGGAAGGCCACCATTATGTAATCGGTCAAGAAGTGACAAGTCATCCGCAGCAGTAACCTCTTCTTCTTCCAGCTCTTCCTGTTCGGGCTCAGGGGTTAAGACGGATTCACTGTCGCTGTCTACTTCAATGTTCTGGGGGTGAAGTAGAGCGGTTCTTGAAACGTTTCTTGGACATACGTGTTTCTTGGAAGAATTCTCCTTCATATGTGTCTGGGTTAATGTGAGGTTCGTAATCCTCTTCATTGAGGGTAGGTGGTCTAAAATGTGGTGGCACTTCATAAACGACATCCCAACCTTTGAGATTTGGATCAGTTTGGCAGGCCCACGGTAGATAGAAAACTTGTGTCGCCTGTTGAGCCGTAATATAGACATCGGGAACATCTAAGTGGGTGTTTTGGTTGATTTCGACTAGTCCTATATGTTCATGAGTCCTTCTAGTCTCCCTCGGCTCAAACCAATAACATTTGAAGACTCCGACGGTCGATGGGTTTTCACCATAGAATAGAAGTTCATAAATTGCTTCAACTCTTCCATAATACTCGGTGTCTCCTTCGCCGATAGCACAGACAGAACAATTTCTAGACTTTAGGTCGGGCATAGATAGCTCTTTACCAAAGGTACGAAAGTGAAACCCGTTGATGTTGTATTTGTCAAATGAACGGACCTTATAGTCAAAACCATTAGCGACTTGTCTCAAGTCGGCGTCCATAGACTCTGCATCAGCCTACAAGTTTAATACGAAAGAATGGATGCATTAGCCGCAAATTAGACCAAGAAATCAAATGGGCCCTTAATGGTAATTAATTACTCTTTGTTTGAACCAAGAGATGAAACCGGGACAGTCGCCTCCATGCTTTGCGAGAAGCTCATACTCTTCAACAGAATCCTTTTCGATGACCGCTCCATCCGAGAATTCGGCGACGTATCGACTATATCAAATATCCGGGAATAAGAGCAGTTCAAAGCAATTAGAAGTTGCGGAACAATAAATTACCAAGAACTTACTCGATGTACGGCCGCACTTCTGTTAGGTTGGTGAAGATATACAATTAAATGGT
Source organism: Hordeum vulgare subsp. vulgare (assembly GCF_904849725.1). Classification (NCBI taxonomy): domain Eukaryota; kingdom Viridiplantae; phylum Streptophyta; class Magnoliopsida; order Poales; family Poaceae; genus Hordeum; species Hordeum vulgare. The sequence continues at coordinate 386,323,489 of NC_058518.1, read as the reverse complement.
CTGCCATTCTTCGACATCCAACGATTTCCCTTTCGAAGCACCGGATGGTGCGAGCTTACCTTTGAATAGGCCGAGGTTGGATCGAACTTTTTTTCGATCGCCATCATTGTACAGAGGCTTCGGGTTATGCAAATGATGATTTTTGGCTTCGTAGTGTGTTGTCACGAAGTTTGCCGCCTCCTCAGTAATGAATGCCTCGGCCATCGATGCTTCAATTCTACGTTTATTTTTACACTTAGCTCGAAGCGTCTTCTGCATCCTCTCAGTTGAGTAGCACCATCGATTTTGAACGGGCCCCCCCATTCTTGCCTTGGTAGGGAGATGCAAAATCAAATGTTGCATTGGATTAAAGAAGCCCGGTGGAAAGATCTTTTCTAATTTGCAGATCAACTCCGGCGCCAACTCTTCCATTTCATCTAGCACGCCAGGCGATAGTTCTTTCACACAAAGAGAACGGAAGAAATAGCTCAGCTCTGCCAGTACTAGCCATTCATCCTCAGGGATAAAGCCACGCAACATCACCGGCATTACCCGCTCAATCCATATGTGCCAATCATGACTCTTGAGCCCAAATATTTTCAATTTCTCAAGACTCGCTCCCCTCTTTAGATTCGGAGCATACCCATCGGGGAACATCAACCGCATTTTCACCCACAATAGCATTTCCCTCATAGCTGGTCTTTCAAGATTGAACCATGCCTTTGGCTTCGCTATGCTTTGCTTTCCTTTCCATTGTCGCAAGTTTTGCAACGGTCTATCACATAGAGCCTCCAGGTCGATTCTAGCCTTAGGATTATCTTTTGACTTCCCCTCTATGCCGAACAATGTACCAAAAATGGCCTCCGCAATATTCTTTTCAGTGTGCATCACGTCAATGTTGTGTGGGAAAAGGAGGTCTTTGAAGTAAGGCAGATCCCATAAGCATGACTTGTGAGTCTAGGCGTGTTCCGTATTATACCCTTTGAAGTATCCTGGACGCAAAGGATCAGGCTCGAGAGCATTTAACTGATCATGGGTTTATTGGCCTGTCAACGCAGCTGGTGCAGTGTTTTTGACAACTCTACCTTTGATGAAATTCTTCTTGTCTTTTCTGAACTTATGGTCGGGATTTAGGAATTGTCTATGCATGTGGTGCACGGGTCGACCAGCCTGCAGCCAACGGAACTGAAGAGCTGCCTTGCATGTGGTGCACGGGAACCTTCCATACACACACCAGCCAGCGAATAGCGCAAACGCCGGATAATCATGCGTCGAGTACATGTACCACACATGCATTTTGAAATTTGTTTTGGTAGCCGCGTCGTAGGTCTTGATCCCATTATCCCAGGCTTCTTGCAACTCATCCTTAAGCGGCTGCATGTACACATTCATATTCTTCCCCGGATAGTTCGGCCCTGGAATTATCAACGTTAGGAAAATGTTCTTTCTTTTCATAATCTCTCCGGGTGGCAAATTTAGTGGAATGACAAATACAGGCCAACAACTGTATTGTGTTGCCGTCATACCATACACATTGAACCCATCCGTGCTGATGGCAACTCTAGGTTGCCTTGGATCTTCCGATTTATCCTTATGTAATGCATCGAAGTGCCTCCACGCAAAACCATCTGAAGTGTGTACCAGCATCTTGTTCCCATCCGCATCTAGTTCGGTTCTTTTGCCCAATTTGTGCCATGTCATCTGTCTGGCCGTCTCTTCGACCATGAAAAGATGTTGAAGTCTTGGTACGATTGGCACATACCGAAGAACACTAATGGGGATTTTGGTCTGATTCTTCTCACCCATGCCGTTGTCTACCACAATATACCTGGAAGAATTGCAAATGGGGCAATAGTTCAAGGACGCATACTCAAGCCTAAATAAGGCACATCCATTCTCACAGGCATGTATCTTCTCATAGGGCATCTTAAGTACACGGAGGATTTTGTGTGACTGGTACAGGTTTGCAGGCAGTACATGGCCTTTGGGTAGAAAGCATCCAAATATCGTCATCATCGCGTCGTAGCATTCTCTGCCTAGGTTGAATTGAGCCTCCAGAGCCATTACTTGCGCGATGGCATCCAACTAACAAAGCTCAGTCTGCTCGTGGAGAGGACGTTTTGAAGACTCCAACATTTCATAGAAGGCCCTTGAAGATTCCTCCATCTCATCGTCCGAATCCCGAGCATCATCAAAGTCTTGCACCATGTCTTCAATCCCAGTACCATGCTCGTCGGTGCGACGAAGAATCACCTCAGCTCTGGCACGTTGGTCAGACTCACCATGAAAAGTCCACACTGTCGTGGTTTTTTCACGGCAAATGTCCTCGTGAAAGGACTTGATACTGGAGCCATCGCACCTTAGTGGCGACTCAAAGGGGTTAAGCGGGAGAGATGCGGCGATTTACCCAGGTTCGGCCCCTCGAGAAGAGGTAACAGCCTACGTCCTGCTTTTGTGTGTATTGATGTGGATTCGACTACAAGGAAGGCGTAACTCGCCTAAACCTAGCACTCGATGATTTCTAACCTGCCTCTGTCCCCCGGGACCTCGCCTTTATATACAGGTCGACTCCCTAGGGTTTACAAGGACTCCTTCCTTCCTACAACTCATGACCATTGTGGTCTCTAAGTCGCCATCTTCCAAAGCTAGGAGACCCGCCAAGAGCCATACTCGTCGTATGACTTTGATTCGGCCCAGACAAGGCCCAACTAAATATCTGGATGATTCGCTCGCTGGATAACCCGACCCAATTAGGGCGGGTCATCCACTGGTCACATCCCCAACATTAGGCCCCAAATTGACTTGAACCTTTCTGCTTCATGCCAATATCTCTGCCCCATTGAAGGCGATTCATCCCCTATCTCTCTTCATCTTGTCAAAAAATTGCACACCCGCCATCGCCTTTGGGCGTCGACGATCCCTTAAGCCGCCAGATCATTACTAACCGGCCTTCTCGTTTTCCTCTTTTTCCGGGAAAACCGCCGCAACTCCAACGGATCTTTTAGCGCATCTTTTATCCCGAAATTTTCGGCGCACATTTATAGCGAATCTTTTATCTCCCGTCGGTTCCCGCTCATGGTGCCTCGATTCTTGCACCTGCCTCGATAAATAGGCCGAGGGGGGGGACAGAACTGTCGCTTCTCACCTACCAGTCCCGTCACCTTCCTCCCCACCGGCACAGCGAGAAAACCGCATCGCCCCGAGGAATCCGCCGTCGACCGTGCCTTCGGCCTTCACGCGAGGAGCTCCGGTGCCGCCTGTGAGCTTTCGCCGTCGTCCACCCTCGCGCCGCCATCAACACATCCGCCATTGGCATCGTCGATTGCATTGCCGTCGGCCACCTCGCCATTCCCCTCGAACCTTGCCGCCGTCGGAAACTTCTCTGCTCAATGGGACGCCCGCGCTTCTCCAGCGAACCCCATCTCCGTGGACTCTTCTCTCCCGACAACATCAGGTTAGGCTTTCGCCTATCTTTAGGAGTAGATTTACTTTCTGTTCGAGCTTCTGCCATTGCCGTGTTCTTGAAGCTTGTTGCATATAGATGCTACCTGCTTTGAATCGATTAACACGAGTGTCGGTAAAATAGCTTAATGCCCCGAATATTTTCACTTATCCGCTGTACTTGTGAATCTTTGAAAACAACATCTTGACCAAGCGATGGGCACCATATGATAATAAACTGTCGCGACTAGTCATTTTCTCTAGGTTTTCGCGTCTGTCTGGTAGATCCACTCCTTTTTTACTGTTTGCAAAAAGTTGTTTATAGTCTTCATCTCCTGGTACTTCAAACGAATGCCTTCACCGTCCCCAGAATGTAGCCCTTGGGGATAGCCACCCTTCCATAAGTCGCCGTAGTGACCCAACCCGGCCCTTTGATCTGGCGGGTCAAAAACCCCTTTTTTTAACCAAAGCAACCGGCGGGTTAAATGAACTGATTTTATCCCACACAATAGGCGTCCAAGACATGTAATATCATACTTTACTTATTTGTAGCATGGGCGCCGTTTTCAAGAGTGACTGGCTGCCTACCAAGGTTGATGACTCCATTTTAGCCGATTATGTGAAAACGGGCAGCTTGGATCCTCAGGACGTTATTGGCTGGAGCACCGGGTTCGGAGAAGACCTCCCTAACCCCAAAGAAGGGGAGATAGTCGTTTTTGTTGAACACCTGGAGCGAGGTTTTAAGCCGCCCGGATCAAAGTTTCTTAGAGACGCCTTATCTTTCATGAACGTCCGCCTCCAGGATCTGGGACCCAACTCTATAAGTAATTTGTGCCAATTCCAAGTTCTTTGTGAGGCTTATCTGCGGATCGAGCCTTCTGTCCCCTTATTCTGGCATTTTTTCCATCTGAATCGCCAAACGGAATTCCACAACGGCCCTAGCTTGGAACTTGGTGGTGTCAACGTCCAGCGCCGCAGGGATAGCCCATTCCTCTCACTTATCATGCCTAGCCATCCCAAAGGCTGGGGCGAGTCTTGGTTTTACTGTCAAGAGACATCTCCTGCTGGCGAGAACAAGCTTCTAGGCTACAGGCCAACTCGCCTTCCAACCAATTTCAAGCTCCCAAACAAGCTCACCGAGGAGGAAGAATCGGAGTTCATCCCAATATTGTCCGAGTTAAGATCCTTGACGAACAACGGGCTTACCGGGGTCGACCTAATCCGCTGTTGGGTCGAATGGCGCATCCTTCCTCTGAGCCGCCGGGACGGGCTGATGTGTGAATTTGATGGTACCCTGGATCATCCTCAATGCTACTTCCATACGTCTTTAACGGAGAATGACATTGTTACCATTATCAAAAAGCTGACTGGCGAGCCTGCAGGAAAATGTGGCCAAATCGGCCTCAAGCCTTTCTGCAAAACTAACCCGGGACCCAAGGTAAACAAACCTAAACCGCCTTTGGTCTTTATGTTTTATGCTTCATTTGTGTTTGTAGTTTTGTAACATATGCCATTTCAGAAAGGCGATAAGTTCTGGTCCAGGAAGCCCAAAAAACAAGCCATGCAAAGTGCTAAGCCGCCCTCAAAGAAAACCAAGGGTAAGGGCAAATCTGCCGCAGCTGAGCCATCCGAAGTTGACGAATCTCAAGTCGGTGATGCACTTTCAGAGGTAAAAATTCGTCCTCCTTTCACTCGCCATTCATTGCTGTTAACCTTCGTATTTATATCTCTCCCTCTCCTTGTAATAGAATGAAGATAACGAAAGCCAAGAAGACTCTGTTGAGGTAATTTCTGTTTCCTCCGATTCATCTCCTTCTCCACCTAAGCTGGCCCAGAGAATATGTGGGAAAGTTCCCTTCTCACATCCAAATGCTTATTTGGACCCAAATTTCCTACTGAAGAAAGCACATCACGCCTCAAACCGGAAAACACGAAGTCACTCTGGCGATCTGGTATCTGGCTTACCAGCAACGAACAAAAGAAAGCCAAGCCAGGTACTTTTATGAGTAACCATTATTCATGTTTCTTTGGATCACATTTGTAACCCGCCTGTATTATTGACGTATAACTCTTGCAGAACTCTCCTCCCACTTCCGGCGACTCAGTGATGTCAACACTTCCACCAATGATTCGAGTTCCGGGGTAAGTCTTTTGATAACCTTGCCTCGACTTTTGAGAATAACGATCTTTTCAATTCCTTAACGTACTTATTCCCTTTTGTCAGGGCACAAGCCAAGAAAAGAAAAACCAGTGGATCAACTCCTGATGCAACTTTAGAACCCCCGAAGAAATCAACTCCGACTCAAGACAATCCGGATCAGGCTGGGCCTGCGATTCAAGTGGATCTTCCTGAGTCGCCGAAGGAAACAATGGATGCCTCTAAATCGCCAAACCCATTGATGACAACAGAAGACCCAGATGTTGTAGTTATAACTGGCTCTGGCTTTTCTAAGCCGGCGGCGACAGTTTTGTCCAAACATGTAGCATCCTCCTCTCAGGCCATTCCCGAGTCTGGGCTCTCCAAGGCGAAACTTTCCGACTATGCAAATTTGGAGTTTAAGGAACTCTGCTCTGGCTTTGCAAGTCGCCTGGAGGCGAGCTATGAGATGGAGAAAAACCTGTTGAAGATGTTAAACAACAAACATGAGGTAAATTTTGTTATACTTATATTATTCCCATTAACCCCCAAGGGCCTGGTCATCAGTAAAAAGATGAGCCGGGTCTTGAAAATTTAGAAAAAACTTCACGACCAGTAACCCCCAAGGGCCGAGTCATCAGTAAAAAAGACGAGCCGGGTCTCGATTTTTGTATAATTTCACGTGAAAAAATTATACATTAGCCCCCAAGTGTGAGGGATATTGCTTTGCAGTAATTCTGAGACTTGCCCTTATTTTAAACTTTCAATAGGAACACCTTGCTCAGACCGAATCGGCGCTGGCTGATTTAAGGAAAAACTTAGCTGGACAATAAGACGCCCGAGCTAAGTCAGAGGAAAAATGTCAATTGGCTTTGACCGAACTGGTAAAACTCAAGGCCGAGTTGAAAGAAGCTCGGGCTGAACAAAATGCCGCCTTGAGGAGGGCAGAGAAGGCTGAAGCTAGGCTGGACACTGTACAACAGGAATTGTCCGGCTTAAAGCGTCATATCTCCAACATGACGCAAGCCGTCTTTGGTAAGCTTTACTTAAACCTTTGATCTCCTCCTCTCTTTTTTTGTTTTACTTATGATAAGTCGCTAATCATCATGATTCAGGTCCAAGAGCCGCCAACCTTCAAGAAGACTGTGTGTTGATGCTGAAGGCGATTTACACGCTGACAGAGCAATTATACACAGGCAGTGTCTTGACAGTTAAAGCTGTGATGGGTGCCAAAGAACCTATCACTTCCATCAAGAAGGTGCTTGGCTGCTTATCCACACTTCCCCCTCAGATTGGTGAGTTAACTCAGTCAGCCGCCCGGAGAGGTATTCTGACTGCCCTGAGTCGCTGTTTGGCATATGCCCCAGAGATCAACGCAGAAGAAGTAGCCGCAGGCTTTCCTCAGCTCAAGGACGATGGGTCCGAATTTGTTGAAGAGGACTATCAGCGAGTCGTCAAGGACTCTCGGCTGGCTGCGACTCAACTTGCCGCAAGCCTTGACTTAACAAAATACCAGGCGGCTTATGATAGCAGAAACAAGAAGGTCAACCTGCCAACCTTCGTGACGACCAGTCTAACTCCTCGACGACCCAAGAATCCTTTCGACTTGGAAGCAGACCTGGCATCAATTCTGACTGATGAAGATGACTTTGATGCTTTGGCCAAGTGCAATTGGGTATTAGGCGACTTGCAAATCGAAGTCGGCCAGAGGTCACATCAGGATGATCCCGAAATGCGAGCAAAGTAAATTTTATTGAGTTTGGCCTGAGAGCCATGTAATAGGTCCCTTTTCCATAAGTCAGTACTGTTTTTGATGACACCTCTTGCAAGAACCTTTATATCGCCCTTAAGGCGATTTGAAATATTTGACCCGCCTTTTATAAGAGTCTTTTATAGCGCTTAATTCGCCATGGATGAAACAATTCTTATCACCCTCCTGTCTTAAGCCTTGAGAATGGCATATGTGAAAACAAACAAACTATAGATATTTTCAACAAGCATCAGAAAGAAAAGGCTTAAAACCTTCACGGCTATGCCACAATGAAAAATAGCAGTAGTAATTTTGTCGGCTCATAAGGTCGCGACAGGGGGAGGCGAGTCAGAAAGCTCATGCACCCACCCTAAATGCACGTTTCGTCGGCTCATAAGGTCGCGACAGGGGGAGGCGAGTCAGAAAACTCGTGCACCCACCCTAAATGCAGGTTTCGTCGGCTCATAAGGTCGCGACAGGGGGAGGCGAGTCAGAAAGCTCGTGCACCCACCCTAAATGCAGGTTTCGTCGGCTCATAAGGTCGCGACAGGGGGAGGCGAGTTAGAAAACTCGTGCACCCACCCTAAATGCAGGTTTCGTTGGCTCATAAGGTCGCGACAGGGGGAGGCGAGTCAGAAAGCTCGTGCACCCACCCTAAATGCAGGTTTCGTCGGCTCATAAGGTCCCGACAGGGGGAGGCGAGTCAGAAAGCTCGTGCACCCACCCTAAATGCAGATTCTGTCGACTCATACGGTCGCAACAGGATGACACAATTTGCATTTTAATAGAGAAGCCCCCAAGTCGGGGAAAATTTTATTACTTCATAATGAAACTGAAAAACTTACAAAGTGTAAAGCTTAAGAGCTTAAGTGTAGTAAGGCCGCAAATGGGCAATATTCCTCGGGCGAGTTGACTCAGCCTCCGTGGTCGGTCGATTAGGCCGAAGATCCACCAAATAGTAAGAGCCATTGCGGAGGTTCTTGCTGACGACGAACGGCCCTTCCCAAGGGGGTGACAACTTGTGCATGCCTGCTCGATCTTGTATTAGACGAAGCACTAAGTCGCCTTCCTGAAAGGTCCGACTCTTAACCCGGCGACTATGATAACGCCGCAAATCTTGCTGGTAGATAGCCGAACGGGCCGCAGCCAGGTCACGCGCCTCCTCCAAGGCATCCAAAGAATCTTGACGCGTCAGCTCATTATCTTGCTCCACATATGCGGCGACTCTAAGGGAGTCATGCCTTATGTCCGTAGGAAGAACAACCTCTGCTCCATAGACCAAAAAGAAAGGGGTGAATCCCATGGACCGGTTCGGGGTGGTCCGGATACTCCATAGTACCGAAGGTAGCTCTTCAACCCAACACCCTGGAGTCCTTTCTAGGGGAACCATGAGTCGGGGCTTGATCCCTCGCAAGACCTCCTGATTCGCCCGTTCTGCTTGCCCGTTAGATTGCGGGTGAGCGACCGCAGAAATATCAAGTCGGATATGTTCTCGACGACAAAAATCCTGCATCGCCCCTTGGGACAAGTTAGTACCATTATCAGTAATAATACTATGCGGATATCCAAACCGGAAAATCAACTTCTTCAAAAATTTGACCGCTGTCTCCACATCGCAAGCTCCAACAGGTTCCGCCTCAACCCACTTGGTGAATTTATCAACCGCCACCAATAGGTGAGTCTTCTTGTTGGAGGACATTTTAAAGGGACCAACCATGTCCAGCCCCCAGACTGCAAAAGGCCAAGTAATGGGAATCATTCTCAATTCTTGAGCCGGCACATGAGCCTGCCTCCCATAACGTTGGCACCCTTCGCACCGACGAACTATGTCTTCTGCATCTGCATGAGCCGTCAGCCAAAAGAAACCATGACGAAAAGCCTTTGATACCAAAGAACTTGACCCGGCGTGATGTCCACAGTCTCCGAAATGAATGTCATTTAGGATCGCGCATCCTTCTTCGGGGGAGACACATCGCTGAAAAACCCCAGAAGCGCTCCGTTTATACAACTCGCCATTAATGATGACCATGGATTTGCTGCGCCGAGCGATCTGGCGAGCCAAAACTTCGTCGGTGGGTAACTCGCCGCGAGTGAGATAAGCCAGATAAGGGAGAACCCAATCCGGAATGACATGGAGAGCTGCCATGAGCTAAGACTCAGGATCTGGTATCGCCAATTCCTCCTCTGAGGGTAAAACCACGGATGGTTTATGCAAGATATCCAGAAAAACATTAGGGGGAACCGGTTTTCTCTGTGAGCCGAGTCGCGAGAGGGCATCAGCTGCCTCGTTGAGGCACCGGTCAATATGGTCCACCTGATAGCCATGAAAATAACCCGCCACGTCAGACACAGCTCGTCTGTAAGCCGCCATCATGGGATCCCGAGAGTCCCAGGTACCCGAAACTTGTTGCGCCACCAAATCGGAGTCGCCAAAACACCTGACTCGTGTTAGGTTCATCTCTTTTGCGAGTCGCAAGCCATGAAGCAAAGCTTCATATTCCGCCGCATTATTGGTGCAGGGAAACATGAGTCGGAGAACGTAACAGAACTTATCTCCTTGAGGGGATACTAACACCACACCAGCCGCCGAGCCTTCCAGCTGCCTAGATCCATCAAAGTAAATAGTCCAGTAAGTAAGGTCAGGCCGATCTTCCGGAGCCTGTAGCTCGGTCCAGTCGTTAACGAAATCAACTAGTGCCTGGGATTTGATAGCTGTGCGGGGAGTATATTGTATGTGATGAGACCCAAGCTCTATCGCCCATTTGGCGATTCGCCCTGTTGCCTCCCGATTCTGGATAATGTCACCAAGGGGAGCATAACTAACCACTGTGATCGGGTGCTCCTGGAAGTAATGCTTAAGTTTTCGACTCGCCATAAACACCCCATAGACCAGTTTTTGCCAATGCGGGTATCGCTGTTTGGAAAGAGTTAACACCTCGCTGATAAAATATACTGGGCGTTGCACTGGGTACTCCTTCCCTTCTTCCTTTCTCTCAACGACCACGGCCACACTTACTGCCTTGGAATTTGCCGCGATATACAGAAGCATAGGCTCCTTTTCAGTCGGGGCTGCCAGGACCGGCGAGTTAACCAATTGGCGTTTCAGGGCCTCAAGCGCCTGGTCTGCCTCATTTGTCCACACGAATCGATCAGACTTCCTTAATAATTTATAAAGAGGAATCGCCTTTTCCCCTAGGCGACTCACAAAACGACTTAAAGCCGCAATGCGACCTGCCAGCCATTGAACTTGATTAACATTCGCCGGCTTTCCGAGAGAGGTAACTGCTTCGATCTTGTCCGGGTTAGCCTCGATGCCGCGCTCCGATACCAAGAAACCCAGCAATTTTCCTGCAGGTACACCAAAAACGCACTTGGTAGGATTTAATTTCATCTGATATACCCGTAAATTATCAAAAGTCTCCTTAAGGTCTTCCAATAGTGTCTCCCTCTGGTGAGTCTTGATCACAATATCGTCGACATAGGCATGGACGTTGCGACCAATTTGGTTACGAAGACAATTCTAGATACAACGTTGATAAGTCGCCCCCGCGCTTTTGAGTCCGAAGGGCATGGACACATAGCAAAAGGCCCCGAAGGGGGTTATGAAGGCCGTCTTCTCCTGATCTTCCACGTCCATCTTGATCTGGTGATATCCTGAATAGGCGTCCAGAAAACACAATCGTTCGCATCCCGCCACCGAGTCAATGATTTGATCGATGCGGGGAAGAGCGAAGGGATCTTTGGGACAAGCTCTGTTGAGGTTTGTATAGTCAATGCACATACGGAAAGTGCCATTCTTCTTGAGTACCAACACCGGGTTAGCCAGCCATTTGGGGTGAAAAACTTCCACAATGAAACCGACGGCTAAAAGGCGAGCGACTTCTTCTCCAATCGCCTTGCGTCGTTCCTCGTTGAATCTGCGAAGGTACTGCTGGACAGGTTTGCATTTTGGGTCAACGTTAAGATGGTGCTCAGCGAATTCTCTCGGTACACCAGGCATGTCAGAAGGTTTCCATGCGAAGATGTCCCGATTCTCACGGATGAATTCGATGAGCGCGCTTTCCTATTTGGGGTCCAGACCCGTCCCAGTGGTGAACTGCTTGGATGAATCGCCAGGCACGAAATCGATTGTCTTAGTGTCATCCGTCGGCTTGAACTTGAGGGGCGACTCAGAATCTGTAGTCGGCTTCTTGAGTGGTGACATGTCAGCCGGGTCAACATTGGCCCGATGGTGCTTGAGCTCTTCCGCCGCACAGGCGACTTCCGCATAAGCCGCGTCCCCTTCTTCACATTCCTTTGCGATCCTTCTATCTCCATCAACCGTGATGGGTCCTCTAGGACCAGGCATTTTGAGCTTGAGGTAGACATAGCACGGGCGGGTCATGAAGCGGGCGTAAGCCGGTCGCCCGAACAGCGCGTGGTATGGGCTTTTCAGCTTGACCACCTCGAAGATTAGAGATTCTGACCTGTAATTCTACGCAGTTCCAAAGGCTACTGAGAGCCTGACCCGGCCTATGGGATAAGCCGACTTGCCCGGGACAATTCCGTGGAAAACCGTGGTCGAAGGCATCAAGTCTTTCTCCAATAGGTTCATCCTCTGGAAGGTGTCGAAGTATAGGATATTGATGCTGCTGCCACCATCCATTAACACCTTTTCTAGGGTGTAACCCCCCACTTCGGGAGCCACGACCAATGCCAGGTCGCCCGGGTTATCTATTCTTGGCGGGTGATCCTCCCTGCTCCATGTTATGGTCTGCTCGGACCAGTGGAGATATCTGGGAATCGCCAGCTCAGTTATACTGTACGCCCGGTGACTTACCTTTTTATCACGCCTGCAAGCATTAGTGGTGAAAACGTGGTACTGCCCATTACTTAGCTGTTTGGGATTGCTGCGGAAGCCCCCATTGTCATCCTGGTCCTGTGGAGCCCCCTGTGGGGGCGGCTGCTGGAAAACTCCCGGCGGGTTGTACCACCGCTGGTGGTGCACCGGGTACTGGCCACCGCCTGGTTGCGGGCCTCCCTGAGCCCCCTGTTCGGGAAAGCCGCCGAAGGGGTTCTGTCTTTGGTTGGACGCGGCGAGTTGGTCCTGGCGCCGGTTTGGATCTTCGTTTTGGCTCTTCTTGATTGCCTCCGTCCGAAATTCTCGCATCACGAAACAGTTTTCCCAAGAATGACTCGCCGGGCCGTCAGCCGTGGCATGGTGCGGGCAAGGGCCCTTGAGTAACTCTTCGTAGTTATGCAGCCTTTTCCCACTGAAGCCTCGGTTCTTCTTTTTGCCGTCATTAGCATTGGTGTTGGCGACCAAATCCGAGGGCTCCTCCTACGGTCTACGCTTGCCATTGGTCCCTGATTGTGACGGTTGCGCCCCTGGAAACAGGTATGATTTTTGGACGACTCGCCCTTTTTGGGCGAGTTAACCTTGCCATCCTCGCCGGGATCCTTAGTATCCATCGGCCTCGGCATACCTAGTGAGGGTGTCCATTAGTTCGCCCATGTCTTGGTCTTTCCGTTTGAGTCGCCCCAACTTCTGTACTAAGGGCTCGTAATGACAATTGTGCTCGAGGATGAGCACAGCTTGAGCCGCCGTAATACCATCTGACGAATGAATAATATCCGCCACCCACCGCGACCAATGGTGGGCCGATTCGTCCGGGCGCTGAACACAGTGTTGTAGATCGACAATCGTCATTGGACGTTTGCAGGTTCCCCGGAAGTTTTTGATGAAACGCTCTTTTAACTCGGCCCAGGACTGGATGGAATTGGGAGGCAAGTTTTTCAACCAGGTGCGTGCCGACCCCTCGAGCATCATCATGAAGTATCGGGCGCAAACCGCCTCGTTCACGTTGAGCATGTCCATGGCAATCTCGTAACCCTCGATCCATGACGTTGGTTCGAGGTCTGGTGTATAATTAGGCACTTTCCTTGGTCCCTTAAAGTCCTTGGTCATCCTTTCGCTCCGAAGGGCCGGGGATAAGCATGGTACCCCTACTCGCCCTCCGCCCCCTACGAGGGGGGCCGGAGCATCTTGGATATTCGGGAGATCTCGGCCCGGCGGGTTCCGCTCAGGCGGGTTGTCCTGCTGGAAGTGTCGCGGCCCACTGTTTACGGAAGGCTGGTCCTCCGGCCTGCTCCTGGTATAACTTGCCTGAGGGGTGGAGTGCAACCTCTTGAGGCTATGCGAGAACTGGGCGTTTTGAACCACCGCTGTTTTCAACATCTCGATGGCGTTCCTCGCTTCAATCTCAGCTGGGGTGTTGCCGTGAATCGGAAGGGACTCCACGTGGCGAGTTGCGGCAAGCACGTTATCCACCGGGTTGGAGAAGTGGCCTTGAGGGGTCCGGAAACGAGGAATTTGACCCTCAATCGGCCGAACCGGCGGGTTAGGTGGGCGGCCCGGTCCTCCTGCCGGGGCGGCTCCCATCCCGGGGGTTCGTGGAGTGTCGAACAGACGGGTCGGGTTGAGGTCATGGGGCAGGCGACCCTGGTGTCTCCGCTGATGGACGGCGTCGGACGTGCGCTGCTGTCTTTCGAGCCGCCAGTTGTCAGTGTTTAATCGCATCCTTTCGGTCGCAATTTGGGCTTGTCGAGTCTCGATCCTGGCGGACTCCATCTCAGCATCCTGGTGGGCCTTTGCCACCGCCTCTCTGAGTTTTGCTAACTCTGCGTTTATCTCCTCTTGGTTCTCTGGTGTGAGGGAGTCGCCATTAGTCTCGTGATTTCTGCCGCTAAATCCACTAGGACTGCGGATGCACTTCTGGATGTCCCGCCGGTCCCATCGCCTCCGGTAGGGTTTTGTGCGGGTTGAGTTGCCCCAGCCATGTAGATGGCGATCTGGCGGCGGGTTCGGTCAAGGACTTCCGGATCCATGGCCACCGACAAGCCTCCGAGACCGTCCCCATGGAGAGACCGGATGGAATCTGAGTCGCCCATGGATGACTCGTCGTCAGAGTTGACCGGGGTAGCTTCCTGAGTCGCCAAGTGTTATGGTTCCTCCGATCCCTGCGTGAACCCCACAAAGACCGGGCGAGTTAAATTCTATGTTATGACTGGGCAGACGTACCTGGCCGGCTCGACGATGTCGGTGGAGATGTCTGGCTCAGGGACGGATGATCCGATCATGCCGATGAAGATGTTGATCTTGCCGAAGGGGACCCTGTAGCCAGATTCAATCAAATTCGCTTCAGGTCCCCATCGCTGGTTGTCGATGTAGGTTATCCCGCGGCGGCTCCGAGTCATGAGCGCCGTCGCGTAACTCCCAAACCCTGGTAGGGCTCCCTTTGAGAACTCAACTCCACCGTGCGTAGGCCCCACGATGGGCGCCAACTGTCATGGTTTTTTCACGGCAGATGTCCTCGTGAAAGGACTTGATACTGGAGCCATCGCACCTTAGTGGCGACTCAAAGGGGTTAAGCGGGAGAGACGCGGCGATTTACCCAGGTTCGGCCCCTCAAGAAGAGGTAACAGCCTACGTCCTACTTTTGTGTGTATTGATGTGGATTCGATTACAAGGAAGGCGTAACTCGCCTAAACCTAGCACTCGATGATTTCTAACCTGCCTCTGTCCCCCGGGACCTCGCCTTTATATACAGGTCGACTCCCTAGGGTTTACAAGGATTCCTTCCTTCCTACAACTCATGACCATTGTGGTCTCTAAGTCGCCATCTTCCAAAGCTAGGAGACCCGCCAAGAGCCATACTCGTCGTATGACTTTGATTCGGCCCAGACAAGGCCCAACTAAATATCTGGATGAATCGCTCGCTGGATAACCCGGCCCAATTAGGGCGGGTCATCCACTGGTCACATCCCCAACATACACCGTATAATTAGGGGTAAAACCCCACTTCTGCAGGTGTTTACCTATTTCAAACTCTGTCTGCTTTTTCCAGTTGTCGCAGTTGGGACAGGGGCACCATGTTTTTTGCTGGCCATTTGCAAATGCGGCTCTCACAAACCCCCTGGTTTTTGTTAACCATTCATGGGTCATGTCTTTCTGACTAGGGTGACCAGTGTACATCCAAGCACGATCACTCATGTTGCCTAGCTACCTATGGGGGCACAAGAAATAAATATATAATTCATCATCTATATTCATACGCTAATCAAGTTTGTCAGTTTTATTACGTCCATGCAACCTACACGCTAATAGGTAAAGATAGGTCCTAATCCCACCCGAGTATGTGTAGATTGGGTTCGTTTTCCCATGCTCTGCTCCAGATGCGACGCAGGATTTCGGCAGCACCTCCCCGCTGTTCTCCTGATACACGTTTCCGCAATAAGCAGAGAGGATGTGTACCCGGAGAACAACAGGGGAGGCACTGACGAAATTCCGCATCGGATCCGGAGCACAGCATACGGGAAAACAAACCCAATCTACACATACTCGGGCTGTCCATGGATAATGTTGGACAATTCGAAAGGATGGCGGTTATAAATATGCAAAGAAATGCATATTTACAGATGTCGCCCTTTCGAACGGGAGACGCATACTGGTCACGCATACTCATGATTGAAGAAACCGATAGCTAGCAACTTTCATCGGCACGAAGACCGGGACAGAGCAAATTAAGGGGTAGGAGGAGAAGTCATTTGTGCTCACCAACAAACGCAAGGGCGGAGCTCGTCCAACGCACGTGGAGGCCGTCGAACAACTTCACATTGAAATTCACAAGGTCAACACAAATACGATGTTTTTATAATTGACATAATCGGAAAATATGTGGCCTAACTCATAATTTACAAAACTATGACCTTGTGGGCCTCTGGAAGGCCCAAAAGCACCTTCTCGTTCAAAAGAAGGCACAAGAGGTGTCGGGGGTCGGGGCTTAGTGGCGTCGGGAGTTAGTGCCGTCGAGGGTCGGTGGTGTCGGGTGTCGGTGGCATCGGGGGTCGGGGGGTTAGTGGCGTCGGTTGTGGGGGGTCAGTGGCATCGGGGGTCCAGGGTCAGTGACGTAGGGTGTCAGTGGCGTCGGGGGTCGGGGGTTGGTGGCGTCGAGCGTCGGGGGTCGGGAGTCGTGGGCCGAGGGTCTGGGTCAGGGGTCAGTGGCGTCGAGGGTCGAGGGTTAGTGGCGTCGGGGGTCAGTGGCGTCGGGGGTCAGTGGCGTCGGGCGTGAGGGGTCGGGGGTCGAGGGTCAGTTTCGGGGTGCCGGGTTCCCTTTTCCTCTTCTTTCTTCTTCTCCTCTCTCCTCTTTTTCTTCTTCTTCTTCTTTTCTTCTTCTTCTTCTTCTTCTTCTTCTTCTTCTTCTTCTTCTTCTTTTTTCTCCTCCTACTCCCCCTCCTCTTTTTCTCCTCCTATTCTTTTTCTTCTTCTTCTTCTTCTTCTTCTTCTTCTTCTTCTTCTTCTTCTTCTTCTTCTTCTTCTTCTTCTTCTTTCTCCTCCTCTTCCTCCTCCTCCTCCTCCTCTTCTTCTTCTTCTTCTTCTTCTTCTTCTTCTTCTTCTTCTTCTTCTTCTTCTTCTTCTTCTTCTTCTTCTTCTTCTTCTTCTTCTTCTTCTTCTTCTTCATTTTTCTCCTCCTCCTCCTCCTCCTCCTCTTCTTCTTCTTCTTCTCCTTCTTCTTTTCGTTCTTCTTCTAATTATTTTTTCTTTTCCTTTTTCTTTTTCATTTTTTCCTTCTGCTTTTCCTCTTTTTTTCTTCTAACCTAACTAACTAACCTAATTAGCCTAATAATCTAACCAAATAAACTAACTAAATGACCCTATATATAATAAAAAAAATAACCTAATAAACTAACTAAAGTAATTAACTTTTTTAAAAAGAAAAAGAAGAGGTAGAACTCACCTCGGTGGACGACGGCAGAAGGCGGCGGCGGCGGCGGTGGACGACGGCAGGGGGAGCAGGGGGCGTGCGGCAGGGGGCGCGCGGCAGGGGGCTCGCCGCGGGGAGGGGCTCGCTGCGGTGGACGACGGCAGGGGGCGGCGGCGGCGGTGGACGACGGTAGGGGGAGCAGGGGGCGCGCCGCAGGGGGCTCGCCGCGGTGGACGACGGCAGGGGGAGCAGGGGGCTCGCGGCATGGGGCGCGTGGCGCGGGGCTCGCCGCGGGGAGGGGCTCGCCGCGGTGGACGACGGCAGGGGGAGCAGGGGGCTCACCGCAGGGGGGCTCGCCGTGGAGAGAGACGTACAGTGAGCGAGTGGGCGGGGAAGAGAGAGACAGTGAGGACGAGGGGGTTAACGGCCGTTATAGGGCGACCCCTTTGCCGTCCGCCCCCGACGGCAAAGGGCCCCGCGGCAGACGGCAAAGGCCCGCGGACGGCAAAGGACCCCGGATTTCGGACATGGCTGGCATGGGACCCACCCGTCCTCTTTGTCGTCTGCCCTGGGTCTCTTTGCCGTCCGCTGGCAGACGGCAAAGGGCCGACACATGGCAAATAGTATTTTTTGCCATGTGCCAGTCCTTTGTCGTCTGCCTTGTGTCAACTGATGGCAAAGAGGTTCTTTGCCGTCAGCCAGCCGACGGCAAAGAACTGGATTCCAGTAGTGAATGCCTTCAACATTGGGTGATTGCAAGTATTATGGTCCAAACACTGCCACCATTGCCCTGCAAAACTTGTACAAACACTCAATGATGGTGGACTCGACCATGCGTCCAAGGTCTTCCTATATATCATTGGGAGCCCTGTATGCAAGCATCCTCATAGCTATCGTGCACTTCTAGAGTGAGGAGAATCCAACGGTGTCGGTGCAATCCTTCTTGCAAATGAAATAGCTGTCGAACTCCCGGATGGCATTCACAATCTTGAGGAAGAGCTTTTGGCCCATCCGATAATAGCGTCGAAATACTTTCTCGTCATGCAGTGGAGCGTCGGCGAAGTAGTCGGCGTAGAGCAAGCAATAGCCCACCATTCGATGCAACTGCTTGCTCTTGCGGTGGCCCAGCGCCGAGCCGCCTCACCGTGGCTTTGCATTCTTCGTGAACAGGTCGGCCAGAGCGGCAAGGATCATGAGGTGCTCTTCGTCGCCTGTGTCGGCCTCGGGTTCCTCCTCCATAGATCCGCGAATGCCTCCTCCTCGTCGGAGTCCATCGCCGAACAGGAAAATCGCCGAACACCTCGTGGGTGTGATGGGTGGGCAGCCGCCGATATCGATGCCTACATGGTCGGAGTCCTCGGGAGCTCGCCCAGGAGCTGGATGGAGGCTGTCGCAGTGAAACCCTCTCTTTTCGGCCGGGGAATGGCCTTTATAGAGGTTGTGGGCAGGTGGGTGGCGTTTGGATCGGCATCGCGGTGAAAGGGTAAGTGTCGTCCTGCCGCTCGCATGTCGAATCTGGGTAGGGAAAAGGCATTTCTCGCCTAACAGTGGTGGCCCACGCGCCACTTTTCCTTCCGCCAGAGCCCTCAAGTGCCCCTGAGTGCGCTGGGTTCCGCCTGGGATCGCCGGGGCACAAAATGGGCCAAACCGGCGGAATTCGGCGTCCAGGAGGTGCGAGTGGGTCGTTTTTTCGACGTCGACGGTAAAAAAGGCTCTGGGGTTGTTGGGGGGGGGCTGGAGCTGCTCTGAGCTCTGCACAAAGGACGCCCCATCGTCTCACCACTAACTAAGAGCATCTCTAAACCAATTCACTAAAAGGTGTGAGAGGAGTATTTCTGTTTTCCCTAGCATGCACCTTTCTCACTCTGTGCCACGTCGTCATCCGTGTTGCTTCCGGCGACCATCGAGCGGCTCCCCGACACCTCGTTGCCTCCGCCGCCCTCCCGCCACTCTGACATGCTTGTCGGTCGCAGTCGTCACTGGAATCGAACTCTATCGCCGCCACCTCGTCGATCCCGTCGTCGGAAGCACACATCAAATGTTCTTCCCCTAAGCCTCTCCGTCGACTGTGTGCCAGCTCGAAGCCCCGACCACCACTAGTGACTTGGGCATCAGCGGCCAACGACGCCTCTTCCTTCCTTCAAGTGTTTGGCGGTTTGCCAAGGAGAGTTTTTTCTATGCTTTTTCATCTCGTTTTCCTTTTGGCAATTGAATTGAATCGAGTCATTTCTAGTGTTGATGAAGATGTTGAGGTAGTCGATCAAGGAGGAAGAAAACAACGACAACTTTCTAGCGCTTCATGGTTGTGCTTTTATCATGCTCTTTACTTCATTTGCACCTTTTCGTGTGTGTTTGAATTCGAACAATTTGGTTTGTAAACTCTAAATTTACAATATTCATGAATTGTGTGAACCTTCGGTGTGAACCTTAATTTCTACTCCCTCCGTTTCTAAATATAAGTCTTTTAGAGATTTCACTTGTGGCATACATACGGAGCAGAATGAATGTATCTACATTTTAAAGTATGTCTATATACATCCGTATGTAGTCTTCTAGTGAAACCTCTTAAAAGACTTATATTTAGGAACGAAGGAAGTATATTTGAATTTAATATGTGTGCATAAATATAGTTGAAATTTAGTATGTAAACTAAAACTAGAAAGATTTAATAAAAAAGAAATCTAAGGGAGTTAACGTTAGGGCATCAGTTAGGAACCGCACTAGAAGCAAATACACAGAGTTAAAGAATACTCCACGATTCACGCCTTAAATTATAAATGATTGGTTAGACATGTTCTAAGGAAGCGAACTGATGTAAATAAAGTTGGAAATTGGTTTGTTGGGTAGATGAGAGCAAGCAGCACACTCGAAATTCAAACCGATAGAAAAGCAGAAGATGCTGCGTATTAACAAATAGAAAATCTTTGGGCGAAAAAAGAAGAGCATCCCATGCTCATGCTCAACGAGATCAAGGGGAAAAGGCAAAACTTTGGACCTGCAGGACACACGACCGATCGATGAATGGATCCCACGTAAGCTAGAGGGAAAAAAGCTACACCAAGCTCGCGTACTCCTACCAAAAGATGAAGAATCTACCCATTTCTTAATTACCACGCCGGTCGGCCTCGCATGTATCCTGTTCCTGTCCACTCCATGCAAGTTAGCGAAACCAGGATTTATCTTATCACATCGCCAATTAATTAACTGGACTTACGTACCTTACGGTAGTGCACGCATGCTCCTATGGAATGTATTCATAATAATCTTTACTCGCACTAGTTGTTGATTCACTAGTCTTATATGATAGAGTACATTTTAGTGTAGTTCTTATCACGTACTGTACTATAAGCGAGCTCATTATCCCAATATCTGAACAAAAGTTGGATCGAGCTTGATGGCATGCGTTCTACTCCCTCCGTTCCTAAATATAAGTATTTTAAGAAATTTCATTAAATAACTACATACGAAGCAAAATGAGTTAATCTATATTTTAAAGTATGTCTATATACATCCGTATGTAGTCACTTATATTTACTACTCCAGATGATGTGGGAATGCATTTCAACTTCTCCAAATCATGACCTGCGTTCGTTTCTGCGGAACTCAACCAGGGAGACTCGTGGAAAGGAATGTACACGGCATCATGCTGATGCTAGTGGAAGCGTGGATTCGCCAATGGAGGCGTCGATTCCCCGTGGACACGAAATTCCTCCCCCTTTGCCCGGCCAAAATTCCTCTCTTCGCCGCGAAGTAACACCCATCTCCATCTCGAACTACCAAGGAAGAACAAGAGAAAAACACAAGATGCCATGTCGATCGATCGATCTCAACTCTACCAAGTCATGGCAGCAGCAGCAGCAGCCGGTGGCCATAAAGCGGGCGAAAGGAATTTAATCCGTGCGCCACCACCACGAGGTCTCGCAACTTTACTTGGCGCCAAAAGCAGCGAGGCGCGGAGAAAAAGCTTTAAAGGGCGCGCCGCGGCATCGCCTCGTCTCCCTTTTTCTCTTCTCTTTTCTTGTCCCGATGGCCGTGGTGCATGCGGCGTCGGTGCTCGGGAGCTTCCCGTTCAGGGCGGCCGTGGTCGCGCTCTGCGTGCTGCTGCTCCCGCTCCTCCCCTCGCCACGGCCACCGGCGGCGGGGGAAGGTGACGGCGGCGGCGGCGGCGGCGGCGGGGGCGGTGGGCAGGCGTTCTTGGCCAAGGTGTGGGAGCTGCTGCACCTGCTCTTCGTCGGGATCGCCGTGTCCTACGGGCTCTTCAGCCGGAGGAACGACTGCGGAGGACGGGTCGAGAAGGATGCCGCCGCGCCGGGGAAGGCGGACGCGAGGTATGTCTCGCGGATGTTCCAGGGCGAGCTCGTGTTCGACGACGATGGCGACGACGGCGTGCCCGACAGCCCCGCTCGCGGCGGGGCGAGGTCTTGGAGCGCGCTGCACCACCCCGAGGAGCCCGTGGTCATGACGGCGGCAGGCGGGGGCGGGCGGAGCCACACCGCTGCTCAGCAGCCGCCACTGTCGCTGCCCGTCCGGGCCTTGAGGCCGCAGGACTCCGGCGCGGCGGGACACGGCAACGGCGAGTCGCGCGTGCTCCCTTCGCCGATCCCGTGGCGGTCACGGTCCGGGAGGTTCGATGCACCACCGACCCCGAGCAGCCCCTCACCGTCGCCGAAGAGGCTGTCGCCCGCGTCGTCCATGTCCGACGAGACACTGGCCAAGGCCAGCGAGGATCACGCCACCGTCCCAAAGCGGAGGAGCACGTACAAGTCTTCCATTTCCTCCCTACCGCCCCCGCCGCCTCCGCCGCCGCCGCCGTTCCTCGTCCACGGTTACCACCCTGCGGCTGACCGCCGGACCACTGCGGCGAAGAGCTTCAAGGAGGAGCTGCAGGATCACAGCACGAGGGGCAGAGGAGATCATGATCATTACTCGCAGCAGAGGTCGCAGAGCTTCAGCAGTGCTTCTACTTACACCAACTCCTCGCCGGCGACGCCAAGAAGCTCTTTCGACGGCTCCTCCTCGTCGTCATCGCCGTCAATCGGCAGATCAGTGAGAACAATCAGGCCAAGAGAAGGGATCCAACCCAAAATCCAAGAAGTGGCAGACGAAGACGAAGCCGGTAATGCACCGGATAGCTCGCATGGCCCAGAAGAGCCATATGGATACAGAGAGTACCAAGCCGTCCCAAGGTTCCAGTACGAGAGGAGGGGCAGCGACCCAATCTTGGGCAATGTGGCCGTCTCCTCGGACGAGACCGAGAGCAGCGACGACGACGAGGACGGCGTTGGCGCGTACTCGCCGAGGGAGTCGCCACCGACGCCGGAGGTGGACGAGAACGAGGTGGACAAGAAGGCGGAGGAGTTCATCGCCAGGTTCAGAGAGCAGATCAGGCTGCAGAGGATCGAGTCCATCAAGAAGTCCGCCGGACCCCGCGGCCTCAAGCACGGCAAGTAGCTCCCTCAGCTCCGGCCGGCCATGGTTTTGCTAATTATTAAGCTTTTCAGTGAGCTAGTAGCTAATCCTAATGCTCAGAGATAAGATACTACGTACGTACATCGGTATACTAGTTTTCAAGAACCACCTGTAAACATTCATATAGGTGATGGATGGGAGTGTATTGTGTTCGTGTCATGTAGGGTACTCATGAATCATGATCATGACATGCTGGTGTTTTTTGGTGGGGCGTTAAGAGATCGATGATCCATCGGACCATCTCTACTCTCTAGGTTTATGATTAGGCTGAAATCGGTTTGCCTGATGGAGTACCACTGTGTCTTTCTTCTCCAACTGATCACCTGTACTATTCTCTATTTGGTCACTAGTTCAGCTCAGCTCACCTTTACAACAGCATTCAGCTCAGCTTCAGATAGTGTGGAATCTGATCCTGCCACTGCTCTTTATCTTCTCGCCCAATGAATTCGGATCCCTCGTTTCATTTGGATGGGTGGTCTGGATTAATCCAATTGTGTTCGTGACCCACCTGTGATTAATTATTGTTGTTGTTGTTGTTGTTGTTGTTTTTTTGTTGTTGTTGTTGTAATCGAACTATCTTTGTCATTACCGAACGTGTCAGATTCAACGCAAACACTGCACCAGATTCGTCAAGATAGTAGGGTTCGCCAATCCTAGAACTGTCCCACGTCTCGTCTTGCCGAAACACCGGATTTGAATATATTTTACTAAATTTAAAAACAAGCTAGCTATTTTGGGTCTGTCTAGTAGAATAGTTAGGATTTCAAAACAAGATGCCATTCATTTGATGAAAAATAAAAAGGAAATATCGATAATTTGCATGGCTGAAGCTAGAGCAGCTACTTCCAAAGTAGCAGAAAGAAAAGCAACGACTGAAATGAGGGGTCGGAAAGAAGATTTCTCCTGAGTGACCCAATCAAATATAGAAAGAGAATGAAAGATACTCGCATAAATCTTCATAAAAATTCAATGACATATGATTTAGATGTACAATACTTAAAGCACAAGAAGTAATTTAACAAAACCCTTTCTATTTTTTTGTACATGGATTATCTGTGCTGTTACTATGGCAGCTAGTAGAAGTTGAGTAACTTGGATTTGGTTGTTGGGACTTGGAAGCACGCTAAGGTTAGTGCCTTGTTGACGCGTCACTGTCTAAGTCTGTATCTGTTTTGGCCTGCATGCTTTGTCATCCTGGCATCATGCTGAAACTGCTCCGCGGATAAGGTTTTATTCTAAACTTTGAAACAACATCCGCTGGCCTTTCTTTCTTTAGCAGCATAATCCTGCAGTCGATGAGGTGCCATTGCTAAGTCGTTCTACTACTATTTATTTAGAAACCTCAGGGCTAAACATGTCGCTATGGGTAGAGCTTAAACAATGTGGTAGCTGTGTTATTCTATTCCGGAGGATTTAATGAGCTCATGTGCTGACCGAGCTCTCAAGAATTTGTAGGCAGAAAGTTGTGGCTGAGTGTCAGCATCACGTGCTTGCCATTTCCAAGTTAGCCCCTCTTTGATTTGCAGGATTTTCAGAACGTAGGAATAGAAAAATTAGAATTTGAGTGGCATGTCCACTTGAATCCTATAGAATATGCATAGAGCGTTTGATGCCACAAGGAAAACAAAGTAATTATAGAAAGGGGTTGGAGTGGATGCTTGATTTCCAACAAAATATAATACACTTGATTACATAGGGGGAAAATCCTATATGATTCAAACCTATATCACTGCTAAACTGTACAATCAAGTTGTTGACCAAATTATTGAATAAATGCCAGTATAAAAGAGAGACCCAATCAGTGTAGTAGGGGACTGATCACCACAATAAGTCTCTGTTCCGCGAAGATCTCATTTGGAACCCAGTTCACGAGCCCCGTCGAAGGGGGAAGCCATTGTCGCAGCCATCTTCATCAACATTGATGTCTCCACGACCATGTGTGAATAGTTGCCTTGGGACATGCGGGTCCATAATAGTAGCTATATGGTTCTATCTATTTTTGAATCTTTAATATATCATATTCATGCGAGCCTTTTAATATGATGGGGATCAATTCGATGTAATCAATGGTGTGCTTGTTGGGACTTGATGAATTATCACTTTATGAGCAGATTGTTCATTGATATCAATTGAATCTATTTGAGTTTGTTCCTGCATAATTAAAAGGCTTTGCATGCTCTCTGATCTATCTATCTTTTTTGGCCGAGTTCTATGGGTTTTTCTTCACACGGAGGTGTGCTTTGTAGTGGGTTCAATCTTGTGGTGCTCTAACTGAGTGACAAAAATGGTCAATACACCTATTGTATTGTTGTCGCTATGGATAGAACGACGTGGGTTTGTTATATTGATTGACTTCTTTCTGTCTACATTATGTCATAATTCTTATTGCGATACTCTCTTTCTTTTATACTCAATACTATGAGATAGAGATTTTCGGCTCAAGTATTAGTAGTAGATGCAGTTAAATTAATAGTCTACTTATCACACACGTAATGCCTATATGATATTATGCCATGAATGATTGTCATCATAAATATCACAATTTATTCACTTGTCCAACTACGATTCTTTTTTCCATGCCATTCACATGTTTTCGAGAGATAGATGCAACTAATTAACTTATGACCCCACGTCTATTCTTCATTAACAATTTCTTCTACAAAATTACCTTTTATTTGCCTTACTATTTCACCACTATGTATCTCTATTTGCTTTTAATCATGTACTTCCTTCGTTCTTAAATATAAGTCTTTTTAGAGGTTTCATTGGAAAACTATACACTGATGTATATAGACATACTTTAGAGTGTGAATTCACTCATTTTTCTCCGTTTGTAGTCTCCTAGTAAAAAATATCTAGAAAGACTTATATTTAGGACCGGAGGGAGTAACTAGCAAAACAAAGGGGCTTGGGAACCCTCTAACCGAGGAAAATACTTTGATGTTGTTTGAATTCACCCTTTCTCTTTGGGGAATCCCAATAACTTCTATGGGAGTAGCATAACTCTCCGACCCTTTTATCGAACCCTTGAAGTTTAGTGCATGCACCTCTTCATTCTCCATTTACTTTTGGATGCTCATCATCACTGTATCTTCATCATCTAAAATGACGATTCCATGGACTAGTTGCATATTAATTCCTCAATGTTCGTGTTTCCACCATCATTTCACGAAGATTCCATCATTGACCTATAAATGACCAAAATAATAATAAAATAACTAGGACATTTTATCGAACATATAGAGTGTCTCGTGTATATTTGGAGGAGTTGGACGTACCGGGGCGGCGTCTGTCGGGCTTCTCAGACCACGGGTACCAGGTCCGTCGGCCTGTGTCCCCGGGCGCGACGCGGCTGGGCAAGCCTGGTTCGGCCCATCGGCAAGCTCGACAAGGAAGACCCTCGTGAGGGCCCCTGCCTCGCGAGGCAAGCGTCTAGGATCATCACCGAGGATCACGAAGGGTTGCCCGTTGCAAGGACGCGTCCCGAGGCCACCCTCGAGGCTCTCGCGGGACGGGTTCTTCAAGGCCGACATGGCAGGGCCCCACAGCCCTGCCCCTCCCGTGGGTGATGCAGGCTGCGCGGGTGGCGCAGGAGTGGTGCGAGCGGGCACGGATAGGCAGGATTTCCGCTCTCGTGTTAAGGAAGCAGGCCTTGCTGGCGGGCTCGAAAAGCAACTGCCAAAGGTTCCCCGATCGGTGCAAGAGAACCAGGGTTGGGGGCTCGGCAGGACGGAGGTCACTGATACGTCTTCAACGTATCTATAATTTTTTATGGTTCCATGCTATTATCTTGTCAACTTTGGATGTTTTGTATGCATGAATATACTATTTTATATCTTTTTTGGTATTAACCTATTAACTCAGTGCCAAGTGCTAGTTTCTGTTTTTTCCGTGTTTTTGACCTTTTTCAGAGAAGAATATTAACGGAGTCCAAACAGAATAAAACCTGCGGGATGACTTTTGCCATAACAGAAGATACGCAAGGGACTTGAGAACCAAGGCAAAGGACCCCGGGGGAGGTCATAAGCCCCCTAGCCGCGGCCTGGGGCGCGCCTAGTAGGCTTGTGGGCCCCCCGTGGCTCCTTTTCCCTACCTCTTCCGCTTATAAATTCTCAAAAAATCCAAAACCACCAGAGAGAGCCACGAAAATACTTTTCCGCCGCCGCAAGCTTCTGTCTCCGCAAGATCCCATCTAGGGACCGTTCTGGTGCCTTGCCGGAGGAGGATTCAGACACGGAGGGCTTCTTCATCAACACCATTGCCTCTCCGATGATGCGTGAGTAGTTCACCATAGACCTTCGGGGTCCATAGCTAGTAGCTAGATGGCTTCTTCTCTCTCTTGGATCTTCAATACAAAGTTCTCCATGATCTTCATGGAGATCTATTCGATGTAATCTTCTTTTGCGGTGTGTTTGTCGAGATCCGATGAATTGTGGATTTATGATCAGACTATCTATGAATATTATTTGAGTCTCCTCTGATCTCTTATATGCATGATTTTGTATCCTTGTAATTCTCTTTGAGTTGTGATTTTTTTTGGCCAACTTGATCTATAATTCTTGCAATGGGAGAAGTGCTTGGTTTAGGGTTCATACCGTGTGGTGTCCTCACCTAGTGACAGAAGGGGTAGCGAGGCACGCATCGTGTTGTTGCCATCAAGGGTAAAAAGATGGGGTTTATATCATATTGCATGAATCTATCCCTCTACATCATGTCATCATGCTTAAGGCGTTACTCTGTTTGTTATGAACTCAATACACTAGATGCATGCTGGATAGTGGTCGATGTGTGGAGTAATAGTAGTAGACGCAGAAAGTATCGGTCTACTTGTCTCGGGCGTGATGCCTATATGTATGATCATTGCCTTAGATATCATCATGACTTTGCGCGATTTTATCAATTGCTCGACAGTAATTTGTTCACCCACGTAATACTTGCTATCATGAGAGAAGCCTCTAGTGAACACTATGGCCCCTGGGTCTACTTCACATCATATTTTTATATCTACACAATTACTTTGTTGCACTTTTCACCTTCAGATCTCACCTTGCAAATAATCGTGAAGGGATTGACAACGCCTTTATAGTGTTGGGTGCAAGTTTGTTTGTTTTTCCGCAGGTACATTGGTGCCTCATCTTGATACTCCTATTGGATTGATACCTTGGTTCTCAAACTGAGGGAAATACTTATCGCTACTGTGTTGCATCACCCTTTCCTCTTCAAGGGAAAAACCAACGCAAGGTCAAGAGGTAGCAAGAAGAATTTCTGGCGCCGTTGCCGGGGAGGATCAAGTCAAGAATAGTCTCCCGTCAACGTGCCAATTTCTGGCATCGTTGCGGGGGAGTATTCAAAGTGAAGCTTATCCAAGTAACTACCGCAAACTCATCTCTTGCATTTACATTATTTACCTTTTTCTTTTGCCTTTCCTTTTCTTGTGTGCTATGTGCCTTCAATATGCTTGCATCTTCGCTTGCTGAAAATCTATTGATATGGATCCTCATCCACTTGCTAATCTCTTTAAGTGATCCGGTTATGTTGAACCAATTGCTAGTGAGTTTTGTGCACTAGATTATCTTTATGAAGTTTTGCTTGAGATGCGTGAATCTGAAAATTGTGATGAAGAAATTTATGAAGTGATTCACGAGGGCTCCTTGAATGAAAAGCATGATTGCAATGGTTTCACTATAAATTCTATTAATGACAATCATGCTAAAAATATGCAAAACCCTAAGCTTGGGGATGCTAGTTTGCTATGTCCACTACTTGTTGCAATGATCATCATTGGGGTGATGATTTTTCTTACGATCTTGACAATTTGTTTAGGCCTCATGATGAATATGATATTGATAATAATGTTTGCAATAAGAGTGAAAGTGGGTTTGGAGAAGTCATGACTGTAGTTGATGATAATCCCACTATTTTTGAAGAGCGTCAACTTTGCATGCATGTGGATCATGAAAAGAATATCCTATGTGATAGTTATATTATTGAATATGAATATGATCCCACATGTAATTATTATGAGAGGGGAAAATATTGTGGTAGAAACTTTCATGTTACTAAATTACCTCTCGTTATGTTGAGATTGATATTGTCTCTTTCTTCTTCCTTGCATTTGGTAGTTATATTGCTTGTCTTGATAATTTGTTTTTCTATAAAATGCCTATGCATAGGAAGTATGTTAGACTTAGATATGTTTGTCACATGTTTCATGATGTTCTCTTCGTGTCTGATTGCTATCTTTTATGTGAGCATCATTGAATTATCAATGCCTAGCTAAGGGCGTTAAACAATAGCGCTTGTTGGGAGGCAACCCAATGAATTTATCTTTGCTTTTTGATTTCTTTTTTCTTGTGTCCACACCATCATAATTCTGTTATGATTGTGTTTTTATGTTTCTTTTAGTGTTTGTGGCAAGTAGAACCTTTATGATCAGTTTTGTTGATGGTTGTTTGATCATGCTGAAAAAGACATAAACTTTGCGCTCACGAAATTATTTTTAATTCCTACCTAGGAAGAGATTTTGAGTTGATTCTTTCTGATTATGGTTGATACGCGAATTTCCCTAATTGTCATAATGTTTCAGAATTTTTGGGATACCATAGGTATATGAAGTATACAGATTGCTACACACTGGTCTGGTTTTGATAGATTCTGTTTTTGTTGTGTTGATTGCTTATTTTGATGAAACTATGGATAGTATCGGGGGGTACTAGCCATGGAAAAGTAAGAATACAGTAATATAAAATCAATCTAAATAGAAATCAAGTTTACTACAGTACCTAAAGAGTTGGTGGTTTGTTCTCTTATACTAATGATATCACGAGTTTCTGTTTAAGTTTTGTGTTGTGAAGTTTTCAAGTTTTGGGTGATGTTCTCATGGACAATGGGATAAAGAGTGGAAAGAGCTCAAGCTTGGGGATGCTCAAGGCATACCAAGCCAAATTCAAGGACACCAAAAAGCCTAAGCTTGGGGATGCCCCGGGAAGGCATCCCTTCTTTCGTCTTCAATCCAACGGTAACGTTACTTAGAGCTATATTTTTATTCACCACATGATATGTGTTTTGCTTGAAGCGTCGTGTATTATAGGAGTCTTTTCTTTTTATTTTGTCACAATCATCCTTGCTGCACACCTTTTTGAGAGGGACATGCACTCATCGTGAATTTGTTAGAATACTCATTGAGCTTCACTTATATCTTTTGAGTTAGGCAATTTAGCTCGCATGTGCTTCGCTTATATCTTTTGAGCTAGATAACTTTGCTCTAGTGCTTCACTTAGATCTTTTTAGAGCACGACGGTGTCATATTTTGAACAAATAAGAACTCTCGATCTTCACTTATATCTTTTTGAGAGTGCTCTCTCTAAGTAACTTGGTAATTCGCGTGTGCTATGAAAGTAGTCCTAAAGATGATAGGCATCCAAAGAGGATATAATAAAAACGTCCATATTCAAGTGCATTGATTAGTAAGAGAAGTTTGATTCCTCACAATTAGTTTTGAGATATGGATATGGTAATATTAGAGTTATGTTAGTAGGGTGTTGTGAATCTAGAAATACTTGTGTTGAAGTTAGTGATTCCCGTAGCATGCACGTATGATGAACCGCTATGTTAGGAAGTCGGAGCATAATCGATTTATTGATTGTCATCCTTTGTGTGGCGGTCGGGATCGCGCGATGGTTAACACCTACCAACCCTTCCCCTAGGAGTATGCGTTTAGCACTTTGTTTCGATTACTAATAAAAATTTCGCAATAAGTATATGAGTTCTTCATGACTAATGTGAGTCCATGGTATAGATGCACTTTCACTTTCCACCATTGCTAGCCTCTCTAGTGACGCGCAACTTTCACCGGTGCACAAAGCCACCATATACATTCCTCAAAACAGCCACCATACCTACCTATTATGGCATTTTCATAGCCATTCCGAGATATATTGCCATGCAACTCCCACCGTTCCGTCTCATGACATGTGCCGTCACTTTCATATTGCCATTGCAAGATTGTAAGATAGCTAGCGAGATGTTTCAATGTCATACGCTAAGCTAGATCGTTGCACATCCCGGTACACTGCCAGAGGCATTTCCTATAGAGTCATCATTGTTCTAAGTATTGATTTGTGAGTAAATAAAAGTGTGATGATCATCATTATTAGAGCATTGTCCCATGTGAGGAAATAAAAAAAGAGGCCAAAGATGCCCACCAAAAAAATGAAAAAAAGAGGCCAAAGAGACCAAACAAAAAAAATTGAGAGAAAAAGAGAGAAGGGACAATGCTACTATCTTTTTCCACACTTGTGCTTCAAAATAGCACCATGTTCTTCATGATAGAGAGTCTCTCGTTTCGTCACCTCCATATACTAGTGGGAATTTTCATTATATAACTTGGCTTGTATATTCGAATGATGGGCTTCCTCAAAATTGCCCTAGGTCTTCGTGAGCAAGCAAGTTGGATGCACACCCACTAATTCTCCTTTTGAGCTTTCACATACTTATAGCTCTAGTGCATCTCTTGTGTGGCAATCCCTACTCATTCACATTGATATCTATTAATGGGCATCTCCATAGCCCGTTGATACGCCGAGTTGATGTGACCATCTCCTCCTTTTTGCCTCACAACCTCCATCACACTCTATTCCACCTATAGTGCTATATCCATGGCTCACGTCATGTATTGCGTGAGAGTTGAAAATGTTTGAGAAAGTAAGAGTGCGAAAACAATTACTTGGCCAATACCGGGGTTGTGCATGATTTAAATTCGTTGTGTGGGGATGATGGAGCATAGCCATACTATATGATTTTGTAAGGATAACTTTCTTTGGCCTTGTTATTTCAAAAGTTCATGATCACTTTGCTAGTATGCTTGAAGTACTATTGTTTTCATGTCAATAGTAAACTATTGTTTTGAATCTTACGGATCAGAACATCCATGCCACAAGAAAGAAGTTACAAAGGACAAATATGTTAGGTAGCATTCCACATCAAAAATTCAGTCTTTATCACTTCCCTACTCGAGGACGAGCGGGAGTTAAGCTTGGGGATGCTTGATACGTCTCCAACGTATCTATAATTTTTGATGGTTCCATGCTATTATCTTGTCAACTTTGGATGTTTTGTATGCATGAATATACTAATTTATATCTTTTATGGGACTAACCTATTAACTCAGTGCCAAGTGCCAATTTCTGTTTTTTCCGTGTTTTTGACCTTTTTCATAGAAGAATATTAAACGGAGTCCAAACGTTATAAAACATGCGGGGTGATTTTTTCCATAACAGAAGATACGTAGGGGACTTGAGAACCAAGGAAAAGGACCTCGAGGGAGGTCACAAGCCCCCTAGACGCAGCCTGGGGGCGCGCCTAGCACGCTTGTGGGCCCCCCGTGGCTCCTTTGCCCTACCTCTTCCGCCTATAAATTCTCAAAAAATCCAAAACCACCAGAGAGAGCCACGATAATACTTTTCCGCCGCCGCAAGCTTCTGTCTCCGCAAGATCCCATCCGGGGACCGTTCTGGTGCCCCGTCGGAGGGGGATTCGGACACGAAGGGCTTCTTCATCAACACCATTGCCTCTCCAATGATGCGTGATTAGTTCACCGCAGACCTTTGGATCCATAGCTAGTAGCTAGATGGCTTCTTCTCTCTCTTGGATCTTCAATACAAAGTTCTCCATGATCTTCATGGGGATCTATCCGATGTAATCTTGTTTTGCGGTGTGTTTGTCGAGATCCGATGAATTGTGGATTTATGATCAGATTATCTATGAATATTATTTGAGTCTCCTTTGATCTCTTATATGCATGATTTCGTATCCTTGTAATTCTCTTCGAGTTGTGGTTTTTTTTGGCCAACTTGATCTATAATTCTTGCAATGGGAGAAGTTCTTGGTTTTAGGTTCATACCCTGTGGTGTCCTCACCTAGTGACAGAAGGGGTAGTGAGGCACGCATCGTATTGTTGCCATCAAGGGTAAAAAGATGGGTTTATATCATATTGCATGAATCTATCCCTCTACATCATGTCATCTTGCTTAAGGCGTTACTCTGTTTATTATGAACTCAATACACTAGATGCATGCTGGATAGCGGTTGATGTGTGGAGTAATAGTAGTAGATGCAGAAAGTATTGGTCTACTTGTCTCGGACGTGATGCCTATATGTATGATTATTGCCTTAGATACCATCATGACTTTGCGCGATTCTATCAATTGCTCGACAGTAATTCGTTCACTCACCGTAATACTTGCTATCATGAGAGAAGCCTCTAGTGAACACTATGGCCCCCGGGTCTACTTCACATTATATTTTCAGATCTACACAATTACTTTGTTGCACTTTTCACCTTCAGATCTCACCTTGCAAATAATCGTGAAGGGATTGACAACCCCTTTATAGCATTGGGTGCAAGTTTTTGCGCAGGTACATTGGTGCCTCATCTTGATACTCCTACTGGATTGATACCTTGGTTCTCAAACTAAGGGAAATACTTATCGCTACTGTGCGGCATCACCCTTTCCTCTTCAAGGGAAAAACCAACGCAAGCTCAAGAGGTAGCAGTCACCACCGAGCCCACCAGCCCGACACGAAGAAGGGTTTTTGCACGCGAAGATCACCTTTGTCACGACGGACTGCAGTCGTGTCCTCTTTCAAATGCTTGCTGTGGCAACCCTTCCCGCCAATGTGTTTTCGGGGGGAAGAGGACCAATGCCAGTATAAAAGAGAGGCCCAACCTGTGTAGTAGGGGACTGATCTCCTTGTTGGAAATATGCCCTAGAGGCAATAATAAAATGGTTATTATCATATTTCCTTGTTCATGATAATCGTCTATTGTTCATGCTATAATTTTATTAACAGGAAACAGTAATACATGTGTGGACATATAGATCACAATGTGTCCCTAGCAAGCCTCTAGTTGGCAAGCTCGTTGATCAATAGATGATCATGGTTTCCTGATCATGGACATTGGATGTCGTTGATAACGGGATCACATCATTAGTAGAATGATGTGATGGACAAGACCCAATCCTTAGCATAGCACGAGATCGTGTTGTTCGTATGCTAAACCTTTTCTAATGTCAAGTAGCTTTTCCTTCGACCGTGAGATTGTGCAACTCCCGGCTACTGTAGGAGTGCTTTGGGTGTATCAAACGTCACAACGTAATTGGGTGATGATGACCCACAAGTGTAAGGTATCTATCGTAGTCCTTTCGATAAGTAAGAGTGTCGAACCCAACTGAAAGGACCACGATGACGCCTAGAGGGGGGGGTGAATAGGCTATTTAAAAACTTCTTCGGATTTGGCTTAAACCTAATGAGGAAATAAACTAAGAGGATACTTTTCAAGCACAAATCCTAAATGCAATAGACACCGCAACGTGCACCAACAACACGATCTACCAAGATGGACACAACACAATTACTAACAAGCACAAACTTACTTGAGTTGTATCACACGACGAGTAGGTGAACGACACAAGATACTAGATCACACTATAGCACACGATATATCAAAAGCTACAAGTGTGAATGTGTGGATATAGAGGGTATGCTTGAACGATTAATCTTGTACAAAGAAATAGCCAACACAATATAATGAGCACAAACAGTATGCAATGTATGTATGCTCAAGTAACACAAGTAAACCACAAGTAAGGAGTTAGGGTTAAGGATAACCAAGGTCACTGAGACAAAGATGTATCCCGATGTTCACTTCCTTGGAGGGAATCTAGTCACCATTAGAGAGGTGGATGTTACCACGAAGGCACACCAACGCCACGAAGGCTCACCCTATTCTCCCTTTGAGATAACACCACGAAGGCGTTTCTCAACCACTAGTGGTAAGCCTTTGAGGTGGCTTCCAAACCCTCACAAACTTTTCCGGGGGTAATCACACGGATTGATTCCTCTCCAGAGAATTCTTACCGCCTAGGAGTCTCCAACCTCCAAGAGTAACAAGATCACGGGGAATGCTCAAAACTTGCTCAAATGTCAAATAGCTTGGGTTGAGAGGAGGAGAGGAGACGATCTATCTTTTTATTGGAACAACTCTCAAAGGGGCTCACAAATGCTCTTGGGATCTAAGATTTGGTGTGAGCAAATGTGTGTGAGGTAGAAATGTGTTCTTATGAGGATATGGCTGTGTTGGGCCCCCTCTCACGAAGTGGCAGGGGGGTATTTATAGTTGAGAGGGGAAAGTGACCGTTGGGGTCACTTAAGTCTGACAGTGGTCGGACGTACGGCAGTTCTCGGATGTTCGGACGCCCACAAGGGGTCGGACGTCCGACAGGGGTCGATCGTCCGAGGGATGTATATATATCAGGAACCACTGTATAGATATCAGGAATCACTGTATAGACGAACATGGACCGGACGTCCGAAGAGAAGGTCGGATGTCCGAGAGTTCAACTCTGTTCAAGGGAACCGGATTTTCGAAAGTGGTCGGACGTTCGGCCCTCGGACGACAGCGGGAGGCCGGAAGTCCGAGTTATTTGACTCTGGATTTCTCTGGTGCAAGGTTCTGGTTTTCCGAAGTGGTCGGGCGTCCGGCCCTCGGACGTCCGGAGGGAGCCGGATGTCCGAGACTTTGGCTCTGGTATAAGATTCCGTATTTCCGAAGTAGTCGGGCATCCGGCCCTCGGACGTCCGGAGGAAGCCGGATGTCCGAGGCATTGGTTCTGTTTTGAGATCAAAGCAGAGCAGTGGAGATGTGGTATGAGCAGAAAAGTAGAGATGTAGTTTGAGCAAGGTCATCGCAAAACCTGTGATCCCCTCTTAATAGTGCGGGATCCCTATACTCAAGAATAATAAAAAGGGTACTGATGAACCATACTTGACTGTATACTTTTATTCGCTGATCATCACTCCGCACCACTAACGTCAAAGAAATTGATACCTTTGAGTTAGCCCTTTCACTTGAGCTTGATGTTGTTGTTCCTTCTTGGCTCAAGTTGAAAGCAAGACATGATGAAGTCTTGAAGTAGCTCTCCCATACACAATGTGGAAATCCTAGCTTATGTATTCATCTTCATTTGTCCACCATGTGAACATCCACAAGAATCAAGCATGTAGTGCTCAGGAATGCTTATCTTGATCTTGTCCTTGTTAGCGCATGAGCTTGTCCTTATCAACATATGATCATTAACAAGAGCTTAAAAGGGGATTAGTGATTAGTTATCTATATGTGTGTTGTCAGCAACACCAAAACACGATTAAGGGCATGATTGCACTTTCAATGATATATTCGTGCTGATCCACTTGAACTTGCACATCACAATCTTGATGACGATCACCACTTGACGTCATCCTTCATGGGTTGTATGAGATCTTCCTTTTGACGCAAGCCCATGGAAGAACACCTAACCCCCACATAGAACTCTCACAAAGACCATGGGTTAGTACACAAGCACGTAATGGACAATGCTTACCATACCATGGGATCACTTGATCCCTCTCGGTACATCTTGTACGCTTTGTGTGTTGATCATCTTGATTTACTCTTTGTCTGAGATCTTGATCAACCTTGTGTCTCTATGACCATTCTTTGGATAATACCTTGAATACCATCTTGGTCATCATATAAACTCCTTGAACCCAACAGATGGACTTCAAGAAGTGCCGATGGACAAATCCTATAAATATAACTTAAGGCAACCATTAGTCCATAGGAATTGTCATCAATTACCAAAACCACATATGGAGATATATGCTCTAACAATCTCCCCCATTTTGGTAATTGATGACAACCACTTCAAGAGAGTTTATATAAGGAAATAAGCATAACCAAGCACACACATACAAAGCAATAATGCATGCGTGCAAGATGTAAATGCTTACGCAATAAAAGCAAAACCCTCTAAACATATCCAAAGTAAACTCTCTAAACTTCTCCCCCATTGGCATCGATTGCCAAAATGGACGAAAAGTTTAGAAAGCCAATATAGTAGGTGGTCCTCCAAAAAGTGTGTACTTCTCAGCAAATGAGTGCAAAGAAATACACAAATACAATGATAAGTAGTTGGAGGAAAACAAACTATATTGAGGACCCAAGGATTGCAAATAAAAGGATCGTATGCCACAACGACATACAAAAATAGAGGCAAGCAATCAAAAGATACCAGATGGAAGAAACAATCATATGGTCCTTCGAACCACATGAATAAAACATATTATGATAAAGGCAACAGAGTGTTTTATCAAAAACTAGAGAAGCTCCCCATGATTTGTGCACTAATACGAGATTGTTGTATTTGATACAGGTGCACAAAATAGGATCGTTGCTCCCCCAAAATTAATAAAAACACACAACGAGTGCAAGAATATAGATGAGACAATAAGCATACCAATTGCAAAAAACAAATGGTTGAGCAACATGTAAAAGAAGCAACTTACGAATAGGCTCAACCAAAGTAATGTGTGTGAGTCATGGCAAAGCACTTGAGAAGACTAAGATAAGGATGAGCATTACTCATCAACATAGTCGTGATGAAATGAGACACAAAGTGCAAGACATATCATTCCCACACACACATACTAGAAAATGGGTTCACAAGCTTACTAATAAACAAAATAAGAACCAACGCTTGTGAGAACCCATTGTGAAGATAGGAAGTAAGAACCTTGTCAAGAGGAGGGATACTAATCGAAATGGCAAAACCCTCATCAAGACAAGCATGAGGAAAAATAATCTTCACGGCCAAAGAGTGTATCAAGATGTAGGAAAATAAGATACACACTCAAAACAAATCCTTTCACGAAGCCACCAAAAACTGAAAAAGGAAATACAACGGTGGACGTGAAAGAAAAGAGGATATCAATTAGAGATGTAACTTCTCCCATGTGTAAAAGATTCTAAGTAGAATACAATCATGATGATATATATCCACAAAGAAGGATGTACACACGAAATGGTTACAAGAAGGAACAAACTAGATATCCAAAAAGAAGTCATAAATATATCAATAAGATCTTTTGATTGGAAGCATAGCACATGGCCTAATATTTTCTTATTGTACAATATGAACTTCCAACATACGAACATCAAAGACATCCCAACTAGTAGTAAGACATGATCGTTCGGATGCTTTGAGAAAGGAAACAAGTACTACAACAACGAATCAAGAGATTCATGCCATGATGCAACCTGGAAAAGAAAAGACAGGTTGGGGCCTTTGCAAGAAAATAATGCATGAAGTGGATACTTGTTACCGAGACAACATTGGATTGATGTAGTAGATAGTTGTTCTTTGATCATCCTAACTTGGCTCCAATAATCACATGGTCTCAACACCTTCCTCATAGGTGAGCTGAGCATCCAATGCATCTCCAATTGTTCCTGGAACAGCAAAACAAACAAAATGGTTCCCAAACTCATTGGGACCAAAGAGTTAGAAAACCAGCAATACATAGGACAAACTCCACATACATATGTGCATATAGATATGAATTTGAATTTTATGCACACTTTAGCCAATTTATGACAAGGTGGAGTTTCCCCTATATATTGGGTCAAAGAAAGAAAGCAAGCAAAAGAAGTTGTATATAGTAGATATGCATGCTCAAGACTCTCAAGAATCAACTCAACACAAAGTTGATAAGTCACCAAAAGACAAGGTATCAAGTGATAATAAGATCCTAACTAAAAAGAACTATCACTTGAAGGATATCAACTAAAAGATACCTCAAGGAATGAGATATCCATTGACACATGCCAAATAAAAGGAAAAAAGATACCAATTGAAGGAAAACAAACACGAGGTATCTAATTTCCAAAAGAGAGCTAGGTTCCAATAAACCAAACCCTCGACAAATTTTTATGATGGCACAAAGCATCATAAAGAGCAAGACTTGCCTCCCATCAACACACACTTGATGGGGATCAAAAGATTTTATGATGGGTGAATAAAGACAGTGTTCTAAAGAAAATAGGATAGCTCCCCCAAGGGACGTGCATTATATAGAATTTGCATTTAAATACAAAATGCCCAAGATGGGATCATCACTTTCTCTATATCTATAAAAACACTAGACATGTTAAAATAGATCCATAAGAGGCAAGGAAGACAAATGAAACACAAAGTCCAATGTAAAGACGATTAGCAATTCCTTATCACATGATGGGAATACCAATTGTCAAGGACAAGAAGTATTTTGGAAGTGATACTCATTGGTAGATCGCAAATATATCCAAGACCATCTTTACCCATAAAACGCAAGAAAATGACACTTGTAGAGCTAACATGCCACTTAGGTACAAGATAATTTACAATATCAACACTAAGTGACAACACCTCAAATGTACACATTTTCTAGGTTTGTAATATGCACATAGAATATTACTCCCCCATAATGTGATAAACCAACAATATTAACAAGTGGAAAATTAAAACCAACAAGAGATAATTAATGGACCATATAGAATTTGAATTTCTCATGAGTAAGACATACCACATAGAAACTAGATAATCTTGAAATATCAATACTAAGTGGTATTCCCCATGTATACACGTTTATAGGATTGTGAGGTGTGCAAAGCACATCACTCCCCCACAATGGGATAATCCATTAATCTCTCACAAGAGCCAACAAAGATACAAACAAGATGCAAAAAGGCTCAATACAAGACTCACATGTACATGATATGCAAACCAACATACACATACTTGATTAATCAAGATAAGCAAGTTGGAAGCACAACATATACAAACCCATGCAAGGTACAAAACCACAACATGCAAAGGGGCAAGCAACTAACAATGTAAACAGTTTAAGTACAAGTTACCGTAAGGAGGCACATTGGATATAAGATAGAAACTCGATAATCCAAATGACTTGGCTTGAGATAATATGAATGATGAAGACCCCTTAATTCTTCATTATGTATCCAAGTCTCTAATGTCCTCCAAAGTCACCTATTTATCAAGTTTGAGCTTGTTGGTCCCCAACTACGTTGGGTCCTAAGAGATTAGTCACAATAGGCTTGGCAACCCAAATGGTTCTTTTCTTGACACCATTTTGAGTACCAACAAACTTGGCAAACACATTGCCAACCTTATCCTTCGCAAGGGAATAGATATCATCAATAGTGATTGGGTTGGATAAGTTACCTCTCGTGCAAGATGAAGCGACGTGACCCTTCTCACGACATAAGTAGCAACATC
The DNA here is from genome assembly GCF_904849725.1 of Hordeum vulgare subsp. vulgare. NCBI lineage: Eukaryota > Viridiplantae > Streptophyta > Magnoliopsida > Poales > Poaceae > Hordeum > Hordeum vulgare. The sequence continues at coordinate 386,283,817 of NC_058518.1, read as the reverse complement.
TACCCTTTGCTTTGTTCCCAGTTGATTTATCACCTCGGGGAGTATTGGCTTGGGTCTTATTGGGAAGAGGCCTTCCTTCAACTTGTAGCTGAGTATGTGATTGAGTTTGTGGCCGCTTCCCTTGTTGCGTGTGACTTTGAGACTTCGTCTTCAGAGGGCAAGATCTAAGATGGTGCCCTTTAACTTTGCACTTGAAGCAAATGATTTTGGCTGAATTCTTGACTTGTTCTAGGCCCCTCTTGTTCTTGTTTGAGTTTACTCCAACATCATTTTTGTCATTTGGAGATGTTTGCTCACACAGGACGTTGTTGAGTGTGGACATCCCTTCATGACACTGTTCCAAGTCTTTCTTCAAAGAAGTGACTTGGGCCTTGAGCTCTTCGATTTCCTCTGCACGGTTAGTATCAACGCAAGTACTAGAGGAAGTTTAAGCTTCAATGTTAGAGCAACAAGGCAAGGAAAGTAATTCATCACACGAGGTAGCAACATTATGAGTAGACGAATTACGAGGACTAGCACATGGAAATATAGTACTTTGACTAGAAGTAGTGCCATTGTCCACATGAGGCTCACTTGATGTTACCTTGGTGATGATAGCCTCATGAGCTAACTTTTGCACATTATGGGATGTTAGAAGATCGGCATGAGAGCTTGTGAGCATTACATGGTTTTCTTCCAACTTCCCACAGTTGCTAGTTAGTAAATCAAGTTGAGCACGTAGCTCAGCATTCTCCTTCAATGTTGATACTTAAAATGAGGTAGAGTTAGATGTACAAGTATCATCAACAATATGAGAGGAGTAAGTAGCAATTAGATACTTCTCATGAGTAGATTAAAGCTCCTCATAGATCTTAGAGGTTTTGATGAGCTCTCCATTGACACTATTGCATTCAAGGAGAAGGACCTCAAAATCCTTTTTAAGTTTATCATGAGCAACTTCAATCTCTTCTTTTGAAGATCTTAAGTCTCTACATGCTTGATGACTCTTCTCAAGTTCATGTTCAAGTTGTTCACGTTTAGCTTGCTCATGATTAAGTGAATCATTACAATTTTCAAAGTAAGCAAGAACATCTTGGAATCTTTGAAGAGCGTTATTTTTAGCTTTATGAAGAATTTTACTGATCACATAGAGATTTTCACTCAAGTCATCATCATCATCCTCATCGCAAATATCATCGTTATTACACAGAGAAGATGATACCTCATTATTATCTCTTTCCATGAGGCACATGTGAACTGGAGGAGTTGATGATGATTCTTTTAGTGAATCAGATTCTTCATTAGTCAAAAGTACTTCATATTTCTTGATTTCCCCTAAATGATTAGTCATAGGGAAACTAGGGAGAAACAAGATATTTTGATCAAGAGGACACGGGAAAGCAGGCATATCACCACAGACATTTGTCGAGGGATCTTTAGGTGAAATACCTGACCTATCAGCACAATAATTTACACTATGTGTGGTGCTAGATATGCTCGTGTCCATAGAGACTATGACATTTTCATCAACATATATTTCTTCACTCACCATGTGAAAAGGACGTGGATGTCGCCTAGAGGGGGGGGGGTGAATAGGCGCTTTAAAATAGTTAAGGTTTAGGCTTGAACAACTGCGGAATAAAACTAACGTTTAATATGTCAAGCACAAAACCTACAAACAACTAGGCTCACCTATGTGCACCAACAACTTATGCTAAGCAAGATAAACAACTAAGTGATAGCAAGATATATTACAATAAACAATATGTCTATCACAAAGTAAAGTGCATAAGTAAAGGGTTCGGGTAAGAGATAACCGAGGCACGGGGAGACGATGATGTATCCCGAAGTTCACACCCTTGCGGATGCTAATCTCCGTTAGAGAGGTGTGGAGGCACAATGCTCCCCAAGATGCCACTAAGGCCACCGTAATCTCCTCACGCCCTCGCACAATGCAAGATGCCGTGATTCCACTAAGGGACCCTTGAGGGCGGTCACCGAACCCGTACAAATGGCAACCCTTGGGGGCGGTCACCGAACCCGTACAAATGGCAACCCTTGGGGGCGGTCACCGAACCCGTACACGTGGCAACCCTTGGGGGCGGTTACCGGTACCCGTACAAATTGCTCGGGGCAATCTCCACAACCTTATTGGAGACCCCGACGCTTCCCGGAGCTTCACACCACAATGATTGAGCTCCGAGACACCACCAAGCTTCTAGGACGCCAAAGCATCCATGAAGAACAATATCAAGGGTACTAAGTACCGAAGGTAGTAAGCTTCTCAACTTCTCACTTCCACGTATCACCGTGGAGAACTCAAACCGATGCAACTAATGCAATGGCAAGAACACACGAAGTGGTCAAGTCCCTCTCACTCAAATCCCTCCACAACAACAAAAGCTATGGAGAAATATGAGAGGAAGAACAAGGAGCTCACAAAGAACTCCAAGATCAAGATCCAAGGGGTTCCCCTCACATAGAGGAGAAAGTGATTGGTGGAGATGTGGATCTAGATCTCCTCTCTCTTTTCCCTCAAGAACAAGCAAGAATCATTGGAGGGATAGAGAGTAATCAAGCTCTAAGAATGTCAACAATGGAGATAGAACAAGAGCTCAACAGATGGATGAGGCAAGGGGGAAGAAGACCCCCTTTATATAGTGGGGGGAAGAATCAGACCGTTACCCCCACTCTCTTCCCGAGCTCCAGCGGTACTACCGCTGGCTGCAGCGGTACTACCGCTGGCACCCCAGCGGTACTACCGCTGTCACTCCAGCGGTACTACCGCCAGCTAGCGGTACTACCGCCAGCTAGCGGTACTACCGCTAGCTGCAGCGGTACTACCGCTGGCCCCTGGTAGTGCAAAGGCACTACCACCGCCAAGAAAGTCTTCGCAAAAAGGTCCGTCCACGAACAACCGCTAGGCAGGCGGTACTAAGCTCCTGGGGCGGTACTACCGCTGACCAGGGGCGGTACTACCGCGAGCCAGCGGTACTACCGCTAGGGCCAGCGGTACTACCGCCAACTCTAGCGGTACTACCGCCAACTCGAGCGGTACTACCGCTAGGTCCAGCGGTACTACCGCTAGGTCCAGCGGTACTACCGCTCGCCATTGAAACAGCCATAACTTTCGCATACGAGCTCCGAATCGAGCAAACCCAAGCTTGTTGGATTCAGGACGACAAGGGCTATCCACTGAAATCTTAAGACCATGCGGTTATGAATATGCCAAAGATATAGAGATGTGAGATCTCTATGAATGAAGAACCGACAAAAACTCCAACATCGAAAACATCATAGTAGATGCATATGGACTCCGTTTTCGATGAACTCGAGCTTGTCATGAAGATGACCATAAGCTCTAAAACTCACAAAGAGAAACACCAACTAAGAACCAAGAAGTATGATGCAAGGATGCAAATGGTTTGAGCTCTCAACGAACGATACGATCAAGCTACTCACTTGAGAGCCCCCCTTGATAGAACAACAATCTATCCTAACCAGAAAACCTATCAAGGGCAAACCTATACCTTGCACCTCATCCTCTTGAGCTAGATGATGATGATCTTGGCTTCCTCAAGATGGACCACCTTTCTTGATTGTGTTGGCTTGATGAATACTAGTTGATTGCTCCCCCATACTCACTATGGGTGAGCCACTCTTCAGCATATCTTTACAAGTCCATTGCCACCATAATGGACGACAAGCTTCAAGCATGCTATCTTCGTGCTGATCCACTTGAACTTGCACGTCGCAATCTTGATGACGATCACAACTTGACGTCATACTCCATGGGTTGTATGAGATCTTCCCTTTGATGCAAGCTCATGGAAACACACCTAACCCCCACATAGAACTCTCACGAAGACCATGGGTTAGTACACAAACACGTAATGGACAATGCTTACCATACCATGGGATCACTTGATCCCTCTCGGTACATCTTGTACGCTTTGTGTGTTGATCATCTTGGTTTACTCTTTGTCTGAGATCTTGATCAACCATTGATGATGATCACAACTTGACGTCATACTCCATGGGTTGTATGAGATCTTCCTTTTGACGCAAGCCCATGTAAACACACCTAACCCCCACATAGAACTCTCACGAAGATCATGGGTTAGTACACAAACACGTAATGGACAATGCTTACCATACCATGGGATCACTTGATCCCTCTCGGTACATCTTGTACGCTTTGTGTGTTGATCATCTTGATTTACTCTTTGTCTGAGATCTTGATCAACCATGTCTCTCTATGACCATTCTTTGGATAATACCTTGGATACCATCTTGGTCATCATATAAACTCCTTGAACCCAACAGATGGACTTCAAGAAGTGCCTATGGACAAATCCATACCATGGGATCACTTGATCCCTCTCGGTACATCTTGTAGGCTTTGTGTGTTGATCATCTTGATTTACTCTTTGTCTGAGATCTTGATCAACCATGCGTCTCTATGACCATTTTTTGGATAATACCTTGAATACCATCTTGGTCATCATATAAACTCCTTGAACCCAACAGATGGACTTCAAGAAGTGCCTATGGACAAATCCTATAAATGTAACTTAAGGCAACCATTAGTCCATAGGTATTGTCATCAAGTACCAAAACCACATATGGAGATATATGCTCAATATATGCTCCAACACCATGTCATTACCTTGTGAGATTGAAGATGCTGAGGTGTGCAAGCAATCGGATATGGAAGTAGTGGTGGACTCTTTATGATCGAAAAGAGTGAAGAGCTCATGCATCAACTCCTTCATCATAATATCGTCTTCATCAAGATTGGACCCACCATATATATCTTCAAGTTTAGTCCAAACTTCATGAGCTGACTTGCAAGTCGAGATAGAATTAAACACTTCAGGACTTATGGTTCGATGAATGGCAAGAAAAGCCTCACAATCAAGATACATTTCATTAGTAGATGAAGATGCATCATCCTTTTTGTCGGCAATCCCTACAAGAACAATTCGTAAAGTATTTGGGCCCGTGGCCCGAAAGTGATGAAGCATACGAATTCTCCATAGGGTATAATTTGTGCCATCAAAGTTAAAGGTGTCATTGTGCACTAATCCAATAGTCGACATCGATACTCTCGAGGTCGTGAAACCTAATTAAAGAGAGACCTTGCTCTCATACCAATTGAAAGGACCACGATGATGCCTATGTTGGAATTATGCCCTAGAGGCAATAATAAATATAGTTATTATTATAATTCCTGTATCAAGATAATCGTTTATTATCCATGCTATAATTGTATTGAATGAAGACTCATTTACATGTGTGGATACATAGACAAAACACTGTCCCTAGCAAGCCTCTAGTTGGCTAGCCATTTGATCAAAGATAGTCAGTGTCTTCTGATTATGAACAAGGTGTTGTTGCTTGATAACTGGATCACGTCATTAGGAGAATCACGTGATGGACTAGACCCAAACTAATAGACGTAGCATGTTGATCGTGTCATTTTGTTGCTACTGTTTTTTCTGCGTGTCAAGTATTTGTTCCTATGAACATGAGATCATATAACTCACTAACACTGGAGGAATACTTTGTGTGTATCAAACGTCGCAACGTAACTGGGTGACTATAAAGATGCTCTACAGGTATCTCCGAAGGTGTTCATTGAGTTAGTATGGATCAAGACTGGGATTTGTCACTCCGTGTGACGGAGAGGTATCTCGGGGCCCACTCGGTAATACAACATCACACACAAGCCTTGCAAGCAATGTAACTTAGTGTAAGTTGCGGGATCTTGTATTACGGAACGAGTAAAGATACTTGCCGGTAAACAAGATTAAAATAGGTATGCGGATACTGACAATCGAATCTCGGGCAAGTAACATACCGAAGGACAAAGGGAATGACATACGGGATTATATGAATCCTTGGCACTGAGGTTCAAACGATAAGATCTTCATAGAATATGTAGGATACAATATGGGCATCCAGGTCCCGCTATTGGATATTGACCGAGGAGTCTCTCGGGTCATGTCTACATAGTTCTCGAACCCGCAGGGTCTGCACACTTAAGGTTCGACGTTGTTTTATGCGTATTTGAGTTATATGGTTGGTTACCGAATGTTGTTCGGAGTCCCGGATGAGATCACGGACGTCACGAGGGTTTCCGGAATGGTCCGGAAATGAAGATTGATATATTGGATGACCTCATTTGATTACCGGAAGGTTTTCGGAGTTACCGGGAATGTACCGGGAATGACGAATGGGTTCCGGAAGTTCACCGAGGGGGGGGGGGCAACCCACCCCGGGGAAGTCCATAGGCCTTGAGGGTGGCGCAGCAGCCCTTAGTGGGCTGGTGGGACAGCCCAAAAGGTCCCTATGCGCATTGGAAGAAAAATCAAAGAGAAACAAAAAAGAAAAAAAAGGAGGAGGTGGGAAAGGAAAGAAGGACTCCACCCACCAAACCAAGTAGGACTCGGTTTGGGGGGAGTCCTTCCCCCCTTGGCTCGGCCGACCCCCTTGGGGCTCCTTGAGCCCCAAGGCAAGGTCCCCCTCTCCCACCTATATATACGGAGGTTTTAGGGCTGATTTGAGACGACTTTTCCACGGCAGCCCGACCACATACCTCCACGGTTTTTCCTCTAGATCGCGTTTCTGCGGAGCTCGGGCGGAGCCCTGTTGAGACGAGATCATCACCAACCTATGGAGCGCCGTCACGCTGCCGGAGAACTCTTCTACCTCTCCGTCTCTCTTGCTGGATCAAGAAGGCCGAGATCATCGTCGAGCTGTTTGTGTGCTGAACGCGGAGGTGCCGTCCGTTCGGCACTAGATCGTGGGACTGATCGCGGGGCGGATCGAGGGACGTGAGGACGTTCCACTACATCAACCGCGTTCACTAATGCTTCTGCTATACGGTCTACAAGGGTACGTAGATCACTCATCCCCTCTCGTAGATGGACATCACCATGATAGGTCTTCGTGCGCGTAGGAAATTTTTTGTTTCCCATGCGATGTTCCCCAACAGTGGCATCATGAGCTAGGTTCATGCGTAGATGTCTTCTCGAGTAGAACACAAAAGTTTTTGTGGGCGGTGATGTGCATTTTGCTGCCCTCCTTAGTCTTTTCTTGATTCCGCGGTATTGTTGGATTGAAGCGGCTTGGACCGACATTACTCGTACGCATACGAGAGACTGGTTTCATCGCTACTAGTAACCACGTTGCTCAAAGTTGACTGGCAAGTGTCAGTTTCTCCAACTTTAGTTGAATCGGATTTGACCGAGGAGGTCCTTGGATGAGGTTAAATAGCAACTCATATATCTCCGTTGCGGTGTTTGCGTAAGTAAGATGCGATCCTACTAGATACCCATGGTCACCATGTAAAACATGCAACAACAAAATTAGAGGACGTCTAACTTGTTTTTGCAGGGTATGCTTGTGATGTGATATGGCCAACGATGTGATGTGATATATCGGATGTATGAGATGATCATGTTGTAATAGATAATATCGACTTGCACGTCGATGGTACGGCAACCGGCAGGAGCCATAGGGTTGTCTTTATACTAACGTTTGTGCTTGCAGATGCGTTTACTATTTTGCTAGGATGTAGCTTTAGTAGTAATAGCATGAGTAGCACGACAACCCCGATGGCGACACGTTGATGGAGATCATGGTGTGGCGCCGGTGACAAGAAGATCGTGTCGGTGCTTTGATGATGGAGATCAAGGAGCACGTGATGATGGCCATATCATGTCACTTATGAATTGCATGTGATGTTAATCCTTTTATGCACCTTATTTTGCTTAGAACGACGGTAGCATTATGAGGTGATCTCTCACTAAAATTTCAAGACGAAATTGTGTTCTCCCCGACTGTGCACCGTTGCTACAGTTCGTCGTTTCAAGACACCACGTGATAATCGGGTGTGATAGACTCAACGTTCACATACAACGGGTACAAACCAGTTGCGCACGCGGAACACTCGGGTTAAGCTTGACGAGCCTAGCATGTGCAGACATGGCCTCGGAACACATGAGACCGAAAGGTCGATCATGAATCATATAGATGATATGATTAGCATAGGGATGCTTACCACTGAAACTATGCTCAACTCACGTGATGATCGGACTTGAGCTAGTGTAAGTGGATCATGAACCACTCAAATGACTAGAGAGATGTACTTTTTGAGTGGGAGTTTAGCGAGTAATTTGATTAAGTTAAACTCTAATTATCTTGAACATAGTCTAAGTCCACTTTAAATATATTTGTGTTGTAGATCATGGCTCACGCGACAGTCACCCTGAATTTTAATACGTTCCTAGAGAAAGCTAAGTTAAAAGATGATGGAAGCAACTTTGTAGACTGGGCTCGTAATCTTAAGCTAATCTTACAAGCTGGGAAGAAGGATTATGTCCTTAATGCTGCGCTAGGAGATGAACCACCCGCTATGGCTGATCACGATGTTAAGAACGCTTGTTTAGCACGTAAGGAGGACTACTCAGTAGTTCAATATGCAGTCTTGTATGGCTTAGAATCGGGACTTCAACGTCGCTTTGAGCATCATGGAGCATTTGAGATGTTCCAGGAGTTGAAGTTTATCTTTCAGAAGAACGCCTGGATCAAGAGGTATGAGACCTCCGATAAATTCTATGCTTGCAAGATGGAGGAGAACTCGTCTGTCAGTGAACATGTGCTCAAAATGTCTGGGTACTCAAACCGTCTAGCTGAGCTGGGAATTGAACTCCCACAAGAGGCTATCACTGACAGAATCCTTCAATCAGTGCCGCCAAGCTATAAAGGCTTTGTGTTGAACTACAACATGCAAGGGATGAACAAGTCACTCGGCGAGTTGTTTGCGATGCTGAAAATCGTAGAGTCTGAACTCCGTAAAGAGCATCAAGTGTTGATGGTGAATAAGACCACTAGTTTCAAGAGAAACAGCAAAGGCAAGAAGGGTAATTCAAAGAAGAGCGGCAAGCCTGTTGCCAATCCGTCGAAGAAACCCAAAGCTGGACCTAAGCCTGAAACAGAGTGTTACTATTGCAAGGGTTTGGGTCACTGGAAGCGCAATTGCCCCAAGTATCTGGCAGATAAGAAGGCGGCCAAAGAAAAATCAGGTATATTTGATATACATGTTATTGATGTGTACTTAACCGACTCTCGTAGTAGTGCCTGGGTATTCGATACCGGTTCTGTTGCTCATATTTGCAACTCGAAACAGGAACTACGGAATAGACGAAGGCTGGCGAAAGATGAAGTGACGATGCGCGTAGGAAATGGTTCCAAGGTTGATGCAATCGCCGTCGGCACAGTTTCACTTCAGTTACCATCAGGATTAGTTATGAACTTGAATCATTGTTATTTAGTGCATGCGTTGAGCATGATCATTATATCTGGATCTTGTTTATTGCGAGACGGTTACTCTTTTAAGTCAGAGAATAATGGTTGTTCTATTTCTATGAGTAACATCTTTTCTGGTCATGCACCCAATGTGAGAGGATTGTTCATATTGAATCTTGATAGCGATACACACATACATAACATTGAGACCAAAAGAGTTAGAGTTAACAATGATAGCGCCATATTTTTGTGGCACTGCCGCTTAGGTCATATTGGTGTAAAGCGCATGAAGAAACTCCATGCCGATGGACTTTTGGAGTCACTTGACTTTGATTCACTTGACACGTGCGAACCATGCCTCATGGGCAAGATGACTAAAACGCCGTTCTCCGGAACAATGGAGCGTGCAAGTGACTTGTTGGAAATCATACATACCGATGTGTGTGGTCCGATGAGCGTAGAGGCACGCGGCGGATATCGTTATTTTCTCACCTTCACTGACGATTTGAGTAGATATGGTTATGTCTACTTAATGAAGCACAAGTCTGAAACATTTGAAAAGTTCAAGCAATTTCAGAGTGAAGTTGAAAATCATCATAACAAGAGGATCAAGTTCCTACGGTCTGATTGTGGAGGTGAATATCTGAGTTTCGAGTTTGGTGCTCACTTAAGACAATGTGGAATTGTTTCACAGTTGACACCGCCTCGAACACCACAGCGTAATGGTGTGTCCGAACGTCGTAATCGTACTTTATTAGAGATGGTGCGATCTATGATGTCTCTTACCGATTTGCCGTTATCGTTTTGGGGTTATGCATTAGAAACAACTACATTCACTTTAAATAGGGCACCATCAAAATCCGTTGAGACGACACCATACGAACTGTGGTATGGCAAAAGGCCAAAGTTGTCGTTTCTTAAAGTTTGGGGATGTGATGCTTATGTCAAAAAGCTTCATCCTGAAAAGCTGGAACCTAAAGCGGAAAAGTGCATCTTCATAGGTTACCGAAAAGAGACAGTTGGGTACACCTTCTATCTCAAATCCGAGGGCAAAGTGTTTGTTGCTAAAAATGGAGCTTTTCTCGAGAAGGAGTTTCTCTCGAGAGAATTGAGTGGGAGGAAGATAGAACTTGACGAGGTTGTCGAACCTCTCATCCCTCTGGATGGTGGCGCAGGGCAAGGGGAAACCTCTGTCGTTGCGACGCCGGTTGAGGAGGAAGTTAATGATGATGATCATGAAACTCCGGTTCAAGTTTCTGTCGAACCAGGCAGGTCGACGAGACCACGTGCTGCTCCAGAGTGGTATGGTAATCCCGTCTTATCAATCATGTTGTTGGACAACAATGAACCTGCAAATTATGAAGAAGCAATGGTGGGCCCAGATTCCAACAAATGGCTAGAAGCCATGAAGTCCGAGATAGGATCCATGTATGAGAACAAAGTGTGGACTTTGGAAGTACTGCCTGAGGGCCGCAAGGCTATTCAGAACAAATGGATCTTTAAGAGGAAGACGGACGCTGACGGCAATGTGACCGTTTATAAAGCTCGACTTGTGGCAAAGGGTTTTTCACAAGTTCAAGGAGTTGACTACGATGAGACATTCTCACCCGTAGCGATGCTTAAGTCCGTCAGAATCATGTTAGCAATAGCTGCATTTTTCGATTATGAAATCTGGCAGATGGATGTCAAAACGGCGTTCCTTAACGGTTTCCTTAAGGAAGAATTGTATATGATGCAACCCGAAGATTTTGTCGATCCTAAGAATGCTAACAAGGTGTGCAAGCTCCAACAATCCATTTATGGACTGGTGCAAGCATCTCGGAGTTGGAACAAATGCTTTGATGAGGTGATAAAAGCATTTGGGTTTATACAAGTGGTTGGAGAATCTTGTATTTACAAGAAAGTGAGTGGGAGCTCTGTGGCGTTTCTAATATTATATGTGGATGACATATTGCTGATTGGAAACAACGTAGAGTTTTTGGAGATCAGAAAGGATTACTTGAATAAAAGTTTCTCTATGAAGGACCTAGGAGAAGCTGCTTACATTCTAGGCATTAAGATCTATAGGGATAGATCAAAACGACTGATAGGACTTTCACAAAGCACATACCTTGATAAAGTTTTGAAGAGGTTCAAAATGGAACAGTCCAAGAAGGGGTTCTTGCCAGTTTTACAAGGTACGAGATTGAGTAAAGACTCAGTGCCCAGCAACTGATGAGGATAGAGAGCATATGCGCCCCGTCCCCTATGCTTCAGCCATAGGTTCTATCATGTATGCAATGTTGTGCACTAGACCGGACGTTAGCCTGGCCATAAGTATGGCAGGTAGGTTCCAGAGTAATCCAGGAGTGGATCACTGGACGGCGGTCAAGAATATCCTGAAGTACCTGAAAAGGACTAAGGAGATGTTTCTCGTGTATGGAGGTGACGAAGAGCTCGCCGTAAAAGGTTACGTCGATGCAAGCTTTGACACAGATCCGGACGACTCTAAGTCGCAAACCGGATACGTATTTATTCTTAATGGGGGTGCGGTAAGCTGGTGCAGTTCCAAGCAAAGCGTCGTAGCAGATTCTACATGTGAAGCGGAGTATATGGCTGCCTCGGAGGCGGCTAAGGAGGGTGTCTGGATGAAGCAGTTCATGACGGATCTTGGAGTGGTGCCAAGCGCACTGAATCCAATAACCTTATTCTGTAATAACACGGGTGCCATTGCCTTAGCAAAGGAACCACGGTTTGACAAGAAGTCCAGACACATCAAACGACGCTTCAACCTCATCCGCGACTACGTCGAAGGAGAGGACGTAAATATATGCAAAGTGCACACGGATCTGAATGTAGCAGACCCGCTGACTAAACCTCTTCCACGGCCAAAGCATGATCAACACCAGAACTGTATGGGTGTTAGATTTATTACAATGTAATTCGCATGATGATGTGAGGGCTAGATTATTGACTCTAGTGCAAGTGGGAGACTGTTGGAATTATGCCCTAGACGCAATAATAAATATAGTTATTATCATAATTCCTGTATCAAGATAATCGTTTATTATCCATGCTATAATTGTATTGAATGAAGACTCATTTACATGTGTGGATACATAGACAAAACACTGTCCCTAGCAAGCCTCTAGTTGGCTAACCAGTTGATCAAAGATAGTGAGTGTCTTCTGATTATGAACAAGGTGTTGTTGCTTGATAACTGGATCACGTCATTAGGAGAATCACGTGATGGACTAGACCCAAACTAATAGACGTAGCATGTTGATCGTGTCATTTTGTTGCTACTGTTTTTTCTGCGTGTCAAGTATTTGTTCCTATGACCATGAGATCATATAACTCACTAACACCGGAGGAATACTTTGTGTGTATCAAACGTCGCAACGTAACTGGGTGACTATAAAGATGCTCTACAGGTATCTCCGAAGGTGTTCGTTGAGTTAGTATGGATCAAGACTGGGATTTGTCACTCCGTGTGACGGAGAGGTATCTCGGGGCCCACTCGGTAATACAACATCACACACAAGCCTTGCAAGCAATGTAACTTAGTGTAAGTTGCGGGATCTTGTATTATGGAACGAGTAAAGAGACTTGCCGGTAAACGAGATTGAAATAGGTATGCGGATACTAACGATCGAATCTCGGGCAAGTAACATACCGAAGGACAAAGGGAATGACATACGGGATTATATGAATCCTTGGCACTGAGGTTCAAACGATAAGATCTTCGTAGAATATGTAGGATCCAATATGGGCATCCAGGTCCCGCTATTGGATATTGACCGAGGAGTCTCTCGGGTCATGTCTACATAGTTCTCGAACCCACAGGGTCTGCACACTTAAGGTTCGACATTGTTTTATGCGTATTTGAGTTATATGGTTGGTTACCGAATGTTGTTCGGAGTCCCGGATGAGATCACGGACATCACGAGGGTTTACGGAATGGTCCGGAAACGAAGATTGATATATAGGATGACCTCATTTGATTACCGGAAGGTTTTTGGAGTTACCGGGAATGTACCGGGAATGACGAATGGGTTCCGGAAGTTCACCGGGGGGGCAACCCACCCCGGGGAAGTCCATAGGCCTTGAGGGTGGCGCACCAGCCCTTAGTGGGCTGGTGGGACAGCCCAAAACGGCCCTATGCGCATTGGAAGAAAAATCAAAGAGAAAAGAAAAGAAAAAAAAGGAGGAGGTGGGAAAGGAAAGAAGGACTCCACCCACCAAACCAAGTAGGACTCGGTTTGGGGGGAGTCCTTCCCCCCTTGGCTCGGCCGACCCCCTTGGGGCTCCTTGAGCCCCAAGGCAAGGTCCCCCCTCTCCCACCTATATATACGGAGGTTTTAGGGCTGATTTGAGATGACTTTTCCACGGCATCCCGACCACATACCTCCACGGTTTTTCCTCTAGATCGCGTTTCTGCGGAGCTCGGGCGGAGCCTTGTTGTGACGAGGTCATCACCAACCTCCGGAGCGCCGTCACGCTGCCGGAGAACTCTTCTACCTCTCCGTCTCTCTTGCTGGATCAAGAAGGCCGAGATCATCGTCGAGCTGTACGTGTGCTGAACGCGGAGGTGTCGTCCGTTCGACACTAGATCGTGGGACTGATCGCGGGATAGTTCGCGGGGCGGATCGAGGGACGTGAGGACGTTCCACTACATCAACCGCGTTCACTAACGCTTCTGCTGTACGGTCTACAAGGGTACGTAGATCACTCATCCCCTCTCGTAGATGGACATCACCATGATAGGTCTTCGTGCGCGTAGGAAATTTTTTGTTTCCCATGCGACGTTCCCCAACAGCCTAGGAGGGGGGGGGGGTGAATAGGCTATTTAAAAACTAAGAGGATACATTTCAAGCACAAATCCTAAATGCAATAGACACCGCAACGTGCACCAACAACACGATCTACCAAGATGGACACAACACGGTTACTAACAAGCACAAGTAAGTTACACAAACTTACTTGAGCTATATCACACGACGAGTAGGTGAACGACACAAGATACTAGATCACACTATAGCACACGATATATCAAAAGCTGCAAGTGTGAACGTGTGGATATAGAGGGTATGCTTGAACGATTAATCTTGTACAAAGAAATAGCCAACACAATATAATGAGCACAAACAGTATGCAATGTATGTATGCTCAAGTAACACAAGTAAACCACAAGTAAGGAGTTAGGGTTAAGGATAACCAAGGTCACTGAGATAAAGATGTATCCTGATGTTCACTTCCTTGGAGGGAAGCTAGTCACCATTAGAGAGGTGGATGTTACCACGAAGGCACACCAACGCCACGAAGGCTCACCCTATTCTCCCTTTGACATAACACCACGAAGGCATTTCTCAACCACTAGTGGTAAGCCTTTGAGGTGGCTTCCAAACCCTCACAAACGTTTCCGGGGGTAATCACACTGATTGATACCTCTCCGAAGAACTCCTACCGCCTAGGAGTCTCCAACCTCCAAGAGTAACAAGATCACGGGGAATGCTCAGAACTTGCTCAAATCTGAAATAGCATGGGTTGAGAGGAGGAGAGGGAGACGATCTATATTTTGATTGGAACAACTCTCAAAGGGGTTCATAAATGCTCTTGGGATGTAAGATTTGGTGTGAGCAAATGTGTGTGAGGTAGAAATGTGTTCTTATGAAGATACGGCTGTGTTGGGCCCCCTCTCACGAAGTGGGAGGGGGGGTATTTATAGTGGAGAGGGGAAAGTGACCGTTGGGGTCACTTAAGTCTGACAGTGGTCGGACGTCCGGCAGTTCTCGGAAGTCCGGACGCCCACAAGGGGTCGGACGTCCGATAGGGGTCGATCGTCCGAGGGATGTATATATATCAGGAACCACTGTATAGATATCAGGAATCACTGTATAGATGAACATGGACCGGACGTCCGAAGAGAAGGTCGGATGTCCGAGAGTTTAGCTCTGTTCAAGGGAACCGGATTTCTGAAAGTGGTCGGACGTTCGGCCCTCGGACGACACGGGGAGGCCGGAAGTCCGGGTTATTTGACTCTGGATTTCTCTGGTGCAAGGTTCCGGTTTTCCGAAGTGGTCGGGCGTCCGGCCCTCGGACGTCCGGAGGGAGCCGGATGTCCGAGACTTTGGCTCTGGTATAAGATTCCGTATTTCCGAAGTAGTCGGGCGTCCGGCCGTCGGACGTCCGGAGGAAGCCGGATGTCCGAGGCATTGGTTCTGTTTTGAGATCAAAGCAGAGCAGTGGAGATGTGATATGAGTAAAAAAGTAGAGATGTAGTTTGAGCAAGTTCATCGCAAAACCTGTGATCCCCTCTTAATAGTGCGGGATCCCTATACTCAAGAATAATAAAAAGGGTACTGATGATCCATACTTGACTGTATACTTTTATTCGCTGATCATCACTCCGCACCACTAACGTCAAAGAAACTGATACCTTTGAGTTAGCCCTTTCACTTGAGCTTGATGTTGTTGTTCCTTCTTGGCTCAAGTTGAAAGCAAGACATGATGAAGTCTTGAAGTAGCTCTCCCATACACAATGTGGAAATCCTAGCTTATGTATTCATCTTCATTTGTCCACCATGTGAACATCCACAAGAATCAAGCATGTAGTGCTCAGGAATGCTTATCTTGATCTTGTCCTTGTTAGCACATGAGCTTGTCCTTATCAACATATGATCATTAACAACAGCTCAAAGGGGATTAGTGATTAGTTATCTATATGTGTGTTGTCAGCAACACCAAAACACGATTAAGGGCATGACTGCATTTTCAATGATATATTCGTGCTGATCCACTTGAACTTGCACATCACAGTCTTGATGACGATCACCACTTGACATCATCCTTCATGGGTTGTATGAGATCTTCCTTTTGACGCAAGCCCATGGAAGCACACCTAACCCCCACATAGAACTCTCACAAAGACCATGGGTTAGTACACAAGCACGTAATGGACAATGCTTACCATACCATGGGATCACTTGATCCCTCTCGGTACATCTTGTACGCTTTGTGTGTTGATCATCTTGATTTACTATTTGTCTGAGATCTTGATCAACCTTGTGTCTCTATGACCATTCTTTGGATAATACCTTGAATACCGTCTTGGTCATCATATAAACTCCTTGAACCCAACAGATGGACTTCAAGAAGTGCCTATGGACAAAACCTATAAATATAACTTATGGCAACCATTAGTCCATAGGAATTGTCATCAATTACCAAAACCACATATGGAGATATATGCTCTAACATCAACGAGGAGCAGAAGGATCTGACAAGTGGTTTTCAGCAAGGTATTCTCTGCAAGCACTGAAATTATCGGTAACAGATAGTTGTGTGGTAATATGATTCGTAGCAAGTAGCAAGTAACAATAGTAACAAAGGTGCAGCAAGATGGCCCAATCCCTTTTGTAGCAAGGGACAAGCCTAAACAAACTCTTATAGGAGGTAAAGCGCTCCCGAGGACACATGGGAATTTCTGTCAAGCTAGTTTTCATCATGTTCATATGATTCACGTTCGCTACTTTGATAGTTTGATATGTGGGTGGACCGGTGCTTGGGTGCTGCCCTTACTTGGACAAACATCCCACTTATGATTAACCCCTCTCGCAAGCATCCGCAACTACGAAAGAAGAATTAAGACAAAGTCTAACCATAGAATTAAACTAGTGGATCCAAATCAGCCCCTTATGAAGCAACACATAAACTAGGGTTTAAGCTTCTGTCACTCTAGCAACCCATCATCTACTTATTACTTCCCAATGCCTTCCTCTAGGCCCAAATAATGGTGAAGTGTTATGTAGTCGACGTTCACATAACACCACTAGAGGAAAAACAACATACAACGCATCAAAATATCGAACGAATACCAAATTCACATGACTACTTATAGCAAGACTTATCCCATGTCCTCAGGAATAAAAGTAACTACTCACAAAGCATAATTATGTTCATGACCAGAGAGGTATTGAATAGCATCAAGGATCTGAACATATGATCTTCCACCGAGTAATCCCACTAGCATCAACTACAAAGAGTAATTAACACTACTAGCAACCTTACAAGTACCAATCGGAGTCACGAGACGGAGATTGGTTACAAGAGATGAACTAGGGTTTGGAGATGAGATGGTTCTGATGAAGATGTTGATGGTTATGAGTCCCCTCCGATGAGAGGAGTGCTGGTGATGACGATGGTGACGATTTCCCCCTCCGGGAGGGAAGTTTCCTCGACAGGACGACCCTGTCGGAGCTCTAGATTTGTTCTGCTCAAGTTCCGCCTCGTGGCGGCGGCGATTCCTCCCGAAAGCCTCCTCTTGATTTTGTCTGGAATGAAACCCTCCTTATAGCAAAAGAGGGGAGCCAGAGGGCCAACAGGGAGCCCACAAGCCCCCTAGGCGCGGACAGGGGGGTAGACCGCACCTAGCAGGCTTGTGGCCTCCTGGTGGCTCCCCTCTGGTACTTCTTCTGCCCAGTATTTTTTATAAATTCCAAAATAATTCCTTGTTGATTTTCACGGCTTTTGGAGTTGCGCAGAATAGGTATCTCAAACTTGCTCCTTTTTCAAGCCGAAATTCCAGCTGCCGGCATTCTCCCTCTTCATGTAAACCTTTCAAAATAAGAGAGAAAAGGCATAAGTATTGTACCGTGAAGTGTAATAACAGCCCATAAAGCGATAAATATCAACATAAAAGCATGATGCAAAATGGACGTAACTACTCCCCCAAGCTTAGACTTCGCTTGTCCTCAAGCGGAACCCGAGATCAATAAATATGCCCACATGTTTAGAGAGAGAGGTGTGATACGTCTACAACGTATCTATAATTTTTGATGGTTTCATGCTATTATCTTGTAAAACTTTGGATGTTTTGTATGCCTTTTATATATTTTTTGGGACTAACTTATTAACTCAGTGCGAAGTGTCAGTTCCTGTTTTTCCGTGTTTTTGACACTTTTCAGAGGATAATTTTAAACGGAGTCCAAACGGAATAAAACTCGCGGAATGATTTTTTCCATAACAGAAGATGCGGAGGAAACTTGAGAACCAAGGCAGGGGACCTGGGAGGAGGTCACAAGCCCACTAGGCCCGGCCTAGGGGGGCGGGCCTAGCAGGCTTGTGAGCTCCCCGTGGCTCCCCTGCCCTAGGTCTTTCGCCTATATATTCCCTAAAATCCCAGAAAAAATGAGGAGATCATCGAAAGTACTTTTTCGCCGCCGCAAGCTTTTGCCTCCGCAAGATCCCATCTGGGGTACGTTCTGGTGCCCTGCCGGAGGGGGGATTCAGATATGGAGGGCTTCTTCATCAACACCATGACCTCTCCGATGATGCGTGAGTAGTTCACCATAGACCTACGGGTCCATAGCTAGTAGCTAGATGGCTTCTTCTCTCTCTTGGATCTTCAATACAAAGTTCTCCATGATCTTCATGGAGATCTATCTGATGTAACCTTCTTTTGCGGTGTAGTTCTCGAGATCCGATGAATTGTGGATTTATGATCAGATTATCTATGAATCTTATTTGAGTTTCTTCTGATCTCTTTTATGCATGATTTCATATCCTTGTAATTCTCTTCGGGTTGTGGTTTTTGTTTGTCCAGCTTGATCTATGATTCTTGAAATGGGAGAAGTGCTTGGTTTTGGGTTCATATCGTGTGGTGTCCTCACCTAGTGACAGAAGGGGTAGCAAGGCACGCATCGTGTTGTTGCCATCAAGGGTAAAAAGATGGGGTTTTCATCATTGGTTTGAGATTATGTTGGAATTATGCCCTAGAGGCAATAATAAATGTATAGTTATTATTATAATTCCTGTATCAAGATAATAGTTTATTATCCATGCTATAATTGTATTGAATGAAGACTCATTTACATGTGTGGATACATAGACAAAACACCGTCCCTAGCATGCCTCTAGTTGGCTAGCCAGTTGATCGATGATAGTCAGTGTCTTCTGATTATGAACAAGGTGTTGTGGCTTGATAACTGGATCACGTCATTGGGAGAATCACGTGATGGACTAGACCCAAACTAATAGACGTAGCATGTTGATCGTGTCATTTTGTTGCTACTGTTTTCTGCGTGTCAAGTATTTATTCCTATGACCATGAGTTCATATAACTCACTGACACCGGAGGAATGCTTTGTGTGTATCAAACGTCGCAACGTAACTGGGTGACTATAAAGATGCTCTACAGGTATCTCCGAAGGTGTTAGTTGAGTTGGTATGGATCAAGACTGGGATTTGTCACTCCGTGTGACGGAGAGGTATCTCGGGGCCCACTCGGTAATACAACATCACACACAAGCCTTGCAAGCAATGTAACTTAGTGTAAGTTACGGGATCTTGTATTACGGAACGAGTAAAGAGACTTGCCGGTAAACGAGATTGAAATAGGTATGCGGATACTGACGATCGAATCTCGGACAAGTAACATACCGAAGGACAAAGGGAATGACATACGGGATTATATGAATCCTTGGCACTCAGGTTCAAACGATAAAGATCTTCATAGAATATGTAGGATCCAATATGGGCATCCAGGTCCCGCTGTTGGATATTGACCGAGGAGTCTCTCGGGTCATGTCTACATAGTTCTCGAACCCGCAGGGTCTGCACACTTAAGGTTCGACGTTGTTTTATGCGTATTTGAGTTATATGGTTGGTTACCGAATGTTGTTCGGAGTCCCGGATGAGATCACGGACGTCACGAGGGTTTCCGGAATGGTCCGGAAACGAAGATTGATATATAGGATGACCTCATTTGATTACCGGAAGGTTTTCGGAGTTGCCGGGAGTGTACCGGGAATGACGAATGGGTTCCGGGAGTTCACCGGAGGGGGGCAACCCACTCCGGGGAAGCCCATAGGTATTTGTGGGGGTCACACCAGCCCTTAGTGGGCTGGTGGGACAGCCCACCAAATCCTATGCGCCAAGGAAGAAAAATCAAAGGAAGAAAGAAAAAAAAGGAAGAAGTGGGAAGGGGGAAGGACTCCCTCCCACCAAACCAAGTAGGACTCGGTTTGGGGAGGGAGAGTCCTCCCCCCTGGCTCGGCCGACCCCTTGGGGTTCCCTTGGACCCCAAGGCAAGGTCCCCCTCCCTCCTCCTATATATATGGGGATTTTAGGGCAGATTTGAGACGACTTTCTCACGGCTGCCCGACCACATACCTCCATAGTTTTTCCTCTAGATCGCGTTTCTGCAGAGCTCGGGCGGAGCCCTGCTGAGACAAGATCATCACCAACCTCCGGAGCGCCGTCACGCTGCTGGAGAACTCTTCTACCTCTCCGTCTCTCTTGCTGGATCAAGAAGGCCGAGATCATCGTCGAGCTGTACGTGTGCTGAACGCGGAGGTGCCGTCCGTTCGGTACTAGATCGTGGGACTGATCGCGGGATTGTTCGCGGGGCGGATCGAGGGACGTGAGGACGTTCCACTACATCAACCGCGTTCTCTAACGCTTCTGCTGTACGATCTACAAGGGTACGTAGATCACTCATCCCCTCTCGTAGATGGACATCACCATGATAGGTCTTCGTGCGCGTAGGAAAATTTTTGTTTCCCATGCGACGTTCCCCAACAGTGGCATCAGAGCTAGGTTCATGCGTAGATGTCTTCTCGAGTAGAACACAAAAGGTTTTGTGGGCAGTGATGTGCGTTTTGCTGCCCTCCTTATTCTTTTCTTGATTCCGCGGTATTGTTGGATTGAAGCGGCTTGGACCGACATTACTCGTACGCTTACGAGAGACTGGTTTCATCGTTACGAGTAACCCCCTTTGCTCAAAGATGACTGGCAAGTGACGGTTTCTCCAACTTTAGTCGAATCGGATTTGACCGAGGAGGTCCTTGGATGAGGTTAAATAGCAACTCATATATCTTCGTTGTGGTGTTTGCGTAAGTAAGATGCGATCCTACTAGATACCCTTGGTCACCACGTAAAACATGCAAGAACAAAATTAGAGGACGTCTAACTTGTTTTTGCAGGGTATGATTGTGATGTGATATGGCCAATGATGTGATGTGATATATTGGATGTATGAGATGATCATGTTGTAATAGAAATATCGACTTGCACGTCGATGGTACGGCAACCGGCAGGAGCCATAGGGTTGTCTTTATACTAAAATATGTGCTTGCAGATGCATTTACTATTTTGCTAGGATGTAGCTTTAGTAGTGATAGCATAAGTAGCACGACAACCCCGATGGCGACACGTTGATGGAGATCATGATGATGGAGATCATGGTGTGGCGCCGGTGAAAAGAAGATCGTGCCGGTGCTTTGGTGATGGAGATCAAGAAGCACGTGACGATGGCCATATCATGTCACTTATGAATTGCATGTGATGTTAATCCTTTTATGCACCTTATTTTGCTTAGAACGACGGTAGAATTATGAGGTGATCTCTCACTAAAATTTCAAGACGAAATTGTGTTCTCCCCGACTGTGCACCGTTGCTACAGTTCGTCGTTTCGAGACACCACGTGATGATCGGGTGTGATAGACTCAACGTTCACATACAACGGGTGCAAAACAGTTGCGCACGCGGAACACTCGGGTTAAGCTTGACGAGCCTAGCATGTGCAGACATGGCCTCGGAACACATGAGACCGAAAGGTCGATCATGAATCATATAGATGATATGATTAGCATAGGGATGCTTACCACTAAAAACTACTCCCGACTCACGTGATGATCGGACTTGGGATAGTGTAGGTGGATCATGAACCACTCAAATGACTAGAGAGATGTACTTTTTGAGTGGGAGTTTAGCATATAATTTGATTAAGTTGAACTCTAATTATCTTGAACATAGTCTAAGTCCACTTTGAATATATTTGTGTTGTAGATCATGGCTCACGCAAGTGTCATCCTCAATTTTAATACGTTCCTAGAGAAAGCTAAGTTGAAAGATGATGGAAGCAACTTTGTAGACTGGGCTCGTAATCTGAAGCTAATCTTACAAGCTGGAAAGAAGGATTATGTCCTTAATGCTGCGCTAGGAGATGAACCACCCGCTACGGCTGATCAGGATGTTAAGAACGCTTGGTTAGCGCGTAAGGAGGACTACTCAATAGTTCAATGTGCAGTCTTGTATGGCTTAGAACCGGGACTTCAACGTCGCTTTGAGCGTCATGGAGCATTTGAGATGTTCCAGGAGTTGAAGTTTATCTTTCAGAAGAACGCCCGGATCGAGAGGTATGAGACCTCCGATAAATTCTATGCTTGCAAGATGGAGGAAAACTCGTCTGTCAGTGAACATGTGCTCAAAATGTCTGGGTACTCAAACCGTCTAGCTGAACTGGGGATTGAACTCCCGCAAGAAGCTATCACTGACAGAATCCTCCAATCACTGCCGCCAAGCTATAAAGGCTTTGTGTTGAACTACAACATGCAAGGGATGAACAAGTCTCCCGGCGAGTTGTTTGCGATGCTGAAAGTCGCAGAGTCTGAACTCCGTAAAGAACATCAAGTGTTGATGGTAAGCAAGACCACTAGTTTCAAGAGAAACGGCAAAGGCAAGAAGGGCAATTCGAAGAAGAGCGGCAAGCCTGTTGCCAATCCGCCGAAGAAACCCAAGGCTGGACCTAAGCCTGAAACAGAGTGCTTCTATTGCAAGGGTATGGGTCACTGGAAGCGCAATTGCCCCAAGTATCTGGCAGATAAGAAGGCGGGCAAAGAAAAATCAGGTATATTTGATATACATGTTATTGATGTGTACTTAACCAGCTCTCGTAGTAGTGCCTGGGTATTCGATACCGGTTCTGTTGCTCACATTTGCAACTCGAAGCAGGAACTGCGGAATAGACGAAGGCTGGCGAAAGACGAAGTGACGATGTGCGTAGGAAACGGTTCCGAGGTTGATGCAATCGCCGTCGGCACAGTGTCACTTCAACTTCCATCGGGATTAGTGATGAACTTAAATCATTGTTATTTAGTGCCTGCGTTGAGCATGAACATTATATCTGGATCTTGTTTATTGCGAGACGGTTACTCTTTTAAGTCTGAGAATAATGGTTGTTCTATTTCTATGAGTAACATCTTTTATGGTCATGCACCGAATGTGAGAGGATTGTTCATATTGAATCTTGATAGAGATACGCATATACATAACATTGAGACCAAAATAGTTAGAGTAAACAATGATAGCGCCATATTTTTGTGGCACTGCCGCTTGGGTCATATTGGTGTAAAGCGCATGAAGAAACTCCATGCTGATGGACTTTTGGAGTCACTTGACTTTGATTCACTTGACACGTGCGAACCATGCCTCATGGGCAAGATGACTAAGACTTCGTTCTCCGGAACAATGGAGCGTGCAAGTGACTTGTTGGAAATCATACATACCGATGTGTGTGGTCCAATGAGCGTGGAGGCACGCGGCGGATATCGTTATTTTCTCACCTTCACTGACGATCTAAGTAGATATGGTTATGTCTACTTGATGAAGCACAAGTCTGAAACATTTGAAAAGTTCAAGCAATTTCAGAGTGAAGTAGAAAATCATCGTAACAAGAAGATCAAGTTCCTACGGTCTGATCGTGGGGGTGAGTATCTGAGTTTCGAGTTTGGTACTCACTTAAGACAATGTGGAATTGTTTCGCAGTTAACACCGCCTGGAACACCACAGCGTAATGGTGTGTCCGAACGTCGTAATCGTACTTTATTAGAAATGGTGCGATCTATGATGTCTCTTACTGATTTGCCGTTATCGTTTTGGGGTTATGCATTAGAAACAGCTGCATTCACTTTAAATAGGGCACCATCGAAATCCGTTGAGACGACACCATACGAACTGTGGTATGGCAAAAGGCCAAAGTTGTCGTTTCTTAAAGTTTGGGGATGTGATGCTTATGTCAAAAAGCTTCAGCCTGAAAAGCTGGAACCCAAAGCGGAAAAGTGCGTCTTCATAGGCTACCCAAAAGAGACAGTTGGGTACACCTTCTATCTCAAATCCGAGGGCAAAGTGTTTGTTGCTAAAAACGGAACTTTTCTCGAGAAGGAGTTTCTCTCGAGAGAATTGAGTGGGAGGAAGATAGAACTTGACGAGGTTGTCGAACCTCTCATCCCTCTGGATGGTGGCGCAGGGCAAGGGGAAACCCCTGTGATTGCGACGCCGGTTGAGGAGGAAGTTAATGATGATGATCATGAAACTCCAATTCAAGTTTCTGTCGAACCACGCAGGTCGACAAGATCACGCGCTGCTCCAGAGTGGTACGGTAATCCCGTCTTGACAATCATGTTGTTGGACAACAATGAACCTGCAAATTATGAAGAAGCAATGGTGGGCCCAGATTCCAACAAATGGCTAGAAGCCATGAAATCCGAGATAGGATCCATGTATGAGAACAAAGTATGGACTTTGGAGATACTACCTGAGGGCCGCAAGGCTATTCAGAACAAATGGATCTTTAAGAAGAAGACGGACGCTGACGGTAATGTGACCGTTTATAAAGCTCGACTTGTGGCAAAGGGTTTTTCACAAGTTCCAGGAATTGACTACGATGAGACTTTCTCTCCCGTAGCGATGCTTAAGTCCGTCAGAATCATGTTAGCAATAGCTGCATTTTTCGATTATGAAATTTGGCAGATGGATGTCAAAACGGCGTTCCTTAACGGTTTCCTTAAGGAAGAGTTGTATATGATGCAACCCGAAGGTTTTGTCGATCCTAAAAATGCTGACAAGGTGTGCAAGCTCCAGCGATCCATTTATGGACTGGTGCAAGCATCTCGGAGTTGGAACAAACGCTTTGATGAGGTGATCAAAGCATTTGGTTTTATACAAGTGGTTGGAGAATCTTGTATTTACAAGAAAGTGAGTGGGAGCTCTGTGGCATTTCTAATATTGTATGTGGATGACATATTACTGATTGGAAACAACGTAGAGCTTTTGGAGAGCATAAAAGGTTACTTGAATAAAAGTTTCTCTATGAAGGACCTAGGAGAAGCTGCTTACATTCTAGGCATTAAGATCTATAGGGATAGATCAAAACGCCTGATAGGACTTTCACAAAGCACATACCTTGATAAAGTTTTGAAGAGGTTCAAAATGGAACAGTCCAAGAAAGGGTTCTTGCCAGTGTTACAAGGTACGAGATTGAGTAAGACTCAGTGCCCAACAACTGATGAAGATAGAGAGCATATGCGCTCCGTCCCCTATGCTTCAGCCATAGGCTCTATCATGTATGCGATGTTGTGCACTAGACCAGACGTTAGCCTGGCCATAAGTATGGCAGGCAGGTTCCAGAGTAATCCAGGAGTGGATCACTGGACAGCGGTCAAGAATATCCTAAAGTACCTGAAAAGGACTAAGGAGATGTTTCTCGTGTATGGAGGTGACGAAGAGCTCGCCGTAAAAGGTTACGTCGATGCAAGCTTTGACACAGATCCGGACGACTCTAAGTCGCAAACCGGATACGTATTTATTCTTAATGGGGGTGCAGTAAGCTGGTGCAGTTCAAAGCAAAGCGTCGTAGCAGATTCTACATGTGAAGCGGAATACATGGCTGCCTCGGAGGCGGCTAAGGAGGGTGTCTGGATGAAGCAGTTCATGACGGATCTTGGAGTGGTGCCAAGTGCACTGGATCCAATAACCTTGTTCTGTGACAACACTGGTGCCATTGCCTTAGCAAAGGAACCAAGGTTTCACAAGAAGACCAGACACATCAAACGACGCTTCAACCTCATCCGCGACTACGTCGAGGAGGAGGACGTAAATATATGCAAAGTGCACACGGATCTGAATGTAGCAGACCCGCTGACTAAGCCTCTTCCACGGCCAAAACATGATCGACACCAGAACTGTATGGGTGTTAGATTTATTACAATGTAATTCACATGATGATGTGAGGGCTAGATTATTGACTCTAGTGCAAGTGGGAGACTGTTGGAATTATGCCCTGGAGGCAATAATAAATGTATAGTTATTATTATAATTCCTGTATCAAGATAATAGTTTATTATCCATGCTATAATTGTATTGAATGAAGACTCATTTACATGTGTGGATACATAGACAAAACACCGTCCCTAGCATGCCTCTAGTTGGCTAGCCAGTTGATCGATGATAGTCAGTGTCTTCTGATTATGAACAAGGTGTTGTTGCTTGATAACTGGATCACGTCATTGGGAGAATCACGTGATGGACTAGACCCAAACTAATAGACGTAGCATGTTGATCGTGTCATTTTGTTGCTACTGTTTTCTGCGTGTCAAGTATTTATTCCTATGACCATGAGATCATATAACTCACTGACACCGGAGGAATGCTTTGTGTGTATCAAACGTCGCAACGTAACTGGGTGACTATAAAGATGCTCTACAGGTATCTCCGAAGGTGTTAGTTGAGTTAGTATGGATCAAGACTGGGATTTGTCACTCCGTGTGACGGAGAGGTATCTCGGGGCCCACTCGGTAATACAACATCACACACAAGCCTTGCAAGCAATGTAACTTAGTGTAAGTTACGGGATCTTGTATTACGGAACGAGTAAAGAGACTTGCCGGTAAACGAGATTGAAATAGGTATGCGGATACTGACGATCGAATCTCGGGCAAGTAACATACCGAAGGACAAAGGGAATGACAAACGGGATTATATGAATCCTTGGCACTGAGGTTCAAACGATAAAGATCTTCGTAGAATATGTAGGATCCAATATGGGCATCCAGGTCCCGCTGTTGGATATTGGCCGAGGAGTCTCTCGGGTCATGTCTACATAGTTCTCGAACCCGCAGGGTCTGCACACTTAAGGTTCGACGTTGTTTTATGCGTATTTGAGTTATATGGTTGGTTACCGAATGTTGTTCGGAGTCCCGGATGAGATCACGGACGTCACGAGGGTTTCCGGAATGGTCCGGAAACGAAGATTGATATATAGGATGACCTCATTTGATTACCGGAAGGTTTTCGGAGTTGCCGGGAGTGTACCGGGAATGACGAATGGGTTCCGGGAGTTCACCGGAGGGGGGCAACCCACTCCGGGGAAGCCCATAGGTATTTGTGGGGGTCACACCAGCCCTTAGTGGGCTGGTGGGATAGCCCACCAAATCCTATGCGCCAAGGAAGAAAAATCAAAGGAAGAAAGAAAAAAAAAAGGAAGAAGTGGGAAGGGGGAAGGACTCCCTCCCACCAAACCAAGTAGGACTCGGTTTGGGGGGGGAGAGTCCTCCCCCCTGGCTCGGCCGACCCCTTGGGGTTCCCTTGGACCCCAAGGCAAGGTCCCCCTCCCTCCTCCTATATATATGGGGCTTTTAGGGCAGATTTGAGACGACTTTCTCACGGCTGCCCGACCACATACCTCCATAGTTTTTCCTCTAGATCGCGTTTCTGCAGAGCTCGGGCGGAGCCCTGCTGAGACAAGATCATCACCAACCTCCGGAGCGCCGTCACGCTGCCGGAGAACTCTTCTACCTCTCCGTCTCTCTTGCTGGATCAAGAAGGCCGAGATCATCGTCGAGCAGTACGTGTGCTGAACGCGGAGGTGCCGTCCGTTCGGTACTAGATCGTGGGACTGATCGCGGGATTGTTCGCGGGGCGGATCGAGGGACGTGAGGACGTTCCACTACATCAACCGCGTTCTCTAACGCTTCTGCTGTACGATCTACAAGGGTACGTAGATCACTCATCCCCTCTCGTAATGGACATCACCATGATAGGTCTTCGTGCGCGTAGGAAATTTTTTGTTTCCCATGCGACGTTCCCCAACAGATTATCCCTCTACATCATGTCATCTTGCTTAAGGCGTTAATGTGTTCGTCATGAACTCAATACACTAGATGCATGCTGGATAGCGGTCTATGTGTGGAGTAATAGTAGTAGATGCATAAAGTATCGGTCTACTTGTCTCGGACGTGATGCCTATATGTATGATCATTGCCTTCGATATCGTCATGACTTTGCGCAGTTCTATCAGTTGCTCGACAGTAATTTGTTCACCCAGCGTAATATTTGCTATTTTGAGAGAAGCCTCTAGTGAACACCATGGCCCTCGGGTCTACTCCACACCATATTTTCAGCCTTACACTTTTACTTCGTTGCACTTTCCGCCTTCAGATCTCACTTTGCAATCAATCTTGAAGGGATTGAGAACCCCTTTATATCGTTGGGTGCAAGCTCTTCGTGTTTATGCAGGTACTTTGGACTTGACGAGATTCTCCTACTGGATTGATACCTTGGTTCTCAAACTAAGGGAAATACTTACTGCTCCTGTGCTGCATCACCCTTTCCTCTTCAAGGAAAAAACCAACGCAAGCTCAAGGGGTGTCAGAAACGTTTCTGTCGCTGTAGCAGAAGGATTTCTGGCACCATTGTCGGGGAGGATCAAGTCAAGAACTCATCCAAGTAAGTGTTGCAAACTCATCCCTTGCATTTACTTTTTTGCCTCTCGTTTTCCTCTCCCCCACTTCTGGAAAACAAAAAATTACAAAAAGATTTGCCCTTTTCTTCGTTTGCCTTTTTCGTTCGTCTTTTTCTCTCGCTTGCTTTCTGTCCGCTTGTCTGCCTGCTAAGACCGGTATGGCCCAACCAATGGATTTTGATGCTCACTATGCAAAGTTGGAAGAGATTAAAACTAGTGTTAAAGGCTTCAGGTCTACACAGTTTGAATACAATAGTTACTTTCATAGAGAACTGAAGGAGCAAAATTATTTTTTGGCTTTTATGAATAAAGAAGTTGATGATATGGCCAAAGAATTCCTTGCACTAGATTCTCAGTTTGCTCGTCTTGAAAAGTTGGTAGGCCAGATTTCTGATAAACATGCTACTTTAGTCAATAAAATGGGTGCTAAACCTGAAATTTGTGATGAAAATCACAAAGATCTTAAAGTGCTTGGTGTGACTCCCATTGAATCTTTGTTTTCTTGTGTCAAACCTAATGATGATGGGGCTGGATATGAATCCACTTTGGTTGAAAAACGCCCCAATGATTCGGAGTCCATCTATCTTGATGCTAAAAGCATTGAAAGTGGAGTAGAAGATATTAAAACTTTGAGTAGTAATGAAATTACTACTTTGGATTTCAAGGAATTCAATTATGATAGTTCCTCCTTGATTGAATGCATTTCCTTGATGCAATCCATGCTAAACTCTCCACACACTTATAGCCAAAACAAGGCCTTTACCGATCATATCGTCGAAGCTATGATAAAATCTCTTGAAGAGAAACTTGAATTGGAAGTCTCTATCCCTAGAAACCTTCATGATGAGTGGGAACCTACTATCAAAATCAAAATAAAAAACTATGAATGCAATGCTTTGTGTGATTTGGGTGCTAGTGTTTCCGCGATTCCAAAGTCTTTATGTGATGTTCTGGGTTTTAATGAGATTGAAGAGTGTTCTCTTAATTTGCATCTTGCGGATTCTACTGTCAAGAAACCCATGGGAAGGATAAATGATGTTCTTATTATTACAAATAGGAACTATGTACCCGTGGATTTCATTGTGCTTGACATTGATTGCAATCCTACATGCCCTATTATTCTTGGTAGACCTTTCCTAAGGACTATCGGTGCTATCATCGATATGAAGGAGGGGAATATTAGATTTCAATTTCCTTTAAAGAAGGGCATGTATCACTTTCCTAGAAAGAAAATAATATTGACTTATGAATCCATGATGAGGGATACTTATGGTTTGAGCACCAAAGACGACGATACGTGATTCTATCGCTTTATGCCTAGCTAAGGGAGTTAAAAAATAGCGCTTGTTGGGAGGCAACCCAATGAATTTATCTTTTTCTTTCTGTTTTGTTGCGTCCACACCATCATAATTCTGTTGTGATTGTGTTTTTTGTGTTTCTTTTTGTGTTTGAGCCAAGCAAAACCTTTATGACTAGTCTTGGTGATGGTTGTTTGATCCTGCTGGAAAAAGACAGAAACTTTTCGCTCACGAGATGATTTTCCTTTTTATTCAGAAAGAGCTTTTGAGTTGATTCTTTTTGCTGCTGGTTGACATGACTTTTGCCCAGGCAGTCGTAATGTTTCAGAATTTTGGAGGTACCAGAAGTATACGAAGTATACAGATTGCTACAGACTGGTCTGTTTTTGACAGATTCTGTTTTTGTTGAGTTGGTTGCTTGTTTTGATGAAACTATGGATAGTATTGGGGGGGGGGTACTAGCCATGAGAAAGTGAGAATACAGTAATCTAACACCAATATAGATAGAATTCAAGTTTGCTACAGTACCAAAAGAGGTGGTAGTTTGTTTTCTTGTGCTAATGTTATCACGAGTTTCTGTTTAAGTTTTGTGTTGTGAAGTTTTCAAGTTTTAGGTGATGTTCTCATGGACCAAGAGATAAGGAGTGGAAAGAGCTCAAGCTTGGGGATTCCCAAGGAATCCCAAGCCAAATTCAAGGACACCAAAAAGCCTAAGCTTGGGGATGCCCCGGGAAGGCATCCCCTCTTTCGTCTTCAATCCATCGGTAACATTACTTGGAGCTATATTTTTATTCACCACATGCTATGTGTTTTGCTTGGAGCGTCTTCTATATTAGGAGTCTTTTATTTTTGTTGTGTCACAATCATCCTTGCTGCACACCTTTTGAGACAGACATGCACTCATCGTGATTTTGCTAGAATGCTCATCGTGCTTCACTTATATCGTTTGAGCTAGATAATTTTGCTCTTTGTGCTTCACTTAGATCTTTTAGAGCACGGCGGTGCGTGACTTGGTAGTTGGCTTATGCTATGAAAGTAGTCCCAATGGTTATAGGTACCCAAAGTGGATACAAAAACCTCCATCTTCATGTGCATTGAGTAGAAAGAGAAGTCTTGATTCCTCTCAATTAGTTTTGAGACATGGATTTGGTAATATTAAGAGTTATGTTAGTAGGGTGTTGTGAATCTAGAAATACTTGTGTTGAAGTTAGTGATTCCCGTAGCATGCACGAATGGTGAACCGCTAATTTAGGAAGTCGGAGCATAATTGATCTATTGATTGTCATCCTTTGTGTTGAGGTCGGGATCGCGAGATGGTTAACACCTACCAACCCTTCCCCTAGGAGTATGCGTTTAGCACTTTGTTTCGATTACTAATAAAAACTTTCGCAACAAGTATGTGAATTCTTCATGACTAATGTGAGTCCATGGTATAGATGCACTTTCACCTTCCACCATTGCTAGCCTCTCTAGTGCCGCGCAATTCTTGCCGGTGCACAAACCCACCATATGCCTTCCTCAAAACAGCCACCATACCTACCTACTATGGCATTTTAATAGCCATTCCGAGATATATTGCCATGCAACTCCCACCGTTCCATCTCATGACTTGTGTCGTCACTCTCATATTTCCATTGCATGATCGTAAGATAACTAGCAAGATCTTTCAACGTCATACGCCAAGCTAGATCGTTGCACATCCCGGTACACTGCCGGAGGCATTTCCTGTAGAGTCATCATCGTTCTAAGCTTTGAGCTGTGAGTAAATAAAAGTGTGATGATCATCATTATTTGAGCATTGTCCCATGTGTGGAAATAAAAAAAGAGGCCAAAGAGCCCAAATAAAAAAAAGAGGCCAAGAGCCCAAATAAAAAAAGAGAAGAGAGAAAAGGAGAGAAGGGACAAACCTATTATCTTTTTCCACACTTGTGCTTCATAATAGCACCATGTTCTTCATGATTGACAGCCTCTCGTTTCATCACCACCATATTCTAGTGGGAATCTTTATTTTATAACTTGGCTTGTATATTCCAATGATGGGCTTCCTCAAAATTGCCCTAGGTCTTCATGAGCAAGCAAGTTGGATGCACACCCACTAGTTCTCCTTTTGAGCTTTCACATACTTAAAGCTCTAGTGCATCATTTGTATGGCAATCCCTACTCATTCACATTCATATCTATCAATGGGCATCTCCATAGCCCTTTGATACGCCGAGTCAATGTGACCATCTCCTCCTTTTTTGTCTCACAACCACCACCACACTCTATTCCACCTATAGTGCTATATCCATGGCTCACGCTGATGTATTGCGTGATAGTTATAAAAAGTTTGAGAAAGTAAGAGTGCGAAAACAATTACTTGGCCAATACCGGGGTTGTGCATAATTTAAATTAGTTGTGTGAGGATGATGGAGCATGGCCAGACTATATGATTTTGTAGGGATAAATTTCTTTGGCCTTGTTATTTTGAAAGTTCATGATTTCCTTGCTAGTTGCTTGAAGTATTATTGTTTTCATGTCAATAGCAAACTATTGTTTTGAATCTTACGGATCTGATCATTCATGTCAAACGAAAGAAGTTACAAAGGACAACTATGCTACGTAGCATTCCACATCAAAAATTCAGTCTTTATCACTTCCCTACTCGAGGACGAGAACGAGTTAAGCTTGGGGATGCTTGATATGTCTCCAACGTATCTATAATTTTTTATGGTTTCATGTTATTATCTTGTCAAACTTTGGATGTTTTGTATGCCTTTTATATCTTTTTTGGGACTAACTTATTAACTCAATGCCAAGTGCCAGTTCCTATTTTTTCCGTGTTTTTGACCCTTTTCAGAGGAGAATTTTAAAAGGAGTCGAAACGGAATAAAACTTGCGGAATGATTTTTTCCATAACAGAAGACGCGCAGGAAACTTGAGAACCAAGGCAGGGGACCTCGGAGGAGGTCACAAGCCCACCAGGCCCGACCTAGGGGGCGCTAGCAGGCTTGTGAGCTCCCCGTGGCTCCCCTGCCCTAGGTCTTTCGCCTATATATTCCCTAAAATCCCAGAAAAAATGAGGAGATCATCAAAAGTACTTTTCCTCCGCTGCAAGCTTCTGTCTCCGCAAGATCCCATCTGGGCACGGTCTGGTGCCCTGCCGGAGGGGGGGATTCGGATACGGAGGGCTTCTTCATCAACACCATGACCTCTCCAATGATGTGTGAGTAGTTCACCATAGACCTACGGGTCCATAGCTAGTATCTAGATGGCTTCTTCTCTCTCTTGGATCTTCAATACAGAGTTCTCCATGATCTTCATGGAGATCTATCCGGTGTAATCTTTTTTTGCGGTGTGTTTGTCGAGATCCGATGAATTGTGGATTTATGATCAGATTTTCTATGAATATTTTTTGAGTTTCTTCTGATCTCTTTTATGCATGATTTCATATCCTTGTAATTCTTTCGAGTTGTGGGTTTTGTTTGGCCAGCTTGATCAATGATTCTTGCAATGGGAGAAGTGCTTGGTTTTGGGTTCATACCGTGTGGTGACCTCACCCAGTGACAGTAGGGGTAGCGAGGCACGCATCGTGTTGTTGCCATCAAGGGTAAAAAGATGGGGTTTTCATCATTGGTTTGAGATTATCCCTCTACATCATATCATCTTGCTTAAGGCGTTACTCTGTTCGTCATGAACTCAATACACTAGATGCATGCTCGATAGCGGTCGATGTGTGGAGTATAGTAGTAGATGCAGAAAGTATTGGTCTACTTGTCTCGGACGTGATGCCTATATGTATAATCATTGCCTTAGATATCGTCATGACTTTGCGCAGTTCTATCAATTGCTCGACAGTAATTTGTTCACCCATCGTAATATTTGCTATTTTGAGAGAAGCCTCTAGTGAACACCATGGCCCCCGGGTCTACTCCACACCATATTTTCAGCCTTACACTTTTACTTCGTTGCACTTTCCGCCTTCAGATCTCACTTTGCAATCAATCTTGAAGGGATTGAGAACCCCTTTATATCGTTGGGTGCAAGCTCTTCGTGTTTATGCAGGTACTTTGGACTTGACGAGATTCTCCTACTGGATTGATACCTTGGTTCTCAAACTGAGGGAAATACTTACTGCTCCTGTGCTGCATCACCCTTTCCTCTTCAAGGAAAAAACCAACGCAAGCTCAAGGGGTGTCAGAAACGTTTCTGTCGCCGTAGCAAGGTGTCGACAAAACAAAATATGGACATGCAGGCATCATGATCATAATCAGAATAGCAATATCATCATATAATCTCTTATGTTAAAGTGATAATTTCTTCACAAAGTAAAGTATGGATCAAGAACCTTATTGAGAATTAACAACCAATAGCCTTTAGTCATTGAAGCAATTGCAATTTATCATAACATCGGAAAGAGTCAAATAAGAGCTTGTAAAGCAAATCCACATACTCAATCATCCTTTCGTCTTCTACAATTGCTACAGCTCATGTGGTACTCATGAGATCAAAGTTTCAGTCGGACACAGAGAAAGTTAGGGGCTTATAGTTTCGCCTCCCAACTATTTACCTCAAGGGTAATGTCAACAATAATAATTCATGAATACTTACTTCCAAGTTGACATATGAATATAGATCTTTCCCTAGCACATGACGTTAGCCAAGATAAAAGGCGAAATAAGGAATTGGTGTCGATAACCATGACACTTTTAGGGACAAAAAGTAAAGGTACCAGATAGGCCCTTCGCAGAGGGAAGCAGAGGTTGTCATGCGCTTTTGAGGTTTGGATGTGTGACCTCTTAGTATTAAGGAACATCACTTTATATTGCCTCCTGTGATAAAGAACTTTATTATGCAGTCTGTCTCTTTTATGTCTTCCTCATCACAGGTTCGTACAAAGCTTATTTTCCACACACTAATAGATCATACATATTTAGGGAGCAATTTTTATTGCTTGCACCGATGACAACTTACTTGAGGGATCGTATTCAATCCATAGGTAGGTATGGTGGACTCTCATGGAAAAACTGGGTTGAAGGTTTATGGATGCACAAGTAGTATCTCTACTTAGTGCGGAAGTTTTGGCTGATATGAGGTGGAAGCAATCGTCACATGCTAAGGGATCTCTAGTCATATAACATTGTTCGGAACCAAGCAAACTTAATTCATTATGTTGTCTTCCTTGTCCAACATCTACTTCTAAGCATGTAATAGTTTAGTGAGTGTTCACAATCATAGATGGTGCCCAAGATGATATATTTATATGTGAACCTCTCTTTCTTTATTACTTCCTATTAATTGCAGCAATGACCAAGGTCTACGTTTGTCCACCCACAACAAGTTTCAATCAACATTCTTTTTATATGTGGAGCGATCACTTCCCATAAGATCATTACATGATCTTTCATGCTTTTGTTCTTTTATCATTCTTTTCTTTCAGATCATGGCATGAAGCAAGGCCCTTAACTAAAACACTCTTTATTATATGACTCAAGAACTCGAATACATCAGGGGTGACACAAAGCAAAACTCAAGCCTAGAACACTAAGAACTTTATTCTACCAGAGAAAGATAAAAACAAAAAGGATCGAACTAAGAAAAGGTAAAGTCAAAAGATGTGATGGTGATACGATACCGGTGCAACTCCCCCAAGCTTGGCACAAGCCAAGGGGATTGCCCATACCCGTGCTTAGTTGTCTTCCTTCGAAGGTGATGGTGGTGGAGTTGTCCTGTCTTTTGATTCCAAGAGGGCCATCAATCTTTGATTTATACCTTGGAGCTCTGTTATATGTTTCTCCAGCAAAACTACTTCACGGGTGAGATAAGTATTACGAACACGAGTTATTTCACATAACCTCAAGATCTCGATCAAGGATGGAGGTAAAAGGTGGAGGTAGGGTTGAAGAAAATCCTCTTCCTCAGCTTCTTCCTTGTTGAGCACAGATTGCCCTTCGTCCAACGCCGGATTCTCCTCCTTACTTTTGCCCTTAGTTTCTTCAAGCAGCCTTTCCTTGGCCTCCATGACCTCCATTCTTTTCAGATCAGCATCTACTTCTTCATAGTCTTGAGGGAGATCGTTCTCCCCGACAGATTCCTTAGACGGCATCCTTAACCTAAATCTGCGGCAGAAACTGGCTCAAAACGAAAACAGAGGATAATTGCGTGATACGAGGGTCAGACCTTTCAGGAGAATATATAGTGATTTTTTCCCGACCAAAAGGAGTACTCCGCAAGAAAACGGAGTCCGGGAGGCACACGAGGTGGTCACAAGCCCCCCAGGCGCGGCCAGGGGGTGGCCCGCGCCTGGCAGGCTTGTCGCCTCCTCGTGCTCTTTCCGGACTACTTAAATTTTTTCTAATTTTCTAAAAAAAATCCAAAAGGGAGAAAAATTCCTACTGGAAAAGTTTTGGAGTCGGTTTACTTACCGAATCACATACCTCTTCATTTTCGGAGTCTGAAACAGGCTGATAAATATCCCTTATGTACTCCTCCAGAGTTATAGTATTGATAATATTGCTTTCAACATTTATGGGAGTACCTAAGATATAATGCTTGATTCTTTGCCCATTTACCACTCTCAGAAAATTACCTTCTCTGTTGTTGATCTTGATGGCACCGGAACGATATACTTCCTCAACAATGTAAGGACCTTCCCATTTAGAGAGAAGCTTGCCTGTAAAATATCTTAAACGAGAATTATATAGCAAGACATAATCACCTACATTGAACTCACGTTTTTGTATCATTTTATCATGCCACCTCTTAACCTTTTCTTTGAACAACTTGGCATTTTCATATGCTTGAGTTCTCCATTCATCAAGTGAGCTAATATCAAATAAACTCTTCTCACCAGCAAGTTGAAATCAAAGTTGAGCTCTTTGGTTGCCCAATAAGCCTTATGCTCTAGCTCAAGAGGTAAATGACATGTTTTACCGTAAACCATTTTGTATGGATACATACCCATGGGATTCTTATAAGCAGTTCTATAAGCCCATGCTACAGCAACAAAAGTCCTTCCTTGGCGCTAGGAATTCTTCTTGTTACTTCTCTGGTTTGCGTCGGTTTTTCCCTTGAAGAGGAAAGGGTGATGCAGCACATGAGCAGTAAGTATTTCCCTCAGTTTGAGAACCAAGGTATCGATCCAGAAGGAGGGTCTCGTCAAGTCCAAAGTACGTGCGCAAAAACAAACAATCTTGCACCCAACGCTTCAAAGAGGTTGTCAATCCCTTCAAGATTGTTTGCAAAGTGAGATCTGAAGGCGAAAAGTGCAACAAAGTAAAAAGTGTAAGGCTGAAAATATGGTGTGGAGTAGACCCTGGGAGCCATAGTGTTCACTAGAGGCTTCTCTCAAAATAGCAAATATCACGGTGGGTGAACAAATTACTATCGAGCAATTGATAGAACCGCGCAAAGTCATGATGATATCTAAGGCAATGATCATACATATAGGCATCACGTCCGAGACAAGTAGACCGATACTTTCTACATCTACTACTATTACTCCACACATCGACCGCTATCCAACATGCATCTAGTGTATTGAGTTCATGACGAACAGAGTAATGCCTTAAGCAATATGACATGATGTAGAGGGATAATCTCAAACCAATGATGAAAACCCCATCTTTTTACCCTTGATGGTTGATGTCCCACAAGCGTATGGGATCGCGGCAGTTTTCGAAGACAGAGTATTCAACCCAAATTTATTGATTCGACTCAAGGGGAAGCGAAAGAATATTCTCAAGTATTAGAAGTTGAGTTGTCAATTCAACCACACCTGAAAGATTAGTGTCTGCAAGCAAAGTATCAGTAGCAAGGTAGTATGATAGCAACGGTGCCAGAAAAAGCCTTGGTTGATGGGATTGTCAGTACCACTTACCTAGCCTCGGCATCGGCGCCAACAAAGTCTTGCAACAAGTAACAATAGGGTAGCAAGGAACAGTAATAGCAGTAGCAAAGTAACAAGTAACAACAGTAGCAGCAGCAGGAAAGTAACACCAGTAGTGACAGCAGCAAAGTGGCCCAATCCCTCTTGTAGCAAGGGACAAGCCTAGGCAAAGTAACGTAGCGAGGACTAGTAGTAAAAGACTGGTAGGCAGTGGATCGGTGATGGATGAGCATGATGGATGTGATTCATCATGTAACAGCTATGACACGGAGAGATATGTGGCTAGCTCCCGTTCATCAATCTAATGTAGGCATGTATTCCGTATGTAGTCATACGTGCTTAAGGAAAAGAACTTGCAGGACATCTGTTGTCCATCCCTCCCATGGCAGCGGGGTCCTAATGGAAACTACGGTATATTAAGGTTCTCCTTTTAATAAAGAACCGGACCAACGCATTAACACACGGTGAATACATGAACTCCTCATACTGTGGTCATCTCCGGGAGTGGTTACAGCTATTGTCACTCCGGGGTTGCCGGGTCATAACACATAGTAGGTGACTACAACTTGCAAGATAGGATCTAAAACACACATATATTGGCGACAACATAATAGGTTCAGATCTGAAATCATGGCACTCGGGCCCTAGTGACAAGCATTAAGCATAGCCAAGTAGTAGCAACATCAATCTAGAACATAGTGGATACTAGGGATCAATCCCCGTCAAGAACTAACTCGATTACATGATAGATCTCATCCAACTCATTGCCGTCCAGCAAGCCGACAATGAGATTACTCACGAACGATGAAGAGCATCATGGAATTTTCGATGGAGAAAGGTTGATGATGACGATGGCGACGATTTCCCCTCTCCGGAGCCCGAAACAGACTCCAGATCTGCCCTCCAGATGAAGAACAGGATGTGGTGGCGCCTCCGTATTGCAAAACGCGATGAAACCTTCTCTCTGATTTTTTTCCAGGCGAAATGGAATATATAGAGCTGAGATTGGGGGCGGTGGTGCCGCATGGGCCCCACAAGCCCTCACGGCGCGACCATAGGGGGTGGCTGCGGCCCAGGGGCTTGTGGCCCACTAGCACACCCCCTCCGGTGGATCTTTGTGCATGTATTTTTATTTTATTCCACAAAAAATCTCCGTAAATTTTCAGGATGTTCCGAGAACTTTCATTTCTGCACAAAAACAACACCATGGCAATTCTGCTGAAAACAGCGTCAGTCCGGGTTAGTTCCATTCAAATCATGCAAGTTAGAGTCCAAAACAAGGGCAAAAGAGTTCGGAAAAGTAGATATGACGGAGACGTATCAACTCCCCGAAGCTTAAAGCCTTGCTTGTCCTGAAGCAACTCAGTTGACAAACTGAGAGAGAAAACAAAAACTTTGACGAACTCTGTTTGATCTTGTTGTTTCAACTATGTCTAACTCACAACCAGAATTTCAGCAACATCACAAGCAAACCACATAAGCAAATGACATCTAGGTCTCACGGTAAACTCATATCAATGGCATAATCAACTAACGAGCAAATAATAATAAGCCTCAAATGTCAACACTTCAATCAAAACAACATGA
The DNA here is from genome assembly GCF_904849725.1 of Hordeum vulgare subsp. vulgare. Lineage (NCBI taxonomy): Eukaryota > Viridiplantae > Streptophyta > Magnoliopsida > Poales > Poaceae > Hordeum > Hordeum vulgare. The sequence continues at coordinate 386,244,432 of NC_058518.1, read as the reverse complement.
AGCAATACAAATAGATGGTATCTCGCTAGCTCTTTCTGAGACCGCAAAACATAAATGCACAGGACCTTAAAAGACCAAGGGCTGACTAAACATTGTAATTCAAGGCAATGAAGATCCAGTCATAGTCACACTCAACATAGTTAAAAGCAAAGCATAAAAATGACAGAGGTGCTCTCTAATTGGTGCTTTTGTAAGAGGAGGATGACTCAACAGGAACATAAATAGACATGCCCTTCGCAGAGGGAAGCAGTGATTTGCAGAGGTGCCAGACCTCAAGCTTTGAAAACAGAGATAATAATTTTGGGTGGCATGCTTTCATTGTCAACGCAATGACTAAGAGTTCTCAATATCTTCCATGCTACACATGCTATAGGCGGTTCCCAAAAAGAAAAGTAAAGTTTTGACTCCCCCACCACCAATCAATCACACTCCACGGCTAGCCGAATCCTCGAGTACCGTCCAAACCAACATCACTCCTCGGGGAGTTTTGTTTGCAATTATCTTTTTGATTTGAGCATGGAACTGGGAATTCCAATTACCGGCCCCTTTCTCGTGAATGATAGTGAATAAACACATATCGAGGATAACACACCTAGCATGGAAGATACCAATAGCCCCCTGTCACCACATGAGCGGTTCGTGCATGCAAAACAGATTATTTCTTGAAGATTTAGAGAGTGGCACATGCAAATTTACTTGGAACGGCAGGTAGATACCGCACATAGGTAGGTATGGTGGACTCATATGGCACAACTTTGGGTTTATGGAGGTGGATGCACATGCAGTATTCCTGCTTAGTACAAGTGAAGGCTAGCAAAAGACTGGGAAGCGACCAACTAGAGAGCGACAACAGTCATCAAAATGCATTGAGAGTAATTAACATTGAGTGCAAGCATGAGTAGGACATAAATCACCATGAACATGAACATCATAGAGGCTATGTTGATTTTGTTTCAACTACATGCGTGAACATGCGCCAAGTCAAGCCACTTGAAACATTCAAAGGAGGATACCATCCTATCATACTACATCATAGTCATCTCAACACTTTGCCACAACATTCAAAGGGCAACCAAGACAGACCATTATAAGCTCCTAGCTATGTAAGCATGGCATAAGCAACTATGATCTCTAAGTTGTCATGGCAAACATGTTTCTCTCACAACAAAGCTGAATCAGGCATGATGAGCTAGTCATATTTACAAAAACAAAATAGATCGAGTTCATACCAGCTTTTCCAGGCTCAGTCACTTCATCATATATTGTCATTATTGCCATTCACTTGCACGACCGAACGATGTGAACAATAATAAGAGTGCTCGTGCATTGGACTAAAGCTGGAATCTGCAGGCAAACACAAAGGAGAAGACAAAGTAATATGGCTCTTTGAAAGCTAAACAGGTATGCATGCAAGAGCCACTAAACATTGTAACCATAGTCTTCTACCTTGACCCAAAGAAAAAGAAAACTATCTACACGGGAAAGCTCCCAACAAGCAAAAGAAGAAAAGAAAATCTTTTTGGGTTTTCTCACACTAGACAGACACACGAAAAGAAAACAAGAAAAAGAAAATAAAACTAGCATGGATGATACAGTGGCAAAGTGTGAACACCGGCTAACAAAGTGAAAGCATAAGCAAGAATGTAAAGTCGGTGAGAACACGTACTCCCCCAAGCTTAGGCTTTTGGCCTAACTTGGTCTACTCCCAAGGACGGTCCTGGCGAAACCCAAAATCATAGTCGGGGTTATACGGGAGTGCTGCAGCCACTGCCTGAATAGCTGCCTCACGGAGACGAGCAGCCGTCGCCTCCCTCTCATACTCCTCTGCCTCTCCTGTGGTTATGTAATATCTCTGTTTTACCTGAAAGTCAAAGAGAGCAGGAGCAGGAAGGTTAATATGGAAAACACGCTGCCGGTTAAATATCAATCGGTATAGGAGGGATTCATCATCCCTCTCAAGCAACTGGTAGCGTGTCATAGCGACGTGGTCAAGGAAAGATATATGGAGCGGGGGATCTCCTGCGCGGATGGGTACTCCAAGAAAATTTGTTATGCGGGTGGCATAGATCCCACCAAAGAAATCCCCATCAATAGCATTCTTATTCAGCCTCCTTGCTATAATAGCTCCCATGTTGAAGCTTTTGTCACCTGTTACTGCGCTCTTAAGGATACTAAGGTCGGGTGCGCAGAGGTGACAATGCTCAATCTTGCCATTAATGCATCTGCCTATGAAGAGGACAAAATAATGCAAGGTAGGAAAATGAATACTCCCCATGGTAGCTTGCGTAATGTCTCTAGTTTCTCCAACCGTAATACCAGCGCATAAATCTCTAACCAAAGATTTAGGAGGATCATTGAGGCTACCCCAAATAGGTATTTTGCAAATTCTATTGAAATGCTCTAAATCCATGGTATAAGATTTATCATAGAGATCAAACAGTATCGATGTTTCATGACCAGCTAAAAATTTGAATCTACGAACAAAAGAGGCAGTGAGAGCAACATACTGTTCACATTTATCGGATATGAATTCTTCGAGTTCGACGATGTGAACAAGTGCATCAAACTCATCTTTGAAACCTGCCTCAATCATAAATTCATCAGAAGGCCATTCACATGGTTGTACCTGCGCGTCCCTTGGTTGGTAAAGATCGGGCCCCCGAATCGCAAGATGGGGACCTCTCTTGCTTGAGGAACCACCATGAAAGTTTCTCTTGAACATCTTCCTTTTCTGAAATTTTCAGTGATTCTAAGGAAAGGTGAACAAGGTTCAACTAAACTTGAAGAAACTACTCCCACAAGTGCCTAGAGGCCATATTACGCATCAAAACTACTTGGGACCAGCTAGAATCAGCATGCAAAGCTCAAGAACATGGTCACCAAGGCAGCAAAAATACGCGGAGTATAAGGCACTACAGCAAAAACTAATTGGACCAATGGAGGAGTCACTTACCAAGGAGTAATTTCCCCAAAAGAGTTCGGAGAATGGTGATTTAAGCAAAGAGATCGAAAATCCCAGCAAGAGGAGCAAGAACACTGGTTTGAGCTGCGAAACAATTTTTTCTGGAGGTAGGAGAACCAGATGAGAGCAAGAATGAGTGGAGAGGGTGCCTGTGGGCCCCACAAGCCTAGGTGGCGCGGCCAGGGGGGTGCCCGCGCGCCCTAGGGCTTGTGGCCCACTGGTGTGGCCCCCAGACAGACTCTTGTCCCAGTATTTTTCAAATATTCCAGAAAAAATCATACTAGATTTTCACAGCGTTTGGAGAACTTTTATTTTCGGGGTATTTTTCCACCGGACGCTAAGACTGAAAATAGGGAAAACTAAACTAAATCTATCATATTTCTTCTAAGCAACCTAAACTGAAAGCTTGGAACAGAGGTTTGTGACTCCTTGATTCATCCATCTCATGGTCATCGAAAGAAATCCGTCAATGGGGTTGATCAAATCCCCTCGACAAAACTTTCTCGAATCTTAAAAGAAGACGGAGAATTTTCGAATAGTCACTAAGTCACCTCAGTGGGGATGTGTATCTCCCCAACAAGCAAATCATACTTCATCTTGACACGAGGAATAGGGCATTCAAAGCTCCCAATAAGAATCGATGAGGTTTTTTCAATAGTATTGATGCAATGTATCCCATATTGTTTCTTCGAAAAGTGCACTGTATGCTCATTACCGTTGACATGGAAAGTGACATTGCCTTTGTTGCAATCTATAATAGCCCCTGCAGTGTTTAAAAAGGGTCTTCCGAGGATGACAGCCATGGCATCATCCTCGGGAATATCCAAGATAACAAAGTCTGTTAAGATAGTGGTGTTAGCAACCACAACAGGCACATCCTCGCAAATGCCGATAGGTAAAGCAGTTGATTTGTCGGCCATTTGCAGAGAGATTTCAGTGGGTGTCAACTTATCCAGCTCAAGTCTATGATAGAGAGAGAGAGGCATAACACTAACACCGGCTCCAAGGTCGCATAAAGCAGTTCTAACGTAGTTACCTTTAATGGAGCAATGTATAGTGGGCACACCGGGATCACCTAGTTTCTTCGGAGTTCCACCCTTGAAAGTGTAATTAGCAAGCATGGCGGAGATCTCAATATCAGGTATCCTCCTCTTATTGGTCACAATATCTTTCATGTACTTGGCATACGGAGACATTTTGAGCATATATGTCAAACGCATCTGCAGAAAGACAGGTCTGATCATTTCAGCGAAGCGCTCAAAATCTTCATCATCCTTTTTCTTGGATGGTTTGCGAGGAAAGGGCATGGGCTTCTGAACCCAGGGTTCCCTTTCTTTACCGTGCTTCCTAGCAGTGAAGTCATTCTTATCATATCTTCTATTCTTAGGCTCTGGGTTATCAAGATCAACACTAGGTTCAATCTCCACATCCTTTTCATTACTAGGTTGAGCATATTCATGAACATCACTATTGATATTATCATTAGGCTCATGTTCATCACCAGATTGTGTTTCAGCATCAGAGATAGAGGCATCGTTTGGACTCTCAGGGGTAGCAGCAACAGGGTTGCTAGCGTGCAGGTTCCTATCATCTTTCTTCTTCTTTCTAGAATGACTAGGTGCATCAGTGCTAACTCCTTGAGACTCTTGTTCAACTCTCTTCAGATGACCCTCAGGATACAAAGGTTCCTGGGTCATTCTACCACCTCTAGTAACGACTCTGACGGAATTGTCATTCAACTCGTTGAGCAAGTCATTCTGAGCTTTAAGTACTTGTTCTACCTAAGTAGTAACCATGGAAGCATGTTTACTCAGAAGCTTAAGATCATTGACGTTTATCTCCACACAAGCACTTAAATGATTGAGCATACGAGCATTCTTTTCCAATTGTCTGCTAACATAATCATTGAAACTTTCTTGTTTGGCAACGAAGTTATCAAATTCATCCATGCATAAGATAGCAGGTTTATCAAAAGGAATATCACTCTCATCAAACCTAGGCAGAGAATTTACTTCTACTACCTGGATCGGGTTATCGAGACCATGGATCTCTTCGATAGGTGGTAGATTTTTGACATCTTCAGATTTAAAGCCTTTCTCTCGCATAGATTTCTTGGCTTCTTGCATATCTTCAGGACTGAGGAATAGAATACCTCTTTTCTTCGGAGTTGGCTTAGGAGGTGGTTCGGGAATAGTCCAAGCATTCTCATTGCACAAGATGTTATTCAGTAGAATCTCAGCTTGTTCTACGGTTCGTTCCCTAAAAACACTACCGTCACAACTATCTAGATGGTCTTTAGAAGCATCGGTAAGTCCATTATAGAAGATATCAAGTATCTCATTCTTTTCAAGAGGGTGATCAGGCAAAGCATTCAGTAGCTGGATAAGCCTCCCCCAAGCTTGTGGGAGACTCTCTTCTTCAGCTTGAAAAAAGTTGTATATTTCCTGCAAGGCAGCTTGCTTCCTATGGGCAGGGAAATATTTCTCACAGAAGAAGTAGACCATATCCTAGGGGCTACGCACACAACCAGGAGCAAGAGAAGTGAACCAGGTCTTAGCATCATCCTTTAGTGAGAAAGGAAACAACTTGAGCATGTAGTAGTGGTGGATCTTTTCCTCACTAGTGAATAGGGTGGCTATATCGTGCAGTTTGGTAAGATGGGCTACAACCGTTTCAGACTCATAACCTTGAAAAGGATTAGATTCGACCAGAGTGATTAACTCAGGGTCGATAGAGAATTCATAATCCTTATCGGTCACAAAGATAGGCGAAGTAGCAAACTTCGGGTCGTATTTCATCCTAGCGTTGAGAGATTTTTCTTTCCACTTGCGCAGAAGTTTCTCAACATCATAGCTATCCTTACACGCAAGAAAGTCCTCAGCTATCTCTCCTTCCATAACATAGCGCGTATCAAGCATAACAGGCAATTCAGGCATAGTAGCAGGTTCTACTTCAATAGTATCAGCAGTTTCAGAAGTATCATCACATCTAGCAGTAGCTCTAGCAATTTGTGCATCAAGGAATGCACCTAGTGGCAAAGCAGTATCATGCATAGCAGGCATAGTATCAAGCATAGCATCATCAGGCATAGTATCAAGCATAGCATCATCAGGCATAGTATCAAGCATAGCATCATTAGGCATAGTATCAAGCATAGCATCATCAGGCACAGGCGACATATCAAGATTTCTAGCAGGAGGCGAAGTCGCAAACTTACTCAAAACTGAAGGTGAATCAAGTGCAAAGCTAGATGGCAGTTCCTTACCTCTCCTCGTTGTGGAAGGTAGGATTGTAGTTCTTGGATCTTTCGGATTCCTCATAGTGATCAGCAGACGTCAATCCCAAGTGACTCAGAGAATATAGCTGTGCTTCCCTAGCAACGGTGCCAGAAAAAGCCTTGATGTCCCACAAGCATATGGGATCGCAACAGTTTTCGAGGGTAGAGTATTCAACCCAAATTTATTGATTCGACTCAAGGGGAAGCGAAAGAATATTCTCAAGTATTAGCAGTTGAGTTGTCAATTCAACCACACCTGAAAGATTAGTGTCTGCAAGCAAAGTATCAGTAGCAAGGTAGTATGATAGCAACGGTGCCAGAAAAAGCCTTGGTTGACGGGATTGTCAGTACCGCTTACCTAGCCTCGGCAACGGCGCCAACAAAGTCTTGCAACAAGTAACGGCAGGGTAGCAAGGAACAGTAATAGCAGCAGCAACAAAGTAACAAGTAACAGCAGTAGCAGCAGCAGCAAAGTAACAACAGTAGTGACAGCATCAAAGTGGCCCAATCCCTCTTGTAGCAAGGGACAAGCCTAGGCAAAGTAACGTAGCGAGGACCAATAGTAAAAGACTCGTAGGCAGTGGATCGGTGATGGATGAGTATGACGGACGTGATTCATCATGTAACAGCTATAACACGGAGAGATATGTGGCTAGCTCCCGTTCATCAATCTAATGTAGGCATGTATTCCGTATGTAGTCATACGTGCTTAGGGAAAAGAACTTGCATGACATCTATTGTTCATCCCTCCCATGGCAGCGGGATCCTAATGGAAACTACGGGATATTAAGGTTCTCCTTTTAATAAAGCACCGGACCAACACATTAACACATGGTGAATACATGAACTCCTCATACTATGGTAATCTCCGGGTGTGGTTCTGGCTATTGTCACTCCGGGGTTGCCGGGTCATAACACATAGTAGGTGACTACAACTTGCAAGATAGGATCTAAAACACACATATATTGGCGACAACATAATAGGTTCAGATCTGAAATCATGGCACTCGGGCCCTAGTGACAAGCATTAAGCATAGCCAAGTAGTAGCAACATCAATCTAGAACATAGTGGATACTAGGGATCAATCCCCGTCAAGAACTAACTCGATTACATGATAGATCTCATCCAACTCATTGCCGTCCAGCAAGCCTACAATGAGATTACTCACGAACGATGAAGAGCATCATGGAATTTTCGATGGAGAAAGGTTGATGATGACGATGGCGACGATTTCCCCTCTCCGGAGCCCGAAACGGACTCTAGATTTGCCCTCCAGATGAAGAACAGGATGTGGCGGCGCCTCCGTATCGCAAAACGCGATGAAACCTTCTCTCTGATTTTTTTTCCAGGCGAAACGGAAGATATAGAGCTGAGATTGGGGGCGGTGGTGCCACGTGGGCCCCACAAGCCCTCACGACGTGGCCATAGGGGGTGGTCGCGGCCTAGGGGCTTGTGGCCCACTGGCACGCCCCCTCCGGTGGATCTTTGCGCAGGTATTTTTCTTTCATTCCAGAAAAAATCTCCGTAAATTTTCAGGACGTTCTGAGAACTTTCATTTCTGCACAAAAATAACACCATGGCAATTCTGTTGAAAACAACGTCAGTCCGGGTTAGTGCCATTCAAATCATGCAAGTTAGAGTCCAAAACGAGGGCAAAAGAGTTCGGAAAAGTAGATACAACGGAGACGTATCAATGGCAACAACATGATGCGTGCCTCGCTACCCCTTCTGTCACTGGGCGAGGTCACCGCACGGTATGAACCCAAAACCAAGCACTTCTCCCATTGCAAGAATCATAGATCTAGTTGGCCAGACAAAACCCACAACTCGAAGAGAATTACAAGGATATGAAATCATGCATAAGAGAGATCAGAAGAAACTCAAGTAAGATTCATAGATAATCTGATCATAAATCCACAATTCATCGGATCTCGACAAACACACCGCAAAAGAAGATTACATCGGATAGATCTCCATGAAGATCATGGAGAACTTTGTATTGAAGATCCAAAAGAGAGAGGAAGCCATCTAGTTACTAGCTATGGACCCGTAGGTCTATGGTGAACTACTCATGCATCATCGGAGAGGTCATGGTGTTGATGAAGAAGCCCTCCATGTCCGAATCCCCCCTCCGGCAGGGCACCAGAACATGCCCCAGATGGGATCTTGCGGAGACAGAAGCTTGCGGCGGCGGAAAAGTTCTTTCGATGATCTCGTGATTTTGTTGGGATTTTTAGGGAATAGATAGGCGCAACCCCTAGGGCAGAGGGCGCTCAGGGGGCCCACAAGCCTGTGGGACGCAACATCCCCCTGGCCGCGGGGTGGAGGCTTGTGGGGCCCCTGAGGCTCCCCTGCCTTGGCTCTCAAGCTTCCCGATCTTCTTTCGTTACGGAAAAAATCTTTTCGGGGATTTTCTTCCGTTTGGACTCTGTTTCAAAATCTCCTCTGAAAGGGGTCAAAAACATGGAAAAAATAGGAACTGGCACTTGGCACTGAATTAATAAGTTAGTCCCAGAAAATATATAAAAGGCATGCAAAACATCCAAAGTTTGACAAGATAATAGCATGAAACCATCAAAAATTATAGATACGTTGGAGACGTATCAAGCATCCCCAAGCTTAACTCCTGCTCGTCCTCGAGTAGGGAAGTGATAAAGAATGAATTTTTGATGTGTAATGCTACCTAGCATAGTTGTCCTTTGCAACTTCTTTCACGTGACATGCATGTTCACATCTGTAAGATTCAAAACAATAGTTTTCTATTGACATGAAAACAATAATACTTCAAGCAAACTAGCAAGGTAATCATGAACTTTCAAAATAACATGGCCAAGGAAAGTTATCCCTACAAAATCTTATAGTCTGGCTATGCTCCATCATCCTCACACAACTAATGTAAATCAAGCACAACCCCGGAATTGGCCAAGTAATTATTTTCGCATTCTTACTTTCTCAAACTTTTTATAACTATCACGCAATACATGAGCGTGAGCCATGGATATAGCACTATAGGTGGAATAGAGTGTGGTGGTGGTTGTGAGACAAAAAGGAGGAGATGGTTGATAACCCACAAGTATAGGGGATCAATTGTTGCCTTTCTCGATAAGTAAGAGTGTCCAAACCAACGAGGAGCTAAAGGCAGGACAAATATTCCCTCAAGTTCTATCGACCACCGATACAACTCTACGCACACTTTACGTTCGCTTTACCTAGAACAAGTATGAATCTAGAAGTACTTTGTAGGAGGGATAGGATAGGCTTGCAAGAAAGTAAAGAACACGTAAATAAAACTAGGGGCTGGTTAGAAAAAGAAACAAATACGAGTGTCTAACGAGTGTGGAAAAGTGGTGGTAGGAGTTGCGGAATTGTCCCTAAGCAATTGACTACGTTACTAGATTGATAGCAAGTTTTATGTGGGAGAGGCCTCTGCTAGCATGTCATCCCTTACTTGGAATTCTATGCACTTATGATTGGAACTATTAGCAAGCGTCCGCAACTACTAATGGTCATTGAGGTAAAACCCAACCATAGCAAAGATATATTGGCCCCCCTTCAATCCCATATGCATCAATTTCTATGCTAGGTTTGAAGCTTCTATCACTCTAGCCTGCCAATACATAGTCCTATCAACATACAACTTAACCTATGGTGTGATCCACGTGCGCTATCATACGATGGGCACCAAAGGACGGCAACATAACCACAACCAAATTAAACCAATCATAGCAATTCATCAATCACCGATAGGACAACGATAATCTACTCAGACATCATAGGATAGCAACACATCATTGGATAATAATATCTAGCATAAAGCACCATGTTCAAGTAGAGGGTACAGCGGATTGCGGGAGAGTGAACCGCTGAATATAGATGGGGGAAGATGATGGAGATGTTGGTGAAGATGACGGAGGTGTTGGTGTAGATCGCCCTCACACCATGATTTCCCGGGCGGCGTTCTGGCACCGCCAAGAGAGAGGGGTAGAGAACCCCACTCCTTCTTCTTCCTTGACCTCCTCCCTAGATAGGATAAGGGTTTCCCCTCTAGTCCATGGTCTCCATGGCGGTGGAGGGGCGAGAGCCCCTCCGAGATTGGATCTATCTCTCTGTGTCCTTCTGTTTCTGCGCTCCGAGATTCAGCGTTTCACCGTTTCTTAAATTCCCAGAGATCCGTAACTCCAATTGGGCTGAAATTTTAATACGATTTTCTTCCGGATATTATCTTTCTTGCACAGATAGAAGGACTCCAACCGCCTTAATGAGTGGCCACAAGCCTGCCTGCCGCCGCCGTACCTCCTGGTGGCGGCTACAGGGCTTGTGGGCCCTCCGTGCATCGCCTCGTGTTGATTCTTCTTCCCAAAAATCATAAATATTCCAAAAAAAATCCTCGTAAGTTTTTATTACGGTTGGACTTCGTTTGGTATGGATATTTTGCGAAACTAAAAAACATGCAACAAACAGGAACTGGCACTGGGCACTGGATCAATATGTTAGTCCCAAAAATAGTATAAAAAGTTGCCAAAAGTATATGAAAGTTGTAGAATATTGGCATGAAACAATCAAAAATTATAGATACGACGGAGACGTATCAGCATCCCCAAGCTTAATTCCTGCTCGTCCTCGAGTAGGTAAATGATAAAAAAGATAATTTTTGATGTGGAATGCTACCTAGCATAATCTTGATCATATAATCTAATCATGGCATGAATACTAAAATACGAGTGATTCGAAGCAATAGTCTATCATTTGACATAAAGACAATAATATTTCAAGCATACTAACAAAGCAATCATGTCTTCTCAAAATATCATGGCCAAAGAAAGTTATCCCTACAAAATCATATAGTCTGGCTATGCTCCATCTTCTCCACACAACGTATTTAAATCATGCACAACCCCGGTTTTAGCCAAGCAATTGTTTCATACTATAGTGTTCTCAAACTTTTTCAACTTTCACGCAATACATGAGTCCGAGCCATGGACATAACACTATAATTGGAATAGAATATGGTGGTTGTGGAGAAGACAAAAAGGAGGAGATAGTCTCACATCAACTAGGTGTATCAACGGGCTATGGAGATGCCCATCAATAGATATAAATGTGAGTGAGTAGGGAGTGCCATGCAATGGATGCACTAGAGCTTATAAGTGTATGAAAGCTCACAAAAGAAACTAGTGGTTGTGCACCCAACCTGCTTGCTCACGAAGACCTAGGGCAATTTTGAGGAAGCCCATCATTGGAATATACAAGCCAAGTTATATAATGAAAATTTCCCACTAGTATATGGAAGTGACAACATAGGAGACTCTCTTTCATGAAGATCATAGTGCTATTTGAAACACAAGTGTGGAAAAGGATAGTAGCAATTGTCCCTTCTCTCTTTTCTCTCATTTTTTTTGTGGGCTCTTTGGCCTATTTTTATTTTTATTTTTTTTGGTGGGCATCTTTCGCCTCTTTTTTATAAATGGGCTTCGCTGGCCTCTTTTATTTCCTCACATGGGACAATGCTCTATTAATAATTATCATCACACTTACAACTCAATACTTAGAGCAATGATGACTCTATATGAAATGCCTTCGGTAGTGTACCGTGACAATGATCTAGCATAGCAATGACATCAAAAAACGGACAAGCCATGGAAACATCATGCTAGCTATCTTACGATCATGCAATGGCAATATGGAAGTGGTGGCACATGTCATGAGACGGAACGGTGGTAGTTGCATGGCAATATATCTCGGAATGGCTATGAAAATGCCATAATAGGTAGGTATGGTGGCTGTTTTGGGGGAGGCTATATGGTGGGTGCAATGCACCGGCGAAAGTTGCGCGGTACTAGAGAGGCTAGCAATGGTGGAAGGGTGAGAGTGCGTATAATCCATGGACTCAACATTAGTCATAAAGAACTCACATACTTATTGCAAAAGTCTATTAGTCATCGAAACAAGGTACTACATGCATGCTCCTAGGGGAAAGGTTGGTAGGAGTTAACCATCGCATGATCCCGACCTGCACACAAAGGATGACAATCAATAAATAAGTCATGCTCCGACTTCATCACATAACGGTTCACCATACGTGCATGCTACGGGAATCACAAACCTTAACACAAGTATTTCTACGAATACACAATTACTCACTAGCATGACTCTAATATCACATATTCATGTCGCAAAACTATTGCAAGGAATCAAATATATCATATTCAGTGATCTACAAGTTTTATGTAGGATTTTATGACTAACCATGTGAATGGCCAACTCCTGTTAACTCTCTGAATAGGTATAAGTGAAGCATGAGAGTTTAATTCTTTCTATAAAAGATATGCCCGCTCTAACAAATATAAGTGAAGCAAAAGAGCATTCTACAAATGGCGGTTTTCTATGTGTAGGGAAACAGGCAATCCAAACTTCAAAAGATATAAGTGAAGCACAAGAAGCATTCTATAAAGCCAACCAAGGACTATCTCATACCAGCATGGTGCATAAAATAAAAAGGAAAAATAAACACAGAAGACGCTCCAAGCCTTTGCACATATCATATGACGAATTAAAATATAGTTCTAAGTAAAATTACCGATAGATTGTAGACGAAAGAGGGGATGCCTTCCGGGGCATCCCCAAGCTTAGACGCTTGAGTCTTCCTTGAATATTACCTTGGGATGCCTCGGGCATCCCCAAGCTTAGGCTCTTGCCTCTCCTTTTTCCTTCATCCATCGTGCTCTCACCCAAAACTTGAAAACTTCAATCACACAAAGCTCAACCAAACTTCGTGAGATCCGTTAGTATAATAAAATAAATCACCACTTCAAGTACTGTTGTGAACTCATTCTAAATTCATATTAGCATTATAACTATTGTAATCCACCTTCACCATGGTTCATACCCCCCGATACTACCCATAGATTCATCAAAATAAGAGAACAATGCAAAGAAAACAGAATCTGTCAAAACAGAACAGTCTGTAGCAATCTGTATATTCTGTATACCTCTGATATCTCAAAAAATCTGAAAAATTACGAACGTCTGGAAAATTTGCAAATAAATCAGCAGAAAAAATAATCAACTCAAAATCTCTTCCAGAATAAAAATGAAAATTAATTTCGTGAGCAGAAAGTTTCTGTCTTTTCTCAGCGTGATCAAACAACTATCACCCAAACTAATCGTAAAGGCTTTGCTTGGCACATTATTTTTTAAAAACACAAAGGAATTGTACAAGGGGATAATTACTTTTGTGAGAAACTTCCATGAAAAATTCTACATTGTTTCCATGATCATGAACACAAGTGTTCAAGGTCGACCCCCACTTCCGCAATGCATCACGTTTCAATCGCTTCTCTTTTTGAAAAAGTTTTAAGTTCCCCTCTATATTTTTTTGTTTTTAAACTAAATAAAAGCACTCGACAGAAATAAATGACTCTCTAAAACTGCCGCGTTGTCTCCCAGGCAGCGCTTTCTTTAAAGCCATTAAGCTAGGCATAAAGTGCTCAAGTAATGGATCCACCCGGATCCCAAGGTATATGAAAGCCAATTTTAATTAGCAATGATTTGAAATTTAGTAGTGAGCACAAGGTAACATATATCATGCAATGACGAAGTATAACTCTCTTCCTATGCATTGGCACGTCATAAAAGAACAATTCATGCACACCAAGTAAAGGCCAATACATAGCATAAGCAGTTTCTTGCAATTTTATCGTATTGGAAACATAGAGAGGTGGAGATGTAGTTCCTCTCTCATAATAACTGCAAGTAGGAGCAGCAAGCACATGCATATTATATTCATCAAAATCATCACGTGTAACATAAGGAACTATAGCTAGCTCATCTTCATAAGCATCATTCATATTGGCATCATGGCCACAAGCGTAGCAAGCATCAAGTTCATCAAAAATGGATATTTCAAACGAATCCAAGGGATCATAGCATTCATCCTTCGGTAAGAACGAAGGGAAATTAAATAATGTATGAGTAGAAGAGTTACTCTCATAAGAAGGTGGACACGGGTAGCTAGTCCGTTCTTCCTCCTTTTGTTCTTCGCTCTCCTCGTCATCTTTTTCATCTAATGAGCTCACAGTTTCAGCATTTTCTTCTTCCATAGTTTCCTGCAAAATAATAGTCTCTTCTTGGGCAGCATAGGATTTCTCCTTAAATCGTTCAATACGGGATTATATTCATAATTAGTATAACAATAACGAAGCATAGCCAAATTTTTAGATCGGTAAGGAGCATCATCATTATCATCACACCTTTTAAACACAGCCTCAATTTCATAAGCACCCATAAAAGCAACAAACTCTTCTATTTGCTCCACATCATAGTAATCATATATACCATTAGCATAAGAAGCCAAGGTTCTATGATCATTAAATTCACAAGAAAATGGAAGGTGTGGAGCCTTCCTCCTAGAGCAACAAGTAACACCATATCTCTTGCATAGTTCCCAAGCATACCATTTCAACAAATGGAATTAATCCAATAAAAGTTTCCCTTTTTGAGTCAAGAGATAATCCCTAAAGTATTCACGTTGATCCAACGTGTATTCCATTATATAATTGAATGGGGCTTTCTCAGGATTATTAAAGAAGTATATAATATTTTCCATGTAACGAGCATCGAGGGTTTTAGGAGGTTCCCCATCTCCATGAGTAGCAAGTACACCTAATTTTTTTGGTATTTCGTGTTCCATATCCATAACTAAAGATAGAGAACAACTTAGAACAACAAATAAATCTACTTCGTGATAAAGCAAACAAGCACACACGAGAATATTCACCCCACGCTATTGCTCCCCGGCAACGGCGCCAGAAAAAGGTCTTGATAACCCACAAGTATAGGGGATCAATTGTAGCCTTTCTCGATAAGTAAGAGTGTCGAACCCAACGAGGAGCTAAAGGCAGGACAAATATTCCCTCAAATTCTATCGACCACCGATACAACTCTACGCACACTTTACGTTCGCTTTACCTAGAACAAGTATGAAACTAGAAGTACTTTGTACGAGGGATAGGATAGGCTTGCAAGAAAGTAAAGAACACATAAATAAAACTAGGGGCTGGTTAGAAAAAGAAACAAATACGAGTGTCTAACGAGTGTGGAAAAGTAGTGGTAGGAGTTGCGGAATTGTCCCTAAGCAATTGACTACGTTACTAGATCGATAACAAGTTTTATGTGGGAGAGGCCTCTGCTAGCACGTCATCCCTTACTTGGAATTCTATGCACTTATGATTGGAACTATTAGCAAGAGTCCGCAACTACTAACGTTCATTAAGGTAAAACCCAACCATAGCAATAAGATATATTGGTCCCCCTTCAATCCCATATGCATCAATTTCTATGCTAGGTTTGAAGCTTCTGTCACTCTAGCCTGCCAATACATAGTCCTATCAACATACAACTTACCCTATGGTGTGATCCACGCGCACTATCATATGATGGGCACCAAAGGACAGCAACATAACCACAAGCAAATTAAACCAATCATAGCAATTCATCAATCACCGATAGGACAACAATAATCTACTCACACATCATAGGATAGCAACACATCATTGGATAATAATATGTAGCATAAAGCACCATGTTCAAGTAGAGGGTACAACAGGTTGCGGGAGAGCGAACTGCTGAATATAGATGGGGGAAGATGATGGAGATGTTGGTTAAGATGACGGAGGTGTTGGTGTAGATCGCCTTCACACCATGATGTCCCGCGCGGCGTTCCGGCGCCGCCCGGAGAGAGGGGGAGAGAGCCCCCCTCCTTCTTATTCTTCCTTGACCTCCTCCCTAGATGGGAGAAGGGTTTACCCTCTGGTCCATGGTCTCCATGGCGGCGGAGGGGCGAGAGCCCCTCCGAGATTGGATCTCTCTCTCTGTGTCCTTCTGTTTGTGCGCTCCCAGATTCTGTGTTTCACCGTTTCTGAAATTCCCGGAGATCCGTTAGTCCGATTGGGCGACGATTTTCTGACGGATATTATCTTTCTTGCGGAGAAAGAAGGGCTACAACCGCCTTAAGGAGTGGCCACAAGCCTGCCAGCCGCCGCCGTACCTCTTGGTGGCGGCTACAGGGCTTGTGGGCCCTCCGTGCATCGCCTCGCGTTGATTCTTCTTCCCAAAAATCATAAATATTCCAAAAAAATCCCCGTAAGTTTTTGTTACGTTTGGACTTCGTTTGGTATGGATATTTGCTACTGCAACAAAAGACCTTCCAACGGCGCCAGAAACACGTGGTGACGGGAGACTGTTCTTGTCTTGATTCTCCTCAGCAACGGCACGAGGAATCCTTCTGCTACGGCTACGCCTTTAGGGACTTCCTAGGAAAATACGCAAAGGATTTCCCCGTGGCGTTGGAGCCTTGCATTGGTGTTCCTTTGAAGCGGAAAGGGTGATGTAGCGTAGCGGTGGTAAGTATTTCCCTCAGTTTTGAGAACCAAGGTATGGATCCAGCGAAGAAGTATCACAAGTGCCTGCACAAACACAAAAAACATGCTCCCAACGCTATGAAGGGGTTTTCAATCCCTTATAGATTATTCGCAAAGTGAGAACCGAAAGCAACAAAGTAACAAAGCAAAGTAAAAGCGGAGGTGTAAACGATAGATGTGAATAGACCCGGGGGCCGTAGTATTTACTAGTGGCTTCTCTCATGAAAGCAAGTAGACGGTGGGTGAACAAATTATTGTCGAGCAATTGATAGAATCGTGCAAAGTCGTGACGATATCTATGGCAATGATTATATCTATAGGCATCACGTCCAAAACAAGTAGACCGATACTTTCTGCATCTACTACTATTACTCCACACGTCGACCGCTATCCAGCATGCATCTAGTGTATTAAGTCCAAAAGAACAGAGTAACGCCTTAAGCAAGATGACATGATCTAGATGGACAATCTCATATCAACGACAGAGCCCACCTTGTTACCCTTGATGGAAACCACTCAATGTGTGCCTTGTTGCCCCTACTGTCACTGGGAAAGGTCACCACATGGTAAGAACCCAAAACCAAGCACTTCTCCCATTGCAAGAATCATAGATCTAGTTGGCCAAACAAAAGCCAAGACTCGGAGAAACTTACAAGGATATCAAATCATGCATATAAGAAATCATCAAAGACTCAAATATATATCATAGATAATCTGATCACAAATCCACAATTCATCGGATCTCGACAAACACACCACCAAATAAGATTACATCGGATAGATCTCCATGAAGATCATGGAGAACTTTGTGTTGAAGATCCAAGAGAGAGAAGAAGCCATCTAGCTACTAACTACGGACCCGTAGGTCTGAAGTGAATTACTCACGAGTCATTGGAGGGGCGATGATGATGATGAAGAAGCCCTCCAACTCCAAAGCCCCCTCCGGTTGGGCGCCGGGAAGGGTCTCCAGATGAGATCTCGCGGAAACGGAAGCTTGCGGCGGCGGAAAAGTATTTTCGAGGCTCCCCTGATTTTTTCTGATTTTTAGGTAATATATAGGCGCAAGATCTAGGTCAGGGGGTGCTCAGGGAGGCCACAAGCCCTGCCACCATCGCCTCCCCCTGGTGGCGGAGTGGGGGCTTGTGGGCTCCCTGGAGCCCTCCTGGCTTGGCCCACAGGCCCCGTGATCTTCTTCCGTTCGGGAAAAAAATCATTTCGGGGATTTTATTCCGTTTGGACTTCGTCCAAAATCAGATCTGAAAAGAGTCAAAAACACAGAAAAAACAGGAACTAGCACTTGGCACTGAATTAATAAGTTAGTCCCAAAAAAGATATAAAAGGTACATAAAACATCCAAAGATGAAAAGATAACAGCATGAAACCATCAAAAATTATAGATACGTTTGAGACATATCAAGCATCCCCAAGCTTAACTACTGCTCGTCCTCGAGTAGGGAAGTGATAAAGAATGAATTTTTGATGCTTTCATGCTACCTAGCATAGATGTCCTTTGTAATTCCTCTTATGTGACGTGAATGTTCAGATCCATTAGATTCAAAACAATTGTTTGCTATTGACGTGGAAACAATAATAATTCAAGCAAACTAGCAAGGTAATCATGAACTTTCAAAATAACAAGGCCAAAAGAAAGTTATCCCTACAAAAGCATATAGTATGTCTATGCTCTATCATCATTGCACAACGAATTTAAATCATGCACACCCCTGGTATTGGCCAAGTAGTTGTTTCACACCTTTACTTTCTCAAACCTTTTCAACTCTCACGCAATACATGAGCGTGAGCCATGGTTATAGCACTATAGATGGTGTGGAGTGTGGTGGAGGTTGCAAGGCAAAAAAGAGAAGATAGTCACATTAACTAGGCATATCAATGAGCCGTGGAGATGCTCATCAATAGATATCAATGTGACTGAGTAGGGATTGCCATACAAATGATGCACTAGAGCGAAGAATAAGTGAAAGCTCTTAAAGAAAACTAGTGGGTGCGCATCCAACTTGCTTGCTCACGAAGACCTAAGGCAATTTTGAGGAAGCCTATCATTGGAATATACAAGCCAAGTTATATAATGAAAATTTCCCACTAGCTATATGGTGGTGACAAAACGAGAGACTCTCAATCATGAAGATCATGGTGCTTAATATGCACAAGTGTGGAAAAAGTGGTAGCATTTCCCCTTCTCTCTTTTTCTCTCAATTTTTTGGTGGGCTCTTTGGCCTCTTTTTTTTATTATTTTTTATTTTTATTTTTATTTTGGTGGGATTATTTGGACTCTTTTATTTACTCACATGGGACAATTCTCCATTAATGATGATCATCACACTTTCAACTCAAAACTTTGAGCAACTATGACTCTATATGGAATGCCTTCGGTAATGTACCGTGACAATGATCTAGCATGGCATAGACATCAATGGAAACATCATGCTAGCTATCTTACGATCATGTAATGGCAATGTAGATGTGGTGTCACATGTCATGGTGGTAGTTGCATGGCAATATATCTCGGAATGACTTTGAAAAAGCCATAGTAGGTAGGTATGGTGGCTGTTTTGAGGGAGGCTAATGGTGGGTTTTGTGCACCGGCGAAAGTTGCACGGCACTAAGAAGATAGTGATGGTGGAAGGTGAAAGTGCATCTAAACCATGGACTCAACATTAGTCATGAAGAACTCATATACTTGTTGCAAATGTTTTATTAGTAATTGAAACAAAGCATTCAACGCATACTCCTAGGGGAAGGGTTGGTAGGTATAAACCGTCGCGCGATCCCGACCGCCACGGAAAGGATGACAATCAATAGACTAATCATGCTCAGATTTCATCACATAGCGGTTCACCATACGTGCATGCTGTTAGAGCATATATCTCCATATGTGGTTTTGGTAATTGATGACAATTCCTATGGACTAATGGTTGCCTTAAGTTATATTTATAGGATTTGTCCATAGGCACTTCTTGAAGTCCATCTGTTGGGTTCAAGGAGTTTATATGATGACCAAGGTGGTATTCAAGGTATTATCCAAAGAATGGTCATAGAGACACAAGGTTGATCAAGATCTCAGACAAATAGTAAATCAAGATGATCAACACACAAAGCGTACAAGATGTACCGAGAGGGATCAAGTGATCCTATGGTATGGTAAGCATTGTCCATTACGTGTTTGTGTACTAACCTATGGTATTCGTGAGAGTTCTATGTGGGGGTTAGGTGTGTTTCCATGGGCTTGCGTCAAAGATAAGATCTCATACAACCCATGAAGTATGACGTCAAGTTGTGATCGACATCAAGATTGCGATGTGCAAGTTCAAGTGGATCAACACGAAGATATCATGCTTGAAGCTTGTCGTCCATTGTGGTGGCAATGGGCTTGTGAAGATATGCTGAAGAGTGGCTCACCCATAGTGAGTATGGGGGAGCAATCAACTAGTCTTCATCAAGCCAACGCAATCAAGAAAGGTGGTCCATCTTGAGGAAGCCAAGATCATCATCTTCTAGCTCAAGAGGACGAGGTGCAAGGTATAGGTTTACCCTTGATAGGTTTTCTGTTTAGGATAGATTGTTGTACTATGAAGGGGGGCTCTCAAGTGAGTAGCTTGATCGCATCGTTCGTTGAGAGCTCAAACCATTTGCATCCTTGCATCATACTTCTTGGTTCTTGTTTGGTGTTTCTCTTTGTGAGTTTTAGAGCTTATGGTCATCTTCGTGACAAGCTCGAGTTCATCGAAAACGGAGTCCATATGCATCTACTATGATGTTTTCGATGTTGGAGTTTTTGCCGGTTATTCATTCATAGAGGACTCACATCTCTATATCATTGGCAGTTTCATATCTGCTGTTTGGATAGCTCTTGTCGTCCTGAATCCAACAAGCTTGGCTTTGCTCGATTCGGAGCTCGTATGCGAAAGTTATGGCTGTTTCAGTGGCGAGCGGTAGTACCGCTGGACCTAGCGGTAGTACCGCTAGAGTTGGCGGTAGTACCGCTGGCCCTAGCGGTAGTACCACTGGCTGGCGGTAGTTCCGCCCCTGGTCAGTAGTAGTACCGCTCCAGGAGCTTAGTACCGCCTGCCTAGCGGTTGTTCGTGGACGGACCTTTTTGCGAAGACTTTCTTGGAGGTGGTAGTGCCTTTGCACTACCAGGGGCCCAGCGGTAGTACCGCTGGAGTGCCAGCGGTAGTACCGCTGCAATCAGGGGTAGTACCGCTAGTCGGCGGTAGTACCGCTGGAGCGAGCGGTAGTACCGCTGGGCTCGGGCTGTAAGTGGGGGTAACGGTCTGATTCCTTCCCCCACTATATAAAGGGGGTCTTCTTCCCCCTTGGCCTTATCCATTCATTGAGCTCTTGTTCTACCTCCATTGTTGACATTCTTAGAGCTTGCTTACTCTCAATCCCTCCAATGATTCTTGCTTGTTCTTGAGGGAAAAGAGAGAGGAGATCTAGATCCACATCTCCACGAATCACTTTCTCCTCTATGTGAGGGGAACCCCTTGGATCTTGATCTTGGAGTTCTTTGTGAGCTCCTTGTTCTTCCTCTCATATTTCTCCATAGCTTTCGTTGTTGTGGAGGGATTTGAGTGTGAGGGACTTGACCACTTCGTGTGTTCTTGCCATTGCATTAGTTGCATCGGTTTGAGTTCTCCACGGTGATACGTGGAAGTGAGAAGTTGAGAAGCTTACTACCTTTGGTACTTAGTACCCTAGATATTGTTCTTCGTGGATGCTTTGGCATCCTAGAAGCTTGGTGGTGTCTCGGAGCTCAATCATTGTGGTGTGAAGCTCCGGGCAAGCGTCGGGGCCTCCAATTAGGTTGTGGAGATAGCCCCGAGCAATTTGTCCGGGTACCGGTAACCGCCCCCAAGGGTTGCCACGTGTACGGGTTCGGTGACCGCCCCCAAGGTTTGCCATTTGTACGGGTTCGGTGACCGCCCTCAAGGGTCCCTTAGTGGAATCACGGCATCTTGCATTGTGCGAGGGCGTGAGGAGATTACGGTGGCCTTAGTGGCATATTGGGGAGCATTGTGCCTCCACACCGCTCTAACGGAGATTAGCATCTGCAAGGGTGTGAACTTCGGGATACATCATCGTCTCCCCGTGCCTCGGTTATCTCTTACCCGAACCCCTTACTTATGCACTTTACTTTGTGATAGATATATTGTTTATTGTAATATATCTTGCTATCACTTAGTTGTTTATCTTGCTTAGCATAAGTTGTTGGTGCACATAGGTGAGCCTAGTTGTTTGTAGGTTTTGTGCTTGACATATTAAACGTTAGTTTTATTCCGCATTTGTTCAAGCCTAAACCTTAATTATTTTAAAGCGCCTATTCACCCCCCTCTAGGCGACATCCACGTCCTTTCACATGCTACGGGAATCACTAACTTCAACACAAGCATTTCTAGATCCACAACACCTTACTAGCATGACTTCAATATTACCATAACCACAACTCAAAAATAATTGAGATGAATCAAACTTCTCTAACTATTCAATGCACATGAAGGTGGAAGTTTTCGTATCCCTTTGGATAACTACCACTTTTGATTCTACTTTCAAAGCATAGATCAACTACCAAGCCACGCACCGCTGTTCTCTAAAATATATAAGTGAAGCACAAAGAGCAAAAGTATCTAGCTCAAAAGATATAAGTGAAGCACATGTGAGCTGAATTGTCTACCAAAAGATATAAGTGAAGCTCGACAAAATCACGGTGAGTGCATGTATCTCTCTCTAGGTGCGCAGCAAGGATGATTGTGACACAACAAAAATAAAATACTCCTACGATACAAGACGCTCCAAGCACAAACACATAACATGTGGTGAATAAAAATATAGCCCCAAGTAACGTGACCGATAGATTGAAGACGAGAGAGGGGATGCCTTCCCGGGGCATCCCCAAGCTTAGGCTTTTACGGCATCCTTGGATCTCTTGGGATGCCTTGGGCATCCCCAAGCTTGAGCTCTTGCCAATCTTTATCTCTTTGTCCATAAGAACTTCACCCAAAACTTGAAAACTTCACAACACGAAACTTAAACAGAAACTCATGATAACATTAGTATGAGAAAGCAAACCACCACTAACTTAGGTGCTGTAGCAAACTTAAATTCTACTTATTCTGATGTTGAGTTACAGTATTTTCAATCTTCCATGGCTAATACCCCCCGATACTATCCATAGTTTCATCAAAATAAGCAACCAACACAACAAATACAGAATCTGTTAACAGCAGACCAGTCTGTAGCAATCTGTATATTTCGTATACCTTTGGTACTTCAAAAATTCTGACAAATTACTACAGTCTGAAGAATGTGTGTAGCAATCAGAAGCAAAAAGAATCAACTCAAAAGCTCTTACATAAAGAAATGAAAATTCTTTTCATGAGCAGAAAGTTTCTGTCTTTTCTAGCATGACCAAACGATCATCCCCAAGACTAATCATAACGGTTTTGCTTGGCACAAACGCAAAAAGAAACACACAAAAAAACACAATCATAACAGAATTATGAAAGTGTGAAAAACACAAAACAGAAAGAAAAAGGATAGATTTGTTGGGTTGCCTCCCAACAAGCGCTTTTGTTTAACGCCCTTAGCTAGACGAAAGGTGACGGAATCACGTATAGTCGTCTGTGGTGCTCAAAACATAAGTAGCCCTCATCATAGATTCATAAGGCAATCTTATTTTCTTTCTAGGAAAGTGCTCCATGCCCTTCTTTAAAGGAAATTGAAATCTAATATTCCTTCCTTCATATCGATGATAGCACCAATAGTCCTTAGGACAGGTCTACCAAGAATAATGGGACATGAAGGATTGCAATCTATGTCAAGTACAATGAAATCCACGGGTACATAGTTCTTATTTGCAACAATAAGAACATCATCTATCCTTCCCATGGGTTTCTTGACGGTAGAATCCGCAAGATGAAAATTAATAGAACACTCTTCAATCTCATGAAAACCAAGAATATCACATAAAGACTTTGGAATTGCGGAAACACTAGCACCCAAATCACACAAAGCATTGCACTCATAGTTTTTTATCTTGATTTTGATAGTAGGTTCCCACTCATCATGAAGTTTTCTAGGTATAGAGACTTCTAGTTCGAGCTTCTCTTCAAGATATTTCATCATAGCATCTACGATATGCGCGGTAAAGGCTTTGCTTTGACTATAAGTATGTGGAGAGTTTGCAATGGATTGCATCAAAGAAATGCATTCAAACAAGGAGCAATTATCATAATTGAATTCCTTGAAATCCAAAGTGGGAGTTTCATTACTACCCAAAATTTTGACTTCTTCTACTCCACTCTCCACACCTTTATCATCAAGATAGGTGGACTCCGAATCATTGGGGCGTTTTTCAACCAAAGTGGATTCATATCCAGCCCCTTCATAAATAGGTTTGACACGCGAAAACAAAGATTCAAGAGGAGACACACCAAGCACTTTAAGATCTTCGTGATTTGCATCACTAGAACGCACCCTTTTAAACCATTCATGCCTAGCGCGGATTTGGGCGGTTCTTTCTTTGCTCTCATTCATGGAGATACGCATAGCTTTCAAAGTTTCATCCAAGTTGACCTTGGGAGGAGCGCATCTAACTTTCAAAGCATCAATATCACAAGATATCCTATCAACGCTCTTAGCCAAATCGTCAATTTTGAGTAGTTTTTCCTCTATGGACGCATTGAAAATCTTTTGAGAGTTGATGAACTCTTTGATATTACTCTCTAAATCAGAGGGTAATTTGTTAATTTCCATAAGCGTTGTTGTAGAATTGCCATAACTGTTAGAGGAGTTACTAGGAAAAGGCCTAGGAACATAGTTTCCTCTAAAAGCATTGTTGTTGCCAAAATTGTTCCTACCAACAAAATTCACGTCCAAACTAGTGTTGCTACTCTCAATCAAGGAAGATAGTGGCATGTCATTAGGATCTACAGAAGCGTTTCTACTAGCAACCAAATTCATCAACTCATCCATCTTAGCACTAAGCGAGTTAATCTCTTCTATAGCGTGTACCTTTTTGCTAGCAGGTGACCTTTCAGTATGCCACTGAGAGTAGTTGGTCATGATATAGTCTTGGAGTTTTGTAGCGTCTCCTAACGTGATTTCCATGAACGTTCCACCTGAGGCGGAATCCAAGATATTGCAAGAAGCGAAATTCAAGCCAGCGTAAAAGATTTGTATAATCATCCACAAACTCAAGCCATGAGCGGGACAATTTCTAATCATAAGCTTCATCCTCTCCCAAGATTGTGCAACGTGTTCATGATCAAGTTGCTTGAAATTCATGATATCGTTATGTAAGGAGATGATCTTAGCCGACGGATAATACTTGGATATGTAAGCATCTTTGCACTTATCCCAAGAATCGACACTATTTTTAGGCAAAGAAGAAAACCAAGTTTTTGCGCGATCTCGCAACGAGAAAGGAAAAAGTTTCAACTTAATCACGTAATTATCCACATCTCTTTTTTTTTGAATATCGCAAAGCTCATTGAAGGTATTGAGATGGGATGCGACATCTTCACTAGGAAGGCCAGAGAATTGCTCTTTCATAACAAGATTCAGCAAAGCTGCGTTGATTTCATACGATTCTGCACTAGTGGTGGGAGCAATCGGAGTACTAATAAAATCATTATTATTAGTGCTCAGAAGTCGCAAAGTTTGGTGTTTTCAGCCATGATGACTTCAACAAACAAACAAGCACACAAGCAAGCAAGAGAACCGGCAAAGGAAAACGGCAAAGGCAAAAGAAAACGGCAAAGGAGAAAGGAAAATGAAAACGGCAAATGTGAAGTGGGGGAGAGGAAAACGAGAGGCAACTGGCAAAAAAGTATATGCAGGAGTTGAGTTTCTGAGACCTACTTGGATAGATCTTGATCTCTCCTCCCCGGCAACGGCGCCATAAATACTTCTGCTACTAGAACCGAAGACCTTCCAACGGCGCCAGAAACACGTGCTGACGGGAGACTGTTCTTGTCTTGATTCTCCTCAGCAACGGCACCAGGAATCCTTCTGCTACGGCTACGCCTTTAGGGACTTCCTAGGCAAATATGCAAAGGATTTCCCCGTGGCGTTGGAGCCTTGCGTTGGTGTTCCCTCAAAGTGGAAAGGGTGATGTAGCGTAGAGGTGATAAGTATTTCCCTCAGTTTTGAGAACCGAGGTATCGATCCAGTGAAGGAGTATCACAAGTGCGTGCACAAACACAAAATACCTGCTCCCAACGCTATGAAGGGGTTGTCAATCCCTTATAGATTGTTCGCAAAGTGAGAACTAAAAGCAACAAAGTAACAAAGCAAAGTAAAAGCGGAGGTGTAAACGATAGATGTGAATAGACCCGGGGGTCGTAGTGTTTACTAGTGGCTTCTCTCATGAAAGCAAGTAGACGGTGGGTGAACAAATTACTATCGAGCAATTGATAGAACCGCGCAAAGTCGTGACGATATCTATGGCAATGATTATATCTATAGGCATCAGGTCCAAAACAAGTAGACCGATACTTTCTGTATCTACTACTATTACTCCACACGTCGACCGCTATCCAGCATGCATCTAGTGTATTAAGTCCAAAAGAACAGAGTAACGCCTTAAGCAAGATGACATGATGTAGATGGACAATCTCATATCAACGACAGAGCCCACCTTGTTACCCTTGATGGCAACCACTCAATGTGTGCCTTGCTGCCCCTACTATCACTGGGAAAGGTCACCACATGGTAAGAACCCAAAACCAAGCACTTCTCCCATTGTAAGAATCATAGATCTAGTTGGCCCAACAAAACCCAAGACTCGGAGAGACTTACAAGGATATCAAATCATGCATACAAGAAATCAGCAAAGATTCAAATATATATCATAGATAATCTGATCACAAATCCACAATTCATCGGATCTCGACAAACACACCGCCAGAGAAGATTACATCGGATAGATCTCCATGAAGATCACGGATAACTTTGTATTGAAGATCCAAGAGAGAGAAGAAGCCATCTAGCTACTAACTACGGACCCGTAGGTCTGAAGTGAACTACTCACGAGTCATTGGAGGGGCGATGATGATGATGAAGAAGCCCTCCAAATCCAAATCCCACTCCGGTAGGGCGTCGGGAAGGGTCTCCAGATGAGATCTCGCGGAAACGGAAGCTTGCGGCGGCGGAAAAGTATTTTCGAGGCTCCCCTAATTTTTTTTCTGTTTTTTAGGGAATATATAGGCGCAAGATCTATGTCAGGGGGCGCTCAGGGAGGCCACAAGCCCTGCCACCGCCTCCTCCCCCTAGTGGCGGAGTGGGGGCTTGTGGGCTCCCTGGAGCCCTCCTGGCTTGGCCCACAAGCCCCCTGATCTTCTTCTGTTCGGGAAAAAATCATTTCGGGGATTTTATTTCGTTTGGACTCCGTTCCAAAATCAGATCAGAAAAGAGTCAAAAAATACAGAAAAACAGGAACTGGCACTTGGCACTGAATTCATAAGTTAGTCCGAAAAAAGATATAAAAGGTTGTAACATCCCAAAATTATAAATTTTGGAATGTTAATATAATTATTAGATTGATTGTTTGTTTGTTTGAGTGATTGAAACTTGAGTGGAATTTGAAACTTCTCAAAAAAATGAGAGGGAATAAAATGACTTTCCCAAAATTTTCTATTTTGAATCCATTTTCAATTTTGAGTTTGAATATTTTCAAAACACTTTGATTAAAAAAAATCAAACGAGAGGAGGAAAATGACCCTCCAAAATCAGAGACTATGTCTTGATTCAAATTTTAAGTATTTGCAATTTATTTGAAATTCAAATTCCTTTTCATTTTAAAGTTATTGCAAAAAAAATATTTTTTTAAAAAAGTATTTTTTTGGTTTTGTAAATATGTTCATGTTTTAGAAAATTTTATTCTGAAAATTTTGATATATAATATGTCTATATAAAATGTTCTCTCTTTTTCATTTATACGTCTTTCTTCTTTGTTTTAAAAAAAATTGTTCGTTCGAAAAAAAAAAGCAAAGGCCACGGCTGGCCGTAACAGCTCATGTGGCTGGGCAAAGTCTTTCAGCCCATGCGGCACTTCTTCTCTCTTTTTCTATTTTCTCTTCTTTACGTATATGTTTAGTCCCACATTGCCTATCTATGGACCATTAGACCTCCCTTCCACCTATAAATATAGATCCATAGGAGCATCCAAAAAATAATCTATTTCGGGTTAAATCAATCTTTTGGTTTAACTAGATTTATTAAATAAAAATATTTTTTCTTCTCTTCGGCAGGATTTCTCGAAGTCGTCTCCTCATTGGAATTAATTCTTACTCTGCATTCTAAAGGTATTTCTCTTCGTATTTTTTTATACTTCCGTAGTTTATTATTTCTAACTAGTATTCCTACACTAGTTTACGGTAGAGTAATTAGATATATTAATTAGTCTTCGTATTTCCACATTAGTACTAGAATTCTTTTAGACGTAGCACTTTTATTCCGTAAAACAGCTTGGCCCTGATTTTTCAAATAGCCATAACTTTTTACTCGTATATCCCAATTAGATGAAACGAGCGCCTAGAGTTTCGTCTTGATCCCACCTATCCTGTGAACCTATCATATCAACTTTTTGAAATTTTCAAATTTCGAAATTTGTTCATATTCATATTCAAACTTCTTTTGATCATATCTTTTTATCCGTAGCTCCGTTTTAGATGAATTCAATTGCGTCGGATTCGTATCAGAGTAATCTTCCCGTTTGTATCATTAGTTTTAACTTTTCAACTTATAATTTTGATCAAATCAGGTTTATCTATTAGTGCCCAAAAGTGTTCACATCGTTCTAAGCCGATTCAATGTTATATTGAAGTATTTGTATCTTTTGATCCGCTATTTCAAATCTAGTAATTCTTTTTTCTACACGCTCATATTGATCTACTATATCCAATAGCATCATTAGTTTCGACCTTTGAACCTTACAAATTTGAGCGATTCAAATTTGTATTCGAACATTCATTTGATCTTATCTTGCAAATCGTACCACCTTTTCAATTGATTCATTTCACCCCTTAACACTCATGTCATATATTTTTGTACATAACCATCGTACTTCAGTTCAACTTCTCTTGACTTTTTAATCCAAATTTAATTCATACTTCAATTCGCTATAACTTGCGTTGCAGTGCTCCATTTCAAGAAATTCTTTCTACAAATAAATCCTTATGTCTTATACTATTTGTCAAACAACATTCATGTTGTTCTCCCAATATTTTTGATCATCTCCCATAGTGTATGCAAGTCGAGCTTATATAACAATGGTTCCTCGTCCATTAACTCTTTTGATCTCATTCATGCACCTTCACTTTACAACACACTTAGGACCTTTTTATTAAACCTTAGTACGTTGTTATTTTGCACCAAGACATGCTTTGTACTTATGTTCTCTTGGTTCTTCCTCTTGGGCATGAATGTTTATTGAATGCTATTTGTTTACGATAGATTGCTCGGAGTGTGGCGAGTAGAATTATCAGGATTATGAGAGCAACTATCTTCATCAAGTAATACCAGGCAAGTCATTTGATCATGTATCACCAATGTTTTATGCATTGTAGTTCTACCATCCTATGCCCAATTGCATGCTGAGTAGGTACTTGGAAATTATGGTTACATATTGTAGTATCATGTGGTAGGCACCCAACAACCCCGTTACTTGGCTCGGGACGACAAATTTCATATTGCTATGCTTGAGTAGACGGGATTCTGGTTGAGTGCATAACACGAGTGACGCGAGGATAAATAAATAACCAAGACCGGTTAAGTCAAGATTTTCAAGACCTCGTGATGTAATGCAACTCTGGGTGAACGACGGTTGATCGGCTCCCTGGAGAAACCAGTGGATGACCCGGGATGCTGGAGACGGCCATGACATCTTGCAGAAAGTTTCACCCAGGCTCAAAGAGACGGACGGATATTTTCAAGACCCAAGGCTTACCTGCACAGCCACAAGTCATTATGGGCTCTGGCTTGGTTGGACAACGCGGCGACTCTGGACAGGCGGTGCTAGCAGATGTAGAAGAACGGTAGGAATGAATGGGCACCGACAAGGATTCAGAGGGACCCGTTGAAAGACCATGTTTTGATCATCCGGTCTTCAAACACCCTGAAGTGCTTGGACATACACGGAGGCGATCAAATCTTGTGGGGAACGTGTGCAAAACTCTGCAGAGTACTCAAACCTAATCGATTAGCCGTGTCCACGGTCATGGACAACTTGAGCCAAAGGAACTGAAGTTATCTGAAATTCTCAACACAAATAATAATATTGATGTGGGTATTATTGACAACATGGGCACGAGAATTGGTTGGTGGAACCATCTCGTTAACAACCAACAATGTAGTAACATTTTGCTTTTAGCCCTCTCTTGATGTAGGAGAAAACTTGCTTTTCGCTAAAAACTTATAGCCCCACCTGCCATATATGCATATAGTATAGATGATATTTTACCCCCTCTCATATGTGACTTGCCGGCATATTCAATATGCTGACCTACACGGCTGCAACGTCTTATGTTGCAGATATTTTTTCTTCGACGAGTAAGAGTACGATTCAGGGTTACGGTCTACACTCAACTTGCCGTTGGTGTTTATTGGGACTCCACTCCCTTGACTGCTTCCGCTGAAATATTTAAGGTATATATCAGTTTTACGCTATTTACATGTGATTGCACTTTGATATATACATTGATGTACTGTGTGTGCCAGCATACTGATCCAGGGATGGCACAGATACACAGAGGCTTGACTCGTTTTGAGTCGGGTCGCTACAAGGTACATAAAACATCCAAAGATGACAAGATAACAGCATGAAACCATCAAAAATTATAGATACGTTTGAGACGTATCAATATTTTGCGAAACAAAAAAACATGCAACAAACAGGAACTGTAACTGGGCACTGGATCAATATGTTAGTCCCAAAAATAGTATAAAAAGTTGCCAAAAGTATATAAAAGTTGTAGAATATTGGCATGAAAAAATCAAAAATTATAGATACGACGGAGACTTATCAATGGTCACATTGACTCGGCATATCAAAAGGTTATGGAGATGCCCATTAATAGATATCAATGTGAATGAGTAGGGATTGCCATACAAGAGATGCACTAGAGCTATAAGTATGTGAAAGCTCAAAAGGAAAACTAGTGGATGTGCATCCAACTTGCTTGCTCACGAAGACCTAGGGCAATTTTGAGGAAGCCCATTATTGGAATATACAAGCCAAGTTATATAATGAAGATCCCACTAGCATATGGTAGTGACAAAGCAATAAGCTCTCAATCATGAAGGACATGGTGCTATTATGAAGCACAAGTGTGGAAAAAGATAGTAGCATTGTCCCTTCACTCTTTTTCTCTCTTTTTTTCATTTGGGCTCTTAGGCCTCTCTTTTTTTCTCTCTTTTTTTGGGGCTCTTTAGCCTCTTTTTTTCCTCACATGGGACAATGCTCTAATAATGATGATCATCACACTTTTATTTACTCACAACTCAAAAATCATGATGACTCTATAGGAAATGCCTACGGCAGTGTACCAGGATGTGCAATGATCTAGCATGGCGTATGCCATTGAAACATCTCGCTACTATCTTACGATCATGCAATGGCAATATGAGAGTGACGACACAAGTTATGAGACGGAACGGTGGGAGTTGCATGGCAATATATCTCGGAATGGCTATGAAAATGCCATAGTAGGTAGGTATGGTGGCTGTTTTGCGGAAGGCATATGGTGGGTTTGTGCACCAGCGAGAATTGCGCGGTACTAGAGAGGCTAGCAATGGTGGAATGTGAAAGTGCATCTATACCATGGACTCACATTAGTCATGAAGAACTCATATACTTGTTGCGGAAGTTTTTATTAGTAATCGAAACAAAGTGCTAAACGCATACTCCGAGGGGAAGGGTTGGTAGGTGTTAACCATCGCGGTAAATACTCCGAGGACAATCAATAGATCAATTATGCTCCGACTTCCTAACATAGCGGTTCACCATACGTGCATGCTACGGGAATCACTAACTTTAACACAAGTATTTCTAGATTCACAACACCCTACTAATATAGCTCTTAATATTACCAAATCCACGTGTCAAAACTAATTGAGAGGAATCAAAACTTCTCTTTCTACTCAATGCACATGAAGATGGAGGTTTTTGCATCCTCTTTGGGTACCTATCACCTTTGGGACTACTTTCATAGCATAAGTCAACTACCAAATCACGCACCGCCGTGCTCTAAAGATATAAGTGAAGCACTAGAGCAAAAGTATCTAGCTCAAAAGATATAAGTGAAGCACTATGAGCAAAAGTATCTAGCTCAAAAGATATAAGTGAAGCACTATGAGCATTCTAGCAAAATCACGATGAGTGCATGTCTCTCTCTCTCTCAAAAAGGTGTGCAGCAAGGATTATTGTGACACAACAAAAAGAAAATACTCCTAAGATACAAGACGCTCCAAGCAAAACACATATCATGTGGTGAATAAAAATATAGCTCCAAGTAATGTTACCGATGGATTGAAGACGAAAGAGGGGATGCCTTCCCGGGGCATCCCCAAGCTTAGGCTTTTTGGTGTCCTTGAATTTGGCTTGGGGTGCCTTGGGCATCCCCAAGCTTGTGCTCTTTCCACTCCTTATCTCTTTGTCCATGAGAACATCACCCAAAACTTGAAAACTTCACAACACAAAACTTAAACAGAAACTCGTGATATCATTAGCACAAGAAAACAAACTACCACCTCTTTGGTACTGTAGAAAACTTGAATTCTATCTATATTGGTGTTGGTCTATTGTATTCTCACTTTTCCATGGCTAGTACCCCCTGATACTAACCATAGTTTCATCAAAACAAGCAACCAACTCAACAAAAACAGAATCTGTCAAAAACAGACCAGTCTGTAGAAATCTGTATACTTAGTATACTTCTCGTACCTCAAAAATTCTGAACAATTACGACTGACTGGGAAAAAGGCATATCAACCATCAGCAAAAATAATCAACTCAAAAGCTGTTTGTGAATAAAAATGAAAAATCATCTCGTGAGCAAAAAATTTCTGTCTTTTTCCAGCAGGATCAAACAACCATTACCAAGACTAATCATAAAGGTTTTGCTTGGCTCAAACACAAAAAGGAACACAAGAAACACAATCACAACAGAATTATGATGGTGTGGATGCAACAAAACAGAAAGAAAAAAGATAAATTCATTGGGTTGCCTCCCAATAAGCGCTATTGTTTAACGCCCTTAGCTAGGCATTGATAATTCAATGATGCTCACACAAAAGACAAGAATTGAAGCACAACGAGAGCATCATAAAGGATGTGAAAATCACCTCTAAGTCTAACTTACTTCCTATGCATAGGAATTTTATAGGAAAACGGATTGTCAAGACAACCAATAGTTACCATATGCAAGGAAGAAGAAAGAGACAATATCAATCTCAACATAACGAGAGGTGAATTGGTAACATGAAAGTTTCTACCACAATATTTTCCTCTCTCATAGAAATTACATGTGGGATCATAATCAAATTCAACAATATAGCTATCACAAAGGATATTCTTTTCATGACCCACATGCATGCAAAGTTGACGCTCTTCAAAAATAGTGGGCTTATCATCAACTAAAGTCATGACTTCTCCAGACCCACTTTCAATATTATTGCAAACATCATATTCATCATGAGGCTTAAAACAAATTTTCAAGATCATAAGAAAAATCATTACCCCAATCATGATCATTGCAACAAGTAGTGGCCATAGCAAAACTAGCATCCCCAAGCTTAGGGTTTTGCATATTTTTAGCATGATTGTCATTAATAGAATTTATAATGAAATCATTGCAATCATGCTTTTCATTCAAGGAGCCCTCGTGAATCACTTCATAAATTTCTTCATCACGATTTTCAGATTCACGCATCTCAAGCAAAACTCCATAGAGAAAGTCAAGTGCACTCAACTCACTAGCAAATGGTTCAACATAATTGTATCTCTTAAAGAGATTAGCAAGTGGATGAGGATCCATATCAATAGATTTTCAGCAAGTGAAGATGCAAGCATATTGAAGGCACATAGCACACAAGCAATAGAAAGCAAGCGAAAGAAAAGGGAGAACGAAAAAGCCAAACGGAAAAGGCAAACGAAAAAGGCAAATTGTCAAGTGGGGGAGAGGAAAACGAGAGGCAACTGGGAAACAAAGTAAATGAAAGAGATGAGTTTGCGACACTTACTTGGATGAGTTCTTGACTTGATCCTCCCCGGCAACGGCGCCAGAAATTCTTCTGCTACAGCAACAAAAGTTCTTCCTTGGCGCTAGGAATTCTTCTTGTTACTTCTCTGGTTTGCGTCGGTTTTCCCCTTGAAGCGGAAAGGGTGATGCAACACAGGAGCAGTAAGTATTTCCCTTAGTTTGAGAACCAAGGTATCGATCCAGAAGGAGGGTCTCGTCAAGTCCAGAGTACCTGCGCAAAAACAAACAAGCTTGCACCCAACACTTCAAAGAGGTTGTCAATCCCTTCAAGATTGTTTGCAAAGTGAGATATGAAGGCGGAAAGTGCAACGAAGTAAAAGGTGTAAGGCTGAAAATATGTTGTGGAGTAGACCCTCGGGGCCATAGTGTTCACTAGAGGCTTCTCTCAAAATAGCAAATATCACGGTGGGTGAACAAATTACTGTCGAGCAATTGATAGAACCGCGCAAAGTCATGACGATATCTAAAGCAATGATCATACATATAGGCATCACGTCCGAGACAAGTAGACCGATACTTTCTGCATCTACTACTATTACTCCACACATCGACCGCTATCCAGCATGCATCTAGTGTATTGAGTTCATGACGAACAGAGTAACACCTTAAGCAAGATGACATGATGTAGAGGGATAATCTCAAACCAATGATGAAAACCCCATCTTTTTACCCTTGATGGCAACAACATGATGCGTGCCTCGCTACCCCTTCTGTCACTAGGTCAGGTCACCGCACGGTATAAACCCAAAACCAAGCACTTCTCCCATTGCAAGAATCATAGATCTAGTTGGCCAGACAAAACCCACAACTCGAAGAGAATTACAAGGATATGAAATCATGCATAAGAGAGATCAGAAGAAACTCAAATAAGATTCATAGATAATCTGATCATAAATCCACAATTCATCGGATCTCGAAAAACACACCGCAAAAGAAGATTACATCGGATAGATCTTCATGAAGATCATGGAGAACTTTGTATTGAAGATCCAAGAGAGAGAAGAAGCCATCTAGTTACTAGCTATGGACCCGTAGGTCTATGGTGAACTACTCACGCATCATCGGATAGGTCATGGTGTTGATGAAGAAGCCCTCCGTGTCCGAATCCCCCCTTCGGGAGGGCACCAGAACGTGCCCTAGGTGGGATCTTGCGGAGACAGAAGCTTGCGGCGGCGGAAAAGTACTTTTTTGGGATTTTTAGGGAATATATAGGCACAACCCCTAGGGCAGAGGGCGCTCAGGGGGCCCACAAGCCTGTAGGCCGCGGCCTCCCCCTAGCCGCGGGGTGGGGGCTTGTGGGGCCCCTGAGGCTCCCCTGCCTTGGCTCTCAAGATTCCCGATCTTCTTCCGTTACAGAAAAAATCTTTTCGGGGATTTCCTTCCTTTGGACTCTGTTTCAAAATCTCCTCTGAAAGGGGTCAAAAACATGGAAAAAACACGAACTGGCACTTGGCACTGAGTTAATAAGTTAGTCCCAGAAAATATATAAAAGGCATGCAAAACATCCAAAGTTTGACAAGATAATAGCATGAAACCATAAAAAATTATAGATACGTTGGAGATGTATCATCCCACAGTGCATCATCGAGCTTCTTAGACCAATTCTTTCTAGAACTATTAACAGTCTTTTGCAGAATTAGTTTAATCTCTCTATTACTTAGCTCTACTTGACCACTGGACTGAGGGTGATAGGGAGATGCAATTCTATGGTTGACATCATACTTAGCAAGCGTTTTACGGAAAGCACCATGAATAAAATGTGAACCGCCATCAGTCATTAGATATCTAGGGACTCCAAATCTAGGGAAAATAACTTCTTTAAGCATCCTAATAGAGGTGTTGTGATCAACACTACTAGTTGGGATAGCTTCTACCCACTTAGTAACACAATCAACAACAACTAAGATATGAGTATACTCGTTGGATTTTGGAAAAGGTCCCTTATAATCAAAACCCCAAACATCAAATGGTTCAATGACAAGTGAATAATTCATAGGCATTTCCTAACGTTTACTGATATTACCTATTCTTTGACATTCGTCACAAGACAAGACAAACTTACGGGCATCCTTGAAGAGAGTGGGCTAATAGAAACCTGATTGCAATACCTTGTGTGCAGTTCTATCTCCCGCA
This sequence comes from Hordeum vulgare subsp. vulgare, assembly GCF_904849725.1. Lineage (NCBI taxonomy): Eukaryota > Viridiplantae > Streptophyta > Magnoliopsida > Poales > Poaceae > Hordeum > Hordeum vulgare. The sequence goes on along the minus strand of NC_058518.1, from coordinate 386,208,362 downwards.
TGGTGTCCTCCATAAGCCTCGGAGTGACACTTCTGTAGGATCTGTCCCTATTCATGTTCAGGTACACAACATCTAATAACACCTTCTACTTCTTCCTTATAAAGGTGAGGATCATCCCAAAAGTAATGTCTCAAATCAAAGAAGAATTTCTTCTTTTGCTGGTATGTGAAACTAGGTGTCATATATTTGGCAACGATATAATTTGCATAATCAGCATACCACGGTGTACTACGTGAAGCATTGATGACATTCAATTGATCACCAAGAAAGCTATCATCAATAGGTTGTGGGTCATCTAGAACATTCTCCAACCTAGATACGTTATCTGCTATGGGGTTCTCAGCACCCTTCCTATCAACAACATGAAAATCAAATTCTTGTAGCAAGAGAACCCATCTGATAAGTCTAGGTTTCGCATCTTTCTTTTCCATGAGGTACTTAATAACAACATGATCAGTGTGAATAGTAACCTTGGAATCGACAATGTAAGATCTGAACTTTTCACATACAAAAACGACTGCTAAAAATTCCTTTTGAGTAGTAGCATAGTTCCTTTGGGCACGGTCTAGAGTTTTACTAGCATAGTGAATAACATTCAACTTCTTATCAACTCTTTGTCCTAGAACAACGCCGACAGCATAATCACTAGCATCACACATGATTTCAAAAGGTAAGTTCCAATCAGGTGGTTGAAAAATAGGTGCATTTATCAAGGCCTTTTTAAGTATTTCGAAGGCTTCCTCACAATCATCGTCAAAAACAAAAGGAATACCCTTTTGCAAGAGATTGGTAAGAGGCCTAGAAATCTTAGAAAAGTCCTTAGTGAACCTTCTATAGAAACCAGCATGACCAAGGAAACTTCTTATACCTTTGATATTTGTAGGGCATGGCATTTTCTCGATCGCATCAACCTTAGCCTTATCGACTTCAATACCTCTTTCAGAAATTTTATGTCCTAAGACGATGCCTTCATTAACCATAAAGTGGCACTTCTACCAATTCAAGACAAGGTTGGTATCTTTAGGCAATCATCAAAAGAAGACCAGCAAACGGAGAAGTCATCCATGAAAACCTCAACAATCTTTTCACAAAAGTCAGAGAATATAGCCATCATACATCTTTGAAAGGTGGCAGGTGCAATACATAAGCCGAAAGGCATACGTCTGTAAGCAAAGGTCCTGAAAGGGCAGGTGAAAGTGGTTTTCTCCTGATCAGATTGTGCAACAGGTATTTGGGAGAAACCAGAATAACCATCTAGAAAGCAGAAGTGTGTGTTTAGACAGTCTTTCTAGCATTTGGTCGATAAAAGGCCAAGGGTAATGATCTTTCCTAGTGCCTTTATTCAATTTCCTAAAATCAATCACCATCCTATAGCCAGTAATAATCCTCTGTGGGATCAATTCATCCTTATCATTAGGGACAACGGTAATACCTCCCTTCTTAGGGACGCAATGAACCGGACTTACCCAATCACCATGAGCAATAGGATAGATAATACCTGCTTCCACGAGCTTTAGTATTTCTTTTCTTACTACCTCTTTCATCTTAGGATTTAATCTCTGTTGATGATCGGCAACTGGTTTGGAATCAGGATCGGTTTTAATTTTGTGCTCGCATAGAGTGGGACTAATGCCCTTAAGATCATCAAGAGTATATCCAAGAGCAGCACGGTGCTTCCTCGGAGTTTTTAGTAACTTCTTTTCTTCATGCTTTGAGAGGCTAGCACTAATAATAACAAGATATATCTCTTTTTCATCAAGATAATCATACTTAAGAGTATCAGGCAACTGTTTAAGCTCGAACACAGGATCACCCTTTGGTGGGGGTGGATCCCCAAGCAGTTCAACAGACAAATTATTCTGAAGGATATGATGTTGTTCAAACATAACTCTATCTATTTCATTCCTTTCATCCATATGCATATCATTTTCATGCTAAAGCAAGTATTGCTCTAAAGGATCAGTAGGAGGCACAACAATAGAAGCTAGAGCAATAATTTCATCCTTACTAGACAACTCTTTTTCATGAGGTTGTCTACCAAACATGGAGAAATTGAACTCATGTGACACACCTTCAAAGCCAACAGTGACAAGTTGCTTCTCACAGTCAATATGAGCATTGACAGTATTGAGAAAAGGTCTGCCAAATATGATGGGACAAAAGCTATCTTGTGTGGTAGCAAGAACGAGAAAATCAGCAGGATACTTAGTTTTACCACCCAAGACTTCAACATCTCTAACAATTCCCAAAGGGCAGATAGTATCTCTATTGGCAAGCTGAATAGTGACATCAATAGGTTCCATCTCGACAGGTGCAATCTCGTCTTTAATTTCATCATATAAAGATTGAGGTATTGCACTAACACTAGCACCCACGTCACATAAACCATGATAACAATGATCTCCTATCTTAACAGAAACAATAGGCGTGCCAACAACAGGACTATGTTTGTCTCTAGCATGAGGTTTAGCAATTCTAGCGGCATCTTCATAGAAGTGAATATCATGGCCATCAACATTGTCGGACAGGAGGTCTTTGATAATAGCAATGCTAGGTTCAACTCTAATTTGCTCAGGGGGTAGGTGTTCTAATGTAGCCCCAACGTATCACAGTTGAAGCTTTGCATTTTTGGAATTTGCAATAATGCGATGGGCGAACGACGGGAATTGAACCCGCGCATGGTGGATTCACAATCCACTGCCTTAATCCACTTGGCTACATTCGCCCCTTATCCAGCTAAATGATTTTTTTCTTTTTTCCGTTGATCATATCCTAACAGGGAAAGGTGGTTTCTCAATGTAAGCACTAGGAACAATAGGATCATTATAAGCGATGACTTTCTCTTCAACTGGATTGGGTTTAACTACATTGATTTCTAAGGGAGGATGATATTTAAACCACTTCTCTTTAGGCAGATCAATATGAGCAGCAAATGATTCACACAATGAAGCTACTATCTCAGAGTCAAGTCCATATTTAGCGCTAAAATCACAAAAAAGTATTTGTTTCGACAAAGGATTTAACGCAATCAAACTTGAGATTCATACCTGACTCCTTACCTTCATCAAACTCCCAATCTTCAGAGTTGTGTTTAATTCTTTCCAATAAATTCCAGTTGAAGTCAATATCTCTCTTCATAAAAGAACCGGTACAAGAAGTGTCAAGCATGGTGCGATTATCATGAGAAAGCCGAGCATAGAAGTTCTGAATGATAATTTCTCTCGAGAGCTCATGGTTGGGGCATGAATATAACATTGATTTAAGCCTCCCCCAAGCTTGAGCGATACTTTCTGTGTCACGAGGACAAAAATTATAAGTATAATTCCGATCACGATGTACCAAATGCATAGGATAAAACTTTTCATGAAATTCCAATTTCAATCGGTTGTAGTTCCATGATCCAGTATCATCACATAGCTTATACCATGTCAATGCTTTATCCCCCAAAGATAAGGTAAAGACCTTCTTCTTGATCTCATCCTCGGGCAAACCTAAAAGCTTAAATAAACCACGAACTTCATCTACATAGATTAGATGCAAGTCGATATGTGATGTTCCATATCGTGTAAAAGGATTAGCTAACAGTTTCTCTAGCATACCCAAAGGAATTTCATAACAAGTATTTTCAGTAGGTGCAGCAGGTTGAGGAGCTACTCCTTGTGCTTCCGTTCAAGGTGAAGATACCCCGAACAAGCTCCTCGAAGGATTAATTTCCATAGTGACAAGTGACAATAAATTTCAGACACTATATAAATGTTTCCTTACCAAATTCCACTTACCAAAGGCGCTTCACTCCCCGGCAACGGCGCTAGAAAAGAGTCTTGATGACCCACAAGTGTAGGGGATCTATCCTAGTCCTTTCGATAAGTAAGAGTGTCGAACCCAACAAGTGGTTTTCAGCAAGGTATTCTGTGCAAGCACTGAAATTATCGGTAACAGATAGTTGTGTGGTAAGATGATTCATAGCAAGTAGCAAGTAACAATAGTAAAAAAGGTGCAGCAAGATGGCCCAATCCCTTTTGTAGCAAGGGACAAGCCTGAACAAACTCTTATAGGAGGTAAAGCGCTCCCGAGGACACATGGTAATTTCTGTCAAGCTAGTTTTCATCTTGTTCATATGATTCGCGTTCGCTACTTTGATAGTTTGATATGTGGGTGGACCGGTGCTTGGGTGCTGCCTTTACTTGTACAAACATCCCACTTATGATTAACCCCCTCGCAAGCATCCTCAATTATGAAAGAAGAATTAAGACAAAGTCTAACCATAGCATTAAACTAGTGGATCCAAATCAGCCCCTTACGAAGCAACGAATAAACTAGGGTTTAAGCTTCTGTCACTCTAGCAACCCATCATCTACTTATTACTTCCCAATGCCTTCCACTAGGCCCAAATAATGGTGAAGTGTTATGTAGTCGACATTCACATAACACCACTAGAGGAAAAAAACATACAACGCATCAAAATATCGAACGAATACCAAATTCACATGACTACTTATAGCAAGACTTATCCCATGTCCTCAGGAACAAAAGTAACTACTCACAAAGCATAATTATGTTCATGACCAGAGAGTTATTGAATAGCATCAAGGATCTGAACAGATAATCTTCCACCGAGTAATCCCACTAGCATCAACTAGAAAGAGTAATTAACACTACTAGAAACCTTACAAGTACCAATCGGAGTCGCGAGACGGAGATTGGTTACAAGAGATGAACTAGGGTTTGGAGATGAGATGGTGCTGATGAAGATGTTGATGGTGATGAGTCCCCTCCGATGAGAGGAGTGTTGATGATGACGATGGCGACGATTTCCCCCTCCGGGAGGGAAGTTTCCCCGGCAGGACGACCCTGCCGGAGCTCTAGATTGGTTCTGCTCAAGTTCCGCCTCGTGGCGGCGGCAATTCCTCCCGAAAGCCTCCTCTTGATTTTTTCTGGAACGAAACCCTCCTTATAGCAAAAGAGGGGAGCGAGAGGGCCAACAGGGAGCCCACAAGCCCCCTAGACGCAGCCAGGGGGGTAGGCCGCGCCTAGCTGGCTTGTGGCCTCCTCGTGGCTCCCCTCTGGTACTTCTTCAGCCCAGTATTTTTTATAAATTCCAAAATAATTCCTCATTGATTTTCATGGCTTTTGGAGTTGCACAGAATAGGTATCTCAAACTTGCTCCTTTTTCAGGCCAGAATTCCAGCTGCCGACATTCTCCCTCTTCATGTAAACCTTGTAAAATAAGAGAGAAAAGGCATAAGTATTGTACCGTGAAGTGTAATAACAGCCCATAAAACGATAAATATCAATAAAAAAGTGATACGTCTCAAACGTATCTATAATTTTTGATGGTTTCATGCTGTTATCTTGTCTTCTTTGGATGTTTTATGTACCTTTTATATCTTTTTTGGGACTAACTTATCAATTCAGTGCCAAGTGCCGGTTCCTGTTTTTTCTGTGTTTTTGACTCTTTTCAGATCTGATTTTGGAACGGAGTCCAAACGGAATAAAAACCCCGAAATGATTTTTTTCCCGAACGGAAGAAGATCAGGGGGCCTCTGGGCCAAGCGAGGTGGGCTCCAAAACCTCCACCAGAGGGGAGGCGGCGGTGGCAGGGCTTGTGGCCTCCCTGGCCGCCCCCTAACCTAGATCCTTGGCCTATATATTCCCAAAAATTCAGCAAAAAATCAGGGGAGCCTCGAAAATACTTTTCCGCCGCCACAAGCTTCCGTTTCCGCGAGATCTCATCTGGAGACCCTTCCCGGCACCGTACCGGAGGGGACTTTGGAGTTGGAGGGCTTCTTCATCATCATCATCGCCCCTCCAATGACTCGTGAGTAGTTCACTTCATACCTATGGGTCCGTAGTTAGTAGCTAGATGGCTTCTTCTCTCTCTTAGATCTTCAATACAAAGTTCTCCATGATCTTCATGGAGATCTATCCGATGTAATCTTCTTTGGCGGTGTGTTTGTCGAGATCCGATGAATTGTGGATTTGTGATCAGATTATCTATGATATATATTTGAGTCTTTGCTGATTTCTTATATGCATGATTTGATATCCTTGTAAGTCTCTCCGAGTCTTTGGTTTTGTTTGGCCAACTAGATCTATGATTCTTACAATGGGAGAAGTGCTTGGTTTTGGGTTCTACCATGTGGTGACCTTTCCCAGTGACAGTAGGGGCAGCAAGGCACACATCAAGTAGTTGCCATCAAGGGTAAAAAGATGGGGGTTTTATCATTGGTTTGAGATTATCCCTCTACATCATGTCATCTTGCTTAAGGCGTTACTCTGTTCTTATGGAATTAATACACTAGATGCATGCTGGATAGCGGTCGACGTGTGGAGTAATAGTAGTAGATGTAGAAAGTATCGATCTACTTGTTTTGGAAGTGATGCCTATAGATATAATCATTGCATAGATATTGTCACGACTTTGCGCGGTTCTATCAATTGCTCGACAATAATTTGTTCACCCACCGCCTACTTGCTTTCATGAGAGAAGCCACTAGTAAACACTACGGCCACCGGGTCTATTCACATCCATCGTTTACCTCTCCGCTTTTACTTTGCTTTGTTACTTTGTTGCTTTCAGTTCTCACTTGGAAAACAATCTATAAGGGATTGACAACCCCTTCATAGCGTTGGGAGCAAGCTTTTGTGTTTGTGCAGGATCTTGAGATACTCCTCCACTGGATTGATACCTTGGTTATCAAACTGAGGGAAATACTTACCACCGCTACGCTACATCACCCTTTCCGCTTCGAGGGAACACCAACGCAAGGCTCCAAGGCCACGGGGGAAATCCTTTGCATACTTGTCTAGGAAGTCCCATAAGGCGCAGCTGCAGCAGAAAGATCAAGCCAAGTATTCTCCCGTCGACGTGCCTATTTCTGGCGCCGTTGGAAGGTCTTTTGTTGCAATAGCAGAAGTATTTCTGGCGCCGTTGCCGGGGAGGAGAGATCAAGATCTATCCAAGTAGGTCTCACAAACTCTTCTCTTGCATTTACTTTTGTTGCCAGTTGCCTCTCATTTTCCTCTCCCCCACTTCACATTTGCCGTTTTCATTTGCCTTTCTTCTTTTTCCTTTTTCGTTCGCCCTTTTCCCTCGCTTGATTTCTGTTCGCTTGTGTGCCATGTGCCTTCAGTATGTTTGCATCTTCGCTTGCTGAAAATGTAGTGATATGGATCCTCATCCACTAGCTAGTCTCTTTAAGAGACGCACTATTGTTGAACGAATTGCTAGTGAGTTGAGGACACTTAACTATCTTTATGGAGTTTTGCTTGAGAGGCGTGAATCTGAAAATTGTGTGGAAGAAAATTATGAAGTGATTCACGAGTGTTCCTTGGATGAAAAGCATGATTGCAATGGTTTCACTATAAATTCTATTAGTGATAATCATGCTGAAATTATGCAAAACCCTAAGCTTGGGGATGTTAGTTTTGCTATGTCCACTACTTATTGCAATAATCATGATTGGGGTGATGATCTTTCTTATGATCTTGAAAATTTGTTCAAACCTCATGATGAATATGATATTTGCGACAATATTGAAAGTGGGATTGGAGAAGTCATAACTTTATTTGATGATAATCCCACTATTTTTGAAGAGCGTCAACTCTGCATGCATGTGGATCATGAAAACAATATCCTTTCTGATAGTTACATTGTCGAATTCGAATATGATCGCACATGTAATTGCTATGAGAGAGGAAAATATTGTGGTAGAAACTTTCATGTTACCAATTTACCTCTCGTTACGTTGAGATTGTTCTTGTCTCTTTCTTCTTCCTTGCATATGGCAGCTATTGGTTGTCTTGACAATCTTTTTTCCTATAAAATGCCTATGCATAGGAAGTATGTTAGACTTAGATGTGATTTTCACATGTTTTAGGATGCTCTCGTTGTACTTCAATTCTTGTCTTTTGTGAGAGCATCATTGAATGCCTAGCTAAGGGCGTTAAACAAAAGCGCTTGTTGGGAGGCAACCCAACGAATCTATCTTTTTTCTTTCTGTTTTGTGTTTTCCACACTTCCATAATTCTGTTATGATTGTGTTTTTTGTGTTTCTTTTTGCGTTTGTGCCAAGCAAAACCGTTATGATTAGTCTTGGGGATGATTGTTTGGTCATGCTGGAAAAGACAGAAACTTTCTGCTCACGAAAAGTATTTTCCTTTTTTTCTGTAAGAGCTTTTGAGTTCATTCTTTTTGCTTCTGATTGCTACACAAATTCTTCAGACTGTCGTAAGTTTTCAGAATTTTTGAAGTACCAGAGGTATACGAAATATACAGATTGCTACAGACTGGTCTGCTGTTAATAGATTCTGTTTTTTCTTGTGTTGGTTGCTTATTTTGATGAAACTATGGATAGTATCGGGGGGTATTAGCCATGGAAGATTAAAAGTACAGTAACCCAACATCAGCACAAGTAGAATTTAAGTTTGCTACAGTATCTAAGGAAGTGGTGGTTTGCTTTCTTGCACTAATGTTATCACGAGTTTTCGTTTAAGTTTCGTGTTGTGAAGTTTTCAAGTTTTGGGTGAAGTTCTTATGGACAAATAGATAAAGAGTGGCAAGAGCTCAAGCTTGGTGATGCCCAAGGCACCCCAAGAGATTCAAGGATGCCGTAAAAGCCTAAGCTTGGGGATGCCCCGAGAAGGCATCCCCTCTCTCGTCTTCGATCCATCGGTAACGTTACTTGGGGCTATATTTTTATTCACCACAGGTTATGTGTTTTTGCTTGGAGCGTCTTGTATCGTAGGAGTCTTTTATTTTTGTTGTGTCACAATCATCCTTGCTGCACACCTAGATAGAGAGACATGCACACACCGTGATTTTGTCGAGCTTCACTTATATCTTTTGGTAGACAATTCAGCTCACATGTGCTTCACTTATATCTTTTGAGCTAGATACTTTTGCTCTATGTGCTTCACTTATATCTTTTAGAGCACAGCGGTGCGTGGCTTGGTAGTTTATCTATGCTTTTAAAGTAGTCTCAAAAGGGATAGTTATCCAAAGGGATACGAAAACTTCCACCTTCATGTGCATTGAATAGTTAGAGAAGTTTGATTCATCTCAATTAGTTTTGAGTTGTGGTTATGGTAATATTGAAGTCATGCTAGTAAGGTGTTGTGGATCTAGAAATACTTGTGTTGAAGTTAGTGATTCCCATAGCATGCACGTATGGTGAACCGCTATGTGATGAAATTGAGCATGATTAGTATATTGATTGTCATCCTTTGCGTGGCGGTCGGGATCGCGCGATGGTTTATACCTACCAACCCTTCCCCTAGGAGTATGCGTTGGATGCTTTGTTTCGATTACTAATAAAACTTTTGCAACAAGTATATGAGTTCTTCATGACTAATGTTGAGTCCATGGTTTATACGCACTTTCACCTACCACCATCACAATCTTCTTAGTGCCGTGCAACTTTCGCCGGTTCACAAAATCCACCATTGGCCTCCCTCAAAACAGCCACCATACATACCTACTATGGCTTTTTCAAAGTCATTCCGAGATATATTGCCATGCAACTACCACCACGACATGTGCCACCACGTCTACATTGCCATTGCATGATCGTAAGATAGCTAGCATGATGATTCCATTGATGTCTATGCCATGCTAGATCATTGCCACGGTACACTACCGAAGGCATTCCATATAGAGTCATAGTTGCTCTAAGTTTTGAGTTGAAAGTGTGATGATCATCATTAATGGAGCATTGTCCCATGTGAGTAAATAAAAGAGTCCAAATAAGCCCACCAAAATAAAAATAAAAAAATAAAAAAAGGGGCCAAAGAGCCCACCAAAAAAATGAGAGAAAAAGAGAGAAGGGGAAATGCTACCACTTTTTCCACACTTGTGCATATTAAGCACCATGATCTTCATGATTGAGAGTCTCTCGTTTTGTCACCACCATATAGCTAGTGGGAAATTTTCATTATATAACTTGGCTTGTATATTCCAATGATAGGCTTCCTCAAAATTGCCTTAGGTCTTCGTGAGCAAGCAAGTTGGATGCACACCCACTAGTTTTGTTTAAGAGCTATCACTTATTCTTAGCTCTAGTGCATCATTTGTATGGCAATCCCTACTCATTCACATTGATATCTATTGATGAGCATCTCCACAGCTCATTGATATGCCTAGTTAATGTGACTATCTTCTCTTTTTTGTCTTGCAACCTCCACCACAGTCCACACCATCTATAGTGCTATAACCATGGCTCACGCTCATGTATTGCGTGAGAGTTGAAAAGGTTTGAGAAAGTAAAGGTGTGAAACAATTACTTGGCCAATACTGGGTTGTGCATGATTTAAATTTGTTGTGCAATGATGATAGAGCATAGCCATACTATATGCTTTTGTAGGGATAACTTTCTTTTGGCCTTGTTATTTTGAAAGTTCATGATTACCTTGCTAGTTTGCTTGAATTATTATTGTTTCCACGTCAATAGCAAACTATTGTTTTGAATCTAATGGATTTGAACATTCACGTCACATAAGAGGAATTACAAAGGACACTTATGCTAGGTAGCATGAAAGCATCAAAAATTCATTCTTTATCACTTCCCTACTCGAGGACGAGCAGGAGTTAAGCTTGGGGATGCTTGATACGTCTCAAACGTTTCTATAATTTTTGATGGTTTCATGTTGTTATCTTGTCTTCTTCGGATGTTTTATGTACCTTTTATATCTTTTTTGGGACTAACTTATTAATTCAGTGCCAAGTGCCAGTTCATGTTTTGTCTGTGTTTTTGACTCTTTTCAGATCTGATTTTGGAACGCAGTCCAAATGGAATAAAAACCCCAAAATGATTTTTACCCGAATGGAAGAAGATCAGGGGGGCTCTGGGCCAAGCCAGGTGGGCTCCAGGGAGCCCACAAGTTCCCACTCTGCCACCAGGGGAGGCGGCGGTGGCAGGGCTTGTGGCCTCCCTGGTCGCCCCCTGACCTAGATCCTTGGCCTATATATTCCCAAAAATTCAGCAAAAAATCAGGGGAGCCTCAAAAATACTTTTCCGCCGCTGCAAGCTTCCGTTTCCGCGAGATCTCATCTGGAGACCCTTCCCGGCACCCTGCCGGAGGGGACTTTGGAGTTGGAGGGCTTCTTCATCATCATCATCGCCGTTGGAAGGTCTTTTGTTGTAGTAGGAAAAAGCATGATGCAAAATGGATGTATTAGGTGACTATAAAGGTGCACTACGGGTATCCTCGAAAGTATCTTTTGGGTTGGTACGAATCGAGATCGGGATTTGTCACTCCGTGTGACGGAGAGGTATCTCTGGGCCCACTTGCTAGAACATCATCATAATGAGCTCAATGTGACTAAGGAGTTAGTCACGGGATGATGTGCTACGGAACAAGTAAAGAGACTTGCCGGCAACAAGATTGAACAAGGTATGGGGATACCGACGATCGAATCTGAGGCAAGTTCTATACCGGTAGACAAAGGGAATTGTATACGGGATTGATTGAATCCTTGACATCGTGGTTCATCTGATGAGATCATCGTGGAATATGCGGGAGCCACCATGGGTTTCCAGACCCCGCTGATGGTTATTGGCCGGAGAGGTGTCTCGGTCATGTCTGCACACCTCCCGAACCTGTAGGGTCTACACACTTAAGGTTTGATGACGCTAGGGTTATAGGGAATTGTTATATGAGGTTACCTATGGTTGTTCGGAGTCCCGGATGAGATACCGGATGTCACGAGGAGCTCCGGAATAGTCCGGAGGTAAAGAATTATATATAGGAAGTGAGGATTTGGTCGCCGGAATTGTTTCGGGCGACACCGGTAATGTACCTGGACCACCGAAAGGGTTTCGGGGGTCCACCGAGAGGGGCCACCATCCCCAAAGGCTAGCATGGGCCAAAAGGTGGAAGGGAACCAGCCCAGAGTGGGCTGGTGCGCCTCCCACCTAGGCCCAAAGCGCCACAAGAGAGGGAAGGGGGGAACCCTAGTGCAGTTGGGCCTAAGGCCCACCTGGGGTGCGCCACCCCCTCTCTCTTGCCCTCGCCGCCACCACCAGCCCTAGATGGGGCTGACGCACCCTTTGGGGTGGGAACCCTAAAGGGGGTGCCCCCTCCCTCTCCCCCTATATATAGTGGAGGTTTTGGCTGATTTGAGACACACGAAATCTCTCTCTCGGCGCAGCCCTGCTTCTCCTCTTTCTCCTCTCTCACGGCGCAGACCTCGTAGCTCCACCGCCATCACGCCGTCGTGATGCTGGAGCTCTCCCTCAACCTCTCCCTCCTCCTTGCTGGATCAAGGCACACGAGATGTCACCGGGTTGTACGTGTGCTGAACGCGGAGGTGCCGTGATTCGGCACATCGATCAGAACCGAGCGCGATCTGAATCGTTGCGAGTACGACTCCAGCGACCGCGTTCATAGTAACGCTTCCGCTTCGCGATCTTCAAAGGTACGAAGATGCTCTACAACCTCTCTCGTTGCTGGTCTATCCATAGATAGATCCTTGTATGGCGTAGGAAAATTTTGAATTTACTACGTTCCCATCAGTGGCATCCGAGCCAAGGTTCTATGCATAGATTCTATGCACGAGTAGAACACAAAAGTTGTGGGCGCTGATTTTGTCAATTGCTTGCCGTTACTAGTCTTACCTTGATTTGGCGGCATCGTGGGATGAAGCGTCCTGGACCGACTTTACACGTACTCTTACGTGAGAATGGTTCCACCGATAGACATGCACCAGTTGCATAAGGTGGCTAGGGGGTGTCTGTCTCTCCCACTTTAGTCGGATCGGATTCGATGAAGAGGGTCCTTATGAAGGGTAAATATCATTGGCATATCAACGTTGTGGCTGTCACGTAGGTAAGAAACGTTCTTGCTAGAAACCCAAATCAGCCACGTAAAACTTGCAACAACAATTAGAGGACGTCTAACTTGTTTTTGCAGGGTATGCTATGTGATGTGATATGGCCAAAAGAATGTGATGTTACATGTGTGATGTATGAGATTGATCATGTTCTTGTAATAGGATTCACGACTTGCATGTCGATAAGTATGACAACCGGCACGAGCCATAGGAGTTGTCTTAATTTATTGTATGATATGCAACGCCATATTGATTACTTTATCGCTAACGGTTAGCTATAGTAGTAGAAGTAATAGATTGGCGTGACGACTTCATGGAGACACAATGATGGAGATCATGATGATGGAGATCATGGTGTCATGCCGGTGACGATGATGATCATGGTGCCCCGAAGATGGAGATTCAAGGAGCAAGATGATAATGGCCATATCATGTAACTATATGATTGCATGTGATGTTTATCATGTTTTACATCTTATTGCTTAGAACGACGGTAGAAAAGATAAGATGATCCCTCATTAAAATTTCGAGATGTGTATTCCCCTAAGTGTGCACCGTTGCGAAGGATCGTTGTCTCGAAGCACCACGTGATGATCGGGTGTGTTAGATTCTAACGTTCACATACAACGGGTGTAAGCCAGTTTACACACGCGAAACACTTAGGTTGACTCGACGAGCCTAGCATGTACAAACATGGCCTCGAATACGGGAGACCGAAAGGTCGAACATGAGTCGTATGGTTGATACGATCAGCATGGAGATGCTCACCATTGATGACTAGTCTGTCTCACATGATGATCGGACACGGGCTAGTCGACGTGGATCGTGTAACACTTGGATGACTAGAGGGATGTCGATCTAAGTGGGAGTTCATCAGGTGAACTTAATTATCAAGAAAATATTCAAACAGGTCTTTGCAAATTATGTTGTAACTTAAGCTATAGATCTACGGTATTTGATACGTTCCTAGAGAAAATATGGTTGAAAGATAGAAGTAGCAATTATGCGGACTCGGTCCGTTAACTGAGGATTGTCCCCATTGCTAAACAGAAGGCTTATGTCCTTAACGCACCACTCGGTGTCCTGAACCCCAAGCATGAACTATGGATGTTGCGAACATCCGACATACATGTTTTTGATAACTACATGATAGTTCAGTGCATGTTGCTTGAACAAGTTAGAATTAAGGCATTAAAGACGTTTCAAACGTCGCAGGACATACGTGATGATCCAAGAGATGAAATTGGGATTTCATGCTCGTGCCCTTGTTCAGACGTATGAGACCTCTGACAAGATTATTTGTCTTCAAAAGTAAAGGAGAAGAGCTCAATCATTGAGCATGTGCTCAGATTGTCTGAGTACTACAATCGCTTGAATTGAGTGGGAGTTGATCTTCCAGATGAGAGAGTGATAGTTCTCCAAAGTCATTGACACGAAGCTACTAGAGCTTTGTGATGAACTATAACATATCAAGGATGTATATGATGATCCTTGAGCTATTCGCGATGTTTGACACCGCGGAAGTAGAAATCGAAAAGGAGCATCAATTGTTGATGGTTTGTGAAACCGCTAGTTTCAAGAAGGGAAAGGGCATGAAGGGATACTTCATTAAACGCAAACCACTTGCTGCTCTACTAAAGAGACCCAAGGTTGAACCCAAACCCGAGACTAAGTGCTTGTGTAATGAGGGGAACAGTCACTGAAGAGGAACTACCCTAGACACTTGGTAGATAAGAAGGATGGCAAAGTCAACAAGAAGAATATTGGATATACATGATATTGGTGTGTACTTTACTAGTACTCCTAGTAGCACCAGGGTATTAGATACCGGTTCGATTGCTAAGTGTTAGCAACTCGAAATGAAAGCTACGGATTAAACGGAGACTAGCTAAAGGCGAGGTGACGATGTGTGTTAGAAGTGTTTCCAAGGTTGATATGATCAAACATCGCACGCTCCCTCTACCATCGAGATTAATGTTAAACCTAAATAATTGTTATCTGGTGTTTGTGTTGAGCATAGACATGATTGGATTATGTTAATGGCAAATACAATTATTCATCTAAATAGAATAATGGTTATTCTGTTTACTTGAATGATACCTTCAATGGTCTTGCACCTAGAATGAATGGTTTATTGAATCTCGATCGTAGTGATGCACATGTTCATAATATTGTTGCCAAAAGATACAAAGTAGTAATGATAGTACCACTTACTTGTGGCACTGCTGCTTGAGTCATATTGGTATAAAATGCATGAAGAAGCTCCATGCTGATGGATCTTTGTACTCACTCATTTTTTGAAACGTTTGAGACATGCAAACCATGCCTGTTGGTATAAACGCATGAAGAAACTCCATGCGGATGGATCATTTGACTCACTTGATTTTTGAATCACTTGAGACATGCAAATCATACCACATGGGCAAGATGACTGAAGATCACTTTTCCAGTGAGATGGAACAAGAATGTAACTTGTTGGAAGTAATACATTTTGATGTGTGCAGTCCGATGAATACTGAGGCACGCAGTGGATATCATTATGTTCATACTTCACAAATGATTTGAGTAGATACTAGTGTATTTACTTGATGAAACACATGTCTGAATTATTGAAAAAGGTTCAAGTAATTTCAGAGTGAAGTTGAAGATCATCCTGACAACAGGATAATATGTCTATGATGTGATCGTGGAGGTAATCATATATATCTGAGTTACGAGTTTGGTAAATTTTTAAGAAAAGGTGAAAATTGTTTCACGTGAATAATGTTTCACAACTCATGCCCCCTGGAACACCATAGTCTGATGGTGTGTCCGTATGTCATAATCGTGCACTTTTAGATATAGTGCATACTATGATATTTCTTATCAAATTACCACTATCGTTTATGGGTTAGGCATTAGACACAACCACATTCACTTTAAATAGGGCACCACTCAATTCCGTTGAGATGACACCGTATGAACTATGGTTTAGAGAAACCTTAACTATCATTTCTTAAGAGTTTGGGGCTGCGATGCTTATGTGAAAGAGTTTCACCTGGATAAGCTCGAACCCAAAGCGGATAAATGCATCTTCATAGGACACCCAAAACAGTTGGGTATACCTCCTATCTCAGATCCGGAAGCAAAAGTGTTTGCTTCTAGAAACGGGTCCTTTCTCGAGGAAAGGTTTCTCTCGAAAGAGTTGAGTGGGAGTGTGGTGGATACTTGATGAGGTTATTGAACCATCACTTCAACCAGTGTATGGCAGGGCGCAGGAAGTTGTTCCTATGGCTCCTACACCAATTGAAGTGGAATCTTATGATGGTAATCATGAAGTTTCAGATCAAGTCACTGCCAAAACCCTCATAGGCGGACAAGGATGCGTACTACTATAGAGTGGTATGATAAACCTGTCTTAGAGGTCATGTTGTTGGACAACAATGAACCTGCGAGATATGGAGAAGAGATGGTGGGACCGGATTCCGACAAATGGCTGGAGGACATGAAATCCGAGAGAGGATCCATGTATGAAAACAAAGTATAGACTTTGGAAGAACCACTTGATGGTCATAAGACTATTAACTGTGAATGGATCTTTAGAAGGAAGACAGACGGTGATGGTGAAAAGTCACCATTAAGAAAGCTCGACTTTTCGCGAAGATGTTTCCGACAAAGTTCAAAGAGTTGACTACGATGAGAATTTCTCACTCGTAGCAATGCTGAAAGTCTGTTGAAATTATGTTAGCAGTTGTTGCATCATTTATGAAATATTGCAGATAGGATGTCAAAATATTGTTTCCTCGACGGTTTCCTTGAGGAAAGGTTGTATGTGATACAACCAGAAGATTTTGTCGATCCTTAAAGGTGCTAACAAGTATGCAAAGCTCCAGCGATCCTTCTATGAACTGGAGAAAGCATCTCGGAGTTGGAATATACACTTTGATGAGGTGATCAAAGTTTTTGGTTCTATACAAAGTTTGTGAGAAACTTATATTTCCAAAAGGTGAGTGGGAGCACTATAGAATTTCTGATGAATATATGTGGTTAACATACTGTTGATCGGAAATAATGTAGAATTTCTGCAAAGCATAAAGGGTTGTTTGAAAGGAGTTTTTTCAAAGGAAAACCTAGATGTAGCTACTTGAGAGTTGAGCATCAAGATCTATAAAGATAGATCAAAGTGCTTAATGGAACTTTCAACGAAATGCATGCCTTGACAAATTTTTGAAGGAGTTCAAAATAGATAAGCAAAGACGGAGTTCTTGGCTATGTTGTAAGCTGTAAATTTGAGTACGACTCAAAGCCCGACCACGGCAGAAGAAAGAGAAAGGACGAATGTCGTCCCCTATGCATCAGCCGTAGGCTCTACAAGTATGTTATGCTGTGTACCGCACCTAAAGCGTGCCTTGCCATGAGTCAGTCGTGGGGTACATGAGTGATCCAGGAATGGATCACTGGACAGCGGTCGAAGTTATCCTTAATATCTAATGGACTAAAGAATTGTTCTCGATTATGGAGGTGATTAAAGAGTTCGTCGTAAAGGAGTTACGTCGATGCAAGCTTTGTCACTAATCCAGAGGACTATGAGTAGTAAACTGGATTCGTATAGTGGAGCAATCATTTGGAATGGTTCCAGATGGGGCGTAGTAGCATCTATAGGATGACGTAGAGATTTGTAAAGCACACACGGATCTAAAAGGTTCAGACCCTTGACTATAAACCTCTCTCACAAGCAAGACATGATCGAACCCCATAACTGTATGGGTGTTCAATTCATTGCAATCACATAGTGATGTGAACTAGATTATTGACTCTAGTGCAAGTGGGAGACTGTTGGAAATATGCCCTAGAGGCAATAATAAAATGGTTATTATCACATTTCCTTGTACATGATAATCGTCTATTGTTCATGCTATAATTGTATTAACAGGAAATAGTAATACATGTGTGGATAAATAGATCACAATGTGTCCCTAGCAAGCCTCTAGTTGGCTAGCTCGTTGATCAATAGATGATCATGGTTTCCTGATCATGGAGATTGGATGTCATTGATAATGGGATCACATCATTAGGAGAATGATGTGATTGAAAAGACCCAATCCTTAGCATAGCACTAGATCGTGTTGTTCGTATGCTAAAGTTTTTCTAATGTCAAGTAGCTTTTCCTTCGACCGTGAGATTGTGCAACTCCCGGATACCGTAGGAGTGCTTTGGGTGTATCAAACGTCACAACGTAACTGGGTGACTATAAAGGTGCACTACGGGTATCTCCGAAAGTATCTGTTGGGTTGGTACGAATCGAGATCGGGATTTGTCACTCCGTGTGACGGAGAGGTATCTCTAGGCCCACTTGGTAGAACATCATCATAATGAGCTCAATGTGACTAAGGAGTTAGTCATGGGATGATGTGCTATGGAATGAGTAAAGAGACTTGCCGGCAACGAGATTGAACAAGGTATGGGGATATCGACGATCGAATCTCGGGCAAGTTCTATACCGGTAGACAAAGGGAATTGTATACGGGATTGATTGAATCCTAGACATCTTGGTTCATCCGATGAGATCATCGTGGAACATGCGGGAGCCACCATGGGTATCCATACCCCGCTGATGGCTATTGGCCGGAGAGGTGTCTCGGTCATGTTTGCATGCCTCCCGAACCCGTAGGGTCTACACACTTAAGGTTCGATGACGCTAGGGTTATAGGGAATTGTTATACGAGGTTACCGATGGTTGTTCGGAGTCCCGGATGAGATCCCGGATGTCACGAGGAGCTCCGGAAAAGAGTTATATATAGGAAGTGAGGATTTGGTCGCCGAAATTGTTTCGGGCGACACCGGTAATGTACCCGGAGCACCGAAAGGGTTTCGGGGATCCACCGGGAGGGGCCACCAGCCCGAAAGTCTAGCATGGGCCAAAAGGTGGAAGGGAACCAGCCCAGAGTGGGCTGGTGCGCATCCAACCTAGGCCCAAGGCGCCACAAGAGAGGGACCGGGGAAACCCTAGTGCAGATGGGTCTAAGGCCCATGTGAGGTGCGCCACCCCCCTCTCTCTTGCCCTGGCCACCACCACCAGCCCTAGATGGCGCTGCCAGACCCTTTGGGGGTGGGAACCCTAAATGGGGCGCCCCCTCCCTCTCCCCCTATATATAGTGGAGGTTTTGGCTGATTTGAGACACACGAAATCTCTATCTCGGCGCAGGCCTGCTTCTCCTCTTTCTCCTCTCCCACGGTGCTTGGCGAAGCCGTGCCGGGAGATGTAACGACTAATACGCGGTCCTTTCCTATTTAGGGGGCGATGCCCCAAAATGGAAAGAAGCGCATCTATGCGTTTTGCAAGCAAGATAAACACATCACATACATAATTAAAGAATGACAAATAGGGAATCGTTTGTCATCTCACATAGATAATATCAGAGTTTACATCCACACATTTATTCAGACAAGGTAGTTCTTCTACAGACTACATAACATAAGAAAAAGGCTATGCTATCCCGCAAGCTTGCCCACGATCACGACCATGCCTCAGTCTTCTGGATAGTTCACGTACAGGCGGTCGTTCTCCTCATCGTACTGCCACGCCAGCTGCGTGCCATCTGGATCTCCTGTGTCGGGCGTACCTATACCTGTTGGGGTGTTGAAGTAATCTGTGAGCCACAGGGACTCGGCAATCTATGACCTTGGTACCGAAACTAGTCAAGTTATTAGGTAAGGAAGGTTCAGTGTTTAGGTTGCAGCATCCTAAGCATTTATGGTGGCTAACTTACGCAGAAAAATTTATTGTTGTGGTGGTCTACGCGAGCGGTCGAAGACTAGGTGATCACTAAGTGATCCTGAACACCTACTTACGTCAAACATAACCCCACTATGTTCCCGATCGAAGAGAGGTCCTCGAAGGGGACAGTCACGGTTATGCACACGGTTGGTAGTTTTATTAGAATTAGTTCAAGTTATCTATTACCGGATGTTAACAAATAATCCATGTTGCCACATAACCGCGGGCACGGCTTTCCGAAAGATTAAACCCTGCAGGGGTGCTCCAACTAGTCCATCACAAACGATCACGGGCCGCAAAGTAATCCTCTATCACAAATCTCGTGATCTTGTCGGATTCCTTAGAGGAAAACCTCAACTCTGGGGAGAACCAAAGCTTCACCGGGATTCCTATACGCAAGATATATCGCTAAGGTAAGACAAGACTAGCAGGACCTCCCGTCGTGTCGACGACCCAGATAAGAGCCGCGTATCTCAGTCCCAGGACACGACAGATGAGCTACGCGCATGATGGCCTCATAGAAATCACTCAAGTTGCCCTGAGTTGGCCCCGCACAGTGCTCTGGTTTGGACCAACACTCATGAGGAGCACTGGCCCGGGTTGTTGATTAATTCCTCGGCGTAGCTATTCCCTATGCAATTATTATTAGGTGATTAGAAAATTAAAAACCAATATCGGGTCCTGCCGGACAAGTCTTAACACTACACGATTTATCAAGGGGGTCCCCATAACAACCCCAAACGTGTTAGGAGCGATCAATTATGGAATCCAACACCGATATCCGGAGACTAAGGCGGCAATAACGGAACAAAACACCCGGCAAAAGGCTAGGCCTCTCGTCATTTACCAAGTATATAGGTGCATTAATTTAATAACAGAATTTAAACATAATGATATCAAAACTCATGTTATCACATGAGACAGCTGGCACCTGCAATTAGCAACGCTAACATTAGAAGTTGAGCAAGCCTACTTACCATTCAATATTAGCTAGGAGGGGAAAGTGTTTGGGTTTCATGGCAATATCAGGAGGCAATTATATCAGTGGTAGGAAGCGAGCATATGACGAAGAAAACGTGAATCTAAGCATAACAAAGCTAGAGACGGTATCAAGGTCACGGTCATCTTGCCTGTGATGTCCTCAGCTTGGAACTGCTCTTGTTCGTCCTGCACGTACTCTCCCGAATCCACGTACTCGCTCTCTGATCCTGGTGCTACCGAATATAAAAATAACATCCAATGAACAACAACACAACATGATGCAACATACACATGATGCATGGGATGAGAATGAACATGCATCTCTATTCTAGTCACTTGCATATGCATGAGAAGAAAAGACAAACTTCTGGACATAACTTCACTCTAAGATATCTTGACATGCATGAAGATGACATGAACAGGTGCATCACGTGAAAACGATGCAAAAACATATAAGGTACGTTGAGAACGGAGCTACCGATCAACCGGAAACTATGAAACAAGATATGGAGTCCTACGGTTCAATCTACCACAAGCACTCTCCAATGGCATACTACTGGTATTCCCAGGTTGCCACATGACCAAACAAACAAGTATAGGTGGGGTGGTGCAAAGAAACTCACCACACCACCAACTATGCACTCACAAGCTTCAAAACAACAAAACTATGCATTATGTCCTAAACAGCAACGTAGAAGTTTGAGAGCAACATGCAAAGCACCTACAGCCACCCAAATGTGCCAAACAAGATATGTCGCAGAAGCTATTCAAAATCTCTACAAGCATGAGCAAGAAGATAATACAAAGGAGTTACACACAGAAAGATCTACAGGTGCTAACTTGGACAAAAATAACAGATTTCAGGGACTTAGTGAAAATCTCAGATTCTCACCAGTTGTTTATGCTCTGAAGCATTTTGACAGCCCCCAAAACAATATCTACAGGAAGTGAAAGTGCATGAAAATTGACAGATATCTAGACAAACAAAAAAGCTCCAACTCTCTACTTGATTGCAAGGGCTGGTTCCCAACACATGAACTTTTGCAACCACAACTACAAGGGAAGAAAATAAGAGCAGTTTCTCAGACTTAGTGAAAATCACAGATTTTCACTAAGCTGACAATTTCAGCCATATGCCTACTTTGACAATACACAACTTTCACATACAAACTCCTTAGCATGAAACAAAACCACCATGTTGTAGAGGGGTTCACCCACTACTGCCACATCAAGGAATCATCTTCTTAGGCTCATCACACCACATGGCACCAAGCTCTAAACAAAGCATCAAACAGAAAAATGACTTTTCCAAAAAAAAGTGTTCCAAAGTGGAATCTGATTCCACCAATGGATTCGTGGGAAGATTCTACCCCAAAAACATATATAATACCTAGGTATTTGCATAGAACAAATAGGCACAAAGTTGAAAGGAAAAACTACATGGAATCACATAGATGCAAATAGTGACATATCACATGTATTACTCACTAGTTCACCACCTACACATGCACTTGCACACACTCACAACTCCAATGGTGAACATGGGGGATAGTCCTCATGGTCATGTGCCTTAGCACACCACCACACACACACATACATCAAGCATACACAAGTGCTCATGCACACACACCTACACATGCTAGTCTCCAAACACACACATGTTCACTAGCACTAGCACACACACATACATGTTTACACACAAGTGCTCACCAAGGCAAAACCATGACTTGGGCATGTGGGTGTCACACACACACATGCACACACACACACATACAAGCACACACCATATATAGGTAAGTTGCACCACATGATCACCTACACACACACACTAACTAAGCAAGGGGAAAACCTACTGGTTTAAATATCTTAGGCAACAAAATATTGCTGCCCAAGCAAATAACAAGCCAACAAACTAATTTGCAAAAGAAAAAAAATAACAAAACAAAAGGGGGTAGCTTGGGGATCGAAATCCAAACCTACTGGCCACAACAACTAGACTACACCACTGCGCTACTGCTCATGAGCTCGACAGAACAGAGGAGGTAAACAGGATATGCTCTCCTCTTTGCTGCTACTGTGCCACAAAATAAACACAAAAAAGGGGGGCGCGCTGCGGGCTTCGAACCCACGACCTACCGATAAGCAAAACCCACTGCTACCGCTGCGTTGTGCTATTGAATGTTAACAGAGAGGAGGGCTCTGCTCTTTTGAGCAACCCCCTCTGGATCTGCCATAGCCCGATGGTGCCCGGAACAGGGGAAGGACACCGCCGGCGATACACTACAAATTGAACACGGGCTCGTTGCTGGAAGGGAGAGGGGACTCTCAGGAACCCATTCCACCACTAAACGCGCGAAGGGATCACCTACAACTACAGCATCAACATGCACAGCGGCGCTGGCGACAGAGAGAAGCTACGGTGGCGCTGCTACGGCTCTACTCGCGATCTGCCAACACGGGAAGGGGGAGGACTGCATCTGCTCACACTGGCCGAGGAGGACACGCCTGTCGGAGAGGAAGCAGGGGACGTCGTGGAAGAATTCGATGCAGAATTGGTCGTCGGAGTGGAAGGGGGTTGACGAGGAAGTAGTGGAAGCAGGGGCGATCGGCGACGATTAGCTACGGGAACGAACACCCCTGAGGTCCCGCGTGCTCCTGGAACGCTTGGAGAGGAAGGAGGTGTACGGCAGTGACGACGACGAGCTCTTCACGGATCGGCCATGGCGGAGGAGGAGCTCGTCTACCTGCTGTCGACGATGGAGAGGGAGGAGGAAGATGGGAAAGGAGGTGGCGGCGCTACGAAGGAACCCTAGCACACTGCCCGGACGCCAAGGGTTAAATAGGGGGGCGAGGGAGGCCGCCTCGACGTCCATGAACGACGGCATCGACTCTTTGTCTCGTGCTCTCTCTGACGAACTGACGGAAAGGTGCGGGAGGAAGGAGACAGCGTCTACAGGAGAGGGAAGGGAGTGGGCTGCGCGCGAGGAGGGGCTACTGGGCCAGCGAGGATGAGGAGGCCCACTCGGAGGCGCCAGGTAAGAAAGGAAAAACCCAGTGGGGTTTTTCTATTTAAAAACAAAACAAAGACAAATATAAATACACAGGCAACACTGTTGACCCTAAAATAAAACAAAAATGCCCCTGGTCATAAGGGAATTATGACCCAATAAAATAAAACGAAAAGAAGATTTTGGAGCATTTAAATATTTACTAAACAGAATTAAATGACCTGTTTTGTGAATATCTACCCCTCTCAAACAAAGATTCAAAACATATTAAACCTAGCACCACATCCACCACAAAACACTCTAAATGAACTACATTTTTTAACCAGGGTTAGAGCAAGTAAAACTGGAGCTTGAGAAAATAGAGAAGGGGGGGGTTGAAACCTATTTGAAAACTAACATAGTTGAAACCCACTTTCAAATGCACCACTCCAACATCACATAGCACAACCACATTCATGGACCCACAATAACAACAAACACAATGAAGGCATGGATGAATGGATGCATGAATGCAAAGGGGAGACAAGGTAATATCACATGAAATAACACATGCATATATATCACAAGGCAATAACATCATGGACCCACACATGAAGGTTCCAAATATGGCAAGTTAAACTCTGGGGCATTACAAACTCTCCCACACTACAAAAAGATCTCGTCCCGAGATCTAGGACTGAAAGAACTCTAGGAATTCGGAACGGAGGTGATCCTCGCGTTCCCAAGTGATCTCTTTATCGGAATGGTGTGACCATTGCACCTTGAGAAATTTGATTGACTTGTTGCGGGTCTTGCGCTCAGTCGCCTCGAGAACCGCACTAAGTCCTTTCACGAGGACATCTATCGTGACAAAACCACGACACATGGCGCCCACCGTGGGGCCTACGCACGGTGGAGTTGAGTTCTCAAAGGGAGCCCTACCAGGATCAGGGAGCTACGCGGCTGGGCTAATGACTCGGAGCCTCCGAGGAAAGTACTACATCGACAACTTGCTGTGGGGGTCCGAGGCCGATTCAATCGAATCCGGCTATAGAGTTCCCTTCGGCAAGGTCAACATCTTCATCGGCATGGTTGGAGCACCCGTGCCTGGGCCGGACACCTCCACCGACATCATCGAGCCGACCAGGTATATCCGTCCCGTTGTGATGCCAAACCTGACACGCCCGGTCTTCGTTGGCTTCACGCAGGGCTGTGATGAACCAGAGCGATCGACGACTCAGGAGACTACGCCGGTCAACACGGACGACGAGTCATCCATGGGTGACACAGATTCGATTCAGTCTCTGCAGGGGGGTTGCCTCAGAGATCTGTCGCTGGCAATGGATCCCGAGGTCCTCGATCGGACCCGTCGTCAAATCGCTGTATACATGGCTGGGGCGACTCAGTCCCAACAAAACCCTGCAGACAACGACGGGGCTGGCGAAACATCCAAGAGCCCAGCTGCGATCTTGGTGGACTTATCGACGGAGATAACAAGGATCATGGCGACCCCTGTAACGGCGGATAACCAGGGCACGATAAACGCCGAGTTGGCAAAGCTACGAGATGAGATGGCGAAGGCTTAGCAAGATGCTGAGGCAGAAGCCGCCAGGATTGAGACCCGGCAAGCTCATATCACCGCCGAGACAGCCTGCTTGAATACCGAAAACTGGCGACTCGAAAGATATCAGCACGCGTCCGACGCCGTTCATCAGAGGAGGCACCAGGGACGTTTACCCCATGATCTGAACCCTACCCGCCTCTTCGACACTCCACGCACCCCCGGGGCAGGAACCATTCCACGAGGAGGGCCGGCTCAGCCACCAAACCCGCCGCCTCAGCCAACAGTTGATCATGTTCCCTGTTTCCAGACGCCTCAGGGTCACTTTTCCAACCCCGTGGACAACGTGCTCGCCGCAGCTCGCCATTTGGAATCCCTTCCGGTTTATGGCAACACTCCGGCTGAAATAGAAGCAAGAAACGCCATTGAGATGTTGAAGACGGTGGTGGTTCAAAATGCACAATTCTCACACAGCCTCGATCGGCTACACTCCACCCCCCAGGTGAGCCGCACCAGAAGCCGGCCAGAGGACCAACCCGCCATAACCAGCGGACCGCGACACCTTCCTCGGGTTAACCCGCCTGACCATCGGGACCCGCCTGGCCGGGACTGCGAGGACATTCAAACCAGCCCAGCGCCGCTTATCGGAGGCGGCACGCAAGTAGGGGTGCCATGCTTGGCCCCCGCCCTTCGCAATGAGCGGATGCCGAAAGATTTTAAGGCACCAAGGAAGGTGCCCAATTACACCCCGGACCTTGAGCCGGCGTCATGGGTTGAGAGTTATTAAATTGCAATGGACATGCTCGATGTAAGTGAAGCGGTCTGTGCCAGGTACTTTACAATGATGCTCGAAGGGACGGCGCGCACTTGGTTGAAGAACCTGCCACCCAACTCTATCCAGACTTGGGCTGAACTGAAAGAGCGTTTCGTCAAAAACTTCCAAGGAACTTGCAAACTCCCGATGACGATAGTCGACTTACAGCACTGCGTTTAGCGCCCCGACGAGTCGTCCCACCACTGGACGCAGCGGGTTGCAGAAATCATCCACTCGTCAGATGGTATCACGACGGCTTGGGCTGTGTTGATCTTGGAGCAAAACTGCCACTATGAGCCCTTGGTCGAGAAGCTGGGGCGACTCAAGTGCAAGGTCCAGGATATGGGCGAATTGATGGACACCCTCACTCGGTACACCGAGGCGGACGATACTAAAGATCCAGGAGAGGACGGCAGCAAAGCCAACTCGCCGAGGAAAGGCGAGTCATCCAAAAATCACTCCCGATTTTAGGGACGCGCCCACCATAATCGTGGAGGAAATGGAAAAAGAAGACAGTAGGAAGGGTCCACGTACTTTGTCGCCAATACCAGTGCCAATAATGGCAACCAGTGCCAGAAGAAGAGGGGTTACATCAACAAGAAGCCGCACAACTATAACGAGAGACTTAAGGGCCCTTGCCCACACCATGCCATGGCGGATGGACCGGCGACTCACTCTTGGGAAGACTGTTACGTAATGCAGGAATTTCGGGCAAAGGCAATCAAAAAGGGTCAAACCGGTGACCAGGGCCAACGGTAGGAACAGTTTGGTGCGCCTAATCAACGTCAGAACCCGTTCGGTGTCTTTCCCCAACCAGGGGCCCAGGGCGGCTCGCAACCAAGCAGTGGCAGTATCCGGTGCATAACCAATAGCGGTATAACCCGCCCGGAGTGTTTCAATAGCCACCCCCGCAGGGGGCTCCGCAGGGGCAGGATGATCATGGCGGTTTCCGCAGCAATCCCAAACAATTAAGCAGCGGGCAATACCACGTATTCACCACCAGTGCATGTAAGCGAGATAAGAAGGTGAAGCACCGAACGTATAGTGTATCTGAGCTGGCACTCCCCAGATACCTCCACTGGACCGAGCAGACAATCTCGTGGAGTAGGGAGGATCACCCGCCCATAATTGACAACCCCGGCGACTTAGCATTGGTCATGGCCCCCCAAGTCGGAGGATATACCCTATCGAAGGTGCTTATGGATGGTGGCAGCAGCATCAACATATTATATTTCGACACCTTTCAAAGGATGAACCTATTAGAGAAATACTTAATGCCATCATCCACAGTATTCCACGGTATCGTCCCGGGTAAGTCGGCGTACCCAATTGGGTGGGTCAAACTCACTATGGCTTTTGGTACAGCATCGAACCACATGAGCTAGTCACTTATATTTGAGGTGGTCAAGCTCAAGAGCCCTTATCACGTGTTGTTTGGGCGACCGGCTTACGCCCGTTTCATGGCTCGCCCCTGCTATGTTTACCTTAAACTCAAGATACCTGGCCCTAAGGGCCCATCACGGTCGATGGTGACAGGAGGATAGCAAGGGAGTGTGAAGAAGGAGATGTGGCTTACGCAGAAATTGCTTGTGCTGCAGAAGAACTCAAGTATCACCAAGCCAATGTTGATCCGGCAGATATGTCGCCCCTCAAGAAGCCAACAACAGATGTTGAGCCGCCCCTCAAGTTCAAACCGACGGATGACACTAAGATGGTGGACTTCGTTCCTGGCGACTCATCCAAGCAGTTTACTATCGGGCGGGTCTGGATCCCAAATAGGAAAGTGCGCTCATCGAATTCATCCGTGCGAGTCGGTACATCTTCGCATGGAAACCTTCTGACATGCCTGGTGTACCGAGAGAATTCGCTGAGCACTATCTTAATGTTGACCCTAAAGCAAAGCCGATTCAGCAATATCTTCGCAGGTTCAATGAGGAGCGACACAAGGCAATCGGGGAAGAAGTCCCCCGTCTTTTGGCCGCCGGATTCATCGTAGAGGTCTTCCACCCCAAGTGGTTGGCTAACCCGGTCCTGGTGCTCAAAAAGAACGGCACTTTCCGCATGTGCATCGACTACACCGACCTCAACAGAGCTTGTCCAAAGGACCCTTTCGCCCTTCCCTGGATTGATCAAATCATTGATTCGGTGGCGAGCTACGAGCGTTTGTGTTTCTTGGACGCCTATTCCAGATATCACCAAATCAAGATGGTTGTGGAAGATCACGAGAAGACCGCCTTCATAACCCCATTTGGAGATTTTTGCTATGTGTCCATGCCGTCCGGGCTCAAGAGCGTCGGGGCGACTTACCAGCGCTGCATCCAAAATTGTCTCCGTGGCCAAATCGGACACAACGTCCATGCTTACGTTGATGACGTTGTGGTTAAAACTCGTAAGAAGGAGACGCTCTTGGAGGATCTCAAGGAAACTTTTGACAATCTGCGGGTGTATCAAATGAAGCTTAATCCCACCAAATTTGTTTTTGGCGTTCCCGCGGGAAAGTTGTTGGGTTTCTTGGTGTCCGAACGCGGCATTGAGACCAACCCGGACAAAATTGAGGCAATAACTTTGCTTGGGAAACCAGCGAATATCAACCAAGTTCAACGCATGGCGGGTCGTATCGCGGCTTTAAGTCGCTTTATAAGCCGCCTGGGGGAGAAAGCTATTCACCTCTATCAGTTGCTTAAGAAAGCTGACCGTTTTGTTTGGACAGACGAGGCTAATGAAGCTTTTGAAGCCCTGAAGCGACAGTTGGTTAACCCGCCAGTTTTGGCCGCCCCGACTGAAAAGGAGCCTATGCTTCTATACATCATGGCGAACTCCAAGGCGGTGAGCGTGGCAGTTGCTGTCGAACGGAAGGAAGAAGGAAAGGAATATCCGGTACAACGCACAGTGTACTTCATTAGCGAGGTGCTAACCCTCTCCAAACAACGTTACCCGCACTGGCAGAAGTTGGTTTACGGGGGTTTTATGGCGAATCGGAAGCTCAAACACTACTTCCAAGAGCATCCTATCATGGTGGTTAGCTCCGCCCCTCTTGGGGACATCATCCAGAACCGAGAAGCAACGGGGCGAATCGCCAAATGGGCGATTGAGCTTGGGCCGCACCACGTACGGTACACACCTCGCACGGCCATCAAGTCCCGGGCATTGGTCGACTTCATCAATGATTGGACCGAATTGCAAATTCCAGAAGACAGGCCTGACCTCACGTACTGCCACTGGACTATTTATTTTGATGGGTCTAGGCAATTGGAAGGCTCGGGGGCTGGCGTGGTGTTGATTTCACCCCACAGAGACAAGTTCTGTTATGTTCTCCAACTCATGTTCCCGTGCACCAACAACGCTGCAGAGTATGAAGCTTTGCTTCATGGTTTGCGACTCGCCAAGGAGATGAACCTCACGTGCGTCAGATGTCTTGGCGATTCTGATCTAGTGGCTCAACAAGTTTCAGGTACATGGGATTCCCGGGACCCCTTGATGGTGGCTTACAGAAGGGTCGTGTCTGATGTGACGGGTCATTTCCATGGCTACCAACTTGATCATATCGACCGGCGACTTAACGAAGCAGCTGATGCCCTCTCACGCCTCGGCTCACAACGTAAGCCGGTCCCCCCTAATGTTTTTCTGGACATTTTGCATAATCCTTCCGTGAGCTTGCCTTCAGAAGAGGAGTTGGCGATACCAGATCCTGAGTCCCAGCTGATGGCGGTTCTCCGTGTTACGCCGGATTGGGCTCTTCCTTATTTGGCATACCTTACACGAGGCGAGTTGCCTTCGGATGAGGTATTGGCTCGCCAAATCGTCCGTCGGAGCAAGTCCATGGTCATCATCAACGGCGAATTATATAAGCGAAGTACCTCTGGGGTATTTCAAAGATGCGTTTCTTCCAATGAAGGGTGCGTAATTCTAAACGAGATCCATGCCGGAGATTGTGGGCATCACGCCGGGTCACGTTCCCTAGTCTCAAAGGCGTTCCGACATGGATTCTTTTGGTTGACGGCTCATGCGGACGCGGAAGAGATAGTTCATCGATGTGATGGCTGTCAACGTTATGGCCGACAGGCCCATGTGCCGGCTCAGGAGCTAACGATGATCCCTATCACTTGGCCCTTCGTAGTGTGGGGGTTAGATATGGTTGGCCCCTTTAAGATGTCATCCAACAAAAAAACTCATCTCTTGGTGGCGGTTGATAAATTCACCAAGTGGGTCGAAGCAGAACCTGTCGGCAGTTGTGATGCAGAAACGGCCGTCAAATTCTTGAAAAAGTTGATCTTCCGGTTTGGATACCCACACAGTATTATCACTGATAATGGTACCAATTTATCACAAGGAGCGATGCAGGAGTTTTGCCACCGTGAGCACATCCGGCTTGATGTATTTGCAGTCGGTCATCCACAATCTAATGGGCAGGCGGAATGGGCGAATCAGGAAGTACAGCGGGGAATCAAGCCCCGACTTATGGTTCCCTTGGAGCGCACCCCGGGGTGTTGGGTTGAGAAGTTGCCTTCAGTATTATGGAGCATCCGAACCACCCCAAACCGTTCTACGGGTTTTACTCCCTTCTTCCTGGTGTACGGAGCAGAAGCCGTTCTTCCCACTGACATTAGGCATGACTCGCCCAGAGTCGCTGCTTATGTGGAACAGGACAACGAGTTGGCACGTCAGGATTCTTTGGATGCTTTGGACGAAGCACGCGATCTGGCTTCCTCCCGATTGGCTATTTATCAGCAGGACTTGCGGCGTTATCATAGCCGCCGGGTCAAGAGACGAGCTTTTCAGGAGGGCGACTTAGTGCTCCGTTTGATCCAAGATCGCACTGGCATGCATAAGTTGTCACCACCATGGGAAGGACCGTTCGTCGTTAGCAAAAACCTTCGCAACGGGTCATACCATCTGGTGGATCTTCGGCCTGGTCGGCCAACCATGGAGGCTGAGTCAACTCTCCCCTGGAACATAGCCCATTTGCGGCCTTATTACACTTGAGCTATTGGCTCTGTTTTTTCTTCTCTCATCTTTTGAAAATTGTAAGCCTTCCATTTATATAAAACAATAAAGTTGATGCCCACGAATTCTGGGTCTTTCCTGCCGCTTCATCTTATTGAAAGCATGGATCTTTATTGCTCTTCGACAAGTCGCCCAAGCATGGACGCTATCCATACCAGAGAGCATAAGTCGCCATGCTGCACTTATTACAACACTGGGTATCGATAAGCCAAAGAGGATCAAGTCGCTACAAGCGCGCGTTTCAAACATGGGCGCCTTATATGTTTCTGGGGATTAGGCCGGCTTACTTGGGGGCTATTAGCTCCCAAGTCATTTTGTGGTAAGAGCGTATATGCTTCTACAATCCTATGACCGGTCTTTCCCCTAATCATAGGTCACTTGGGGGCTTCCTCTCACTGAGATCAGCCTTACTACCCATTTGGCTAGCGAAAAATTACCGCATTACAAATGGTTATACTGGACTGTGTGTTGGCCGAATCGCCATATGGACCCATGAACTCTTGGCGAGTTACTCCGCTCTATGGACCCTGAACTCGCCTTGGTTAAAACATGCATGGTACCAGCTAGCGCCCCACATGGAGAATAGAGAAACCATTGGTTCATTGAACCTGCTTCACTGAAGCTTGACTTGTGCCTGATCAGTCGGTCTAAATACTTGAGCTTTTTTACACAAAAAAGCCTCCCTCGGTAGCACTTGAGTTTATCTAACTCGTCCTATCCTGTTGCGACTTGAACGAGCTGACAAAATTCTTACTTTCACCTTCCTGGCACTGCCACGAGGTTTCACAATTTTATATGACTCGCCGGATCTTTTTGAACCAGGCTCTTCTGCATATAATTCGCCAGAATACCTTGAGTTGGTTATTATTTATTATCCATTACTCATTGAGATGGTTTGATGTATGTTTTTTAGCCCAACAGGTTGATGATCAAAATCTCTACTGACATGGTGGGTCAAGCGTCATAAGGCGCCCCAAGGACGACACAAGGTTTTTAAAGATAACATAAAGGGATTGTTTTCTACAATAACCTATTACATGGCTCGGATGGCCAATTCAGTAAACATCTATTCTGCTGGTGCCTCCGGGTCAGCTTGCCGTGAGCTCTGGCCGACTTCAAGTTGTAAGTCGCCCAGCACCCAATTGCACTTGGATAGAGCAGCAAATTTGTCTTCATCATTCAAGAATGCCGAGAGATCCGCCTCCAAATCAAAAGGGTTCTTGGGCCGACGAGGAGTCAAGCTGGTTGTCACAAAGGTTGGCGGGTTTACTTTCTTATTCTTGTCATCATAAGCAGCTTGGTACTTTGACAAATCCAAGATTGCTGCTAGCTGAGTCGCCGCCGAGCGTGAATGTTTGACAACACGCTGGTAATTGTCTTGAGTAAATTCTGACTCGTTGTCCTTGAGCTGTGGAAAGCCTGTTGCTACTTCTTCGGGTTTCAGTTCGGGAGCATATGCTAAACACCGACTCAACATAGTCAGCACCCCTTTCCGGGCGGCTGATCGGGTTAGCTCACCTATCTGAGGCGGAAGGGTAGATAAGCAGCCAAGCATCTTTTTGATTGATGTTATGGGTTCCTTGGCGCCCATCACTGCCTTCACGGTCAGCACGCTTCCAGTATACAGTTGCTCCGTCAATGTGTAAATCGCCTTTAACCTCAAGATACAATCGTCCTGAAGATTGGCGGCTCTCGCACCTGTATAAAGGACAATAATGGTTAGTACTTTTTCACACTAAGTTTTTCGTTTTCAAGGTACAAGATCGGGGATTCCTTCTTACCAAAGATAGCTTGTGCCCTGTTGGAGATATGTTGCTTTAAGCCGGCCAGCTCTTGCTGCATGGCTTCCAGTTTTGTTTCAGCTTTTTCCGCTCGCTTTAGCGTGGCGGCTTGATCAACTTGAGCCTTTTTGTTGGCGGCCTTCATCTTTTCCATCTCAGCTAAGATCACCTGATATTTTTCTTCCGCTTTAGCCCGCGCGTCTTGCTGGTCGGCTAAACTTTTCTTTAAGTCGCCCAACGTCGACTCAGCTTGGGCGAGAGATTCCTGTCAAACATATTATCAAGGGACAAGTCTCAGAATTATTGCAAGCAACACCCCTGACACTTGGGGGCTAATGTATAATTTTTTAGACAAAATTATACTACATCAAGACCCGGCTCATCTTTCAAAAGATGACCCGGCCCTTGGGGGTTACAGGTCGAAAGTTTTTCTAACATTAAGACCCGTCTCATCTTTCAAAAGACGACCCGGCCCTTGGGGGTTACAGGTCAAAAGTTTTTCTAACATTAAGACCCGGCTCATCTTTCAAAAGATGACCCAGCCCTTGGGGGTTACAGGTCGGAAGTTTTTCTAACATTAAGACCCGGCTCATGTTTCAAAAGATGACCCGACCCTTGGGGGTTACAGGTCAAAAGTTTTCCAATATAAAGACCCGGTTCATCTTTCAAAAGATGACCCGGCCCTTGGGGGCTAGTGGAGAGGGTATGCATTAAGGCGTACCTCATGTTTATTCTTCATCATAAGGAGCACATTCATCTCCATTTCATAACTTGTTTCCAGGCGACTTGCGAAGCCGAAGCAGAGCTCTTTAAATTCAAGATTCTCATACTCAGAAAATTTGGCATTGGAAATTTCATGACCGGTATAAGGCTGGCATGATGTTGATACATGCTTCGATAAGACTGCCGAAGCCGGCTTAGAGAAGCCCGTACCAGTGATGATTACAACATCCGGATCTTCAGCCGTTTTCAACGGACTTGGCGGGTTGGGCGTTTCCGTGCCTTCCTTGGGAGAACTTGGGAGGCCCGTCTGGTCATCAGGTTTATCCTCTGCTGGGTTAGCATGAGCCAGCGCTGGTTTTTCTTTAGGCTCTGGAGCTGGAGTGGAAGTCGATCCGCCAGTTTTCCTCTTCTTTGCTTGTGCTCTAAAAAGAGAAAGGGTTATGCTTAAAAGCAAGCATCATCATCATGAGGACAAATGTAAGTATTATAAGGACCTACCCTTGAATGCGAATCATGGGCGGAAGAGCAGACATCACTGAGTCGCCCGACGAAGGGGGAGAATTCTGCAAAAGTAATATCTCAAAATATGAGCAAGTTACAAGTATGATCCAAAAGAAAAGAAAGGGGGGTGTTGCTAAAAGATACCTCATTCTGCCATTTCTTGGTAGGAGTATTCGTTGGTAACCCGGACACCAAATCTCCTGAGAGGCTCCGAGTCTTCCGATAAGAAGCGTGTTGCGCCTTCTTCAAAAGGAAATTAGGATCCAGACAAGCATTCGGGTGAGACATGGGAACTTTCCCACAAACCCGCCTGGCCGGTGATACGTCTCAAACGTATCTATAATTTTTGATGGTTTCACGCTGTTATCTTATCTTCTTTGGTTGTTTTATGTACATTTTATATCTTTTTTGGGACTAACTTACTGATTCAGAGCCAAGTGCCAGTTCCTGTTTTTTCCGTGTTTTTGACTCTTTTCATATCTGATTTTGGAACGGAGTCCAAACGGAAAAAAACCCCGAAATGATTTTTTTCCCGAAGGGAAGAAGATCAGGGGGGCCTTTAGGCCAAGCCAGGTGGGCTCCAGGGAGCCCACAAGCCCCTAGTCCGCCACCAGGGGGGAGGCGGCGGTGGGTAGGCTTGTGGCCTCCCTGGCCACCCCGTCACCTAGATCTTTGGCCTATAAATTCCCAAATATTCCGCAAAAAATCGGGGGAGCCTCGAAAATACTTTTCCGCCGCCGCAAGCTTCCTTTTCCGCGAGATCTCATCTGGAGACCCTTCCCGGCACCCTGCCGGAGGGGGCTTTGGAGTTGGAGGGTTCTTCATCATCATCATCGCCCCTCCAATGACTCGTGAGTAGTTCACTTCAGACCTATGGGTCCGTAGATAGTAGCTAGATGGCTTCTTCTCTCTCTTGGATCTTCCATACAAAGTTCTCCATGATCTTCATGGAGATCTATCTGGTGTAATCTTCTTTGGCGGTGTGTTTGTCGAGATCCCGTGAATTGTGGATTTGTGATCAGATTATCTATGATATATATTTGAGTCTTTGCTGATTTCTTATATGCATGATTTGATATCCTTGTAAGTCTCTCCGAGTCTTGGGTTTTGTTTGGCCAACTAGATCTATGATTCTTGCAATGGGATAAGTGCTTGGTTTTGGGTTCTTCCATGTGGTGACCTTTCCCAGTGATAGTAGGGGCAGCAAGGCACACATCAAGTAGTTACCATCAAGGGTAAAAAGATGGGGGTCTTATCATTGGTTTGAGATTATCCCTCTACATCATGTCATCTTTCCCAAGGCGTTACTCTCCCGTAAGGTCTGACCCTCGTATCACGTAGATTTCCTGTGTTTTCGTTTCGAGCCTGCTTTCTGCCGCAGATTTAGAGCAAGATGTTGTCTCAAGAATCTATGGGGGAGAACAATCTCCCTCAAGTCTATGGAGAAGTAAATGCTGATCTGAAAAGGATGGAGGTCATGGAGGCTAAGGAAAGGCAGCCTAAAGAAACCAAGGGCAGAACTAAGGAGAGGAATCACGCGTCGGACGAAGCACAATCTGTGTTCAACAAAGAAGAAGTTGAAGAAGTGGATTTCCTCCAACCCTACCTCCACCTATTGTATCCATCCTTGATTGAACTCTTGAGGTTTTGTGAAACAACTCGTGCTCGCAATACTTATCTCACTCGTGAAGTTGTTTTGCTGGAGAAACATGTCACAGATCACCAAGGTATAAATCAAAGATTGATGGCCCTCTTGGAATCAAAGGACAAAACAACTCCACCACCATCACCTCCAAAGGTCGACAACTGAGCATGGGTATGGGCAATCCCCTTGGCTTGTGCCAAGCTCGGGGGAGTTGCCCCGGTATCGTATCACCATCACATCTTTTGCCTTTACCTTTGTTTTAGTTTGTTCCTTTTCAGTTTTCTGTTTCTCTAGTAGAATAAAGGTCTTAGTGTTTTATGCTTGAGTTTTGTTTTGTGTCACCCATGATGTATTCGAGCTCGTGAGCCATATAATAAAGAGTGTCTTAGTTGAGGGCTTTGCCTCTTTCCATGATCAAGAGAATGAGAAAAGAACAAAAGCATGCAAGATCATGTAATGATCTTATGGGAAGTGATGGCTTCACATATAAAAAGAATGTTGATTGAAACTTGTTGAGGGTAGACAAACGTAGACCGTGGTCATTGTTGCAATTAATACGAAGTGATAAAGAAGGAGAGGTTCACATATAAATACATCATCTTTGACACCATCTATGATTGTGAACACTCACCAAACTATTGCATGCTTAGAAGTAGATGTTGGACAAGGAAGATAATATAATGAATTGTGTTTGCTTGGTTCCGAACAATGTTATATGACTAGAGATCCCTTAGCATGTGACGATTTCTTCCACCTCATATTAGCCAAAACTCCCGCACTAAGTAGAGATACTACTTGTGCATCCATAAACCTTCAACCCAGTTTTGCCATGAGAGTCTACCATACCTACCTATGGATTGAATAAGATCGCTCAAGTAAGTTGTCATCGGTGCAAGCAATAAAAATTGCTCTCTAATATGTATGATCTATTAGTGTGTGGAAAATAAGCTTTGTACGAACCTGTGATGAGGAAGACATAAAAGTGACAGACTGCATAATAAAGTTCTTTATCACAGGAGGCAATATAAAGTGACGTTCCTCCACGCTTAGAGGACACGCATCCAAACCTCAAAAGCGCATGACAACCTCTGCTTCCCTCTACGAAGGGCCTATCTTGTACCTTTACTTTTTGCCCTTGAAAGAGTCATGGTGATCTTCACCAATTCCTTATTTCGCCTTTATCTTGGCTAATGTCATATGCTTCAGAAAGATCTTTATTCATATGTCAACTTGGAAGTAAGTATTCATGAATAATTATTGTTGACATTACCCTTGAGGTAAGCAGTTGGCAGGCGAAACTATAAGCCCCTATCTTTCTCTGTGTCCAGCTGAAACTTTGATCTCATGAGTACCACGTGAGTTGTAGCAATTGTAGAGAACGAAAAGATGATTGAATATGTGGATTGCTTTACAAGCTCTTATTTGACTCTTTCTGATGTTGTGACAAATTGCAATTGCTTCAATGACTAAAGGCTATCGGTTGTTACTTCTCGGTAAAGTTCTTGATCCATACTTTACTTTGTGAAGGAATTGTCACTTTAGCATGAGAGATTATATGTTGGTATTGTTGTTCTAATCATGATAATGATGCCTGCATGTTCGTATCTTGTTTTGTCGACACCTCTCTCCCTAAAAATTTGGGCATGTTTATTGATCTAGGCTTTCGCTTGAGGACAAGCGAGGTCTAAGCTTGGGGGAGTTGATAAGTCCATTTTGCATCATGCTTTCATGTTGATAGTTATCGCTTCTTGGGCTGTTATTTCACTTCACGGTACAATACTTATGCCTTTTCTCTCTTATTTTGCAAGGTTTACATGAAGAGGGAGAATGCCGGGAGCTGGAATTCTGGCCTGAAAAAGGAGCAAGTTTGAGATGCTTATTCTGCGCAACTCCAAAAGCCGTGAAAATCAACGTGGATTTTTTTGGGATTTATAAAAAATACTAGGCCGAAGAAGTGCCAGAGGGGCGCCAGCAGGTGCCCACAAGCCTGCTAGGCGCGGCCACCCCCCTGGTCGCGCCTAGGGGGCTTGTGGGCTCCCTGCTGGCCCACCGGCCCCCCTCTTTTGCTACAAGAAGGGTTTCGGTCAAGAAAAAATTAAGAGGAGGGTTTTCGGAGGATTCACCGCCGCCACGGGGCGGAACTTGAGCAGAACCAATCTAGAGCTCCGGTAGGACGATCCTACCGGGGAAACTTCCCTCCCGGAGGGGGAAATCGTCGCCATCGTCATCACCAACACTCCTCTCATCGGAGGGGACTCATCACCATCAACATCTTCATCAGCACCATCTCATCTCCAGACCTTAGTTCATCTCTTGTAACCAATCTCCGTCTCGCGACTCTGATTGGTACTTGTAAGGTTGCTAGTAGTGTTAATTACTCTTTGTAGTTGATGCTAGTTGGATTACTTGGTGGAAGAGTTTATGTTCAGATCTTTGATGCTACTCATTACCTCTCTGGTCATGAATATGATTATGCATTGTGAGTAGTTACTTTTGTTCCAGAGGACATGGGATAAGTCATGCTATAAATAGTCATGTGAATTTGGTATTCGTTCAGTAATTTGATGTGTTGTATGTTGTTTTTCCTCTAGTGGTGCTATGTGAACGTCGACTACATAACACTTCACCATTATTTGAGCCTAGAGGAAGGCATTGGGAAGTAGTAAGTAGATGATGGGTTGCTAGAGTGACAGAAGCTTAAACCCTAGCTTAGGTGTTGCTTCGTAAGGGGCTGATTTGGATCCACTAGTTTAATGATATGGTTAGACTTTGTCTTAATTCTTCTTTCGTAGTTGCGGATGCTTGCGAGAGTGGTTAACCATAAGTGGGATGCTTGTCCAAGTAAGGGCAGTACCCAAGCGTCGGTCCACCCACATATCAAACTATCAAAGTAACGAACACAAATCATATGAACATGATGAAAACTAGCATGATAGAAATTCCCGTGTGTCCCCGGGAGCGTTTTTCCTCCTATAAGACTTTGTCCAGGCTTGTCCCTTGCTACAAAAGGGATTGGGCCACTTTTCTGCACCATTGCTACTTTTGTTACTTGTTGCTCGCTACGAATCATCTCACCACACAACTACTTGTTACCGATAATTTCAGTGCTTGCAGATTTTACCTTGCTGAAAACCACTTGTCAGATCCTTCTGCTCCTCGTTGGGTTCAACACTCTTACTTATCGAAAGGACTACGATAGATCCCCTATACTTGTGGGTCATCAGCTACCGAGATGGATTCCTTGACAGGAAGAAAATGAGCCACTTTACTCAACTTGTCGATGACGACGAACATGGCATCGTTACCCTTCTTGGACTTCACAAACCCGGTGACGAAATCCATCTCAATATGGTCGAACTTCCACTCGGTAATGGGCAATGGATGCAAAAGACCTGTTGGACGTTGATGCTCTGCTTTCACCCTTCAACATACATCACATTCATTTAAGAACTGAGCAATCTCACGCTTCATGCGAGTCCACCAGAAGGTCCTTTTCAAGTCCTGATACATCTTGGAGGTTCCTGGATGTATTGAGAGCAGAGAGTTATGAGCTTCTTCCATGATTACCTTTCTGAGATCACCTTTTGGAACGACAAGACGATCCTCAAAGAATAATGTGTCTCTGGCATCAACACCGAAGCACTTATATTTGGGAACTCCCTTTGCCAAGCCAATCTTAACTTTCTTCTCCATTGCATCAAGAAGTTGTGCTGCTCGGACCTGATCTTCCAAGGTAGGAGAGATATGAACATTTGCAAGAAATCCCTAAGGTACTAACTGAAGTTTGAGCTTTCTGAAAGATTCACAAAGGTCAGGTTGGAGAGGCTTCAGAATGATACTGTTGCAGTAAGCCTTCCTGCTCAAAGCATCTGCCACGACATTAGCTTTGCCTGGAGTATACTCAATGCTCGGATTAAAATCTTGGAGCACTTCCACCCAACGAGTTTGCCGAAGATTCAGGTTAGGCTGGGTGAAGATGTACTTGAGATTCTTGTGATCGGTGAACACTTCAACCTTTCGCTCCAACAAGAGGTGTCTCCAAGTCATCAGAGCATGTACCAGTGCTGCCAACTCAAGATCATGCACAGGATAATTCTTCTCACTTGGCTTCAACTGCCTCGAGGTATAAGCTACCACTTTCTTCTCTTGCATCAGAACTGCACCAAGACCTTGAAGAGAGGCGTTGTAGAACACTTGGTAAGGTTTGGAGTCATCAGGAGGAACCAAGACTGGAGTAGAGGTGACCTTCTCTTTGAGTGTGCCGAAAGCCAACTGACACTCTGGAGACCAGACATACTTCACACCCTTCTAAAGAAGACTTGAGAGAGGCTTAGCAATCTTGGAGAAGTTCTCAACGAATCTTCAACAATAGCTTGCAAGCCTGAGAAAGCTTCGAAGCTGCTTCAGACTTTGCGGCGGCTCCCACTCAACAATGGCCTGCACCTTCTACGGATCAACTTTGATGCCCTCGGCGGAGATGATGTGCCCAAGGTAGACAACTTCTTTCAACCAGAACTCACATTTGGAAAACTTGGCATAGAATTTATGCTCTCTCAGCTTATCAAGCACCAGTCTGAGATGTTCTTCATGCTCTTCCTCAGTTTCCGAAAAGACCAGAATATCATCGAGATACAGCAAGACGAATTCATTCTTGAACGAAGAGAATATGTAGTTCATGATTCTACAAAATGTCGGTGGAGCATTTGCCAGACCAAAAGACATGACCGTATACTCATACGAGCCAAAACTTGTCCTGAAAGCAGTCTTTTGAATATCCTCTTCATGAATGCGAATTTGATGATAGCCTATCCTGAGATCGAGCTTGGAGAAGACCTTAGCCCCTTTCAACTGCTCGAACAACTCATTAATGTTAGGAAGTGGATACTTGTTTCTGATTGTCTTCTTGTTCAATGGACGGTAATCGACACACAATCAGTCCGTGCCATCCTTCTTCTTGACAAACAACAATCCACAACCCCAAGGAGAAGAGCTTGGTCTGATCAGACCCAAACGCTCCTGCTCATCGAGTTGCCTCTTAAGTTCCTTCAGCTCTTTTGGACCCAATTTGTACGGCTGTTTGCACACAGGTTCAATACCCAGCTCAAGCTCAATAACGAATTCAACTTCTCGGTGCGGAGGCATTCCTGGCAGTTCTTCTGGAAACACATCTTCATATTCGCAGACCACTGGGACTTGCGAAATTGGATTAATCTCACCCTTCTCATTTAAGGAAAATAGACGGATTGTGTCATCGCGCGCCGCGAAGATAATCACGTCCTCCGAAGAGTGAGTTAGCTTCACTTATTTAGCTTCACAATCAATAGATGCATTGTTCATGGCCAACCAGTCCATACCAAGGATCAAATCAATGTCAGAATTGCCCAAGACAATAGGAGACGCTAGAAAAGCATAACTACCCATCTTGACAGAAACATCCAGAATCACCACATTAGAGCTCATCAACATGCCCGGGGAAACCACACGAAGAGGTTTGTCCAATGTATTAGAAACGAAATCATGATTCCATGCAAATGGTCTAGACATGAACGAATGAGAAGCACCAGAATCAAACAACACTTT
This sequence comes from Hordeum vulgare subsp. vulgare, assembly GCF_904849725.1. Taxonomy (NCBI): domain Eukaryota; kingdom Viridiplantae; phylum Streptophyta; class Magnoliopsida; order Poales; family Poaceae; genus Hordeum; species Hordeum vulgare. The sequence continues at coordinate 386,167,199 of NC_058518.1, read as the reverse complement.
AGCAGGAATATCATTAACGAGGAGGTTACCCATGATCACGTCTGACGAGTTCTCTGCTTCAGCCACATTCACCATATTGACTCTAGCAGCTCTGGAGTTGAACTTCATGATAGCATTGCTTGGAGGTTTGCCTGGAGGAGGAGGTAGAAGACGCAGCTGAGAAGTGCACTTGTTGGCATAGTAACCCTTCTGCCCACACTTGTGACAAGTAACATCTGCCGGCTGACGGTACTGTGTCTGAGAAGGCCCTTGCTTCTGCTGCTGAAACCTCTGCTGGAAAGCTGAGTTGGGTGGGTGGGAAGAACCACGGCCACCTGATTGCTTGAACTGCTGCGTGTACCGAGGAGGAGGAGGAGACACCCAATATTTCTATTGCTTCTGAACCACCTGAGTTGAGGAAGACGAGCTGGAATCTCTGAAGCGCTTCTTTGAATTCTACACCCTGAGCAAAGCCGCCTCAGCCCTAAGAGCCAAGTTGTAGAACTTATCGAACTCCTCAGGATCGTGCAAAGCGAGGGCTAACTGCAAATCCTCTTTCAAACCACCTCTGAACTGATAGATCTTGCTCTTCTGATCTGGAATGTCCTGCAAGGCATATCGTGCTAGCTCGTGGAACTCGGTGTTGTACTTGTAGACAGAGTTACCACCTTGCTTCAAGCGCCTGAACTTCTCACGCATCTCCTCCACAAAGCTAGACGGTATGTAGTGGGACCTGAAGTCTCTGTAGAACTCATCCCAAGCGATCACTCTGGCACCCCTGGAATCCTTCAACTCCTGCCACCAGATCGATGCTTGCCCCTTCAGCTGGAATGTTGCAAACTTGACGAAATTGTCACACCCTGTTTTTGCTATCACTTGTCTGTGTTGTAAAATTCTGAGCTTGTTAAAACTTTTTCAAACTAATGATGTGAGTGCCATGATTGACATTGTATGCTTGATCATGTGAGGATTAAAACCCCAAAATCCTTTGGTATTATGGTGATTTCCAAAAACCTTTTGCTGACCAAAGTAAAACCACCTTGAGTTGCACTACATGTCCTTGATAGCAAGCAGTGCTTCTACTCATATTTGGTGATCTGATTTTTGCCTATCTTTATGTTTCAAAACCACAAAAATAATTATTTTTATGATTATTTCCCTAATTAAATAACCTGTCCATTTCTAAGGTCAGAATTGGTATTCCAACATGGAAGAATACTTTTCTATTTTGGAAAAATATGATTAAATTTAGAGATGATCAGAATGACATATATTTTCCATACATAGGATTTTAAACCCCATTTTATATTATATTTATTGATTAAAACTATAAAAGCTATTTCTGTCTATTTTGGCATTTTGAAATATTTCCAAAGGAAATATTCACAATAAATCCCTAGAAAATTCCAGTGGTTTCCCTAAGCCTTGTTTGGTGCCCACATAAAGTTTCACCTTGATCAAAGGTGGATAAGGACCCCAAATAACCCAAAAACCCTGTGTGTCCAGAATCAAGTTAGAGCAACTCTACATAGCAAAGTTTGTCCAATGAGGCTAAAACTTTGCACGAGTGCCTAATACCTCAAATGAGGGTTCCACACCAAAAATGGGATTTGTGGGACTTAGTTTGACCACACTCCCTTTGGAAGGAACAGATCAGGTCATATTGGAGTGTTTTCAAGTTTACAAAGCTAAACTTGTCCTTTGGAGCTCAAATTTGGTGGAACTCCACGGTTTACCACCAAAACCAAACATGTTAAGTCTCAGCACAAGTGGTGGGGTGCAAACCCCTAAACCCACTGTCGAACACCTTCTGACAGATAGGAAAAAGCCACCTTAGCCATAGCTAAACCAAACTCCTTTGCTTCAAACTCTTAGATTAAGTGGCCAGCACCTATATCTAACCCCAGTCAACTGGCCCCTCACTGGTTCAAAGAGGAAAGGCCAAAAACCCCAATTTAGACCTCAGTTCATGACTGACGGCACCAGTATTTCTTGCCTCCTTTGACTAGCCAAAGCTCCCACTAAAACCAAACGGCTAGCCACACCCCCAGCAAGTGCCAGGACATGCTAGACACATCCAAAGTGCCTCAGAGCGCACCAGCATGCCGTGGCATGCCAAAACTGCGCTCTGGGCGCGCTACAGGGAGTCACCGAGGTGGGGGCGACGCCCTTGGCCAGTTCCAGCCTCCCCCGAGATGTCCAACCTCTTCCCCGACAACCCCCCTGCATCGGGCAAGACTCAGGGCCCCTCCTCTCTTGCGCTAGAGCTCGCGCGACGCGTGCTTGTGCGCTCCAGAACCGGCCAGGTTGCGCGGCCACGAATGCACGGCTCTCCTCTCTCTCTGTGTGTAGTAGATGGTTCGGGCGGTCCAATACCACGTCCTGAGACCGTGGTTTCAACCCCAACCTCTCTCTGCACCCCCATGCGTGCCATGGTGAGTCACCGGCGCTCCCGAATCTGCTCACCATCGCGGGCCTATAAATAGCCCTCCCCCTCGCTCCAGGACCCCTCAGATAGCTTCGCCACGATCACTAGCACCTCCCTAGCCACCCCAGCAAACCAGCAGAGCCCCGGTGCTCGAGATCGAGCGAGGCCCCTCCGCCTTGGAGCTCCGGTCGATCTCCGGCTACACGACGGCTCTTGCGCCACTCGACCCACCAAACTGACCCCCTTGATCCCAGGAAGCTTTCCCCCAACTCGTCCGAGCTTTTCCGTGTCTCTAGCCACCCCCTCGACCACCTCCCGAAACTCCTCCACCACGGCCTCCTCGTCGCCGGCGAACACCTGTCTCCCCGTTATTGTTTCAACCACCAGCACGTAGGCAACGGTCAGGCAAAGCCATTCCCGTGTTCATTGGAGCATGAGCGCGTCGGCAACCTCGTCGGCGTCCTCCTCCTCCTCTCTGGCCGGAGGTAGGAGACGACCCCGACAGGTGATCCCCACCTGTCGGTGGCCAAGCCTCCTCCCCCGCGCTGGCCTCAGCCACTGACCGCGCGGCCCCGCACGTCAGGTTCAAACCTGACGGCACGCGCGCATGGGCAGGACGTTGGCTGGCCATGGGCCTTCCCAGCTCTGGGTCGAGCCAGGCCAAGAGCTAGCTTGTTTTCCTTTTTATTTTAAACCCTGGTTTCTAAGATTTTTATAAAAACATTTAACCTGTGTAAAAATATAATTCTTCCACTGTTATTCTTCTAAAAATGTGTAGTATTTAATGATATGCTTAGGTGAATTTTTCCAGCAACTATTCTATTTTATAATAATAAAAAGGGCTAAAATGGAATAGTTTTGCTTCTGCTTGGTTGTTTTCAAAAATATTCCTTCAAAGAAAACTAAGGCAAATATTTTTTAAATGATATCTTAGATTTATCAGAAATAGGGAACATTTATAAAATGACTTTGTGGACTGTTTCTGTGTGAGCTATTTCTTATTTATTGTTTTATCGACGATAGAAAATCCGTGTGACGAGGGAATCGGAGCGGGAGACCTCGAAGACCCCGGATACTTAGCTAACCAAGGCAAGCAGCCCTTTGACCATGACTGAGCATATGTTACTTTGCATGTTAAATAGCAAGTATTCCCGTTGCATATGATCATAAGTGTCGGTAATCATGTGATATGATATTACTGAAGGCTTCTCCAGAGTATTTTTGCATTGAGCTTGACTCTACCCCTTGAGGGTCATGCTAAAACCATGTTGACAAGTAAAGATAGCAGTAGTACTATCATGAGCATGATGTTGTCATAAAGCAAGAGTTTATGAAAACCCCGTCGGGTGCCACTAATGCCCGAGGGTGATGATGAGTTAGGTGGTCACTTTTGGTGAAGTGATGCACCCGGTATTTGTGTGAGTAAGGTTTCGGAAATGGGATTAGATTTTGTTGGAAATATGCCCTAGAGGCAATAATAAAATGGTTATTATCATATTTCCTTGTTCATGATAATCGTCTATTGTTCATGCTATAATTGTATTAACAGGAAACAGTAATACATCTGTGAATAAATAGATCACAATGTGTCCCTAGCAAGCCTCTAGTTTGCTAGCTCGTTAGTCAATAGATGATCATGGCTTCCTGATCATGGGCATTAGATGTCATTGATAACGGGATCACATCATTGGGAGAATGATGTGATGGACAAGACCCAATCCTAAGCATAGCACTAGATCGTATTGTTCGTATGCTAAAGCTTTTCTAATGTCAAGTATCGTTTCCTTCGACCGTGAGATGGTGCAACTCCCGGATACTGTAGGAGTGCTTTGGGTGTATCAAATTTCACAACGTAACTGGGTGACTATAAAGGTGCACTACGGTTACCTCCGAAAGTGTCTGTTGGGTTGGTACGAATCGAGATCGGGATTTGTCACTCCGTGTGATGGAGAGGTATCTCTGGGCCCACTCGGTAGAACATCATCATGAGCTCAATGTGACTAAGGAGTTAGTCACACGATGACGTGCTACGGAACGAGTAAAGAGACTTACCAGTAACGAGATTGAACAAGGTATTGATATACCGACGATCGAATCTCGGGCAAGTTCTATACCGACAGACAAAGGGAATCGTATACGGGATTGATTGAATCCTTGACATCGTGGTTCATCCGATGAGATCATCGTGGAGCAAGTGGGAGCCACCATGGGTATCCAGACCCCGCTGATGGTTATTAGCCAGAGAGGTGTCTCGGTCATGTCTGCCTGTCTCCCGAACCCGTAGGGTCTACACACTTAAGGTTCGGTGACGCTAGGGTTGTAGGGAATTGTTATACGAGGTTACCGAAAGTTGTTCGGAGTCCCGGATGAGATCCCGGACGTCACGAGGAGCTCCGGAATGGTCCAGAGGTAAAGATTGATATATAGGACGGATGGTTTCGGATACTGGAAGTGTTTCGGGCATCACCGGTAACGTACCGGGACCACCGGGACCACCGGAGGTGGCCCCGGGGTACCACCGAAGGGGGGAAACGACCCCGGGAGGTAAGGTGGGCCAAGTGGGGGTGGGAACCAGCCCCTAGGTGGGCTGGTGCACCTCCCCACTCAGCCCAATGTGCAGGGGAGAGAAAAAGGGGGGCAAACCCTAAGCCAGGTGGGCCTAAGGCCCACCAGGTGGTGCGCCACCTCCTCCTTCCCCCTCTGGCCGCCGCACCTCCCATCTGGGGGGGGGCTGCCGCACCACCTAGGGTGGGAACCCTAGGGGTGGCACCCCCTCTCCCCTCCCCCTATATATAGTGGGCACTTTTGGCCATTGGGGATCAGACTTTTGCCTCTCCCTCGGCGCAGCCCTGCCCTTCTTCATCCTCCTCTCTACCGGTGCTTGGCGAAGCCCTGCCGGGAGACCTCGTCTCTCCATCGACACCACACCGTCGTGCTGCTGGAGTTATTCCCCAATCTCTCCCTCCTCCTTGCTGGATCAAGGTGCGGGAGACGTCACCGGGCTGCACGTGTGTTGAACGCGGAGGTGCCGTAGTTCGGCACTAGATCGGAATCGCTGCGAGTACGACTCCATCAACCGCATTCTAGCAACACTTCCGCTTAGCGATCTTCAAAGGTATGAAGATGCTCTTACCCCTCTCTCGTTGCTGGTCTCTCCATAGGAAGATCTGAATATGCGTAGGAAAATTTTGAATTTATGCTACGTTACCCAATAGTGGTATCAGAGCCAGGTTTTCTATGCGTAGATTCTATGCACGAGTAGAACACAGAAGTTGTGGGCGATGATTTGTCAATTTGCTTGCCGCTACTAGTCTTATTCTTTTCCGGCGGTATTGTGGGATGAAGCGGCCCGGACCGACTTTACGCGTACGCTTACGTGAGACTGGTTCCACCGACAGACATGCACACCGTGCATAAAGGTGGCTAGCGGGTGTCTGTCTCTCCTACTCTAGTCGGATTGGATTTGATGAAAAGGGTCCTTATGAAGGGTAAATATCTTTGGCATATCATCGTTGTGGCTGTCACGTAGGTAAGAAGGCGTTCTTGCTAGAAACCCAAATCAGCCACGTAAAACTTGCAACAACAATTAGAGGACGTCTAACTTGTTTTTGCAGGGTTTGACATGTGATGTGATATGGCAAAGTTGTGATGTTGCATGTATGATGTATGAGATGATCATGTTATTGTAATAGGTTTCACGACTTGCATGTTGATGAGTATGACAACCGGTAGGAGCCATAGGAGTTGTCTTAATTTATTGTATGAGATGCAACGCCATGTGCTTACTACTTTTACTTCATTGCTAACGGTTAGCTATAGTAGTAGTGATAGTAGTAGTTGGCGTGACGACTTCACGGAGACACGATGATGGAGATCATGGTGTCATGCCGGTGACGATGATGATCATGCGATGCCTGAAGATGGAGATCGAAAGAGCAAAGATGATAATGGCCATATCATGTCACTATATGATTGCATTGTGATGTTTATCATGTTTTACATCTTATTGCTTAGAACGACGGTAGCATAATAAGATGATCCCTCTTAAAATTTCGAGAACGTATTCCCCTAAGTGTGCACCGTTGCGAAGGTTCGTTGTCTCGAAGCACCACGTGATGATCGGGTGTGATAGATTCTAACGTTCGTATACAACGGGTGTAAGCCAGATTTACACACGCGAAACACCTAGGTTGACTCGACGAGCTTCGCATGTACAGACATGACCTCGAATACAAGAGACCGAAAGGTCGAACATGAGTCGTATGGTTGAATACGATCAGCATGGAGTTGCTCACCATGGTGACTAGTCCGTCTCACGTGATGATCGGACACGGGTTAGTCAACATGGATGATGTATCACTTAGATGACTAGAGGGATGTCGATTTAAGTGGGAGTTCATACTTAATTTGATTAAATTAACTTAATTGTCATGAACTTAGTCTAAAAGTTGTCTTTATAAATATTGTAGATGGCCAACGTCAACCTCAATTTCAACGCATTCCTAGAGAAAAACAAGCTGAAAGATGATGGTAGCAACTATGCGGACTGGGTTCGCAACTTGAAGCTCATCCTTGAAGCAGCTAAAAAGGCTTATGTCCTTGATGCGCCGCTAGGTGACCCTCCCGCTCCCGCAGCAGCCGAGGACATTCTAAACGTCTGGCAAACGCGTAGTGATGACTACTCTCTGGTTAGGTGTGGCATGTTATACAGTTTAGAAACGGGGCTCCAAAGGCGTTTTGAGCAACACGGGGCATATGAGATGTTCCAGGAGCTGAAGCTAGTTTTTCAAGCTCATGCCCGTGTCGAGAGATATGAAGTCTCCGACAAGTTCTTTAGCTGTAAGATGGAGGAGAACAGTTCTGTCAGTGAGCACATACTCAAAATGTCTAGGTTACACGGTCGTCCGACTTCACTTGGAGTCGAACTTCCGGATGATTCTATAATTGACAGAATCCTCCAGTCTCTCCCACCAAGCTACAAAGGCTTTGTGCTTAACTACAACAAGCAAGGGATGGAGAAGACCATTCCCGAGTTGTACTCGATGCTCAAGTCTGCAGAAGTAGAAATCAAGAAAGATCATCAAGTGTTGATGGTCAACAAGACCACTAGTTTCAAGAAAGGCAAGGGTAAGAAGAACTTCAAGAAAGACGGCAAAGCTGTTGCCGCTCCTGGTAAGCTAGATGCCGGAAAGAAGAAAAAGAACGGACCCAAGCCTGAGACTGAGTGCTTCTATTGCAAGGGAAAGGGTCACTGGAAGCGGAACTGCCCCAAATACTTAGCAGACAAGAAGGCCGGCAACGTTAAAGGTATATGTGATATACATGTTATTGGTGTGTACCTTACCAGCGCTCGTAGTAGCTCCTGGGTATTTGATACCGGTGTTGTTGCTCACATTTGTAACTCAAAGCAGGAACTGCTGAATAAGCGGAGACTGGCCAAGGACGAGGTGACGATGCGCGTCGGGAATGGTTCAAAGGTCGATGTGATCGTCGTCGGCACACTATCTCTACATCTACCATCGGGATTAGTTTTAAACCTTAATAATTGTTATTTAGTACCAGCTTTAAGCATGAACATTGTATCAGGGTCTTGCTTAATGCGAGACGGCTACTCATTTAAGTCAGAGAATAATGGTTGTTCTATTTATATGAGTGATATGTTTTATGGTCATGCTCCGCTGGTGAATGGTTTATTCTTGATGAATCTCGATCGTGATGTTACACATATTCATAGTGTGAGTACCAAAAGATGTAAAGTTGATAATGATAGTCCCACACACTTGTGGCACTGCCGCCTTGGTCATATCGGCGTTAAGCGCATGAAGAAGCTCCATACTAATGGACTATTAGAGTCTCTTGACTTTGAATCATTTGACACATGCGAACCATGCCTCATGGGCAAGATGACTAAGACTCCATTCTCAGGAATAATGGAGAGAACAACCGACTTATTGGAAATAATACATACTGATGTCTGTGGTCCAATGAACGTTGAAGCTCGCGGTGGTTATCGTTATGTTCTCACTCTCACCGATGATTTGAGTAGGTATGGGTATATCTACTTGATGAAGCACAAATCTGAGACGTTTGAAAAGTTCAAGGAATTTCAGAGTGAGGTTGAGAATCAACGTGACAGAAAAATCAAATGTCTACGATCTGATCGTGGAGGAGAATATTTGAGTCACGAGTTTGGCACACACCTAAGGAAGTGTGGAATCGTTTCACAACCGACGCCGCCTGGCACACCGCAACGCAACAGAGTGTCTGAATGTCGTAACCGCACTTTATTAGATATGGTACGATCTATGATGTCTCTTACCGACTTACCGCTATCATTTTGGGGATACGCATTAGAAACTGCAACATTCACTTTAAATAGGGCACCGTCTAAATCCGTTGAGACGACACCGTATGAACTATGGTTTGGCAAGAAATCTAAGTTGTCATTTCTTAAAGTTTGGGGCTACGATGCTTATGTGAAGAAACTTCAACTAGAAAAGCTCGAACCCAAAGTGGAGAAATGCGTATTCATAGGATACCCTAAGGAAACTATTGGGTATACCTTCTATCTTAGATCCGAAGGTAAACCTTTGTTGCCAAGAACGGATCCTTTCTAGAGAAAGAGTTTCTCTTGAAATAAGTAAGTGGGAGGAAGGTAGAACTTGATGAGGTAATTACACCCCCTCTCGAACAGGATAGTAGCGCAGCGCGGAAAGTTGTTCCTGTGGCGCCTACACCGACTGAAGAGGAAGTTAATGATGATGATCATGAAGCTTCGGATCAAGTTACTACTGAACCGCGAAGGTCCACAAGGGCACGCTCCGCACCAGAGTGGTACGGCAACCCTGTGATGGAAATCATGTTGTTAGACAACGGAGAACCTTCGAACTATGAAGAAGCGATGGCGGGCCCGGATTCCAACAAATGGCTTGAGGCTATGAAATCTGAGATAGGATCCATGTATGAGAACAAAGTATGGACTTTGGTGGACTTTCCCGATGACCGACGAGCCATAGAAAATAAATGGATCTTCAAGAAGAAGACTGATGCAAACGGTAATGTAACCGTTTACAAAGCTCGACTTGTCGCAAAGGGTTTTCGACAAATTCAAGGAGTTGGCTACGAAGAGACTTTCTCTCCCGTAGCGAAGCTGAAATCAATCCGAATCATGTTAGAAATTGCCGCCTTTTATGATTATGAAATTTGGCAAATGGACGTCAAAACAGCGTTCCTTAACGGGAACCTTAAGGAAGAGTTGTATATGATGCAACTAGAAGGTTTTGTCGACCCTAAGGGTGCTAACAAAGTGTGCAAGCTCCAGCGCTCCATCTATGGGCTGGTGCAAGCATCTCGGAGTTGGAACATTCGCTTTAATGAGGTGATTAAAGCGTTTGGGTTCATAGAGGTTTACGGAGAAGCCTGTCTGTACAAGAAAGTGAGTGGGAGCTCTGTAGCTTTCCTCATACTTTATGTGGATGACATATTATTGATGGGGAATAATATAGAGATGTTGGAGAGCATAAAGGCCTATTTGAACAAGAGTTTTTCAATGAAGGACCTTGGAGAAGCTGCATACATATTAGGCATCAAGATCTATAGAGATAGATCAAGACGCCTCATAGGTCTTTCGCAAAGTACATACCTTGACAAGATATTGAAGAAGTTCAATATGGAAAACTCAAAGAAAGGGTTCTTGCCAGTTTTGCAAGGTATGAGATTGAGTAAGACTCAGTCGCCGACCACGGCAGCAGATAGAGAGAAGATGAGTTATGTCCCCTACGCTTCAGCTGTGGGCTCTCTAATGTATGCCATGTTGTGTACCAGACCTGATATAAACCTTGCCATAAGTTTGGTAGGGAGGTACCAAAGTGATCCAGGTATGGAGCACTAGACAGCGGTCAAGAATATCCTTAAGTACCTGAAAAGGACTAAGGAAGTGTTTCTCGTTTATGGAGGTGACGAAGAGCTCGTCGTAAAGGGTTACGTCGACACTAGCTTCGACACAGATTCGGATGACTCTAAGTCACAGAACGGATACGTATATGTGTTGAATGGTGGGGCAGTGAGCTGGTGCAGCAGCAAGCAAGAAGTCGTGGCAGCATCTACATGTGAAGCGGAGTACATAGCTGCTTCAGAAGCAGCTCATGAAGGAAATTCGATGAAGGAGCTCATCACCGACCTTGGAGTGGTTCCAAGCGCGTCGGGTCCAATGACACTCTTCTGCGATAACACTGGGGCCATTGCCATAGCCAAGGAGCCCAGGTTTCACTAGAAGACGAAGCACATCAAATGCCGCTACAACTCCATCCAGGACCATGTCCAGAGTGGAGTGATAGATATTTGTAAAGTACACACGGATCTGAATATTACAGACCCGTTGACAAAACCTCTTCCACGAGCAAAACATGATCAACACCATAATGCTATGGGTGTTCGATACATCACAATGTAACTAGATTATTGACTCTAGTGCAAGTGGGAGACTGTTGGAAATATGCCCTAGAGGCAATAATAAAATGGTTATTATCATATTTCCTTGTTCATGATAATCGTCTATTGTTCATGCTATAATTGTATTAACAGGAAACAGTAATACATGTGTGAATAAATAGATCACAATGTGTCCCTAGCAAGCCTCTAGTTGGCTAGCTCGTTAGTCAATAGATGATCATGGTTTCCTGATCATGGGCATTAGATGTCATTGATAACCGGATCACATCATTGGGAGAATGATGTAATGGACAAGACCCAATCCTAAGCATAGCACTAGATCGTATTGTTCGTATGCTAAAGATTTTCTAATGTCAAGTATCGTTTCCTTCGACCGTGAGATTGTGCAACTCCCGGATACTGTAGGAGTGCTTTGGGTGTATCAAACGTCACAACGTAACTGGGTCACTATAAAGGTGCACTACGGGTACCTCCGAAAGTGTCTGTTGGGTTGGTACGAATCGAGATCGGGATTTGTCACTCCGTGTGATGGAGAGGTATCTCTGGGCCCACTCGGTAGAACATCATCATGAGCTCAATGTGACTAAGGAGTTAGTCACACGATGACGTGCTACGGAACGAGTAAAGAGACTTACCAGTAACGAGATTGAACAAGGTATTGATATACCGACGATCGAACCTCGGGCAAGTTCTATACCGACAGACAAAGGGAATCGTATACGGGATTGATTGAATCCTTGACATCGTGGTTCATCCGATGAGATCATCGTGGAGCAAGTGGGAGCCACCATGGGTATCCAGACCCCGCTGATGGTTATTGGCCAGAGAGGTGTCTCGGTCATGTCTGCCTGTCTCCCGAACCCGTAGGGTCTACACACTTAAGGTTCGGTGACGCTAGGGTTGTAGGGAATTGTTATACGAGGTTACCGAAAGTTGTTCGGAGTCCCGGATGAGATCCCGGACGTCACGAGGAGCTCCGGAATGGTCCAGAGGTAAAGATTGATATATAGGACGGATGGTTTCGGATACCGAAAGTGTTTCGGGCATCACCGGTAACGTACCGGGACCACCGGAGGTGGCCCCGGGGGACCACCGAAGGGGGGCAATGACCCCGGGAGGTTAGGTGGGCCAAGTGGAGGTGGGAACCAGCCCCTAGGTGGGCTGGTGCGCCTCCACACTTAGCCCAATGCGCAGGGGAGAGAAAAAGGGGGCAAACCCTAAGCCAGGTGGGCCTAAGGCCCACGAGGTGGTGCGCCACCTCCTCCTTCCCCCTCTGGCCGCCGCACCTCCCATCTGGGGGGGGCTGCCGCACCACCTAGGGTGGGAACCCTAGGGGTGGCACCCCCTCTCCCCTCCCCCTATATATAGTGGGCACTTTTGGCCATTGGGGATCAGACTTTTGCCTCTCCCTCGGTGTAGCCCTGCCCTTCTTCCTCCTCCTCTGTGCCGGTGCTTGGCGAAGCCCTGCCGGGAGACCTCGTCTCTCCATCGACACCATGCCGTCGTGCTGCTGGAGTTCTTCCCCAACCTCTCCCTCCTCCTTGCTGGATCAAGGTGCGGGAGACGTCACCGGGCTGCACGTGTGTTGAACGTGGAGGTGCCGTTGTTCGGCACTAGATCGGAATCGCTGCGAGTATGACTCCATCAACCGCGTTCTAGCAACGCTTCCGCTTAGCGATCTTCAAAGGTATGAAGATGCTCTTACCCCTCTCTCGTTGCTGGTCTCTCCATAGGAAGATCTGAATATGCGTAGGAAAATTTTGAATTTATGCTACGCTACCCAACAGATTTATGATGTGTCGACCGTCCCAACCTTACCAGTACGACCACGTTACCCCTTATGGGATGAGGCTATGTTAATTACTCTGGTCGGTGCTAGCAAAGAGCCACATTACTAGTGGCGGGAGTGATATGTGGTCACTCTCGTGGTTGGGTCGTGCCGGGTAGGACGACTATGCCATTTTTATGAGTTCCAGTCACACCGTTGGTCCCGGCATGGTTGGTACTGTCCAGAGTTGGTGCTCGTAAGACGTACGACATGTGGGCTGGGTACCAATCGAGTGGACCTCTTTGTCTAGTATCGTCAGGGGAAAGGCATTGATCGGGTACTTACCTCGGGTATGTGATATACCGCGAGTCGTGGATGACACGGAAGTTTCCTGGATCTCGTGGGTCCAGTGTACTACCTCTGCAGAGTGTAAGCTATTCGACTAGCCGTGTCCACGGTCAAGGACAGTTGGGTAACCCTGCTTAAACTACGTCCTGATATTTCCGCATAAACCAAGTGTGCGTGAGTGTGTGTGTGTGTGTGTGTGTGGTGATGAGAAAGGTGTTGCTATGATAGCAATGATATGACCAAGTTTGGTGACTTGGCATATAGGGTGAACCCGGATGGTTCAGCCCTCGGCAGATATATTGATATCTATAACCTGTTCTTCAAGAGTAATTCTTTAAGTTGATGCATATTCATGATCATTCCACCCATATGAGTTATACTAGAAATGCATGATATTGTTATCCTTCACTTTCGTTGATTATATCATGGGCTGTTTTCGAGTACATTCAAAGTACTCATTGGCTTGCCACTGGTTATGTTATTGACCAGACATGGAAGGACCGGAGTTTGGAGATGAGTACATCTTCAGAGACACCCCTGCGAACTAGGACGCTTCCGAGTCAGAATGCCTGTCGGTGTAGGCTTGATGGCATGGGCACCCGCTTAGCCCCTTTGTTTTCCGCTATTAGTGTATTCGTGTGATTTGGCCTTAGGCCCGGTCTTGTGAACTTGACCCTTTGGTCACCTGTTGTACTAATTGGTACTTGGATGTAAGACTCTTTATTCAATATCTGAGTTCGGTGAGCATTGATCTGTGGGATCACTGAGCACGGCGATTCTCGACTAGTAAGTCGGGGTCCCCACAGAGCTGGTATTAGAGCCATCCTCACTATAGGAAGCCTTAGGTAGCATGGGCGATGGCCGAAACAATTAGTGCACATAGATTGACCCGAGAACCGCACCCACTAATTATTTCTAACCCTCTCCTCTACACCTTGTAGATGGCCGCTGTACCCGAGATGCTTCTGGAAACAGGCTTTCCTCTGCTTTTGAGTGATAGCCTTGAGAAGTGTCAAGTGCGTCGCACGCCCGTCTTTCTCTACCACGAACACTGGGTCAACGCCAACACCAAGGAATATCACATGTACGTGATAGTGAAGGCTAATGACTCCCCAACTAGTTGGTTCTTTGAAGGACCACAGATGGAACATCTGATGTTGGCCGTGGAGACTGCAGCACGAGAGGCACTCGTGCGACTCCGCGACATCCTTCCTGAGATGGCGGACGAGCCAGCTACTCGTCACCTACCTTTTGTTAAGGATAAGGTAGACGAGAGTTGGACACTCAAGCCCTCATCCGAGGACGGGACGCCATTGAGGTTTCAGACCTACTTCAGCCTCTCCTCAGACACCTTGACGCGTCTTTTGATCAAGGAGTCAACTAGGATCCGCCAAGAGCTGCTCCAAGTTAAGGACCTACTTCGTATGGAGTAGATCAAGAACCGCAAGGTGAAGAAAGAAGGAGCACCCGTAATATCACCTGGCTTTGCTTTCCGAGGAGGCATACCCCCGCTTCAGGTTGTTCCTCTTCAGAGTCGTCGTCTAACCGCAGAAGAGTACACCGAGCTCTTCGCTACCTCACCAACCAAGAGACTTCGAGATGGTCTGCTTCCTTCCCCTACTCCCTCGAGGAAGGGAAGCACTAATGAAGATGAAGACAGAGAGGAAGATGAAGATGAAGATCCCACAGAGCCGGCTTATGAGACCGCGCAGTCGATCGCTTAGCAGCGTAGGATGTACCGAACGTAGGAGTTCTTGTATCAGGATTTTATGACCCGGATATTGTGTGAACCTGTTGGATGCAAGTCGCATTTTGCCTTAAGCAGCTTGTGAGCGACTACATCACTTGTTTTAATTTAATGAAGTAGTGCTTTTTAAAACCTTTGTCATAAAAACCTTGCACACTAGCACAACACCAGACCCTCCCTTTTACTAGAACGTCATCCCTTTCAAGTGCAACCAATTCGGCAAAAATTGACCTGTCTAGTCCCCTGACAGGATGGTGAATGCAACTCGCAACAGCACTTTCGGCAACCCCGGCTCTGCCTCTTCAGGACAGCAGCAGGGAACCGGAGGGGAAGCTTAAGCTGGAGATCACCATGTGCAGCAAGACGATGTTCCACCGTCGCCGCCTCCCCCTGAAAGCTTGACCATGGCTCAGTTCCTTCAAGCTCTTCGGGAGGAGCATCAAGCCAACAATGCCGTTATCCGGCAGCTGGCTCAAACTTTGGTAAACCACCCACCGCAGAACGGGAATGGCAACGGTCGCTCAACTCTCTCTGAGTTTATGCGGACTACGCCGCCCATATTCACGGAAACGACTGAGCCCTTGGATGCCGATGATTGGATCCACACTATTGAAGACCTTCTCGCACTGGTCAAGTGCACTGACGACAACGAGAAAGTCCTCTATGCAACCCACTGTCTCGGAGGCACAGCCAGAGCCTGGTGGGATGGATTTCAGATCATGCGAGCCAGGCAAGTCATCACTTGGGCCATGTTCAAGGATGGATTCCGCGCCTCTCACATTCCTCCGAGAATGATGACCATTAAGAAGTGGGAATTCCGAGCCTTAAGGCAAGGCAGTGGATCAGTCAAGGAGTATTTGCAGAAGTTCAACCTTCTATCAAGGTATGCACCTGAAGATGTCAGCACTGAGGCAGCCAAAGTGGAGCGCTTTATGGAAGGACTGCAGCAGTCACTCCAGTATCAGCTGGTTGTTTGTGAATGTCGGACCTTCAATGACCTGGTTAATAAGGCTCTTATGTGGGAAGACAAGCGTCATGCAATAGACGACATCCGTAAGCGCAAGCTAATGGGTAGTGGAGGACCGATTAGCTCGAAACCACGACCATGGCAGTCAGCCCCAGCAAGACCCAACTATCAGCAGCAGTACAAGCATCCAACATTTCGCCAGAATTACCAACCTCAGCAAGTCAGCGTCAAGCCATCAAGCACTCCGCCAAACAACGGTGGAGGCAAGACCAACCTTCCAGCGCAAGTTACCTGTTTCGGGTGTGGACAACCAGGGCACTATTCCAGGCAGTGCCCCAATAAGAAACCCGATGCTCCGAGCCCCAATGCACCAAATCCAGGCCAAGGAGCACCAGGGAGGAATCAGACTCCCCGCAATCAGCAGTATCACAACAAGGGGCGGATTAATCATATTTCCACATAAGAGGCACAAGAAGACCCGGACTGCACTCTGGGTACGCTCCTCGTCAACTCTACCCCAGCAACAGTATTGTTTGATTGTGGTGCTTCGCAATCCTTTGTTACGCAAAAATTTGCGAAAAAGTGTGGTCTAGAACCTACCTTGCTTCATGGGCATATGGCAATTAAAACCCCGGGAGCAGTTTTGAGGACCAACCTAGGGTGTAGGAAGGTCGGGATAGTTATCAATGGGACGAGCTTCTCAGCAGATCTCATTGTGCTTAAGTCGCAAGGCCTAGAGGTAATCCTCGGTATGGACTGGTTGGCCAAGCATCAAAGTATCTTGGACTATGCCAACAGGGCCATTACCATGACAAGTGACCAAGGGGTCAAAGTCAAGTATGTCTCTGAGCCAGTACCCACTTGAGTGCCACGAGTTAACAGCCTATCAGAAGAAGGACTCGACCGAGTGCCAATAGTCTGTGAATACCCGGACGTCTTTCCTGATGAGCTACCAGGGATGCCTCCAGACCGAGACATCGAGTTCACAATCGAACTCATGCCAGGATCAAGGCCTATTTATAAGAAGCCTTACAGGATGGGATCCGAAGAGCTAGCGGAGTTGAAGAAGCAACTGGATGAGCAACTCAGGAAAGGGTTTATTCATCCGAGTGCGTCACCTTGGGGATCACCTGTTCTCTTCGTGTCCAAGAAGGATGGGACAATCCGACTTTGCATCGATTACCGTTCCCTCAATGAGGTCACGATCAAGAACAAGTATCCACTCCCCAAGATTGAAGACTTGTTCGACCAGCTGAATGGAGCAAAGGTATTTTCCAAGATCGACCTTCAATCTGGATATTACCAACTAAAGATTCGACCCGAAGACGGCATTTGTGACCCGGTACGGTCTATACGAATGCACTGTAATGTCCTTTGGATTGACGAATGCCCCAACTTACTTCATGTACCTCATGAATAAGGTCTTCATGGAATATCTGGACAAGTTTGTCGTCGTATTCATTGACGACATACTAATCTTTTCCAATTCTGAAGAAGAGCATGAGCAACACTTGAGGCTAGTATTGGAAACGCTTCAAGAGCACCAACTGTATGCCAAGTTCAGCAAATGCCAGTTTTGGCTGAACGAAGTTGGATTCCTAGTTCATACCATGACAGCAAGTGGATTGGCAGTTGATCCCTCTAAGATTACCACGGTAACCAATTGGGAATCGCCAATCGACGTGAAAGAAGTCAGGAGCTTCCTCGGACTCGCAGGATATTATCGCAAGTTCGTAGAAGGATTCTCCCGCATCGCGCGACCTATGACTCAGCTCTTGAAGAAAGGCAAGAAGTTCGAATGGACGCCGGACTGTGAGGCAAGCTTCCAAAAGTTGAAGAAAAGGTTAACCACCGCCCCGGTATTGGCCACTCCAGATATCAGCAAGGAGTTTGTGATATATTGCGAAGCCTCAAGGACCGGGCTAGTTTGGGTTCTAATGCAGGATGGCAGGGTCGTGGCATACTTTTCACGGCAACTGCGCATGCATGAGGAAAATTATGCCACCCATGATCTCGAGTTGGCAGCAGTAGTGCATGCCCTGAAGACATGGCGACATTACCTTCTGGGGAAGCGATGTGAAATATACACCGACCACGAGAGTCTGAAGTATATCTTCACCCAAAGGGAATTGAATATGAGGCAACGGAGATGGTTGGAGTTAATCAAATACTACGACCTCAGCATTCAATATCACCCCGGTAAGGCAAATGTAGTGGTTGATGCCTTGAGTCGGAAGACCAGCACCTTAAACGTCATGCTTAAGGAAAGGCAGCCCGCCTTATATAAAGAACTAGAGAACTTCGGATTGGAACTGGTGGAACCAGGATTCCAAGATAACCTCGAAGTCAAGCCAACACTAGAAGACGACATCAAGGGAGCCCAGAAGGGTCACAAGAGCATCGAAGGTATCAAGAAGAAGATTCCAGAAGGCAAGGCCTCAGGATTCTTGGAGGATGATCAAGGAGTGGAGTGGTGTGGTTTGGGAAACGTTTATGCGTACCCAACAAGGCTGAACTCAAGGAACTCATCCTACGGGAAGCTCATGATACACCCTACTCCATTCACCCCGGTGGTACCAAGATGTATCAAGATCTCTGAGAAAGATTCTCGTGGCACGGCATGAAGAGGGAAATCGCGTCGTATGTGGCCAAGTGCGTTGTGTGTCAGCAAGTTAAGGCTGAGCATCAGCGACCCGCAGGACTGCTACAACCTCTCCAGGTGCCTGAATGGAAGTGGGACAAGGTAGGGATGGATTTCATTACCGGCCTACCCAGGTCTAGCAAGGGCCATAACTCGATATGGGTTGTTGTCGACTGATACGTCTCAAATGTATCTATAATTTTTGATGGTTTCACGCTGTTATCTTGTCTTCTTTGGTTGTTTTATGTACCTTTTATATCTTTTTTGGGACTAACTTATTAATTCACTGCCAAGTGCCAGTTCCTGTTTTTTCCGTGTTTTTGACTCTTTTCAGATCTGATTTTGGAACGGAGTCCAAACGTAAGAAAAACCCCGAAATGATTTTTTCCCGAACGGAAGAAGACCAGGGGGCTTTTTGGCCAAGCCAGGTGGGCTCCAGGGAGCCCACAAGCCCCCACTCCACCACCAGGGGGGAGGCGGCGGTGGGCAGGCTTGTGACCTCCCTGGCTGCCCCCTAACCTAGATCTTTGGCCTATAAATTCCCAAATATTCCGCAAAAAATCAGGGGAGCCTCGAAAATACTTTTCCGCCGCTGCAAGCTTCCGTTTCCGCGAGATCTCATCTGGAGACCCTTCCCGGCACCCTGCCGGAGGGGACTTTGGAGTTGGAGGGCTTCTTCATCATCATCATCGGCCTTCCAATGACTCGTGAGTAGTTCACTTCAGACCTACGGGTCCGTAGTTAGTAGCTAGATGGCTTCTTCTCTCTCTTGGATCTTCAATAGAAAGTTCTCCATGATCTTCACGGAGATCTATCCGATGTAATCTTTTTTGGCGGTGTGTTTGTCGAGATCCGATGAATTGTGGATTTGTGATCAGATTATCTATGATATATATTTGAGTCTTTGCTTATTTCTTATATGCATGATTTGATATCCTTGTAAGTCTCTCCGAGTCTTCGGTTTTGTTTGGCCAACTAGATCTATCATTCTTGCAATGGGAGAAGTGCTTGGTTTTGGGTTCTACCATGTGGTGACCTTTCCCAGTGACAGTAGGGGCAGCAAGGCACACATCAAGTAGTTGCCATCAAGGGTAAAAATATGGGGGTTTTATCATTGGTTTGAGATTATCCATCTACATCATGTCATCTTGCTTAAGGCGTTACTCTGTTCTTATGGACTTAATACACTAGATGCATGCTGGATAGCGGTCGACGTGTGGAGTAATAGTAGTAGATGCAGAAAGTATCGGTCTACTTGTTTCGGACGTGATGCCTATAGAAACAATCATTGCATAGATATCGTCACGACTTTGCGCGGTTCTATCAATTGCTCGATAGTAATTTGTTCACCCACCGTCTACTTGCTTTCATGAGAGAAGCCACTAGTAAACACTACGGCCCCCGGGTCTATTCACATCCATCGTTTACACCTCCGCTTTTACTTTGCTTTGTTACTTTGTTGCTTTCAGTTCTCACTTGGCAAACAATCTATAAGGGATTGACAACCCCTTCATAGCGTTGGGAGCAAGTTTTTGTGTTTGTGCAGGATCTTGAGATACTCCTCCACTGGATTGATACCTTGGTTCTCAAACTGAGGGAAGTACTTACCACCGCTACGCTACATCACCCTTTCCGCTTCGAGGGAACACCAACGCATGGCTCCAAGGCCACGGGGGAAATCCTTTGCATACTTGCCTAGGAAGTCCCTTAAGGCATATCCGCAGCAGAAGGATCAAGCCAAGTATTCTCCCATCGACATGCCTATTTCTGGCGCCATTGGAAGGTCTTTTGTTGCAGTAGCATCGACCATTTGACCAAAGTGGCCCATTTCATCCCTGCCAACACCACTTATGACGGGAACAAGTTGGCTAGTCTCTATATCGAGCGCATAGTAAGCCTTCATGGAGTTCCCAAGGAGATTGTATCTGACCGAGGCACGCAGTTCACCTCAAGGTTTTGGAGGAAACTTCAGGAAGCCCTCGGTACCAAGCTCTCTTTCAGCACCGCCTTCCACCCGCAGACGGGAGGACAGACAGAAAGGGTGAATCAGATACTCGAAGATATGCTCCGCGCATGCGTCCTAGCGCACGGAGCCAAATGAGAAGATTGTTTGTCGTTCGCTGAGTTTTCATACAACAACAGCTACCAGTCCAGTCTCCAGATGGCCCCGTTCGAAGTGCTTTATGGACAGAAATGCCGCACCCCGCTCAACTGGTCAGAAACCGGAGACAGGCTGATTTTCGGACCAGAAGTCTTGCACCCGGCAGAAGAGAAAGTGCAACTAGTCCAAGAAAATCTGAGAGCAGCCAAGTCGCGACAAAAGAGTTATGCGGACTCTCGCCGCAGGAATGTGGAGTTCATTCCCGGAGATCTGGTGTACCTCCGTGTCACACCTCTCAAGGGAACTAAGCGTTTCCATGTTAAGGGGAAACTCGCTCCAAGGTTCATTGGGCCATTTAAGATCACGGCAAGGCGTGGAGAGGTCGCTTATCAGTTGGAGTTACCTCCGGAACTTTCGGGTGTGCACAATGTTTTCCACGTGTCACAACTTCGGAAGTGTCTCCAAGCGCCAAGTCGTTCCGATCCTTACAAGGACATTGATCACCGGGCCATTGACCTTCAGTCTCATCTCACCTACCGCGAGAGGCCAATCTGCATTCTGGATGAAGCAGAGCGATCCACCCGAAGCCGCACCATCAAGTATTTCAAGGTTCAATGGAGCAACCACACCGAAGCCGAAGCTACATAGGAGCGTGAAGACTATCTCTGATCTGAGTTTCCAGACCTTTTTAGCACCTAGCTTAGGAATCTCGGGGACGAGATTCTTGTAAGGGGGATAGGTCTGTCACACCCTGTTTTTGCTATCACTTGTGTGTGTTGTAAAACTCTGAGCTTGTTAAAACTTTTTCAAACTAATGATGTGAGTGCCATGATTGACATTGTATGCTTGTATGCTTGATCATGTGAGGATTAAAACCCCAAAATCCTATGGTATTATGCTGATTTCAAAAAACCTTTTGCTGACCAAAGTAAAACCACCTTGAGTTGCACTACAGGTCCTTGATAGCAAGCAGTGCTTCTACTCATATTTGGTGATCTGATTTTTGCCTATCTTTATGTTTCAAAACCACAAAAATAATTATTTTTGTGATTATTTTCCTAATTGAACAACCTGTCCATTTCTAAGGTCAGAATTGGTATTCCAACATGGAAGAATACTTTTCTGTTTTAGAAAAATCTGATTAAATTTAGAGATGATCAGAATGACATATATTTTCCATACATAGGATTTTAAACCCCATTTTATATTATATTTATTGATTAAAACTATAAAAGCCATTTCTGTCTGCTTTGGCATTTTGAAATATTTCCAAAGGAAATATTCTCAATAAATCCCTAGAAAACTCCAGTGGTATCCCTAAGCCTTGTTTGGTGTCCACATAAAGTTTCACCTTGATCAAAGGTGGATAAGGACCCCAAATAACCCAAAAACCTTGTGTGTCCAGAATCAAGTTAGAGCAACTCTACATAGCAAAGTTTGTTCTATGAGGCTAAAACTTTGCAGGAGTGCCTAATACCTCAAATGAGGGTTTCACACCAAAAATGGGATTTTGGGGACTTAGTTTGCCCACACTACCTTTGGAATGAACATATCAGGTCATATTGGAGTGTTTTCAAGTTTACAAAGCTAAACTTGTCCTTTGGAGCTCAAATTTGGTGGAACTCCATGGTTTACCACCAAAATCAAACCTGTTAAGTCTCAGCACGAGTGGTGGGGTGCAAACCCCTAAACCCACTGTCGAACACCTTCTAACAGATAGGAAAAAGCCACCTTAGCCACAGCTAAACCAAACTCCTTTGCTTCAAACTCTTAGATTAAGTGGCCAGCACCTGTATCTAACCCCAGTCAACTGGCCCCTCACTAGTTCAAAGATGAAAGGCCGAAAACCCCAATTTAGACCTTAGTTCATGACTGACAGCACCAGTATTTCTTGCCTCCTTTGACCAGCCGAAGCTCCCACTAAAACCAAACGGCTAGCCACACACCCAGCAAGTGCCAGGACATGCTAGACATGTCCAAAGTGCCTCAGAGCGCACCAGCATGCCGTGGCATGCCAAAACTGCGCTCTGGGTGCAGTACAGGGAGTCACCGAGGTGGGGGCGACGCCCTCGGCCAGTTCCACCCTCCCTCGAGATGTCCAACCTCTTCCCCGGAAACCCCTCTGCGTCGGGCAAGCCTCAGGGCCCCTCCTCTCTCGCGCTAGAGCTCGCGCGACGCGTGCCCGCGCGCTCCAGAATCGGCCAAGGTTGCGCGGCCATGAATGCACGGCTCTTCTCTCTCTCTCTCTCTGCAGCAGATGGTTCGGGCGGTCCAATACCACGTCCTGAGACCGTGGTTTCAACCCCAACCTCTCTCTGCACCCCCATGCGCGCCACGGTGAGTCACCGGCGCTCCCGAATCTGCTCACCGTCGTGGGCCAATAAATAACCCTCCCCCTCGCTCCAACAACCCTCAGATAGCTTGCCACGATCACTAGTACCTCCCTAGCCACCCTAGCAAACCAGCAGAGCCCCGGTGCTCGAGAAAGACCGAGGCCCCTCTACCTCGGAGCTCCGGTTGATCTCCGGCTACACGACGGCTCCTGCGCCACTCGACCCACCAAACTGACCCCCTTGATCCGAGGAAGCTTTCCCCCAACTCGCCTGAGCTTTTCCGTGTCTCTAGCCACCCCCTCGACCACCTCCCGAAACTCCTCCGCCACGGCCTCCTCATCGCTGGTGAACCCCTGCCTCCCCGTCGTTGTTTCAACCACCAGTAGGTAGGCGACGGTCACGCAAACCCATTCCCGTGTTCATTGGAGCATGAGCGCGTCGGCAACCTCGTCGGCGTCCTCCTCCTCCTCTCTGGCCGGAGGTAGGAGACGACCCCGACACGTGTGCCCCACCTATCGGTGGCCCAGCCTCCTCCCCCGCGCTGGCCTTGGACACTGACCGCACGGCCCCGCGCGTCAGGTTCAAACCTGACAGCGCGCGCGCCTGTGCTGGCCGTCGGCTGGCCATGGGCCAGTCCAGCTCTGGGCCGAGCCAGGCCAGGAGCTAGCCTGTTTTCCTTTTTATTTTAAACTCTCGTTTCGAAGATTTTTATAAAACATTTAACCAGTGTAAAAATATAATTCTTCCACTTTTATTCTTCTAAAAATGTGTAGTATTTAATGATATGCTTAGGTGAATTTTTCCAACAACTATTCTATTTATAATAATAAAAAGGGCTAAAATGGAATAGTTTTGCTTCTGCTTGGTTGTTTTCAAAAATATTCCTTCAAAGAAAACTAAGGCAAATATTTTTTAAACGATATCTTAGATTTATCAGAAATAGGGAACTTTTTTAAAATGACTTTGTGGACTGTTTTTGTGTGAGCTATTTCTTATTTATTGTTTTATCAGCGATAAAAAATCTGTGTGACGAGGGAATCAGAGCGGAAGACCTCGAAGACCCCGGATACTTAGCTGACCAAGGCAAGCAGTCCTTTGACCATGACTAAGCATATGTTACTTTGCATGTTAAATAGCAAGTATTCCCGTTGCATATGATCATAAGTGTCGGTAATCATGTGATATGATTTTACCGAAGACTCCTCAAGAGTATTTTTGCATTGATCTTGACTCTACCCCTTGAGGGTCATGCTAAAACCATGTTGACAAGTAAAGATAGCAGTAGTACTATCATGAGCATGATTTTGTCATAAAGCAAGAGTTTATGAAAACCCCATCGGGTGCCACTAATGCCCGAGGGTGATGATGAGTTAGGTGGTCACTTTTGGTGAAGTGATGCACCCGGTATTTTGTGTGAGTAAGGTTTCGGAAATGGGATTAGATTTATGACGTGTCGATCGTCCCAACCTTACCAATACGACCACGTTACCCCTTATGGGACAGGGCTATGTTAATTACTCTGGTCGGTGCTAGCAAAGAGCCACATTACTAGTGGCGGGAGTGATATGTGGTCACTCTCGTGATGGGGTCATGCCGGGTAGGACGACTATGCCATTTTTATGAGTTCCAGTCACACCGTTGGTCCCCGCATGGTTGGTACTGTCCAGAGTTGGTGCTCATAAGATGTACAACATGTGGGCTCGGTACCAATCGAGTGGACCTCTTTGTCTAGTATCGTCAGGGGAAAGGCATTGATCGGGTACTTACCTCGGGTATGTGATATACCGCGAGTCCTAGATGACATGGAAGTTTCTCGGATCTCGTGGGTCCAGCGTACTACCTCTACAGAGTGTAAACTATTCGAATAGCCGTGTCCACGGTCAAGGACAGTTGGGTAATCCTTCTTAAACTACGTCCTGATATTTCCGCATAAACCAAGTGTGTGTGTGAGTGTGTGTGTGTGTGTGTGTGTGTGTGTGTGTGTGTGGTGATGAGAAAGGTGTTGCTATGATAGCAATGATATGACCAAGTTTGGTGACTTGGCATGTAGGGTGAACCCGGATGGTTCAGCCCTCGGCAGATATATTGATATCTGTAACTTGTTCTTCAAGAGTAATTCTTTAACTTGATGCATATTCATGATCATTCCACCCAGATGAGTTATACTAGAAATGCATGATATTGTTATCCTTGACATTTGTTGATTATATCATGGGCTGTTTGCGAGTACATTCAAAGTGCTCATTGGCTTGCCACTTGATATGTTATTGACCAGACATGGAAGGACCGGAGTTTGGAGATGAGTACGTCTTCGGAGACACCCCTGTGAACTAGGACGCTTCCGAGTCAGAATGCCTGTCGGTGTAGGCTTGATGGCATGTGCACTCGCTTAGCCCTTTGTTTTCCGCTATTAGTGTATTCGTGTGATTTGGCCTTAGGCCCGGTCTTGTAAACTTGACCCTTCAGTCACGTGTTGTAATAATCGGTACTTGGATGTAAGACTCTTTATTCTGTATCTGTGTTCGGTGAGCATTAATCTTGATACGTCTCAAACGTATCTATAATTTTTGATGGTGTCACGCTGTTATCTTGCCTTCTTTGTATGTTTTATGTACCTTTTTATAACTTTTTGGGACTAACTTATTAATTCAGTGCCAAGTGCCAGTTCCTGTTTTTTCCGTGTTTTTGACTCTTTTCAGATCTCATTTTGGAACGGAGTCCAAACGGAAGAAAAACCAGGAAATGATTTTCTCCCGAACGGAAGAAGTCCAGGGGGCTTTTGGGCCAAGCCAGGTGGGCTCCAGGGAGCCCACAAGCCCCCACTCCGCCACCAGGGGGGCGGCGGTGGGCAGGCTTGTGGCCTCCCTGGCCGCCCCTGACCTAGGTCTTTGGCCTATAAATTCCCAAATATTCCGCAAAAAATTAGGGGAGCCTCGAAAATACTTTTCCGCCACCGCAAGCTTCCGTTTGCGTGAGATCTCATCTGGAGACCCTTCCCGGCGCCCTGCCGGAAGGGACTTTGGAGTTGGAGGGCTTCTTCATCATCATCATCGCCCCTCCAATGACTCGTGAGTAGTTCACTTCAGACCTACGGGTCCGTAGTTAGTAGCTAGATGGCTTCTTCTCCCTCTTGGATCTTCAATACAAAATTCTCCATGGTCTTCGTGGAGATCTATCCGATGTAATCTTCTTTGGCGGTGTGTTTGTGGAGATCCGATGAATTGTGGACTTGTGATCAGATTATCTATGATATATATTTGAGTCTTTGTTGATTTCTTATATGCATGATGTGATATCCTTGTAAGTCTCTCCGAGTCTTGGATTTTGTTTGGCCAACTAGATCTATGTTTCTTGCAATGGGAGAAGTGCTTGGTTTTGGGTTCTGCCATGTGGTGACCTTTCCCAGTGACAGTTGGGGCAGCAAGGCACACATCAAGAGTTGCCATCAAGGGTAAAAATACGGGGGGTTTTATCATTGGTTTGAGATTATCCCTCTACATCATGTCATCTTGCTTAAGGCGTTACTCTGTTCTTATGGACTTAATACACTAGATGCATGCTGGATAGCGGTCGACGTGTGGAGTAATAGTAGTAGATGCAGAAAGTATCGGTCTACTTGTTTTGGACGTGATGCCTATAGAAATAATCATTGCATAGATATCGTCACGAATCTACACAGTTCTATCAATTACTCGACAGTAATTTGTTCACCCACCGTCTACTTGCTTTCATGAGAGAAGCCACTAGTAAACACTACGGCCCCCGGGTCTATTCACATCCATCGTTTACATCTCCGCTTTTACTTTTCTTTGTTACTTTATTGCTTTCAGTTCTCACTTGGCAAACAATCTATAAGGGATTGACAACCCCTTCATAGCGTTGGGTGCAAGCTTTTGTGTTTGTGCAGGATCTTGAGATACTGTTCCGTCGGATTGATACCTTGGTTCTCAAACTGAGGGAAATACTTATTGTCGTTGTGCTACATCACCCTTTCCGCTTCGAGGGAACACCAACGCAAGGCTCCAAGGCCACGGGAGAAATCCTTTGCATACTTGCCTAAGAAGTCCCCTAAGGCGTAGCCGTAGCTGAAGGATTCCTGGTGCCATCGACACAACTATTTCTGGCACCATTGCAAGGGATACACATCAAACATCAGATCTCTGGGATCACTCAACACGGCGATTCTCGACTAGTAAGTCGGGGTCCCCATAGAAATCCTCTGGACGAACATTGCTGAACTCAAAGTGCTTGTTCATGTCGAGAATCCAATCCTCAGCGTCAAACGGCTGATCACACGACGTGAAGGTCTTTGGCTGATTTGAGAGTAACTGACTCAGATTAGCAAACTGATTGCCACCATGGTTGAAGTTGCCTTGCTGCTGATTAGTCCTCTCTTGCAACAATTGTATCAACATCAGAGTGTTTGCATTTGTAGCAGCCATCACCGCTTGCCAAGCCTCTGCAGGAGGAGGTGGCGGCGGAGGATTTTCTAGCGGAGGGGGTGGTGGCGGCATCTCACCACCCTCACGACCTGGATTCTGACGAGTTGGTGGAGTCATCCTGAAGACGGACAACACATTAGCCCATAGAATAATATTGAAGGTAAAGTTGAATCAAAAAGGCAGGAATATCTGAATAGGAATATAGCAATTGCATTCGAACAAAAATAGTACGAATGCTTCCTCAAAGTGATTGTCGACAAAATTCTGATTAAGACCACTTGCAAACAAGTATGAGCTAGAACTGCTCGGGACAAACATATGATCGAGATTTCATCCGATATCTTCGTGGATAAGATCGCACGGGCTCGAATTTACATTAGCCATCCTGTGCAAGGTAGTGCACACGACTTACGAAGCATCCCCGAGTCGTAGCAAGCTACAAGGACTCTTTAAGACACAACGAGAACCGCTGTAAGACGACCGTGAACAAACGTACCCACGGAATGTCGAATCCCAACCTCACATCATGCATCTGTAGGAAGATTGTCCTATAAGTCACTACTTGATATCCCACCTATGAATTCCCGAAATATCTGGTCATGCAGTCTGGTACACGGATACAAGGAGTAATATACACACAACTCCTATACTAACCCGTCCAATGTATCACATCCGTCAATACATAACCAGAATCTCGGACCTTCATCTACTACAGACCCTCGTGATCACAATGATACAAAGTATGGCAGTACCCCCGAACATTCTGCACCAGTACTGGGGACATCGGGGTTATCTCGCCACTACTAGTATTGAAGCAATTACGAATATCCTTAGTTCTGAGATACTCGGAAATTTGAATGATGGCGATGTGCACAAGAATCCCGTGGAGCTCAACTCCCCGGAAGAAATCAAGGCAGACAGGAGGCACCAAGACAGAACTCCGTCACATCGATATCATATAGATTTCAAAATACCCGCGTGATCCTAAAAAATTTGAACGAGAAGAGGAGTACAATTAAGATTTCCTAAGTCGAGAACCTCACCAGAGCATGGAACAGGAGAAAAAAGAAACCTACTCTCCGATATAACTAAGACTCAAACATTTTACTAGACTCGACTTGACCAAGTACGATCACACAAAGGCTCCTATGGTCGTAAGGCTCTGATTACCAACTTGTAACGACTAAGATGCGGTCCTTTCCTATTTAGGGGGCGATGCCCCAAAATGGAAAGAAGCGCATCTATGCGTTTTGCAAGCAAGATAAACATAGCACATACATAATTAAAGAATGACAAATAGGGAACCGTTTGCCATATCACATAGATAATATCAGAGTTTACATCCACACATTTATTCAGACAAGGTAGTTCCGCTACGGACTACATAACATAAGGAAAAGGCTATGTTATCCCGCAAGCTTGCCCACGATCACGACCATGCCTCAGTCTTCTAGATAGTTCACGTACAGGCGGTCGTTCTCCTCATAGTACTGCCACGCCAGCTGCGTGCCATCTGGATCTCCTGTGTCGGGCGTACCTATACCTGTTGGGGTGTTGAAGTAATCTGTGAGCCACAGGGACTCAGCAATCTATGACCTTGGTACCGAAACTACTCAAGTTATTAGGTAAGGAAGGTTCGGTGTTTAGGTTGCAGCATCCTAAGCATTTATGGTGGCTAACTTACGTAGAACAAGTTATTGATGTGGTGGTCTACGCAAGCGGTCGAAGACTAGGTGATCACTAAGTGATCCTGAACACCTACTTACGTCAAACATAACCCCACCGTGTTCCCGATCGAAGAGAGGTCTTCGAAGGGGACAGTCACAGTTACGCACACGGTTGGCAGTTTTATTAGAATTAGTTCAAGTTATCTATTACCGGATGTTAACAAATAATCCATGTTGCCACATAAACACGGGCACGGCTTTCTGAAAGATTAAACCCTGCAGGGGTGCTCCAACTAGTCCATCACAAACGGTCACGGGCCGCAAAGTAATCCTCTATCATGAATCTCGTGATCTCGTCGGATTCCTTAGAGGAAAACCTCAACTCTGGGGAGAACCAAAGCTTCACCTCGATTCCTATACGCAAGATATATCGCTAAGGTAAGACAAGACTAGCAGGACCTCCCATTGTGTCGACGACCCCGATAAGAGTCGCGTATCTCAGTCTCAGGACACGACGGATGAGCTACGTGCACGATGGCCTGATAGAAATCACTCAAGTTGCCCTGAGTTGGCCCCGCACAGTGCTCTGGTTTGGACCAACACTCATGAGGAGCACTGGCCCGGGTTGTTGATTAATTCCTCGGGGTAGCTATTCCCTATGAAATTATTATTAGGTGATTAGCAAATTAAAAACCAATGTCGGGTCCTACCGGACAAGTCTTAACACTACACGATTTATCAAGGGGGTCCCCATAACAACCCCGAACGTGTTAGGAGCGATCAGTTATGGAATCCAACACCGGTAGCTGGAAACTAAGGCGACAATAACGGAACAAAACACCTGGCACAAGGCTAGGCCTCCCGTCATTTACCAAGTATATAGGTGTATTAGTTTAATACCAGAATTTAAACATAATGATATCAAAACTCATGTTATCACATGAGACAGCTGGCACCTGCAACTAGCAACGCTAACATTAGAAGTTGAGCAAGCCTACTTAGCCATTCAATATTAGCTAGGAGGGGAAGGTGTTTGGGTTTCATGGCAATATCAGGAGGCAATTATATCAATGGTAGGCAGGGACTGATGACCCACAAGTATAGGGCATCAATCATAGTCATTTCGATAAGTAAGAGTGTCGAACCCAACGAGGAGTAGAAGGATCTGACAAGTGGTTTTCAGCAAGGTAAAATCTGCACGCACTGAAATTGTCGGTAACCAGTGATTGTGTGGTGAGATGATTCGTAGCAAGCAACAAGTAACAAAAGTAGAAACGGTTAAGAAAAGTGGCACAATCCCTTTTGTAACAAAGGACAAGCCTCGACAAAGTATTATAGAAGGAAAAACGCTCCCGAGGACACACAGGAATTTATGTCATGCTAGTTTCATCATGTTCATATGATTCACGTCGTTACTTTGATAGCTTGATATGTGGGTGGACCGGCGCTTGGGTACTGCCCTTACTTGGAAAAGAATCCCACTTATGATTAACCCCTCTCGCAAGCATCCACAACTATGAAAGAAGAATTAAGACAAAGTCTAACCATAGCATTAAACTAGTGGATCCAAATCAGCCCCTTACGAAGCAACGCATAAACTAGGGTTTAAGCTTCTGTCACTCTAGCAACCCATCATCTACTTACTACTTCCCAATGCCTTCCTCTAGGCCCAAATAATGGTGAAGTGTCATGTAGTCGACGTTCACATAACACCACTAGAGGAAAAACAACATACAACACATCAAAATATCGAACGAATACCAAATTCACATGACTACTATTAGCATGACTTATCCCATGTCCTCAAGAACAAAAGTAACTACTCACAAAGCATAATCATATTCATGACTAGAGAGGTAATGAGTAGCATCAAGGATCTAAACATAAACTCTTCCATCAAATAATCCAACTAGCATCAACTACGAAGAGTAATCAACACTACTAGCAACCTTACAAGTACCAACCGGAGTCGCGAGACGGAGATTGGTTACAAGTGATGAACTAGGGTTTGGAGATGAGATGGTGCTGATGAAGATGTTGATGGTGACGAGTCCCCTCCGATGAGAGGAGTGTTGGTTATGACGATGGCGATGATTTCCCACTCTGGGAGGGAACTTTCCCGGGCAGGATCGTCCTGCCTGAGCTCTAGATTAGTTCTGCTCAAGTTCCGCCTCGTGGGGGCGGCGAATCCACGAAAAAGCTCCTCCCTGATTTTTTCCTGGACGAAACCCTTCATATAGCAAAAGAGGGGGGCAAGTAGGCCTGCAGGCTGCCCACAAGCCCTCATGGCGCGGCCTAGGGGGTGGCCGCGCCGTGCAGGCTTGTGGCCACCTGCACGCCCCCCCTCTGGCACTTCTTCGGCCCAGTATTTTTGATAAATCGGGGAAAAAATCCTCGTTGATTTTTACGGCCTTTGGAGTTGCGCAGAATAGGTATCTCAACTTTGCTCCACTTTCAGGTCAGAATTCCAGTTGCCGGTATTCTCCCTCTTCATGTAAACCTTGCAAAATAAGAGAGAAAAGGCATAAGAATTGTACCGTGAAGTGAAATAACAACCAAAGAAGCGATAAATATCAACATGAAAACATGATGAAAAATGGACGTATCAGCGAGCATATGACGAAGGAAACGTGAATCTAAGCATAACAAAGCTAGAGACGGTATCAAGGTCACGGTCATCTTGCCTGTGATGTCTTCAGCTTGGAACTGCTCTTGTTCTTCCTGCACGTACTCTCCCGAATCCACGTACTCGCTCTCCGATCCCGGTGCTACCGAATATAAAAATAACATCCAATGAACAACAACACAACATGATGCAACATACACATGATGCATGGGATGAGAATGAACATGCATCTCTATTCTAGTCACTTGCATATGCATGAGAAGAAAAGACAAACTTCTGGACAGAACTTCACTCTAAGCTATCTTGACATGCATGAAGATGACATGAACAGGTGCATCATGCGAAAACAATGCAAAAACATATAAGGAACATTGAGAACGGAGCTACGGATCAACTGGAAACTACGAAACAAGATATGGAGTCCTACGGTTCAATGTACCACAAGCACTCTCCAATGGCATACTTCTGGTATTCCCAGGTTGCCACATGACCAAACAAATAAGTATAGGTAGGGTGGTGCAAAGAAACTCACCACACCACCAACTATGCACTCACAATCTTCAAAACAACAAAACTATGCATTCTATCCTAAACAGCAACATAGCAGTTTGAGAGCAACATGCAAAGCACCTACAGCCACCCAAATGTGACAAACAAGATATGTGGCAGAAGCTATTCAAAATCTCTACAAGCATGAGCAAGAATATAATACAAAGGAGTTACACACAGAAAGATCTACAAGTGCTAACTTGGACAAAAATAACAGATTTCAGGGACTTCGTGAAAATCTCAGATTTTCACCAGCTGTTTATGCTCTGAAGCATTTTGACAGCCCCCAAAAGAATATCTACATGAAGTGAAAGTGCATGAAAATTGACAGAGAGCTAGACAAACACAAAAGCTCCAACTCTCTAGTTGATTGCAAGGGCTGATTCCCAACACATGAACTTTTGCAACCACAACTACAAGGGAAGAAAGTAACAGCAGTTTCTCAGACTTAGTGAAAATCATAGATTTTCACTAAGCTGACAATTTCAGCCACATGCCTACCTTGCCAAGACACAACTTGCACATACAAACTCCTAAGCATGAAACAAAACCACCATGTTGTAGAGGGGTTCACCCACTACAGCCACATCAAGGAATCATCCTCTTAGGCTCATCACAACATGGCACCAAGCTCTAAACAAAGCATCAAACAAAAAAATGACTTCTCCAGAAAGTGTTCCAAAGTGGAATCTGATTCCACCAATGGATTCCAGGGAAGATTCTACCCCAAAAACATATATAATACCTAGGTATTTGCATAGAACAAATAGACACAAAGTTGAAAGGAAAAACTACATGGAATCACATAGATGCAAATAGTGCCATATCACATGTGTTACTCACTAGTTCATCACCTACACATGCACTTGCACACACTCACAACTCCAATGGTGAACATGGGGGTAGTCCTCATGGTCATGTGCCTTAGCACACCACCACACACACACATACATCAAGCATACACAAGTGCTCATGCACACACACCTACACATGCTAGTCTCCAAACACACACATACTTACACTCACACCACTATCACTAACACACACACATACATGCTTACACACAAGTGCTCACCAAGGCAAAACCATGCCTTGGGCATGTGGGTGTCACACACACACACACACACATACAAGCACACACCATATATATGTAAGTTGCACCACATGATCACCTACACACACACTAACTAAGCAAGGGGAAAACCTACTGGTTTAAATATCTTAGGCAAAAAATATTGCTGCCCAAACAAATAACAAGCCAACAAACTAATTTGCAAAAGAAAAAATAACAAAACAAAAGGGGGTAGCTTGGGGATCGAACCCCAAACCTACTGGCCACAACAACTACACTACACCACTGCGCTACTGCTCATGAGCTCGACAGAACAGAGGAGGTAAACATGATATGCTCTCCTCTCTACTGCTACTGTGCCACAAAATAAACACAAAAAAGGGGGGCGTTGCGGGGTTCGAACCCACGACCTGCCAATAAGCAAAACCCACTGCTACCGCTGCGTTGTGCTATCGAATGTTAACAGAGAGGGGGGCTCTGCTCTTTTGAGCAACCCCCTCTGGATCTGCCACAGCCCGACGGTGGCCGAAACAGGGGAAGGACACCGCTGACGATACACTACGAATTGAACACGGGATCGTTGTTGGAAGGGATAGGGGACTCTCACGAACCCATTCCACCACTAAACGCGTGAAGGGAACACCTACAACTATAGTAGCAACGTGCACGGAGACGCCGGCGACAGAGAGAAGCTACGGTGGCGCTGCTATGGCTCTACTCGCGATCTACCGATAGGGGAAGGGGGAGGAGTACATCTGCTCACCCACTGGTCGAGGAGGACACGCATGTCGGAGAGGAAGCAGGGGAAGTCATGGAAGAAGCCGATGCGGAGGTGGTCGTCAGAGTGGAAGGGGGTCGATGAGGAAGTAGTGGAAGCAGGGGCGATCGACGACGAATAGCTACGAGAACAGACTACCCCGAGGTCCCGCGTGCTCCTGGAATGCTTGGAGAGGAAGGAGGTGTACGGCAGCGACGGCGACGAGCTGTTCATGGATCGGCCATGGCGGAGGAGGGGCTCGCCTACCTGTTGTCGACGATGGAGAGGGAGGAGGAAGATGGGAAAGGAGGTGGCGGCATTGTGAAGGAACCCTAGCACACTGCCCGGACACCAAGGGTTAAATAGGGGGGCGAGGGAGGCCGCCTCGACGTCCGTGAGCGACGGCGTCAACTCCCTGTCTCGCCCTCTCTCTGACGAACTGACGGAAAGGTGCGGGAGGAGGGAGACGGCGTCTACAAGAGAAGAAAGGGAGTGGGCTGCGTGCGAGGAGGGGCTACTGGGCCAGCGAGGAGGAGGAGGCCCACTCGGAGTGTTGGGTAACGTAGCATAAATTCAAAAAAATTCCTACGCATATTCAGATCTTCCTATGGAGAGACCAGCAATGAGAGAGGGGTGAGTGCATCTTCATACCTTTGAAGATCACTAAGCGGAAGCGTTGCTAGAACGCGGTTGATGGAGTCGTACTCGCAGCGATTCAGATCGCGGTGTGATTCCGATCTAGTGCCGAA
Organism: Hordeum vulgare subsp. vulgare; assembly: GCF_904849725.1. NCBI lineage: Eukaryota > Viridiplantae > Streptophyta > Magnoliopsida > Poales > Poaceae > Hordeum > Hordeum vulgare. The sequence goes on along the minus strand of NC_058518.1, from coordinate 386,132,574 downwards.
CCACGGCACCTCCGCGTTCAACACACGTGCAACCTGGTGACGTCTCCCGCACCTTGATCCAGCAAGGAGGAGGGAGAGGTTGGGGAAGATCTCCGGCAGCACGACAGCGTGGTGTCGATGGAGAGACGAGATCTCTCAGCACGGCTTCGCCAAGCACCGGCACAAAGGAGGAGAAAGAAGGGCAGGGCTGCACCGAGAGAGAGAGAAAATTGTGTCCAAAACAGCCCCGAAACCCCCACTATATATAGGAGGAGGGGAGGGGGTGCCACCCCTAGGGTTCCCACCCTAGGTGGTGCGGCAGCCCCCCCCCCCCCCAGATGGGAGGTGCGGCGGCCAGGGCAAGGGGAGGGGGTGGCGCACCCCTAGGTGGGCCATAGGCCCACCAGCGCCTAGGGTTCCCCCCCCCTCTCCACCTCCTGCGCCTTGGGTTGAGTGTGGGGGGCGCACCAGCCCACCTAGGGGTTGGTTCCCTCCCGCACTTGGCCCATCTAGCCTCCTGGGGTCGTTGCCCCCTTCCGGTGGACCCACCGGGCCACCTCCGGTGGTCCCGGTACGTTACCGGTGACGCCCGAAACACTTCCGGTGTCCGAAACCATCCGTCCTATATATCAATCTTTACCTCCGGACCATTCCGGAGCTCCTCGTGACGTCCGAGATCTCATCCTGGACTCCGAACAACTTTCGATAACCTCGTATAAAAATTCCCTATAACCCTAGCGTCATCGAACCTTAAGTGTGTAGACCCTACGGGTTCGGGAGACAGGTAGACATGACCGAGACACCTCTCTGGCCAATAACCATCAGTGGGTCTGGATACCCATGGTGGATCCCACTTGCTCCATGATGATCTCATCGGATGAACCACGATGTCAAGGATTCAATCAATCCCGTATACAATTCCCTTTGTGTGTCGGTATAGAACTTGCCCGAGATTCGATCGTCGGTATACCTATACCTTGTTCAATCTTGTTACCGGTAAGTATCTTTACTCGTTCCATAGCACGTCATCGTGTGACTAACTCCTTAGTCACATTGAGCTCATGATGATGTTCTACCGAGTGGGCCCAGAGATACCTCTCCGTCACACGGAGTGACAAATCCCGATCTCGATTCGTACCAACCCAACAGACACTTTCGGAGATACCCGTAGTGCACCTTTATAGTCACCCAAATACGTTGTCACGTTTGATACACCCAAAGCACTCCTACGGTATTCGGGAGTTGCACAATCTCACGGTCGAAGGAAAAGATACTTGACATTGGAAAAGCTTTAGCATACGAACAATACGATCTAGTGCTGCGCTTAGGATTGGGTCTTGTCCATCACATCATTCTCCCAATGATGTGATCCCGTTATCAATGACATCTAATGCCCATGACCAGGAAACCATGATCATCTATTGACTAACGAGCTAGCCAACTAGAAGCTTGCTAGGGACACATTGTGATCTATTTATTCACACATGTACTACTGTTTCCTGTTAATACAATTATAGCATGAACAATAGACGATTATCATGAACAAGGAAATATGATAATAACCATTTTATTATTGCCTCTAGGGCATATTTCCAACAGTCTCCCACTTGCACTAGATTCAATAATCTAGTTACATTGTGATGTCTCGAATACCCATAGCATTATGGTGTTGATCATGTTTTGCTCGTGGAAGAGGTTTAGTCAACGGGTCTGCGACATTTAGATCCGTGTGTACTTTACAAATCTCTATTACTCCACTCTGGACATGGTCCTGGATGGAGTTGTAGCGGCGTTTGATGTCCTTCGTCTTCCGGTGAAACCTGGGCTCCTTGGCTATGGCAATGGCCCCAGTGTTATCACAGAAGAGTGTCATTGGATCCAACGCGCTTGGAACGACTCCAAGGTCGGTGATGAGCTCCTTCATCCAAATTCCTTCATGAGCCGCTTCTGAAGTAGCTATGTACTCCGCTTCACATGTAGATGCTGCCACGACTTCTTTCTTGCTGTTGCACCAACTCACTACCCCACCATTCAAAAAATATACATATCCGGTCTGTGACTTAGAGTCATCTGGATCTGTGTCGAAGCTAGCGTCGACGTAACCCTTTACGACGAGCTCTTCGTCACCTCCATAAACGAGAAACATTTCCTTAGTCCTTTTCAGGTACTTAAGGATATTCTTGACCGTTGTCCAGTGTTCCATACCGGGATCACTTTGGTACCTCCCTACCAAACTTATGGCAAGGTTTATATCAGGTCTGGTACACACCATGGCATACATAGGAGAGCCTACGGCTGAAGCGTAGGGGACATAACTCATCTTCTCTCTATCTGCTGCCGTGGTCGGCGACTGAGTCTTACTCAATCTCATACCTTGCAAAAATGGCAAGAACCCTTTCTTTGAGTTTTCCATATTGAACTTCTTCAATATCTTGTCAAGGTATGTACTTTGCGAAAGACCTATGAGGCGTCTCGATCTATCTCTATAGATCTTGATGCCTAATATGTATGCAGCTTCTCCAAGGTCCTTCATTGAAAAACTCTTGTTCAAATAGGCTTTTATGCTCTGCAACATCTCTATATTGTTCCCCATCAATAATATGTCATCCACATACAGTATGAGGAAAGCTACAGAGCTCCCACTCACTTTCTTGTACAGACAGGCTTCTCCGCAAACCTGTATGAACCCAAACGCTTTAATCACCTCATTAAAGCGAATGTTCCAACTCCGAGATGCTTGCACCAGCCCATAGATGGAGCGCTGGAGCTTGCACACTTTGTTAGCACCCTTAGGGTCGACAAAACCTTCTGGTTGCATCATATACAACTCTTCCTTAAGGTTCACGTTAAGGAACGCTGTTTTGACGTCCATCTGCCAAATTTCATAATCATAAAAGGCGGCAATTGCTAACATGATTCAGACTGATTTCAGCTTCGCTACGGGAGAGAAAGTCTCTTCGTAGTCAATTCCTTGAATTTGTCGAAAATCCTTTGCGACAAGTCGAGCTTTATAAACGGTTACATTACCGTTTGCATCAGTCTTCTTCTTGAAGATCCATTTATTTTCTATGGCTCGCCGGTCATCGGGCAAGTCCACCAAAGTCCATACTTTGTTCTCATACATGGATCCTATCTCGAATTTCATAGCTTCAAGCCATTTGTTGGAATCCGGGCCCGCCATCGCTTCTTCATAGTTCGAAGGTTCACCGTTGTCTAACAACATGATTTCCATTACAGGGTTGCCGTACCACTCTGGTGCGGAGCGTACCCTTGTGGACCTTCGCGGCTCAGTAGTAACTTGATCCGAAGCTTCATGATCATTATCATTAACTTCCTCTTCATTTGGTGTAGGCGCCACAGGAACAACTTCCCGCGCTACGCTACTATCCTGTTCGAGAGGGGGTGTAATTACCTCATCAAATTCTACCTTCCTCCCACTTACTTCTTTCGAGAGAAACTCTTTCTCTAGAAAGGATCCATTCTTGGCAACAAAGGTTTTACCTTCGGATCTAAGATAGAAGGTGTACCCAATAGTTTCCTTAGGGTATCCTATGAATACGCATTTCTCCGCTTTGGGTTCGAGCTTTTCTGGTTGAAGTTTCTTCACATAAGCATCGCAGCCCCAAACTTTAAGAAACGACAACTTAGGTTTCTTGCCAAACCATAGTTCATACGGTGTCGTCTCAATGGATTTAGACGGTACCCTATTTAAAGTGAATGCTGCAGTTTCTAATGTGTATCCCCAAAATGATAGCGGTAAGTCGGTAAGAGACATCATAGATCGCACCATATCTAATAAAGTGTGATTACGACATTCACACACTCCGTTGCGTTTAGGTGTGCCAGGCGGCGTCAGTTGTGAAACGATTCCACACTTCCTTACATGTGTGCCAAACTCGTCACTCAAATATTCTCCTCCACGATCAGATCGTAGACACTTAATTTTTCTGTCACGTTGATTCTCGACCTCACTCTGAAATTCCTTGAACTTTTCAAACGTCTCAGATTTGTGCTTCATCAAGTAGATATACCCATACCTACTCAAATCATCGGTGAGAGTGAGAACATAATGATAGCCACAGCGAGCTTCAACGTTCATTGGACCACACACATCAGTATGTATTATTTCCAATAAGTCAGTTGCTCTCTCCATTATTCCTGAGAATGGAGTCTTAGTCATCTTGCCCATGAGGCACGGTTCGCATGTGTCAAATGATTCAAAGTCAAGAGACTCTAATAGTCCATCAGTATGGAGCTTCTTCATGCACTTAACGCCGATATGACCAAGGCGGCAGTGCCACAAGTATGTGGGACTATCATTATTAACTTTACATATTTTGGTACTCACACTATGAATATGTGTAACATCACGATCGAGATTCATCAAGAATAAACCATTCACCAGCGTAGCATGACCATAAAACATATCACTCATATAAATAGAACAACCATTATTCTCTGACTTAAATGAGTAGCCATATCGCATTAAGCAAGACCCTGATACAATGTTCATGCTTAAAGCTGGTATTAAATAACAATTATTAAGGTTTAAAACTAATCCCGACGGTAGATGTAGAGGTAGCGTGCCGACGGCGATCACATCGACCTTGGAGCCATTCCCGACGCGCATCGTCACCTCGTCCTTGGCCAGTCTCCGCTTATTTCGCAGTTCCTGCTTTGAGTTGCAAATGTGAGCAACAGCACCAGTATCAAATACCCAGGAGCTACTACGAGCGCTGGTAAGGTACACATCAATAACATGTATATCACATATACCTTTAACGTTGCCAGCCTTCTTGTCCGCTAAGTATTTGGGGCAGTTCCGCTTCCAGTGACCCTCTCCCTTGCAATAGAAGCACTCAGTCTCAGGCTTGGGTCCATTCTTTTTCTTCTTCCCGGTATCTGGCTTACCGGGCGCGGCAACGGCTTTGCCATCTTTCTTGAAATTCTTCTTACCCTTGCCCTTCTTGAAACTAGTGGTCTTGTTGACCATCAACACTTGATGCTCTTTCTTGATTTCTACTTGTGCAGACTTGAGCATCGAGTACAACTCGGGAATGGTCTTCTCCATCCCTTGCATGTTGTAGTTCAGCAGAAAACCTTTCTAGCTTGGTGGGAGAGACTGGAGGATTCTATCAATTATAGCATCATCCGGAAGTTCGACTCCAAGTGAAGTCAGACGACCGTGTAACCCAGACATTTTGAGTATGTGCTCACTGACAGAACTGTTCTCCTCCATCTTACAGCTAAAGAACTTGTCGGAGACTTCATATCTCTCGACATGGGCATGAGCTTGAAAAACTAGCTTCAGCTCTTGGAACATCTCATATGCACCGTGTTGCTCAAAACGCCTTTGGAGCCCCGTTTCCAAACTGTATAACATGCCACACCTAACCAGAGAGTAGTCATCACTCCGCGTTTGCCACACGTCAGAATGTCCTGGGCTGCTGCGGGAGCGGGAGGGTCACCTAGCGGCGCATCAAGGACATAAGCCTTTTTAGCTGCTTCAAGGATGAGCTTCAAGTTGCGAACCCAGTCCGCATAGTTGCTACCATCATCTTTCAGCTTGTTTTTCTCTAGGAATGCGTTGAAATTGAGGTTGACATTGGCCATCTACAATATTTATAAAGACAAATTTTAGACTAAGTTCATGAAAATTAAGTTCACTTAATCAAATTAAGTATGAACTCCCACTTAAATCGACATCCCTCTAGTCATCTAAGTGATACATGATCCATGTTTACTAACCCGTGTCCGATCATCACGTGAGACGGACTAGTCACAATGGTGAGCAACTTCATGTTGATCGTATTCAACCATACGACTCATGTTCGACCTTTCGGTCTCTTGTATTTGAGGTCATGTCTGTACATGCTAAGCTCGTCGAGTCAACCTAGGTGTTTCGCGTGTGTAAATCTGGCTTACACGTGTTGTATGCAAACGTTAGAATCTATCACACCCGATCATCACGTGGTGCTTTGAGACAACGATCCTTCGCAACGGTGCACACTTAGGGGAATACGTTCTTGAAATTTTAAGAGGGATCATATTATTATGCTACTGTCGTTCTAAGCAATAAGATGAAAAACATGATAAACATCACAATGCAATCATATAGTGACATGATATGGCCATTATCATATTTGCTCTTTCGATCTCCATCTTCAGGCATCGCATGATCATCATCGTCACCGGCGTGACACCATGATCTCCATCATCATGATCTCCATCAACGTGTCTCCGTGAAGACGTCACGCCAACTACTACTATCACTACTACTATAGCTAACCGTTAGCAATGAAGTAAAAGTAGTAAGCACATGGCGTTGCATCTCATACAATAAATTAAGACAACTCCTATGGTTCCTGCCGGTTGTCATACCCATCGACATGCAAGTCGTGAAACCTATTACAATAACATGATCATCTCATACATCACACATGCAACATCACAACTTTGGCCATATCACATCACATGTCAAACCCTGCAAAAACAAGTTAGACGTCCTCTAATTGTTGTTGCAAGTTTTACGTGGCTGATTTGGGTTTCTAGCAAGAATGCTTTCTTACCTACGTGACAGCCACAACAATGATATGCCAAAGCTATTTACCCTTCATAAGGACCCTTTTCATCAAATCCAATCCGACTAGACTAGGAGAGACACACACCCGCTAGCCACCTTTATGCACGGTGTGCATGTCTGTCGGTGGAACCAGTCTCACGTAAGCGTACGTGTAATGTCGGTCCGGGCCGCTTCATCCCACAATACCGCCGGAAAAGAATAAGACTAGTAGAAGAAAGCAATTGACAAATCATAGCCCACAACCTTTTGTGTTCTACTCGTGCATAGAATCTACGCATAGAAAACCTGGCTCCGATACCACTGTTGGGTAACGTAGCATAAATTCAAAAAAAATCCTACGCATATTCAGATCTTCCTATGGAGAGACCAGCAACGAGAGAGGGGTGAGTGCATCTTCATACCTTTGAAGATCGCTAAGCGGAAGCATTGCTAGAACGCGGTTGATGGAGTCGTACTCGCATCGATTCAGATCGCGGTGTGATTCCGATCTAGTGCCGAACCACGACACCTCCGTGTTCAACACACGTGCAACCCGGTGACGTCTCCCGCACCTTGATCCAGCAAGGAGGAGGGAGAGGTTGGGGAAGATCTCCGGCAGCACGACGGCGTGGTGTCGATGGAGAGACGAGATCTCCCGGCAGGGCTTCGCCAATCACCTGCAGAGAGGAGGAGAAAGAAGGGCAGGGCTGCGCCGAGAGAGAGAGAAAACTGTGTCCAAAACAGCCCCGAAACCCCCACTATATATAGGAGGAGGGGACGGAGGCGCCACCCCTAGGGATCCCACCCTAGGTGGTGCGGTAGCCCCCCCAGATGGGAGGTGCGGCGGCCAGGGCAAGGGGAGGGGGTGGCGCACCCCTAGGTGGGCCTTAAGCCCACCAGCGCTTAGGGTTTCCCCCCTCTCCACCTCATGCGCCTTGGGTTGAGTGTGGGGGGCGCACCAGCCCACCTAGGGGCTGGTTCCCTCCGCACTTGGCCCATCTAGCCTCCCGGGGTCGTTGCCCCCTTCCGGTGGACCCCTGGGGCCACCTCCGGTGGTCCCGGTACATTACCGGTGACGCCCGAAACACTTTCGATGTCCGAAACCATCCGTCCTATATATCAATCTTTACCTCCGGACCATTTCGGAGCTCCTCATGACGTCCGGGATCTCATCCGGGACTCCGGACAACTTTCGATAACCTCGTATAACAATTCCCTATAACCCTAGCGTCATCGAACCTTAAGTGTGTAGACCCTACGGGTTCGGAGACAGGTAGACATGACCGAGACACCTCTCTGGCCAATAACTATCAGCGGGGTCTGGATACCCATGGTGGCTCCCACTTGTTCCACGATGATCTCATCGGATGAACCACGATGTCAAGGATTCAATCAATCCCGTATACAATTCCCTTTGTCTGTCGGTATAGAACTTGCCCGGGATTCGATCGTCGGTATACCTATACCTTGTTCAATCTCGTTACCGGTAAGTCTCTTTACTCGTTCCGCATCACGTCATCGTGTGACTAACTCCTTACTCACATTGAGCTCATGATGATGTTCTACCGAGTGGGCCCAAAGATACCTCTTCATCACCCAGAGTGACAAATCCCGATCTCGATTCGTACCAACCCAACAGACACTTTCGGAGATACCCGTAGTGCACCTTTATAGTCACCCAGTTACGTTGTGACGTTTGATACACCCAAAGCACTCCTACGGTATCCGGGAGTTGCACAATCTCACGGTCGAAGGAAAAGATACTTGACATTGGAAAAGCTTTAGCATACGAACAATAGGATCTAGTGCTACGCTTAGGATTGGGTCTTGTCCATCACATCATTCTCCCAATGATGTGATCCCGTTATCAATGACATCTAATGCCCATGACCAGGAAACCAGGATCATCTATTGACTAACGAGCTAGCCAACTAGAGGCTTGTTGTTGGGGAACATCGCATGGGAAACAAAAAATTTCCTACGCGCACGAAGACCTATCATGGTGATGTCCATCTACGAGAGGGGATGAGTGATCTACGTACCCTTGTAGATCGTACAGCAGAAGCGTTAGTGAACGCGGTTGATGTAGTGGAACGTCCTCACGTCCCTCGATCCGCCCCGCGAACAATCCCGCGATCAGTCCCACGATCTAGTACCGAACGGACGGCACCTCCGCGTTCAGCACACGTACAGCTCGACGATGATCTCGGCCTTCTTGATCCAGCAAGAGAGACGGAGAGGTAGAAGAGTTCTCCGGCAGCGTGACGGCGCTCCGGAGGTTGGTGATGACCTTGTCTCAGCAGGGCTCCGCCCGAGCTCTGCAGAAACGCGATCTAGAGGAAAAACCGTGGAGGTATGTGGTCGGGCTGCCGTGGAAAAGTCGTCTCAAATCAGCCCTAAAACCTCCGTATATATAGGTGGGAGGGAGGGGAGGAGGCAGCCTCAAAACCTAAAGGTTTGGCCGAAATTGGAGGTGGAGGAGTCCTACTCCAATCCCACTTGGAGTAGGATTCCACCTTCCCACTTGGAAACTCTTTCCACCTTGTGTTTTTTCCTTCTCAAACCTTATGGACCTTAGTGGGAACTTATTCCAGCCCACTAGGGGCTGGTTTATATCTTCCCATAGCCCATGAGACCCCTTGGGGCGTGACACCCCTCCCGATGGTCCCCGGCACCCCTCCCGGCACTCCCGGTACACTACCGATGAGCCCGAAACCTTTCCGATAATGCACGAAAACCTTCCGGTAACCAAATGAGGTCATCCTATATATCAATCTTCGTTTCCGGACCATTCCGGAAACCCTCGTGACATCCGTGATCTCATCCGGGACTCCGAACAACATTCGGTAACCAACCATATAACTCAAATACGCATAAAACAACGTCGAACCTTAAGTGTGCAGACCCTGCGGGTTCGAGAACTATGTAGACATGACCCGAGAGACTCCTCGGTCAATATCCAATAGCGGGACCTGGATGCCCATATTGGATCCTACATATTCTATGAAGATCTTATCGTTTGAACCTCAGTGCCAAGGATTCATATAATCCTGTATGTCATTCCCTTTGTCCTTCGGTATGTTACTTGCCCGAGATTCGATCGTCAGTATACGTATACCTATTTCAATCTCGTTTACCGGCAAGTCTCTTTACTCGTTCCGTAATACAAGATCCCGCAACTTACACTAAGTCACATTGCTTGCAAGGCTTGTGTGTGATGTTGTATTACCGAGTGGGCCCCGAGATACCTCTCCGTCACACGGAGTGACAAATCCCAGTCTCGATCCATACTAACTCAACGAACACCTTCGAGATACCTGTAGAGCATCTTTATAGTCACCCAGTTATGTTGCGACGTTTGATACACACAAAGCATTCCTCCGGTGTCCGTGAGTTATATGATCTCATGGTCATAGGAACAAATACTTGACACGCAGAAAACAGTAGCAACAAAATGACACGATCAACATGCTACGTCTATTAGTTTGGGTCTAGGCCATCACATGATTCTCCTAATGATGTGATCCCATTATCAAGTGACAACACTTGCCTATGGCCAGGAAACCTTGACCATCTTTGATCAACGAGCTAGTCAACTAGAGGCTTACTAGGGACAGTGTTTTGTCTATGTATCCACACAAGTATTGTGTTTCCAATCAATACAATTATAGCATGGATAATAAACGATTATCATGAACTAAGAAATATAATAATAACTAACTTATTATTGCCTCTAGGGCATATTTCCAACAGTCTCCCACTTGCACTAGAGTCAATAATCTAGTTCACATCACCATGTGATTCCAACGAATCCAGCACCCATATAGTTATGGGGTCTGATCACGTCTTGCTCGTGAGAGACGTTTTAGTCAACGGTTCTGAAACTTTCAGATCCGTGTGTTCTTTACAAATATTTATGTCATCTTATAGATGCTGCTACTACGTGCTATTCGGAAAAGCTCCAAATATCTACTATACTATACGAATCTGTTTCACTACTCATAGTTATTCAGATTAGTGTCAAAGCTTGCATCGACGTAACCCTTTACGACGAACTCTTTAACCACCTCTATAATCGAGAAAAAAATCCTTAGTCCATTAGTTACTAAGGATAAATTTTGACCGCTGCTAGTGATTCAATCATGGATCACTCTCTGTACCTCTCAACATACTTTGATTCAAGGCACACATCAGGTGCGGTACACAGCATGGCATACTTTAGATTCTACGGCTAAGGCATGGAAGACGACCTTCGTCTATTCTCTTTATTCTGCCGGGGTCGGGTTTTGAGTCTTACTCAAATTCACACCTCACAACACAACCAAGAACTCCTTCTTCGCTATTCTATTTTGAACTCCTTCAAAAACTTGTCAAGGCATGCATCTTGTTGAAACTTCCATTAAGCGCTTTCGATCTATCTCCATAGATCTTTGATGCTCAACGTTCAAGTAGCTCAATCTAGGTATTCCTTTGAAAACTCCTTTCAAACAACCTTGTATGTTTTACAGAAATTCTACATTACTTCTGATCCACAATATGTCAACCACATATACTTATCAGAAAATCTATAGTGCTCCCACTCACTTCTTTGGAAATACAAGTTTCTCATAAACCTTGTACAAACCCAAAATCTTTGATCATCTCATCAAAGTGTATATTCCAACTCCGAGATGCTTGCACCAGTCCATTGAAGGATCACTGGAGCTTGCATACTTGCTAGTATCTTTAGGATCGACAAAACCTTCTGGTTGTATCACATACAATGTCTGCTCAAGGAAACCGTCGAGAAAACAATGTTTTGACATCCTACGTGCAATATTTCATAAATAATGCATCAACAACTAACATAATTCTAACAGAACTTTAGCATCGCTACGAGTCAGAAAGTCTCATCATAGTCAACTGTTTGATCTTGTCGAAAACATCTTTGCGACAAGTCGAGCTTTTCTTAATAGTGACTTATCACCATCATTGTTTGTCTTCTTTTAAAGATCCATTTTTACTCAATAGTCCTATGACCATCAAGCAGTTCTACCAAAGTCTACACTTTGTTTTCACACACGGATCCTTTCTCGGATTTCATGGCTTCCAGCCATTTGTCGGAATCTGGGCCCACCATCGCTTTCTCCATAACTCGTAGGTTCACTGTTGCTCAACAACATGACCTCCAAGACAGGGTTACCGTACTACTCTGCAGCAGTACGCGACCTTGTCGACCTACGAGGTTTGTAGTAACTTGATTCGAAGCTCAATGATCATCATCATCAGTTTCCACTTCAATTGGTGTAGGCGCCACATGAACAACTTCATGTGCCCTGCTACACACTGGTTGAAGTGATGGTTCAATAACCTCATCAAGTTCTACTACCCTCCCACTCAATTCTTTCGAGAGAAACCTTTCCTCGAGAAAGGATCCGTTTCTAGAAACAAACACTTTGCTTCCGGATCTGAGATAGGAGTATACCTAACTGTTTTGGGTGTCCTATGAAGATGCATTTATCCGCTTTGTGTTCGAGCTTATCATGCTGAAACTTTTCCACATAAGCATCGCAGCCCCAAACTTTTAAGAAACGACAGCTTAGGTTTCTGCAAACCATAGTTCATACGGTGTCATCTCAACGGAAATACGTGGTGCCCTATTTAAAGTGAATGTGGTTGTCTCTAATGCATAACCCATAAATGATAGTGGTAATTCGATAAGAGACATCATAGTATGCACCATACCAAATAGTGCATGGCTATGACGTTCAGACACATCATCACACTATGATGTTCCAGGTGGCATGAACTGCGAAACAATTTCCACATTGTCTTAACTGTGTACCAAAACTCGTAACTCAGATATTCATTTCCATGATCATATCGTAGACAGTTTATCCTCTTGTTACGACGAACTTCACTCTGAAACGGAATTGAACTTTTCAACATTTCAGACTTGTGATTCATTAAGTAAATACTCCTGTATCTACTCAAATCGTCAGTGAAGTAAGAACATAATGATATTCACTGCGTGTCTCAACACCCATTGGACTGCATACATCAAAATGTATCACTTCCAACAAGTTACTATCTTATTTCATCTCAATGAAAACAAGGCCTTGCTCATGTGGTATGATTTGCATGTCACTAGTGATTCGAAATCAGGTGAGTACAAAGATCCATCAGCATGGAGCCTCTTCATGCAATTTATACTAACATGACTCAAGCGGCAGTGCCACAAGTAAGTGGTGCTATCATCATCAACTCGTATCTTTTGGCACCAATATCATGAACATGTGTAACACTACGATCGAGATTCAATAAACCATTGAAGGTGATTATTCAAGAAAATAGAGTAACCATTATTCTCTTTAAATGAATAATCGTATTGCAGTAAACACGATCCAATCATGTTCATGCTTTAACGCAAGCACCAAATAACAATTATTTAGATTTAACACCAATCCCGATGGCAGAGGGAGCGTGCGACGTTTGATCATATCAACCTTGGAAACACTTCCAACACGTATCGTCACCTCGCCTTTAGCTAGTCTCCGTTTATGCCGTAGCTTATATTTCGTGTTACTAATCACTTAGCAACCGAACCGGTATCCAATACCCTCATGCTACTAGGAGTACTAGTAAAGTACACATCAACATCATGTATATCAAATACACTTCTTTCGACTTTTGCCAGCCTTCTTATCTACCAAGTATCTAGAGTTGCTCCGCCTTAGTGATTGTTCCCCTCATTACAGAAGCACTTAGTCTCGGGTTTGGGTTTAAACTTGGGTCTCTTCATTAGTGCAGCAACTGTTTTGCCGTTTCACGTAGTATCCCTTCTAGCCCTTGCCTGTCTTGAAACTTAGTGGTTTTACAAACAATCAACTATTGATGCTCCTTCTTGATTTCTACTTTCGCAGTGTCAAACATCGCGAATCGCTCAAGGATCATTGTATGTATCCTTGATATGTTATAGTTTATCACGAAGCTCTCACAGCTTGGTGGCAGTGACTTTGGAGAACTATCACTATCTCATCTGGAAGATTAACTCCCACTTGATTCAAGCGATTGTCGTACTCAGACAATCTGAGCACATGCTCAACGATTGAGCCTTTCTCCTTTACTTTGTGGACAAAGAATCTTGTCGGAGGTCTCATACCTCTTAACAAGGGCACAAGCATGAAATCACAATTTCATCTCTTTAGAACATCACTTATGTTCCGTGACGTTTTACAATGTTTTCGGCGCCTTGCTTCTAAGCCATTAAGTATTTTTGTACTGAACTATCGTGTAGTCATCAGAAACGTGTATGTCGGATGTTCACAGCATCCACAGACGACGCTTGAGGTGCAGCACACCGAGTGGTGCACTAAGGACATAAGCCTTCTGTGCAGCAACGAGGACAATCCTCGGTTTTACAGACTCAGTCTGCAAAGTTTGCTACTATCAACTTTCAACTAAATTTTCTCTAGGAACATATAAAACAGTAGAGCTATAGCGCAAGCTACATCGTAATTCGCAAAGACCATTAGACTATGTTCATGACAATTAGTTCAATTAATCATATTACTTAAGAACTCCCACTCAAAAAGTACATCTCTCTAGTCATTTGAGTGGTACATGATCCAAATCCACTATCTCAAGTCCGATCATCACGTGAGTCGAGAATAGTTTCAGTGGTAAGCATCTCTATGCTAATCATATCAACTATACGATTCATGCTCGACCTTTCGGTCTCATGTGTTCCGAGGCCATGTCTGCACATGCTAGGCTCGTCAAGCTTAACCCGAGTGTTCCGCGTGCGCAACTGTTTTGCACCCGTTGTATGTGAACGTTGAGTCTATCACACCCGATCATCACGTGGTGTCTCGAAACGAAGAACTGTCGCAACGGTGCACAGTCGGGGAGAACACAATTTTGTCTTGAAATTTTAGTGAGAGATCACCTCATAATGCTACCGTCGTTCTAAGCAAAATAAGGTGCATAAAAGGATTGACATCACATGCAATTTATAAGTGACATGATATGGTCATCATCACGTGCTTCTTGATCTCCATCACCAAAGCACCGGCACGATCTTCTTGTCACCGGCGTCACACCATGATCTCCATCATCATGATCTCCATCAACGTGTCGCCATCGGGGTTGTCGTGCTACTCATGCTATTACTACTAAAGCTACGTCCTAGCAAAATAGTAAACGCATCTGCAAGCACAAACGTTAGTTATAAAGACAACCCTATGGCTCCTGCCGGTTGCCGTACCATCGACGTGCAAGTCGATATTATCTATTACAACATGATCATCTCATACATCCAATATATCACATCACATCGTTGGCCATATCACATCACAAGCATACCCTGCAAAAACAAGTTAGACGTCCTCTAATTTTGTTGTTGCATGTTTTACGTGGTGACCATGGGTATCTAGTAGGATCGCATCTTACTTACGCAAACACCACAACGGAGATATATGAGTTTCTATTTAACCTCATCCAAGGACCTCCTCGGTCAAATCCGATTCAACTAAAGTTGGAGAAACCGACACTTGCCAGTCATCTTTGAGCAACGGGGTTACTCGTAGCGATGAAACCAGTCTCTCGTAAGCGTACAAGTAATGTCGGTCCAAGCCGCTTCAATCCAACAATACCGCGGAATCAAGAAAAGACTAAGGAGGGCAGCAAAACACACATCACCGCCCACAAAAACTTTTGTGTTCTACTCGAGAAGACATCTACGCATGAACCTAGCTCATGATGCCACTGTTGGGGAACATCGCATGGGAAACAAAAAATTTCCTACGCGCACGAAGACCTATCATGGTGATGTCCATCTACGAGAGGGGATGAGTGATCTACGTACCCTTGTAGATCGTACAGCAGAAGCGTTAGTGAACGCGGTTGATGTAGTGGAACGTCCTCACGTCCCTCGATCCGCCCCGCGAACAATCCCGCGATCAGTCCCACGATCTAGTACCGAACGGACGGCACCTCCGCGTTCAGCACACGTACAGCTCGACGATGATCTCGGCCTTCTTGATCCAGCAAGAGAGACGGAGAGGTAGAAGAGTTCTCCGGCAGCGTGACGGCGCTCCGGAGGTTGGTGATGACCTTGTCTCAGCAGGGCTCCGCCCGAGCTCTGCAGAAACGTGATCTAGAGGAAAAACCGTGGAGGTATGTGGTCGGGCTGCCGTGGAAAAGTCGTCTCAAATCAGCCGTAAAACCTCCGTATATATAGGTGGGAGGGAGGGGAGGAGGCAGCCTCAAAACCTAAAGGTTTGGCCGAAATTGGAGGTGGAGGAGTCCTACTCTAATCCCACTTGGAGTAGGATTCCACCTTCCCACTTGGAAACTCTTTCCACCTTGTGTTTTTTCCTTCTCAAACCTTATGGGCCTTAGTGGGAACTTATTCCAGCCCACTAGGGGCTAGTTTATATCTTCCCATAGCCCATGAGACCCCTTGGGGCGTGACACCCCTCCCGATGGTCCCCGGCACCCCTCCCGGCACTCCCGGTACACTACCGATGAGCCCGAAACCTTTCCGATAATGCACGAAAACCTTCCGGTAACCAAATGAGGTCATCCTATATATCAATCTTCGTTTCCGGACCATTCCGGAAACCCTCGTGACGTCCGTGATCTCATCCGGGACTCCGAACAACATTCGGTAACCAACCATATAACTCAAATACGCATAAAACAACGTCGAACCTTAAGTGTGCAGACCCTGCGGGTTCGAGAACTATGTAGACATGACCCGAGAGACTCCTCGGTCAATATCCAATAGGGGGACCTGGATGCCCATATTGGATCCTACATATTCTACGAAGATCTTATCGTTTGAACCTCAGTGCCAAGGATTCATATAATCCCGTATGTCATTCCCTTTGTCCTTCGGTATGTTACTTGCCCGAGATTCGATCGTCAGTATACGTATACCTATTTCAATCTCGTTTACCGGCAAGCCTCTTTACTCGTTCCGTAATACAAGATCCCGCAACTTACACTAAGTCACATTGCTTGCAAGACTTGTGTGTGATGTTGTATTACCGAGTGGGCCCCGAGATACCTCTCCGTCACACGGAGTGACAAATCCCAGTCTCGATCCATACTAACTCAACGAACACCTTCGGAGATACCTGTAGAGCATCTTTATAGTCACCCAGTTACGTTGCGACGTTTGATACACACAAAGCATTCCTCCGGTGTCCGTGAGTTATATGATCTCATGGTCATAGGAACAAATACTTGACACGCAGAAAACAGTAGCAACAAAATGACACGATCAACATGCTACGTCTATTAGTTTGGGTCTAGTCCATCACATGATTCTCCTAATGATGTGATCCCATTATCAAGTGACAACACTTGCCTATGGCCAGGAAACCTTGACCATCTTTGATCAACGAGCTAGTCAACTAGAGGCTTACTAGGGACAGTGTTTTGTCTATGTATCCACACAAGTATTGTGTTTCCAATCAATACAATTATAGCATGGATAATAAACGATTATCATGAACTAAGAAATATAATAATAACAACTTATTATTGCCTCTAGGGCATATTTTCAACACTTGCTAGGGTCACATTGTGGTCTATTTATTCACACATGTATTACTGTTTCCTGTTAATACAATTATAGCATGAACAATAGACGATTATCATGAACAAGGAAATATGATAATAACCATTTTATTATTGCCTCTAGGGCATATTTCCAACACGGAGGCGCCAGGTAAGAAAGGAAAAACCCTCTGGGGTTTTTCTATTTAAAAACAAAACAGAGACAAATATAAATACACAGACAACACTGTTGACCCTAAAATAAAACAAAAATGCCCCTGGTCATAAGGGAATTATGACCCAATAAAATAAAATGAAAAGAGGATTTTGGAGCATTTAAATATTTACAAAATAGAATTAAATGACCTGTTTTGTGAATATCTACCCCTCTCAAACATAGATTCAAAACACATTAAACCTAGCACCACATCCACCACAAACACTCTAAATGAACTACATTTTTGAACCAGGGTTAGAGCAAGTAAAACTGGAGCTTGAGAAAATAGAGAAGGGGGGTTTTGAAACATATTTGAAAACTAACATAGTTGAAACCCACTTTCAAATGCACCACTCCAACATCACATAGCACAACAACATCACAACCACATTCATGGACCCACAATAACAACAAACACAATGAAGGCATGGATGAATGGATGCATGAATGCAAAGGGGAGACAAGGCAATATCACATGAAATAACACATGCATATATATATATATATATATATATATATATATATATATATATATATATATATATATATATATATATATATATATATATATATATATCTCACAAGGCAATGACATCATGGACCCACACATGAAGGTCCCAAATATGGCAAGTTACACTCTGGGGCATTATAGGAGACCTCGTAGCTCTACCGCCACCACGCCGTCGTGATGCCGGAGCTCTTCCTCAACCTCTCCCTCCTCCTTGCTGGATCAAGGCGTGGGAGACGTCACCGGGCTGTACGTGTGTTGAACGCGGAGGTGCCGTGATTCGGCACATAGATCGGAACCGACCGCGATCTGAACCGCTGCGAGTACGACTCCATCGACCGCGTTCATAGTAACGCTTCCGCTTAGAGATCTTCAAAGTTATGAAGATGCTCTACAACCTCTCTCGTTGCTGGTCTCTCCATAGATAGATCCTTGTATGGCATAGGAAAATTTTGAATTTACTACCTTCCCATCACTCCTTCCCATCGTCTTCACTAGGGCAAGAAACCACCTTTGTACCTGTCTTCCACCTCAAGTTATCCAGACAAGCAGGAGTAGGCTTTTACACTGCAAGGTTGCCCGAACCTAGGTAAACATAGCCGTGAGATTGAGAGGTAGAACAAGGCAGGAGGGCGAGCACACCCGAGAGTTCGAACCTTTTCTTGGGTTTGCGGAGCCCCGATTCTGACAGCGTGTGATGGCGAGACGGTCGACGACTCTGTGGGTTGGGCCCTTTGGTCACGACCTCTAGATTGGGAGCGACAACGGAGCTACAACGCCAAATGTGGGGAGGAGATAGAAAAAGGAAAAGAAAGAAGGCAGGTCGGGCAAGGAGGACATCTTCAATCTATTTGTGGAGGGGCCCTTTCGATCAGTCCTACGTAGATATGGCCATGGACGGCCTGGCCCGGTCGGCCCGACCAAAAAAGCCCGATCCGACCCGGCCCGACGTTACCCACGGGCCAGGCTCGGGCCTAATAATCAAGACCGATGGTCGGGCCGGGACGGGCTCATGGAAACCCGATTTTACGCCTATGTCGGGCCGGGCCGGGCTTCTTCGGGCTCGGGCCAGGCCTCGGCCCAAAAATTAGGCCCAGAGGCCAGGCTCGGGCGTGGGTTTTGTACCACGGTTTTTTAGACCCGACCCGAGGCCAGACCCGGCTCGAGGTATGGCCAGGTAGTCCTACGTGGCAAGCGCATCCGGATGCTTCATATTTGTCCCACATATGAGTCGGGCATGAAGGTTGCCGGACAACCACACGTTTATGTTGTGTTTAAAGAGGCTGGTTTGATGGTCATTTTTCCGTGTGGACACGAAACGAAGGCGATCGGTTGTAGATGCTCTAATGTCCATGTCATCACCACAACATACCATTTTTTTGCATGATAATACATGTCTCATTTATAGAATAAGATCAAGTTACAAAACACGTAAAACACCAACCTTACAAGACTGAAAAGATAGAATTATCTTATGCAAAACACCATCGCGTGTCTCTCTCCTTCGACACCACCAAAGCGGCCATCGAAAAGAAAAAAGCCAGATCACCTCTTCATCCGAGCTCGACGCGGCTCCATCACTGATCTGCAGCTTTACGGACCTCCAAAGTAGTTTGTTAGAAGCAAAACCATTGCCATTAAAAGAATCAGACCGGGGCAACATGTCCCCAGACACGCCATCGAACTCCACATCTGACACCCCCGCAAGACGACAACGTCTAAGTAGGAAACCAGAACTGTAATTCACCAACCACAAACCCAACACAAGATGCACCATCTTTCAGCTGTCACTTGCGTAGACAACCGTCCGCGCATATTCGTGAACGACAAAACCTTCATGCTCCATCATGACGTCGGAGACAACACCATAGTAACCGAGGCAGAGCAGAAGGAGAGACACACCTGATGGAGTCGTCGCCGCCGCCTCGCCGACACCATCCATGAACCCTAACGCCGCCGATCTGAAGGATCGACAAACACACGATGTCATCAACTCCGAGACGCCACCATGAAGGACAACACTGGTATTAGAGTGAAGCTAAAGCAGATTTATTCGTCCGGACGCCACTCCACCACCTCAACGACGCACTACGATCTACAGATCCAAACCCTAACTACACACCAGAGGAATGGGGTTCCCCTCCCTCCTGCCGTCGAAGCAGCGGCCGAAGGGAGAGGGACCAACACCCTGAGTGATGAAGATCCGATGAAAGAAAAACGCCTCCCTAGTCACGTGGCTCCTTGCAGTGGCTAGGATAGGAAAAATGCGCTCCCACAACGTACTATTTGTAGGACTTCTTTACCTACTAATAAAACAATTAATGCTTCTGTCGTCCGTCATTAATATTACCCCTAAAGTTGACATAAATTACCCACGGTGTCACCCATAAATAAAGAAAACACTTCGTTTTTTTTAAATTCGCGGCCCAGTGGGTTTAGTTCATCTAGCCCTCGGGCCCTTAACATACACAGATGACAGTAGCCCGAATGGCTTGAGCCCTGAACTCCCACCCGGGATACCCAAGTTCGAATCCCAGCACCTATAAGTTTTTTTTTCTTTTCTCTACATGATTCCAGGCTGGCTCTAAGTTAGAGCTGCATTGTTGCAACTTCGGCTCAATTTTTTTTAATGTTTCTATTTTTTGCAGATACAAACATATTTTGAAATATTCATATACTTAAAACTCTAACTCTAAATTTCAAAAGTTATATATGAAATAGCTTAAAAAATATGTAGACTTCAAATATAATATTATCTTTCATGATAATTATTTCTGAAATTGTCTTTACATCCTTAATTAATACCTTTTTTATATGGGGCATTTTAAAAACTTTGGCCCAACTATTTTCTTTTTAACGTTTTTATTTTTTGCAGTGTTTCGAGAAAATGTTAGTGAAATACAAATCTTCACGATTTTGAAAAAATGATCGTGTATTCAAAAAATATTTGGTAATTTGAAATAAGATGTCCATCAAATTCTTTAAAATGTTCACAAAATTAAAGCGGATACGTAAATAACAAACAAAACAAACTGTCTCTTACGTAGAGATTATATTAGCAGATTTGTAGATTTCGTTTTATAATTTTATTAAGTCCCTAAAGCGTCGCGTAAGAAAAAAAGTTTCCATGTTTTGTACAACGTTGTGCCCTAAAAAATTGACACAGCTTTCTATAGGTTAGTTTTTGTAAGTTATATGAAG
This sequence comes from Hordeum vulgare subsp. vulgare, assembly GCF_904849725.1. Classification (NCBI taxonomy): domain Eukaryota; kingdom Viridiplantae; phylum Streptophyta; class Magnoliopsida; order Poales; family Poaceae; genus Hordeum; species Hordeum vulgare. Next base: position 386,111,562 of record NC_058518.1, on the reverse strand, counting down.
ATGACTAAATGTTTATTTTGCCTCCATACACAACTATGTTTATTCTGATGTTATGGTTTTTACTAGTTATGAAAAACACCGCTACGCTAGGTCAAAGCGAGACGTATCATTCATCAATCTAGCTCACACATGGTCCATTAATGCAGTTTGCTCAAACCAAAAAATATTTTGTTGTCGTTAAGAAAATGTTCGTGAATTGAGTTCACCATTTCAAATATGTCCATGATTTTCAAAAATTGTTCACGATTTCATGAACATGAAAGTGATAGTGTATCTCGATGATGCAGTAAAATATGGTCATTGCCATTGGAGAATAGGATTTCTTTTCTCCCGTTGTAACGCACGGGCCGTTTTGCTAGTTAAATCTCTCCCTAATAATAAAGCAAATTCGGTTTCTGGTCGTCCGTCTTGAAAATTACCCTTAAAGTTTGCATAAATTACCCACCATACCACCGGTAAGGAATAGAAAACGTTTCACAAAGCGAAAAATCTTGGACTGGGCCGGCCGATCTAAAAACCGCCTATATTACGCTCTGCACGCTGGGAGAATATCCAACACACCGTATGGGGCGGCCCATGCACAGGCGCCTGCTTTTAGTTCCGTTTATTTATTTATTTTCAGTTTCGTTTTATTTTTTTATTTTAAATAATTTAAAACTTCAATTAATCTTTAAAATTTTAATAAACTGAAAATTATAAAGCAACATATTTAAAAAAGTAAATGTTTGTGACTTCAAAAACTGCTCAGAGTATTGTAAAAAATGCTCGCATATACAATAAAATATTTGTAATTTTAGAAAAATGTTTGTACAATAAGAATAGTTAAATATTTGCAATTTCAAATACAATTCCATGTATTAAAAATGCTTTCTAATTCAAAATATGTTAATGCATTAAAAAAATGTCCTAAAATTTTAAAAATAGCTAATGCCTGTTTTGATAGTTTCTTTTTTTATTTAAAATTTTCCGTTCCATTTTTGTTTATTTATAATTTATATAATTTAGAATTACAAAAACTTTTGCATATTAAAAAATCAGAATTTTGAATTAAAATGCTGACGAATTTTTATTTTGAACTAAAAATAGGATTCAAAGAAATCGCCGGATTTTTATTTTTTTTTGCAAATTCGAAAACAATGTCCATGAATTTAATAAATATATTACTGATTTATAAAAATATTTGTTTATTCAGAAAAACTTCATGCGTTTCAAAAAATGTTTGTGAATTTAAAATAAAATCCTCCAACATCAAAAATTATGTTTGTATTTTCTTGAATTGGTCGCCAATTCAAAAGAAAATATTTAAACCCGTTCGAAATATAAAAAATATTCATGATTTTTAGTAAATGTTTGTAAATTGTAAAAAATGTTCTCGATTTTAAAATTGTTCCCATATTTATAAAATTGTTCACGAAAGATTTAATATATGTAGTTAAACATTAATGCTTCTAAGTCTTTGTGACAATATATCTGTGTGAATTTTGAAGAATTAACTGTTGGATGGATCGGATTATTATTGTATATTTTCTAAAAAAAATCTTGAAATTCAGATTAAATCTTTGAGTTACCAAGATTTTTGATAACCATGATATATATTTTTGAAAATGTAAAGATTGCTTCAACTTGTGAATAAATTTAAAAGAAGAAACATTTTCTTGCATTTGTGCACAAAATTTATAAATCAAGCGATGATATGTAAACATAATGTAGCCACCATCATTGAAGATTATGTCTTTTCTTCCGTGGCAACGTACGGGCCATTTTGCTAGTTAAAAATAAAATAAACAATGAGCGATGGTAACGAACGTAGCAATCGATTGACTTGTATGCAAAGTATAGAACCGACCGCTCTACCGGATTATCGGCTCAACGGTTCAACCCCCCAGGCCTCAGCCAAGGCCTCTCCTGATCCGATCCCTTCCAAACTGAACGAGCACCGCTCGACCTGTCCACGTGGCGCCCAGTCGTGCCGGGACGCGAGCCAACTAGACATATCACCAGTCGCCACGTAGCCTCCTCGATACTCACGCCCGTCACGTTCTCCGACCCAATCCAGCCCCCCACGCCGTCGCCACCTCCGTTAGCCCCGCGAAGCGGTACGTGCACACGGCCACGTCCCCGCAACCCCAACGGGGGGCCGCGTGTCAGCGCGCGAAGGAGGTAGTCTGGGCCCACACGTCGGCGAGCGGGCCGTGAGCCACGGGCGATAAGAGGGGCGTGCGGGTTGCCCGCTCGGGACTGGGCAGTTTGGAGTTTCCGGGAGGTGGGGAGGGGAGAGGACAGAGGAGAGGAGAGGAGGCGTGAGCACTAGGAAAAGTGGGGGAGAGAGGGTTGGATTTCTTCTCCAGGTTGCGGGATCGCGAACCCAATTCGATTCCACCCACCCGCGCCCGATCGATCCGCGCCGCGTTGCTCACTCCCCCTCCTTGATAGATTCCTGTTGGGGGATTTTTGTTGTTGAGTCGATTTTGTCCGAGGGTTTCCCATCGCGATCGGAGCGGAGCGGAGCGGATCGAGTTGGGAGGAGATGCGAATCGAGGAGCTTCCCGGCGATTCGGGCGGCGGGGGTGGTGGCGGAGGGGCGGGGGAGCTGCAGCTGCGTGGTGAGGATGGCGGCGCCGACGGTCGGGAGCTGAAGCTGCTTGGCGAGGATGGCGGTGTCGCCGCGGCGGGGGAGGAGGAGAAGGGGGAGGGTGCGGCTAGGACGATCGTGCAGGCGGCTTTCGATGCGAAGCGGGCGGCGGTGGGCGTCGGCGCCCGGATGCTCTTCTACCCGACGCTGGTGTACAACGTCGTCAGGAACCAATGCGAGTCTCACTTCCACTGGTGGGATCAGGTCGACGAGGTTGGGAATTTTTCATCTCTCTTGATTTCGGTTCTTTTGATGGGATTCCTCCCTTCTGTGTCATCTTCTGTCGGCTAGGTGCTTTACTCTCTATAATGTAGCTTCTAGGGTCTGCTATCGTCCCCGTTCGTGCTATTCAGGGTCAGGTCTAAACTTTTTGTTTTGCTATTGATTCGTGGTGCTATCCTCTGATTATGATCGAGAACCAAGCAAAAATTGGGTGGTTCTACACGGCCCACTAGGGATGAATACCTACGTTTGACGTCTAAAATATCTCCCCAGAGGTGCAAATTGTGACCTAATCAATCTTGAAACTCGTTTCTTGAGGAGGCCATGCCTATGTTGTACTACGTACTTAGGTGTTTGTAAAAAATCTTTCGATTGTTATTGTGATTTTGGTGGCCGTGATTTATTATAATTTTTGCTACTTTCGCTGTGGAGTTGTTTTAAGTTGGTTTGGAATCATAGATTGTTCTGTTCTGACTGTTCACATTTTTTGTTGGATCAGCATGTGCTGCTGGGTGCTGTTCCATTCCCGAGCGATGTTTTGCGGCTGCAGAAGCTCGGAGTTTGTGGTGTGGTCACACTAAACGAATCATATGAGAGGCTTGTTTCCAAGTCACTGTATGAGGTAATTATATTGCCAAACCATTTAGTATTTGACTGTTCAAGTTCTGAAGTGCATGGAATAGGTATTGTTTATTTCAGCATTATTTGTGAATTTCTTGTATGCACAACACAGCGTCTGTAGCTATTTGATGCTCAGGTCATAAGGTCTGGTTGTAAAATCAAATTGTTTACAATGGTGAAACCATGCATCTGCTGTTGACGTGGTTGGTCTTTGTAAGATCAGTCAGCATCTAGGACATTAGTGTGATGACTGCCCTACAGTTAACGAGTGCAGTGTTGTTTCTCATCTTGGTGTCACGCATCTTTTTGCTGCTGATGGAGCAGTGATTTGGGGCTTGTTTGGCAGATTGTTATTGTGCTATGCCGGTTCTTGTGGTGCATTGAGGAGATAATAGAAGCGCTGCCATTGCTGTACACGGATGACGAAATGCCACTGTTATGGTAGCAAGAGTTAGTGCAACAAAGTGTTGCTATTTTAGCATTGAAGAGCTGATATGATCTCGATGGAAAGTTTTTGTATGTTGTGGATAGTATCTGTGTTAGTTTAGAAATGAATGTTAAGTTCAAGTCTAGGAAAGAATGATGTTGCTTATATATGTTTCTTATTGGATTACAATGTTCAATCAAATAGCAGTGGTCTCCGTGACAACCATTACCTTTCTTATTGTTTTTGTATGAAGCCGCCAATACCACATAAGTTAATGATCTTCATTTTTAGGCTCATGGAATTGAAAACCTGGTGCTACCAACTAGAGATTACCTTTATGCGCCGTCATTTGACAACCTTTGCAAGGCTGCTGACTTCATCCACAGTAAGCACGCACTCTAAATATGTCATTTATGTTTGAAGGTTCCAATGTATTATTTGATTGAGATTGTCCTTGTGTGAGCCGATTCCATAGTTTCTAATGTGGCACCTTATGCTTGGTTTTACTTTGTTTGAATTAACTATAGGTTCTTTGTATTAGTATTTAGAATTGCACCTTGTTCTTCTTCAATTTATTATGTTCCATTTGTAGAATAGTCAGTACATGGATTTGTGTACACCAGAAGATCCTACTAGATATGAGAATAGCTGTTACGTGGATTTGCATACCCCAGAAGATCCTACTACATACAAGACCTGTTATAGGCCTGACTTTTGGGCTTGGAAGTTCCTGCCCTTGAATGTCCAGACCCTAGAGGCCAAATATGTGACCAGATATGAAGTCCAGAAAAGCTCAGAATTCGATTATTTTCAGTAAAAATCGGCTGGGTTGCCACCTGTTTGGTGATACTTAAGCCCATAGCAATACTCCATTTTTTTGTTGTAACAATTCAGTGGTTTCTGTTGTGGTGTCCTATCTCATCCTCCTGTTTTCTTTCTTGAATTTGTGTTTTTGAGAACATAAATCTCACTTCCTCCATTTCATAATATCTCTTCTCTTTGATGTTATCCTCATCTTAATGATGGTGACTTGGTGCATGGACTTATTCATGTTTACTTATATTTTTTGAAGGAAATGCTTCATGTGGTAAGCTGACTTATGTGCACTGCAAAGCTGGACGGGGACGTAGCACCACCGTTGTTCTTTGCTACTTGGTATGTCAGATTATTGATCATACTAAAGGTTCACTGGCTCGTAATCTAAATAAGTTTAAGGTGATGATTCTAAACTCTGTTCTTATAGGTGCAATACAAACAAATGACGCCTGCTGGAGCTTTTGAACATGTTCGGTCATGCAGGCCAAGGGTGTTATTGGCGTCGGCACAATGGAAAGTATGTTGTTGCAAAACTCTTTTATGATCTCAAAGCACACAATATAAGCATTTTAATGGATTCGTAAGCATTATAGCTGGACCATTGGAAGTTTACCTTAGTTGCAATATGGATCAGCGGGCGCAGGATACTTCCGACAGTTCCATTCTTTGCTGTACATGATGAATTTCAAATGGAAATGAAAGGGAGGGAGGTACCAATGTTAGCATGTCAGCCAGTTACCGAGTAGGGATTAATCGGCTTATCAACCTATTCACTGAATTCACCAGTAACCCATTTATTGGTAAGCTAACTAGGGCCATATCTATATACCCTAAGCTAGAGCACTTGCTGCAGTAGAAGCCGTAGATTAAATGCACCACATCAGTACATACTTCGTAGGAGAGCAGCACAGCAGCGGCAGACCGTGCCGCTGGGAGCTGCTCGGGGAGGGGGTGGTACCGCCGGTTGCTAGGGGTGGGGGCGGTGTCTGCTCCTTCATGAGCGGGAGGAAAAGAAGAAAGAGTGGGAGAAGGGAGGGAATGGTCTAACCTAATGCATGTGCGGCTGTGGGAGAAGGTGGGAACAAGCCAAATGTGGGCCAAAATAGCCCTGGCAGTTAACGGGCTAGCAAATAATTCAGGTCTAACACTTGTCAGACCGATAAATCGGTCCACCCAGCTAATTCGGTGAATATGTGGTTTTCATATCAGCAGGTGGCTGATGCAGGATTTACTGTCCGATATGCCAATTAACTGGCCTATAATTTGAACAGTGGTGTGTAGTACAGATATATGAAGTACATTTTTACAAGGGCAAATGCACAGGCCCTGCCTGAGGTATCAAATAAACAAATCCGACCAAATTCCTCACACGAATCTGTTATCTGGGTAATTTCACGTCAGGTTTTCTACCCTTGTAGGGTGTATTTGATGCACTAAGATAAATAATTTACTAATGGGTGAAGTTAAAGATGTTTATCTGGCGGAGTTATTGTAAACCGTGATTAACGTGGTTGTATCTCATGTTACTTGCAGGCTGTCCAGGAATTCTACCAGCTTAGAGTGAAGAAAGTTCAGGGCACCAATTGCGTCGACAGCCCAATCATTAAAAAGGAGGTTCCGTCTCCATCTCCGGTCTTCCTTGCTACTCGGAACCTCATCACTTTTGATGAGAAGACATTCGTGATGGTCTCTGAGTCAGACCTTGAAGGGTATAATGCGGATGGCTTGGCAGTTAATGTGGGCAGTGGTTTGTGGGAAATAAGCTTAGTATACCGTGTTCAGTTTGCCAGCCAGGCAGCATTTGCAGGGTTTTCATACCTGTGGTTGCAGTGCCGCGCCCAGAAGGACAAGGAGGCACTTGCCGAGAGCGTGGGTAGTGAGAGCTGCTCTCTTGAGGCGGAGCAGCCTGCGAACGGTCACCACTGTCTACTTCAAGGTGTCGTGGTTAATCCGTGAATTTCGGACTTCCTCGGTGTCTTTTTGTCTTGCACCCGTACCGGTACATATGAAGAGGGCATGCAATGTGAAGCCTCGACTCCAGTCTGCAGCAACCAAGGAGTTCAGTTGCTCGGGTCTGTATATATGTGCTGTAATAAGTTGACTGCTACGTGTACAAAGGTAAATGGATATCGTCTCAAATTGCTAACCTTACTTGCTGAATATGTATATATGTACTACTTTCTTGCCAATCCTGTGTTAGCAATATTTCAAATTTCTCCCTGCTTTCTACTTCTGGCCTGCGCTTCAAGCTGTGAAGGGGTCAATTCGGTACGGTCGATTGCATTTCCTTGCAGACCTAGCCTCAATCCCCCGTTGGATTTACTGAAGTTTTTGCGTTCACGGCGAACTGAACTTCATTGCAGTGATCACATGTGCTTGCGTGCATTATGTTTGTTTTGTGCAAAGCATTCAAAGCATGTGTTGCTCAATCGCACTTAAGACTATTCTCTTATAAGCACAATGTGATTGGAATGAGTTTAGGCAATAAATCGGCTTGACTTAACCCACTTCTGTGTGCTTTGCCGCCTCTCGCGAAAAAAACAGCCACCGTGTCCAAGTCATTTATGAAACTGGATAATGTATTAAATAATGAAACGTCTTTTAGAGCAACTCTAACTGGATGACCCATGACCCATTTCGTCGGTGTATGTTCGTTTAGGTTGACGCAAATGTATATTTAAGCAACTCTAACTGGATGACCCATGACCCATTTCGTCGGTGTATGTTCGTTTAGGTTGACGCAAATGTATATTAAATAATGAAACGCAAATGTATTAAATAATGAAATGCCTTTTAGAGCAACTCTAACTGGATGACCCATTTCGTTGTTGTATGTTCGTTTAGGTTGACGCGGGCATAAAACTTAGCCTAATGCGGCAATTCAAACGAACATGTGTCTGTTTTTAGACTGGCATGGACATGGGACGAACCCCCGCGACACCTATCCTTTTCTTTCTCTTGGCTCGTCAGTCGGTGGCACGTAGGCCAGACTTGTCTTTCTTCCTCCGACTCATCTGTCTGTCCAACCGTTGTCGTCAGCCATCCGTCCTTAGATACCGTTGTTGTCGTCAGCCATCCGTCCATAGATAGGTCACCGTCTCATCCCGTAAGGTGGGATGCAAGGTTCTTCATTGTTGGCTTCTTTCATGACGCCTGCAAGCTGTTTGATGTTTGCTTGCAAAGGTACAAATGGATTCAAATGATAAGTTTTTTGTATAACATTCTTTATGATTCGGATGATTCTTCATCCGGTAATGAGGAGACATCCAATGATGAGCAGATCGTGGCAGCTACGTTGGTCGTCCATGACCGCTTAAGTATGGAGCGGTCGTTGTTTAGGGACTTGATACCGGGGCACACATCGGCACTAAATCGCTGCATAGAGAGTGATCATTTCCTACTTTGAAACGACTATTTCAAGACCTTCAACCCGCTCTTCAAGCATCACATGTTTCAACGTCGTTTTCGTATGACTAGGCATGTGTTCAACCGTTTCGGAAGGGGTTGGTGGAGTACGATAACAATTTCGAGTGCAAGACGGATGCCCTTAGGAAGATTGGCTTCTCTTATCAAAAATGCACTGCTATCATTTAGATAGTTGCATACAGAGTTTCCAGTGATTTCATTAATGAGTATGCCCGGATGAGTGAGTCCATATACCTTGAGTCCATGTATATGTTTTGCAAGGCTGTCATAGATGCGTTTGAGTCGGAGTACTTAAGAGAGCCAATTGTTGCTGATATAGATGGCGATGAATGCTAGCAAAGGGTTCCCGGGGATGCTTGGTAGCATAGATTGTATGTAGTGGAAGTGGAAAAACTGTCCTTCTGCTTGGCAGGGACAGTATAAGGGCCTTGTCCGAGCTTGCATTGTCATACTTGAGGCCATTGCTTCCCAAGACCCCTTGATTTGGCACTCCTTTTTCGACATGGCCGGATCTCGCAATGATATCAATGTGTTCCGGCATTCTCCGGTGTTTGCTAGGATGGCAGGGCAATTGCCCGGAGGTCAATGTTGAGATCAGTGGCCACCAATACAACAATGAATACTATCTAGCCGCGGTATCTATTCATAGTAGACTATTCTTGTTAAGACAATCCCTAACCCTGTAGGAGAGAAGAGAAAGACATTTGTCCAAGAGCAAGAGAGTGCTAGAAAGGATGTAGAGCGTGCCTTTGGTGTCTTTAATCTTGATGGGGCATCGTTCGGTATCCTGCTAGAACTTGGAGCATCAAAAAATATGGGAGGTGATGATAACTTGTGTGATTATGTATGACATGATCGTAGAAGATGAGCATCGAGAACATCTCTATGATTAAGAGTTTCAGTTTTAGTGTGATAATGTTGTGCATGCGTATGGAAGAGCGGCAACGTTTGCATAGTTTACCGAGTTCCATTATCAGATCTGTGATTTGAAAAACCCACATGTAGCTGTAAATAATTTGGTTGAACATACGTGGCTTCATGTTGGAAACCTATGAATATATCGATAACCTTTCTTTTAAATGTATTTGAAATAATTTAATATTAAATTGGCTTGTAAACTATGAGATATGAGACATTTATGTGGTTTTTGAACTGTGCAATATTTTATATTTTTACTGAACTTTATTAATCCAGGATATATATACTTTGGATGAGGAATAATTTATTCTATACCCTGGATGATGAATATTCCGGTGGCTGCAAAGATGAACAAAACATGTGTTCATTTGGATCGCATGGATAGAGTTGCTCTTAGGCTTTACTAGCAAAAAAATCGTGCGTTGCAACGGAAGAGAAAATAACACACGCTTTGAACGCAATATATTTTCACATGGCATCTCAATTGTGTTGTCGACGATGGCTTCAGTGCTCACACAACGAACACGTGTTTGAATGTACAATCACTCGGAATAAGATGAGAAATATGTTGTTTCTCCCCACGAGATTTTTCAAAGGTGTGCATGTGTGGTTAACGATGTTTTCTTTCCTCTCAATTTGGTTTTAATTTAATGGATATTTATTGCAATTCGTATGGTCGCCGGAAAGAGAGGAAAAAAAGGACCGTGCACTACAGATTAAGTTTGCACCAAAAATAATATTTAAGAAGTATTCAACAGCTAAAAATAACATCCTATTTAGATTCTACACATTTTTTCAATCAAATTTCATATATAACATGTTAAAATCGGAGTTACGGTTTAAAAGATATGGATAATTTTGTTTTAGATAAAATATGGATTGATTAACTAAAAAGTCAGGGTTTTTTTTGTTAAAACAAAAAAGTTTCGGCTGACTTACATAGGTATGGCGGGTTGATTACCTAAAACATCAGGGATTTTTATGAAAAATGCAAAAAAACGGTTCGGCCGTGACTAAAATATGGACCGCGGTTTGATTATCTAAAATTGTGAGGACTTTTCTGCAAAATGACAAAAAACCGGTTCGTTCTGACTTAAAATTGGACCGCGGGTTAATTATCTGAAACTGCGAGGGCTTTTCTGCAAAATGACCAACGACGGACGCCAGAAGCGGTGCGCGCTTTATTATTGTTAGGGGAGAGGGGAGAAAAAACAAGCTCCAAGAGATGAAAAAAAGCCGCAGAATCGTCTCGCACGATGTTTGCAGCCACCGGACGCACTCGGTTCGAAAGTATTTCACGTTTTGACCCTTTTGGAAATGTCACGCAACGTGGCGTTGCAGCCCTGTTAAGAAACGCCAGTCTACTGGACGTTACGGGCCTCGTGTGCAACGCCAGTCTACTGGACGTTGCGGCCCTTCCCAGAAACGCCAAAGGGGCTGGCGTTGCAGACATAAGGTGGAACGCCAGTACCTATGGCGTTTCAGCTCTGGTTGCAACGCTGGCCAGGAAGCGAGCACCGCGGTACTGGACTAAGGAAACGCGAGTCTCCCTGGCGTTTCTGGTATGGCCTGCAACGCCAGGACCTATGGCGTTTTAGCTCCGGGTGCAACGTTGGCCAGGATCTCAGCAGCGCGGTACTGGACTAAGGAAACGCCAGGCTCCCTGGCGTTTCTGTTTTGCCCTGCAACGCCAGCACCTCTGGCGTTTCTGCTTTGGTTTGGCTTTCCTCTCTTTTTAATTTTCTCAGACAACACTTTCACACACACATCATACATAGCTCACACACACATCATACATAGCTCATTTAGCACATTCACACATAGCTCATATGCAACACACATCATACATAGCCCATCATAGTGGATTTCATAGTCAAATAGCACGCAAGGGAACAAGGTTCAACATATAGGGTTCAAACATGAAAGCGTGCATGACAAATAGAAGCCTCCGGCTCTACTGCGTCTAGCAAGGCCCCTTCCCCTTTTTCTTCTTCCTCTCTTCCTCCTCTTCGTCTTCCCTTTTGCGCATTTTTGAAGCCTCTTCCAGCACCCTCTCCATGAATAGTTCCTCCTCCCGCTCTCTCTTTGCTACACCCTCTGTGTAAGCAATCTTAAATTTAGCTGCCCATTCATTGTGACGTTGCTCCAGCGCCTTCTTGTCTTTGTCCGCCATCCTTTTCTCATAAGCCTTGTGCTCAAGAAACATTTTGAGGTCCTCCTTTCTCCGTGCTGCGTCCTCTTCGTACTGGCGCTCCCTCTCCATCTTGTTTGCTTTGGCTGCGTCCTGCTCTCTCAACTTCTTTGCAGCCCTCTCCATCAACCGCTGCTCCTCACTGGCTGCATCCTTCTCCGCCCCCACTCCATTTTCTCCTTGTTGGGTTGAGACGCCGCCATACCTACATAAAAACATCAAGGTTCACGGTTAATACCATTCCCAGTTGTCTTGGTTCTCCGCTGACACCAAAGCAAATGCCAGAGGCAACACATGATCATTAGCATCATGTGCCATTGCTATCATTAGTGTGCCCTTGTATTTGCCAGTCAGGAATGTTCCATCTATAGACAAAACCGGACGACGATGCTCAAAAGCTGCAATGCATGGGCCAAACGTCCAAAAGGCACGACGGAACACACCTTCAATATCTTGGACATAGTGGTACATTCCGGGGTTTCTATAGGCCATCGCGCCCAGCAACCGGGGTAGCATGTTGTACGCCTCTTCCCATCCACCGTACAACATTCTAAAAGCGACCTGTTTGGCCTTCCATGTCTTCCCGTACTTGACCTTATATCCAAATCTCTCGAAAACCCAACTCATCAACAACTTCACTTTAATGGTTGGATCCTCAGCTATATGTTTTTGGTATTTATAACCGATGAATTCCGAGGTTAACTGACGGTGTGTCTCTGGTGCTTCATCTGTCGGCGGTGTGCATTGGTGAGTTGCAATGCAACTACTTATCTTCCACATACCATCTTTCATGAGTCTTGAATTGACTTTCCATTTGCATTGTTCTACCTCACATTTCACGGTGTATCGCTTGTGGCAGTCCGAGTAAGCAACTCTGAAAGGCCTGTAGTGCTTGACGGCATACTCACACAACCACATCTTCAATTCTAGAATGTCCTCGAACATCAAACCTTTCTTTAGGTAAGACGTTGAGATAGCGTAGGGTGTGCTACTTGGGAACAATCTAGCCTCAATTGTCTTGCTCATGCCACCGTCGACTAAAGCCTTATCTGCAAAGCTAACATCACAAAACAAGGGAACTTTGTGATCCCTCCCGGTGATTTTTGTATACCACTCTGCTTCTTTCTCAGTGAAGCCATCCTCATCCAACTCATTCTCCGGGCCTTCATCATCCGACTCGTCCACACAAGCACGCTGATAAACAATGTCAGGATCCATGTCATCATGCCTTACTTGAGCCTCTACGTCACCAACAATGTTGTGTTTCCTCTCATACTCTTCGTCGGACTCATGACCATCATCTTTGATCGGTGCACTACCTCCAAACTCATATTGGGGATACTCATTCACTTGTACTTCTACTTTATGCTCAACAATAGGTGCCACAACATTATACGGGCTCAAATCATCTACTATGGGTTGGTTCAAGTGAACATGAAGAGGAACATTGACCACCGTACTAGCAAACACTTCGAGTGACTTGTCTATCGAGGATGCAACAGCGTCCTTGTATGCAACCCAATGCAAATTAGACTTGATAGGCATTGTCTTCATTCGACACTTGAGTGCCGACCCAACATCATATCTTCCTAATAATTCTACTTGGTCACTTGGATCAACCCACTTCAATCTTATCCGAGTTTCTGCCACAACCTCTTCATAAGTAGGACTATCAAGAAATGTCAACACTTCCTCATATTTGTCAACAATATCAACATTCATGAATGCCTATTTGTCAACATAATGAATATTCACAATCTTGTCCATCTAAAAAAGGGACAAAATTACAAATTCTAAGTATAACAAAACAACTAACAAAACAACTAACCATTTGCATCCAAATTAATCATTAACACAAACCCTAACCCTAAACCTTGTCCATCCAAATTAGGCATAACACAAAACCTAACACTAACCCTAACCCTTGTCCAACCAAACTAGGCATAACCCTAACCAAAACCTAACACTAAATCTACTCAATAATAAGAAACCAACCAATACAATGCAACATAAATAGAACACCTAGTGCAAAAGAAATCTACACAAATACAAAAACATTGCAAAAACTAATTGGAGGGATTGGAGGAGCTTACCGGCCTCTTCGATTTGCCCCAAAGAACCTACTAAAAGGTTGAGGGAGGAGGGAGATCGAAGGGGGGGATGGTGAGGAGGAGGGAGAGCTTTTTCGGGCTAAGAAGCTGCACTGACCAATGATATCTCAGAAGAGAGAAAGACTTCTATAACTTGCCAATGACATCTAGTGGGCACTACGAACTCCAGGCATACTGCACTTGACCACCCTACTTTGCTTTGTGGCATCGGTCGGTTTTCAGTTCGGAGTCAGTTCTCCGGTTGAGCTAGATTTATTTGTTCCTGCCCGGAATGTGTTCCTGCTCGGAACAGGAAGCAAGGCCAACCACGGACTTGGGCCTCTCGGGGAGGACCGAGTTAGTTGTTGGCTTGTCAGCTAGATCAGGCACAGGACAGGGCTTTTGCAGCAATGGTGCCTCGTCGGTGGAGGTCGACAGACCGGGGTCATGTCGGTGAGCTAAACGGTCTCAGAGGCCAGTTATGCGAGTTTCTTGCTGGGTTGATGGCCACTCACAAGAGGAGAGTAGAAATGGTGGTTGGTGGGCGAGGGGGTCGGGGTGGCAGAATATAAAGGCAAGAAACGCCATAGGTACTGACGTTCCACCTCATGTCTGCAACGCCAGCCCCCTTGACGTTTTTGGGAAGGGCCGCAACGTCGAGTAGACTGGCGTTGCACACGAGGCCCGCAACGTCCAGTAGAATGGCGTTTCTTAACAGGGCTGCAACGCCACGGTGCGTGGCGTTTTCAAAAGGGTCAAAACGTGAAATACTTTCGAACCAAGTTCATTACGTGATCAACTTACGTCCTAAGGATCAAAACAGTGAAAAAATCCCATGCACGCAGCCATTCCGCCAGCTTGACACGTTCACCGCGACGCCGTCCGCCCTTGCCGAAGCTCGAAACGTTGTCGATTTCGTCCGTTCTCCTGCCGCCTACTGAAATCGCCGCTGCACCATCACTGGCCGCCGAGGCATCACCGTCGAGCGGTGGCTCCATTCGGCGCTTGGCGATGTGGTGTCACCGGAGTTGGCCGCACCCCTGGCTCCCGTCCAACCTCTTGTCTGTCACTCCCGACGCCATCCCTAATCAGCTCGTGCGAATGCCTACAACAGGGTTATCTGGGGTAGATATTTGATAGGCAAAGCAGGGCCAGACCATGTGGATCCGCGGATGGTATACCCCGGGTTCACTTGATGTATTTCTTCCTCCCCCTTCAAAAGAAAAAAAAAAGTTATTTTTCACCAAGGAACGGCGCTTCAAAAGAAGGAAAACAAGTTGTTTTTCACCAAACGAACGGTGGCAGGCCGCCAGGGGAGAAAGAGACTCCACATAATCCTTTTCGCCAGTTGTTGAGAAAAAAACATCGACATTATCATTTCCTAGTTGTCAAAGGTGATATCTCCCAATCCCGAGAAAGTGGTGCTATCTCATGATCCTTGCCGCCATTTGTTTATCTATCCTCCTCTCCTTTTGCCGCGAGCTTGTCGTCGACCTCCCACCGGCAATCGTTGGTGGGGCGCGACCGTGAAAAGGCCAGGCAACATCAACAGCAGCAGTCAGCAGAGCTCGCTCAGTTCAGTTGGGAGCCACGAGTGCGTGCGTGCGTGCGTGCATCTTTGGTAAAGGAGGTCAATAATTTGGGCCACCCGTCACCCTATCGAGATATCCACATATCCTATCCGCGATTCCATCACAGCCATCCTTCCTCCCTTTCCCCCACCACGCCGCTGTAGATGTGGACTAGGAGCATGTACATGATGTGAGATATCACATATGTCCGTGCACTCGCAAAATTCCAAGCCGGCTTGCGTGCGAGTGCCGTGAGATAATCTTGTCGATTCCCATCAGTTTTCTCTGAACTTTCACCGGGTGGAAAGGCTTTTGCTTCGGAACCAACGGACGAGGTTTTGCAATCGTGATCATCGCGAGGAGAGGAACTCACGCCACATACATGTCAGCTATCCACGGTTCGTGCAGCCAACATGATCCGACACCAACAAAAACTCTGAATTAGGCACGGTTTCGCTCGTTGCTTCTGCCCGCTTCCCTCTGCTAGCATCACAACTGACAGGGGACAGGAGGATACAGCATGCTCGTAGCACGCCCGATTGATGTCGCCACGCCATGGGCGGATTAGTGAGTGGACCTGGACATGGAGAGCGAAATGCAGGCAGAGCCCAATTATTGAAGCCATTGGAAGCTCCGAGCGGACAGAGCCACACACACACAGGCAAAAAGAAGGGAGCCGTCCTCTCCTCTCCTGTCATGGCTGCCTCCTCAGATGGCAACAAGAAACCAACCCCACCCGTGTGATTTTCAATTCATGAGCGCGATGCCTTCCAACGCCACCTCCAATTCCTGCACCCCCTTGCCTTGATGACATTATTAGTTTACTAAATCACCATGCAAGCACCGATATAACATTAATTAAATCTGGTAACCATACAGTACAAACAAATCTACTACATAACCCCTCTCTGGTTTCCCTTCACCAACTTGTAGTACCAAAGCAGACAATTCTTATGTATTTTACTCCATACGCTAGCTGAAGAAGCTACTACGACGATCGAACGGACAACAAGGTTAGCACGGCAACAAGAACAGGGACACCAGGTAAATCCTTTCGGCCAAGCCCGGCAGCCGGGGATCAATCACAGCACCTTGATGGCATCGACCGCGCAGTGGCGAGGAGGCCCGATGCTGAGCTCCAGGATGCTGCTGGGAGAGGAAGACATTGCCAGCTCAAGCCCGGAGGCAGCCATGGCGGTCAGCGACATTCCGGTGGGGAACTTTGATCTCTTCTTCGCATGGTCAGTTAGTTCATCAGCCTGCCAGAAGAAAGGACCCGGTTGCTGTAAAGCTTTTGCTCACACTGTTGTGACTACATCAGATATGTTCTGAGATGCAACTAAAGGTGCTAGATGGCTTTACCTGCATCTGGGTGTTGTTGTTGTTGTTGCCCCTGATGACTTCAGAATAACTTGGTAGCTGAGGCGAGGTTCAGGATTCAGTCAGTACTCAGACAAAATGGAAACCCGATCTAGTTCTAGCAGGAAACGAAATGAAACACGAGTTGCGTGGAATTTACCGGCACGTCGCCGTGGTCGGTGTGGAGTATCTTCTCGGCAGGAGCAAGCTTGGTTCCAACACTGTGAGGACTCGGCAGCTGAAAACCAATTTGAAATTCAGCGGAGTGCATAAGTTAGGTGCTGGATCCGATGGATGTTTTGATTAACTTGGCGCGAACTGGACTGGACCGGATCGAGCACCTGATCGTCGTAGCCGTGGCCGGCGGGGATGCCGACGTCGAAGAGGCTGGCCCGGCGCTTCTTCTTGCCGGGGTTGGTCTGCCGGAGGAAGTACTTCTGGGCGTGGCTGGCCACCTGCGTGGCCGTCCTGGTGGTGACGAAGTTCTTGGAGATGCCTCTCCAGTCCCCCTTGCCCAGCTGCTTCAGACCCTCCAGGAACTTCCTGTGCTCCTCCTCGGTCCACGGAATCCCTGAACCAGAATATCATCTCAATCAACCACTTGCGCCATGATGATTCATGGTACGAACTACTATTACTAGGAAGCAACACGGAGCGACTAATCAAATTGTTGTTCAGGTGGGATCGTAAGATCCATCGACTAGTACACTTGGATTGGATGATACATAAAGGTCATGATAGCTCCAAGTCAGTTTCTTAATTCCTTTGATCCAGGACGGAATTTCCACTCACAAATCACTAGATTAGTTAAGCGATCAGATGATTATGCCCAAAAAACGGCCGGAATCTGTACACCGCACGAAGGAATGGAACAGTAGAGCTCTCTACGGGTTGCACAAGGCAGACAGGAGGGTAGAAGAACCAAGAAACCTTGCGTGATCCAGATGGAGGTTGATCAAGCTGTTACCTTTCTTGCGCTCCTGGGCCTTGCGGCGGCGGCGCTTGAGCTGCGGCGTGGACGCCAGCTCGCCGTCGTCGGAGGCGTAGCCCTTGTCGTGGCTGGCGCTGGCCTCGCCGCGCGGTAGAATCGGGCCGATGGAGGCGAGGTTGGGCATGCTGGTGCTCTTCTTGAGCTCCATGGGCTCCGCGTCATCCTCCTCCTCCTCCTCCGCTCCGCGGACCTCGACGCCGAACAGCCTGAAGAGCACCGCCTTCCTCGCGCCGCCCTCCTCCTCCATCCCGACGGAGCCGGGCGTTGCGGGGTCGCTGTCGCTGACGGAAGAGGTCGGATCAGGCGGAGGATGGTGGCGGTATCTTGTTGGAAGTGGATTGGACGTTGGATGATTTGGAGGCTACCGCACGAGGGGAGGGAGGGCCGGGAGAGACTGACTCTCGATCGGTGGGTGGGTGGCTTTGTCCTCACTGCCTACTTACCGGCACCTGCTACCGTCTCCCCTCGTTCTCCATTTATAAGCGCGTCCAGCTTCTTTTTTTCTCCACAACTTACTTTCTGGAGCAGGCTTTTAATTCAAGAAAATAAAAACACTCATACTTTAGCCAACCGTAAATGCTTCACTTCTTAATCTCCTGCCTCGTTTTCAATTTTTTATTTATTTTAAACTATCTACGCTATGGAGAAATTGTAGGATGGACCACCCCTTTGCCACGCCCGCTGCCGCCATGTCATACTGCATTGTAGGAGGAAGTTTTAGGTGATACACACTCGTGGACCGTTGGATATCATATCTAACGTAGTCTATTCGTGCGTAATTCTTGAACTTCTAAGGGATTTCTTTGCAAAATGTTCTGGGAGCCATTGGATTTGAGATCCAACAGTTTCTAGGAGCTCGTAGCATGGTAGCATCTCAAGGCCGAGAGAGTCTCATATTCTCCGTGCATTGTACATCACTACTCTTGTTTTAATTTTTCCGCCTATCCATCATATACATAACCATCATCACTTTTTATTTTCCCATCGTCTATTGGCCGTCAACATTGCTATTGTTGTCCTTCTCATAGCCGACCCACCCTTCGGCGTACCTCTCTTGCCACCTCCACATGTACCCCCATCACAAACTCTACCTCGAGTAACGAAAATAAGCTTATATCTCCTCCCTCATCTCTTAGCCAGCTGCCCAACCTATGTATTTGTTCCTAACCTGTGTGACTTAGCCACCTCCTTCAACTCCTTTTTGACACCTTCAAACCAGTTTATGTGTCATTCTGATAACAAATAAATATATGTATCATAAAGTAGATAATATGTCTACAAATATCACCTGAAATTAACGCAAGTTTAGGCGATCCCGTGCTAGCAAATACATTGAAAAGCCACAAGTTGTAGCTATGCAAAATCACAAGTTTTATTAGAACAAACCATTGGTTTGTTTGTTTAGTGGTGGTTGACTATATTCAACACCCGGTTTGATATATATGATGCCTCATTAAGTTAGATGACTTCCTTGTAGGAGATGGGCTTTTCTATAATAACGAGATGCATGTGACAACTTCGACCATTTTGAAGTTTCATGACTCTAGTCATCAATACATACGCTCGGTTTTATATGATCGGTCTGATCAGCATTCATGAGTATTTATAGCCGTGCTCCTGAAATGCACCTTATACATCTGGGTAGACACTCCGATCAGTGACCGGTCACTGAATCGTGACCCAGTCGACCCCCTTGAACTCGCCCTATTCTATGGACTAATCGACACTCCTCATATGCAAACCATATATGGGGCAGATATGGGGAGGCCCAAACGCGCCTGGGCGCATCCGCCAGGTCGGATCAGACACATGGATCCACCTCAAATTTCACCAAATTGACCAAAACTACCAAACTGAGTGCCCTCATCTTGTGTTCGTCCTTCATTTCTCGCATTTCAGCTAGCCTTGCCCTCACCGCCATAGCAAGCAGGAAGCAACAACGAAGGATTTTGAGGCCAATGAGGTTGTGGACATCGATGTCAAAGTGTATCCTCCAATGCGACCACACGCCTCGTGTGTGTCCGTCCTTCCGCCAACATCCCCAACGCGGCCGCACCGAAGGTGACATAGAAGCTGCCATCGGCAGGCCATGTGCATCAATGATCCAACGTCTGAATGGGTAATTTTGGATGGACAAATGCATCCGGAGCCGTCGAAGATGGTGTGTGTCTCGCCAAAACTCCAACGGGCACACACAAGCACGAACAACACCGACGTCTTGTGCTTAGGTCTTATTTGATGAAATGTCGGAGCATGACACGGTTCATTTTTCCCTTCATTTTGTTCTTTCATCTTTCGCTACATTATTGCATATGTTATTTAATTAGTTTGTTGCATATAGTATTAGATTATTTGGGATCATGATCATTTTAGGGTAATTTCATGAAAAACATGATCAATGATGGTCAAAAGCCTACATAATATGATTTGAGGGATACCAATGGTCCTACCTATGATGTTGGGGAAACATCACACACAACCAAGAAAAATTACCAAGGATACCCAAGGCAAGAGGTCAGACATTCACAACACAAGCATGGACCATATATGTGGCATGGGCAAAAGGGAAACAAATATTGTGAAGAGATCCACAATCAGTACCATGAACACAAGAAATATGTGGAGCCGAAGCATGTCCATACCACCCACATGTGGCCTCTCTCCAACATAGATGGCCCATCATCCAAGATAAGGTGAACAATTATGTCGGCCACTATACTTCCGTGCTTGGCCGAAATCAAAGTGGGATCGGTGTCAATAAGCATGCAAGTTGAATTCCTTCGTTTTGTCAACATTTGCATTGCTAGTTTTGTTTGTCACATTCTCATTAGTAATTCTTGTTTGATAAATGTTGTTGGCGTCCACTTTGTACCAATAAATCGAGATGAAGCCATTGTTGGATGAAATCGAATCTCAAATACACTACAAGAAATATGCTAACTTGCGACCATCAATATTGGTCACTGAATGGTAGTTATTTTTCATTTACGACCTTTTTGTGACCAAAAACAGTTGGTTAAAAGTTGAGCGTCTCTAATGAACTATAACGACCAAAATGAAAGGTCGTTGGTTCTACGACCAACTTTTTGGTCGCTCGCAATGTGTCCACACCACGCCGGATCCGACGTGGCAAAATTACGATCAAATGAAAAGGTCGTTGATTAGATTTGGCCCGGTCCAATTCGGTGTCTATATGGGCCAAGCCCATTAATTCAGCCTATTTTTGTTTTTTTCCTTACAATTTTGGTCAGCTACATGGGCCAAGCCCAACAACCTTTTATTTTTGGGTCACGGCCTTTTACAGGCCATATTTTTTTGGGCCTTAGCCTTTTTCCAGCCCACTTGTTAGTTTTTTTCCATTTTAAAGTAGGGCCCACTAGTCAAATGGAAACTGTATGTATGCAATTAGATAAATTGATTTAAAAAAGAGCTAATAAGGCATAATATTTCATACAGCAACCAAGCAAAGTACATTACAATCATACATCATACAAATCAGGTATTCACCTAAAAAATACAACTAAATATACACACAACTAGCTCTAGTGAGCTAAAATGCATTGGTGGGAGTGGGTTTTCTTCGGGATTCTTCTTCCTAAAGCTCCTGTACACCCAACTTTTAAAGAATGAAGGCCAACATCCACAAATAATAAATTATGAGAAGTTAGAAACATAATCGAGTGAATTCGTGCATATAAAATTCTCATAACAATGAAAATTTCTTGTAGAACTTTAGATTTAACAGGGAACCATGCATATAACATTCCCATAACAACGAAAACTGAGATATATTTTACAAATGATAAGTACCAGCACAATGCAAGTTAACACAACAGATGGATAGTACAAGATAACGGTGATTTCCCACTTTAGAACAAGGCGCATGCATCAATTTTTATAATGAGGAACAAAGAAGACAATGCTGGAACAGGCCAAAGAGATGACATACCTTGGGGGCAAAGATAGTGAAATGATGATCTGCATGTTCTTAGACATATCAATGAGCACGTGATATCAAAAAATAGTTTAAAAAAAAAGAGGCTCCAATCAGCCTGCATACAACAAGTAATAAAACTATTAGGAGAAAGTATGCAGTCACCAATAGCATGAATAAAACAACTTTGATGATGTAATACTTACTAAAACTGACAAGCGAGGTTTCAAGTATAAAACACTAATGGAGCATGCAACAAATGTATTTTATATCAATTTAACTGATTCCACATGAGTCTTGTATGTTCCAATATACACTATCACTCCATGATCAAGCTTATTCAGCGAACAAAGTAAAGAGGATCACCACCATATAATGGACCAATGGGTATAGATCGACCAAAAAAATCCCAGTAGAAGCTACCCAACATGTAATCTTTTTCATGTATGATCATTAATACATGATGAATGAACAAACATTAACATAGTAATATCGATAAACGTAAGTAACATAATAATCTATTTTCAAAATATACGAACCTTAAAGAATTTTTACCCCCTATTCATTTTATTATATTAGCATGGCATGGCTCCGTCTTCACCACATAAATACAAATTTCAAGCACCACGGTGTTAATCCAAGCAACTGGATCGCGCTTTTTCACATGCTTCAGATTTTTATACCTCACTTAGTACATGTGCGTGAACCATAGACATAGCATATATGTGGAATATAATATGGTGGTTGGTTTTAAAGAGTTTAAAGTGGAGAAGAAAGTCTCGCATCAACTAGACGGATCAATGTGTCATGTAGATACCCATCAATCTTTATCAATGCAAGGAGTAGGGATTGCCATGCAACGGATGCACTAGAGCTATAAGTGTATGAAATCTCAAGTGAAACTAACTGGATGTGCATCCAACTTGCTTGCTCGTGAAGACCTCGGGCATTTGAGGAACCCATCATTGGAATATACAAGCCAAGTTCTTTAATGACAAATTCCCACTAGCACATGAAAATGACAAAACATGAGACTCTCTAGATGAAAAACATGGTGTTACTTTGAAACACATGTGTGGAAAAAGAGGTAGTAGCACTGTCCCTTCTCTCTTTATCTCTCATTTTTTACTTTTTTTAATTTATTTTTTTATCAGGAGTCTCATCCCGACTTGTGGGGGAATCATTTTCCCCATCATCATTTCGTCACTAAGATAGTGCCCTAACAATGAAAAACATCACACTTCTATCTACTTACAACTGGATATGAAAACTACTAAACAATATGACTATATAAATGCCTCTGGCTGCAATGATCTAGCATAACATTTAAACAATGGTGAACAGTGGATTTTCCACAAATACTATGTTAGCTACATGATCATGCAAAGCAATATGACAATGAGTGTACTAGTCATATGGGGTAATAGTGGAAGATGCATGCAATATATCTCGGAATGGCTATGGAAATTCCATGATAGGTAGGTATGGTGGCTGTTTTGAGGAAGATATTAGGTGGATTATGTTCAACAGAGCATATCATGTCGCGGGGTTTGGATGCATCGGTGAAGTTTGCACCGATCTTCGAGGTGAAAATGTGCAATGCATGGTACCGAAGAGGCTAGCAAATATGAGGAGGTGAGAGTGCGTACATCCATAGATTCACATTAGTCATAAATAACTCACATACTTATTGCAAAGCTTTATTAGCTTTTTCGAAGCATAACACTACTTGCATGCCCCTGGGAGGAGGTTGGTAGGAGTTAACCATCACGCGCGCCCGACCTAAACAACACTAGGATTTTAATGATGAATAAGAATGCTCACACATCATCACCATGCCATAACCAATATTTAGATAAAAAACAAGGTAACACCCTTTAATTATCGTTATTTCTACTAACCAACAACCATGCACTCACGCCCTTTCATATTGCCACATCAATATCATTAACCCACAATTTCTTTTTTATAAGCTACATGAAGGTTTTGATTATGCACTCCTTGAATACCCATTATTTTTGGACTAGTCTTATAACTCATGCAAATTACCTTCACCATTTACAAAACTCTCAGACAAATTTAAGTGAAGAAAGAGAGTGCAGTTATTTCTATAAAATCTATATGCCACCGTGCTCTAAAAGATATAATTGAAGCACTAGAGCAATTGCTTAGCTCAAAAGATATAGGTGAAGCACATAGAGTATTCTAACAAATCATGGTGAACATGTGTCTCTCTCAAGTAGGTGTGTCCAGGAAACAATGATTGCGGAAAACTAAAACAAAAGACTCTCCAAGCAAAACACATACCATGTGATGAATAAAAATGTAGCTCCAAGTGACATACCGATGGATTGAGACGGAAGTGGGGACGCCTTTCGAGGCATCCCTAAGCTTAGACGCTTGGGTATTCCTAGAATTTACTTTGCGGTGTGATACGTCTACAACGTATCTATAATATTTGATTGTTCCATGCTGTTATATTATCATTCTTGGATGTTTTATAATCATTTTGTAGCAACTTTATATCTTTTTTTGGGACTAACCTATTGACATAGTGCCCAGTTCCAGTTGCTGTTTTTTTCTTTTATTTCCTTCGAAGAAAATCAATACCAGATGAAGTCCAAATGCCATGAAACTTTTTGGAGTTTTGCTTTGGACCAGAAGGAAACTGAAGGACTAAGGATGCCAACCAGAGGAGGGCCAGGCGGCCCAGTAGGCACCAGGGCCCTTGCCGCGCCCTGGTGGGTAGTGGGGGCCTTGGACTCCTCCTCCACCGCCTCTGAGCTCTATATATACCCAAATATTCCAGAAACCCTAGAAGAGAAGACGGAAAATCGTTTCAGCCGCCGCAAGTTCCAGAAGCCACGAGATCCAATCTAGAGCCCATTACGGAGGGGAACCCGGTCACAAAGGGGTTCATCATCCTCACTGGTGCTCCTCCGATGATGCGTGAGTAGTTCATATCAGACCTACGGGTCCGTAGGCAGTAGCTAGATGGCTTTCTCTCTCATTTTGCGTCTCAATAAAATGGTCTCTTGGAGATCTATTGGATGTAACTCGTTCTTTTGCGGTGTGTTTGTTGGGATCCGATGAACTATGAGTTTATGATCAGAACTATGAAATTATATCCATGCTTGATTATTATAGCATCGTATTTCTTCTCTGATAATTGGTTTTTTGGCCAACTTGATCTTTTTATCTTGCAATGGGAAGAGGTGCTTTGTGATGGGTTCGATCTCGCGGTGCTCAATTTCAGTGACAGAAAGAGACATGGCACACATGTATCGTTGCTATTAAGGATAAAATGATGGGGTCTATTCCTACATGAATAGATATTTTCTACATCATGTCATCGCCCTTAAAGCATTAATCTGTTTATCCATGAATTAATACACTAGATGCATGCTCGATAGTGGTTGATGTGTGGAGTAATAGTAGTAGATGCAGACACGAGTCGGTCTACTTATCTTGGACGTGATGACTATATACATGATCATTGTCTTGGATAATGTCATAATTATTCGCTCTTCTATCAGTTGCCCAACAATAATTTTTCTACCCACCGTTTGCTATTTTCTCGAGAAAAACCACTAATGTCTACTAGGCAACTTTATTCTCGTAGTCTCATGTTGAGCCTCCAAGCATAGAGTTTTATAGAACAGTAGCAATTTTCTTTCAAGTGGATGACCTAAGGTTTATCAGTCCGTGGGAGGCATAGGATGAAGATGGTCTCTCTCAAACAACCCTCCAACCAAATAATAAAAAGTCTCTTGTGTTCCCAACACACCAAATACAATGGTAATTTGTATAGGTGCACTAATTCGGCGAAGAGATGGTGATACAAGTGTAGTAATGATAGTAGGTATTGATTTTTGTAATAGTAACAATAAAAACAACAAGGTAATGAGTAACAAAAGTGAGCACAAACGGTATTGCATTGCTTGAAAATGAGGCCTAGGCTCCATACTTTCGCTAGTGCAATCTCTCAACAATGCTAATATAATTGGATCACATAACAATCCCTCAACATGCGAGGAAGAATCACTCCAAAGTTCCTATCTAGCGGAAAACATAAGAAGAAATTTTTTGTAGGGTACGAAACCACCTCAAAGTTATTCTTTTCGATCTATATTTCCAAGAGTTAGTACTAAAATAACAAGTTACCCTTTCCGACCAATATATCCAAGAGTTCATACTAAAATAACACCATAACAAATTCAGATTCATAATACTCAATCCAACACAAAGAACCTCAAAGAGTGCCCCAAGATTTCTATCGGAGAAACAAAGACAAGAACGTGCACCAACCCCTATGCATAGATTACCCCAATGCCACCTTGGGAATCCGCGAGTTGAGTGCTAAAACGTATATCAAGTGAATCAATATGATACCTCATTGTCACCACGGGTATTCACAGCAAGACATAAATCAAGTGCTCTCAAATCCATAAAAGTATTCAATCATAAAATACGAAATCTCAATGGGAAAACTCAATTCATCACAACAAGATAGAGAGGGGAAAACACCATATGATCCAACTATATTAACAAAGCCCGCAATACATCAAAATCGTGCCATCTCAAGAACACGAGAGAGAGAGATTAAACACATAACTACTGGTAAAAATCCTCAGCCCCGAGGGTGGACTACTCCCTCCTCATCATGGTGGCCATAGAGATGATGAAGATGGCCTCCACTGATGATCCCCCCTTTGGCACGGTGCCAGAACGGGTCTCGATTGGTTTTTCGTGGCTACAAAGACTTGCGGCGGCAGAACTTCTGATCTAGGGTTATTCGTGGGGGTTTCTGTATTTATAGGATTTTTGGGCATTGGAATCATGCGAAGATGGGCCACGAGGTGCCCACTACCCACCAGACCACGGGCATGGCCTCTAGTGTGCCCTGGTGGGTACTGACCACCTCCTTCACCTTCTGGTCCTCCTATGAAGTTTCGTTGCATTTGGAGAACTTTTATTTCTGCACAAAAAACAACACCATGGTACTTCTGCTGAAAACAACATCAGTCCGAGTTAGTTACAAGTAAATCATATAAAGTGGATCAAAATCATATAAAAGTATTGTAAACATAGGCAAACATGGTATGAATACTTCATAAATGATCGATACGTTGGAGACGTATCAGCATCCCCAAGATTAACTCCTACTCGTCCTCGAGTAGGTAAATGATAAAATAAATAATTTATGAAGTGTGAATGCTAGCATAGTGCATAAGTTTGATCAGTGATAATTTCAATCACCTTTCCTAGCATCATAATAGCAACTCTTTCTTATAAAACTCATCATGATGAAATGGCAATTGAAAACGGAATTTTTGATGTGGAATGCTACTTATCATATTCCTCATATACTCTTTTCTTTTGTAGCATGGACATTTGGACTTGAATGATTCAAAGCAATAATCTATAATTTGACTTGAAAAATTTAATACTCAAGCGTATCAACAAGCAACAAAGTATTTTAAAATATCAATGCTAAAGAACGATATCCCTAGCCCATCATGCTCAATCATTGATCCATGCATGCAACACACCCAAATATTAGCTACAACCAATGATCAAGTATGATAACGGTGTTCCATAGTTGGTGCTTTATAACAGAATATGGAGACTCAAATAAAAATAAAAATTGCATAAAAGTAAATAGATAGGCCCTTCGTAGAGGGAATCGGAGATTTGTAGCGGTGCAAGAGCTCACAGCGAAAAAACTGAGAGATACAATATTTTGGGTGGCATGCTTTTCGTGTTAACGAAAATAACAAAGAGTTCCCAGTAGCTTCCATGCCAAACAAATTATAGGTGGTTCCCAAACTAAGAATAAAGTCCATTCCTTTTTCCACCATTCTTTTACACTCCACGGCTAGCCGCATCCACGAGTACCGTCCATACCAACACTCTCCAAGGAATTTATTATTTGACAACACAAAATAAAATTTCTTTGAATTTTGGGACTAGGCATCCCTATTACCGCCATACTCTCGTGCAATGACAAGTGAATAAACACTCATCTTTAGAATAACCTATTTAACATAGAAGATACCAGCCACCCCTTGCCGCTTCATGAGCGGTACGGGCACACAAAGCAGAAGTTTATTTTGAATATTAGAGTTGGCACATATACTTAGAATGATATTAAAAATACCACATATAGGTAGGTATGGAAGACTCATTTGGCACAACTTCCGGTTTCGAATTTGGATGCAAAAGCAACATTCCCGCTTATTACAAATGAAGGCTAGCAAATAAGAAACGCCCAACTAAGGAACGAAAACCATCATATGCAAACATTAAACATAACTAACACTTAAAAATGCAACACAAGTAGGATGTAATTTCATAGCATAATTGTTGACTTCATGTGCATGCATAGGGAATCACAAACCTTAACACCAATATTCTTACTAAAGCATAAGTATTCATCGAGATAACTCACATATCACTATCTTTATATCGCAAAACTATTGCAAAGAATCAAGTTTAACATCCAAAGATCTTCATGAAAGTTTTTATTATATCTCCCCTGGATATCTGTCACTTTGGGACCAATTTCATTTAAAGCAAATTGCTATTGCTAATAAAAATCTCTCAAACAAATATAAGTGAAGAACGAGAACACAAGTTTCTTAAAAATTTCAATGCTCAAAATAATATAAGTGAAATAAGAGAGGATTTCTTCAAAGTAACATCACCACCGTGCCCAAAAAGATATAAGTGAAGTACTATGAGTAGTCAAACAATTAAGTTGCTATGTGAGGACTCTCTCTCAATAAATATTTTCACATGTGATATTTTATTCCAAACAGAAAATAAAACAGAAGACACTTCAAAAATAGCACACATCATGTGGACAAATAAAAATTTAGGCTCAACATAGGCTAACCAATAGTTGTTGATGAAGAAAGGTGGGATGCGTAGGATCCCTAAGCTTGGATGCTTGAGATTTCTTGAAATATTTACTTGGGGTGCCTTGGGCATTCCCAAGATTGAGCTTTTGTATCTCGTTCAATACTCTCATATCCCGGTTTCACCTAAGTCTCAAAACTTCATCCACACAAAACTTGAAAAGAACTCGTGAGATAGGTTAGTGCACACAAGAATAAATCAACACTTCATGTACTTCCAAGGCAAGTTGCATTTTTTTTATAATATTAGGTAATGTATACTATCATTTCCATAATTTATATCTACCAATATAAGCTATGGAAAATATAGGATAAAAAGATAACAAAACTATGACAGCAATTTGTCTAAACACGGCAATTTGTAGCAATCTACTTAAAACTTATACTTCCGTATCTCAAAACAAATCTGAATATTTAGTACATGACAAATAATTTGTGTGAAAGTACTGTGAAAAATTTCAGAAACTTTCCACGTTCTAGTAAACTATGATAATTCAAATACTACAACATAAGTTTCTGTTTTTGTACATCACACATCACACATGCAATTCAACCATTCTAAAGGCAATTCTTGGAATTTTTTATTGAAAATAAGATAATAAAGAACATATAATAGAGGAAAACAAAATAAAATGATTATCCAAGCAAAACACATATAATGTGATGAATAAAAGTATAGCTCCAAGTAAAATATATCGATAATGTTGGAGATGAAAGAGGGGATGCCTACCGAGGCATCCCGAAGCATAGATGCTTGAGTTTTCCTTGGATATTACCTTGGAGTGCCTTGGGCATCCCTAATCTTAGGTTCTTTATGCTCCTTATTTTCCTCATATTGGCATCTTCCCCAAAACTTGAAAACTTCAATCACATAAAACTTAACGGAACTTCGTGAAATGGGTTAGTATGATAAATATAGACCATTCACTTAGGTAATGTCAAGACAAGATTCATAATTGTTCTCACATAATAACTACTTTATTCTATCATCCCCATAATTGATATCACTCAACATAAGCTATGTAAACACTAAAACAAGCAAACTATGCATGCAAAACAGAATTTGTCAAAAATAGAACAGTCTGTGAAGATCTAAATGAAAACCATATTTCCAT
This sequence comes from Hordeum vulgare subsp. vulgare, assembly GCF_904849725.1. Taxonomy (NCBI): domain Eukaryota; kingdom Viridiplantae; phylum Streptophyta; class Magnoliopsida; order Poales; family Poaceae; genus Hordeum; species Hordeum vulgare. The sequence continues at coordinate 386,082,329 of NC_058518.1, read as the reverse complement.
GAGTCTAACATTTCTGACAAATTCGGACAACGAAGAGAATTTTGCATACCAAAACTATGTAAAAATATCAGAATTTTTTTATGCTCCAGTAAAATCAGAGAAATTCTGCACTCGACGTAAAAGTTTCTGTTTTTGCAGAGAATCAAACAAGCAAGTATCCACACTATCCCAAAGGCTTTACTTGGCACTTTATTGAAATGAAATTTATTAAACATGATTTATATGTAGCTTAATCATGTGAACACTCAATAACAATAATGAAAAGTGTTGGGTTGTCTCCCAACAAGAGCTTTTCTTTAATGCCTTTTAGCTAGGCATGGTGATTTCAATGATGCTCACATAAAAAGTAGTAATTGAAACATGCAAGAGAGGATCATGAAGCACATGACAAGCACATTTAAGTCTAACACACTTCCTATGCATAGGGAGTTTTCAAGAAAACAATTTATTATAGCAACAATCAACTTGCATTGGAAGGCAAAACATGCACGACTTCAAAACTTTGAACACAGATGGAGGAAACTTCAAATTATTGCAATTCCTACAAGCATATGTTCCTCCCTCACAGAAATTTTCAGTAGCATCATGAATTAGTTCAACAATATAATTATCACATAAAGAATTCTTTTCATTATGCACAATCATATAATTTTTATTACTACCCACACAAGCAAAATTCTTATCATTCATAGTAGTGGGAGCAATCTCAACAAGACAACTATCATGAGATACTTGATTGATATAATCCATGTGAAAATTAAAATCATGATGACAAGTTTCATGGTTATCCTTGTTCTTTATAGCATAAATTTCATGACAATAATCATCATATGTAGAAGGCTTGATTTCATCATAATAAATTTGATCATCAAAACTTAAGGGACTAAAAATAGCATCTTCATCAAACATAGCATCCCCAAGCTTGTGGCTTTGCATATCGTCAGCATCATGGATAATGAGAGAATACATACCAACAACATTGCAATCATGCTCATCATTCAAGGTTTTTATGCCAAACATTTTATTGAACTCTTCTTCTATCAAATGATTACAATTTTCCTTTCCATCATTTTCAAGAAAGACATTATAAAGATGAACAATATGAGACCACCTCAATTCCATTTTTTGTATTTTCCTTTTTATAAACCAAACTAGCGATAAAACAAGAAACTAAAAGATTTAATTGCAAGATCTGAAGATATACCTTCAAGCACTCACCTCCCCGGCAACGGCACCAGTAAAGAGCTTGATGTCTACTACACAACTTTATTCTTGTAGACTCGTATTGGGCCTCCAAGCGCAGTGTTTTGTAGGACAGTAGCAATTTTCCCTCAAGTGGATGACCTAAGGTTTATCAGTTTGTGGGAGGAGTAGGATGAAGATAGTCTCTCTTAAAAAATCCTGCAACCAAATAATAAAAAGTCTCTTGTGTCCCCAACACACCAAATACAATGGTAATTTGTATAGGTGCACTAGTTCGGCGAAGAGATGGTGATACAAGGGTAGTAATGATAGTAGATATTGATTTTTGTAATAGTAACAATAAAAAGAAGCAAGGTAACGAGTAAAAAAAGTGAGCACAAACGGTATTGCAATGCTTGAAAATGAGGCCTAGGGTCCGTACTTTCGCTAGTGCAATCTGTCAACAATGCTAATATAATTGGATCACATAACAATCCCTCAACGTGCGAGGAAGAATCACACCAAATTTCCTATCTAGCACAAAACATAAGAAGAAATTGTTTGTAGGGTACGAAACCACCTCAAAGTTATTCTTTCTGATCAATATTTCTAAGAGTTCGTACTGAAATAACAAGTTATCCTTTCCGATCGATCCATCCAAGAGTTCAGACTAAAATAACACCATAGGAAATTCAGATTCATAATACTCAATCCAACACGAAGAACATCAAAGAGTACCCCAAGATTTCTATCAGAGAAACAAAGACGAGAACGTGCATCAACCCCTATGCATAAATTACTCCAATGTCACCTCGGGAATCCGCGAGTTGAGTGCAAAAACATACATCAAGTGAATCAATATGATACCCTACTGTCACCACACGTATTCATAGCAAGACATAAATCAAGTGCTCTCAAATCCATAAAAGTATTCAATCCGATAAAACGAAATCTCAAAGGGAAAACTCAATTCGTCACAACAAGATAGAGAGGGGAAAACACCATATGATCCAACTATATTAAGAAAGCCTACGATACATCAAGATCATGCCATCTCAAGAACACGAGAGAGAGTGGTTAAACACATTGCGACTGGTACAAACCCTCAGCCCCGAGGGTGGACTACTCCGTCCTCATCGTGGTGGCCATAGGGATGATGAAGATGGCCCCAGTGATGATCTCCCCCTCCGACAGGGTGCCGGAACAGGCTCCCGATTGTTTTTTCGTGGCTATTGAGACTTGCGGTGGCGAAACTTCTGACCTAGGGGTTATTTCTGGGGGTTTCTGTATTTATAGGATTTTTTGGCGTCAGAATCATGCCAAGATGGGCCACCAGGTGCCCATTACCCACCAGCCCATGGGCAAGCCTCTATCATTCCTTGGTGGGTATTGGCCAGCTCCTTCACCTTATCGTCCTCCCATGAAGCTTCTAGTGCCTCTTTTGTTCCAAATTTTTTGTCAAAAAGTTTCATTGCATTTGGGAAACTTTTATTTGTGCACAAAAAACAACACCATAGTAGTTCTACTGAAAACAGTATTAGTGTGGGTTAGTTCCAAATAAATCATATAAAGTGCATCAAAACCATATAAAAGTATTGTAAACATAGGCAAACATGGCATGAATACTTCATAAATTATCGATACGTTGGAGATGTATCAGCCACTAATAAAACCTACGGCCCCGGGTCAATTTCACATCATCTATTTGCAATCTCCATTTTTTATTCGTGTTTCGCATTTATTTTCTCTGTTATTTTCAGATCTATATGATCAAAAACCCAAAAATACCTTGTTGCGTTTTATTTACCATTGCTTTATTTGCATTTATCAATCTATCCATTTACCGTTTTGTTTTACCCATGAGGGGTTGACAACCCCTGCATGAATTGGTTGTGAGGATTTTTTATTTGTGTGCAGGTACCGCTTACATAGTCTTGTGGACCTTCCTACTGTATTGATACCTTGGTTTCATAACTGTTGGGAAATAATTGTCGTCAATGTGCTAGAACACCCTTTAAGCTTGGAGGGAAACCAACGCATTCAGCGAGGAGTCATGGTGCCTTGGTCATCCCCAATCTTAGGCTCTTTTCCCTGCTCCCTATTCCTTCATCCATCGTGATTACACCCAAAATTTGAAAACTTCAGCAGACAAAACTCAACAGAAAACTCATGAGATTCGTTAGTACGATAGGTGGACCATAAACTTTAGGTACTGTTATAAATTGATTCGTATTTTTTATTGCATAAGGTATTGTATTCTAACTTCTCCATGAACTATACCCCCCCGGTGATATAATCCATAGCAACATCAAAAGAAGAAAACTATGCAAGAAAAAATAGAATCTGACTAAAACAAAAAAGTCTGTGGTGATCTGGAAAAACACAAAACTTATGTAACTCGAAAAATTCTGAGAATTTAGGACAACCTGGAGAATTTATATACCAATACTCGCTAAGAAATTCAGACGAAATAGACGTTCTAGTAAAATCACACAAGTTCTGCATTGGACGTAAAAGTTTTTGTTTTTGCACCATACAATTTTACTTATCATCCAAATCATCCCAAAGGCTTTACTTGGCACGAACACTAATTAAAACATCTACCCATCAACCGCTACCAGCATCTACTACTATTACTCCACCCATCGACCACTACCCCATCATGCATTTAGAGTATTAAGTGAAAACAGAGTAATGCTTGGAGGATAATGACATGATGTAGACAAAGTAAATTCAGTTAATATGAATGAACCCCATCGTTTTACCCTTAGTGGCAGAAATACAATACGTCTCATGTCCCTTTGTATCACTGGGATTGAGCACCACAAGATTGAACCCACTACAATTCACCTCTCCCATTGAAGATAAATCAATCTAGTTGGCCAAACCATATCGATAGACCAGAGAGAATTACGAAGCTATCACAATCATGCATATAAGAATTCAGAGAAGGCTCAAATATTATTCAGGAATAATCTGAACATAAACCCACGATTCATTGGATCCCAATAAACACATCACACAAGAGTGGTTACATAAGGTAGATCACCATAGAAATCACGGTGATCATGGAAACGAAGAACATAAAGAAAGATAGTCATCTAGGTACTAACTATGGACCCGTAGGTCTGTGGTGAACTAATCACACATCACCATGGGAGCATCAAGGTTTATGTAGAGGCCCTCCGTGATCGATACCCCCTAAGACAGGGCACCGGAACAGGACTCCAGATGGGCACACGGCAAAACAGAGACTTTCGGCATCGAAAAAACTGTTTCGAGAGGCTCACTAGGGTTCTTGGAACATATGTGAATTTATAGGCCAGATAATAAGGGCTGGAGAGCTGGGAGGTGGCCCCAAGCCATCAGGGCAAGACCACCCTCCTAGGCGCTCTCTATTGACTTGGGGGCACCCCATGTGCCCTCTCGCCTTCCTTCGAAGCTTCTAGGTCTTTATTTAGTCCAGAAAAAATCATCAAAAAGTTTTGGGGTATTTGGACTTCGTTTCGTACAGTATTCCTGAAAAGGCAAAAAACACGCAAAAAACAACAAGTGCCATTTGGCAGTGGGTTAATAGGTTAGTGCTAAAAAACAATGCTAAAATGCATAAAATGTATCCTAGAATGATAATATAATAGCATGGACCAATAAAAAATTACTAGTTTGGTTTACAAAAAGAAAACTACCAAAAAATGGAATTGAGGTGTCCTCAAATGCTTCGTCTTTATAATGTCTTCCGTGAAAATGATGGTTCAGAAAATTGTGCCAAAGTGTTAGAAGAAGAGTTTATTAAAATGTTTGGCACTAAATCCTTGATTGATTTGCATGATAGCAATGTTGTTAGTATGAATTCCTTGAATATCTATGATACTAATGATGATTCCACTAGTCATGATGAAAATATTTCCTCTAAGCATGTCAATTTTTGTGGGGTCAAGAAAATTTGTGAAGACATGCCTTACAGTGATGATAGATTTTGTAAGAAGCATAAACATGATAAAACTAATTAATGTTTGCCCAAAGCTTGAGGATGCTATGCTTAATAAATATGATCTTTTTAGTCCCACTACTTAGAACGATCAAATTTGTTATGATGATTGCATGCCTTATGCTTATGATGATTATTGTGATGATACTTATGTTATAAAAATTAGTGATGATTATTATTTTAAAACTTGGCATAACTATGAATACCCTTTTTTCTGAACATTACTCTTTTAATGTGGAAACAATTTATAATATTCGAGTCTCCAATGACACTCCCACTATTATGTATGAGAAGTTTGCTTATGGATAGAGTAATATTTTTTTGTGCTTGTGGACCATGCATATAATGTTTTACGTGATGGTTATATTTTTGGATTCCTTCATTATGCTACTCAAAAATTATGATAAGCGAGGAACATATGCTTGTAGGTATTGCAATAATATCAAGTTTGCACTCTATGTGTTCAAAGTTTTGAAGTGATGCTTGTTTTCCCTTCCTATGCAAGTTGGTTCTTGGTACAATAAACTGTTTACTTGCAAAAAACCTATGCATAGGAAGTGGGTTATACTTAAATTTGCTTGACATGTGATTCATGATGTTCTCTTTGTGTTTCAATTTTTTACTTCTATGTGAGCATCATTGAAATCATCATGCCTAGCTAAAATGCATTAAGGAAAAGCACTTGTTGGCAGACGACCCAATATTTGTATTTAATGTGTTTATGTGTTCACATAATTAAGCTACTGTACTAATCATGTCTTGTGCCTTTTATTTCAATAATGTACCAAGTAAAGCCTTTGCGATAGTGCGGATAATTGTTGGTTTGATTCTATGCAAAAACAGAAACTTTTGCGTCGAGTATATGAATTACGTGATTTTAAAGAAGATTAAAAATATTATTTTTTTACATAATATTTGCAAATTTTCTATGTTTCCTAAGTTTTCATAATTTTCAATGATATGGAAGTATGTATTTATTCCAGATCTTTACAAACTATTCCGTTTTTGACAGATTCTGTTTTGCATGCATAGTTTGCTTGTTTTAGTGTTTCCATATCTTATATTAATGATATAAATTATGGGAATGATATAATACAGTACATATTTTTGATAACAATTATGAATCTTGTATTGATAGTACCTAGGTGAATGACCTATCTTTACATTAACTCATCTGACAAAGTTCTGTTAAGTTTTGTGTGATTGAAGTTTTGAAGTATTAGGTGAGATACCGATATGAGGAGAAAAAGGAGAGGCAATAACCTAAGCTTGGGTATGACCAAGACATTCCAAGGTAATGTCCAAAGAAGACTCAAGCGTCTAAGCTTGGGGGTGCCGTGGAAGGCATCCTCTCTTCGATCTTCAATACAATCGATATATGTTACATGGAGCTATATTTTTATTTGTCACATAATATGTGTTTTTCTTGGAGCAAAATTTTATTTTTTAACTTTTATTTATGTTATTTATAATCTTTTTTCAATAAAAGTACCAAGAATTGCCTTTAGAACGTTTGAATTGCATGTGTGAGGTGTGGTGTATAAAAACTGACAGTTTTGTTGTAGTATATGAATTATATGATTTTACTGGAATGTGGAAAGTTTATGAAATTTTTACAAAGTACTTTAATACAAATTATTTATCATTCCCTAAATTTTTAGAATTTGTGGAGTTACAAAAGTACAATTTTGAAATGAATCGCTACAGATTGTTCTGTTTGGACAGGTTGCTGCCATAGTTTTGTTATCTACTTATCCTATAGTTTCCATGACTTATATTAGTAGATATAAATTTTAGAAATGATAGTATACAGTACCTAATGTTTTAAAATTATTATGCAACTTGTCTTGGCAGTACATGAAGTATTGATTTATTCTTATGTTTACTAACCTATCTCACGAGTCCTTTTCAAGTTTTTCGTGGATGAAGTTTTTGAGACTTAGGTGAATCGTGATATGAGATGATTGAACGAAGTACAAAATATCAAGCTTGGGGATTCCCAAGGCACCCCAAGTAAATATTACAAGAATTCTCAACCATCTAATCTTGGGGATGCTACGCATCCCACCTCTCTTCATCAACAACAATCGGTTAGCCTATGTTGATCCTAAGTTTTTATTCGTTCACATGACATGTGCTATCCTTGGAGTGTATTTTTTTATTTGCTGTTTGAAATAAATATCGGATCTGAAAATCTATATTGAGAGAGAATCCTCACATAGCTACATAATTGTTTGACTATTCATTGATCTTCACTTATATCTTTCGAAAGTAGTTTGATGTGTATTATTGTGCTTCACCTATATCCTAAGAGTAAATTTTGAATGAATGAAATATAATAAATTTGAAAATATCAATGTGCTTTATGCTTAGTAGTAGTTTCACATTTGGTTTAGAAAGTAAAATCTATTGAAGTTTGATAACCACAATATTGATCATACAAGCAATTCATGAATGATTAGTATACAAAAGACAACTTTGACATATAAATAAATTATCCTGGACATCTTTTATGATTCTGAATACCTGTTAATTATTTTCAAACTTGATCAAGTAGTTGATGTTGGACAAGGAAGATAATATAATGGTTATGTTTGGGCATATTTGCATAGAAGTTATATTGTTATGGATCCTTCAACATGTGGTGCTTGTTTAGAACCTTTTGCTAGCCAAAACTTCATACTAAGTAGAGGTACTACTTGTGCATCCAAATAATTGAGCCAAGTTTATTCCATGAGAGTCCACCATACCTACCTATATATGGTATTTCACTGCCATTCCAAGTAAATTTGCATGTGCACCTCTAAAACCTTCAAATAAACATCAGTTTTGCGTGGTCGTACCGCTCATGGAGTGAACGAGCGGTCAACATCTTCCATGCTAAGCGGGTTATTCTCATGATGAGTGTTTATTAACTTGTCAGTGCATGAGAGAGGCTCGTAAAAAGGATTTCATGTCCTTCATAATACAAAAATAAATAAACAAGAACCCCCCCTAGAAAGTTGATTGTTTGGAGGGCACCCGTGGATACAATTAGCCATAGAATGTATTTGAATGGTTGAGGTGGAGTAAAATTTCAATTCTATTTGAGAACCGCCACAAATGTGATTACCATAGAAGATATTGAAATACCTTGTAGTAATGTTGACAAGAAAGGCACACCACCAAAATATATTCATATCTATTTTAAGCAATGAGATCTTGAACCTGTGCAAATCCCTGCTTCCCTCTACAAAGGGACAATCTATTTACTTTTATGTTATTTACTTTTCATGTTGAGTCGACTTATTATTACAACATCAATCTATTACTTAGCAAGCATCATGTGGCTAAGAACGATCTAGGCATATATATCCAATCAAATATATTTGATCATGATCCATTATTGTTGACAATTATCTCTATGATAAGTGCGTTGGGAGGCGAAACATTAAGCCCCTATCTTTCTCTATGTTTAATGGATGTTGTTTGTTACAAAATATGCTTTGAGTATTATAAATCATAGAAGACTATATGATAATTTAGTATATGGAGCTCTTACTTAGACTTTGCTGAAAATAAGTTGTATTAAAATTGTTTGGTGACTAAGAACATAGGTTGTTAAGTTTAAAAAGAATGCATTGTTTGAGCCATGACATATGAATTGATTGCCACTCTATCTTGATGTGTTTTATGAGAAATATTTGTTGGTTATGATGCTAGAAAAGTGTTTGAAATTATCATCGATCAAAATTATATACTATGCTAGAATTCACACTTCATAAATTACTTCCTTTATCATTGACCTACTAGGGGACGAGTAGGAATTAAGCTCGGGGATGCTGATATGTCTCCATTATATCGATAATTTATGAAGTATTCATGTCATATTTACCTATGTTTACAATAATTTTAAAAGGTTTTGATGCAATTTATATGATTTAATTGGAACTAGCGCGGACTGACATTGTTTTCAGCAGAATACTATGGGGTTGTTTTTGTGCAGAAAATAAAAGTTCACATAATCGCTTGAATCTGTTTGACAATTTTTTGTGGAACAAAAAAGAAATACTAGAGAGAAGAACCATCGGAGGGGGGCACTAGGTTCCCCCAAGAAATCAGGGCGCGACCACCCCCTAGGGCGCGCCCTGATGGCTTGGGACCAGAATTTTGGATTTCGTTTTGCAATTTTTATCGCTGCTGGACGAAATTGGCGAAATTCGTTTTTTCGTATTTTTTCAGAAAACTTCGGACGAAAAGCACAAACTAAAATTTGAATTTGTGGACGAAAACTGAACGAAAATTAGACGAAAATTGAACGAAATTTTCCCAGAAATTTGAAATGCAACATAAGCTCCTGAAGCCTTGAATCAGCAGACAAAATCAGAAGCCAGCCCCGCCCCCATGCGCGCGCTCCTGTTGGCTGCTGCTTGCCGCTTGCCGCCGTGAATGGAAGCCGCAAGCCGTGAATGGAAGCCGCTGCTGCTTGCCGCTGGAACGTCAGCCACTACTACTGGCGTCAGGAACGCGCGGCGCTCGCTCCATGGACGCATCGGCTAGGCGGGAGGAAGACGGGAGGAGGGTGGGAGGAAGACGAGAGGAGGGTGGGAGGAAGACGGGAGGATGCGGAGCTGCTCCAACTCACTGGCAGCCGCCGCCAGGAGAAATTGGGGATCCAAAATTAGGGTTGTGAGGGCACATGTCATGTTTATATAGTGCAGGGAGGGATTAGTCGGCTATGCTGTACCGTGGGCTGGACCAAGAATTCAAAATGGGCCGAAAAATTTGGGCCGGTACACACAGATACAGGGCCAGGACGAAATTGACGAAAATCGGTGAAAAATCATTTTTTTCGATCGAAATCCAAAACTCTGCTTGGGACCACCCCATGGCTCTGTTTAGCGTGACTTCAACACGAAAAATCCTATAAATATAAAACCCCTAGAAATAAACCTAGAACTTATGCTCCTCTGCTGCAAGCCTCTATACCGAAGAAAACTCATCCGAAGCCCAATTCCGACACCCTGCCAGAGTGGGCAATCATCACGAGAGGCCATCTTGATCATCTTGGCAGTCTCCATGACAAGGAGGGAGTAGCTCACCCTGGGGGCTGAGAGTGTACCAGTAGCTATGTGCTCTCTCTCTCTCTCTCCCCCCTCCCTCTCTCGTGTTCTTGATATGTCACGATCTTGATGTATCATGGGCTTTTTTAATATAGCTGGAATCATATGGTGTTTGTCCCTTGCTATCTTGATCTGATGAATTGAATCTTTCCTTTAAGATATTTGCTATGTCGAATTGAAAAATAAAGCTTTAATTGAAGGAAAATTCATCAAACATCTTGTGGGTGACATATACAAAATGACAATTTTCTTGCAACTGTGGAAACCGTTGAGCAAATCCGAGGATGCATCCATCATTGAGGGCTTGACGGACAAGCTAAGACTCTCGCCACCAAGCTTCGACATTACCGGGCGTCTCACCCTCAACCAGGGGGGCTGAGTATGTATCGCCGTGTGTGCATCTGTCGCTTTTGCAGCCTCAGATTATTTCCTTCCGGCCTTGTGCCATGGCCCATTAGGTTTGTATCAAACTCCTATTATTTCGTTGCTACCTTTTAATATTTGTTGTAAATGTTGCATGGGCTTCAGTTCGCTAAAGCTGGGCAAGCGCCTCCTCTCTGAAAAACAACATGTGTGCATTTTATCAAACAAAAAAGGTTCAACATGTTGACCAACCATGGCTCGTGCATTGAATTTCATTTTAGCAATGTTAATTGCAATTTATTTTTCTTTGTTGGACTGTTGAATTCTGAATTTGTGGTATATGATCGACTTACATGGTTTGCGTGGATTTAAAGGTTTGATATGAACTTCGATACTAATACGCACAAGGGCGGTCGGCCGCTTGTACCCTAGCACAAGGCTAGGGTTTCTCGTGCCTCCCGTCGGCGCTGTCGTCGGTCTACCTCGTCTTGTGTGGTCTTAGGGCTATGTAGGCATGGTGGATCCCGACCTTTGCTGATGGGAGGACTTCGTTTTCTCATGCTTTTTTGAGTTTTCTTAGAGTTTTTGTCCTATTCAGAGATGTAAGGCGGAGACGGCTCTCTGCGGATGGAATAAGGTCCTCCGTGCCTAGCCCCGTTCCGATGGTGTTCGTAGCATTGTCGGAGGGCGAGTGGAGGTTTGTCTCCGGCAGATCTCATGGGATTCAGTCGGCGTTCGTCTTTGATGGATCCATGTGGATCCGGTCTTCGTTCATGTGTGTTCATGTGTCTACAAGTTGGATACTTCCGATCTACTCTTATCTTTATCGGTGGCGGTTGCTGTTCTGTGCGCTGGTCCTGTGAGGCCTTAGCACGACAATTTTCCGACTGTCTACTACAACAGGGTTTGTTCGGCTTCGATGACGGAGGGGCGATGAAGGCGATGCGCCTTCGGCTCGCTTCAGTGCTTGTAGTCGTCGCTAGATGGTCTCTCGACCTGGATGTATTTTGTTTTACTTATGGTATTCTTTAGCTATCTTGACAATTGATGAATGGGCTGAAAGTTTTCCTTGAAAAAAAAGGTTTGATATGAAAAATGTAATTGTTCAACATGCATTTTAAGAGGTTGTCCTAGGAGATCAAATTCACGGTTTTGACCATTTTTGCTATTTTTTGTCTGATGTGATCACATTAGCGATTTTTTTTGTATCTGACTATTTTTCCTATCATTATCCGTCATGGGATAGGCATACACACTCTATCACCACTCGTTGTGAAGGTAGGGGTCGGATCAATGCACAAAACGTCATTTGACCCCGCTGACCTAAGGATGCTATCTGCGATGACATGAACCCTACCGTCATAAAAAGTGACGATAAGACGTGTATATCTACCACTACAACAGGTGATGATAGAAAGAAGATCAAATCGGAAAAAGAAAAATTCACGGATGAGGTTAGATCGGACTAAATTATATTAAAAAAATAAAATAGTGAAATCGGCCGTTCTGGACTGTCGAGACCGCACCTTCGGGCACATCCGTAGACATGTAGAGGACCGGATATGCCAATTGCGAGTCTACTTATGTCTCCTAGCTCCACGTCCGCCGCACTTTCTCAGGGAAAAGTACTGGTTCGCCGACGCGGGAGGAAAGATCTGGGTACTGTAGTTGTTTGGATGAGCGGGCTTTGCGCCAATAGTCAAAACGTGCATTCCCGGGCCACAATCACCATGAAACCGTTGACCTGGGAGGCATTGGCCGGCCGGCTGATAAGCCCGAGGTAAGATTCCATCTCTTTCCCTTTTATTGAGTGGACCGAGGTGCGTACCGTAGGGTAGGGTAGGCTAGTTCGCCTTCGGTCTGATTCAACGCGGGACGTACCGATCGCGTGAGGTCACCTACCATGTCAGGCGTTACAAATTTCGGTCTTGGATAACACGGCCAATCAAAAGGAACAAGATTACCACACGGCATGCATCGCATCCGTATGATTATCGGCCACCGTTCACCGGTGTAACAGCACGCGTGCAGTCACTACATCTACTAGCACTACGCGCGCAGTTGCTTGAGATTATTACGTGCCAGGGAAAACCAGCCTTGGACACGTACTGCCACCACCGGCCGCTGCTGAATTACGCGCGCAGTTGCAAGGGTAGCAGGGGACATGGTCGAGCATATGCCCCCCGGGCAGATTATCCATTGTATTTGTGGTCCATGTGCGAGTAGCAATTTCCTCCGGATTTACGCGGTAGTCAAGCCGATGGAGCTAGCGAGCGGCGACGCGGCTTGACCTTGAACCGGATCCTCATCGTACCACGATTAGCGGTCGCAATTCGATCGGCCCGTGGACCGACTCACTGGACACTCGATCGTGCACTGCATGCATAGCATGCCGGCTACGCCTAGGCACATTACGCACGTACGCAACGAGATGCAGCTGCAGGTACGTACTGTGCTCCTGCATGCGGGCCCGTATGTACGTACTGCATACGTACTTACGCACGTATGCGATCACCTCGGTCGTGTTCTTAATGCGTTTGGGCACAGGAGTTTAGTATATGCAACATTGGAACTATCTACCGGGACCCGAAAATATCGCGCGCATAGTGCCGGTACGGCGCGACCGAGTAGACGAGAGCGTGCGAGGTGGGGTATGTGTATAGGTGCCACCATATATACTGTACACAGCATAGCTTTCGGTGGCTCGGATGATTTGTCGATGCAGCTAGCGGCTGCAACTTGCCACTTGCGCGGCCTAATCAACCACCCAATCATCTAGACCCTTCAATCAAGAAAGAAAAGCGACATCCGCCCAGCATTTTTGCTTGATGCGTACGAGGATAGTTGACCGGCGATCCGCATCGGTACCATCGTTCATTCGCGTTTGCGTGACCTCGCTTCTTCAGGAGGGGACGCCATTAGCCTAGCACAGTCACAATAAGCTCATCAGTCTGTCCGCCGTAGCATCATCCAGTGCGAAAACGGAAACCCTGTGCGGCTCATTTTCCCCTCGCTCTCGTCGCCTGCCTGCTTATAGTATGCACAGCATGGTATGATATGTTTACTACTACTAGAATTACCACTTGACACTTGTAGTAGATAAACTGGAGTAATTAATTGACGGGACTAGCATTAGCATTAGCTAATAGTAGTAGTAAATCCATGGCATGGGCTTGTGCTGAGCTGCACGGTTACATGTCTCCTCCAACACCACGCGCCCACACGTCATTTCCACCGCATAGTTTTAGGTTTTTAGCAGCTAACCCACTCGATCACTGTAGTTTATTTAATTACCACTCTTGTTTCCGGTGCTTGGAAGGCCAGTAGATGTACTCTATGTCACAAGAGGACAGCGGAGGCGGAGAGCTAATTTGTCAACTTACATCAAGATGAACGGTTTCCGTTTTCTTTTTCTCCAGGGATATAGGCCAAGGATTTACGTCAGACTTCAGAGTCCCTTGTCGCCACGTCTTATTCTTATACAAAATGAATCAAAGATGTTCGTGAAATGTTCAGGGCCACGCCAACTCCGTACGTGTGACTAATCTAGGCCATCCATCGGAGATCCAACGGCCCACATGTAATACCCACATGTAATTTTTCACCGTAGGAGTCTATTGCATTGAGCCTCCCCTCATCAAGCCACCGTTCCACATCACTCTCTTGACACGCCCCGAGCTATCCCTTTATGCCTTAGAGCATCTCTACCATACCCTGTAAACTGATCGAATCTACAAAAAAAATGAGATGTTTACAGTTTTGATTGGAAAAACGACGTGGAGCACACCCGTAAAACTTGTTCAACCCGTAATTTTTTTAAGCCGCACGATAAATCCATCCGCGAGAACCTTATATGTGCAGTTTTGGAGGCAGTATACAGTCCAACCCGTAAACTGGTCGAACTTCGTCGGAGCAAACGCGCCGCCGCGGAAGTGACCGGAATCTACGTGAAAATCACCGGAATCCATCGCCGCAAGTCGGAATAAGCCGCCGCACACCGGAATTTGTCACGGCCAGTCCAAATTGCGGCCAGCTCGACCTCCACTGCCGAGACGAGGCCGTTCACCGGCAGGATGGAGCAGGCCACCAACGGCCTGAATTAGGGCGGGGCGACACCAGAGAAGAGCGAGGCAGGGTGGGGGGGGGCTTGTGCGGCTACGACATGGAAGGTACGCGTGGCGGCGGGCAGTATCGAGCTCAATCGGGGACGGACAGTGCCGAGCTTAACCGGGAGCGGGCGGCGCAGGGCTCCTCCAGTGCATGCATGGTCAGGAACGTGCGACACGAGGACTAGGAAGGGGTGAGGCGGGCGGCGCTGGGGCGAGCCGGGGCGCCAGGACGAGGCACGCCGTGGCCGGAGATGGCTCACCGGGATGGGAGTGTTGGAGAACATCGCATGGGAAACAAAAGATTTCCTAGGCGCACGAAGATCTATCATGGTGATGTCCATCTAAGAGAGGAGATTTGAATCTACGTATCCTTGTAGATCGCACAACAGGAAGCATTAAGAAACGCGGTTGATATAGTGGAACGTCCTCACGTCCCTCGATCCGCCCCGCGATCCGTCCCACGATCCGCTCCGATCTAGTGCCGAACGGACGACACCTCCGCGTTCAGTACACGTACAACTCGACGATGATCTCGGCCTTCTTGATCCAACAAGCAAGACAGAGAAGTAGATGAGTTCTCCGGCAGCGTGACGGCGCTCCGATGGTGGTGAAGGATCTACTCCTGCAAGGCTCCGCCCGAGCTCCACAGAAATACGATCTAGAGGTAAAACTATGGTGTCTAGATCTGAGTTGCACGTGGCAAAAGTTGTCTGAAATCAGCCCTAAATCACCACTATATATAGGAGGGAGGGGGAGGAGGCTTGCCTTGAGGGACAAGCCCTCAAGGGTGCGCCGGCTAGGGAGGAGGAGGAGGAGTCCTACTCCAATCCTAGTCCAACTAGGATTGGAAAGTGGAGTCCTTCTCTTCCTTCCCACCTTGCCTTTGATGCCAAAGCGCTGCATACCCTTCATAGGCGACACCTTGAGATAGACAAAGTCATCAAGCTCATAAGACATGGCACGGTGCTTGCTATCATAATAGCTCTTCTGACGGGACTGAGTTGCTCTGAGGTTGTCGCGAATGGTCCGACACATCTCCTCAGCTTCTTCTATCATATCATTCCCAAGGATCTGACGCTCGCCGGTCTCGGACTAGTTGAGCGGGGTACGACACTTCCTGCCATAGAGAATTTCAAACGGAGCCTTGCCAGAACTAGCTTGATAATTGTTGTTATATGAGAACTCCGCGAAAGGTAGACAATCTTCCCACTTCATGCCAAAAGAGATAACACAAGCTCTCAGCATATCCTCAAGAACTTGATTCACTCTCTCCACTTGACCACTAGTCTGAGGATGGAACGCTGTGCTGAAACGGATCTTCGTGCCCATAGCAGACTGAAAGGAGTCCCAGAACTTGGAAGTGAAGATACTTACGCGATCTGAAGAGATCATCATAGGCACGCCGTGCAAAGAGACAATCCTCGAGGTGTACAACTCTGCCAGCCGAGCTGCTGAAATGGACTCCTTGACTCGAAGAAAATGAGCCACTTTACTCAACTTGTCGATGACGACGAAGATATCATCATTACCCTTCTTGGACTTCAGAAACCCGGTGACGAAATCCATCTTAATGTGATCAAACTTTCACTCGGGAATCGACAAAGGCTGCAAAGGCCTGCTGGGCGTTGATGTTCTGCTTTCATCCTTCGACATACATCACACTCGTTTACGAACTGAGCAATCTCACGTTTCATACGAGTCCACCAGAATGTCTTCTTCAAGTCATGGTACATTTTGGAGCTTACAGGATGAATAGAGAGCAGAGAGTTATGAGCTTCTTCCATGATCACCTTCCTGAGATCACCTTTCGGGACGACAAGGCGATCCTCGAAAAACAACGTGTCCCTGGCATCAACAGTGAAGCACTTATTCTTGGGGAGACTCTTTCCACGCCAATCTTGACCTTCGTCACCATAGCGTCAATAAGCTCAGTTGCTCTGACCTGATCTTCCAAGGTAGGAGAGATCTGAAGGTTCGCAAGAAATCCCTGAGGTACTAGCTGAAGGTTGAGCTTCCTGAAAGACTCACAAAGACCCGGTTGGAGAGGTTGCAGAATCAGACTGTTGCAATATGCCTTCCTTCTCAATGCATCCGCCACAACATTTGCCTTGCCTGGCGTGTACTCAACACTCGGATTAAAATCCTGGAGCATTTCCACCCAACGTGTTTGCCAAAGATTCAAGTTAGGCTGAGTGAAGATGTACTTGATGCTCTTGTGATCGGTGAAGACTTCAACCTTACGTTCCAACAAGAGATGTCTCCAAGTCATCAAGGCGTGTACCATAGCTGCTAGCTCGAGATCATGCATAGGATAGTTCTTCTCCGCTGGCTTCAAGTGCCTGGAGGTATAAGCAAACAATTCTTATCTTGCATCAAGACTGCACCAAGACCCTGGAGAGAAGCATCGCAAAAGACCTGGTACGGCTTGGAATCATCCGGAGGGTCCAAGACCGGAGTGGAGATAAGCTTCTCTTTGAGTGCATCGAAAGCCAGTTGACACTCTGGAGACCAAGCATACTTAACACCTTTCTGAAGAAGACTTGAGAGCGGCTTGGCGATCTTGGAGAAGTTCTCAACGAACCTTCTGCAATAGCCAGCAAGCCCGAGAAAGCTTCGAAGCTGCTTCACATTCTGCGGAGGCTCCCATTCAACAATGGCTTGAACCTTGGACGGATCAACTTTAATGCCTTCGGCAGAGATAATATGCCCAAGATAAACCACTTCTTTTAGCCAGAACTCGCACTTGGAAAACTTAGCATACAGCTTGTACTCTCTCAGCTTATCAAGCACCAATCTGAGATGTTCTTCATGTTCTTCCTCAGTCTCAGAAAATACCAGAATGTCGTCGAGATAGAGCAAGACAAATTCATTCTTGTACGGGGAGAAAATATAGTTCATCAATCGACAGAATGTCGGAGGAGCATTTGCCAGACCAAAATACATGACCGTATACTCATACGAGACAAAACTAGTCCTGAAGGCCATCTTCGGAATGTCTTCCTTGCGAATGCGAATTTGATGATAGCCCATTCTGAGATCAAGCTTGGAGAATACTTTAGCACCTTTCAACTGTTCGAACAACTCAGTTATGTTCGGAAGTGGATATTTGTTCCTGATTGTCTTCTTATTTAATGGACGGTAATCGACACACAGCCGGTCTGTGTCATCCTTCTTCTTGACAAATAGAACACCACAACCCCACGGAGACGAGCTCGGTCTGATCAAACCCAAACGCTCCTGCTCATCGAGTTGCCTCTTAAGTTCCTTCAATTCTTCTGGACCCAGCTTGTACGGCCGTTTGCACACTGGCTCTGTGCCTGGCTCAAGCTCAATGACAAACTCAACTTCATGGTGCGGAGGCATGCCTGGCAGCTCTTCAAGAAACACATCTTGATATTCGCAGACTACTGGGACTTGCTCAATAGGATTGATCTCACCCTTTTCATTCAAGGAGAACAGACGAATTGTATCATCGCGCACCGCGAATATAATCACATCCTCCGAAGAGTGGGTAAGCTTCACTTCTTTGGCTTCACAATCAATTGACGCCTTGTTCATGGCCAGCAAGTCCATACCACGAATCAAGTCGATGTCGGACTTGCCCAAGACATACGGAGACGCCAGAAAGGAATAACTCCCATCTTGACAACAACATCGGGAGCACGAGTACTAGCATGCATGAACTTGCCTGGAGAAACTACTGACAACGGACTAGGAAGCTCTTCAACAGGAACATTATGCTTGGATGCAAATGGAATGGAGAGGAACGAATGCGAAGCACCAGAATCGAATAACACATGAAATCATATGCATTGAGCTCTCATATCAATGTCAAGGTTGACCCACATAGAGAAGGTTCCAAAAAGGGAAAGCTTTACACTTGGGGCACTACATAGACATAGCTATATCTACTCAAATCGTCAGTGAAAGTGAGAAAATAACGATATCCGCCACGCGCCTCCACACTCATCGGACCGCACACATCGGTATGTATGATTTCCAACAAGTCACTTGCACGCTCCATTTTTCCGGAGAACGGAGTCTTAGTCATCTTAACCATGAGGCATGGTTCGCACATGTCAAGTGAATCAAAGTCAAGTGACTCCAAAAGTCCATCGGTATGGAGTTTCTTCATGCGCTTTACACCAATATGACCTAAGCGGCAGTGCCATAAAAACATGGCGCTATCATTGTTAACTCTAACTCGTTTGGTCTAAGTGTTATGTATATGTGTATCATCGCTATCAAGATTCAATATGAAGAATCTTCTCACATTGGGTGCATGACCATAAAAGATATTACTCATAGAAATAGAACAACCATTATTCTCTGACTTAAACGAGTAACCGTGTCGCAATAAACAAGATCCATATATAATGTTCATGCTTAACGCAGGCACTAAATAACAATTATTTAAGTTCATAACTAATCCTGATGGTAACTGAAGTGAAACTGTGCCGACGGCGATTGCATCAACCTTGGAACTATTTCCCCTGCGCATCGTCACTTCATCCTTCGCCAACCTTCGCTTATTACGCAGTTCGTGTTTCGAGTTGCAAATATGAGCAATAGAACCGGTATCGAATACCCAGGCACTACTACGAGATTTGGTTAAGTACACATCAATAACATGTATATCGTATATACCTGATTTTTCCTTGACCGCCTTCTTATCAGCCAGCTACTTGGGGCAGTTGCGCTTCCAGTGACCCAGACCCTTGCAATAATTACACTCCGTTTCAGGCTTAGGTCCAGCTTTGGGTTTCTTCGTCAGATTGGCAACATGCTTCCCGCTCTTCTTTGAATTACCCTTCTTTCCTTTGCCATTTCTCTTGAAACTAGTGGTCTTATTCACCATCAACACTTGATGCTCTTTACGGAGTTCTGACTCTGCGACTTTCAGCATCGCGAATAACTCGCCGGGTGACTTGTTCATCCCTTGCATGTTATAGTTAAAGACAAAGCTCTTGTAGCTTGGTGGCAGTGATTGAAGAATTCTGTCAGTGGTAGCCTCTTGCGGGAGTTTAATCCCCAGCTCAGCTAGACGGTTTGAGTACCTAGACATTTTGAGCACATGTTCATTGACAGACGAATTCTCCTCCATCTTGCAAGCATAGAATTTATCGGAGGTCTCATACCTCTCGATCCGGGCGTTCTTCTGAAAGATAAACTTCAACTCCTAGAACATCTCAAATTCTCCATGACGCTCAAAGCAACGTTGAAGTCCCGGCTCTAAGCCATACAAGACTGCACATTGAACTAATGAGTAGTCCTCCTTGCGTGCTAACCAAGCGTTCTTAACATCTTGGTCAGCCGCGGCGGGTGGTTCATCTCCTAGCGCAGCATTAAGGACATAATCCTTCTTCCCAGCTTGTAGGAGCAACTTAATATTACGAGCCCAGTCTACAAAGTTGCTTCCATCATCTTTCAACTTAGATTTCTCTAGGAACGTATTAAAATTCAGCATGACTGTCGCGTGAGGCATTGATCTACAACACAAATATTTTCAAAGTGGACTTAGACTATGTTCAAGATAATTACACTTTAACTAATCAAATTACTTGCTAAACTCCCACTCAAAAAGTACATCTCTCTAGCCATTTGAGTGGTACATGATCCAAATTCACTAACTCAAGTCCGATCATCACGTGAGTTGAGGATAGTTTCAGTGGTAAGCATCTCTATGCTAATCATATCAACTATACGATTCATGCTCGGCCTTTCGGTCTCTTGTGTTCCGAGGCCATGTCTGTACATGCTAGGCTCGTCAAGCTTAACCCAAGTGTTTCGCTTGTGCAACTGTTTTGCACCCGTTGTATGTGAACATTGAGTCTATCACACCCGATCATCACGTGGTGTCTCAAAACGACGAACTGTAGCAACGGTGCACTGTCGGGGAGAACACAATTTCATCTTGAAATTTTAGTGAGAGATCACCTCATAATGCTACCGTCTTTCTAAGCAAAACAAGGTGCATAAAAGGATTAACATCACATGCAATTCATAAGTGATATGATATGGCCATCATCTTGTGCTTCTTGATCTCCATCACCAAAGCACAGACACGATATTCTTGTCACCGACGCCATACCATGCTCTCCATCATCATGATCTCCATCAACGTGTCGCCATCGGGGTTGTCGTGCTACTTATGCTATTACTACTAAAGCTACGTCCTAGCAATATAGTAAACGCATCTGCAAACACAAATGTTAGTTTAAAGACAACCCTATGGCTCCTGCCGGTTGCCGTACCATCGACGTTAACTATTGCAACATGATCATCTCATACATCCAATATATCGCATCACGTCATTGCCCATATCATATCACAAGCATACCCTGCAAAAACAAGTTAGACGTCCTCTAATTGTTGTTGCATGTTTTACGTGGCTGCTATGGGTATCTAGTAGATCGCATCTTACTTACGCAAAAACCACAACGGAGATGTGCAAATTGCTATTTAACCTCTCCAAGGATCGCCTCGGTCAAAACCAATTCAACTAAAGTTGAAGAAACCGACACCCGCCAGTCATCTTTATGCAACGAGGTGGCATGTCAAGCGATCAAACCAGTCTTTCGTAAGCGTACGAATAATGTCGGTCTGGGCCGCTTTAATCCAACAATACCGCCGAATCGAGAAAAGACTAAGGAGGGCAGCAAATCGAACATCACCGTCCACAAAACCCTTTGTGTTCTACTCGAGATTACATCTACGCATGAACCTGGCTCATGATGCCACTGTTGGAGAACGTCGCATGGGAAACAAAAAATTTCCTACATGCACGAAGACCTATCATGGTGATGTCCATCTACGAGAGGAGATTTGGATCTACGTACCCTTGTAGATCGCACATTAGGAAGCGTTAAGAAACGCGGTTGATGTAGTGGAACGTCCTCACATCCCTCGATCCGCCCCGCGAACCGTCCTGCGATCCATCCCACGAACCGTCCCGCGGTCCATCCCACGATCCGCTCCGTTCTACTGCCGAACGAACGGCACCTCCGCGTTCAGCACACGTATAGCTCGACCATGATCTCGGCCTTCTTGATCCAGCAAGCAAGATGGAGAAGTATATGAGTTCTCCGGTAGTGTGACGGCGCTCCGCTGGTGGTGAAGGATCTACTCCTGGAGGGCTCCGCCCGAGCTCCGCAGAAATACGATCTAGAGGTAAAACTATGGTGTCTAGATCTGAGTTGCACGTGGCAAAAGTTGTCTCAAATGAGCCCTAAATCACCACTATATATAGGAGTGAGGGGGAGGAGTCTTGCCTTGAGGTCCAAGCCCTCAAGGGTGCGCCGTCTAGGGAGGAGGAGGAGTCCTACTCCAATCCTAGTCCAACTAGGATTGGAAAGTGGAGTCCTTCTCTTCCTTCCCACCTTTCTTTTTTTTCTTTTTCTTTGGTTTTTCTTTCTTCGCACATAGGCCCTCTTGGGCTGTCCCACCAGCCCACTAAGGGCTGGTGCGCCAACCCTAGGTCCTTTGGGGTTCCCCCGGGAGGGTTGCCCCCTCCCGGTGAACTTCCAGAACCCATTCGTCACTCTCGGTACATTCCCGGTAATGCCCGAAAAGTTTCCGGTAACCAAATGAAGTCATCCTATATATCAATCTTCGTCTCCGGACCATTTCAGAAACCCTCGTGACGTCCATGATCTCATCCGGGACTCTGAACAACATTCAGTAACCACACATATAACTCAACTATACTAAAACATCACCGAACCTTAAGTGTGCAGACCCTGCGGGTTCGAGAACTATGTAGACATGCCCCGAGATACTCCTCGGTCAATATCCAATAGTGGGACTTGGATGCCCATATTGGATCCTACATATTCTCCGAAGATCTTATCGGTTGAACCTCAGTGTCAAGGATTCATATAATCCCGTATGTCATTCCCTTTGTCCTTCGTTATGTTACTTGCCCGAGAATCGATCGTCGGTATTCGCATACCTATTTCAATCTCGTTACCGGCAAGTCTCTTTACTCGTTCTGTAATACAAGATCCCGTGACTTACACTTAGTCACATTGCTTGCAAGGCTTGTGTGTGATGTTGCATTACCGAGTGGGCCTCGAGATACCTCTCCGTCACACGGAGTGACAAACCCCAATCTTGATCCATACTAACTCAACGGACACCTTCGAGATACACGTAGAGCACCTTTATAGTCACCAGTTACGTTGTGACGTTTGATGCACACAAGATATTCCTTCGGTGCCAGTGAGTTATATGATCTCATGGTCATAGGAATAAATACTTGACACGCAGAAAACTATAGCAATAAAATGACACGATCAATATGTTACGTTCATAGTTTGGGTCTAGTCCATCACATGATTCTCCTAATGATGTGATCCAGTTATCAAGCAACAACAGTCTGCACATAGTGAGAAAACCTTGACTATCCTTGATCAACTAGCTAGCCAACTAGAGGCTTGCTAGGGATATTGTTTTGTCTATGTATCCACACATGTATCTATGTTTTCATTCAATACAATTATAGTATGGATAATAAACGATTAGCTTTAAACAGGAAATATAATAATAACTATTTATCATTGCCTCTACGGCATATTTCCAACAGGGAGGAAAAAAAACTATAGTGAAATACAGTTTCATTTATGGGGTCTGTTCTGTCCGGGGCAATTTCGCACCTTAAAAACGGTTTACAGTGCCCTTATATGCGTTTTTAAGGGTCGGTTTTTACGGGGTATGCTAGAGATGCTCTTAGAGCATCTACAACCAAAAGCTTCAAACGCCTCAAACACTCTCTTGACATGTAATTTTTCGTCGTGAAAATCGGTAAAAAAATGATCCACATGTGTGCCTCAAACCAGCATCAAACACCCCGGCTGCCCAACACCCGTCATATCCAGACCAAATCTTGAACATATGTGGGGTAGTCCGGGCTCGACCAGGTGGCCCCGCCACGATGGACCTGACCGTCCAATACCAACAAAAATTACATCAAATCCCCCTTAAACCTATCCGAATTCACTTGCTCCTCTCCTCTCTTCTTCCTCATCTGCATTGGGCGTCTCCTAACTCTGATGTCACCCTTGCATCGGACTGCACCATGTTCTTCATGTGTTGGACACATTGTGCAACCTGGTTTTCGGTGATTTTTTCGTAGGTAGAACAATGGATTCCAAGGGTTTGTCGGACGAGTAGTATGGACATATGATTAAATTATTCAAAAAGAGATGGACATCTATCAATGCTCGCTTTTTGATCAATGAAGATCCATAGTGACATTCCATATCCTTCAGAAAGGATGCAATGATGATCGAAGGTTACAACTTTTGGAGAACGCGAGTTGCTCCTTGCGTGGCGAGGTGGGACTAAACCCCCAACCCGTCCGACCAACTTGGTTGTGGTGATCTAAATCCGGTCAACCGGCGGTGGTGGCTGCAGACTGTGCTGCATCGACCCCCTATAGCTCCACAAGAAAGATGGTCACCGAAAGGTCTTCATAAGGGGCCATTCCTCTAGATTTGAATGTTGACTTCGATGGTGAGATGCAAACAATGGACCACAGGTTGACGCAGAGGAATGGTTATGCAGCGGCGGCAGTTGCTCGTCACATGTAGGTGTTGGATCATGGAGAAGTGCTCGCAACAACACATGAGTAATTTGATGGTGGTGCTTTGTGTATGTGGTCTCGAGCTTCGGGGTGAAAGTCTAGGTCTAACCCAAGGTGGTAATACATGGCAATGGCGGTGTTTTTTCATCGTTACCTTGTTGAAAGCATTGATCGGATATGCTCGGACATATTTTTAAAGGTGAAAACATAGATTCTTGCTTTGGTGGTTAAATCTGATGACAACAGTGCTTGAGCATCGCCCTCTTTCTGAAAGCAATATTGTTGAAGAACCGCGTTGTGTATGTGATATGATGAAAATGTTGATGTGAATGTGGTGATTGTTGTAGTTTGTCGATCATGGATGTGATCGTCTAATATATTTTCTCACCTATTGACAACCCACAAGCGTATGGGATCGCAACAGTTTTAGAGGGTAGAGTATTCAACCCAAATTTGTTGGTTCGCCAAGGGAAGCGAAAGAATATTCTCAAGTATTAGCAGCTGAGTTTATCAGATTCAACCACATCTGAAAGATTAATGTCTGCAAGCAAAGTATCGGTAGCAAAGTAGTATGATAACAACGATGCCAGAAACGATTTGTTGACAAGGCAGACTATTCCTAACTGTTGTATCAATGGCGCTAGTAAGTTGCCCGTGGACGGGAAATATTCTTCCCTGGCAACGGTGTCGGAAAAGGTCTTGCACTAAGCAGCAGCGGAGTAGAAAGGAACAATAGTAGCAGCAGCAACAAAGTAACAACAGTAGCAACAGTAGCATCAAACTGACAGCAGTAGCAACAGTAGCAGCAAAGTGGCCCAATCCCTTTTGTAGCAAGGGACAAGTCTAGGCAAAGTAACGTAGCGAGGACCAGTAGTAAAATACTCGTAGGCAGTCGATCGGTGATGGATGAGTATGACGGATGTGATTCATCATGTAACAACTATAACATGGAGAGATATGTGACTAGCTCCCGTTCATCAATCTAATGTAGGCATGTATTCCGTATGTAGTCATATGTGCTTAGGGAAAAGAACTTGCATGACATCTATTGTCCATCCCTCCCGTGGTAGCGGGGTCCTAATGGAAACTACGGGATATTAAGGTTCTCCTTTTAATAAAGAACCGGACCAACGCATTAACACGCGGTGAATACATGAACTCCTCATACTATGGTCATCTCCGGGAGTGGTTCGAGCTATTGTCACTCCGGGGTTGCCGGGTCATAACACATAGTAGGTGACTACAACTTGCAAGATAGGATCTAAAACACACATATATGGCGACAATATAATAGGTTCACATCTGAAATCATGGCACTGGGGCCCTAGTGACAAGCATTAAGCATAGCCAAGTAGTAGCAACATCAATCTAGAACATAGTGGATACTAGGGATCAATCCCCGTCAAAAACTAACTCGATTACATGATAGATCTCATCCAACTCATCATCGTCCAGCAAGCCTATGATGTGATTACTCACGAACCATGAAGAGCATCATGGAATTTTCGATGGAGAAAGGTTGATGATGACGATGGCGACGATTTCCCCTCTCCGGAGCCCGAAACGGACTCCAGATCTGCCCTCCAGATGAAGAACAGGATGTGGCAGCGCCTCCTTATCGCAAAACGCGATGAAACCTTCTCTCTGATTTTTGTCCAGGCGAAACGGAAGATATAGAGCTGAGTTTGGGGGCGGTGGTGCCACGTGGGCCCCACAAGCCTACATGGCGTGACCTAGGGGGGTGGCCGCGGACTGTGGGCTTGTGGCCCACTGGCATGCCCCCTCCGGTGGATCTTTGCGCAAGTATTCTTCTTTTATTCCAGAAAAAATCTCCGCAAATTTTCTGGACATTCCGAGAACTTTTATTTCTGCACAAAAACAACACCATGGCAATTTTGGTGAAAACAACGTTAGTCCGGGTTAGTTCCATTCAAATCATGCAAATTAGAGTCCAAAACAAGGGCAAAAGAGTTCGGAAAAGTAGATACGACGGAGACGTATCAACTCCCCAAGCTTAAAGCCTTGCTTGTGCTCAAGCAATTCAGTTGACAAACTGAAAGAGACAAAAGAAAAACTTTGACGAACTCTATTTGATCTTGTTGTTGCAATTATGTCTAACTCATATCCAGAGTTTCAGCAAGATCACAAGCAAACCACATAAGCAAATGACATCTAGGTCTCATGGTAAACTCATATCAATGGCATAATCAACTAGCGAGCAAATAATAATAAGCCTCAAATGTCAACACGTCAATCAAAACAACATGAAGCAGTACGAATAGATGGTATCTCGCTAGCTCTTTCTGAGACCACAAAACATAAATGCAGGCTGACTAAACATTGTAATTCATGGCAATGAAGATCTAGTCATAGTCATACTCAACACAGTTAAAAGCAAAGCATAAAAATGATAGAGGTGCTCTCTAATTGGTGCTTTTGTAAGAGGAGGATGACTCAACAGGAACATAAATAGACAGGCCCTTCGCAGAGGGAAGCATTGATTTGCAGAGGTGCCAGAGCTCAAGCTTTGAAAACAGATATAATAATTTTGGGTGGCATGCTTTCATTGTCAACGCAATGACTAAGAGTTCTCAACATCTTCCACGCTACACATGCTATAGGTGGTTCCCAAACAGAAAAGTAAAGTTTTGACTCCCCCACCACCAATCAATCACACTCCACGGCTAGTCGAATCCTCGGGTACCGTCGATACCAACATCAATCCTGGGGGAGTTTTGTTTGCAATTATCTTTTCGATTTGAGCATGGAACTGGGAATTCCAATTACCGACCCCTTTCTCGTGAATGATAGTGAATAAACACATATCGAGGATAGCACGCCTAGCATGGAAGATACTAATAGCCCCCGGTCACCACATGAGCGGTTCGGGTATGCAAAACAGATTATTTCTTGAAGGTTTAGAGAGTGGCACATGCAAATTTACTAGGAACGACAGGTAGATACCGCACATAGGTAGGTATGGTGGACTCATATGACACAACTTTGGGTTTATGGAGGTGGATGCACAAGCAGTATTCCCGCTTAGTACAAGTGAAGGCTAGCAAAAGACTGGGAAGCGACCAACTAGAGAGCGACAACAGTCATAAAAATGCATTGAGAGTAACTAACATTGAGAGCAAGCATGAGTAGGACATAAATCACCATGAACATGAACATCATAGAGGCTATGTTGATTTTGTTTCAACTACATGTGTGAACATGCGCCAAGTCAAGCAACTTGAAGCATTCAAAGGAGAATACCATCCTATCATACTACATCATAGTCATCTCGACATTCATGTTAGCAACCAAGACAAACCATTATAAGCTCCTAGCTAAGTAAGCATGGCATAAGCAACTATGATCTCTAAGTTTTCATTGCAAACATGTTTCTCTCACAACAAAGCTGAACTAGGAACAGTGAGCTAGTCATATTTACAAAAACAAAATAGATCGAATTCATACCAGCTTTTCCAGGCTCAGTCACTTCATCATATATCGTCATTATTGCCTTTCACTTGCACGACCGAATGATGTGAACAATAATAAGCGCGCTCGTGCATTGGACTACGCTGGAATCTGCACGCAAACACAAAGGAGAAGACAAAGTATATGGCTCTTTGAAAGCTAAACAGGTATGCATGCAAGAGCCACTAAACATTGTAACCATGGTCTTCTACCTTGACCCAAAGAAAAAGAAAACCATCTACACAGGAAGGCTCCCAACAAGCAAAAGAAGAAAATAAAATCTTTTTGGGTTTTCTCAAACTAGACAGACACACGAAAAGAAAACGAGAAAAAGAAAATAAACTAGCATGGATGATACAGTGGCAAAGTGTGAACACCGGCTAACAAAATGAAAGCATAATCAAGAATGTAAAGTCGGTGAGAACACGTACTCACCCAAGCTTAGGCTTTTGGCCTAAGTTGGTCTACTCCCAAGGAGGGAAATAACCAGCTCCGGGGTACTCTAGAGTGGACTGAGGATGCCACTGTTGTGTGAGCTCCTCTAGCTCCCACTGATAAACTGGCGTCTGGTACTTGACTGGTGGCTCGGGCACGGGCACCTGTGGTTGGGCCAAGCCCCAATATGCGTAGATGTCCGAGGGCATAATAATGTACCTGCCTGCATGAAGATTGAACAAAGAAGGAGGAGGCAAAGTAATAGTCTCACGAGTACCCTGACTAAATACCAGGTTATAAATCATCCTTCTATTTATATCTCTATCAAGAAAGTCATGGCGAACCATGCTATCGTAATCTAGATATCTCTCGGGAAGAATAATCTCTTCTTCCTCCTCCGGTCTATTAGGTATCTCAAAGTGTCTAGCAAGACGAGTAGCGTAGATACCTCCATAGACAACACCTTTAGAACGGTTCAGGTTCAACCGTTGAGCTACTATAGCGCCCAAGCTATAAGTTTTATCGCTATAAAGGGCTTCGCGCAAGGCCGAAAGATCTGGGGAACTAAGGGACCCAGCTTTCCCACGGCCAATCAAACATTTTCCCACAAATAGTGAGAAGTACCGAAGCACGGGAAAATGTATGCTAGCACCTCTAGCACAAGACACTCCTCTCTCCTCTCCTACAGCAATTGTACCGATGAAAGCGTCCAAGTCCCGTGGATGAGGTTCATGAATATCCCCAACAAAAGGCAATTTGCAAACATTGCAAAAATCCTGGAGTGACATGTGCTGGGGGATATCATAAAGTTTGAACTCAACCATGGGAGGATTCTTAGAAGTGAAAGCTTTGTACGAAGATATTAGTGACGAGGAGGTATTGCGGACACTTATCTGTTGGGAAACGTCGCATGGGAAACAAAAATTTTCCTACGCGCACGAAGACCTATCATGGTGATGTCCATCTACGAGAGGGGATGAGTGATCTACGTACCCTTGTAGATCGTACAGCAGAAGCGTTAGAGAACGTGGTTGATGTAGTGGAACGTCCTCACGTCCCTCGATCCGCCCCGCGAACAATCCCGCGATCAGTCCCACGATCTAGTACCGAACGGACGGCACCTCCGCGTTCAGCACACGTACAGCTCGACGATGATCTCGGCCTTCTTGATCCAGCAAGAGAGACGGAGAGGTAGAAGAGTTCTCCGGCAGCGTGACGGCGCTCTGGAGGTTGGTGATGATCTTGTCTCAGCAGGGCTCCGCCCGAGCTCCGCAGAAACGCGATCTAGAGGAAAAACTATGGAGGTATGTGGTCGGGCAGCCGTGAGAAAGTCGTCTCAAATCTGCCCTAAAAGCCCCATATATATAGGAGGAGGGAGGGGGACCTTGCCTTGGGGTCCAAGGGACTCCCAAGGGGTCGGCCGAGCCAAGGGGGGGAGGACTCCCCCCCCCAAACCGAGTTGGACTTGGTTTGGTGGGAGGAGTCCCCCTCCCTTCCCACTTCTTCCCTCCTTTTTTTTTTCTTTTCCTTTGATTTTCTTCTCTTGGCGCATAGGCCCCTTTGGGGCTGTCCCACCAGCCCACTAAGGGCTGGTGTGTCTCCCCAAAGCCTATGGGCTTCCCCGGGGTGGGTTGCCCCCCTCGGTGAACTCCCGGAACCCATTCGTCATTCCCGGTACATTCCCGGTAACTCCGAAAACCTTCCGGTAATCAAATGAGGTCATCCTATATATCAATCTTCGTTTCCGGACCATTCTGGAAACCCTCGTGACGTCCGTGATCTCATCCGGGACTCCGAACAACATTCGGTAACCAACCATATAACTCAGATACGCATAAAACAACGTCGAACCTTAAGTGTGCAGACCCTGCGGGTTCGAGAACTATGTAGACATGACCCGAGAGACTCCTCGGTCAATATCCAATAGCGGGACCTGGATGCCCATATTGGATCCTACATATTCTACGAAGATCTTATCGTTTGAACCTCAGTGCCAAGGATTCGTATAATCCCGTATGTCATTCCCTTTGTCCTTCGGTATGTTACTTGCCCGAGATTCGATCGTCGGTATCCGCATACCTATTTCAATCTCGTTTACCGGCAAGTCTCTTTACTCGTTCCGTAATACAAGATCCCGCAACTTACACTAAGTTAGATTGCTTGCAAGGCTTGTGTGTGATGTTGTATTACCGAGTGGGCCCCCGAGATACCTCTCCGTCATACGGAGTGACAAATCCCAGTCTTGATCCATACTAACTCAACCAACACCTTCGGAGATACCTGTAGAGCATCTTTATAGTCACCCAGTTACGTTGCGATGTTTGATACACACAAAGCATTCCTCCGGTGTCAGTGAGTTATATGATCTCATGGTCATAGGAATAAATACTTGACACGCAGAAAACAGTAGCAACAAAATGACACGATCAACATGCTACGTCTATTAGTTTGGGTCTAGTCCATCACGTGATTCTCCTAATGACATGATCCAGTTATCAAACAACAACACCTTGTTCATAATCAGAAGACACTGACTATCATCGATCAACTGGCTAGCCAACTAGAGGCATGCTAGGGACGGTGTTTTGTCTATGTATCCACACATGTAAATGAGTCTTCATTCAATACAATTATAGCATGGATAATAAACTATTATCTTGATACAGGAATTATAATAATAACTATACATTTATTATTGCCTCTAGGGCATAATTCCAACAGTCTCCCACTTGCACTAGAGTCAATAATCTAGCCCTCACATCACTATGTGAATTACATTGTAATAAATCTAACACCCATATAGTTCTGGTGTCGATCATGTTTTGGCCGTGGAAGAGGTTTAGTCAGCGGGTCTGCTACATTCAGATCCGTGTGCACTTTGCATACATTTACGTCCTCCTCCTCGACGTAGTCGCGGATGAGGTTGAAGCGTCGTTTGATGTGTCTGGTCTTCTTGTGAAACCTTGGTTCCTTTGCTAAGGCAATGGCACCAGTGTTGTCACAGAACAAGGTTATTGGATCCAGTGCACTTGGCACCACTCCAAGATCCGTCATGAACTGCTTCATCCAGACACCCTCCTTAGCCGCCTCCGAGGCAGCCATGTACTCTGCTTCACATGTAGAATCTGCTACGACGCTTTGCTTGGAAATGCACCAGCTTACTGCACCCCCATTAAGAATAAATACGTATCCAGTTTGCGACTTAGAGTCGTCCGGATCTGTGTCAAAGCTTGCATCGACGTAACCTTTTACGGCGAGCTCTTCGTCACCTCCATACACGAGAAACATCTCCTTAGTCCTTTTCAGGTACTTCAGGATATTCTTGACCGCCGTCCAGTGATCCACTCCTGGATTACTCTGGAACCTACCTGCCATACTTATGGCCAGGCTAACATCCGGTCTAGTGCACAACATTGCATACATGATAGAGCCTATGGCTGAAGCATAGGGGACGGAGCGCATATGCTCTCTATCTTCATCAGTTGCTGGGCACTGAGTCTTACTCAATCTCGTACCTTGTAACACTGGCAAGAACCCTTTCTTGGACTGTTCCATTTTGAACCTCTTCAAAACTTTATCAAGGTATGTGCTTTGTGAAAGTCCTATCAGGCGTTTTGATCTATCCCTATAGATCTTAATGCCTAGAATGTAAGCAGCTTCTCCTAGGTCCTTCATAGAGAAACTTTTATTCAAGTAACCTTTTATGCTCTCCAAAAGCTCTACGTTGTTTCCAATCAGTAATATGTCATCCACATATAATATTAGAAACGCCACAGAGCTCCCACTCACTTTATTGTAAATACAAGATTCTCCAACCACTTGTATAAACCCAAATGCTTTGATCACCTCATCAAAGCGTTTGTTCCAACTCCGAGATGCTTGCACCAGTCCATAAATGGATCGCTGGAGCTTGCATACCTTGTCAGCATTTTTAGGATCGACAAAACCTTCGGGTTGCATCATATACAACTCTTCCTTAAGGAAACCGTTAAGGAACGCCGTTTTGACATCCATCTGCCAGATTTCATAATCGAAAAATGCAGCTATTGCTAACATGATTCGGACGGACTTAAGCATCGCTACGGGTGAGAAGGTCTCATCATAGTCAACTCCTGGAACTTGTGAAAAACCCTTTGCCTCAAGTCGAGCTTTATAAACGGTCACATTACCGTCAGCGTGCGTCTTCTTCTTAAAGATCCATTTGTTCTGAATAGCCTTGTGGCCCTCAGGTAGTATCTCCAAAGTCCACACTTTGTTCTCATACATGGATCCTATCTCGGATTTCATGACTTCTAGCCATTTGTTGGAATCTGGGCTCACCATTGCTTCTTCATAATTTGCAGGTTCATTGTTGTCTAACAACATGATTGATAAGATGGGATTACCGTACCACTCTGGAGCAGCGCGTGATCTCGTCGACCTGCGTGGTTCAACAGAAACTTGAACTGGAGTTTCATGATCATCATCAGTAACTTCCTCCTCAACCGGCGTCGCAATGACAGAGGTTTCCCCTTGCCCTGCGCCACCATCCAGAGGGATGAGAGGTTCGACAACCTCGTCAAGTTCTATCTTCCTCCCACTCAATTCTCTCGAGAGAAACTCCTTCTCGAGAAAAGTTCCGTTCTTAGCAACAAACACTTTGCCCTCGGATTTGAGATAGAGGGTGTACCCAACTGTCTCTTTTGGGTAACCTATGAAGACGCATTTTTCCGCTTTGGGTTCCAGCTTTTCAGGCTGAAGCCTTTTGACATAAGCATCACATCCCCAAACTTTAAGAAACGACAACTTTGGTCTTTTGCCATACCACAGTTCGTTTGGTGTCGTCTCAACGGATTTCGATGGTGCCCTATTTAAAGTGAATGCAGCTGTTTCCAATGCATAACCCCAAAATGATAACGGCAAATCAGTAAGAGACATCATAGATCGCACCATCTCTAACAAAGTACGATTACGACGTTCGGACACACCATTACGCTGTGGTGTTCCAGGCGGTGTTAACTGCGAAACAATTCCACATTGTCTTAAGTGAGTACCAAACTCGAAACTCAGATACTCACCCCCACGACCAGACCGTAGGAACTTGATCTTCTTGTTACGATGATTTTCCACTTCACTCTGAAATTGCTTGAACTTTTCAAATGTTTCAGACTTGTGCTTCATCAAGTAGACATAACCATATCTACTTAAATCGTCAGTGAAGGTGAAAAAATAACGATATCCGCCGCGTGCCTCCACGCTCATTGGACCACACACATCGGTATGTATGATTTCCAACAAGTCACTTGCATGCTCCATTTTTCCGGAGAACGGAGTCTTAGTCATCTTGCCCATAAGGCATGGTTCGCACGTGTCAAGTGAATCGAAGTCAAGTGACTCCAAAAGTCCATCAGCATGGAGTTTCTTCATGCGCTTTACACCAATATGACCCAAGCGGCAGTGCCACAAAAATATGGCGCTATCATTGTTTACTCTAACTCTTTTGGTCTCAATGTTATGTATATGCGTATCGCTATCAAGATTCAATATGAACAATCCTCTCACATTCGGTGCATGACCATAAAAGATGTTACTCATAGAAATAGAACAACCATTATTCTCAGACTTAAAAGAGTAACCGTCTCGCATTAAACAAGATCCAGATATAATGTTCATGCTCAACGCAGGCACTAAATAACAATGATTTAAGTTCATCACTAATCCCGATGGTAGCTGAAGTGACACTGTGCCGACGGCGATTGCATCAACCTTGGAACCGTTTCCTACGCGCATCGTCACTTCATCTTTCGCCAGCCTTCGTCTATTCCGCAGTTCCTGCTTCGAGTTGCAAATGTGAGCAACAGAACCGGTATCAAATACCCAGGCACTACTACGAGAGCCGGTTAAGTAGACATCAATAACATGTATATCAAATATACCTGATTTTTCTTTGCCCGCCTTCTTATCTGCCAGATACTTGGGGCAATTGCGCTTCGAGTGACCCATACCCTTGCAATAGAAGCACTCTGTTTCAGGCTTAGGTCCAGCTTTGGGCTTCTTCGGCGGATTGGCAACAGGCTTGCCGCTCTTCTTCGAATTGCCCTTCTTTCCTTTGCCGTTTCTCTTGAAACTAGTGGTCTTGCTCACCATCAACACTTGATGCTCTTTACGGAGTTCAGACTCTGCGACTTTCAGCATCGCAAACAACTCGCCGGGAGACTTGTTCATCCCTTGCATGTTGTAGTTCAACACAAAGCCTTTATAGCTTGGCGGCAGTGATTGAAGGATTCTGTCAGTGATAGCTTCCTGCGGGAGTTCAATCCCCAGTTCAGCTAGACGGTTTGAGTACCCAGACATTTTGAGCACATGTTCACTGACAGACGAGTTTTCCTCCATCTTGCAAGCATAGAATTTATCGGAGGTCTCATACCTCTCGATCCGGGCGTTCTTCTGAAAGATAAACTTCAACTCGTGGAACATCTCAAATGCTCCATGACGCTCAAAGCGACGTTGAAGTCCCGGTTCCAAGCCATACAAGACTGCACATTGAACTATTGAGTAGTCCTCCTTACGTGCTAACCAAGCGTTCTTAACATCCTGATCAGCCGTAGCGGGTGGTTCATCTCCTAGCGCAGCATTAAGGACATAATCCTTCTTTCCAGCTTGTAAGATTAGCTTAAGATTACGAGCCCAGTCTACAAAGTTGCTTCCATCATCTTTCAACTTAGCTTTCTCTAGGAACGTATTAAAATTCAGGATGACACTTGCGTGAGCCATGATCTACAACACAAATATATTCAAAGTGGACTTAGACTATGTTCAAGATAATTAGAGTTCAACTTAATCAAATTATATGCTAAACTCCCACTCAAAAAGTACATCTCTCTAGTCATTTGAGTGGTTCATGATCCACTTACACTATCCCAAGTCCGATCATCACGTGAGTTGAGTATAGTTTCAGTGGTAAGCATCCCTATGCTAATCATATCAACT
Organism: Hordeum vulgare subsp. vulgare; assembly: GCF_904849725.1. Classification (NCBI taxonomy): domain Eukaryota; kingdom Viridiplantae; phylum Streptophyta; class Magnoliopsida; order Poales; family Poaceae; genus Hordeum; species Hordeum vulgare. The sequence goes on along the minus strand of NC_058518.1, from coordinate 386,047,130 downwards.
ATATGATTCATGATCGACCTTTCGGTCTCATGTGTTCCGAGGCCATGTCTGCACATGCTAGGCTCGTCAAGCTTAACCCGAGTGTTCCACGTGCGCAACTGTTTTGCACCCGTTGTATGTGAACGTTGAGTCTATCACACCCGATCATCACGTGGTGTCTCGAAACGACGAACTGTAGCAACGGTGCACAGTCGGGGAGAACACAATTTCGTCTTGAAATTTTAGTGAGAGATCACCTCATAATGCTACCGTCGTTCTAAGCAAAATAAGGTGCATAAAAGGATTAACATCACATGCAATTCATAAGTGACATGATATGGCCATCATCACGTGCTTCTTGATCTCCATCACCAAAGCACCGGCACGATCTTCTTGTCACCGGCGCCACACCATGATCATCCATCAACGTGTTGCCATCGTGGTTGTCGTGCTACTTATGCTATTACTACTAAAGCTACATCCTAGCAAAATAGTAAACGCATCTGCAAGCACATATGTTAGTATAAAGACAACCCTATGGCTCCTGCCGGTTGCCGTACCATCGACGTGCAAGTCGATATTTCTATTACAACATGATCATCTCATACATCCAATATATCACATCACATCTTTGGCCATATCATATCACATTCATACCCTGCAAAAACAAGTTAGACGTCCTCTAATTTTGTTGTTGCATGTTTTACGTGGTGACCAAGGGTATCTAGTAGGATCGCATCTTACTTACGCAAACACCACAACGGAGATATATGAGTTGCTATTTAACCTCATCCAAGGACCTCCTCGGTCAAATCCGATTCAACTAAAGTTGGAGAAACCGACACTTGCCAGTCATCTTTGAGCAAAGGGGGTTACTCGTAACGATGAAACCAGTCTCTCGTAAGCGTACGAGTAATGTCGGTCCAAGCCGCTTCAATCCAACAATACCGCGGAATCAAGAAAAGACTAAGGAGGGCAGCAAAACGCACATCACCGCCCACAAAACCTTTTGTGTTCTACTCGAGAAGACATCTACGCATGAACCTAGCTCATGATGCCACTGTTGGGAAACGTCGCATGGGAAACAAAAATTTTCCTACGCGCACGAAGACCTATCATGGTGATGTCCGTCTACGAGAGGGGATGAGTGATCTACGTACCCTTGTAGATCGTACAACAGAAGCGTTAGAGAACGCGGTTGATGTAGTGGAACGTCCTCACGTCCCTCGATCCGCCCCGCGAACAATCCCGCGATCAGTCCCACGATCTAGTACCGAACGGACGGCACCTCCGCGTTCAGCACACGTACAGCTCGACGATGATCTCGGCCTTCTTGATCCAGCAAGAGAGACGGAGAGGTAGAAGAGTTCTCCGGCAGCGTGACGGCGCTCTGGAGGTTGGTGATGATCTTGTCTCAGCAGGGCTCCGCCCGAGCTCCGCAGAAACGCGATCTTGAGGAAAAACTATGGAGGTATGTGGTCGGGCAGCCGTGAGAAAGTCGTCTCAAATCTGCCCTAAAAGCCCCATATATATAGGAGGAGGGAGGGGGACCTTGCCTTGGGGTCCAAGGGACTCCCAAGGGGTCGGCCGAGCCAAGGGGGGGAGGACTCCCCCCCCCAAACCGAGTTGGACTTGGTTTGGTGGGAGGAGTCCCCCTCCCTTCCCACTTCTTCCCTCCTTTTTTTTTCTTTTCCTTTGATTTTCTTCTCTTGGCGCATAGGCCCCTTTGGGGCTGTCCCACCAGCCCACTAAGGGCTGGTGTGTCTCCCTAAAGCCTATGGGCTTCCCCGGGGTGGGTTGCCCCCCCCGGTGAACTCCCGGAACCCATTCGTCATTCCCGGTACATTCCCGGTAACTCCGAAAACCTTCCGGTAATCAAATGAGGTCATCCTATATATCAATCTTCGTTTCCGGACCATTCTGGAAACCCTCGTGACGTCCGTGATCTCATCCGGGACTCCGAACAACATTCGGTAACCAACCATATAACTCAAATACGCATAAAACAACGTCGAACCTTAAGTGTGCAGACCCTGCGGGTTCGAGAACTATGTAGACATGACCCGAGAGACTCCTCGGTCAATATCCAATAGCGGGACCTGGATGCCCATATTGGATCCTACATATTCTACGAAGATCTTATCGTTTGAACCTCAGTGCCAAGGATTCGTATAATCCCGTATGTCATTCCCTTTGTCCTTCGGTATGTTACTTGCCCGAGAATCAGCATGCAAAGCTCAAGAACATGGTCACCAAGGCAGCAAAAATACGCAGAGTATAAGGCACTAGAGCAAAAACTAATTGGACCAATGGAGGAGTCACTTACCAAGGAGTAATTTCCCCAAAACAGTTCGGAGAACGGTGATTGGAGCAAAGAGATCGAAAATCCCAGCAAGAGGAGCAAGAACACGGGTTTGAGCTGCGAAACGATTTTTTCTAGAGGTAGGAGAACCAGATGAGAGCAAGAATGAGTGGAGGGGGTGCCTGTGGGCCCCACAAGCCTGGGTGGCGCGGCCAGGGGGGTGCCCGCGCCCCTAGGGCTTGTGGCCCACTCGTGTGGCCCCCAGACAGACTCTTTGTCCCAGTATTTTTCAAAAAATCCAAAAAAAATCATACTTGATTTTCACAGCGTTCGAAGAACTTTTATTTTCGGGGTACTTTTCTACCGGACGCTAAAACAGAAAACAGGGAAAACTAAACTAAATCTATCATTTTTCTTCTAAGCAACCTAAAGTGAAAGCTTGGAAAAGAGGTTTGTGACTCCTTGATTCATCCATCTCATGGTCATCGAAATAAATCCGTCAATGGGGTTGATCAAACCCTCTCGACAAAACCTTTTCGAATCGCAAAAGAAGACGGAGAATTTTCGAACAGTCACTAGGTCACCTCAATGGGGATGTGTATCTCCCCAACAAGCAAATCATACTTCATCTTGACACGAGGAATAGGGCATTCAAAGCTCCCAATAAGAATCGATGAAGTTTTTTCGATAGCATTTATGCAATGTACTCGATATTGTTTCTTCGGAAAGTGCACCGTATGCTCATTACCGTTGACATGGAAAGTGGCATTGCCTTTGTTGCAATCTATAACAGCCCCTGCGGTATTTAAAAAGGGTCTTCCGAGGATGACAACCATGGCATCGTCCTCGGGAATATCCAAGATAACAAAGTCTGTTAAGATAGTGACGTTAGCAACCACAACATGCACATCCTCGCAAATGCCTATAGGGAAAGCAGTTGATTTGTTGGCCATTTGCAGAGAGATTTCAGTAGGTGTCAACTTATCCAGTTCAATCCTACGATAAAGAGAGATATGCATAACACTAACACCGGCTCCAAGGTCGCATAACGCAGTTCTAACGTAGTTGCCTTTAATGGAGCAAGGTATAGTGGGCACACCGGGATCACCTAGTTTCTTAGGAGTTCCACCCTTGAAGGTATAATTAGCGAGCATGGTGGAAATCTCAACCTCAGGTATCCTCCTCTTATTAGTGACAACATCTTTCATGTACTTAGCATACAGAGACATCTTCAGCATATCCGTCAAACGCATCTGCAGAAAGACAGGTCTGATCATTTCAACGAAGCGCTCAAAATCCTCATCATCCTTTTTCTTGGATGGTTTGGGAGGAAAGGGCATAGGTTTCTGAGCCCATGGCTCCCTTTCTTTACCGTGCTTCCTAGCAGCAAAGTCATTCTTATCATATCTCTTAATCTTAGGCTGTGGGTTATCAAGATCAACAGGTTCAATCTCCACATCCTTTTCATTGCTAGTTGAGCATCATCATGAACATCACTAGTGATATTATCATTAGGATCATGTTCATCACCAGATTGTGTTTCAGCATCAGAGACAGAGGCATCGTTTGGACTCTCAGGTGTAGCAGCAACAGGGTTGCTAGCGTGCAGGTTCCTATCATCTTTCTTATTTTTTCTAGGATGACTAGGTGCATCAGTGCTAACTCCTTGAGAATCATGTTCAATTCTTTTCGGATGACCCTCAGGATACAAAGGTTCCTGGGTCATTCTACCGCCTCTAGTGACGACTCTGACGGAATTGTCATTCAACTCATTGAGCAAGTCATTTTGAGCTTTAAGTACTTGTTCTACCTGAGTAGTAACCATGGAGGCATGTTTACTCAGAAGCTTAAGATCGTTGACGTTTCTGTCCACACAAGCACTTAAATGACTAAGCATACGAGCATTCTTTTCCAATTGTCTTCTAACATAGTCATTGAAACTCTGTTGTTTGGCAACGAAGTTATCAAATTCATCGAGGCATAAGCTAGCAGGTTTATCAAAAGGAATATCACTCTCATCAAACCTACGCAGAGAATTTACTTCTACTACGTGTATCGGGTTATCGAGACCATGGATCTCTTCGATAGGTGGTAGATTTTTGACTCTTCAGATTTAATGCCTTTCTCTCGCATAGATTTCTTAGCTTCTTGCATATCTTCAGGACTGAGGAATAGAATACCTCTTTTCTTCGGAGTGGGCTTAGGAGGTGGTTCGGGAGTAGTCCAAGCATTCTCATTGCACAAGATGTTATTCAACAGAACCTCAGCTTGTTCTACAGTTCGTTCCCTAAAAACGATACCGACACAACTATCTAGGTGGTCTTTAGAAGCATCGGCAAGTCCATTATAGAAGATATCAAGTATTTCATTCTTCTCAAGAGGGTGATTAGGCAAAGCATTCATTAGCTAGATGAGCCTCCCCCAAGCTTGTGGGAGACTCTCTTCTTTAGCTTGAGCAAATTTGTATATTTCCTGCAAGGTAGCTTGCTTCTTATGGGCAGGGAAATATTTTTCAGAGAAGTAGTAGACCATATCCTGGGGGCTACGGACACAACCAGGAGCAAGAGAAGTGAACTAGGTCTTAGCATCATCCTTTAGCGAGAAAGGAAACAACTTGAGCATGTAGTAGCGGCGGATCTTTTCCTCACTAGTGAATAGGGTGGCTATATCGTGCAGTTTGGTAAGATGGGCTACAACCATTTCAGACTCATAACCGTGAAAAGGATCAGATTCGACTAGAGTGATTAACTCAGGGTGGACAGAGAATTCGTAATCCTTATCGGTCACAAAGATAGGCGAAGTGGCAATCTTCGGGTCGTATTTCATCCTAGCGTTCAGAGATTTTTCTTTCCACTTGCGCAGAAGTTTCTCAACATCATAGCTATCCTTACACGCAAGAAAATCCTTTGTTATCTCTCCCTCCATAACATAACGCGTATCAGGCATAACAGGCATAGTAGCAGGTTCTACTTCAATAGTATCAGCAGTCTCAGAAGTATCATCACATCTAGCACCAACTCTAGCAATATGTGCATCAAGGGCACCTAGTGGCAAAGCAGTATCAGGCATAGCATCATCAGGCATAGTATCAAGCGTGGCATCATCAGGCATAGTATCAAGCATAGCATCATCAGGCATAGTATCAAGCATAGCATCATCAGGCATAGTATCAAGCATAGCATCATGGCCAGCAGAAGTAGCATCATCAAGCACATGCGACATATCAATATTTCTAGCACGAGGTGATGTCGCAAACTTACTCATAACTGAAGGTGAATCAAGTGCAGAGCTAGATGGCAGTTCCTTACCTCTCCTCGTAGTGGAAGGCAGGATTTTAGTTCTTGGATCTTTCGGATTCCTCATAGTGATCAGCAGACGTCAATCCCATGCGACTCAGCGAATATAGATGTGCTTCCCCGGCAACGGCGCCAGAAAAAGCCTTGACAACCCACAAGCGTATGGGATCGCAACAGTTTTCGAGGGTAGAGTATTCAACCCAAATTTGTTGGTTCGCCAAGGGAAGCGAAAGAATATTCTCAAGTATTAGCAGCTGAGTTTATCAGATTCAACCACACCTGAAAGATTAATGTCTACAAGCAAAGTATCAGTAACAAAGTAGTATGATAGCAATGGTGCCAGAAATGATCTGTTGACAACGAAGACTATTCCTAACTGTTGTATCAATGGCGCCAGTAAGTTGCCCGTGGATGGGAAATATTCTTCCCCGACAACGGTGTCGGAAAAGGTCTTGCACTAAGCAGCAGCGGAGTAGAAAGGAACAATAGTAGCAGCAACAGCAAAGTAACAACAGTAGCAACAGTAGCAGCAAAGTGACAGGAGTAGCAATAGTAGCAGCAAAGTGGCCCAATCCCTTCTGTAGCAAGGGACAAGCCTAGGCAAAGTAACGTAGCGAGTATCAGTAGTAAAAGACTCGTAGGCAGTGGATCGGTTATGGATGAGTATGACGGATATGATTCATCATGTAATAGCTATAACACGGAGAGATATGTGACTAGCTCCCGTTCATCAATCTAATGTAGGCATGTATTCCGTATATAGTCATACGTGCTTAGGGAAAAGAACTTGCATGCCATCTATTGTCCATCCCTCCCGTGGCAGCGGGGTCCTAATGGAAACTACGGGATATTAAGGTTCTCCTTTTAATAAAGAACTGGACCAACGCATTAACACGCGGTGAATACATGAACTCCTCATACTATCGTCATCTCCTGGAGTGGTTCCGGCTATTGTCACTCCGGGGTTGCCGGGTCATAACACATAGTAGGTGACTACAACTTTCAAGATAGGATCTAAAACACACATATATTGGCAACAACATAATAGTTCAGATCTGAAATCATGGCACTCGGGCCCTAATGACAAGCATTAAGCATAGCCAAGTAGTAGCAACATATCTAGAACATAGTGGATACTAGGGATCAATCCCCGTCAAAAACTAACTCGATTACATGATAGATCTCATCCAACTCATCACCGTCCAGCAAGCCTACGATGACATTACTCACGAACGATGAAGAGCATCATGGAATTGTCGATGGAGAAAGGTTGATGATGACGATGGCGACGATTTCCACTCTCCGGAGCCCGAAACGGACTCCAGATCTGCCCTCCAGATGAAGAACGGGATGTGGCGGCGCCTCCATATCGCAAAACGCGATGAAACCTTCTCTCTGATTTTTTTCCAGGCGAAACGGAAGATATAGAGTTGGGTTTGGGGGCGGTGGTGCCGTTGGGCCCCACAAGCCAGCACGACGCGACCTAGGGGTTGGCCACGGCCTGTGGGCTTGTGGCCCACTGGCACGCCCCCTCCGGTGGATCTTTGCACACGTATTTTTCTTTTATTCCAGAAAAAAAATCTCTGTAAATTTTCAGGACATTCCGAGAACTTTTATTTCTGCACAAAAACAACACCATGGCAATTGTGCTGAAAACAGCGTAAGTCCGGGTTAGTTCCATTCAAATCATGCAAATTAGAGTCTAAAACAAGGGCAAAAGAGTTCGGAAAAGTAGATACGACGGAGACGTATTACCTATGCATAGCTTTGGCCTTATATGATTTCACTATTTATAGCGTGTTTCTGTGTGTTTTTGTGTTAGGTGTGTGCATCCTAACTATACACAGTGCGGGTTGATGTCTACCACGCAACCTTCTCCTTGTAGGCGTTGTTGGGCCTCCAAGTGCAGAGGTTTGTAGGACAGTAGCAATTTTCCCTCAAGTGGGTGACCTAAGGTTTATCAATCCGCAGGAGGCGTAGGATGAAGATGGTCTCTCTCAAGCAACCCTGCAACCAAATAACAAAGAGTCTCTTGTGTCCCCAACACACCCAATACAATGGTAAGTTGTATAGGTGCACTAGTTCGGCGAAGAGATGGTGATACAAGTGCAATATGGATAGTAGATATAGGTTTTTGTAATATGAAAATATAAAAACAGCAAGGTAATTAATAATAAATGTGAGCACGAACGGTATTGCAATGCGTGGAAACAAGGCCTAGGGTTCATACTTTCACTAGTGAAGTTCTCTCAACAATGATAACATAATTGGATCATATGACTAGCCCTCAACATGCAACAAAGAGTCACTCCAAAGTCACTAATAGCAGAGAACAAACGAAGAGATTATTGTTGGGTACGAAACCACCACAAAGTTATTCTTTCTGATCGATCTATTCAAGAGTCCGTAGTAAAATAACACGAAGCTATTCTTTCCTTCAATCTATCCTAGAGTTCGTACTAGAATAACATCTTAAGACACACATGAACCAAGACCCTAATGTCACCTAGATACTCCATTGTCACCTCAAGTATCCGTGGGCATGATTATACGATATGCATCACACAATCTTAGAATCATCTATTCAACCAACACATAGAACTTCAAACAGTGCTCCAAAGTTTCTACCGAAGAGTCAAAACGTGTGCCAACCCATATGCATAGGTTCCCGATGTCATGAAACCCGCAAGTTGATCACCAAAACATACATCAAGTACTCACATGAATATCCCATTGTCACCACAGATAGACACGCGCAAGACATACATCAAGTGTTCTTAAAGACTCAATCCGATAAGATAACTTCAAGGGGAAACTCAATTCATTACAAGAAGGGAGAGGGGGAAGAACATCTTAGGATCCAACTATAGTAGCAAAGCCCGTGGTACATCGAGATCATGACATCTCAAGAACACGAGAGAGAGAGATCAAACACATAGCTACTGGTACATACCCTCAGCCCCAAGGGAGAACTACTCCCTCCTCGTCATGGAGATCGTCGGGATGATGAAGAAGGCCACTGGAGATGGATTCCCCCTCCGACAGGGCGCCGGAACGGGCTCCCGATTGGTTTTTGGTGGCTACAGAGGCTTGCGGCGGCAGAACTCCCGATCTAGGTTTATTTCTCGAGGTTTCTTTATTTATAAGACCAGATGGCATCAAGAACAAGTCAGGGGGACCCACGAGGGAGTCACGAGCCCCCCAGGTGCACCCAGGAGGGGTGGGCGCGCCTCCCTGGCTCGTGGCTTCCTCGGAACTCCTCTCCGGTATCTTTTTCTTCTGGTATTTTTGATATTTTCCATAAAAAATCACGGCGAAAGTTTTATTCCGTTTGGACTCCGTTTGATATTCCTATATGAAAAAGGTGAAAAACAAGGAAAAAACAGGAACTGGCACTGGGCTCTAGGTCAATAGGTTAGTCCCAAAAATAATATAAAATAGCATATTCATGCATATAAAACATCAAAAGTTGATAATATAATAGCATGGAACGATAAAAAATTATAGATACGTTGGAGACTTATCAAGCATCCCCAAGCTTAATTCCTGCTCGTCCTCGAGCAGGTAAATGATAGAAACATAATTTTTGATGTGGAATGCTACCTAACATATATTGTAACATGAATATTCAGATCCATATGATTCAAAGCAAAAAAGTTTAATATTGACATAAGAACAATAATACTTCAAGTATACTAACAAAGCAATCATGTCTTCTCAAAATAACATGGCCAAAGAAAGTTATCCCTACAATATCATATAGTCTGTCTATGCTCCATCTTCCCCACACAATGTATTTAAATCATGCACAACCCCGGTATTAGTCAAGAAATTGTTTTCACACTTTTACTTTCTCAAACTCTTTCAAATCTCACGCAATACATGAGCGTGAGCCATGGACATAATACTATAGGTGGACTGGAATATGGTGGAGGTTGTGAGGAACAAGGGAGGAGATGGTCTCACATCAACTAGGCGTATCAACGGGATATGTAGATGCCCATCAATAGATATCAATGTGAGTGAGTAGGGATTGCCATGCAACGGATGGACTAGAGCTATAAGTGTATGAAAGTTTAAAAAGAAACTAAGTGGGTGTGCATCCAACTTGCTTGCTCACGAAGATCTAGGGCAATTTGAGGAAGCCCATCATTGGAATATACAAGCCAAGTTTTATAATGAAATTCCCACTAGTATATGAAAGTGACAATATATGAGACTCTCTGTCATGAAGATCATGGTGCTACTTTGAAGCACAAGTGTGGTAAACGATAGTAGCATTGTCCCTTCTCTCTTTTTCTCTCATTTTTTTGTTTGGGCTCTTTGGCCTCTTTTTTTTCATTTTTTTCATTTTTATTTTTTTGTGGGCTCTTTGGCCTATTTTATTTTATTTTTATAGTCCGGAGTCTCATCCCAACTTGTGAGGGAATCATAGCTTCCTTCCTTTCCTCACATGGGACAATGCTCTAATAATGATGATCATCACACTTTTATTTACTTACAACTCGATTCTTAGAACAAAAGATATGACTCTATATGAATGCCTCCGGCGATGTACCGGAATGTGCAATGACTCATGTGTGACATGTATGAAAGATATGAATTGTGGCTTTGCCACAAATACGATGTCAACTACATGATCATGCAAAGCAATATGAAAATGATGATGCGTGTCATAATAAATGGAACGGTGGAAGTTGCATGGCAATATATCTCGGAATGGCTATGGAAATGCCATGATGGGTAGGTATGGTGGCTGTTTTGAGGAAGGATATATGGTTGGTGTAATGCACCGGCAAAAGTTGCGCGGTACTAGAGAGGCTAGCAATGGTGGAAGGGTGAGAGTGCATATAATCCATGGACTCGACATTAGTCATAAAGAACTCACATACTTATTGCAAAAGTTTTATTAGTAATCGATACAAAGTATTAGACGCATGCTCCTAGGGGGAGGGTTGGTAGGAGTTAACCATCGCGCGATCCCAACCTCCACACAAAGGATGACACTCAATGAAAACATCATGCTCCGACTTCCTAGCATAGCGGTTCACCATACGTGCATGCTACGAGAATCACAAACTCTAACACAAGCATTTCTATCAATCCACGATTACTCACTAGCATGACTCTAATATCACCATCCTTATATCTCAAAACTACGTGCAAAGAATCAAAATCTCATAGTATTCGATGCAATCTATATGAAAGTTTTTATTATATCCCTCTTGGATGCCCATCATATTAGGACTAGACTCATAACCTATGCAAATTACCATGCTGTTTAAGACTCTCAAAATGATACAAGTGAAGCATGAGAGTAAAAGAAAAACTACTCCAAAAGATATATGTAAAGCTCAATGAGTAGTGAATAATTATTTGGCTATGTGAAGACTCTCCCATCTAAGAATTTCAGATCTTAAGTACCTTATTAAAACAAATAAAATGACACTTCAAGGATAGCACGAATCATGTGAAGAAGCAAAAACTTAGGTTCAACCGATACTAACCGATAATTGTTTGAAGAAGAAAGGTGGGATGACATCCGGGGCATCCCCAAGCTTAGGTGCTTGAGACTTCTTGAAATATGAATTGGGTATGCCTTGGGTATCCCCAAGCTTGAGCTTTTGTGTCTCCTTAATTCCTCTCATATGGTGGTTTCCAAAATCTCAAAAACTTCATCCACACAAAACTCAACAAGAACTCGTGAGATAGGTTAGTATAAAATCAATGCAAAACTTTATCATCCTCTACTTTAGTAAATCACTAAAATTATTATTTGACATTGCATACTAAATGGATCTGCATATTTAAAACTCCTATCCTCAAATAGGATCATTAAACAAGCAAATATATGCAAACAATGCAAACATAACAGCAATCGTCCTAAACAGAACAGTCTGTAAAGAATGCAGCAAGATACATACTTCATTAACTACAAAAAATCTGAATAAATTCCACTCTGTATAGAATTAATAAGAGCATACTCTTTCCGAATTTCAAGTTATTCTGATATACAGAAAATTCTAGGAAATGTTTGCACTGCAAGCAAACTTTCTGTTTTGGAACAACAACTCCTATACTTGCAAATTAAGCATGGTAAAGGCTATCCTTGACATTTTTATTGAACTAAATGATGCAAAACATTAATATAAATAACATCAATCAAGTATGAATAAAATAAAATGACGCTCCAAGCAAAACACATATCATGTGGTGAATAAAAATATAGCCCCAAGTAAAGTTACCGATGGATTGAAGACCAAAGAGGGGATGCCTTCCCGGGGCATCCCCAAGCTTAGGCTCTTTGGTGTCCTTGAATATGGATTTGGGGTGCCTGGTTCATCCCCAATCTTAGGCTCTTGCCACTCCTTGTTCCATAGTCTATCAAACCCTACCCAAAATTTGAAAACTTCACAACACAAAACTTAACGGAACTTCGTGAGATGGGTTAGTATGATAATGAGAAAATCAATCACTTGGGTATTGTCAAAACAAGACTCATAATTATTTCACACAATTCCTACTGTATATTAATATTTACACAATTTATATTACTCAATATAATCTATGGAAACACCAAAACAAGCAAACTATGCATTGAAAACAGAATCTGTCAAAAACAGAACAGTCTGTAATTATCTGAATGATAACCGTACTTATGCACTTCGAAAAATTCTGAAACAATTATGCAAATTAGGGAAATTTGTATATAAATCACCAGCAAAAATAATCAACCTAAAATCACTTTCTGGATATAAATTAGAAATGATTTTGCGAGCGCAAAGTTTCTGTCTTTTTCAGCATGATCAAACAACTATCACCCAAACTAATCGTAAAGGCTTTACTTGGCACTTTATTGAAATAAAAGCTATAAACATGATTAATACAGTATCTTAATCATGTGAACACACAAAAACATTAAGGATACATATTTGGTTGTCTCCCAACAAGCACTTTTCTTTAATGCCTTTCAAGCTAGGCATGATGATTTCAATGATGCTAACATAAAAGATAAGGATTGAAACATAATGGAAGCATCATGGAGTATATGACTAGCACATTTAAGTCTAACCCACTTCCTATGCATAGTGATTTTGTGATCAAAGAATTTATTGGATCAAGAATCAACTAGCATAGGAAGATAAAATAAGCATGACTTCAAAAGTTTCAACACATGGAAAGGAAGCTTGATATTATTGAAATATGTAGAAGCATGTGATCCTATCTCATAATAATTTTCAGTAGCATCACGAATGAGTTCAACAATATAACCAGCACCTAAAGCATTCTTTTCATGATCTACAAGCATAGAAATTTTACTACTCTCCACATAAGGAAATTTATTCTCATCAATAGTAGTGGGAGTATCGTAAAAGACTTGAACACTACGAATTGTTTCCACATTAAAAGAGTAATGTTCAGTAAGAGGGTACTCATAATTGTGACAAGTTTTATTATCATTCTTCTTTATAGCATAAGTATCATCACAATAATCATCATAGATAGGGGGCATTGCTTTCATCAAAATAATTTTGATCATTCAAAGTGGGGGAACTAAAAATATCATCTTCATCAAACATAGCATACCCAAGCTTGTGGCTTTGCATATCATTAGCATCATGGGTATTGAATGAATTCATACTAACAACATTGCAATCATGCTAATCATTCACATATTTTATGGCAAGCATTCTATGTAATTCTTCTTTTAGCACTTGAGCACAATTTTCATTTCCATCATTTTCACGAAAGACATTAAAAAGATGAAGCATATGAGGCAACCTTAATTCCATTTTTTGTGGTTTTCTATTAATAAACTAAACTAGTGATAAAAAAAGAAACTAAAAGATTCAATTGCAAGATCTAAAGATATACCTTCAAGCGCTAACCTCCCCGGCAACGGTGCCAGAAAAGAGCTTGATGTCTACTACGCAACCTTCTCCTTCTAGACGTTGTTGGGCCTCCAAGTGCAGAGGTTTGTAGGACAGTAGCAATTTTCCCTCAAGTGGGTGACCTAAGGTTTATCAATCCGTAGGAGGCGTAGGATGAAGATGGTCTCTCTCAAGCAACCCTGCAACCAAATAACAAAGAGTCTCTTGTGTCCCCGACACACCCAATACAATGGTAAGTTGTATAGGTGCACTAGTTCGGCGAAGAGATGGTGATACAAGTGCAATATGGATAGTAGATATTGGTTTTTGTAATATGAAAATATAAAAACAGCAAGGTAATTAATAATAAAAGTGAGCACGAACGGTATTGCAATGCGTGGAAACAAGGCCTAGGGTTCATACTTTCACTAGTGAAGTTCTCTCAACAATGATAACATAATTGGATCATATAACTAGCCCTCAACATACAACAAAGAGTCACTTCAAAGTCACTAATAGCAGAGAACAAACGAAGAGATTATTGTGGGGTACGAAACCACAACAAAGTTATTCTTTCTGATCGATCTATTCAAGAGTCCGTAGTAAAATAACACGACGCTATTCTTTCCGTTCAATCTATCCTAGAGTTCTTACTAGAATAACACCTTAAGACACACATCAACCAAGACCCTAATGTCACCTAGATACTCCATTGTCACCTCAAGTATCCGTGGGCATGATTGTACGATATGCATGACACAATCTCAGAATCATCTATTCAACCAACACATAGAACTTCAAAGATTGCCCCAAAGTTTCTACCGGAGAGTCAAAACGTGTGCCAACCCATATGCATAGGTTCCCGATGTCACGAAACCCGCAAGTTGATCACCAAAACATACATCAAGTACTCACATGAATATCCCATTGTCACCACAGATAGACATGTGCAAGACATACATGAAGTGTTCTTAAAGACTCAATCCGATAAGATAACTTCAAAGGGGAAGCTCAATTCATTACAAGAAGGGAGAGGGGGAAGAACATCATAGGATCCAACTATAGTAGCAAAGCCCGCGGTACATCGAGATCATGACATCTCAAGAACACGAGAGAGAGAGAGAGAGATCAAGCACATAGCTACTGGTACATACCCTTAGCCCCGAGGGAGACCTACTCCCTCCTCGTCATGGAGTTCGTCGTGATGATGAAGAAGGCCACCGAAGATGGATTCCCCCTCCGGCAGGCTGCCGGAACGGGCTCCCGATTGGTTTTTGGTGGCTATAGAGGCTTGCGGCGGCGGAACTCCCGATCTAGGTTTATTTCTGGAGGTTTCTGTATTTATAAGACTAGATGGCATCGAGAACAAGTCAGGGGGACCCACGAGGGAGTCACGAGCCCCCAGGCACGCCCAGGGTGGTGGGCGCGCCTCCCTGGCTCGTGGCTTCCTCGGGACTCCTCTCCGGTATCTTTTTCTTCTGGTATTTTTGATATTTTTCATCAAAAATCACGGCGAAAGTTTTATTCCGTTTGGATCGTTTGATATTCCTATCTGAAAAAGGTCAAAAACAAGGAAAAAATAGGAACTGGCACTGGGTTCTAGGTCAATAGGTTAGTCCCAAAAAAATTATAAAATAGCATATTCATGCATATAAAACATCCAAAGTTGATAATATAATAGCATAGAACGATCAAAAATTATAGATACGTTGGAGACGTATCACGGGTGTGTGTGCTTTTTATGTATGTATTCTCTTGATGCTCCATTATGAGGAGTTGGTTCTTCACATAAGTCATTTTCCTAGATCGAGACTCACTCACTCATGTCGCCCCCACCCCCTCCCCCCCTCCCCCGCGGGTAACCTGGGCGCTCCAACCCTAGCCGCCACCAACCCCCACCCGCTACCTATCCCCAGTAGCCGGGCAAAGCCCGCGCAGTGCCGGCGGCGTTGAGATCTCCTTCGCTCTCGGCTAGAGCGGGGGCTACGGGGGGCCTCTTCTTCGTCCATGTCGGCGGAACTCGAAGGCCGATGCATTGGTTGGCACTGCTGGCGGTGGTGGCGTAGGGCAGCCCAGCCGCTGGCCGGTGGAGGCGCGTCGTCACGGTGGAGTGCGTGGGCCGATGGCATCGCGACGTTTCTCCCGTGACGGGGCACATCGTAGCCAGATCTGCATTGGCCGGGAGGAGGATGGCGGCCGAGGCACGGCTGGGAACCTGACAGGGCATCGGGCTTGGACATAGCTCGCAGTAGTGTAGTGGTGTGCTTGGGCGGTGGCGGTGTCTTCTCAAGGCAATGGTGCCAACCCACATAAAGGCTGCTGGTGGCGGCGTTGCGATGGCTCGGCCAAGATGGAGTCTTAGCAAGCAACGAGTGGTCGTTCTCCTCTGTTCGGTGTGGTGAGCGGCGTGGCTCTCCTGGTGGCACTGCTTGTTTCTTCATGACGGTGCAGGTCTGACCATCACAGGACTGGCCTTTGGGATGGGTGTCGGCGGTTGCGGATGGTCCGGGACCCTACCGGAGGTGCGGGTGGCAGTGGTCCCTTGTTCATGCTGGGAGTTTCTACGGTGGTTAGTTTCCTCTTGGCCGTGCAACCGTCGTCGGTCCTCGGCTTTGCAACTACCTCGGCTTAGAGTTGCTATGGCGGAGGTGTGAGACAAACTGGATGGTGTTTCCCAACTTTAGGAGGCATGCTGTTGTGCGTTGCGCTGATGAAATTCTTGCTTGGCTTAGGTCGGGCCAGCGGCGATGGCACCCGTGGGTGTCATTCCCTTCTCGGAGGCGTCATCGAGGCTTGGGCGCCATGCCCCTCACTCACTTGGAGTTGGTGGTTGTCTCTAGGTGAAAGCCTCCATTCGTGTTGGATCAACAAATTGGTGGTGTCATCGTTGTCGTATCTTTGTTGGGAGCTTTGTGTGTGGGGACATGGCAGGGTCCTTATTGCTCTCCTCTCATGTTCGCCGCTTTCCTTTGAGGTCCCTCAGTGGCGCTATGTACGCTGGTCATCGGTGTCTCCAAGACGATGTTTCCCTTAGATCGGAGCAAGTCCTCCCTTCCATCTGCCACTTCCGCTTAGGCACTCAGAGTGGATGGTGCATCGACAAGCGTTGTTCTATGGAAGGTGGTGGTCTTCGAAGGCGTCTGACGTCAGTTGAGATGAGGTGTGTGTGTTAGCTGAGAATAGGCTCTTTTGAGTTGTAGGTTGCTTTGCGGTGTTCTCCCTTTGTAACTTGGTCGTGAGTAGTGTGGTGTGTGCTAGCCTCGTTGTTTGCAGCGAGTTGTAGTTTCTTGTAATTTCTATTTTTTCTTTTAGAAAGCCATGGTACATTTAGGTGTATTCTCAAAAAGATGCTTCATTATGAGGCAGTAAAATCCATCCTTTGCGGGGAAAAACCCTCTGAATAACATGTTATGATTTATGTAATCCTCTTGTACACATGAATAATCTTTAAGGTGTGATATTTTAGAATGACACTTTACTAACAGAAATATGTTTGGTCTCTAAATTGAATTGGATTATCATCATGATTGTTTATGCACGTTTGTTCTCACATGGGGACTACTTTCAGTTTCTTATTAACACAGAAAAGGTTCGGAGGGTCCAAACTGCATTAGATTCATGAGATAATTTCATATTTAACACTGGCTTAAATTTGTTTGTCCAATTTAACACTGTAAAAGTTTTTCTTCCTTATGTAACACCAACACTAAAATTTGTTCCCTTCTAACATTTCCGTCCATTTTGACCATTGACGATGTTAAATGGTACGTGAGAAGACGATTTTACCCCTGATGAAGTTGTGACCAAAACTTATCATCAAAATTTGGGCAGAACCTCCCTATAACTTGTCAAGGCATAATCGATGACCTTCTCAAAACAAAAACATCTTATGTCCTTTCGAGCTTTCTTTCGATCGCCAAATAATTTAATTTTGATCAAATAACTTGAATTTTGATCCATCCCGTGAATTCAAAAGACAAGTTTGCATGATAATTACTACTAGATGGACTGTATTGCTACTAACATTACATTGAAATCTCGAAGAAATCTTACCCCTCTCGGCATGCCCATGTAGCCGGTCCTGAAGCTGCTGCCGAGCCGCTCGCTAAGCCACCCCCACCCGCAGACCCGCTAATGCCGCGCACTGGCCTAACCCATACGGCGTCGCGCCCTGGCTAGGCCCCTCCGGCGTCGCGCCATGGCCGGCCCCCTCCGGCGTCGCGCCGTGGCCGACCCCCTTTGACGTCGCGCCCTGGCCGGCCCCCTCCAGCGTCGCGCCCTGGCCGGGGCCATCTGACATCGTGCCCTGGCCGGATCCATCCGGCGTCGTGGCCTGGCCGGGCCCCTCCGGTGCGGATCCATCTGTGGCACCGCCGCCGTCCATCTCGCTAGGGTTTGGGTGAACGAGAGAAAGAATGGGTTGGGTTCTGTCGTGGGAGAGAGGCATCGCTCGGGGGTTTCTCTCCTTTCTTTTTTTTTCTATGGACATGGACAGTTTCATCAATGCAATTTCACTTTAACGGCGTGGGCTAACAGAATGACCAGAAATGTTAGATAAGGCAAAATATTTACACTCGGTGCTACATAAGGAAGAAACATTTTTTGAGTGTTAAATAAGGAACCAACATTTAAAATAGTGTTATATAAGGAATTTTCTCTAGATTCATCCACAAACAGTACAGTCATGAGTCATCTACACAACATAAACTTAAAACTACAAACTAGGCCCTGCATATTATATAAACAGATTTACTATTTCACATCTAAATGTAACATATTTATCTTACATCTAAGTTCAAACCCGTTCATCTTTGTTTGTCTTTAAAATTCGTACATCAAGATTTATTTTTTCCTTCCAGTTTTCTAGCAACTAAAAAATGAGCACGCACTGTAGATCAAACCCACGACCATTTGTTGCATCGGTTCGGCACTAACCAACAACCAGCCTCCAACTTGCGTAGATTTATTTCACTTTTTCTCCTTTACTTCGTCCACCATTTAGGCTTGTTTTTTTCTTTGTCTTATCTTTTTCATTTCTTCTTGTTGTTTTCTTTAATGTTAATTTTAAAATTCGTGAACCTTTTCTTAAATTGATAAACCTTTTCAAATTAGGTTATTATTTACCGATTTTGATGAACTTTTTTGAAGAGTGGTAAAGTTTTTTCTAAAGCGATGACTTTTTTTCAAATTCATGAACCTTTTCTCAAAATTGATTAACTATTCTTAAATTCGTGAAATTATTTAAAAATCGCTGATCTTTTTTAAAATTTGATGAGCTTTTATCAAAATGATTTTTTTTTCAAAATATATGATTGGTTTTCAGAATTGATGAACTTTTCATGATTTGTGATTTTTGTGCGTAATTTCTTTTTCAATTTCATGAACTTTTGTGAACCATGAACATTTTAATATAAGATGTGAATGTTTTTTTTATTTTACGAACATATTTAAATTGAATAAAAAACGGAGGTTTGTCTTTTTGAGAACCAGCAGCATATCAGAGCCGAGAAAATACTAGTTCATCAAGCGAGAGATGGAAAAGGAGTGGGAGCGAGCGAGGGAAGCGATGCTTAAATAGGCCACGATCCGTTGCGTTCGTGTGGGCGCCCGATCTTCTAACCGACGCTGAAAGGCGCCAATTAGGAGGTCCCATGCATGTCCAAATCCATGTTAGTTAGGGTGGGCCGTTGTTGGGTTTTCTTTTTCACGAACTCGGGCTGAAAGCCGTTGTTTGTCTTTGTTGTGGGCTTATTTATACATTTTATTTGTGGATTGGGCTATCCGTGTGCTTGTTGGTTGCATATTTTTTGAATCAATATGATTGAGAGCGGCGAGGCACAAAACACGATATAGGTACGCTCCAAGAATTATAAGACCTTAGGGTGGCAACTTGTATTTTTTGTTTGATCTTTTGAAACAAGGTCTTTTTTCCTTGTTTCGTTTTTTCCAATTTCTCTTTTGGGTTTTAAATTTTAGTTTTTCCTGCTTTCCTCTTTCTTGGTCATTTTAATATCCTTGTTTTTTAAATATCATAAGCATATTTTAAATTTACAATATTATTAAATGATGTTTCGTCTAAATTTGTCACCGTTTGATTTTATTTTTCGCTTTATCTTTTACCTCGTTAGCCGATGTTTATTTGTTCGTATCATGTTTGTTGGCTAGGCCCGTTTAGCTTTATCTTTCACCTCGCTTGCACTCTTGTGGCACAATTCTTACCCGATGTGTGTTGTAGAAGCCGAACATGCATGCTATGTTACTTGTCGTTCCCTTTTCTATTTCCTTTCAAGTTCAATGTCAAAGATATATGCGTTATAGAAAGGTGAAAGCACAATTGCTTCCTAAGGTGGTTTTGGTAATTAATAACAACATATGTGTCATTGAACTAATGATTCTATCCAAGTATATTTAAAAAAAGTTCAAAGATGCATTGGCTAAATGATTGTGAGGAGAAGCCCCTTGAAGCAAGGAAAGGAATAGTATTGGTCAAGCTTCAAGCTACAAGACTCTGCATTTTATATTTGTGAGAAATCACTTTTGAGTCTATAGGAATGTCAATACTATTAAAAGGGGGTGAGAAATCTATGATGAATTGGTTGCTCAAGTGCTTAGAGACATCCACCAAAAATACTCAGCCATTTTCCTACAAAATTCTCTTTCCAAAGCCTAAACATCAAAATTGGTGCCACCAACAATTTCCATTCAATCCTACTGATTTTTCTAGAGACACAGCCTATGCCAAACCCTAGAATGCCGGTACCACCAACTTTCATTTCGGTGACACCGAAAATGAGTGACCAGCTTTCTGATTTGGAATCGGAATTTTCGAGTTCTGAAATCGGTCTCACCGAGATTTGGAAACTACCCTAGGCCACCATATCGATACCATCGAGATTCCTATATCAGTCTCACCGAGAATCCAACAGTTGCCACACTTAGTCCAACTCGGTACCATCAAGATTCATGTGGGTGTCACCGAGTTGGGCAATAATGTTATAACGGTTGGATTTTTGGAGATGCCTATATATACCCCTCCACCACCTCTCATTCGCAGAGGAAGCACTGAGAACACACACACTTGCCATATCTGTTTTTCTAAGAGATAGCCACCTACTTATGTGTTGAGATCAAGATATTCCAATCCATCCATTAGAAACTTGATCTCTAGCCTCCCCAAGTTGCTTTCCACCCAATCAATCTCTCCTATCCATGCCAAATCTGTGAGAGAGTGATTGAGTGTTGAGGAGACTATCTTTTGAAGCACAAGAGCAAGGAGTTCATCATTCTACCGCATCTTTTATCTTTTGGAGGTGGTGCCTCCTAGATTGGTTAGGTGTCGCTTGGAAGCCTCCTACTTCGTGTTGTGGAGTTGAACCAAGAAGTTTGTAAGGGCAAGGAGATCTCCTACTTCGTGAAGATCTACCCCGAGTGAGGCTAGCCATGTGTGGACGTCGGCCATGGTGGAATAGAAAAGGCCGCTTCTTTGTGGATCCCTGGTGGGTGGAGCCCTCCGTGGACTCTGTCAGACGTTACCCTCCATGGATTGAAGTCTCCACTAACGTGGACGTACAATAGCACCACCGATCGGGACCACGCCGAAAATCGTTGTGTCAACCTTTGCGTTTGATCTTCCTATCCCTTCCCTCTACTTACATTTGCACGTCTTTACTTCCTGTTGTAATACTCGTAGATATGCATGTGTAGGGTGTGCTTGACTTGCTACAACTGCTAAAAGTGGCCCACAACTAAAATTGGGAAAATGCTAAGTTTTTATTTGGTCAAGTAGTCTAATCACCCCCGCTAGACATACTTCGGATCCTACAAAAGGTTAGGCTATGCCTTTGCACCCGATATATAACTAGTCCCGGTATTTTTTTGTTTTAGTTCCAAATTCATCATCAACACAAAATGGGGGCCACCAATTTTTTTCTCCTAGTTGCAACCCGAGTTCTAACTGATGTTTTTTGTCCCATTTGTAAATCTACCTTTGGTATGCAACTGGGTCCGATCATTTTTCTCGCATTTCTATGTCCATCCTTGATATGCAACTCAGTGAGTCCATTTTTGTAAAAAGCAACTCCATCCTCGACATGTTATTCCTTGTTTCAGTTGCAAGTCCACCCACGACACGCAACATGGCCCTACCCATTTTGTCATATTTGCATGCCCACCATCGACACGTTACAAGGATGTCAACCATTTATTGTTCGAGTTGCAATTTGATGTCTGCTAGAACTACGTCGGTCTTTCTCCAAAGAGGAAGGGATGATGCAGTATAGAGACGGTAGGTATTTCCCTCAGTGATGAGACCAAGGTTATCGAACCAGTAGGATTACCTCCTCACACCATGTAAACAACACCTGCACAGAAATAACAAATACTCGGAACCTCACGTGTTAAAGGGCTTGTCAATCTCTTTCGGGTACGACGCCTCAAGATAGGCAAATAACGTGAGGTAAAAGTGGTGATAGGATAAATAGCTCGCGGAACAAATAAATTGCAGCAAGGTATTTTTGTATTTTTGGTTTAATAGATTTGAAAATAAAAGCAAAGGAAAATAGATCGCAAAAGCAAATATGATGAAAAGAGACCCGGGGACCGTAGGTTTCACTAGTGGCTTCTCTCAAGAAAAATAGCAAACGGTGGGAAAACAATTACTGTTGAGCAATTGATAGAACTTCAAATAATCATGACGGTATCCGGGCAATGATCATTATATAGGCATCACGTCCAAGATTAGTAGACCGACTCATGCCTTCATATAGTACTATTACTCCATACATCGACCGCTATCCGGCATGCATCTAGTGTATTAAGTTCAAGGGAAAACGGAGTAATGCAATAAGACCGATGACATGATGTAGACAAGATCTATTTTTGTAGAAATAGACCCCATCTTGTTATCCTTAATAGCAACGATACATACATGTCGTTTCCCTTTCTGTCACTGGGATCAAGCACCGTAAGATTGAACCCATCACAAAGCACCTCTTCCGATTGCAAGATAAATAGATCAAGTTGGCCAAACAAAACCCAAATATCGGAGAACAAATAAGAGGCTATAATAAATCATGCATATAAGAGATGAAAGAAGACTCAAATAACTTTCATGGATAAAAACATAGATGTGATCATAAACTCAAAGATCGGATCCCAACAAACACACCGACCAAAAGACTTACATCATATGGATCTCCAAGAGACCATTGTATTGATAATCAAGATAGAGAGAGAGGAAGCGATCTAGCTACTAACTACGGACCCATAGGTCTACGAAGATCTACTCACGCATCATTTGAGAGGCACCAATGGACATGATGAGCCCCTCCGTGATGGCGTCTAGATTGGATCTGGTGTTTTTGGACACTACGGCGGCTGGAATTGATTTTCGCCCCCTCCTTAGGGTTTCGGGAATATTGGGGGTATTTACAAAGAAAAGAAGCGGCGCGGGAGGCCAACGAGGAGGGCACAACCCACCAGGGCGCGCGTGGGCCCCCAGGTGGCCCCTAGTGGGTTGTGCTCCCATCGAAGCTGCCCTCAGGTGCGTTCGTGGCCCATTGGATGTCTTTTGGCCCAACAAAATCCACAAAAAGTTTCGCTGCGTTTGGACTCTGTTTGGTATTGATTTCCTGCGATGTAAAAAACATGTAGAAAACAACAACTGACACTGGGCACTATGTGTGACGCCGCGGTAAATTAAGCTACAGTAAACCCGTGCTAATGGTGCCACGTCACCGGGATTACTGTGGTTGTTTCGCGTAGTTTCGAAACGATCCGAATTCAAATTAGAAATAAAATCAAAACAATAAAAGTTTTCAGATCTTAAGATAAACAAATGTCGGGAGAGATATAAAGATTCCCTAATGATTTATAAAGTGAACATGGCATTTATGAAATTATTGCAGTCTCTATATAATTAAAACATCAAGCTATTTAGAAAATAAAAAAAGGAGAAATAAAACCCTAGCCCAATTGGGCCTAGTGGCCCAGCCGGCCAGGCCACCAACCACCCGCAGGCAACCCTAGTTCCCCCCCGTCGCCTCCCAGTTCCCTGGCCGCCGCCACCCTCCCCATCGAGCCCCACCCCACCCACGAGAGCCCCCCTTCGGCTCTCCTTCCCACCTACCGCAGCCCACACCCCACCAACCCCCACGCACCGACAGCCCCCACCTTCCCCACGAGAGCCCCCCTCTCTGTCGGCTCTCTCCCTCCCCACGATCTCCCTATCCCCCCACGGGCCTCCCCTGCGCCAGGCCCCCTCGCCGCCCGCACCCTTCCTTCCGCTCGCTCCCCTTGCGGGGGCCTCCTCCCCCTGGTGCGGGCCCTCCCCATCTCCCGACGCCCTCGCCTCGTACCCCCACACGCCTCCCTCCCTTGATAGCTACTCCGGCCGAAGCCCCCCGCGTCGGCGAGCCTCCTCCTTCGGCGCACCTCTTCGCCTCTGCCCGGTTGCCTCGCGCGCCGTTGCACCACCGGCCGCCATCACCGCGTCGCGCCTCTCTCCCTCAACCGAAGCCCCGTGCACCGAGCCCCTCCTCGCCCCAACCGCAGGCACCGGCCGCCGCTGGCCTCCGACGCCCTCCGGCGGCCCCCCCACCGCCCGGTCTCGTTCCTCACCACCGGCTTCGCCCCCGAGCCCGCCGCCACTCCCCTCCAAACGGGGGTGAGCTACTCCCCCTTTCCTTCCTTTTCTTTTTGGTCCCCTGCGCCGCCACCATCAAGCTGCATCGAGGACGCGTGCACCCGTGCCTACATTGCCGTTGCTCGGCTGAAGCCACTACTACAGTACCCTCGAGTGGTACGGTAGCGGTAGCTATCTTATAATGCTGCTGCTACTTGGACCATCTATTTTACAGGACCAAAACACGACCTAATATAGATGAAAACTGTATGAATATAGAATAGACATAACAAACTTCATTTTATTCAATTGGACCAGCCTCAGATAATGCATGAATTAATTTCTATAAACATGACAAAAGCCTATGATCTGTTAAGAGAGATAACTAAAAAAGATTTATTGTCTTAACTACTTCAGTGCTGTAAATGGGCCTGTTACACGAGTTGTTCATGCCATCTAATGGCATGGCCTTGTAGTACTATTGGAGTAGAGTAAAACACTTATATGAAGTGTCTCCATTAGAACTACATAATAATAGTTATAGCCTTCGGAAATCACCCAAGTGAAGTTTTAATAAATAATTAATTAAATAGATAAATTAGTAATCTGTTGATATAAATAAATAATTAGAATAATTAGAGTATGACACGTGGCCCCCCACCAAATTAATCTGATTAATTACTATTTAATATTAATTAAAAACTTGTGTCTATGACACATGGGAGCCGCTAGTCAGTTGACCAGTCAAATGTTGATGTGAGCATGACATCATGCTGATGTCATAATAGCTTTTTATTAAATTATTTAAATCTGTTTTTAATTCCTAATTATTGAATAAAACTTTAAAAATTAATATTAAATAACCCGTAAGTCAGATCAAAAAAAATTTCAACATGAAAGTTGATCAGCAGATCGAGACGAACCCGGATACATGGTCCATTCGTCTGTCACGCGTCCCTAGCATAGCAAACATGGAACATTTCCATCATTTCTAGTATGACCGGTAGTAGCTCGATACCCGGAAAATATCGTCAGATATTCTTCCGATCCGTCTATGACGGATGTTGCTGCGTTAGCTCATGTGTAGCCTGCATCTTGCCATGTCATGCATTGTGTTGCACCATTGCTATTATTTATTGTTTCTTCCTCCTCTTCTTACCGGTAGACCCCGAGACTGACGCTGCTGCCGGGTACATCTACGACCCTGCCAATCAGTCCTTTGCCGCAGAGCACCAAGGCAAGCAAACCCCCTTGATCATTCCTATATCGCCTATGTCTTTGTTCCTACTGCTTGCATTAGTATTTTGCTACTGTTGTAGTTAGCTCCTATATCTGATGCATAGCCTATTTTTGATGAACTGCTACTTTCAGTCATGTACTTTAATCTGCTTAGTATAGGTGGAGCAGTCATCCCCTCTGACCCCGTAGTCCAGTTGCTCCGCTTTGCTTTCAATCTCGATCCCTGATCGACGAGCCAAACCCGACACAGCACATACACCCCCTTCGTTGTACGAGGCTACACAGATACTATCGGGTACCGAGGGTGACACCTCGCTAAGTACTCCTGATGATATCTCTGTAGTATAGCTAGTCGGTCGTGGTTATCGAGGTTGATTCCTCTTTCACCATTCCCGATGACGCCTCTGTCGTGCAACCCCTCAAGTGTGGGACCCCCGAGGGTGATTCCTCTAAGCCCACCTTGACGGGTACATCGTTCGGAATCCAACGAGGGTGATACCTCGGATTCCCCCCGATGTTACAACCACATAGTTACTCGACCATGTTACTGGGATCTTTCGTGATTACTTGTAAGGCGGGTGGATTCCCGTGAGACTGTGTTGTTGGCCTAATTAAAATGTTAATGGATTTGGGTATTTGATCTGGGTTGGTCGGAGACCTTTTCGCACTAACCGGCTACGCGGGAAGAATTATGGGTAATCGGCGTCGCGGTATCAGCCGAAGCTTTTCAGATGTCAGCAAATGTAGCGGCGCGCGCCCGAGTGGTCCCGAGATGCATCGCTCTTGTGATTAAGGGATGCTAGGACTGACGTCGGCCGCCCACGCCACGTGCAGGAGCGCGAAGGGGAACTGGGCCCACGAACCCTTTGTGCTTAGGAGTTAGACCGGCGGGCTGGCCTCTCTAATTAGTCTTAGGTGGGGCTGCGACGTGTCGATATTCCGAGGCCGGGCAGGACCCAGAAAAGTATGTCCGGCCAGAGTGTTATCGAGCGTGACGGGACATGTGGTTGGACAACCCAGAAAATGAACTATTCGGATAGTCGTGTCCACGGTTATAGGACGACTTGGAGTTGTGCCCTGATCTTATACAACTACAGTTGTTACTTAACTAGAATTAGTTTGCCTCGGGATTGCTTCCTCGCAGGGAGTCGAGGGAGGACCTCTAGGCCTGACCTCACTTTAATATTGCCGCAACAATATGACTATTAATGTTTTACACCTGTTCTACTCTCGTCTATTGCTGCAAGATCCTGAAGATGCTAGTCTTCGCTAGGACTAGGCCTTCTCTCTCTATTCTCGCATTGCTGCAGTCAGTCCACATATAACCACCCTTCTTTGATATTGATGCATATTTAGAATAGTTCTGATGTAAGACTTGCGAGTACTTTGGATGAGTACTCACCGCTGCTTTGCTCCCCCTTGTCCCCTTGATCCGTTGCTGCGACCAGATGATGGAGCCCAGGAGTGGAGTTTCCTGCCGACGCCTGCCATCCCGATGGTGTCTTCTTCGTGGAGGCCGCTGAAGCCCAGGAGTAGTTTAGGAGGTTCCCAGGCAGGAGGCCTCGCCTCGTTCGATCGTTGTATCTTTTGTGCTAGCCTTCTCTAAGGCACCCCATGTTTTATGTCTGTACTCAGATATTGTTGCTTCCGCTGACTCGTGTGTTTATCGAGCTTCTGCATTCTAGCCCTCGAGGCCCCTGGTTTGTAATATGAAGCTTGTATTTTTTTATTTGTGTCTAGAGTTGTGTTGTGATATCTTCCCGTGAGTCTTTGGGTTTGATCGTATGCATTTGCGTGTATGATTAGCGTACGATTAAACCAGGGGCGTCACAAGTTGGTATCAGAGCCGACTGCCTGTAGGTAGCCCCCTTTCCAACTCCTTGTACGAAGTTGAGTCTAGTGTTTGAAAAACTTTACTAACACTGATGTTGTGGCTTACGGGCCCACATCTCAATTGCGTGGTATTAGTATCTTTTACTCCTTTCCTATACTCTGGGCTCTACTCTCTCTTCTCTTTCGGGATAAAGATTTTGCTAACTCTAACATTAGGTTCTCGTAAATACTTCCTCCCGGAGAGCCCCGTATTCCAGACGCGGGCTTTATACCTCAGAAGAACTGCAGTTACTCTTCGATGTTCTCTTGAGCTGTTATGCTCATTGCTTCAACAATTTTCCCTTCCTTCGTCAACCACTACGGATGACTACATACAAATGTCGTTCATACTTTCTTCTCCAATTCCTCTTGTTTTACAAGATGCAACGAATTATCTTATCGGGGATTCGTCCGTCATCAGTTGTCATGGGTTTCAAAAGTTCTTCGACTTACTATCCGGTCTTCCAAAATCCTCCGTAGCCTAAAGTTCATGACCTTTCTCACCTACTTGCATTATGGTTAAATCCATATGTCTAGCAGTATTCATTAAAATCCTTTGTGATTTTCCTGTGATCTTATTGATTCTACCTTTGGGTGAATGCACACAATCATCTGATGATACTCATGAATTATCTTCTGGCTCAGATGTCCTTTCAGACGGAGCGGGTTCTCGACAAATCAACTTTGGTTGGCTGTCCATCCAAGTCCATTCAACCTACTGGTATTTGACTAGAGCATCTGTTTGTGATACACCAATCTAGAAATCTTAATTCCTTTGGTAGTTAAGTATCGATAATTTTCAGATGTTCTATAATCCGATGCCCTTCGTTTTACCCCCCCCCCCCTCTGATTGAGTACCGATACTCACATCAGATCATTTGTGGATTGCCAGACTCATTTGAGTTATTATCCGACGACATCCTTTTGCTTTAGAAAATTCTTGTGATTGCTCCCCCTGACACATGATGCCATTGGTAAAATTGTGTCTTCTCCCTTTGATAAATTGTATCCTATACTTTTGTCGGCCATGCTCTGTTGTCAAGCATGTGTTAATTACTCTTGAATTTTGCGGTATATGTTCCTAATATGCCCCGACTGGTTGAACCTATGCCTTCCTAAATCAATATGACTCGAAAAGTTTTCATGAGTCTTACTCTTCTGGTGTTATGCCTGATCTTCTTTCAAAGCTACAACCTGATCAAGGACGAGGAATAAATGGCAGGTGATGCATTGATGAAGTGGGAGTCGACCTTGAACTTTGTGTTCATGCCCATGGAAACGACGTTGATCCTATCATAGAAACTTCTCGTATCAATAATCATTCAATTTGTGGTTTAAATCTGGTATTGGTGATCATGTCCTTTGCAATCATGGTTTCGAGTCCGACCATGTTGTCCTACCTTGATTTCATTCTCAGACGAGTTGAAGTACTTGTCTTCTTCAGATCAACACGCCGGTCCAAACCTTAAAGTTGATCTACCTCCGAGTATTATTCCTTGTAGCTCGAGGATATCGCGGAGCTATGGAACTTCTTGTGAGCTCCTCATCAACTATGATATTTTCCTTAATTCTAGTTGCCTCGTGTTTGAGTTGTTGGACACGCGAGTACATCGATAACTGAATCGAGTACGCATTACGATTCAACAATTTTTAGTAATCTTCCTTGTTTACGAGTTTGTACTCGATCCTGTCATTCCAAGCTGTTAAGCTACATCATCATCGTCATGTTGGAGCTCGACCATGCTATCTATACCCTTCATCCTTGGAACACAATTCCAACTGTGCGTTAAGCTTGCATCGAGCCTTCCACATCTTGTTGGTTGTCTTGAAAGGCAATCTCAATTCTAAGCTAGCAGTCTTATCTGTGTTTCCGACAACCTCTTGCTTCATCATTCCCTTGCTTGATGTCGTCGCTAAACAATTACATCTTCGTGAAGTTTCTCGACAAAAGTGTCGTGATCATCATCAACATTCTGAGTTCTTGCAGGGTATCAATCGAATGCATGTTGACAAATACCATCCTTGCCCCTCGATGATTGTATTCTCATTGGTATCATTGTTTACCTTCCCTCCAACACAAACGCGTTCATGTTTTGTGTTGTCCCTTAAGTCCCTTGCTATTCAGCTTACGTTATCTTCTACCTTGGAGTATTACTATCTTTGCTATCAAGGATGTCGTGAAACTTGCACACGTCTTAAGAATTCTTAATATAGTAATACTTCTCGCCATCACCATTCAATTCTTGGTCCCGTGTTGTTTCTAACCGGTATACCGACAAGTGATCTCTGATGTGTGATTCCAATACTTCTGGCAACCCTATTGCCTTGAGGTTAACAACTGATTGTTTCAATTTTAGTGTGTTGGGTGATGACTCATCATTTTTGACATTGGTTGTACTACTCCGTCCGTATTGCCGGGTGCACCCTTTGACCAATGTTTAATTGTTGTTGATCCATCGAACATGCGACATTATATCATTTGACTTGACCAATGCTATCTCCTTGATATTATAATTCTTGAAAACTCGTCTCTGTCAAAATCTTGAGGGATTGTTGTTGAGACCATCGGCCGCACCCTCAAATTCTCCAAGGTTCGTGATGAAGCTCTTGAAAACATTATCCTTATGCCTAGCTCATGAAGGATATGTTTGATAGAAGAAGTGTTTATCCCAAAGTTCACGTGCAGTCTTTCCACCGTGAATATGTGAGAGTTTTGTTTCGCTTCCTCTCAGGAAATACCAAAACTTTGACGCATGTGCGAAGTGTTATATGTTTTGAAGATTTACTATCCTCACTCCATATAATTTCTCTTTGCACGCCAAGCTACTGACTGATTTGATCAAGGGAAAAGAAGTTCCTTCATAAGAGCTAATCGAGGCTTACACATGGAGCCTTGTTATCCTCGATGATGGTTTCCAAACGAGAACTCGGTTTTTTTTGACGTAAGAATTCTATGTGGGCACGAATGTCTTGACATTGTGTTCATATGTCTTAAAGTCGAACTCCTGATTCAAGGATTGCTTGTGTAGCTCGTATCATGAGAATCTTGCATCTTCATTTTTCTTCTCAGGCATTTTGAGACTGAGGTGTCCCGACACCAATCATATTTGAATCTCGGACACATATCCCAATAATTATAACTTTGGTCTTTAGGAAAAGCGGTACGGTGATGTCTTGTTTGGCACACCGGGCCGAAGGACCTATTGTTATAAATTCTTCCATATGTAAGGTTAGACATTCTACCATGCGGAAACTATATGGCTTATTTTATAAGTTGTTTTTGATGAATTATTTGTGTACCCATAAGTCCCACCTTTATCTCATGACCATGTTGATGCTATCCCGAAGCACGGATGTGGTACGTCAAATTTTCAACAGGAACATTGGAAGCGCAATGCTAAGATTGTTCCTCATCAATTATCCAGACCGCGTGGTATGGGTAAACATCATGATTCTTCTTCCTCTTTATCTAAAGGTTATGTACTTGATGACCTATCACTTATACCATACCCTATTTTTTCCTCGGAGATGGTATACTCTAATGCTTGTGTGTGTGAACACATTTTTCCTTCCCATTGGTCTGTTTGAGCTTTCTTGTGGCATAACTTATGTAAGCAGTGTTGATTCACTGCTTAGGTAAAATTCTCGGTATACGACTCTATCAGTAAGACCCTATTACTATTGTGGATAACATTCCGTTAGCCGCCGGCGGGCGAGAACTTTGCCTATTGGCCCGCCTCGTTTCAACGAGCAGGAAGATGGTTCTATTCGTCCCCCGCCCTTTGTACCGATGTTGTTCCAACATAACTGACAGGTTATTCTCTTACATGTCTTGCTACCAAGGTCGTATAATATGTCACCCCTCTACCTACTCCCGGCCCACATGGTGGACCCCTAACCCAAAGTCCCACAGGATTGAAACCTGACTCTCCTGTACATTTTTGACTCCAAAGTATCCTTTACACTTGGCTTCGTATGAAATTCTCGAGCCACCGTTCAATGTACCTATCACTCTTAGGTCCGGATATTATCCAACATACTAAAGATCAAGTCCACATTTTTCATGACAATCTGAAGGATGCTCAGTCTCGTGAGATGAGTCGGTATGACCGTCATCATCAAGATATGGTATATCAACCTGGCGTAAAGGCTTATCTTCACGTCACACCAATGAGAGGTGCACATCGTTTTGGAATCAAGGGCAAGTTAGCTCCTCGCTATATTGGTCCTTTCACTATTCTCGAAAGGCATGGAAAAATAGCTTATCAATTGGAATTGTTGGCGAACCTTCCTCGGGTTCACGGTGTCTTTCATGTGTCTGAGCTCTGTCGCTGCTTCAAAGATTTTATTCGAGCAGTGGATCATGGATATACTTGAGCTGCAATAAGACCTCTCTTATAAAGAGCATCCGGTCCGCATTCTCGACCAAGCTGAACGTAAGACTCGTCGCAAAGTCACCAAGTTCCTTAAGGTGAAGTGGTCAAATCATTCTGAAGATGAATCCACTTGGGAACGCGAGGATCATCTTTGTGATGAATACCCCAAGCTCTTTCCTTCTATCTCTTAATTCTCGGGACAAGAATTCTTGTTAGTAGGGGAGAGTTGTGACGCCGCGGTAAATTAAGCTACAGTAAACCCCTGCTAATGGTGCCACATCACCGGGATTACTGTTGATTGTTTCGAACCGATCCGAATTCAAATTAGAAATAAAATAAAAACAATAAAAGTTTTCGGATCTTAAGATAAACAAATGTTGGGAGAGATATAAAGATTCCCTAATGATTTATAAAGTGAACATGGCATTTATAAAATTATTGCAGTTTCTATATAATTAAAACATCAAGCTATTTAGAAAGAAAAAAAGGAGAAATAAAACCCTAGCCCAACTGGGCCTAGTGACCGAGCCGGCCAGGCCACCAACCACCCGCAAGCAACCCTAGTCCCCCCCCGTCGCCTCCGAGTTCCCTCGCCGCCGCCACCCTCCCCATCGAGCCCCACCCCACCCATGAGAGCCCCCCTTAGGCTCTCCTTCCCACCTACCGCAGCCCACACCCCACCAACCCCACGCACCGACAGCCCCCACCTTCCCCACGAGAGCCCCCCCTCTCTCTCGGCTCTCTCCCTCCCCACGATCTCCCTCTCCCCCCCACGGGCCTCCCCTGCGCGAGGCCCCTCGCCGCCCGCACCCTTCCTTCCGCTCGCTCCCCTCGCGGGGGCCTCCTCCCCCTGGCGCGGGCCCTCACAATCTCCCGGCGCCCTCGCCTCGTACCCCCACACGCCTCCCTCCCCTGATAGCTACTCCGGTCGAAGCCCCTCGCGCCGGCGAACCTCCTCCTTCGCCGCGCCTCTTCGCCTCTGCCCGGTTGTCTCGCGCGCCGCTGCACCACCAGCCGCCATCACCACGTTGCGCCTCTCTCCCTCAACCGAAGCCCCCTGCACCGAGCCCCTCCTCGCCCCAACCGCAGGCACCGGCCGCCGCTGGCCTCCGACACCCTCCGACGCCCCCCCCACCACCCGGTCTCGTTCCTCACCACCGGCTTCGCCCCCGAGCCCGCTGCCACTCCCCTCCAAACGGGGGTGAGCTACTCCCCCTTTCCTTCCTTTTCTTTTCGGTCCCCTGCGCCGCCACCATCGGGCTGCATCGAGGACGCGTGCACCCGTGCCTACATTGCCGTTGCTCGGCTGAAGCCACTACTACAGTACCCTCGAGCGGTACTGTAGCGGTAGCTATCTTATAATGCTGCTGCTACTTGGACCATCTATTTTACAGGACCAAAACACGGCCTAATATAGATGAAAACTATATGAATATAGAATAGACATAACAAACTTCATTTTATTCAATTGGACCAGCCTTGGATAATGCATGAATTAATTTCTATAAACATGACAAAAGCCTATGATCTGTTAAGAGCGATAACTAAAAAATATATTTTTTGTCTTAACTACTTCAGTGCTGTAAATAGGCCTGTTACACGAGTTGTTCATGCCATCTAATGGCATGGCCTTGTAGTACTATTGGAGTAGAGTAAAACACTTATATGAAGTGTCTCCATTAGAACTACATAATAATAGTTATAGCCTTCGGAAATCACCCAAGTGAAGTTTTAAATAAATAATTAATTAAATAGATAAATTAGTAATCTCTTGATATAAATAAATAATTAGAATAATTAGAGTATGACACGTGCCCCCCACCAAATTAATCTGATTAATTACTATTTAATATTAATTAAAAACTTGTGTCTATGACGCATGGGACCCGCTGGTCAGTTGACTAGTCAAATGTTGATGTCAGCATGACATCATGCTGATGTCATAATAGCTTTGTATTAAATTATTTAAATCTGTTTTTAATTCCTAATTATTGAATAAAACTTTAAAAATTAATATTAAATAACCCGTAAGTCAGATCAAAAAAAATTTCAACATGAAAGTTGATCAGCAGATCGAGACGAACCCGGATACATGGTCCATTCGTCTGTCACGCGTCCCTAGCATAGCAAACATGGAACATTTCCATCGTTTCTAGTATGACCGGTAGTAGCTCGATACCCGGAAAATATCGTCAGATATTCTTCCGATCCGTCTATGACGGATGTTGCTGCGTTAGCTCATGTGTAGCCTGCATCTTGCCATGTCATGCATTGTGTTGCACCATTGCTATTATTTATTGTTTCTTCCTCCTCTTCTTACCGGTAGACCCCGAGACTGACGCTGCTGCCGGGTACATCTACGACCCTGCCGATCAGTCCTTTGCCGCAGAGCAGCAAGGCAAGCAAACCCCCTTGATCATTCCTATATTGCCTATGTCTTTCTTCCTACTGCTTGCATTAGTATTTTGCTACTGTTGTAGTTAGCTCCTATATCTGATGCATAGCCTATTTTTGATGAACTGCTACTTTCAGTCTTGTACTTTAATCTGCTTAGTATAGGTGGAGCAGTCATCCCCTCTGACCCCGTAGTCCAGTTGCTCCGCTTTGCTTTCAATCTCGATCCCTGATCGACGAGCCAGACCCGACACAGCACATACACCCCCTTAGTTGTACGAGCTACACAGATACTATCGGGTACCGAAGGTGACACCTCGCTAAGTACTCCTGATGATATCTCTGTAGTATAGCTAGTCGGTCGTGGTTATCGAGGGTGATTCCTCTTTCACCATTCCCGATGATTCCTCTAAGCCCACCTTGACGGGTACATCAAGCAAAACTTCAAACACAAATCAAAACAAGCAAAGACTCATATCATACAAGTTGCTCCATGCAAAACTCACAATATGTGACGAATAAAAATATAGTTTAAAGTAAAATACCGATGGTTGTTAGAAGAAAGAGGGGATGCCACTCGGGTGGCATCCCTAAGCTTAGTTGCTTGCTACTTCTTGAATATTATATTGGGGTGCCTCCCCAAGCTTAGCCTTTTGCTAATCCTTATTCCTTCATCCATCATAAGATCACCCAAAACTTGAAACTTCAATCACATAAAATTCAACAAAACCTTCGTGAGATCCGTTAGTATAAGAAAGCAAACCACTACTATAAGTACTGTTGAAAACCTATTCATATTTTATTTTTGCATTATATCTACTGTATTCCAACTTTTATATGGCAAAAAATAATCAAGGAAAACCATAGAATCATTAAAACAAGTACACAACGCAAAGAAAACAGAATCTGTCAAAAACAGAACAGTCTATAGCAAATCTGACTACTTCGAATACTTCTATAACTCCAAAAATTATGAAAAATTAGGGAGACGTGAATAATTTGTTTTTTAATCTTATGAAAAAAATAATAAACTCAAAATCATTCTTATGTTAAAAATGAAAAATAATTTCGTGAGCGCAAAAGTTTCTGTTTTTCAGCAAGATCAAATCAACTTTGACCCAAATCATCCCAATGGCCTTGCTTGGCACAAACACTAATTTAAACCACAAAACACATCTAACCAGAGGTATAATTGCGTATTTTATTGAAAACAGCAATAAAACCAAAAATCAAAAAGATACAAGTTGGGTTGCCTCCCAACATGCGCTATCGTTTTACGCCCCTAGCTAGGCTTAACGCGTAGGATCTAAGTGTTGTCATCTTTGTTTCTAGATCCATATGATGCCCTGGTGATTGATTCATATGGTGGCCTAATTCTTGTTCTAGGTAAGTGTTTCATTCCCTTCCTTAGTACAAATTGAAATTTAATATTGCCTTCTTTCATATCAATCACGACACCAAGCACATGACATAAAGATTTCAGAATTGTAGAAACACTAGCACCCAAGTCACATAAAGCAAAACACTCATAATTTTTAATCTTGACTTTGATAGTAGGTTCCCACTCATCATGCAATTTTCTAGGAATTGAAACTTCTAGTTCCATTTTTTTTCAAAAGCTTTCATCATAGCATCAACAATATGTTTAGTAAAAGCTTTATTTTGTTCATAAGCATGGGGTGAATTTATCATGGATTGCAACAAAGAAATACAATTAACCAAAGAGCAACTATCATAATTGAAGTCTTCATAATCCAAAATAGTGGGCACATCACTAGTTAAAGTCTTGACCTCTTCAAACCCACTTTAACAATTTTCTCAACAAGATTTTCACCCTCCGAATCATAGGGATGCCTTCTAACTAAAGTTGACTCTTCTCCAGTCCCTTTTTCATCTATATTAATTTTACTAAACAAAGAAGCAATAGAAGAAACACCAATCATCTTAAGATCTTCATTTTTATTTTCTAACGAGATTGGTTTGGCAGCCATTTGATTCACTAAAGTAGCTTGTGCATGAGATATTTTTTCCAACAAACTTTCAGCAAAAGCATACTTAGATTGCAGATTGCGAACTTCTCTACTAATATCATCAAGTTGTTTCGTTATAGCCTCTAACACAATGGTGTGTTCCTTAAGTTCTTCAGTAAAATACTTATTATGCTCAAATTGTGTAGTCATATATTCCTTAGTGCTTTTCTCAATTTCAAGCAAAATATTTGGGTAAGGAACATCATAATATTTTCTTTTAGGCATCATGACTACGCAAACAAGATTGCACACAAAAACAGATCTTACAAGAAAACGGCGAACAAAAAAGAGAGCGAATAAAACGGCAATTTGTTTTGAAGTGGGGGAGAGGAAAAAAGAGGCAAAAGGAAAATAATGTAAATTGCGACGAGATGAGATTTGTGATTAGGAACCTCGTTACTGTTGAAGATCCTCCCCGACAACGGCGCAAGAAATTCCTTTTGATGTGTGCTAGAACTACATGGGTATTTCTCCAAAGAGGAAGGGATGATGCAGTATAGCGACGGTAGGTATTTCCCTCAATGAGGAGACCAAGGTTATCGAACCAGTAGGAGAACCTCCTCACACCACGTAAACAACACCTGCACACAGATAACAAATACTCGCAACCTGACGTGTTAAAGGGGTTGTCAATCCCTTTCGGGTACGATGCCTCAAGATAGGCAAATAACGTGAGGTAAACGTGGTAGATAGGATAAATAGATCGCGGAACAAAAAATTGCAGCAAGGTATTTTTGTATTTTTGGTTTAATAGATATAAAAGTAAAAGGAAAGGAAAATAGATCGCAAAGGCAAATATGATGAAAAGAGACCTGGGGGCCGTAGGTTTCACTAGTGGCTTCTCTCGAGAAAAATAGCAAACGGTGGGAAAACAATTACTATTGGGTAATTGATAGAACTTCAAATAATCATGACGGTATCTAGGGAATGATCATTATATAGGCATCACGTCCAAGATTAGTAGACCGACTCCTACCTGCATGTACTACTATTACTCCATACATCGACCGCTACCGAGCATGCATCTAGTCTATTAAGTTCATGGAAAAACGGAGTAATGCAATGAGACTGATGACATGATGTAGAGAAGATCTATTTATGTAGAAATAGACCCCATATTTTTACCCTTAATAGCTACGTTACATACGTGTTGTTTCCCTTTCTGTCACTGGGATCAAGCACCGTAAGATTGAACCCATCACAAAGCACCTCTTCCCATTGCAAGATAAATAAATCAAGTTGGCCAAACAAAGCCCAAATATCGGAGAAGAAATACGAGGCTATAATCAATCACGCATATAAGAGATGAAAGAAGACTCAAATAACTTTCATGGATAAAAACATAGATTTGATCATAAACTCAAAGTTCATCGGATCCCAACAAACACACCGCAAAAAGACTTACATCATATGGATCTCCAAGAGACCATTGTATTGATATCAAGAGAGAGAAAGAGAGTGGAAGCGATCTAGCTACTAACTACGGACCCGTAGGTCTATCAAGAACTACTCACGCATCATCGGAGAGGCACCAATGGACATGATGAACCCCTCCGTGATGGTGTCTTGATTGGATCTGGTGTTTTTGGACACTACGGCAGCTGGAATTGATTTTCGTCCCCCTACTTAGGGTTTCTAGAATATTGGGGTATTTATAGAGCAAAAAGGCGGTGCGGGCGGCCAACGACGAGGGCACAACCCACCAGGGCGTGCGTGGGCCCCCAGGCGGCCCCTGGTGGGTTGTTCTCCCATCGGAGCTCCCCTCAGGTGCGTTCCTGGCCCACTGGATGTCTTCTGGCCCAAAAAAAATCACAAAACGTTTCGCTGCATTTTGACTCTGTTTGGTATTGATTTCATGTGAAGTAAAAAACATGCAGAAAACAACAACTGGCACTGGGCACTGTGTCAGTAGGTTAGTACAAAAAATGATATAAAATGACTATAAAATGATTGTAAAACATCCAAGAATGATAATATAAAAACATGGAACAATAAAAAATTATAGATATGTTGGAGACGTATCACAACTCTACCTCCAACAAGCAATTAAGGGGCCACCTTTTTTGTTCTAGTTGCAAGTCTACCCTTGACTCGCAACTCAGGTTGATCCCTTTTTCCTAGTTGTTAGTCCATCCTCAACTCATAACTCGGGCTCGACCTATTTTTGTCCTAGTTGCAAGTCCATCTTCGACTCGGAACTGGAGACCAACATTTTTTGTCCTAGTTGTGATCCCACCCTCCACTCGCAACTAAGGGCCCGATATTTTTCGCCCTAGTTGAAAGTCCACCCTTGACTCGCAATTAGGACCAACATTTTGTGTCTTAGTTGCAAGTCCATCCTTGACTAGCAACCATCGCACGATCTTTTTTAGTCCAAGTTGTAAGTCCTCCCTCGACTCACAACTAGGGCACGACCCTTTTTTCCCACTTGCAAGTTTACCACCCACTCATAACTCAAGATCTCACTTTTTTGTCCGAGTTGATAACCCAACCTTGACTCGCAACTGGGCCCAAACTTTTTTTCAGATGCAACTCCACCTTTGACTCTCAACTAGGGACCAACCTTTTTTTGTCCTAGTTGCAAGTCCACCTTTGACCCACAACTGGGGTTCAACCTTTTATTTTTCCGAGTTATGAGTCCACTCTCAACTCACAATTAGGGACTCACAATTTTTTGTCCTAGTTGCAAGTCCATCCTCAACTCGCAATTGGGCTCCGGACACTTTTCCAAGTATAAAGTCCACACTCGACTCACAAGTGGGGTGCAACCTTTCTTTCTTCTAGTTGCAAGTCCATCCTAGACTCGCAACTCGGGCCTAACCTTTTTTTTATCCCACTTTCAACCCCACCCTCCACTTGCAACTGGGGGCCTGACTTTTTTTCTCCCAGTTGCAAGTCCACCCTTGACTCGCAACTAGGGCCAATTTTTTTGTCCCACTTGCAAGTCTACTCTCGACTCGAAACTGGTGCTCAACTCTTTGTTGTCCAAGTTGCAAGTGCACAGTCGACTCGTAACTGGGCTCGACCTTTTTTGTCCCAGTTGCAAGTCCATCCTCGACTCGCAACTGAGCCCGTAGTTTTTTCTTTTCCCAATTGCATGTTCACCCTCTACTCACAACTGGGCTTGTGTTTTGTTTTTCATCCTAGTTCCAAGTCCACCCGCAACTCGCACCTGAGCTCGTAGTTTATTGTTGTCTAAGTTACAAATCCACCATCGACTAAGAAATGGTATCATAGTTTTGTGTAGTTGACTCAATTGTAAATCCACACTTTGACATGCATGATGGCCCATAGATGTTTCAACCCAGGTGAAAGTACATCCTTGACTCGCACCTAATGGGTCAAACATTTTTTTGCCGAGTTGCAACTTTACCCCAACTTGTAATGGGGGGAGGGAACTTTTTCTTGTCTCACTTGTGAGTGCACCATCGACACATAAGTGGGACCCAACTTATTTTTTGTACTAGTTGGAACTCCAAAACGAACATGCAACTCTCTCACCTAGTTGCATGTCCATCCTTGACACGCCAACTTGCCCCGGCTGCTATCTGGTTGCATGTTCACCCCTAACTTGCAACTCGCGCCATAGAATTGCATGTCCAACACCAACACACAATTTGCCCCGACCCCTATCTAGTTCCATGTCCAACCCCAACACACAAACCACCCGACCAAGTTCCATGTCCAACCCAAACATATAACTCATGCCCGACACATTTGCATGTTCACTCTCGGCACACAACTCGCTCCCCAACCCAGTACCCCTATTAAGTAGTATTTTTTGCAAATACATGTGAACTTTTGTAATACACCATGTATATTTTTCGTTATACATGGGGAGAATTTTTTTGAACACGCATTGAACAATTTTTTAAATACATGATGGATGTTATTTTCAAAAAATGGCCCGATCATTTTTTAGAATACATGGTAAAGATTTTTCAAATTTCTGTTGTTCATTTTTCTAAATGGTATGAAGCTTTCCAAAAAAATATGTGAACATTTTTTACATTGCATATTCTTTTTCTAGAAAATTCCATGAGTTTTTTAAGTGCTTGAAGTTTCTTTTAGAAAATTGCCACATATCTGCTAACATTGGCCTTTTTACCGCCCATAGTTTGATTCTTATAAACATCAGTTGGTTACTTATTATTATTTTTGGCGTGTCCAATCAGTCGGCCTAAAAAATCAACAAAAGAACAGTCTAGTCGGCCAGCTTAAAGAAAAAAAACCAACAAGTAAGAGAACAACAAGCTGGACAAGTGTTAACTTTCTGATGATGTCATAACTTACATGTCAAGTATTATCTCACATCTAGACGTGATATAGACACACTCATATAGAAAACACCCCAAATCACAAAATGAAATCATAATTCCATGCAAGACACCAACGCAGAAGCAACCCAGATACCACCGGGGATGAAATCACTTGGGGCATTACCGCACAAGGATCTCAACAACACAGCTGTCGGCGAGATGTCGGAGACCGAAGACATGGACTGATGGACGCATGGTTAGAGCTGAACTGCCTCCCTTCTAGCTCTCCGAACGGGAGGAATAACCCGAGTTGACAACCCCACATGGCTACCTTTCGACCAGAAAATACCGTCGAGGCGCGTAGGAAACCGGCCATCGACCACCAGGATGAACTCTTCCCCGAGAGAAGAAGCTCCAGGAAGAAATACCACCGAGGCGCGTAGGAGACCGTCGTATCTCTCTACCATGTCTAGCTCCAACCAAAGAAGCACAACAAGTAGGAGAACCCCAGCTAGCTGGCTGACACATCTTGCCTGCGCTCCACGCACTCCTGTCGGCATAAATGCCAATCTACGGCATAGCACCAAACGCCTCATGGGCAAACCGGACCTACATCTGCAGCTACTATCTACAAAGAGGGCCGACTGCCTATCCCACCCTCCATCGGCCGGTGGCACCGATGGAGAAAGAGGGGAGAGGAACCTGGAAACTAGGAAAACGAAATCATTTCCACAACCCCCACGCCGCCCGAGCTCGGGCCACACGGGGGAACCCTTGCGCCCCGCCGCCACGCTCCCCTTCCCCTACTCCCTCGCATCGCCGCCGTCAGAGGGGCTGCCGGCGAAGCACATACAAGCCCCAGGGAAGGCGGCAATGAGGTGTTCCTCTCTATTCGCAGAGTTGCAATATGAGGGTCGCGACCTGTGGTGGATCTGGGCACGTTTGCCATGGGCCGACGGCTTCGTTTGCAGCGGCAGGTTGATACGTCTCCAACGTATCTATAAATTTTGATAGATCCAAGCGATTATATTATCTGTTTTGGATGTTTTATATGCATTAATATGCTATTTATATTATTTTTGGGACTAACTTGTTAATCTAGAGCCTAGTGCCAGTTTCTATTTTTTTCATGTTTTTAGTATTGCAGATAAGGAATATCAAACGGGTCCAAACAGAATGAAATCTACGGAAATATTTTTCTTGGACCAGAAGACTTGCAATAGAGGGCAGGGCACCTGCCGGGAGGCCACAAGCGTGCAGGGCGGTCCCTAGGGGGTGGCCACGCCCCTGGCTTGTGGGTTCCCTGCTAGTCTCCTAACCCTATTATTTGTCCTATAAGTTCCCAAATATTCCCCCATCACTAAAAAGAGCCCGTAAAATACTTTCCGCCGCCAGGAGCCTCTGTTCCCGTGAGATCCAATCTGGGAGCCTTTTCCAGTAATTTTTCGGAGAGGGAGTTGATCACGGAGGGCATCTACATCAACTCCATTGCCCCTCCGATGATGTGTGAGTAGTCCATCACAGACCTACGGGTCCATATCTAGTAGCTAGATGGCTTCTTCTCTCTCTTTGATCTTCAATACCATGTTCTTCATGATCTTCATGGAGATCTATCAGATGTAATACTCTTTTGTGGTGTGTTTGTCGAGATCCAATGAATTGTGAGTTTA
Organism: Hordeum vulgare subsp. vulgare; assembly: GCF_904849725.1. Classification (NCBI taxonomy): domain Eukaryota; kingdom Viridiplantae; phylum Streptophyta; class Magnoliopsida; order Poales; family Poaceae; genus Hordeum; species Hordeum vulgare. The sequence goes on along the minus strand of NC_058518.1, from coordinate 386,005,221 downwards.
TGTTTAGATTATCTATGAATATTATTTGAGTCTCCTCTGAGTTCCTATATGCATGATTTCATATCTTAGCAAGTACCTACGAGTTCTTGGTTTGATTTGGCCAACTAGATTGGTAATTCTTGCAATGGGAGAAGTGCTTAGTTTTGGGTTCAATCTTGCAGTGTCCTCAACCAGTGACATAGTAGGGGTAGCAAGGCATGCATTGTATTGTTGCCATCAAGGATAAAAAGATGGGGTTTTCATCATATTGCTTGAGTTTATCCCTCTACATCATGTCATCTTACTTAACGCGTTACTCTGTTCTTCATGAACTTAATACTCTAGATGCACGCAGGAGTCGGTCGATGTGTGGAGTAGTAGTAGTAGATGCATAATTGTTTCGGTCTACTTGACACGGACGTGATGCCTATATGCATAATAATTGCCTTGGATATCTTCATAATTATTCGCTTTACTATCAATTGCTCGACAGTAATTTGTTCACCCACCATATTATTTTCCTTTATGAGAGAAGCCTCTAGTGAAACTTATGGCCCCGGGTCTATTTTCCATATTATACTTTCAGATCTATAAACCAAAAATACCAAAAAATACTTTGCTGTAATTTATTTCCTTTCGTTTCTGCAATCTTTTGTATCTATCTCTATCAGATCTCATCCTTGCAAATAACTTGGAAGGGATTGACAACCCCTTTTTAGCGTTGGGTGCAAGAGTTTGATTCTTTGTGTACGTACTACGATTGGGGCCTTGCTTGTTCCTCCTAGTAGATTGATACCTTGGTTCTAAAAAAATTGAGGGAAATACTTATCTACTTCGCTGCATCGTCCTTTCCTCTTCAAGGGAAAACCAACGCAAGCTCAAGAGGTAGCAAGATGGATTTCTGGCGCCGTTGCCGGGGACGATACATAGCAAGATCAACCCTACCAAGTACCCATCACAAACTCATCTCTTGCATTTACTTTATTTGCCATTTGCCTTTCGTTTTCCTCTCCCCCAATTCTAAAATGATTTTCAGAAAATACCAAAAGGATTTGCCTTTTTATTCGCCCCTTTTTCCGTTCGTCTTCTCGTTTGTTTGCTTGTGTGCTAGATTGCTTGCTTTGTCACGATGACTCAAGAGAATACCAAGTTATGTGTCTTTTCCACTACTAATAATAATTATTTTATTAGCACTCCGATTGCTCCCGCCACTAGTGTGGAATCTTGTGAAATTATTACCGCTTTGCTCAATTTGTTATGAAATATTAATTTTCTAGCCTTCCTAGTGAAGATGTCGCATCCCATCTAAATACTTTCGTTGAGTTGTGTGATATGAAAAATAGGAAAGATGTGGATAATAAATTGTTAAATTGAAGCTATTTCCTTTCTCACTACGAGATCATGCCAAGACTTGGTGTTCATCTTTAACTAAAAATAGTATTGATTCATGGAATAAGTGTAAAGATGCTTTTATTTCCAAGTATTTTCCACCCACTAAGATTATCTCCCTTAGGAATGATATAATGAATTTTAATCAACTTGATCATGAGCATATTGCACAATCTTGGGAAAGGATGAAACTAATGCTTAGGAATTGCGCTGCTCATGGTTTGAGTTTATGGATGATTATACAAATTCTTTATGCAGGGTTGAATTTTCATTCTAGAAATCTTTAAGATCCTGTTGCTGGTGGTACTTTTATGGAAATCACATTAGGAGAAGCTACTAAACTCCTAGATAATATTATGGCAAATTACTCTCAAGTGCATACCAAAAGATCTCCTACTAGTAAAAAAGTGCACGCTATTGAAGAAATAAACACATTGAGTGGAAAGATGGGTGAATTAATGAGATTGTTTGCTAGTAAGAGTGCTCCTATTTATCCCAATGTTATGCCTTTGTCTTCTTTGATGGAAATAATAATGAATCTATGGATGTGAATTTTGTTGGTAGGAACAATTTTAGAAATAATGTGTATAGGGGTAATTTCAATCCTAGGCCATTTCCTAGTAATTCCTCTAACAATTATGGCAATTACTACAAGAGTTATTATGGATATTATAATAAGATGCCCTCTGATCTTGAGAATAATATTAAAGAATTCATTAGCTCTCAAAAAGGTTTCAATGCTATGATTGTAGGAAAATTGCTTAAGATTGATGATTCGGCTAGGAACGTTGATACAATTTCTCTTGATATTGATTCTTTGAAAATTAGATATATTCCACCCAAGCATGATAATAATGAGTTTTTAAAATCTATGAGAATCTCCATTTATGAGTGTAAGGAAACAACCGCTAGAATACGTGCTAAGCGTGAATGGCTTGAAAAGGTGTTTTCTCGTAATAATAATGATGAAGATCTTAAAGTGATTGATGTGACACCTATTGAATCTTTGTTTTATAGTATAAATATTGAAAAGGATGAGATTGGACATGAGTCAATTTTAGTTAAAATCGTCCCAATGATTCAGAGTTTATAGATCTAAATGATAAGATTAATAAAAGTGGGATGGAAGAGGTCAAAACTTTAAATAGCAATGATCCCACTCTTTTGGATTTCAAGGACTTTAATTATGATAGTTGCTCTTAGATTGATTGTTTTTCCTTGTTGCAATCCTTGTTGAATTCTTTGCATGCTTATAATCAAAATAAAGCTTTTACCAAACATATTGTGGATGCTATGATGAAATCTTTTGAAGAAAAAATTTGAGTTGGAAGTTTCTATACCTAGAAAGCTTTATGATGAATGGGAAACTACTATTAAGATTAAAATTAAAGATTATGAGTGCCATGCTTTGTGTTATTTGGGTGCTAGCATTTCCATGATTCCAAAAACTTTATGTGATGTGCTAGGATTCCGTGAATTTGATGATTGTTCTTTAAATTTGCATCTAGCAGATTCTACAATCAAGAAACATACGGGAAGGACTATTGATGTTCTTATTGTTGCAAATAGGAATTATGTGGTCGTAGATTTCATTGTTCTTGATATAGATTGCAATCTTACATGTCCTATTATTCTTGGTAGACCTTTCCTTAGAACGATTGGTGCAATTATTGATATGAAGGAAGGAAATATTAGATTCCAATTTCCATTAAGGAAAGGCATGGAGCACTTTCCTAGAAATAAAATAAAATTACCTTATGAATCTATTATGAGAGCTACTTATGGATTGCATACCAAAGATGACAATACCTAGATCTATTGCGTTATGCCTAGCTAGGGGCGTTAAGCAATAGGGCTTGTTGGTAGGCAGCCCAATTTTATTTTTATGTTTTTGTTTTTATTCTCTTTTTGAGTTCTACACACATTATTACCTCTTTAATAATTGTGTTTTCTTGTTTTAATTAGTGTTTCAGCCAAGTAAGACCTTTGGGATGGTCTACGTTGTTTGTATGTTGATTTTGCTGGAAAAAAGAAAGTTTCTCTCTCGGTCTAGAAATTTTGTAAATTCACTGGAATGTGCTTTTGATCTGAATTTGTTATGAAAGATTGATTTACAAATTTCCCAGATTGTCCTAATTTTTCAGAAGTTTGGAGTTACAGAATTATTCGAAGTAAATAGATTCTACAGACTATTCTATTTTTGCAGATTCTATTTTCTTTGTGTTGTTTGCTTATTTTGATGAACCTATGGGTTGTATCGAGGGGTATGAACCGTGGAGAAGTGGGAATAGAGTAAATATTACATCAATATAAATCAAGAATGAGTTCACAAAAGTACCTAAAGTAGTGATTTATTTTTCTTATGCTAACGGATTTCACGAGTTTTCTCTTGAGTTTTGTGTTGTGAAGTTTTTAAGTTTTGGGTAAAGATTTGATGGACTAAGGAATAAGGAGTGGCAAGAGCCTAAGCTTGAGGATGCCCGAGGCACCCCAAGCCATATTCAAGGATACCAAAGAGCCTAAGTTGGGGATGCCCCGGAAGGCATCCCCTCTTTCGTCTTCAATCCATTGGTAAATTTACTTCAGGCTATATTTTTATTCACCACATGATATGTGTTTTGCTTGGAGCGTCTTGTATGATATGAGTCTTTACTTATTAGTTTGTCACAATCATCCTTTCTGCACACATATTTTGAGAGAGACACGCTGAATCGTAAATTTATTGGAATACTCTTTGTGCTTCACTTATATCTTTTGAGCTAGGCAATGTTGCTCTAGTGCTTCACTTATATCTTTTAGAGCATGGCAGTGTGGTATTTTATGGAAATTATTGAACTCTCGTACCTCACTTATATTATTTTTAGAGTTCTTTAAACAAATTTATAATTGGTTTAGGTTATGAATTTAGTCCTAATATAATGGGCATCGAAGAGGGATATAATAAAAAATTTCATATTAAGTGCATTGAATATGATGAGAAGTTTGATTCCTTGCATATAGTTTTGAGACATGAATATGGTAATATGAGAGTCATGCTAGTAAGTAATTGTGAATTAGAATAAATACTTGTGTCAAAGCTTGTGATTCCCGTAGCATGCACGTATGGTGAACCGCTATGTGATGAAGTTGGAGCTTGATTTGTTTAAAGATTGTCAACCTTTGTGTGCAGGTCGGGATCGCGCGATGGTTAATTCCTACCAACTCTTCCCCTAGGAGCATGCATCTAATACTTTGTTTTGATAACCAATAGGATTTTCAATAACTATGTGAGTTCTTTATGACTAATGTTGAGTTTATGGATTATACGCACTCTCACCCTTCAACCTTTGCTAGCCTCTCTACTACCATGAAATTTTCACCAGTACATTAAACCCACCTTACTAAAAAAAGCTACCATATGTTTTCCTCAAAACAAACACCATATCTACATATTATGGCATTTCCATAGCCATTCCGAGATATATTGCCATGCAACAGCACCATCCCGTTTTTATGACACGCACCATCACTTCCATATTGCCTATAGAGTCATATTTTGCGAGCTGTAATCTTTGAATTGTAAGTAAATTAAAGTGTGATTATTTGCATTGTTAGAGCATTGTCCTGTGTGAGAAAAGGTGGTGGAAGCTATGATTCCCTCACAAGTTGGGATGAGTCTTCGGACTTCACAAAAAATAAAAGAGGCCGGCGAAGCCCATAAAAAATAAAAGAGGCCAATGAAGCCCACTAAAAAAAGAAAAAAAAGAAGAAAAAATGAGAGAAAGAGAGAAGGGACAATGCTACTGTCTTTTTCAACACTTGTGCTCCAAAGTAGCACCATGTTCTTCATAGAGAGTCTCCTAATTTGTTACTTTCATATAACTAGTGGAATTACATCTTTTGTACAACCACTTAGTTTCCTTTTTGAGCTTTCATAATCTTATAGCTCTAGTGCATTTGTTGCATGGCAATCCCTACTCACTCACATTGATATCTATTGATGGGCATCTCCATAGCCCGTTGATATGCCTAATTGATGTGAGACTATCTTCTCCTTTTTTGCAGCCTCCACCATACTCAGTTCCACCTATAGTGCTATATACATGGCTCACGCTCATGTATTCCGTGAGAGTTGAAAAGGTTTGAGAACATAAAAAGTGTGAAACAATTGCTTGATTTTCATCGGGTTGTGCATCATTTAGATTCTTTGTGTGGTTAAGATGGAGCATAGCGAGACTATATGATTTTGTAGGGTCCTTTCTAAGACCATGTTATTTTGAATGGAAACGATTGCCTTATTAGTATGCTTGAAATATTATTGTTTTTATGCCAACATTGGACTCTTGTTTTCAGTCTTATGGATCTGAATATTCATGCCACAATAGAGAATATTACATGGATAAATATGTTAGGTAGCATTCCACATCAAAAATTCTGTTTTTGTCATTTACCTACTCGAGGACGAGCAGGAATTAAGCTTGGGGATGTTGATACGACTCCAATGTATCTATAATTTTTAATGTTCCATGCTAATAATATTCTATTTTATATTATTTTTGGGACTAACTTATTAATCTAGAGCCTAGTGCCAGTTTCTGTTTTTTCCATGTTTTTGAATATTGCAGATAAGTAATATTAAACGGATTCCAAACGGAATAAAATCTCCGGAAAGATTTTTCTTGGACCAGAAGAAACCAAGAAGACTTGGAGTAGGGGGCAGGGCACCTGCTGGGAGGCCACAAGCGTGCAAGGGGCGCCCTAGGGGGTGGTCGCGCCCCCTTGCTTGTGGGTCCCCTGCAGATCTCCTAACCCTATTCTTCGGCCTATAAATTCCCAAATATACTCCCATCGCTAAAAGGAGCCACAAAAATACTTTTCCGCCTCGGGAGCCTCTGTTCCTGTGAGATCCAATCTGGGAGCGTTTTGTGGTAATCTGCTGGAGAGGGAATTGATCACAGAGGGCATGTACATCAACTACATTGCCCCTTCGATGATGTGTGAGTAGTCGATCAGAGACCTACGGGTCCATAGCTAGTAGCTAGATGGCTTCTTCTCTCTATATGATTTTCAATACCATCTTTTCAAGATCTTCATGGAGATCTATCCGATGTAATACTCTTTTGCGGTGTGTTTGTCGAGATCCGATGAATTGTGAGTTTATGTTCAGATTACCTATGAATATTATTTGAGTCTCTTATGAATTCTTATATGCATGATTTCATATCTTAGCAAGTCTCTTTGAGTTATTGGATTGGTTTGGCCAACTAGATCGGTAATTCTTGCAACGGGAGAAGTGCTTAGTTTTGGGTTCAATCTTGTGGTGTCCTCACCCAGTGACATAGTAGGGGTAGCGAGGCACGTATTGTATTGTTGCCATCAAGGATAAAAGGATGGGGTTTCATCACATTTCTTGAGTTTATCCCTCTACATCATGTCATCTTACTTAATGCGTTACTCTATTCTTCATGAACTTTATACTCTAGATGCCGGCAGGAGTCGGTCGATGTGTGGAGTAATAGTAGTAGATGCAGAATCGTTTTGGTCTACTTGACACAGATATGATGCCTATATGCATAATCATTGCCTTGGATATCTTCATAATTATCCGCTTTTCTACCAATTGCTCGACAATAATTTCTTGACCCACCGTATTATTTTCCTTTATGAGAGAAGCCTCTAGTGAAACCTATGGCCCCCTGATCTATTTTCCATATTATACTTTCATATCTATAAACCAAAAATACTAAAAATACTTTGCTGCAATTTATTTACTTTTGTTTCCGCAATCTTCTCTATCTATCTCTACCATATCTCATCCTTGCAAATAACTCTTAATGGATTGACAACCCCTTTTTAGCGTTGGGTACAAGAGTTTGATTCTTTGTGTAGGTACTACGATTGGGGCCTTGCTTGTTCCTCCTACTAGATTGATACCTTGGTTCTCAACAATTTGAGTGAAATACTTATCTACTTCGCCGCATCACCCTTTCCTCTTCAAGGGAAAATCAACGCAAGCTCAAGAGGTAGAAAAGGTGTGGTCCTCGCATGGTTGCGGTGTCGGCGTGCTGGGCGCGCGGTGTTGCTGGCGATCTGCCCTTGCCAGGTTGGCGCGCCGTTGGTCTGGGTAGTCATGGCCCTCGGCTCCGACCGTGGCGTGGTTTGGTGGGCCTCCGGGGAGGCGCGAGGCTATGCGACGACGACTGTTCGTGCGCCGGCTTGGGAGGCTCAGATCGGGGTGGCTCCGACCTGTTGCTCCGCCTTTGGAGGTGGCTTTGTGGGGTCGGTGACGGTGCAGCTGCTTCTTCCCATGAGGGACGGCACGGAGGCAGCAATGGGTGTGGTGGCGTGGTGCATGCGATGGTGGTGATTTGGGACATGGCTGCGTCCTGGAGGTGGCCATGTGGCGTTGATGCTCGGCGGTTGAAATGCCCAATCTGGGCTAGGTTGGCTGCGGTCGGGCCAAGCTTTGGCGTGGATGCATTCTGAATTCATGGTCAATGAGGGGCTCTCACTGCGGTGGTGGCGGCGCAAAGGACGCAATGGTCGGTGTTGGTGGTGTGGACGACGCGGTGGTGGCTGCACGTTAGTGGTCTTCATCTCCTTGGTGTTGTAGTGGCTCGACCGGCATGCTCTTGGCTTTGGTGGTCATAGTCAGCCACTGCCGGTAGTCTACACCAGCAATGATTGAGCCCCTCCCCCGGGGTTCATTGAGGTGGAGGGCGAAGGGCTTTGGGCGAAAGCCTTGCTTCCGATGGGGATCAGTTACCGACAATGATGGTATGATGGTGCCTTTTTCTTTGGATTCATCAGCAAAGGGTTCCTTCCTCTCTGCTAGTTTGTGTTTTTTTCGTACTTAGGGTTTGTTAGACTACATATTTGTATAGCTTCTGTGTATACCCCTGTATCTTAGCCACACCCGTATTGGGTGTCATGCAGTTTCCACAAAACATTGTTTTACATGGTATTAGTTTAGGTTTCGGTAGCTTTCGTTTCTGTTCCGATCGCTGCCGCCGCAGCCGCCGAGATCTCATCTCCGCGCGACGCTCCTGCCACGGCCGAAGCTACCGCTTCGGCCGCCGCTCCAACCATTATCGTCTCGCCGTTCCTGTCATCGTGCCCACTCGCCTCTGTGGCTGGTGCCTCCATGGCCATCGACTCCTCGGGTGCTGGCGATCCCGTGCAAGGCTCGCTACCGCCGGGTCCGGTCGATGCAGCGCCATCTCCGCCTCCTGGTTTTGGCCCGATGCCGCAACTTGCCTATGTGCCTCCGGCAGCGACCGACTGGCCAGGGTACCCGCTGCCCTACGCCGTCCCTGATGCATCAATGGCACCGCTGGTTCCCTGCAGTGCCCCACCTCCATCGTAGCTCTCCTACGACACGCCGCCGCCTCATCACACGGCCCCTAGTGATGCTTCGGCTACCGCATGGCTGTCTCACCCGACATAGCATGGTACCCTAGACGCGCTGCCGCCACCTTACGGTGTGATGAGTACATCAACACCACTGTTGCACCCACAGCCCCAGCTGCTATGCATACTGGACCAGTTACTAGAGCTCGTGCACGCCAATTGAATTATGAGGTACTTTGGTTTCTTGGGAATACTTCTAATGTTCATGAACATATGATGCTACCTAAGTTAGATACTTTTGTTGTCCTCATGAATAAAGTACCTAGCATGGACAAGAAGGATATCCATTGGAGCGGGATCAAGCATGGAGAAGAAGGTGCACGTGCGGGAGAGAACAATGGAGCTTCCACTGGTGATTTTCGCACTCTAAAGCCACCATAAGGAGAGCATGAAGGCTTTGGACGGAATATTTAAGACGCCACTTTGTAAATTTCGTCCATAGGCTATTATAGGTATCGCGCCACCTTATTTTTGGGCCAGGCCCATGAAATTTCTAGATACCATAATATAGGCTATTTTTAGAGTCCGTATGTGTGGGGAGACCGAGTTTAGGGCTGTTTCCGGACCCCTCCTCCAAGGGTCACGAAATTGGCTCTCTGTTCCCTCATATATACAGCCCTTAGGGCACCGTTTAGACTTGGGTTTTGTTTAGATTATAAGTTCGCCATAGCTGCAACTTCACGTTCTTCGTTTGTGTTCTAGGATGAGACAAAGGCGTCACAGAACCCCACCTTCATCAATAAAGCTTTCCTCTTATATTCGCAATATCTTGATTCCAATCTTGGTTTCTTGCTTGTTCTTCGTTTGCGTGCAGGAAACAGACCTCCGTGGCCAGGTTGATCGTGCTCCGGCGTGATCAATAACCTCTCGAAGTTGGTTTAGAAATTGCTAAGGCATGACATCGTCACACGTTCGTAGTCGGATCGTCAAAGTCTACTCCACCAAAACGATACCCACGATCTCATCAAAAGACAAGGAAAACTTTGCCTCTATCAAGTGGTATCAGATTTCCAGGTTGCTCGGTGAGATTTTACCAATTTTCGTAGTTAGATCGCATCTATCTTCATACCTATAGTCCACAAAAAAGCCATAAAAATTAGGGTTAGATCATCATATCCGAACCAATCTGAGCCTTTGCATAGTCTTTTCAGTAGTTTGCTTTGTTGAAATTGAGGTTACATCGTCGTGTCGAGTTGCTGGTCTTAGTGTCTAGTTCTTTAGAGTTTCGTGTTCTGTTCATAGGTTGACACACCGCCACAGCACCATATTTCATCGCTGCCATATACCACCTCCACGCTACCATCATTGCTGCTGCCATATACCACCACCACGCCACCATTATCCTTGCTCCCATATACCAACACCATATATCCACGAGAATCCTTTCCGCCTTAGGGTAATTTCGGGATCCTTTTGCTTTTGGTTTCGCGTTTCCTTACCTGAGTAGGTTTTGGAAACAAAAAAAGAAGAGTCTGGCATGCTTTCCAGAGCACTTTTAGGCCAAAATTTCGAGGGGTGAACAAAAATCCCCTATCGTTTTGTTAGGCTTTTACCCGAATTGCTCCAGAAATTAAAAAAATGTCAAAATGTTTTTCGTGCCTATCCTGTTTTTGGTCCTTGGGAAGAGTTTTGAGACACTCGCCATTATAGTGATTTTCTGAAGAAAAAAAAGTGCAGAAAAAAAGAACGCAAAAAAAATGAGAGTGGCCCTTCCCTTGATTAGTACGTGTCGTCGTGACTTCGTTGGTGTTCTAGGCTTGCGTCTCTAGTACGGTCTAGCCTAGGACCAGCACAGTACCGTCGTTGAGCGTCTTTTCAATTTTGCATCTCTGAACTGATTATTGCTGACCCTTCTTGCTACCATGTTAAAAGCCTTCCCAGCTCCACATACATCTACATTGTGTGTTTGACACCAGCTGGCAATCGCTCTATCCAAGCCTCGAGATTTTTGACTACACCGGTTGCCGATTGCCACCTACTGCTGGGTAAGCATTGGTAAGAAATTTGGATTTGCTTGATGGATTTGTGACACACCACCACCACCACCACCACCACCACCACTTCCTAGTAGTCTGTAGGTTCATATTCTTCTATGTTCCTATTGTTGCTAACAATGCCAGGATCACACGACGAAGAGATCGACTGGAAGAACCTGACCAACCGGGAGCTCCATGATAAATTTCTGCAAATGATGTCTGACTAGGTATAGGATTTCGTGACCACCATTGGAGAGGCCATGGACAAGCGCGAAGGTATGGGGAAGAAATTCGACACCAAGATGAACGCCAAGTTCAATGAGGTGCTTGCCCGTTTACCACCAGCAACTGCAGCTTCTATCCCTCTTCAACCACAACCACAACGGCTACGAGCGCAACGTGTGTGTGTCGGCCAAGTGCAGAATTTTGGTGTTGTTGCTACTACGGCTGCTGTTGTTCCTCCTGTTGCTACTGCCGAGGTTTCTATGGTTGAGGAGAATGAGGATTATGATGATGATTATGATGGTGATTACGATGATGAGGGAGAGGTTGCTCCAGTTCAGCACCAGGAACAACAACCACCACCACAAGCCGCCGGTCGTCCACATGGCTGCAATTGCAATGGTAGGGATGCACCACACCCTGAGGTACGGGATCGTGACCATCTCCCTAAACTTAAATTGAATATTCCTACTTTTGATGGTCGATATGTTCCTGATATATATCTTACTTGGGAGTTAGAAACACAACAACGTTTTACATGCTTGCAATTTCCTAACGATAGACGTGTTGCTGCTGCTGTTTGTTCTTTCACTAGTTTTGCTTGTGTTTGGTGGTCTGAATATTGTCGAATACATCATGCTAATATTCCAACTACTTGGGCTGCTTTGAAAACTGCTATGCGTACTCGTTGGGTTCCACCATATTATCAACGTGAATTAGTTCAAAATTTACAGTGTTTAAGACAAGGGAAAAAGTCTGTAGAAGAATATTATCAGGAATTACAAACTGGAATGATTAGATGTGGTAATGTTGAGGACAATGAAGCTATGCTTGCACGTTTTATGGGTGGATTAAATAGAGATATTCAAACTATTCTAGAATATAAGGATTATAACACTATCACTCGTTTATTCCACCTTGCTTGCAAAGCTGAACGTGAAGTGCAGGATCGACAGGCATTGGCGAGAACTAATTTTTCGGCAGGTCGCACTTCCTCATGGACGCCACGAACCACATCTACTTCCACACACCCTTCTACATGAGCATCGCCTACTTCAGCCACCAATTCCACTAGAGATACCAGGAAACAGGCCCCTGCCCCACCCTTTGCCAATAGCACACCTTCCGGGCCCGCACACAGCTCTTCTTCATCCATGGCATCCACAGGGAAAACACATGAGGTTATTTGTCGTCGTTGCAAGGGTGGAGGTCATTATGCGAGAGAGTGCCCATCCAAGCATGTGATGATTATTACTGAGGATGGTGGATATGACTCCGCTAGTGATTATGACGAGGAGACTCTGGTTATTATTGCAAGTGAAGAACGGGGTGTCGATGATACTGAACAAGAGACACACTACATGGCTGCTGACTACGTTGTCACGTATGAAAGCTTAGTTGCTCAACGTGTTTTAAGTGTGCAGGTAACACAAGCTGAGCAAAATCAGAGGCACATCTTGTTCCATACAAACGGAGTTGTAGAGGAACGTTCTGTTTGCGTCATCATCGATGGAGGGAGTTGCAACAACTTAGCTAGCATGGAGATGGTGGATAAGTTGTCTCTCACCACCAGACCACATCCTCATCCTTATTATATCTAGTGGTTCAACAATAGTGGCAAGGTTAAGGTAACATGTACTATTCGTGTGCATTTTAGCATTGCTACATATTCTGATTTTGTTGACTGTGATGTGGTACCCATGCAAGCATGCTTTGTTTTACTTGGTAGACCATGGCAATTGGATAAAAAATTTGAACACCATGGTAGAACAAATCAGTATACTCTTATTCATAAGGATCAAAATATAACTTTGCTTCCTATATCTCCTGTGTTGGGGAACGTCGCATGGGAAACAAAAATTTTCCTACGCGCACGAAGACCTGTCATGGTGATGTCCATCTACGAGAGGGGATGTGTGATCTACGGACCCTTGTAGACCGTACAACAGAAGCGTTAGTGAACGCGGTTGATGTAGTGGAACGTCCTCACGTCCCTCGATCCGCCCCGCGAACCGTCCCGCGAACAGTCCCACGATCTAGTGCCGAACGGACGACACCTCCGCGTTCAGCACACGTACAGCTCGACGATGATCTCGGCCTTCTTGATCCAGCAAGATAGACGGAGAGGTAGAAGAGTTCTCCGGCAGCGTGACGGTGCTCCGGAGGTTGGTGATGATCTTGTCTCAGCAGGGCTCCGCCCGAGCTCCGCAGAAACGCGATCTAGAGGTAAAACCGTGGAGATATGTGGTCGGGCTGCCGTGGAAAAGTTGTCTCAAATCAGCCCTAATACCTCAGTATATATAGGAGGGAGGGAGGGGAGGAGGCAGCCTCAAACCCTCAAGGTTTGGCCGAAATTTGAGGTGGAGGAGTCCTACTCCAATCCTACTTGGAGTAGGATTCCACCTTCCCACTTGGAAACTCTTTCCACCTTGTGTTTTTTCCTTCTCAAACCTTATGGGCCTTAGTGGGAACTTATTCCAGCCCACTAGGGGCTGGTTTATCTCTTCCCATAGCCCATGAGACCCCTTGGGGCATGACACCCCTCTCGATGGTCCCCGTCACCCCTCCCGGCACTCCCGGTACACTACCGATGTGCCCGAAACTTTTTCGGTAATGCCCGAAAACTTTCCGGTAACCAAATGAGGTCATCCTATATATCAATCTTCGTTTCCGGACCATTCCGGAAACCCTCGTGACGTCCATGATCTCATCCGGGACTCCGAACAACATTCGGTAACCAACCATATAACTCAAATACACATAAAACAACGTCGAACCTTAAGTGTGCAGACCGTGCGGGTTCGAGAACTATGTAGACATGACCCGAGAGACTCCTCGGTCAATATCCAATAGCGGGACCTGGATGCCCATATTGGATCCTACATATTCTACGAAGATCTTATCGTTTGAACCTCAGTGCCAAGGATTCATATAATCCCGTATGTCATTCCCTTTGTCCTTCGGTATGTAACTTGCCCGAGATTCGATCGTCAGTATCCGTATACCTATTTCAATCTCGTTTACCGGCAAGTCTATTTACTCGTTCCGTAATACAAGATCCTGTAACTTACACTAAGTCATATTGCTTGCAAGGCTTGTGTGTGATGTTGTATTACCGAGTGGGCCCCGAGATACCTCTCCGTCACACGGAGTGACAAATCCCAGTCTCGATCCATACTAACTCAACGAACACCTTCGGAGATACTTGTAGAGCATCTTTATAGTCACCTAGTTACGTTGCGACGTTTGATACACACAAAGCATTCCTCCGGTGTCCGTGAGTTATATGATCTCATGGTCATAGGAACAAATACTTGACACGCAGAAAACAGTAGCAACAAAATGACACGATCAACATGCTACGTCTATTAGTTTGGGTCTAGTCCATCACATGATTCTCCTAATGATATGATCCCGTTATCAAGTGACAACACTTGCCTATGGCCAGGCAACCTTGACCATCTTTGATCAAAGAGCTAGTCAACTAGAGGCTTACTAGGGACAGTGTTTTGTCTATGTATCCACACAAGTATTGTGTTTCCAATCAATACAATTATAGCATGGATAATAAACGATTATCATGAACTATGAAATATAATAATAACTAACTTATTATTGCCTCTAGGGCATATTTCCAACATCCTGAACATATTATGAAAGATGGCATTGCTAGAGCTAATAAAGCAAAACAGGACCTACATAAGAGTGAAAATCAGATTGTAGCGAAGGAATTTGAGGAACACAATAAGCCTACTAAATCATCATCTAGTGTTGCATCTAAAATCAAACTTAAGAGTGGTTGTTTACTTGCGACTAAATCTGATATTACTGATTTGGATATTACTACATCTGGTTGCTATGCTTTCGTATGCAAAGAGGTATTATTTTCATTTGAGGACATTCCACCCTCTTTGCCACCTGTTGTCATTCACATTTTGCAGGAGTTCGCTGACGTCTTTCCGCAAGACGTGCCACCGGGATTACCACCTATTAGAGGGATTGAGCATCAGATTGACTTAATTCCCGGTGCATCGCTACCCAACCGTGCACCATACCGTACCAATCCAGAGGAGACGAAGGAGATTATGCGTCAAGTACAGGAGCTGCTCTACAAAGGTTATATACGTGAATCTCTTAGTCCTTGTGTTGTTCCTATTATTCTAGTGCCGAAAAAGGATGGTACATCGCGTATGTGTGTTGATTGTAGAGGCATTAATAATATTACTATTCGTTATCGTCATCCTATTCCTAGGCTAGATGATATGCTTGATGAATTAAGTGGCTCTACAATTTTCTCCAAAGTTGATTTGCGTAGTGGATACCATCAAATTCGCATGAAATTGGAAGATGAATGGAAAACGGCATTTAAAACTAAGTTTGGCTTATATGAATGGTTAGTTATGCCTTTTGGATTGACTAATGCACCTAGCACTTTCATGAGATTAATGAATGAGGTTTTACGTGCTTTCATTGGACGATTTGTGGTAGTCTACTTTGATGATATATTGATTTATAGTAGATCTTTGGAGGAGCATTTGGGTCATTTGCGTACAGTTTTTATTGCTCTATGTGATGCACGTTTGTTTGGTAACCTTGGGAAGTGCACCTTTCGCACAGACCGAGTATCTTTTCTTGGTTATGTTGTTACTCCATAGAGAATTGAAGTTGATAAAGCCAAGATTGAAGCTATTGAGAGTTGGCCGCAGCCCAAAACGGTCACACAAGTGAGGAGTTTCCTTGGACTCGTCGGGTTTTATTTGCGTTTTGTGAGAGATTTCATCACCATTGCTGCACCTCTCAATGAGCTTACAAAGAAGGATGTGCCTTATTCTTGGGGTACCGCACAGGAAGAAGCCTTCACAGTTTTGAAAGATAAGTTAACACATGCTCCTTCACTCCAACTTCTTGATTTTAATAAGACTTTCGAGCTTGAATGTGATGCTAGTGGAATTGGATTATGAGGTGTGTTATTACAAGATGGTAAACCTGTTGTATACTTTTCTGAAAAATTAAGTGGGCGTAGTCTGAATTATTCTACTTATGATAAGGAATTATATGCTCTTGTCCGGACTTTGGAAACATGGCAACATTATTTATGGCCCAAAGAATTTGTCATACATTCTGATCATGAATCTTTGAAACATATTAAAAGTCAAGCAAAACTGAACCGTAGACATGCTAAATGGGTTGAATTCATTGAGACTTTCCCATACGTCATTAAACACAAGAAGGGTAAAGAAAATGTTATTGTTGATGCCTCGTCTCGTCGTTATACTATGCTTTCACAACTTGACTTTAAAATAGTTGGTTTGGAGACCATAAAAGATCAATATGTGCATGATGCTGATTTCAAAGATGTGTTGGAGAATTCTAAAGAAGGGAGAACGTGGAACAAGTTCATCATTAATAATGGATTTGTGTTTTGTGCTAACAAGCTATGCATTTCAGCTGGCTCTTTTCGTCTTTTGTTGTTACAGGAGGCGCATGGAGGAGGATTGATGGGACACTTTGGCGTAAAAAGACGGAGGACGTACTTGCTACACATTTCTTTTGGCCAAAGACGCGACGGGATGTTGAGCGTTTTGTTGCTCGCTCCACGACATTTCAGAAAGCTAAGTCACGACTCAATCCTCATGGTTTATATATGCCTTTGCCTATACCTAGTGTTCCTTGGGAGGATATATCTATGGACTTTGTTTTAGGTTTACCTCGAACAAAGAAGGGGAGGGATAGCATATTTGTTGTCATGGACATACTTTCCAAAATGGCACACTTTATACCATGTCATAAAAGTGATGATGCCGCTAATGTGGCTGATTTGTTCTTTCGTGAAATTATTTGCTTGCATGGTGTGCCTAATACGATTGTTTCAGATCGTGATGCTAAATTTCTTAGCCACTTTTGGCGATGTTTATGGGCTAAGTTGGGGATAAAATTGCTTTTTAGTACTACATGTCACCCCAAACTGATGGACAAACTGAAGTAGTCAATAGATCTTTGTCTACTATGCTTAGGGCTATTTTGAAGAACAATCTAAAACTGTGGGAAGAATGCTTGCCTCATATTGAATTTGCTTATAATCGTTCGTTGCATTCTACTACAAAGATGTGTCCTTTTGAAGTTGTGTACGGTTTCCTACCTCGTGCACCTATTGATTTGTTACCTCTTCTGTCTTCAGAGAAGGTTAATTTTGATGCTAAAGAATGTTCTGATTTGATATTAACGATGCATGAGTTAACTAAGGAAAACATTGAGCACATGAATGCTAAATATAAACTTGCTGGAGATAAGGGTAGAAAACATGTTGTCTTTGGACCTGGAGATCTTGTTTGGTTGCATTTGCGTAAGGATAGGTTTCCTGATTTGTGCAAGTCAAAGATAATACCGCATGTTGATGGTCCTTTCAAAGTGTTAGAGAAAATAAATGATAATGCATATACACGTGAGGTGCCTACAGATTTTGGGGTTAGTCCCACTTTTAACATTGCAGATTTGAAGCCATATTTGCATGAGGAAGATGAGCTTCCGTCGAGGACGACTTCAGTTCAAGAAGGGGAGGATGATGAGGACATCAACACCATTGTTACACCCACAGCCCCAGCTGCTATACATACTGGACCAGTTACTAGAGCTCGTGCACGCCAATTGAATTACGAGGTACTTTTGTTTCTTGGGAATACTTCTAATGTTCATGAACATATGATGTTGCCTAAGTTAGATACTTTTGTTGTGCTCATGAATGAAGGACCTAGCATGGACAATAAGGATATCCATTGGAGGGGATCAAGCATGGAGAAGAAGGTGCACGTGCGGGAGAGAACAATGGAGCTTCCACTGGTGATTTTCGCACTCTAAAGCCACAATAAGGAGAGCATGAAGGCTTTGGATGAAATATTCAAGACGTCACTTTTTAAATTTCATCCATAGGCTATTACTGGTGTTGTGCCACATTATGTTTGGGCCAGTCCCATGTAATTTCGAAATACCATAATATAGGATATTTTTAGTGTCCGTATGTGTGGGGAAACCGAGTTTAGGGCTGTTTTCGGACCCCTCCTCCAAGGGTCAGAAAATTGCCTCTTTGTTCCCTCATATATACAGCCCTTAGGGCACCGTTTAGACTTGGGTTTTGTTTAAATTACAAGTTTGCCATAGCTGCAACTTCGCGTTCTTCGTTTGTGTTCTACGACCAGACAAAGGCGTCACAGAACCCCACCTTCATCAATAAAGCTTTCCTCTTATATTCACAATATCTTGATTGCAATCTTGGTTTCTTGCTTGTTCTTCATTTGCGTGCAGGAAACAGACCTTCGTGGTCAGGTTGATCGTGCTCCGGCGTGATCAATAACCTCTCGGAGTTGGTTTAGCGATTGCTAAGGCGCGACGTCCTCACATGTTCGTAGTCGGATCGTCAAAGTCTACTCCACCAAAACATTACCCACGATCTCATCGAAACACAGGGAGAACTTTGCCTCTATCATGGTGCCCCTACGCCCCCTCCGTATGTGCCTACTCGTCATCTCCGGTGCCTTATGGAGGTTCCTCGCTCGAGGTGGTGCCATCCTCGGTTCAGCCAGGGGTTGAGCTGTCCCAGAACTTTTATGCAACTGCACCGTTCTAATTTGCACACCTGATCCCACCGAAGCTCACGACGGATAATTATCGGTCATGGCGTGCTCAAGTGTTGCCACTTCTTCACAGTCCCTACCTCGAGGATTATGTTGATAGCACCCTGACATGCCCTCCGCCATATCATCCGGCGCACCATGCGTGGGTGGCACAAGACCAAGCCATCCACTCTGCTATACAGTCCTCTCTCTCACAGAGGGGGTATCATTGCTGGTCATCTTTACCGCTATTTCTTGGGACGCGTGGACGGCCCTTCATACCAGCTTCGCTTTGTAGTCCCAGGCGCGTGCTCATACCATTCGCACTCGCTTGGAGACGTGAAGCTTCATGGTCTCACTGTCACCGACTACTTCAACAAGGTGACGGGTATGGAAGACACACTTGCCTCCAATTGTAAGGCTCTTGGGCCGGAGGAATTCACCTCCTATGTGCTCAATGGTTTGGGTGACTACTATGATAATCTGGTGGAAAATATCAATGGTTGTGACACACCTATCCAGCCGCATGAGTTGTACGCGCGACTTCTTGTCACGGAGGAGCGAATCCAGGCTTTCCATTCTGCACCGACCTTACAGGCTGTCAACACCTCCATGCGCGGCAAGGGCAAGCCACCACCGCCGGTGGTGGCAACCCGCCATTCGCTTCTGCCCCGCGGAACACCACTACCACCACGGGTAGTCATGTCCGTGCCTGCTGTCCTTCATGTGGGTCTCAAGTCCCATGCAAGCTTTGTGGTCTTGATGGCCATCTCGCTTCTCGCTGCCACCACCGCTTCAAGAAGGATTTTCTGGGCATCGGGAAAAGTGGCAAAGAGAATGAGAAGCAGGCTGCTTTGGTGAGTCATGAGCATGGTCACACTCCTCCTATCTGGTTGATGCGTCCTGGTACATGGATACGGGAGCTACCAACCACTTGACGATCGACATGGGAAAGCTCTCCACACAGGAGCTATACCGTGGACATGATTAGGTTCATACTGCAAATGGGGAAGGTATGCACATCTCACATATTGGTAAGGCATCTCTTCTTACTCATCGATCCACACAATTACGTCTTCTTAATGTCCTTCGAGTTCCCTCTATTTCATGTAGTTTGTTGTCTGTTCCTAAACTTACTCATGATAATACTGTTCTTGCTGAGTTTCATCATTTTCATGTTTTTGTTAAGGATCGGGACACAAGGGACGTACTCCTTAGAGGTTGACTGCACAATAATGGTCGCTATGCACTTGATGTGCCGCCTGCTCCTAGTGCCTTCAGCGGCGTTCGTGTATCTCCATCACATTGGCATGCACGCCTTGGTCATCCTGCATGTCCCATTGTTCGCCATGTTCTTCATCGTCATGAGCTCCCAGTTGTGTCCAATAAATATGTTGATACGGTTTGTGATGCCTGTCGGTGATACATCTCCATCGTATCTACTTTTCCAAACTCTTTTGCCCTTGTTTTGGTCTCTAATTTGCATGATTTGAATGGAACTAACCCGGACTAACGCTGTTTTCAGCAGAATTGCCATGGTGTTGTTTTGGTGCAGAAATAAAAGTTCTCGGAATGACCTGGAAATCTATGAGGATTTTTTGTGGAATATATAAAAAATAGTGGCGCAAGAATCAACTGGAGGGACGGAGCTAGGAGCTCACAAGCCCACCAGACCCGCCCCCCTGGCCTGGCCTGGCAGGCTTGTGAGCCCCTCAGGGCTCCGCCGCCTCCAATTCCAGCTCTATATATCCTCCTTCGACCGGAAAAAAATCAGGGAGAAGAGTTCATCGCGTTTTATGATACAGAGGCGCCGCCACCACCTGTTCTTCCTCTCGAGGGCGGATCTGGAGTCCGTTCTGGGCTCCGGGGAGGGGAGATCGTCATCGTCGTCATCACCAACCATCCTTCATCACCAGTTCCATGATGCTCTTCACCTTTCGTAAGTAATCTCATCATAGGCTTGCTGGACGGTGATGGGTTGGATGAGATCTATCATGTAATCGAGTTAGTTTGGATGGGGATTGATCCCTAGTATCCACTATGTTCTGAGATTGATGTTGCTACTACTTTGCTTTGCTTAATGCTTGTCACTAGGGCCTGAGTGCCATGATTTCAGATCTGAACCTATTGTGTTCTCATCAATATATGTGTGTTCTCGATCCTATCTTGCAAGTTGTAGTCACCTATTATGTGTTATGACCCGGCAACCCCGGAGTGACAATAGCCGGAACAACTCCCGGAGATGACCATAGTGTGAGGAATTCATGTATTTACTAAGTGTTAATGCTTTGTTCCGGTTCTCTATTAAAAGGAGAACCTTAATATCCCTTAGTTTCCATTAGGACCCCACAGCCACGGGAGGGATGGACAATAGATGTCATGCAAGTTCTTTTCATAAGCACGTATGACTATATACAAAATGCATGCCTACATTACATTGACGAACTGGAGCTAGTTACATATCTCCCCATGTTATAACTGTTGCATGATGAATGTCATCCGACATAATTATCCATCACCGATCCAATGCCTACAAGCTTTTTCCTACTGGTCCTTGCTACGTTACTTTGTCGCTACTCTATCACTGCTGCTACTGTTACCGCTACTGCTGTCACTGCTGCTACTGTTACCGTTGCTATCACACTACTTGGTACTGAAACTTTGATGCAGATACTAAGTCTTTGAGGTGTGGTTGAATTGACAACTCAACTGCTAATACTCGAGAATATTCTTTGGCTTCCCCTTGTGTCGAATCAACAAATTTGGGTTGAATACTCTACCCTCGAAAACTGTTGCGATCCCCTATACTTGTGGGTTATCAAGACTATTTTCTGGCGCCGTTGCCGGGGAGGCATAACTCTATTCTCTGAGTCAGTTGGGATTTACGTCTGTTGATCACTATGAGGAATCCGAGAGATCCAAAAACTAAAGCTTGCCCTCAACTACGAGGACAGGTAAGGAACTGCCATCTAGCTCTGCACTTGATTCACCTTCAGTTATGAGTAAGTTTGCGACACCACCTCCTGCTAGAAATTATGATATGTCGCATGTGCTTGAGGATGCTACTTCTGCTATCCATGATGCTTATGATGATGCTTTGCTTGATACTGCATTGCCACTAGGTGCATTTCTTGATGCACAAATTGCTAGAGTTGCTGCTGAATGTGATGATACTTCTGAGACTACTGAGATTATTGAAGTAGAACCTCCTATTTCACCTGTTAGAACTAGCTCTCCTAGATATGAATTGCCTGATATACCTGAGGGTTATGTTATCGAGGGAGAGATAGCTGAGGACTTTCTTGCTTGTAAGGATAGCTATGATCTTGAGAAATTACTGTGCAAGTGGAAAGAAAAATCTGTGAAGGCTAGGATGAAATACGACCCTAAGTTTGCTACTTCACCTATCTTTGTGACCGATAAGGATTATGAATTCTCTGTCGATCCTGAGTTAATCACTTTGGTCGAATCTGATCCTTTTCATGGTTACGAGTCTGAAACGGTTGTAGCACATCTTACTAAGCTGCACGATATGGCCACCCTATTCACGAGTGAGGAAAAGATCCGCCACTACTATATCCTTAAGCTGTTTCCTTTCTCGCTAAAGGATGATGCTAAGACTTGGTTCACTTCTCTTGCTCCTAGTTGTGTGCGTAGTCCCCAGGATATGATCTACTACTTCTCTAAGAAATATTTTCCTGCCCATAAGAAACAAGCCGCCTTGCAGGAAATATATAACTTTGTGCAAGTTGAAGAAGAGAGTCTCCCACAAGCATGGAGGAGGCTTGTCGAGCTGCTGAATGCTTTGCCTGATCACCCTCTTGAGAAAAATGTAATACTTGATATTTTCTATAATGGACTAACCGATGCTTCTAGGGACCACCTAGATAGTTGTGCTGGTTGTGTTTTCAGGGAACGAACTGTGGAACAAGCTGAGATTCTATTGAATAATATCTTGTGCAATGAGAATGATTGGACTATTGCCGAACCACCTCTGAAGCCAACTCCGAAGAAAATAGGTATCCTATTCTTCAGTCCTGAAGATATGCAAGAAGCTAAGAAATCTATGCGAGAGGAAGGCATTAAATTTGAAGATGTCAAGAATCTACCACCTATCGAAGAGATCCATGGCCTTGATAACCCGACACAGGTTGTAGAGGTAAATTCTTTTCGTAGATTCAATGAGAGTGATATTCCTTTTGATAAACCTGCTAGCTTATGCTTAGATGAATTTGATAACTTCGTTGCCAAACAACAAAGTTTTAATGATTATGTTAGCAGACAATTGGAACAGAATGCGCGTATCCTTAGTCAATTAAGTGCTTGTGTGGATAGAAATATCAATGATCTTGAGCTTTTGAGTAAACATGCCTCTATTTTCACTACTCAGGTAGAACAAGTACTTAAGGCTCAAAATGAATTGCTCAATGAGCTGAATGACAAGTTTGTTAGAGTTATCACTAGAGGCAGTAGAATGACCCAGGAACCTTAGTATCGTGAGGGTCATCCAAAGAGAATTGAACTAGATTATCAAGGAGTTAGCACCGAGGAACCTAGTCATCCTAGGAAGAAAAAGAAAGATGATAGGAACTTGCATGCTAGCAACCCTTTGCTGTTACACCTGAGAATCCAAATGTTATCTCTGTTTCTGATGCCGAAACACAATCTGGTGATGAACATGAGCCTAGTGATAATATCGATGGTGGTGTTCATGATGATGCTCAACCTAGCAATGATAACGATGTGGAGATTGAATCTATTGATCTTGATAACCCACAACCTAAGAATAGGAGATATGATAAGAACGATTTCATTGCTAGAAAGCACGGTAAAGAAAGAGAACCATGGGTTCAGAAACCCATGCCCTTTCCTCCCAAACCATCGAAGAAAAAGGATGATGAGGATTTTGAGCGCTTTGTTGAAATGATTAGACCTGTCTTTCTCCAAATGCGTCTGACATATATGCTCAAAATGTCTCCGTATGCTAAGTACATGAAGGATATTGTGACCAACAAAAGGAAGATACCTGAGGTTGAGATTTCCACCATGCTTGCCAACTACACCTTTAAGGGTGGAAATCCTAAGAAACTAGGTGATCCCGGAGCGCCCACTATACCTTGCTCCATTAAAGGAAACTACGTTAGAACCGCTTTATGCGATCTTGGAGCTGGTGTTAGTGTTATGCCTGTTAGAGCATATATCTCCATATGTGGTTTTGGTAATTGATGACAATTCCTATGGACTAATGGTTGCCTTAAGTTACATTTATAGGATTTGTCCATAGGCACTTCTTGAAGTCCATCTGTTGGGTTCAAGGAGTTTATATGATGACCAAGATGGTATTCAAGGTATTATCCAAAGTATGGTCATAGAGACACATGTTTGATCAATATCTCAGACAAGAGTAAATCAAGATGATCAACGCACAAAGCGTACAAGATGTACCGAGAGGGATCAAGTGATCCCATGGTATGGTAAGCATTGTACATTACGTGTTTGTGTACTTACCCATGGTCTTCGTGAGAGTTCTATGTGGGGGTTAGGTGTGTTTCCATGGGCTTGCGTCGAAGGGAAGATCTCATACAACCCATGAAGTATGACGTCAAGTTGTGATCATCATCAAGATTGCGATGTGCAAGTTCAAGTGGATCAACACGAAGATATCATGCTTGAAGCTTGCCGTCCATTGTGGTGGCCATGGGCTTGTGAAGATATGCTGAAGAGTGGCTCACCCATAGTGAGTATGGGGGAGCAATCAACTAGTCTTCATCAAGCCAACGCAATCAACAAAGGTGGTCCATCTTGAAGAAGCCAAGATCATCATCATCTAGCTCAAGAGGACGAGGTGCAAGGTATGGGTTTGCCCTTGATAGGTTTTCTGTTTAGGATAGATTGTTGTACTATCAAGGGGGCTCTCAAGTGAGTAGCTTGATCGTATCGTTCGTTGAGAGCTCAAACCATTTGCATCCCTGCATCATACTTCTTGGTTCTTGTTTGGTGTTTCTCTTTGTGAGTTTTAGAGCTTATGGTCATCTTCGTGACAAGCTCGAGTTCATCGAAAACGGAGTCCATATGCATCTACTATGATGTTTTCAATGTTAGTGTTTTTGTCGGTTCTTCATTCATAGAGGACTCACATCTCTATATCATTGGCATTTTCATATCTGCATGGTCTTAAGATTTCCAACAAGCTTGTCGTCCTGTTTGGATAGCTCTTGTCGTCCTGAATCCAACAAGCTTGGGTTTGCTCGATTTGGAGCTCGTATGCGAAAGTTATGGTTGTTTCAGTGGCGAGCGGTAGTACCGTTGGACCTAGCGGTAGTACCGCTAGAGGTGGCGGTAGTACCGCTGTCCCAGCGGTAGTACCGCCCCTGGCCAGCGGTAGTACCGCTCCAAGTTTTTAGTACCGTCATCTTTGTGGTTGTACTGCGTCGGACATTTTTGCGAAGAATTTCTTGGCGGTGGTTGGCCCGGTAGTATATTTGCACTACCATGGGCTCAGCGGTAGTATCGCTGCAGCCAGCGGTAGTACCGCTGGAGGGTCAGCGGTAGTACCGCCGGAGGGTCAGCGGTAGTACCGCTGGACCCAGTGGTAGTACTGCTGGGATCGGTTTGTAAGTGGGGATAACGGTCTGATTTGTTACCCCACTATATAAAGGGGGTCTTCTTCCCCCTTGGCCTCATCCATTCGTTAAGCTCTTGTTCTACCTCCATTGTTGACATTCTTAGAGCTTGCTTACTCTCAATCCCTCCAATGATTCTTGCTTCTTCTTGAGGGAAAAGAGAGAGGATATCTAGATCCACATCTCCACCAATCGCTTTCTCCTCTATGTGAGGGGAACCACTTGGATCTTGATCTTGGAGTTCTTTGTGAGCTCCTTGTTCTTCCTCTCATATTCTCCATAGCTTTCGTTGTTGTGGAGGGATTTGAGGTGAGGGACTTGACCACTTCGTGTGTTCTTGCCATTGCATTGGTTGCATCGGTTGCATCGGTTTGAGTTCTCCACGGTGATACATGGAAGTGAAGGTTGAGAAGCTGATTACCTTTGGTACTTAGTACCCTAGATATTGTTCTTCGTGGATGCTTTGGCATCCTAGAAGCTTGGTGGTGTCTCAGAGCTCAATCATTGTGGTGTGAAGCTCCGGGAAAGCGTCGAGGTCTCCAATTAGGTTGTGGAGATTGCCCCGAGCAATTTGTACGGGTACCGGTAACCGCCCCCAAGGGTTGCCACGTGTACGGGTTCGGTAACCGCCCCCAAGGTTTGCCATTTGTACGGGTTCGGTGACCGCCCTCAAGGGTCCCTTAGTGGAATCACAGCATCTTGCATTGTGCAAGGGCGTGAGGAGATTACGGTGGCCTTAGTGTCATCTTGGGGAGCATTGTGCCTCCACACCGCTCCAACGGAGATTAGCATCCGCAAGGGTGTGAACTTCGGGATACATCATCGTCTCCGCGTACCCTGGTTATCTCTTACCCGAACCCTTTACTTATGCACTTTACTTTGTGATAGCCATATTGTCTCTTGTCATATATCTTGCTATCACTTAGTTGTTTATCTTGCTTAGCATAAGTTGTTGGTGCACATAGGTGAGCCTAGTTGTTTGAGGTTTTGTGCTTGGCATATTAAACGTTAATTTTATTCCGCATTAGCTCAAGCCTAAACCTTAATTATTTTAAAGCACCTATTCACCCCCCCCCTCTAGGCGCCATCCACGTCCTTTTCAATGCCTCTCTCTCTCTTTATCGTAGACTTGAATTGGATAAGTTGACACCCACTGAAATCTCCTTGCAAATGGCCGACAAATCAACTGCTTTCCCTATCGGCATTTGCGAGGACGTGCCTGTTGTGGTTGCTAATGTTACTATCTTAACGGACTTTGTTATTCTGGATATTCCCGAGGATGATGCCATGGCGGTCATCCTTGGAAGACCCTTTTTAAACACTGCAAGGGCTGTTATTGATTGCAACAAAGGCAATGTCACTTTCCATGTTAACGGTAATGAGCATACGATGCACTTTCCGAAGAAACAATATCGAGTACATTGCATCATTGCTATTGAAAAAACTTCATCAATTCTTATCGGGAGCTTCAAATGCCCTATACCTACTGCCAAGATGAAGTATGATTTGCTTGTTGGGGATATGCACATCCCCATTGATGTAACCGAGTGACTATTCGAAAAATCTCCGGTTCTATGCGATTCTAAAAAAGATTTGTCAAGGAGACTTGATCAACCTCATTGACGGATTTCTTTTGATGACCATGAGATGGATGAATCTAGGAGTCACAACCCTCTGTTCCAAACATTTACCTTCGGTTGCTTAGAAGAAAAATGATAAATTTTGCTTTAGATTTTCCAGTGTTCTGCTTTCTCCGTCGCTTAGAAAAGTGTCCCGAAAATAAAAGTTCTTCAAATGCCCTGAAAATCAAGTAATTTTTCTGGAATTTTTGAAAAATTCTGAGATACAGAGCTAGTCAGGGGGATGCGCCAGTGGGTCACAAGCCCACCAGGCCCGTCCACCCCCTAGTCGGGCCTGGCAAGCTTGTGGGGCCTACGTGGCCCCCCTCCACTTATTCCAGCTCCCATCTCCTTCTCCTACCTCCAGAAAAATTCATTCCACATCTCAAACCCGTGTTCTTTCTCCTCTTGCTGCATTTTCCGATCTCCTTGTGCAAAGCCCCATTCACGAAACTGTTTTGGGGAAATTGTTCCTTGGTATGTGACTCCTCCATTGGTCCAATTAGTTTTTGCTCTAATGCTTTATTCATTGCGTATTTTTGCTGCCTTGGTGACCCTATTCTTGAGCTTTGCATGTTCATTTTAGTTGGTCCCAAGTAGTTTTGATACGTGATATTGCCTCTAGGCACTTGCAGGAGTAGTTTCTATGAGTTTTGTTGAGCCTCGTTCACTTTTCTCTTGAGTCACTAAAAATTTCAGAAAAAAATGAAGATGTTCAGGAGAAACTATCATGGTGGTTCCTCAAGCAAAAGGGGTCCCCGTCTCTCGATTCGGGAGCCCGACTCTTATCAGCTGAGGAACACACAGGTACAACCATGTGAATGGCCTTGAGATGATTTCGTGATTGATGCAGGTTTCAAAAATGAGTTTGATACAATTGCTCACAACGCCGGGCTCGAAGAATTCATCTCCAACAAATGCGAACAGTATACTATGCTCACTGCCTCTTTTGTTCATAGATTCAGATTTTCAGTTGGCCGTGACTCATCTATACTGTTTGATCTTTGTGACAAATCGTATACCATGGATTTAGAGGATTTTAATAGGATTTGCAAGATACCTGATTGGGGTAGTACCAATGATCCTCCTAAGTCTTCGGTTAGAGATTTCTTTTCTAGTATAACTATTGGAGAAACTAGAGATATTACGCAGGCTACCTTGGGGAGCATTCAATTCCCTGCCTTACATTATTTTGCCATGTTCATAGGTAGCTGCATTAACGGCACGATTGATCATTGTCACCTCTTCGCACCTGACCTTAGTATTCTTAAGAGCGCAGTAACGGGTGATAGAAGTTTCAACATGGGAGCTATAATCGCGAGGAGGCTAAATAATAATGCTAATGAAGGGGATTTCTTTGGTGGGATCTATGCCACTCGCATAGCAAATTTTCTTGGAGTACCCATCCGCGAAGGAGATCCCCCGCTCCATACAACTTTCCTTGATCGCGCCACTATGACACGCTATCAGTTCCTTGAGATGGATAATGAATACCTCCTATACTGGTTAATATTTAACCGACAGCGTGTTTTCTATATTACCCTTCCTGCTCCTGCCTTCTTTGACTTTCAGGTAAACCGTAGATATTACATAACCGGAGGGGAGGCAGAGGAGTATGAGAGGGAGGCGAAGGCTGCTCGCCTCCGTGAGGCAGCCATTCAGGCGGTAGCTGCCGCGATCCCGTACAACCCCCATCATGATTTTGGATATCGCCCGGACCAGTCGTGGGAGTAAACCAACTTAGGCCAAAAGCCTAAGCTTGGGGGAGTACGTGTTTCTCACCGACATTATATTCATGCTCGCACTTTCAATTTGTTAGTCGGTGTTCACACCTTGCCATTGTATCATCCGTGCTAGTTTATTTCTTTTTCTCGTTTTCTTCTCGTGTGTTTGTTTAGACTGAGAAAAACAAAAAAATTAGTTGTAAGTTTGCTTTTCTACTTGCTTAGTAGTGTTTTAAAAAGAAAATCCAAAAAGATTTTCCTTTCTTCTTTTGCTTGTTGGGAGCTTTCCCGTGTAAATAGTTTTCTTTTTCTTTGGGTTAAGGTAGAAGACCATGGTTAAAACGTTTAGTGGATCTCACATGCATATTTGTTTATCCGTCAAAGAGCCATATTACTTTGTCTTCTCCTTTGTATTTTCCTGTAGATTCCAGCTGGTATGATGTGCAAGTGAAAGGCAATAATGACGATATATGATGAAGTGACTGAGCCTGGAAAGCTGGTATGAACTCGATCTATTTTGTTTTTGTAAATATGACTAGCTCTTCGTTCTCAATTCAGTTTTGTTATGAGAGAAACATGTTTGCAATGACAACTTAGAGATCATAGTTTCTGATGCCATGCTTAATTAGCTAGGAGCTTATAAAGGTTTGTCTTGGATGCCAACATGAATTTCAATATGATTATGATGTAGTATGATAGGATGGTATCCTCCTTTGAATGATTCAAGTGGCTTGACTTGGCACATGTTCACGCATGTAGTTGAAACAAAATCAACATAGCCTCTATGATATTCATGTTCATGGTGATTTATATCCTACTCATGCTTGGACTCAATGTTGGTTAATTTCAATGCATATTGATGGTTGTTGTCGCTCTCTAGTTGGTCGCTTCCCAGTCTTTTGCTAGCCGTCACTTGTACTAAGCGGGAATACTGCTTGTGCATCCACTTCCATAAACCCAAAGTTGTTCCATATGAGTCCACCATACCTACCTATACGCGGTATCTACCTGCCATTCCAAGTAAATTTGCATGTGCCACTCTCTAAATCTTAAAGTAATAATTTGTTTTGTATGCCCGAACCGCTCATGTGTTGACAAGGGGCGATCAGTATCTTCCATGCTAGGCATGTTATCCTCGATACGTGTTTATTCACTATCACTCATGAGAAAGGGGCCGGAAATTGGAATGCCCAGTTCCATGCTCAAATCGAAAAGATAATTGCAAACAAAACTCCCCCTGGATTGTTGTTGGTATGGACGGCACCCGAGGATTCGGCTAGTCATGGAGTGTGATTGATCGGTGGTGGGGGAGTCAAAACTTTACTTTTCTGTTTGGGAACCGCCTATAGTATGTGTAGCAGGGAAGATGGTGAAAACTCTTGGTCATCGCGTTGATAATGAGAGCATACCACTCAAAATTATTTATCTCTGTTTTAAAAAGCTTGAGCTCTGGAACCTCTGCAAATCAATGCTTCCCTCTGCGAAGGGCCTATCTATTAACATTTCTGTTGAGTCATCCTCTTCTTATAAAAAGGCACCAATTAGAGAGCACCTCTGTCATTTTCATGCTTTGCTATTAATTGATATTGAGTATGACTGTGACTGGATCTTCTTTGCCATGAATTACAATGTTCAGTCGGCCCTTGGTCTTTGAAGGTGCTCTGCATTTATGTTTTGCGGTCTCAGAAAGAGCTAGCGAGATACCACCTGCTCATATTGCTTCATGATTGTTTTGATTGAAGTGTTGACGTTTGAAACTTATTATTATTGCTCGCTAGTTGATTATGCCATTGATATGAGTACTTCATGAGACCTATATGTCATTGCTTACGTGGTTAGCTTATGATCTTGCTGAAAATCTTAATATGAGTTAGACATAATTACAACAAAAGATCAAACAGAGTTCGTGAAAGTTTTTCTTTTGTCTCTTTAAGTTTGTCAACTGAATTGCTTGAGGACAAGCAAGGCTTTAAGCTTGGGGGAGTTGATACGTCTCCATCATATCTACTTTTCCAAACTCTTTTGCCCTTGTTTTGGTCTCTAATTTGCATGATTTGAATGGAACTAACCCGGACTGACGCTGTTTTCAACAGAATTGCCATGGTGTTGTTTTTGCGCAAAAATAAAAGTTCTCGGAATGACCTGGAAATCTACGAGGATTTTTTGTGGAATATATAAAACATAGTGGCGCAAGAATTAACTAGAGGGACGGAGCCAGGAGCTCACAAGCCCACCAGGCCCGCCCCCCCTGGCCGGGCCTGGCAGGCTTGTGAGCCCCTCCGGGCTCCGCCGCCTCCAATTCCAGCTCTATATATCCTCCTTCCACAGGAAAACAATCAGGGAGAAGAGTTCATCACGTTTTACGATACGGAGGCGCCGCCACCACCTGTTTTCCTCTCGAGGCCAGATCTGGAGTCCGTTCTCGGCTCCGAAGAGGGGAGATCGTCACCGTCGTCATCACCAACCATCCTTCATCGCCAATTCCATGATGCTCTTCACCGTTTGTTAGTAATCTCATCGTAGGCTTGTTGGACGGTGATGGGTTGGATGAGATCTATCATGTAATCGAGTTAGTTTTGATGGGGATTGATCCCTAGTATCCACTATGTTCTAAGATTGATGTTGTTACTACTTTGCTTTGCTTAATGCTTGTCACTAGGGCCCGAGTGCCTTGATTTCAGATCTGAACCTATTATGTTCTCATCAATATATGTGTGTTCTTGATCCTATCTTGCAAGTTGTAGTCCCCTATTATGTGTTATGACCCGGCAACCCCGGAGTGACAATAGCCGGAACCACTCCCGGAGATGACCATAGTATGAGGAGTTCGTGTATTCACTAAGTGTTAATGCTTTGTTCTGGTTCTCTATTAAAAGGAGAACCTTAATATCCCTTAGTTTCCATTAGGACCCCACTGCCACAGGAGGGATGGACAATAGATGTCATGCAAGTTCTTTTCATAAGCATGTATGACTATATACGGAAGGCATGCCTACATTACATTGACGAACTGGAGCTAGTTACATATCTCCCCATGTTATAACTGCTGGATGATGAATGTCATCCGGCATAATTATCCATCACCAATCCAATGCCTACGAGCTTTTTCCTACTGGTCCTTGCTACGTTACTTTGTCGCTACTGTTGTCACTGTTGCTACTGTTACCGCTACTGCTGTCACTGCTGCTACTGTTACCGTTGCTATCACACTACTTTGCTATTGAAACTTTGCTGCAGAAACTAAGTCTTTCGGGTGTGGTTGAATTGACAACTCAACTACTAATACTCGAGAATATTCTTTGGCTTCCCCTTCTATCAAATCAACAAATTTGGGTTGAATACTCTACCCTCAAAAACTGTTGCGATCCCCTATACTTGTGGGTTATCAGTCAGCAAGGCAAGAGTCATCAG
This sequence comes from Hordeum vulgare subsp. vulgare, assembly GCF_904849725.1. Lineage (NCBI taxonomy): Eukaryota > Viridiplantae > Streptophyta > Magnoliopsida > Poales > Poaceae > Hordeum > Hordeum vulgare. The sequence goes on along the minus strand of NC_058518.1, from coordinate 385,973,282 downwards.
TTTCCTTCTTGTGAGTCGAGTCGTGTAGTCACTAAAATGCTTGAGCTTGTGTTTTCGGATGTATGGGGCCATGCCCAAACTTCTATTAGTGGTCATACCTACTATGTTAGTTTCATTGATGCTTATAGTCGGTTCACTTGGCTTTATCTTCTTAAGCGCAAGTTGCTACCTCTTGAGCTTGCGTTGGATTTCTCCCTTGAAGAGGAAAGGGTGATGCAGCACAGTAGCAGTAAGTATTTCCCTCTGCTTGAGAACCAAGGTATCAATCCAGTAGGAGTATCAAGATGAAGCACCATTGTACCTGCGCAAAAACAACAAACTTGCACCCAACGCTACAAAGGGGTTGTCATCCCTTCATGATTGATTGCAAGGTGAGATCTGAAGGCGGAAAATGCAACAAAGTAAAAGTGTAAGGCGGAAAATATGATGTGAAGTAGACCCAGGGGCCATAGTGTTCACTAGAGGCTTCTCTCAAGATAGCAAATATTACGGTGGGTGAACGAATTACTGTCGAGCAATTGATAGAACCACGCAAAGTCATGACAATATCTAAGGCAATGATCATACATATAGGCATCACGTCCGAGACAAGTACACCGATACTTTCTGCATGTACTACTATTACTCCACACATCGACCGCTATCCAGCATGCATCTAGTGTATTGAGTTCATGACTAACAGAGTAACGCCTTAAGCAAGATGACCTGATGTACAGGGATAAATTAATGCAATAGATATAAACCCCGTCTTTTTACCCTTGATGGCAACAACACGATGCGTGCCTCGCTACCCCTTCGGTCACTGGGTGAGGTCACCGCACGGTATGAACCCAAAACCAAGCACTTCTCCCATTGCAAGAATCATAGATCAAGTTGGCCAAACAAAACCCACAACTCGAAGAGAATTACAAGGATATGAAATCATGCATATAAGATATCAGAAGAAACTCAAATAAGATTCATAGATAATCTGATCATAAATCCACAATTCATCGGATCTCGACAAACACACCACAAAAGAAGATTACATCGGATAGATCTCCGTGAAGATCATGGAGAACTTTGTATTGAAGATCCAAGAGAGAGAAGAAACCATCTAGCTACTAGCTATGGACCCGAAGGTCTATGCTGAACTACTCACGCGTCATTGGAGAGGCAATGGTCTTGATGAAGAAGCCCTCCGTATCTGAATCCCCCCTCCAGCAGGGCACCAGAACGTGCCCCAGATGGGATCTTGCGGAGACAGAAGCTTGCGATGGCGGAAAAGTATTTTCGTGGATCTATCCCGTGGTTTTGGATTTTCAGGGATTTATAGGCGGAAGAAGTAGGGCAGAGGAGCCACACGGGGCCTACAAGCCTGCTAGGCGCGATCCCCCCTCGCCGTGCCTAGGGGGCTTGTGGCCTCCCCTTGTGGCCTCTGCCTTGGTTCTCACGCTCCATGTGTATCTTCTGTTCCAGAAAAAATATTTTTGAAGGTTTTATTCCGTTTGGACTTCGTTTAATATTCTCCTCTAAAAAGGGTCAAAAACACGGAAAAAACAGGAACTGGCACTTGGCACTGAGTTAATAAGTTAGTCCCAAAAAAGATATAAAAGGCATACAAATCATCCAAAGTTTGACAAGATAATAGCATGGAACCATCAAAAATTTTAGATACGTTGGAGACGTATCACAAGTCCAATGTGTTTAATGTTTTCTTACAATTCCGAGCACATGTTGAGTGTTTCCTTAGCCATAAAATTATTCATGTGCAATCCTGATTGGGGTGGTGAGTATCACAACCTCAATATGTTCTTTAATAAGCTTGGAATTACTCATCGTGTGTCTTGTCCTCATACACACCAACAGAACGGTGTAGCCGAGAGTAAGCATCGTCATATCGTTGAGATTGGTCTTGCTTTGCTTGCTCATGCCTCGGTTCATTTTCGGTTTTGGAGTGATGCGTTTCCCACCGCATGCTTTCTCATTAATCGACTACCTGCACGACTCCGTCAAATGAAAACACCTCTTCAACTTTTGTTGAATGAAATCCCTGATTATGCGTTCTTCAAAGTTTTTGGGTGTGCTTGTTGGCCACATCTTCGTCCATATAACCAACGCAAGTTGGATTTTTGGTCTAAATAGTGTGTGTTTCTTGGCTATAGTTCTCTTCATAAAGCCTACAAGTGTCTTCATGTTCCCTCTAACCGCGTATACATTTCTCGTGATGTGGTGTTTGATGAGAACATGTTTCCTTTTGGCACACCTCCGGTTATCTCCACTCTCACTACACCTGAGCAACCCACCTTACCATTGTCTGGTCAATTTGTTGATGCTGCATATACTCCCTTGTTGTTACCTAACCATGGTGCAGGTACTGGACGTGGCGCATGCCTTGAGCTTCTGGACGCACAGCCGCATGCGTCTTCCCTAATGCGTGCGCCTACGGCTGCACCGGCCTTGCTCGGGCTGCGCTCGCCGAGCAGGCCTCGCTTGGGGCTGTTGTGCCTGCGGCTGTGCTGGCTGCGCATGCCGAGCCGGCCTCGCCTGCGGCTGCTCTTGGAAATATACCGTAGAGGCAATAATAAATAAGTTCTTATCATATTTACTTGTTCATGATAATCGTTTATTATCCATGCTATAATTGTATTGATTGGAAACTCAAATACATGTGTGGGTACATAAACAACACACTGTCCCTAGTGAGCCTCTAAGGACTTGCTCGTTGATCAAAGATGGTCTAGGTTTCCTCGCCATAGACATGAGTTGTCATTTGATAACAGGATCACATCATTAGGAGAATGATGTGATGGAGAAGACCCAAACTATGAACGTAGCATGTGATCGTGTCAGATTATTGCTACTATTTTGTGCATGTCAAGTATCTATTTCTATGACCATGAGATCAGGCAACTCCCGGGTGCCGGAGGAATGCCTTGTGTATATCAAATGTCACAACATAACTGTGTGACTATAAAGGTGCTCTACAGGTATCTCCGAAGGTGTGTGTTGGGTTGGCGTGAATCGAGACTGGGATTTCTCACTCCATATAACGGAGAGGTATCTTTGGGCCCACTCGGTAATACAACATCACAATGAGCTTGCAAGTAATGTGACTAAAGAGTTAGTCACGGGATCTTGTATTACAGAACGAGTAAAGAAACTTGTCGGTAACGAGATTGCACTAGGTATGGAGATACTGACGATCAAATATCGGGCAAGTAACATACCGATGGACAAAGGGAATAGTATACGTGATTGATTGAATCCTTGACATCGTGGTTCGACCGATAAATATCTTCATAGAATATGTAGGAGCTAATATGGGCATCCAGATCCCGCTATTGGTTATTGACCAGAGAGTGTCCCGATCATGTCTGCATAGTTCTCGAACCCGCAGGGTCTGCACACTTAAGGTTCGATGATGATTCGGTATTATTGAGTTGTGTATGTTGGTCACCAAAAGTTGTTTGGAGTCCCAGATGAGATCCCAGATGTCACGAGGAGCTCCAGAATGGTCCGGAGGTAAATATTGATATGTGGAAATTCCGTGTTGGTCACGAGAAAAAGTTCGGGCATCGCCGATAGCGTACCGGGGGTGCCGGAATGGTTTCTGAGGTCCACCGGAAGGAGCCACCAGCCTCGTATGGGCCACATGGGCTGTGAGGCATGCTCACCAGACCCTGGTGGGTTGGGCACACCTCCCCACCTAAGTCCCGTGCGACTGGGCTGGTGGAGGGCCAACCCTAGAGGGGGGCGCCACCCTAACTTGTGTGACAAGCCACCCCTAGGGCATCCGCCCCTCCTTCTCTTTGCCGTTGCCCCCCTAGGGTGGGAACCCTAGGGCGCAACCCCTCTTCCCTTCCCCCTATATATATAGATGGGAAGAGAAGGCTGCAACATACCTATGCCGTGGAGGAGCCGTGTCTCTCCAATAGATTAGTTTTCTCCTCTAGATCGGTTTCGGTATTGCTTGGCGAAGCCCTGCCGGAACAGCTCCACCACCACCTCCGCCATGACGTCGTGCTGACAGAGAACTCATCTACTTCTCCACCCTCCCTTGCTAGATCAAGGAGGTGGATATCGTCGTTGATTGTACGTGTGTTGAACGCGGAGGTGTCGTCCGTTCGGCACTAGATCAGGATGGGTCGTGATGGGATCGCGGGACGGATCGTGATTGGATCTTGAAGACGTTTGAATACATCAAACATGTTATATACGCTTGCGCTTAGCTATCTACAAGGGTATGTACATGCACTCCCCCCTCTCGTAGATGTTGATCTCCACAGATTGATCTTGGTGAGTGTAGGAAAAAAAATGTTTCCCATGCGATATTCCCCAATAGTAGCATCACGAGCTAGGTCTATGCATAGATGACATCACGAGTAGAACACAAAGGAGTTTGTGGGCTTTGATATTAAGATTGCTTCCCTCCTTAGTATTTTCTTGATTCAGCGGTATTGTGGGATGAAGCGGCCCGGACCAATTTTACTCGTCCACGTACGAGAGACCGGTTCCATCGACTGACATGCAACTTGTTGCATAAAGATGGCTGGCGGGTGCCTGTTTGTCCTACTTTAGTTGAATCGGATTCGGCACAGGTGGTCCTTGTAAAATATTAAGTAGCAACTTGCATATGACTGTTGTGGTTTTGCATTGGTAAGAAGCGTTCTAGCTAGATACCCAAAGCAGCCACGTAAAACATGAAACAACAAATTAGAGGACATGTAACTTTTTTTTGCAGGGTATGTTGTGATATGATATGGCCAAAGACATGATGATATATATTTGATGTATGAGATGATCAAGTTGTAATAGTTAATGTTGACTTGCATGTCGATGCTACGACAACTGGCAGGAGCGATAGGGTTGTCTTTAATTATCATATGACCTTCTGTCACTCATTAAGCGCTTTGTAATGCTTTACTTTACCGCTAAACAGTAGTAATAGTAGTAAAAGCATGGGTGGTGCGACGACCTCGATGTCAACACAATGATGGAGATCATGGTGTGGCGCCGGTGATGATGGAGATCATGCCGGTGCTTTGGAGATGGCGATCAAAAGCACAAGATCATGGTCATATCATGTCACTTATGATTTACATGTGATGTTAATCCTTTTTATGCACCTTGTTTTTCTTAGGACGATGGTAGAATTATAAGGTGATCCCTCACAAAATTTCAAGATAAAAATGTGTTATCACCGAGTGTGCACCATTGTGTCGGCTCATCGTTTCGAGACACCACGTGATGATCGGGTTTGATAGACTCTACGTTCACATGAAACGGGTGCAAGACAGTTTTGCACACGCGGACCACTCGGGTTAAACTTGACGAGCCAAGCATGTACAGACATGGCCTCGGGACACAGGAAACCGGAAGGTCGAGCATGAGTCATATAGTAGATATGATCAACATGGAGATGTTCACCATTGAAGCCACCTCATCTCACGTGATGATCGGACATGGGTTGGTGAATTTGGATCATGTACCATTCGATTGACCAGAGGGATGTCAATTTGAGTAAGAGTTCTTAAGTAATATGATTAACTGAACTCGTTATCATGAACACGGTTAAAATGTCTTTGCAATTGTAGATGATTAGCTTGCGCTCTAGCTCCCCTGTATTTTGATATGTTCCTAGAGAAAACTAAGTTGAAAGATGATAGTAGCAATTATGTGGACTCGGACCGTAAACTGAGGATTGTCCTCATTGCTGTGCAAAATGCTTATCTCCTTAATGCACCGCTCGGTGATCTACCCCAAGCATCGTCTGTAGATGTTGCGAACATCTGACATACACGTTTTGATGACTACATGATAGTTTAGTGTGTCTTGCTTTACAGCTTAGAATTGAGGCTCCAAAATGTTTTGAACGTCACGGAACATATGAGATGTTCCAAGAGCTGAAATTAGGATTTCAGGATTGTGCCCGTGTTGAGAGGTGTAAGACCTCCGACAAGATTCTTTGCTTGCAAAGTAAGGAGAAAATCTCAATCATTGAGCATGTGCTCAGATTGTCTTGGTGCTACAATTACTTGAATCAAGTGGGAGTTGATCTTCGAGATGAGATAGTGATTGACATAGGTCTCCAAAGTCACTGCCACCAAGCTACTCAGCTTTGTGATGAACTATAGCATAAGAGGGATGGAGAAGATGATCCCTAAGCTATTCGCAATGTTGGACACCGCAAAGGTAGAAATCAAGAAGGAGCATCAAGTATTGATGGTTAGTAAAACCACTAGTTTAATGAAGGGCAAGGGAAAGAAGGGAAACTTCAAGAATGACAAGTCAGTTGTCGCTCCAATGAAGAAACCCAAGAACCCAAACCCGAGACTAAGTGCTTCTATCATGAGGGGAATGATCACTGAGGCAGAATTGCCCTAGACATTTGGTAGATAAGAAGGTTGTCTGCGTTAACAGAAGTATATTAGATATACGTGTTATTGATGTGTACTTCACTAGTACTCCTAGTAGACCATGGGTATTAGATATCGGTGCAGTTGCTAAATATTAGTGACTCAAAATAAAAGCTACGGAATAGATGGGGGCTCGCTAAAAGCGAGGTGACGATGTATGTTGGAAGTGTTTCCAAGGTTGATGTGATCACCATCGCTCGCTCCCTCTACCTTCGGGATTAGTGTTAAACCTAAATGTTGTTTGGTGTTTGCGTTTCTCATGAACATGATTGGATCGTGTTTATTGCAATACGGTTATTCATTTAAAGAGAATAATGGTTACTCTGTTTACTTGAATAATACCTTCAATTGTCATGCACCTAATATAAATGGTTTATTGAATTTCGATCATAGTGATACACATGTTCATAATATTGATGCCAAAATATACAAAGTAGTAATGATAGTACCACTTACTTGTGGCACTGCCGCTTAAGTCATATTGGTATAAAATGCATGAAGAAGCTCCATACTTATGGATCTTTGGACTCACACGTTTTTGAACCGTTTGAGATGTGTGAACCATGCCTATTGGTGTAAACGCATGAAGAAACTCCATGCATATGGATCTTTTGGACTCACTTGATTTTGGATCACTTGAGACATGCAAATCGTGCCACATGGGCAAGATGACTGAAGGCCTCGTTCTCCAGTGATATGGAATGACCAAGTGACTTGCTGGAAATGGTACATTTTGATGTATGCACTCCAATGAGTGATGGAGCACGAAGTGGATATCGTTATGTTCTTACTTCACTGATGATTTGAGCAGATACATATGTATTTACTTGATGAACCACGAGTCTGAAGTGTTGAAAAGTTCAAGCAATTTCAGAGTGAAGTTGAAGATCATCGTGACAAGAGGATAATATGTCTACGATGTGATCGCAGAGGTGAATATCTGAGTTTTGAGTTTGGTATACAATTAAGACAATGTGGAAATTGTTTCACAACTCATGCCACCTAGAACACCATAGTGTGATGGTGTGTCCGAATGTCGTAGCCGCGCCCTATTGGATATGGTGCATACTATGATGTCTCTTATTGAATTACCACTATTTTTTTGGGGTTGGGCATTGGAGACAACCACATTCACTTTAATAGGGCACCACGTAATTCCGTTGAGATGACACCATATGAACTATGGTTTGGAGAAACCTAAGCTGTCATTTCTAGTTTGGGGCTACGATGTTTATGTCAAAAGGCTTCACCCTGATAAGCTCGAACCCAAAGCGGATAAACGCATCTTCATGGGATACCCAAAACAGTTGGGTATACCATCTATCTCAGATCCAAAAGCAAAGTGTTTGTTACTGAAAGCGGGTCCTTTCTCGAGAAAGAGTTTTTCTTGAATTAATTGAGTGGGAGGATGGTGGAACTTGATGAGTTTTTTGAACCTCACTTTAACGAGAGTGTAGAAGGGCGCAGGAAATTGTTCCTATGTCGCTTACACCAGTTGAAGTGGAAGATGATGATGGTGATCATGAAGCTTTAGATCAAGTTACCACCAAACCTCATAGGTCGACAAGGACACGTACTACTCTAGAGTGGTACGATAATCCTGTCTTGGAGGTCATGTTGTTGGCCAACAATGAACCTACGAGCTATGGAGAAGCGATGGTGGGCCCGGATTCTGACAAATGGCTCGAGGCCATGAAATCCGAGATAGGATCCATGTATGAAAACAAAGTGTGGACTTTGGAAGAACTACTTGATGGTCGTGAGGCCATTAAGTACGAATGGATCTTTAAAAGGAAGACAAACAATGATGGTAAATGTCACCATTTAGAAAGATCGACTTGTCGCAAAGAGGTTTCTGACAAGTTCAAGGAGTTGACTACGATGAGACTTTCTCACCCGTAGCGATGCTAAAGTCTGTTGGAATTATGTTAGCACTTACTGCATTTTTTGATTACGAAATTTGGCAGTTGGATGTCAAAACATTGTTTCCTCGACGGTTTCCTTGAGGAAAGGTTGTATGTGATACAACTCGAAGGTTTTTGGTTCCTAAGGATGCTAACAAGTATGCAAGCTCTAGTAATCCTTCCATGGACTGGAGCAAGCAACTCGGAGTTGGAATACACGCTTTGATGTGATGATCAAAACCTTTTGAGTTTATAGTTTATGAGAAACTTGTATTTCCAAGAAAGTAAGTGGGAGCACTATAGAATTTCTGATGAGTATATGTGGTTGACATATTGTTGATCAGAAATGATGTAGATTTCTGTAAAGCATGTAGGGTTGTTTGAAAGAGGTTTTTCAAAGGAAAACCTGGATTAAGCTACTTGAACAATAAGCATCAAGATCTATAGATATAGATCAAAACACTTGATAAAAATTTCATGAATACATACCGTGACAATATTTTGAAGGAGTTCAAAATAGATCGGTCAAAGAAATGAGTTCTTGGATGTGTTGTAACTTGTAAGGTGTGAAATTGAGTAAGACTCAAAGATTAACCACGGCAGAAGAAAGAGAAAGGACGATGGTCATCCCCTATGCCTTAGACATAGGCTCTATAGTATGCTATGTTGTGTATCGCACCTGATGTGTGCCTTGCCATGAATCTGTCAAGGGGTACAAGAGTGATCCAGGAATGGATTACTGGACAATGGTCAAAATTATCCTTAGTAACTTGAGGACTAAGGAAATGTTTCTCGATTATGGAGGTGATAAAGAGTTTGTCGTAAAGGGTTACGTGGATGCAAGCTTTGACACAAATCCGGAAACTATGAGTAGCAGACCGGATTCGTATAATGGGGCAGTCCTTTGGAATAGTTCCAAATGGAGTGTGGTAGCAGCATCTACAGTATGACATAGGGATTTGTAAAGCACACATGGATATGAAAGGTTCAGACCCATTGACTAAAACCTCTCTCACAAGAAAAACATGATAAACCCCACAACTCATTGGGTGTGAATCGCATAGTGATGTGAACTAGATTATTGACTCTAGTGCAAGTGGGAGACTGTTGGAAATATGCCCTAGAGGCAATACTAAATAAGTTATTATTATATTTCCTTGTTCACGGTAATCGTTTATTATCCATGCTATAATTGTATTTATTGGAAACTCAAATACATGTGTGGGTACATAAACAACACACTGTCCCTAGTGAGCCTCTAAGGACTAGCTCGTCGATGAAAGATGGTCAGGGTTTCCTTGTAATAGACATGACTTGTTGTTTCATAATGGGATCGCATCATTAGGAGAATGATGTGATGGACCAGACCCAAACTATGAATGTAGCATGTGATCGTGTCAGTTTATTTCTACTGTTTTCTACATGTTAAGTATCTGTTTCTGTGACCATGAGATCATGCAACCCCCGGGTGCCGGAGGAATGCCTTGTGTGTATCAAACGTCACAACATAACTAGGTGACTATAAAGGTGCTCTACAGGTATCTCTAAAGGTGTCTGTTGGGTTGGCGTGAATCATGACTGGGATTTGTCACTCTGTATGATGGAGAGGTATCTGTGGGCCCACTCGATAATACAACATCACAATGAGCTTGCAAGCAATGTGACTAAAGACGTAGTCACGGGATCTTGTATTATGGAATGAGTAAAGACACTTGCCGTAACTAGATTGAACTAGGTATGGAGATACCGATGATTGAATCTCAGGCAAGTTGCATACCGATGGACAAAGCGAATAGTATACTGGGTTGATTGAATCCTTGATATCGTGGTTCGACCGATAAAGATCTTTCTAGAATATGTAGGAGCTAATATTGGCATCCATGTCCCGCTATTGGTTATTGACTGGAGAGTGTCTCGGTCATGTCTGCATAGTTCTTGAACCCGCACGGTCTGCATACTTAAGGTTCGGTGACGATTCGATATCATTGAGTTATGTATGTTGGTGGTCAAAAGTTGTTCGGAGTCTCGAATGAGATCCTGGACGTCACGAGGATCCCTAGAATGGTCCGGAGGTGAAGAATGATATATGGGAAGTTCCGTGTTGATCATCGGTACAAGTTCGGGCGTCAATGGTAGCGTACGAGGGGTGCTGGAAGGGTATCCGGGGGTCCACCAGAAGGGGCCACCTGCCTCGGAGGGGCCACATGGGCTGGGAGGGATGCACACCAGCCCCTGGTGGGCTGGGCACACCTGCCCACCTAAGGCCCATACGACTGGGCTGCTGGAGGGCCAACCCTAGAGGGCGCGCCACCCTAACTTGGGTGGCAAGCCACCCCTAGGGCAGTCACCCCTCCCTCTCTTGGTCGTCGCCCCCCAAGGGTGGGAACCCTAGGGCGCAAGCCCTCTTCCCTTCCCCCTATATATATATAGATGGGGAGAGAGATCTGCAACATACCTATGCCACGGCGCAGCCCTGTCTCTCCCATAGATCAGTTTTATCCTCTAGATCGGTTCCCGTATTGCTTGGCGAAGCCATGCCGGAGTAGCTCCACCACCACCGCTGCCATTCCGTCGTGCTGACGAAGAACTCATCTACCTATCCACCCTCTCTTGCTGGATCAAGGAGGTGGAGATCGTCATCGAGATGTACGTGTGCTAAACACGGAGGTGTCGTACGTTCGGCACTAGATCGGGACGGTCGCGGGACGGATCGTGATGAGATTGTATGACGGATCGTGATTGGATTGCGGAGACGTTCGACTACATCAACCGCGTTATATACGCTTCTGCTTAGCGACCTACAAGGGTATGTAGATGCACTCCCCCTCTCGTAGATGTTGATCTTCATAGATTGATCTTGGTGAGCGTAGGAATTTTTTTCCCATGCGACATTCCCCAACAGCTGCTATGCTTGGGCCTGCATCGGCTGTTCTGGTCGAGTCGGCCACGCCGGCTGATCCTGCTTCGCCCATGTCAGCCTCGGCCACACCGGCACATGCGCCGGTCTCGTCATCTGCATTGGACACTGCCGCGGGGGCCACACCGACTTTGGAGCGGGCATCTTCGCCCTCCCCGCCAAGCATTTCGCCTGGGCAGCAGTCTTCACCGCCGCCTCCACCACCTACTGCTCCTCTGTGTCCTTGCACACGAAGTCAGAGTGGTATTGTTAGGCCCAAGGAACATTCTGATGGCACAGTTGCATGTATTGCAGCATGCATGGCAAAGAGAGATGTTGATCCCAGTGTTGAGCCTCGTCATTTTCACGCAGCTCTTTGGATTCCTCATTAGCGTGCTGCCATGGAGTAGGATTTTCAGGCACTGCAGAGGAACGATACTTGGCGTTTAGTTCCTCCTGTGTTTGGTGTCAACATCATTGATTCCAAGTGGGTTTTCAAGGTAAAGAAGCATGTTAATGGTTCCATTGAGTGCTACAGGGCGCGATTGGTGGCAAAAGGTTTTAAACAACGACATGGTCTTGATTATCAGGATACTTTCAGCCCAGTTGTTAAACCTACCACTATTTGGTTGATTTTGTCCTTGGCTTTTGCCAAAGGTTGGTATCTGAGCCAGCTTGATGTTCAGAATGCTTTTCTCCATGGGGTCTTGGAGGAACAAGTTTACATACGCCAACCTCCTAGATTTGTCGATCCAACTCTTCCACATCATTTGTGTCATCTTGTTAAGATGCTTTATGGACTCAAGCAGGCTCCTCGTGCATGGCATGCCTGACTGGGTTCGGTTCTTCGATAACTTGGGTTTACTCCGTCCACTGCTGACATGTTTGTGTTCCTATTTCATCGCGCTGAGGTTACTATGTATCTGTTGGTGTATGTTGATGACATTATTCTTATCAACTCTTCTGTGTCTGCTGCAGATCGTGTGTTGTCTTCTCTGAGTAGTCACTTTGCTGTCAAGGATCTGGTGGCTCTCCATTACTTTATTGGCGTGGAGGTTTCACGATCTTCTGTTAGTGTGACTCTTACTCACCATAAGTACTCCTTGGATCTGCTACACCGTGTTGCAAGCATGCTACCACCCCTATGCCTGTGATAGATTGGTTTTCAGCCTTGGATGGTGACTTTCTCCCTTCAGATGATGCTACTGAGTATCGCAGTGTTGTTGGAGGTTTGCAATACTTGATTATTACACGACCTGACATCTCCTATGTTGTAAACCGTGTGTGCGAGTATCTTCATGCTCCTTGTACTTCACACTAGTCAGTTGTGAAGTGTATCTTGCGTTATCTCTCTCATACTGTCTCCTATGGCTTGCAATTGTGTGGTTTTCGGCCTAGTTTTCCTTATAAACCGAGTCAACTCTATTCTTCTTTATGAAATTGCAGGAGCACCCTGCCCTCTTGACGAGGTTCCGTAAAAAAGCCTAGAAACTGACGGAGACTCTCAAGGGAAAGGGAGGTGAGAGGTGAGAAAGAGGTGGGCGTGTACTTTCAGCTTAGTTGTCAGAAGTTCAGGTCCAATGTACTATTAGATATTCACCTGAAGTTATTGGAGGAAAACCTGTAGTGTTAGTAGAATCGCTGCTATCTATGTGTACGTTTCTCATGTACTCTTCTCAGCTAGGCCAATTTCTTCAAGTGGATTTGTCAGGCATTGTACTAGAACTGTTCAATCACAAGTAAACGTGCTTTTATTGATTGTGATTTGCTTACAAACTATGTAGAAAACCTGCCATTTTGGCCTAAATTAAGTTTATGTTAGTAGTTGAATAAATAGGCAATTTCCCGAGTAGATTAATCCATGAAAAATTTACTAACATGGCATTGACTAGATTCATGACATACTGATCACGTAGCATACTATCAAGTACTATGCATATAGCAGAAACATCTACGCATATAGCTAGTACTACTAGGGCAGAAATAAACAGGAGCGGGATAAACAGGTTATACCCTCCGATTAGCCACTTGGCTGTAGCAGCAGCGTTGGTGGAGGCAACATCCTTTGCCGCCTTATTTTCGGCTTCGGCCTTCTCGCGGACAAGACGGTCAGCTTCGCTTGGTGAAGACATGGTGATGACGAGGGCGACACGGATGTAAACGAAGCAGACGAATGGAGGCAAGCAGTCGCATGATCCTCCCCAAAAACCTAATCGCCCCTTGATGACCCACAAGTGTAGGGGATCTATTGTATTCCATTCGATAAGTAAGAGTGTCGAACCTAACGAGGAGTGGAAGGATCTAACAAGTGGTTTTCAGCAAGGTAATCTCTGCAAGTACTGAAATTGTCGGTAACAAATAGTTGTGTGATAAAGTGATTCGTAGCAAGTAGCAAGTAACAAGTAGCAAAGGTGCAGCAAAGTGGCCCAATACCTTTTGTAGCATGGAACAAGCCTGGACAAACTCTTATAGGATGTAAAGCGCTCCCGAGGACACATGGGAATTTCTGTCAAGCTAGTTTTAATCATGTTCATATGATTCGCGTTCGCTACTTTGATAGTTTGATATGTGGGTGGACCGGTGCTTGAGTACTCCCTTACTTGGACAAGCATCCCACTTATGATTAACCCCTCTCTCTAACATTCCAAAATTATAAATTTTGGAATGTTAATATAATTATTAGATTGATTGTTTGTTTGTTTGCTGAGTGACTGAAACTTGTGTGAAATTTGAAACTTTTCGAAACTTTTGAATGAGAGGGAATAAAATGACTTTCCCCTTCTCCGGTGAATTCAAATTCAATCTTTTAAAAGCAACGAGAGAAGATGACATGACTTCTTCAACCACAAAGAATTTGAACGAAGATATTTGCATTGAATTCTTTTGTTTTTCCATTCGTTTTCTTCGTGCAAGAAATGCCGGGAAATTCTTTTCGTCTTTTGTTTTGCATTTCCACCGCCCGAGAAATACGCGGAGAAAACTCTCTTGCACGCAAGAGAGAGAGCGGAGGAAAATTACACTCCAAAAGTGCGGGCAAATCTCTGAAATAATTGAGCAAAGAAAACCCAAAATTCTTTTGCAAAAATAATTGCAAAAAGAAATAAAGCAAATTGGGAATTTCTGAAAAAAAATATTTTTTTAAGTTTTTATTTTGGCTTTAAAAAAATGTTATTCGGGTAGAGATTCTTTTTCTGATTTTTTTGATATATAATACCATATATAGATAATTTGATTTATTTTCTTTTTTTTAGCTTTTATATTTTCTGTTTGGAAAGGTTTAAAAAAAAGGAAAGTCCTTTTGTTTTTTTAACAGCCACCCCGAGCGTTTTTCTTAGCTGGGCCGAGCCCCTTTTCCCTGGGATCCGAGATCCCCTACAAGCCGGCCACCCTCCCCAATTTTCCCTCCTCCCTCCCACTTACCTGCGGGTCCCACCCGAAGCTTTCTCCCTCCCCACGTCGTCTCCTTCCTTCCTCCCTCGTCCCCTTCCTTTTCTTCTGCCGCCCGAGACCAGCCACGATTTTCTTCCCCGAGAACCTCCCTCTCCTTCCTTAGCCCGAGCCCCTCCTAGCCTATATATACCCCCCACCTCCGCCACCCCGTTCCCACCCCCGCCGCCGCCTCCCTTCTCCCCTCGCCGCCTCGCCACTGCTGCCGCCGGTGCAAGCTTCTGCTGCCACCTCCGGCACAGCTCTAGAGCAGCGCCCAGCGCCCCTCTTCCCCCCGAGCGCCGCCCCTCGGAGGAGTACACCGCTGCCGCCACCCCGTCACCTCCACAGCCACAGCCACCGCCCCCCCCCCCCCCCCCGAGCTCTACCTCGCCGCCCGAGCCACCCCGCCGGAGTAGCGGCTGCACCTTCGTCTACCCCGCCCAGGAGCTGCCCCGAGCCGCCCGACGCCTTTTCCTTCGGAGGAGGAGCACCCCGCCGCCGCCTCCCCTCTTCCCCACTGCCCCGGAGTCCCCCTCCCCCTCGCCGGCAACACCCCCACCGGAGCAAAAGCTACTGCCGTCCAGGTAGCTTCTCCCTCCTCTACTCTCTGTTATTCTTTTTGTTGTTCTCTTCCTAGCCGTTGGATCTTACTTGATGGTTTAGATTAGAACTGAGAATACCTCTTCGGTTTATATGAGAAAACCCACGGTTTTATTTCCCACTTAAGTTTTAACCAGCGAACTTGCTTAGCTTCGGCCGTTTTCCCGAAACGTAGAAACAAACGTTCCCCGCAGCCAACCGTAGCTTGCCACGTGTACCCCTCTGTTAGTACTAGTAGCTGCAGTTTTTCTGTCAAAAAATTACAAAAACAGCAACTTTCAATCTTGTTTTGGCCACAACTTCTTATTCCGAAGTCCAATGACTTTGAGTTTTTTCCCAGTAGTCACAAATTTCCTGTAGTTTTTAAAAACATATAATTTGTCTATGTTTGAAATTTTTAAATATAAGTTAGATCAGATTTAGTTTAAACCTTGTTTTGCCTATTACAGGAGTTTAAAAATAGCTTTTAATTTGATTCCTTTTGGTACTGATCACTAGTGATCTTATGTATCAGTGGTAAAACTTTCAGAGCTGTTTGAGTATTTTAACTCATTATTTCATGTGAAACAATTTCTGTTTCACCGCTTTTAGGTTTTCGGCTAATTCATTTTCTACTTTTGTTTTAAAATATTTTCTTTATTATTTCAGAAAGATTATTATTGCTTGTTTATGTTAGTTAACAGTAGTTTTGCAACAAGTCTTTATTTTATGTTTATTTGTTTTCATTAAATCAATTCTAGCTCTGTAGTAACGTGCAATTGTTTTCACCGTTGTTTCAAATCCCGTTTGGGAATGCTTTCAAAAGATTTTGTGAAAAACACTTTATTTTATCTTAGTTAAACTTATAACTTAGTTCTTTGTTATTATTTTCTGTTAGACAAAATTATTTAGTGGTTGACGTAGTAGAAGACTCTTTAGTTCTATTTGAAGTTTCTTTCGGTTTCTCATTCGCTCTCTCTCTTTTGTTTGATTGCTAGAATGATTGCTAGTATGAGTGCTTATGTGGATGATATGTTTGTTATAGAGATTTCATCGGAGAGTGACGAGTAGTCTATCAAGTTATTTTCTCGAGAAATTCTTCTTCTTCAACATCACAGGCAAGTCACTTTGATCATACTATCACCTATGTTTTTATGCATCGTAGTTCTACCATCCTATGCCCATTTGCATGCTGCCTAGGTACTTGGAAACTTTAGTATAAGTTGTAGTATCATGTGGTAGGAACACAACAACCCCGATACTTGGCCCCGGGACGACAATTTCTTAATGCTATGCTTGAGTAGACGGGTTATCGGTTGAGTGTATATCACGAGTGATGCGAGGTTGATATAATAATCAAGACCGGACTAAGACAAGATTCTCAAGACCTCAGACGCAATGCAACTCTGGGTGAAGGACGGTTGATCGGCTCCCTGGAGAACCCAGTGGATGCCCGGGATGCTGGAGAGGCCATGTCATCCTGCGGAAAGCTTCACCCAGGCTCAAAGAGACGGACGGATATTTTCAAGACCCAAGGCTTACCTGCACAGCCACAAGTCATTATGGGCTCTGGCTTGGTTGGACAACGCGGCGACTCTGGACAGGCGGTGCTAGCAGATGTAGACGAACGGTAGGAATGGATGGGCACCGACAGGGATTCAGAGGGACCCATTGAAAGACCATGTTTTGGTCATCCGGTCTTCAAACACCCTGAAGTGCGAGGACAAACCCGGAGGCGATCAAATCTTGTGGGGAACGTGTGCAAAACTCTGCAGAGTACTCAAACCTAATCGATTAGCTGTGTCCACGGTCATGGACAACTTGAGCCAAAGGAACTGAAGTTATCTGGATTTCTCAACACCATTATATATATTTGATGAGGGTAATATTGATAACTCGGGTACGAGAACTGGTTGGCGGAACCATCTCATTAACAACAAACCTTGTAGTAACATTTTGCTTTCAACCCCTCTTGTTGTAGGATAAAACTGGCTTTATGCAAAACTTAGCTCCACCGACCAAATATGCATGTAGAGATAGTTGATTATTACTTTACCCCTCTCTTATGTGACTTGCCGGCATATTCAATATGCTGACCTACACGGCTGCAACGTCTTATGTTGCAGATATTTTTCTTCGACGAGTAAGAGTACGATTCAGGGTTACGGTCTACACTCAACTTGCCGTTGGTGTTTATTGGGACTCCACTCCCTTGACCGCTTCCGCTGAGATATTTAAGGTATATATCAGTTTTATGCTTTTTACATGTGATTGCACTTTGATATATACATTGATGTACTGTGTGTGCCAGCATACTGATCCAGGGATGGCACAGAAACACAGAGGCTTGACTCGTCTTGAGTCGGGTCGCTACAGAGATGGTATCAAAGCACATGTTGACTGTAGGACGTGACCCTAGAAACTGGAAACTTCTTAGGATAGGATCTCTCAAAAATTTTATTTTCAACAACACCTTTTACTCCTCATCTCTTCTGATTTCATCAAATGTTCTCTCTCACCTCAAATAGTTATACAATCCCCTTACCCCTTGACCTCATGAAGAATCAACGGAGTTCTACTTCAAAGTAAAGAGGATTTCACCATGCATTTGAAGAATTGAAGCTACACCCGTTGAAGACTCTCAAGACCTGAAGAACTCAAAGTCCCTGAAGTGTTCGAATAATTATATGACCATTAGAAGTCCAAACCCCTGTTATATACCATGTTAGATACGATGATTTGTGAGCCATCTTCGTGTGTGTTTTCCGACGGCCACAAATAAAACCCATTCTCAAAAATATTGTTTGTATTGTGTGTATCTCCCTTCCTCTCTCTTACCCGTCTCATCCCCAAAACCTCAACCCTACCAGATGGAGTATGAAGCTGGACTTGTAGTCTCTGGACCAATGACCCAACTGGAAGCTGAAATATGGATTCAGAACATGGAGAACCACTTCGGGAGCAACTTGGTCTCAAGGAAGCATGAAGTGGAACACGCTCTTCAGTACTTTACACAAAGTGTTGCTATCTGGTGGAAAATGCATCATGCCATACAAGGATTTAGTGGAGCAGAAAGTTGGGAAGAATTCAAGAAGACTCTGTTAAGATCCCGTCTCATTCAGAAGGGGTATGATAATCCGAAGGAGAAGACTTGTGCATGCAAGATCTGTGGAGAAATAGGACACACCCAGGAAGAACACACGGATGGATGCACTCATTGTGAAGAAAATCACCCAGCTGAGGAGTGCCCAAGTAGTCAGGTGACTTGTTTCCTTTGTGAGGGAACCACCCACTACCCAGCTCAGTGTCATATTTACCCCAAGGTGCAACAAGTTGTCAAGCAGCAGAAAGATGCAGTGAAGGAAACCCTCAAGAAGAAGATTCTAGAAGAACCGGTGATGAACAAATATATTGAAGACCCTGATGGACAAGGTCTGGCCAGGTTTTTCTCCAATGCATGCTACTCATGTGGAGAAGAAGGACATTATTCACAAGACTGCACGAAGAGAAGCCAAGAGTATCTGGGATACTTCCCGACGGAAGAAGTGGAGTTTGATCCACTTGAAATAGAAGAACTCGCCAAGATGAAGGAGTCCGGAAAGAAGAAAAAGTACCCTCGGAAGAACCAAATCTCTGCAGACATAGACCTGAGTCATGTCAGATGTTACAAGTGTATGAAATTTGGCCACCACAAATACATGTGCTCAGGAAGAAAGCCGGGAATCCAAGGAGCAAAAGCAGAAGCTAAGAAGCCTCGAGACTTGTCAGAAATCATTTGCTTTTGTTGCAAGGAAGCATGACATTTTGCTAACGATTGTCCGCAAAGGAAGAAAGCTAGAATGGAGTAGTTAAGTTTTGACCATGGCAAAGTAATCCGAAGCACTCTTGTTTTTCATAAGATCATGGAGTGAAATTTTTGTAACAGAAGTCCCTGAGATTGTAATAACATCATGAATAAATGGAATTTGTTGTCTCATGATTGTCTATGTTGAAACTGAATGTGTTGTTTCTCTTCGGACAAAGATCTCTGAACAATTATGAGGATATGAGAAAATACGGTCTATGCAAGCATGAGTATAATTCATTTAAGTGTGGTAGTAATCGGTAAACCCACAGGATCCATTGAGTAGGAATGTACCATGATTACCAAGGAGACATATACATTCCTCTGAGTACCTATTTACTGACACCTGCAGATGACAACTCTCTACGAGTCATTCCTCAAGGGCCCAAAAACGATCATGACCCTGACCAGTGATCACGATTACCCGAAAATCCTGAAGGACATGATGAAGCACATTCATCTTGAAGGAGATGCAGTCTACAAAGGCTACCCATTCATGGAGAATGGAGTGGAACTTTGGTACGTGGAAGTACACCTCCACCATGTGAAAGGAGTTTGTCCAAAGACTATGGGGCAATACGTCTTCATTTCACGTGTGCCACGAGAAACCTTCTTTGATGCTGTTCGTGAAGCTGCCATGGAAGCCATACGTCAGATTGGAGAAATACTTGAAGCAAGACTCCGTCATACCCAGGAATACGTGAGTGAAGTACGTGCGGAAATGATGGAGATGAAGCTAATGGCCATCATGATGAAGCAAAAGATGGACGAATTCAAGGAGCACATCGGAAAGTTTGAGTGGAACTAAGTACCTTCAAGAGAGATAGATGAATGAAGTTGGCAGAAATGCTCGACCATACCTAACAATGTGGATGGCAGCATTTGTAATAGATTGCTTTTGAATTGGAGTTTTTGAGGAGAAATTAATGATGTAATAAGGATTGATTATGAAATGAATATGATTTATGGAAGAAGCTATGATGGATCAGCAAACGTTTTCTTAGGAGCATACGAAAGCCAGAAAGTTGTGAAGATATGATAGATGTTTTGTTCAGCTTGCAGAACCAATGGATTATCCGAACTTCGTTCGTGGACAAGAGAAATTCTGCAATGCTTGTGAGGATGCCCAAGTGTTAGAATGCGAGATTCGCTAAACCTTATACAGAGAAATGATTTGGGTGCGGAATGGATTGATCACCATGATGACTTACTCTTATCATTTATCTTGCTATTCGGAATGGTAAATCTGAGAGACTTACCCATATAGAGAGACGACGTTCTTTGAAGCTTTTGTTTAAGCCTTAGAGTGGTATAAGAAAAGCCCATGTACATGGCACTTGTTGTCACGCGTAGGAAATTTTACAGTGAGGATGAAGACAAGACCTTCTTTCTGCAGGACAACCACAAATGGTAGACCACCATGAGAACCATCGATATGTTATTTAGAATTGACCACGAGACTGTCAGTTAAGAAGACCCAGTGACGGAAGAAGCTTATATCAACGGGAGAACATCACCAAAGGATTTAATATGAAGACTGTGTGATGTCAGTTGCCAAAAACCCCGGAGGATCGTTAAAGCATTTTGAGGGACCAGTATCTCTCATTTTAAGTGTGGTAGCATCCCACCTTGCCGGAGATTGGAATTGTTAGAAGACCCCCCAAACCCTAACCTTTCTTTCTAGCCTCTTCGAATCTCGAGGACGAGATTCATTTTAAGTGTGGTAGTTTGTAACATCCCAAAATTATAAATATTGGAATGTTAATATAATTATTAGATTGATTGTTTCTTTGTTTGCTGAGTGACTGAAACTTGTGTGAAATTTGAAACTTTTCGAAACTTTTGAATGAGAGGGAATAAATGACTTTCCCCTTCTCCAGTGAATTCAAATTCAATCTTTTAAAAGCAACGAGAGAAGATGACATGACTTCTTCAACCACAGAGAATTTGAATGGAGATATTTGCATTGAATTCTTTTGTTTTTCCATTCGTTTTCTTCGTGCAAGAAATGCCGGGAAATTCTTTTCGTCTTTTGTTTTGCATTTCCATCGCGCGAGAAATACCCGGAGAAAACTCTCTTGCACGCAAGAGAGAGAGCGGAGGAAAATGACACTCCAAAAGTGCGGGCAAATCTCTGAAATAATTGAGCAAAGAAAACCCAAAATTATTTTGCAAAAAGAAATAAAGCAAATTGGGAATTTCTGGAAAAAAACATTTTTTTTAGTTTTTATTTTGGCTTTAAAAAATGTTATTCGGGTAGAGATTCTTTTTCTGATTTTTTTGATATATAATACCATATATAGATATTTTGATTTATTTTATTTTTTTTAGCTTTTATATTTTCTGTTTGGAAAGGTTTAAAAAAAGGAAAGTCCTTTTGTTTTTTTAACAGCCGCCCCGAGCGTTTTTCTTAGCTGGGCCGAGCCCCTTTTCCCTGGGATCCCAGATCCCCTACAAGCTGGCCACCCTCCCCAATTTTCCCTCCTCCCTCCCACTTACGTGCGGGTCCCACCCGAAGCTTTCTCCCTCCCCACGTCGTCTCCTTCCTTCCTTCCTCATCCCCTTCCTTTTCTTCTGCCGCCCGAGACCAGCCACGATTTTCTTCCCCGAGAACCTCCCTCTCCTTCCTTAGCCCGAGCCCCTCCTAGCCTATATATACCCCCCACCTCCGCCACCCCGTTCCCACCCCGCCGCCGCCTCCCTTCTCCCCTCGCCGCCTCGCCACTGCTGCCGCCGGTGCAAGCTTCTGCTGCCACCTCCGGCACAGCTCTGGAGCAGCGCCCAGCGCCCCTCTTCCCCCCGAGCGCCGCCCCTCGGAGGAGTACACCGCCGCCGCCACCCCGTCACCTCCACAGCCACCCCCCCCCCCCCGAGCTCTACCTCGCCGCCCGAGCCACCCCGCCGGAGTAGCGGCTGCACCTTCGTCTACCCCGCCCAGGAGCTGCCCCGAGCCGCCCGACGCCTTTTCCTTCGGAGGAGGAGCACCCCGCCGCCGCCTCCCCTCTTCCCCACTGCCCCGGAGTCCCCCTCCCCCTCGCCGGCAACACCCCCACCGGAGCAAAAGCTACTGCCGTCCAGGTAGCTTCTCCCTCCTCTACTCTCTGTTATTCTTTTTGTTGTTCTCTTCCTAGCCGTTGGATCTTACTTGATGGTTTAGATTAGAACTGAGAATACCTCTTCGGTTTATATGAGAAAACCCACGGTTTTATTTCCCACTTAAGTTTTAACCAGCGAACTTGCTTAGCTTCGGCCGTTTTCCCGAAACGTAGAAACAAACGTTCCCCGCAGCCAACCGTAGCTTGCCACGTGTACCCCTCTGTTAGTACTAGTAGCTGCAGTTTTTCTGTCAAAAAATTACAAAAACAGCAACTTTCAATCTTGTTTTGGCCACAACTTCTTATTCCGAAGTCCAATGACTTTGAGTTTTTTTCCAGTAGTCACAAATTTCCTGTAGTTTTTAAAAACATATAATTTGTCTATGTTTGAAATTTTTAAATATAAGTTAGATCAGATTTAGTTTAAACCTTGTTTTGCCTATTACAGGAGTTTAAAAATAGCTTTTAATTTGATTCCTTTTGGTACTGATCACTAGTGATCTTATGTATCAGTGGTAAAACTTTCAGAGTTGTTTGAGTACTTTAACTCATTATTTCATGTGAAACAATTTCTATTTCACCGCTTTTAGGTTTTCGGCTAATTCATTTTCTACTTTTGTTTTAAAATATTTTCTTTATTATTTCAGAAAGATTATTATTGCTTGTTTATGTTAGTTAACAGTAGTTTTGCAACAAGTCTTTATTTTATGTTTATTTGTTTTCACTAAATCAATTCTAGCTCTGTAGTAACGTGCAATTGTTTTCACCGTTGTTTCAAATCCCGTTTGGGAATGCTTTCAAAAGATTTTGTGAAAAACACTTTATTTTATCTTAGTTAAACTTATAACTTAGTTCTTTGTTATTATTTTCTGTTAGACAAAACTATTTAGTGGTTGACGTAGTAGAAGACTCTTTAGTTCTATTTGAAGTTTCTTTCGGTTTCTCATTCGCTCTCTCTCTTTTGTTTGATTGCTAGAATGATTGCTAGTATGAGTGCTTATGTGGATGATATGTTTGTTATAGAGATTTCATCAGAGAGTGACGAGTAGTCTATCAAGTTATTTTCTCGAGAAATTCTTCTTCTTCAACATCACAGGCAAGTCACTTTGATCATACTATCACCTATGTTTTTATGCATCGTAGTTCTACCATCCTATGCCCATTTGCATGCTGCCTAGGTACTTGGAAACTTTAGTATAAGTTGTAGTATCATGTGGTAGGAACACAACAACCCCGATACTTGGCCCCGGGACGACAATTTCTTAATGCTATGCTTGAGTAGACGGGTTATCGGTTGAGTGTATATCACGAGTGATGCGAGGTTGATATAATAATCAAGACCGGACTAAGACAAGATTCTCAAAACCTCAGACGCAATGCAACTCTGGGTGAAGGACGGTTGATCGGCTCCCTGGAGAACCCAGTGGATGCCCGGGATGCTGGAGAGGCCATGTCATCCTGCGGAAAGCTTCACCCAGGCTCAAAGAGACGGACGGATATTTTCAAGACCCAAGGCTTACCTGCACAGCCACAAGTCATTATGGGCTCTGGCTTGGTTGGACAACGCGGCGACTCTGGACAGGCGGTGCTAGCAGATGTAGACGAACGGTAGGAATGGATGGGCACCGACAGGGATTCAGAGGGACCCGTTGAAAGACCATGTTTTGGTCATCCGGTCTTCAAACACCCTGAAGTGCAAGGACAAACCCGGAGGCGATCAAATCTTGTGGGGAACGTGTGCAAAACTCTGCAGAGTACTCAAACCTAATCGATTAGCTGTGTCCACGGTCATGGACAACTTGAGCCAAAGGAACTGAAGTTATCTGGATTTCTCAACACCATTATATATATTTGATGAGGGTAATATTGATAACTCGGGTACGAGAACTGGTTGGCGGAACCATCTCGTTAACAACAAACCTTGTAGTAACATTTTGCTTTCAACCCCTCTTGTTGTAGGATAAAACTGGCTTTATGCAAAACTTAGCTCCACCGACCAAATATGCATGTAGAGATAGTTGATTATTACTTTACCCCTCTCTTATGTGACTTGCCGGCATATTCAATATGCTGACCTACACGGCTGCAACGTCTTATGTTGCAGATATTTTTGTTCGACGAGTAAGAGTACGATTCAGGGTTACGGTCTACACTCAACTTGCCGTTGGTGTTTATTGGGACTCCACTCCCTTGACCGCTTCCGCTGAGATATTTAAGGTATATATCAGTTTTACGCTTTTTACATGTGATTGCACTTTGATATATACATTGATGTACTGTGTGTGCCAGCATACTGATCCAGGGATGGCACAGAAACACAGAGGCTTGACTCGTCTTGAGTCGGGTCGCTACACTCTCGCAAGCATCCGCAACTACGAAAGAAGAATTAAGACAAAGTCTAACCATAGCATTAAACTAGTGGATCCAAATCAGCCCCTTACGAAGCAACGCATAAACTAGGATTTAAGCTTCTGTCACTCTAGCAACCCATCATCTACTTACTACTTCCCAATGCCTTCCTCTAGGCCCAAATAATGGTGAAGTGTTATGTAGTCGACGTTCACATAACACCACTAGAGGAAAAACAACATACAACACATCGAAATATCAAACAAATACCAAATTCACATGACAACTTATAGCATGACTTATCCCCTGTCCTCGAGAACAAATTAAGTACTCACAAAGCATAATTATATTCATGACCAGAGAGGTACTGAATAACATCAAGGGTCTGAACATATAATCTTCCACCAAGTAATCCAACTAGCATCAACTAGAAAGAGTAATTAATAATAACAGGATATATCTCTTTTTCATCAAGATAAGCATACTTAAGAGTATGAGGCAACTGTTTAAGCTCAAACACAGGATCACCCTATGGTGGGGGTGCATCTCCAAGCAGTTCAACACGCAAATTATTCTTAAGGATAGGATGTTGTTCAAAGATAACTCTATCTATCTCATTCATTTCATCCATATGCATATCATTTTCATGCTCAAGCAAGTATTGCTCTAACGGATCAGTAGGAGGCACAGCAATAGAAGCTAGGGCAATAATTTCATCCTTACTAGGCAACTCTTTTTCATGAGGTTGTCTACCAAACTTGGAGAAATTGAACTCATGTGACACACCTTCAAAGCCAACAGTGACAGTTTGCTTCACACAGTCAATATGAGCATTGACAGTATTGAGGAAACGTCTGCCAAATATGATGGGACAAAAGCTATCTTGTGTGGTAGCAAGAACAAGAAAATCAGTAGGATATTTCGTTTTACCACACAAGACTTCAACATTTCTAACAATTCCCAAAGGGCAGATAGTATCTCTATTGGCAAGCTGAATAGTGACGTCAATAGGTTCCATCTCAACGGGTGCAATCTCGTCTTTAATTTCATCATATAAAGATTGAGGTATTCCACTAACACTAGCACCCACGTCACATAAACCATGATAACAATGATCTCCTATCTTAACAGAAACAACAGGCGTGCCAACAACAGGCATACGCTTGTCTCTAGCATGTGGTTTAGCAATTCTAGCAGCATCTTCACAGGTATTGCACATAACATTGATTTAAGCCTCCCCCAAGCTTGAGCGATGCTTTCTCTGTCACGAGGCCAAAAATTATAAATATAATTCCGATCACGATGTACTAGATGCATAGGATAAAACTTTTGATGAAATTCCAATTTCAATCGGTTGTAGTTCCATGATCCAGTATCATCACATAGCCTATACCATGTCAATAATTTATCCCTAAAAGATAAGGGAAAGACCTTCTTCTTGACCTCATCCTCAGGCAAACCTGCAAGCTTAAATAAACCACAAACTTCATCTACATAGATTAGATGCAAGTCGGGGTTTGATGTTCCATCTCCTGTAAAAGGATTAGTCAGCAGTTTCTCAAGCATACCCGAAGGAAATTCATAGCAGATATTTTCAGTAGGTGCAGCAGGTTGAGGAGAAACTCTTTTTGCTTCCGTTCAAGGTGAAGATACCCCGAACAAGCTCCTCAAAGGATTAGTTTCCATAGTGACAAGTGACAATAAATTTTAGCACATTATAAAAATGTTTCCTTACCAAATTCCACTTACCAAAGTAAGAGTGTCCCCGGCAACAGCGCCAGAAATAAGTCTTGATGACCCACAAGTGTAGGGGATCTATCGTAGTCCTTTTGATAAGTAAGAGTGTCGAACCCAACGAGGAGCAGAAGGATCTGACAAGTGGTTTTCAGCAAGGTAATCTGTGCAAGTACTGAAATTATCGGTAATAGATAGTTGTGTGATAAAGTGATTCATAGCAAGTAGCATGTAACAAGTAGCAAAGGTGGAGCAAAGTGTCCCAATCCCTTTTATAGCAAGGGACAAGCCTGGACAAACTCTTATAGGAGGTAAAGCGCTCCCGAGGACACATGGGAATTTCTGTCAAGCTAGTTTTCATCATGTTCATATGATTCACGTTCGCTACTTTGATAGTTTGATATGTGGGTGGACCGGCGCTTGGGTACTTCCCTTAATTGGACAAGCATCCCACTTATGATTAACCCCTCTCGCAAGCATCCGCAACTACGAAAGAAGAATTAAGACGAAGTCTAACCATAGCATTAAACTAGTGGATCCAAATCAGCCCCTTACGAAGCAACACATTAACTAGGGTTTAAGCTTCTATCACTCTAGCAACCCAACATCTACTTACTACTTCCCAATGCCTTCCTCTAGGCCCAAATAATGGTGAAGTGTTATGTAGTCGACATTCACATAACACCACTAGAGGCAAAACAACATACAACACATCGGAATATCGAATGAATACCAAATTCACATGACTACTTATAGCATGACTTATCCCATGTCCTCAGGAACAAAAGTAACTACTCACAAAGCATAATTATATTCATGACCAGAGAGGTATTGAATAACATCAAGGGTCTGAACATATAATCTTTCACCAAGTAATCCAACTAGCATCAACTACAAAGAGTAATTAACACTACTAGCAACCTTACAGGTACCAATCGGAGTCGCGAGACGGAGATTGGTTGCAAGAGATGAACTAGGGTTTGGAGATGAGATGGTGCTGATGAAAATTTTGATGGTGATGAGTCTCCTCCGATGAGAGGAGTGTTGGTGATGATGATGGCGACAATTTCCCCCTCCGGGAGGGAAGTTTCCCCAGCAGGACGGCCCTGCCGGAGCTCTAGATTGGTTCTGCTCAAGTTCCGCCTCGTGGCGGCGACGAATCCTCCCGAAAGCCTCCTCCTGATTTTTTCTGGAACAAAACCCTCCTTATAGCAAAAGAGGGGGCCATAGGGCCAACAGGGAGCCCACAAGCCCCCTAGGCGCGACCAGGGAGTAGGCAGCGCCTAGCAGGCTTGTGGCCTCCTGCTGGCTCCCCTCTGGTACTTCTTCGGCGCAATATTTTTTATAAATTCCAAAATAAATCTTCGTTGATTTTCACGGCTTTTGGAGTTGCGCAGAATAGGTATCACAAACTTGCTCCTTTTTTAGGCCAGAATTACAGCTGTCGTCATTCTCCCTCTTCATGTAAACCTTGCAAAATAAGAGAGAAAAGGCATAAGTATTGTACCATGAAGTGTAAAAACAGCCCATAAAGCGATAAATATCAACATGAAAGCATGATGCAAAATAGACGTATCACCCCTCTCCCGTACAGGAACCGAAGAGGCGGGGTTTCGGAGGCCTGCTCTCCCGTCGACCGTGTACGCGGTGAACGGACGAAGTCGCCGGCGGCAGTAGCAGCAAAGGAACGAGCGCGTGAGGCAGAGGCGATCTGATCTCGTGACGGCTAGGGTTGGCGTTAGCCCTGCTTATATAAGCGTTCGGGTAGAGAGACGTGGGTTTAGAGTCGGTAACAGCCCACGATCCGACGTCTCAGATCATGGCGCATCCGTTACGTATTCTCCGTTCCTAACCGGCAAAAATAAGCGCATAGGTATGAGCTCGACTCGGCTCATTCCCGCAACCCGTGGCGTATCGTGATGAGGCGTGGCGTGGCGAGGTGGGCAGCGGCGGAGGAGTGCGCGAGAGCCTGTTCTCTTCTCACTCTCCAATAACATGTAGAAGAGATACCCTTATAAAGGGGTCCAACTTCTTCTCCACTAGCAGGGTGAGACTAAACTTCCCACCACCACCTTGTCATGCCACCACCTGTTGGAAATATGCCCTAGAGGCAATGATAAATAGTTATTATTATATTTCCTATTTAAAGATAATCGTTTATTATCCATGCTATAATTGTATTGAATGAAAACATAGATACATGTGTGGATACATAGACAAAACAATGTCCCTAGCAAGCCTATACTTGGCTAGCCAGTTGATCAATGATAGTCAAGGTTTTCTGGCTATATGCAAGTGTTGTCACTTGATAACTGGATCACATCATTAGGAGAATTATGTGATGTACTAGACCCAAACTATGAACGTAGCATATTGATCGTGCTATTTTATTACTATTGTTTTCTGCGTGTCAAGTATTTGTTCCTATGACCATGAGATCATATAACTCACTGGCACCGGAGGAATACCTTCTGTGCATCAAACGTCGCAACATAACTGGGTGACTATAAAGGTGCTCTATAGGTATCTCCGAAGGTGTCCGTTGAGTTAGTATGGATCAAGACTGGGATTTTTCACTCCGTGTGACGCAGAGGTATCTCGGGGCCCACTCGGTAATACAACATCACACACAAGCCTTGCAAGCAATGTGACTAAGTTTAAGTCAGGGGAACTTGTATTACGGAACGAGTAAAGAGACTTGCTAGTAACGAGATTGAAATAGGTATGCGAATACCAACGATCGAATCTCGGGCAAGTAACATACCGAAGTACAAAGGGAATGGCATACGGGATTATATGAATCCTTGACACTGAGGTTCAACCGATATGATCTTCGGAGAATATGTAGGATCCAATATGGGCATCCAGGTCCCGCTATTGGATATTGACCAAGGAGTGCCTCGGGGCATGTCTACATAGTTCTCGAACCCGCAAGGTCTCCACACTTAAGGTTCGGCGATGTTTTAGTATAGTTGAGTTATATGTGTGGTTACCGAATGTTGTCCGGAGTCCGGGATGAGATCACGGACGCCACGAGGGTTTCCGGAATGGTCTGGAAACGAAAATTGATATATAGGATGGTTTCATTTGATCACCGGAAAGTTTCGGGCAATTCCGGTAGTGTACCGGGAGTGATGAATGGGTTCCGGGAGTTCACCTGGAGGGGCCCACCCACCCGAGAGTGAGCCCAAGGCACTAGGGTGGCGCCACAAGTCTTTATTGGGCTGGTGGAGTCATCCCAAGGGGGCCATGGAACCACATAAGAAAATACCAAAGGAAAATAAAAGAAAAAGGCAAAGAGGGAACTGGGAAGGACGAGGAGGACTCCTCCTTCCCAAACCAAATTGGAGGAGCAGTCCTCCTCCTCCCTTGGCCAGTGCACCCTTGAGGCCTTTTGCCTCAAGGCTAGCCCTCCCCATCCCTCCTATATATATTGGTGGTTTAGGGCTGATTTGAGACACAACTTTGTCACGTGCAACTCAAACCTATACCACATAGTTTTACCTCTAGATCGGATTTCTGCGGAGCTCGGGCGGAACCCTGTAGGAGTAGATCATCACCAACACCAAAGCGTCGTCACGATTCCAGAGAACTCATCTATTTCTCCGTCTTGCTTACTGGATCAAGAAGGCCGAGATCATGGTCGAGCTGTACGTGTGCTGAACGAGGAGGTGTCGTCCGTTCGGTGCTAGATCGGGACGGATCGCGGGACAGTTCGTGGGACGGTTCGAGGGACGTGAAGACGTTCCACTACATCAACCGTGTTTCTTAACGCTTCCTGTTGTGCGATCTACAAGGGTACGTAGATCCAAATCTCCTCTCGTAGATG
Organism: Hordeum vulgare subsp. vulgare; assembly: GCF_904849725.1. Taxonomy (NCBI): domain Eukaryota; kingdom Viridiplantae; phylum Streptophyta; class Magnoliopsida; order Poales; family Poaceae; genus Hordeum; species Hordeum vulgare. Next base: position 385,943,225 of record NC_058518.1, on the reverse strand, counting down.
GACATCACCATGATAGGTCTTCGCGTGCGTAGGAAATTTTTTGTTTCCCATGCAACGTTCCCCAACAATGGCATCATGAGCCAAGTTCATGCGTAGATGTTATCTCGAGTAGAACACAAAAGGTTTTGTGGACGGTAATGTCTGATGTGCTGCCCTCCTTAGTCTTTTCTCGATTCAGTGGTATTGTTGGATTGAAGTGGCCCAGACCGACATAACTCGTACGCTTACGAGAGACTAGTTTCATCGATTGACATGCAACCTCGTTGCATAAAGATGACTGGCGGGTGCCTGTTTCTTCAACTTTACTTGAATTGGTTTTGACCGAGGCGGTCCTTGGAGAGGTTAAATAGCAATTTGCATATCTCCATTGTGGTTTTTGCATAAGTAAGATGCGATCATACTAGATACCCATAGCAGCCACGTAAAACATGCAACAACAAATTAGAGGACGTCTAACTTGTTTTTGCAGGGTATGCTTGTGATATGATATGGCCAATGACGTGATGTGATGATATATTGGATGTATGAGATGATCATGTTGTAATAGTTAATATTGACTTGCACGGTGATGCTACGGCAACCGACAGGAGCCATAGGGTTGTATTTAAATTAACGTTTGTATTTGCAGATGTGTTTACTATATTGCTAGGTCGTAGCTTTAGTAGTAATAACATAAGTAGCACGACAACCTCGATGGCGACACGTTGATGGAGATCATGATGATGGAGATCATGGTGTGGCGCCGGTGACAAGAAGATCATGTTGGTGCTTTGGTGATGGAGATCAAGAAGCACAAGATGATGGCCATATCATGTCACTTATGAATTGCATGTGATGTTAATCCTTTTATGCACCTTATTTTGCTTAGAACGACGGTAGCATTATTACGTGATCTCTCACTAAAATTTCAAGACGAAATTGTGTTCTCCCCGACTGTGCACCGTTGCTACAGTTCGTCGTTTCGAGACACCACGTGATGATCGGGTGTGATAGACTCAACGTTCACATTCAACGGGTGCAAAACAGTTGCACACGCGGAACACTCGGGTTAAGCTTGACGATCCTAGCATGTGAGACATGGTCTTGGAACACATGAGACCAAAAGGTCGAGCATGAATCGTATAGTTGATATGATTAGCATAGAGATTCTTACCACTGAAACTATTCTCAACTCATGTGATGATCGGACTTGAGTTAGTGAATTTGGATCATGTACCATTCAAATGACTAGAGAGATGTACTTTTTGAGTGGGAGTTTAGCAAGTAATTTTATTAGTTAAACTCTAATTATTTTGAACATAGTCTAAGTCCACTTTGAAATATTTGTGTTGTAGATCAATGGATCACGCGAGAGTCACCCTGAATTTTAATACGTTCCTAGAGAAAGCTAAGTTGAAAGATGATGGAAGCAACTTTGTAGACTGCGCTCGTAATTTTAAGTTGCTCCTACAAGCTGGGAAGAAGGATTATGTCCTTAATGCTGCGCTAGGAGATGAACCACCCGCTATGGCTGACCAAGATGTTAAGAACGCTTGGTTAACACGTAAGGAGGACTACTCAGTAGTTCAATGTGCAGTCTTGTATGGCTTAGAGCCGGGACTTCAACGTCGCTTTGAGCGTCATGGAACATATGAGATGTTCCACGAACTGAAGTTTATCTTTCAGAAGAACGCCCGGATCGAGAGGTATGATACCTCCGATAAATTCTATGCTTGCAAGATGGAAAAGAATTCGTCTGTCAATGAACATGTGCTCAAAATGTCTGGGTACTCAAACCGTCTAGTTGAGCTGGAGATCGAACTCCCTCAAGAGGCTATCACTGACAGAATTCTTGAATCACTGCCACCAAGCTACAAGAGCTTTGTGTTGAACTATAACATGCAAGGGATGAACAAGTCACCCGGCGAGTTATTCGCGGTGCTGAAAGTCGCAGAGTCAGAACTCCGGAAAGAGAATCAAGTGTTGATGGTCAATAAGACCACTGGTTTCAAGAGAAAAGGCAAAGGCAAGAAGGGTAACTCCAAGAAGAGCGGCAAGCCTGTTGCCAATCCGATGAAGAAACCCAAGGCTGGGCCTAAGCCTGAAACAGAGTGTTATTATTGCAAGGGACTTGGTCACTGGAGGCGCAACTGCCCCAAGTATCTCGTAGTAGTGCCTGGGTATTCGATATCGGTTCTGTTGCTCATATTTGCAACTCGAAACAGGAACTGCGGAATAAGCGAAGGCTGGCGAAGGATGAAGTGACAATGCGCGTGGGAAATGGTTCCAAGGTTGATGCAATAGCCGTCGACACAGTTTCATTTCAGTTACCATCAGGATTAGTTATGAACTTAAATAATTGTTATTTAATTCTTGCGTTAAGCATGAACATAATATTTGGATCTTGTTTATTGCGAGACGGTTACTCGTTTAAGTCAGAGAATAATGGTTGTTCTATTTCTATGAGTAATATCTTTTATGGTCATGCACCCAATGTGAGAGGATTGTTCATACTGAATCTTGATAGCGATGATACACATATACATAACATTGAGACCAAAAGAGTTAGAGTTAACAATGATAGCGCCATGTTTTTGTGGCTCTGTCGCTTAGGTCATATTGGTGTAAAGCGCATGAAGAAACTCCATTCCGATGGACTTTTGGAGTCACTTGACTTTGATTCACTTGACACGTGCGAACCATGCCTCATGGGCAAGATGACTAAGACTCCATTCTCCGGAACAATGGAGCGTGCAAGTGACTTGTTGGAAATTGTATATACCGATGTATGCGGTTCGATGAGTGTGGAGGCGCGGCGGATATCGTTATTTTCTCACCTTCACTAATGATTTGAGTAGATATGGTTATGTCTGCTTGATGAAGCACAAGTCTGAAACGTTTGAGAAGTTCAAGCAATTTTAGAGTGAAGTTGAAAAGCATCGTGACAAGAAGATCAAGTTCCTACGGTCTATTCGTGGGGTGAATATCTGAGTTTCGAGTTTGGTGCTCACTTAAGACAATGTGGAATTGTTTCATAGTTGACACCGCCTGGAACACCACGGTGTAATGGTGTGTCCGAACGTCATAATCGTACTTTGTTGGAATTGGTGCGATCTATGATGTCTCTTACTGATTTGCCGTTATCATTTTGGGGTTATGCATTAGAGACAACTGCATTCACTTTAAATAGGGCACCATCAAAATCCATTGAGACGACACCATACGAACTCTGGTATGGCAAAAGACCGAAGTTGTCGTTCCTAAAGTTTGGGATGTGATGCTTATGTCAAAAAGCTTCAGCCTGAAAAGATGGAAACCAAAGCGAAAAAGTGTGTCTTCATAGGTTACCCAAAAGAGACAGTTGGGTACACCTTCTATCTCAAATCCGAGAGCAATGTGTTTGTTGCTAAAAACGGAGCTTTTCTTGAGAAGGAGTTTCTCTCGAAAGAATTGAGTGGGACAAAGATAGAACTTGATGAGGTTGTCGAACCTCTAATCCCTCTGGATGGTGGCGCAGGACAAGGGGAAAACCCTATCGTTCCGACGCCGGTTGAGGAGGAAGTTGATGATGATGATCATGAAACTTCGGATCAAGTTCCTATCGGACCTCGTAGGTCGACAAGATCACGTACTGCTCCTGAGTGGTACGGTAATCATGTCTTATCAATTATGTTGTTAGACAACAATGAACCTGCGAATTATGAAGAAGCAATGGTGGGCCCGGATTCCAACAAATGGTTGGAGGCCATGAAGTCCGAGATAGGATCCATGTATGAGAACAAAGTGTGGACTTTGGAAGTACTACCTGAAGGCCGTAAGGCTATTCAGAACAAATGGATCTTTAAGAAGAAGACGGATGCAGACGGTAATGTGACCGTTTATAAAGCTCGACTTGTGGAAAAGAGTTTTTCACAAGTTCAAGGAGTTGACTATGATGAGACATTCTCGCCGGTAGCGATGCTTAAGTCCGTCCGAATCATGTTAGCAATAGCTGCATTTTTCGATTATGAAGTCTCGCAGATGGATGTCAAAACAGCGTTCCTTAACGGTTTTCTTAAGGAATAGTTTTATATGATGCAACCTGAAGGTTTTGTCGATCCAAAGAATGCTAAAAAAGTGTGCAAGCTCCAATGATCCATTTATAGACTGGTGCAAGCATCTCGGAGTTGGAATAAGCGCTTTGATGAGGTGATCAAAGCATTTGGGTTTATACAAGTGGTTGGAGAATCTTGTATTTACAAGAAAGTGAGTGGGAGCTCTGTGGCATTTCTAATATTATATGTGGATGACATATTGCTGATTGGAAACAACCTGGAGTTTTTGGAGAGCATAAACGATTACTTGAATAAATGTTTCTCTATGAAGGACCTAGGAGAAGCTGCTTACATTCTAGGCATTAAGATCTATAGGGATAGATCAAGACGCGTGATAGGACTTTCACAAAGCACATACGTTGATAAAGTTTTGAAGAAGTTCAAAATGGATCAATCCAATAAAGGGTTCTTGCCAGTATTACAAGGTATAAAATTGAGTAAGACTCAGTGCCCTGCAACTGCGGAAGATAGAGAACAGATGAGTTCCGTCCCTTATGCTTCACACATAGGATATATCATGTATGCAATGATGTGCACTAGACCAGACGTCAGCTTGTCCATAAGTATGCCAGGCAGGTTTCAGACTAATCCAGGAGTGGATCACTGGACGGCGGTCAAGAATATTCAGAAGTACCTGAAAAGGACTAAGAAAATGTTTCTGGTTTATGGAGGTGACGAAGAGCTTGTCATAAACGGTTACGTCGACGCAAGCTTTGACACCGATCCGGGTGACTCTAACTCGCAAACCGGATACATATTTATTCTTAATGGGGGTGCGTAAGCTGGTGTAGTTCCAAGCAAAGCGCCGTAGAAGATTCTACATGTGAAGCGGAGTACATGGCTGCCTCGGAGGCAGCAAAGGAGGTGTCTGGATGAAGTAGTTCATGAGGGATCTTGGAGTTGTGCCGAGCGCACTAAATCCAATAACTATGTTTTGTGACAACACTGGTGCCATTGCTCTAGCAAAGGAACCAAGGTTTCACAAGAAGACCACACACATCAAAGACGCTTCAACCTCATCTGTGACTACGTCGAAGGAGAGGACGTGAATATTTGCAAAGTGCACACGGATCTGAATGTAGCAGACACGCTCACTAAACCTCTTCCATGGGCAAAACATGATCACCACCAGAACTGTATGGGTGTTAGATTTATTACAATATAAATCGCATGGCGATGTGAGGACTAGATTATTGACTCTAGTGCAAGTGGGAGACTGTTGGAAATATGCCCTAGAGGCAATGATAAATAGTTATTATTATATTTCCTATTTAAATATGGGAGACAGTTGGAAATATGCTCTCCCGTCGACCGTGTACGCGGTGAACGGATGGAGTCGCCGGCGGCAGCAGCAGCAAAGGAATAAGCGCGAGAGGCAAAGGCAATCTGATCTCGTGTCGCCAAGGGTTGGCGTTAGCCCTGCTTATATAGGCGGCCGGGTAGAGAGACGTGGGTTCAGAGTCGGTAACAGCCCACGATCCGACATCTCAGATCGTGGCGCATCCGTCATGTATTATCCGTTCCTGACCGGCAAAAATAAGCGCGTAGGTATGAGCTCGGCTCGGCTCATTCCTGCAACCCGCGGCGTATCGTGATGAGGCCTGGCGTGGCGAGGTGGGCAACAGTGGAGGAGTCCGCGAGAGCCTCTTCTCTTCTCACTCTCCAATAACATGTAGAAGAGAGACCCTTATAAAGGGGTCCAACTTCTTCTCCACTAACGGGGTGGGACTAAACTTCCCACCACCACCTTGTCATGCCACCACCTGTTGGAAATATGCCCTAGAGGCAATGATAAATAGTTATTATTATATTTCCTATTTAAAGATAATCGTTTATTATCCATGCTATAATTGTATTGAATGAAGACATAGATACATGTGTGGATACCTAGACAAAACAATGTCCCTAGCAAGCCTCTAGTTGGCTAGCCAGTTGATCAAGGATAGTCAAGGTTTCCTGACTATGTGCAAGTGTTGTTGCTTGATAACTGGATCACATCATTAGGAGAATCATGTGATGGACTAGACCCAAACTATGAACGTAGCATATTGATCGTGTTATTTTATTGCTATTGTTTTCTGTGTGTCAAGTATTTATTCCTATGACCATGAGATCATATAACTCACTGGCACCGGAGGAATACCTTGTGTGTGTCAAACGTCGCAACATAACTGAGTGACTATAAAGGTGCTCTACAGGTATCTCCGAAGATGTCCGTTGAGTTAATATGGATCAAGACTGGAATTTGTCACTCCGTGTGACGGAGAGGTATCTCGGGGGCCACTCGGTAATACAACATCACACACAAGCCTTGCAAGCAATGTGACTAAGTGTAAGTCACGGGATCTTTTATTACGGAACGAGTAAGGAGACTTGTTGGTAACGAGATTGAAATAGGTATGCGGATAACGATGATCGAATCTCGGGCAAGTAACATACCGAAGGACAAAGGGAATGACATACGGGATTATATGAATCCTTGACACTGAGGTTCAACCGATAAGATCTTCGGAGAATATGTAGGATCCAATATGGGCATCCAGGTCCTGCTATTGGATATTGACCGAGGAGTGCCTCCGGGCATGTCTACATAGTTCTCGAACCCGCAGGGTTTGCACACTTAAGGTTCGGCGATGTTTTAGTATAGTTGAGTTATATGTGTGGTTACAGAATGTTGTTCGAAGTCTCGGATGAGATCACGGACGTCACGAGGGTTTCCAGAATGGTCCGAAAAGGAATATTGATATATAGGATGGTTTCATTTGGTCACCGGAAAGTTTCGGGCAATTCCGGTAGTGTGCTGGAGTGACGAATGGGTTCCGAGAGTTCACCGGGAGGATCCCACCCACCCGAGAGTAAGCCCAAGGCACTAGGGTGGCGCCACAAATCCTTAGTGGGCTGGTGGAGTCAGCCCAAGGGGCCCATGGCGCCACATAAGAAAATACCAAAGGAAAATAAAATAAAAAGGGGAAAGAGGGAGGTGGGAAGGAAGATGCGGACTCCTCCTTCCCAAACCAAATTGGAGGAGGAGTCCTCCTCCCTTGGCCGGCGCACCCTTGAGGCCTTGTGCCTCAAGGCTAGCCCTCCCCCTCCCTCCTATATATATTGGTGGTTTAGGGCTGATTTGAGACACAACTTTGTCACCTGCAACTCAAACCTATACCATGTAGTTTTACCTCTAGATCGGATTTCTGCGGAGCTCGGGCGGAGCCGTGTAGGAGTAGATCATCACCACCACCCGAGCACCGTCACGCTGCCGGAGAACTCATCTATTTCTCTATCTTGCTTGCTGGATCAAGAAGGCCGAGATCATCGCCGAGATGTACGTGTGCTGAATGCGGAGGTGTCGTACGTTCGGCGCTAGATCGGGACGGATCGCAGGACGGTTCGTGGGACGGTTCGAGGGACATGAAGACGTTCCACTACATGAACCACGTTTCTTAACGCTTCCTGTTGTGCGATCTACAAGGGTACGTAGATCCAAATCTCCTCTCGTAGATGGACATCACCATGATAGGTCTTCGTGTGCATAGGAAATTTTTTGTTTCCCATGCAACGTTCCCCAACACCACCTACATGGAGCCTTGGAGATTTCTGAAATTCTCTTATGGGCCTAAAGCCCATCACAGATTTCAACAATCCCCCACCAGATCTCAAGGGCACATCGTGTTCCTTCGTTCCAATCACTGTTTTGATATACCAGCATTTCAGTGAAGACCTATTAAGGTTGAGCTTCACCTAGAACAAGCAGCTACACCCCTTTACAATTAAACAATGGACTATGCCTTGAATTGTCAGTTTGGCGTAAAGAAGCTTCATGACAAGTCTTACTAGTACTAGGCTACCGAAGCCTGACCCCTCGGGTGGAGCATATTAGTCACACTCCTGGCCTATTCATGAGTTTACTAGAGATCACCCCAATCTCATAGACTGTGATCAGCAGTCGGGCTCATATAGGTGTGTTCCTCCAAAGATCGCTCTATAGGACAGCATCTTGCTTACACATAAGCTTTAGAACACATTAAGACAGTAGTCATCCTACCATACAATATCTAAGAGCATTGCTTCTCCAACGGAGTGGGTTAGTAAAGTTACTCTTCTCAGTTCACCACTGGCTTGTTTTCCCAGGTCCTACTTCACAGGATCTCCGATCATATAGGTTGGGTTACTGCCATGGCAACTCATGTGGGTCTCATACCCATCTCCCTCAATGCACTATCTATCACAACACATGATATCCCTTTAGTAAAGGGATCTGCCGGATTCTTAGCCGTTTGGAACGCTATCACTCCGGAGTTTCTCAAACGTCTGACAGGCTTCAATCCCATTCTTATATGTTTGTTGGACTTCATATTGTCCTTTAAACTCTTCACTTTGACAATAATTGTTTGATTATCGCAGTTCATAAGGATAGTCGGAACCAGCTTCTCAACTATAGGCAAGTCCATCAAAAGATCTCGAAGAAATTCTGCTTCGACACCAGATGTGTCTAATGTTGTTAATTCTGCTTCCATTGTCGATCTCGTTAAGATCGTTTGCTTGCAAGACTTCCAGGAAACAAAACCACCTCCAAGAGTAAATATATACCCAGTAGTGGCATTCATCTCATCAGCATCAGAGATCCAATTTGCATCACTATACCCTTCAAGTACCGATGGGTATCCCGTATAGTGAAGTCCATGGTTGACAGTACCTTTCAGGTAGCGCATAATTCTTTCAACAACACGCCAATTAACATCGCCCGGATTGGCAACAAACCGGCTAAGTTTGCTCACAGCAAACGCGATATCAGGCCTCATTGCGCTAGCTAGATACATAAGCAAACCAATAATTTTAGATAATATCAATTGATCTATAGTTGTGCCTTTGAACTTTCGAATCAACACACTAGGATCATATGGCATTTGATAAATTTTGCAGACTGAATATCCAAAATTACTCAAAATCTTCTCAACATAGTGGGATTGCAGAAGTGTAATCCCACCCTCATCATCTCTCAAAAGCTTGATGTTCAAGATAACATGAGCCACCCCAAGGTCCTTCATCTCAAAATTTTGAGACAGAAAAGACTTAACCTCCTCAATCAATCACTTTGAGGTTGGTTCCAAGTATCAGTATGTCATCAACATACAAGCACAATATAACTCCTTCACCCCCACCATGGCGATAGTACACACATTTATCATCTTCATTAACAATGAAGCCAACATATGCCAGAGTTGTATTAAATTTCTCATGCCATTGCATAGGTGCTTGTCTCGGACCATATAAAGATTTCAGCAACTTACACACCTTTCCTTTGTGACCATTAGTCACAAAGCCATTTGGTTGTTGCATATAGATTTCCTCGTTTAGCTCTTCGTTCAGGAAAGCCATCTTAACGTCCATTTGTTGAACGAGAAGACCATGCGAGGCCGCCAATGAGAGTAGTACTCGAATGATGGTCAGTCTAGCCACATGTGAATTAGTATCAAATAAATATTCTTCTTTTGTCTAGGCATGGCCCTTGGCCACAAGCCTAGCCTTGTACTTTTCAATCGTACCATCAGGCCTAAGCTTCCTTTTAAACACCCACTTGCATCCCAATGGTTCGCAACCATACGGACGATCATTAATTTCCCATGTCCCATTAGCCATGATGGAATCCATCTCGCTATGGACCGCAGCTTTCCAGTAATCAACATCTGGAGACGCGTACGCTTCTGAAATAGAAGTGGGATTATCATCCACGAGGTATACGAAGAAATCATCACCAAAGGTCTTTGCAGTCCTTTGTCTCTTTCCTCTACCAAGGGTTTCCTCGTCATCCTCCTCGGGATTTTCATCATGTGTTTGTTCATAATATTCCATACGAATGGCAGGCTCAGGAGTATCCTCAGATTCCTGTCTAGAAGTGCTTTGCATATCTCTCATGGGAAAAATATCCTCAAAGAATGTAGCATCCCTTGACTCCATAATTGTACTGACCTTCACGTCAGGTACCTCGGATTTCACTACTAGAAATCTATAGCCAACGCTATACTTAGCTTAACCCAAATTAACGCAGTCCACGGTCTTTGATCCAAGCTTATGCTTTTTGGGGATCGGCACATTGACTTTCGCCAAGCAGCCCCAAATACGTAAGTACGAGAGCGTCGTCCTTCTCTTTGACCACTCCTCATAGGGAGTGACTTCATTATCTTTTGTAGGAACCTTATTCAGGACATGACACACAGTCAATATATACCTGTGGGCGCGGCCAGGAGGTAGGCCGTGCAGGGAGGCCGCCTGGGCAGGCCCTGGCTCCCCTCTGGCCCATCTTCGTGCTTCTTGAAGCTTCCGTGACACTAATTTTTATATATTTTTTTCAGGATTTTTGGGACCATGTAAATTGGGGTAAAAGTCCATGCAAAAAAGACTTCAGCAGACAGAAACTGGCACTGGATGCATTGAGTTAGTAGGTTAGTCCAAATATGTGTAAAAAGGTATGAAAGTGTAGCAAAACATATAACAATGTCACCCAAAAGATCATGGAACAAGCAGAAATTATAGATACGTTTGGGACGTATCAACATCCCCAAGCTTAATTCCTGCTCGCCCTCGAGTAGGTAAATGATAACACAAATAATTTCTGTGGTGACATGCTAACACACATATAAGAACTTCAAAGTAAAGCAAGCAAGATATGCAATTCAAGTCAAGACAATAACAAGCAAGAGTCTATATTTAGTATTGAAAATAGCAAAGTAAGAACATAAAGGTGCAAGAGCTCTCGATGTCCGTGACTCGAATGTCTCCAAATGGTGTTTGCGTGCAAGAAGTGGGAGATGGGTTTAGAGAATAAAAATATTTTTTAATTGAGAACTCAATCTACTAAACTTCACACTTGGTCTCCTTCGGAATCTTATTTTGACTCATCCCCAGACCACTAGTCAGGCACAAGTCAAAATGATCCTCTCCCTTTCGACTTTGAGCACTCATGCAATGGATGAGCGCAAGCAAGATATGTTGGCACTTAGGATGGCAAATAGAATAATGATGGGGAAGGAAGACAAAAAGGGTGTGAAAGGCTCACATCAATGAGGACGATCATAGGCGAGAGAAAGCCAAATGATAGATATGATGTGAGGAGTAGGGATTGCCATGCAACGGATGCACATATGAGCTAAGGTAAGCTCTCCAATGGAACTAGTGGGGGTGCATCCAACTTGCTTGCTCATGAAGACCTAAAGCTCTTTTTTTTGACTGGCTACTATAGGGAAAACCCCCCACAGCCTTTTTTCTTTTATTCCCATATATAAGAGTAGTATGTACAAGAAGAATTTAGAATGTACACAGGGGATGGGAAGTTAAGGTTACAAACCTCAAGGAGGCAAAAAGGAAACCCATTTAAGGAGAGCATCCCTGAAACTAGCCTTAATCCTATGAGCTAACAGGGAAATGTCATGGATGAAACCAGATCTCCATTTTCTAAACTTTGGCTGCTCCTGGTTAAAAACCTTGGCATTTCTGACAGTCCAGATGTTCCAACATGCAGTGAAGACCACCTCAGCAAAAAAGGGGTGATGGAAGTCTCGCTTAGCAGCTACAGTAGCACTCGACATGGATGGACCGTACCATGTGATATGCAGGTAGTTCTAGACCCTGGTACTGAAAAACCTAAAGCTCATTTGAGGAGGCTCGCCATTGGAATATACAAGCTAAGTTATATAGTGTAAGGGTCCCCACATAGTTATGCATAAATGATAATCTCTATGGAGTACAAATATAACAATGGAGTACGAGTGTGGATCTTTTCAAAAGGAATAGTAGTGTTTCCCCCTTCTCTCTTTTTATTTCTATTTATTTCTTCATTTCTTTGTGGCCTCTTTGTCTCTTTCTATTTATCTCTCATTTGTCCTCTTTGGGATCTTTTCATGTGTCCTCTTTGGGATCTTTTAATTTGTCCTCTTTGGGATCTTTTCCTCACTTAAGGGCAACACTCTATGTTTTACAAGAATAGAAGAAGATCTTCACACTTTAAGAAGTACTCAACATAAAGACAAATGAAAACTATCATGACGTATGCAAATGTATGCCTCTGCGAGTGTAGCAAGATATGCAATGAAACTAGCACGTCATGTAGAAATAATAAGGGCAAGGCCCAACTAGCATGCGGCTCCTCGATCAAGCAAAAGCATGTATGAAATGAAGATCAAGTCATGAGATGATGGATGTTGCATGGCAATGTATCTCGGAAAGGCTATGGAAATGCCTTAATAGGTAGGTATGGTGGCTGTTTTGAGGAAAGATATAACGAGGCTTATGATGATAGAGCGTATCATGCCAAGGGTTTGGATGCACCGGCAAAGTATGCACCAACTCTCAAGATGAGAAAGGGCAATGCATGGTACCGAAGAGGCTAGTAAAATATGGATGGTGGAAGTGCCAACAATCGAATACTCGCATTAATCCGAAGAACTCATGCACTTATTATCGGTAACTCTCTATCTAGTAGGATATTCACAAAAAGACAAGTACCCCGAGGAGGAGTGTTTGGGGATTTGGTTATCCTTGTGCATCCTCGACCCATGATAACGTGAGGGTACTCTATATATTCCAACCCCTCCAGAGGTTAGCGATTCATCTAGTAGCTAGAGTTCTCAACTAATTTTTTTAGTTTGAAAAAACGATTTCCCAAAATACAACACCTATCACTAATAGGTTCAATCTCTTGGCACCAATAGTCCAAACATTACTCAAATCAATACCTCAACACTATTGCAAGTTACTACTATACTTAAATAGCAACCTCAATTACCTACTCATCCAAGACACACAACTCAGTGCAACAAGCCAACTCTCTAAATAAGATAAGCATGATAATTCAAGAGAGTTCCAAAAGCAACCTAAATAAAAGCTCTTAAGAAAAAGATAAAGCATGAAAACTAAGAGCTGGACGTGATAGCAGCTATGAAAAGATAAAGAACACACAAAAAGATAAGCATGAAAACCTATGTTGCCTTCTATGGTGGAGTGGAGCGTGTTTATCTCCCAAACAAAGAAGTTTAGGGTCCAACTTATTATGAACAGCAAGCAAAACTAAAGCAAACTAAAAAGTAAAGAGCGGGACGCTCCAAGCATAGCACATAACATATGAAGTGATAAAATATAGCATGGAGAAGGACGAACTGATGATTGTTGATAGAGAAGGGGATGCACGGGGGCATCCCCAAGCTTAGACGCTTGAGTATCCTTGAATATTTCTATGGGTGCATGGGGGCATCCCCAAGCTTGATCACTTGACACTCCTGGATCTTCTTTCATCATCTTCCTTCGCATACTTGAAAACTCCCTTCATACGAAACTCATCATAAACTGATTAGAGTGGTTAGTGTCCATGATAAAATAATTTATTCTCTACTGGAAATAAAGATTTTCATGAAGAGATACTGTTTCTCAAGATTTCCAAAAGGTTTTTGCAAAGGAAAAGCAAGCTTAAGATTTGCAAAATGATGAAAACGCAAAACGTGGCAGAATCTGGGAAAAACAGAACATCAGGTAGTAAATAATATTTCGGGGCACTTCTGCAACTCAAATCAAAAACCTCAGAACATATGATAGAAATACAATTATATAGAGCATACTGTCAAAAACATTCAGATAAAAAATATGATCTGGTGATTTTTGGCGAATTTTTCTATCAAGCAGACAGAATTTGTTTTTGGACAGCATGTCACAACTTTTGAACTTTATTGCAATCGGAGGCTAAAACTTGGCACAAAGCTTAAAAATAAAGATACAATGATGTTTCTACAGTAGTAAAACACATCAAGACCACTAAAAACTGAAAGTAAAAAACTCAAAGTAAAGATAACAAGGGTTGTCTCCCTAGAACTCTTTCTTTATAGCCATAAAGATAGGCTTAAGATTATAATGATGCTCTCGTAGGAATAAGAGTTGTAGAACAAAAGAGAGCATCAAGAAGAAAATACCAAACACATTTAAGTCTAACATTCTTACTATGCATAGGAATATTTTAATAGAATAATTCATTGAAGCACAAAGCAATAAGCATAAGAAGGCAAGACAAGTGCAGCTTCAAAACCTTCATCATAAAGAGAGGGAACTTGATATTATTGAAATATCCATAAGCATATGTTACCTTCTCATAATAATTTTCAGTGGGATCATGAACAAACTCAAAAATATAAGTATCACATAAAGCATTTTTACCATGATCCACATGCAAAAAGGTACTCTTACTCTCCACATAAGCATAATCTTTGGGGAGCCCATGGTTAGGACATTTCAGCATTAAAGTTTTCAGTCTCCCCCAAGCTTGAGCTATGCTCTTTCCGTCGTGAGGATAGAAACTATAAATATAATTCCTATTCTCATGGACTTCATGAAGAGGATAAAACTTGGAGTAAAAGAGAGGCATAAGATCTTGCCAATTTAGTAAATGAGAGTTATCAAGAAGTATATACCAATCCAAAACCTTATCTTTGAATGATAGAGATAATAGCTTTCTAATAACAAAATCCATCGATATACCTACAAGCTTAAATAAGGAGCATAGTTGTGAAAGATATGACAAGTGTTCGCGTGGATGTCTATCTCCTGCATATCGATTAGCCAAGACACAATCAATAATACCGGTTGGTATTTTAAAGGGCACAATTTCCATAGGTGGGGGAAGCTTCTCCACCACAATAGCGGTGGGGCGGTTCCCCACAAGAAACAAACCAAGAGCAGAGTTTTCCATAAGCCTAACTAGTGAAAATAAAAACAAGAAACGAAAAGATTTAATTGCAAGATCTAAAGATATACCTTCAAGCACTCACCTCCCTGGCAACGATGCCGGAAATAGCGGTGATGTCTACGCACGCTTCTATTCTTGTAGACTATGTTGGGCCTCCAAGCGCAGAGGTTTCTAGGACAGTAGAAATTTCCCTCAAGTGGATGACCTATGGTTTATCGAAGTCAGCGAAGTAGAGGTTGAAGATGGTCTCTCTCAAGCAACCCTGCAATTAAGATACAATAAGTCTCTTGTGTCCCCAACACACCTAATACAATTATCAGTTGTATAGGTGCACTAGTTCGGCGAAGAGATGTTAAAAGACAAGTGATATGGATGGTAAAACAAGGTATTGTAAATCCGAAATAAAAATGGCACCAAGGTAGCAAGTGACAAAAGTGAGCATAAACGGTTTAACAATGGTGAGAAACAAGGCGTGGCCTTCATACTTTCACTAGTGGCAACTCCCAACAACATTAACATAGTCTAATCACATGATATTTCCACTAAAACATGCAATGGTGACGTACTCGGAGGTCATTCCTTTGTGATCAAGAGAGGACGAGAATTATGTAGGGCTACAAAAGCACACCTCAGGGTTCGTAGTTCTCATCTATGGATTTCCCAATGTCACCGCGGCCATCCAAAGAGAGTACCACAATAACCACAACGTAACTCAAGGATAGTCAAAGACAAGCACCAAGAGACTCTCAATCTTCAATCAATTCACAAAAGAGGAAATCGCTCATGAAAATATTCTTCTAATCCATGTCCAATAGACCGTTGTCACCATGGTCTCGGGGATTATACTAGATAAGATCAAGTGAGTACATCAATCCAATACATAGAAGAAGGGGAAACATCATGGGATCACCCTAGATTAACATAGCCTATGATCACAATCAAGATAACATCATGGGAGAGAGAATTAACCACATAGCTAGTGTAGAAGACCTTAGCCCCGAGGAGGAACTACTCCCGCTTCATGGAGGGAGGAAGCAACGTCGATGGAGAAGAATCCAGGGGCACTTCCCCGTCCCGGCAGGGTGCCGGCACAGGAATTCTGGTCCCCCGAAACTTGTTGGCGATGGCGGCAGAGATCGGAATTTCTTCTGGAGAAAAGGGTTCGGGAATCAGCATTTCCTCCACGGGGGTGAAAATAGGAGCCAAGGTAGGGCACCAGAGGAGGTGGGCCCCACCCAGGCGATTTGTGGGCGCGGCTAGGAGGTAGGTCGCGCGGGGAGGCCGCGTGGCTCCCCTCTAGCCCATCTTCGTGCTTCGTGAAGCTTCCGTCACGCTGGTTTTTGTATACTTTTCTCGGGATTTTTGGGACTCTGTAAATTGGGGTAAAAGTCCGTGCAAAAAAGAGATCAGCAGACAGAAACTGGCACTGGGTGCACTGAGTTAGTAGGTTAGTCCAAATATGTGTAAAAAGGTACGAAAGTGTAGCAAAACATATAACAATGTCACCCAAAAGATCATGGAACAAGTAGAAATTATAGATACGTTTGGGACGTATCACCTCCCCCCACCATGCCTTGGATAAACCCGATGTATCTAACATGGCATTAACCAAATCAGTTAGAGTACGGTTTTTCCGCTCGGCAACCCCGCTTGACCGGGGTGAATAAGGAGGCGTCCTCTCATGAATAATGCCATGTTACGCACAAAAAGAATCAAATTCGTTTGAGAAGTACTCTCCACCACGATCAGACCGGACTCGTTTAATTTTCTTTTCAAATTGATTCTCAACTTTTGCCTTATAGGTTTTAAAGTAGTGTAGAGCCTCATATTTAGTATTTAATAGATACACATAGCAATATCTAGTGGAATCATCTATCAATGTCATGAAATATTTCTTTCCACCTTTAGTCAACACACCATTCATCTCACAAAGATCAAAACGTATGAGTTCTAATGGCGACAAGTGTCTCTCATCTGCAGCCTTGTGAGGCTTGCGAGGTTGCTTTGCTTGCACACACGACTGGCACTTAAAACCTTTGGGTAAAGTGAAACTCGGGATTAACTTCAGTTTTGCTAGCCACGACATAACACCGAAACTTATGTGGCAAAGACGTGAATGCCAAACTTCAGGTTCATTAACACTCGAATGTATACTGTTCACGACTTTATTACAAAAATCTGCAAGTGAAAGGCGGAACAGACCTCCGCATTCATAACCTTTTCCAACAAAAAGTCCTTATTTCGTAACAACTACTTTATTAGACTCGAAGACCAACTTAAACCCTTCTCTACACAGAAGGGGGCCAGTAACGAGATTCTTCTTGATGGCGGGGACATGTTGCACGTTCTTCAGTTGCACGATCCTTCCCGAAGTAAACTTCAAATCGACCGTGCCACCACCAAGAACAGAAGCACTCGCGCCATTCCCCATCAATACGGACCCTCGGCCTGTGACCTGGTAAGAAGAGAACAATGATAAGTCATCACACACATGAATATTAGCACCTGTGTCTACCCACCAATCGGTAGGTTGACAAACCAAAAATATAGTGAACAAATTACCGTACCCACATGCACCACTTTCATTGTTGCACACTATCATATTGGCAGACTTGGAGTCCTGTCCTGGCTTCTTGTACTTGTTTGGGCACTTACTGGCCCAATGTTCCTGAGAACCACAATTGAAGCAGCCATCTCCCTTCTTGTTCTTCTTGAAGGTCTTCTTACCCTTCTTCTTAAAGTCAGTATTATGTTGGACAGAATTCTTCCCTTTGGGATTGTGGGAATTTAAGTTCCTCTGATGTACCATGTTGGTAGCAGAAGGACCTTCGACCATCTTTCCGTGCGAGTCCTTTGCTCTCGAGTTCTGCTCAACACTCAGATGGCCGATGATATCCTCTATTGAGAATTCACGCCTCTGATGTTTCAGAGTAGTAGCAAAGTTCCTCCAGGAATTAGGGAGCTTAGCAATTATACACCCCGTGACAAATTTGCCCGGTAAATTGCACTTCAGAACCTCAAGTTCTTTAGCAATGCATATTATCTCATGAGCTTGTTCCAATACATAACGGTTCTCAACCATTTTGTAATCATGGAACTGCTCCATAACATACATCTCGCTCCCAGCATCAGTGGCCCCGAATTTAGATTCGAGCAGCTCCCACAGCTTTTTGGCAACATGCATATGTAAATATGCGTCAACCAGCTTATCTCCGATCACGCTTATAACTGCTCCAAGGAATAGGATGGTGACCTCCGCGAACATCTTCTCGTGTTCAGGAGTGATCGTTCCCGTAGAAGTGACACCGTCTACCCAGAACACGTTCATACCGTGAGCCATAAGGTGGTTCTCGTTTGCCAACGCTTGAAATAAGTACCGGTAAACTTATCCGGTTTCAGTACAGCAGCAAAACCATTACTCGATAAATTCCTACACACATTAGGTTTTTGTATTGTTGAATAAATAGGCAATTTTCCGAGTAGATTAATCCATGAAATAATTACTAACATGGCATTGACTAGATTCATGACATACTGATCATGCAGCATACTATCAAGTACTACGCATATAGCTAGTACTACTAGGGCAGAAATAAACAGGAGCGGGATCAACAGGTTATACCCTCTGATTGGCCACTTGATCGTAGAAGAAGCGCTGGCAGCGACAGCATCCTCTGTCGCCTTCTTTTCAGCTTCGGCCTTCTCGCGGATAAGACGGTCAGCTTCGCTGGGTGAAGACATGGCGATGACGAGGGCGACGCGGACGTAGACGAAGCAGACGAACGGAGGCGAGCAGTCACGTGATCGCTCCCCAAAAACCTAATTGCCCCTCTCTCGTAAAGGAACCGAAGAGGCGGGGTTTCGGAGGCCTGCTCTCTCGTCGACCGTGTATGTGGTGAGCGGGACGGAGTCGCCGGCGGCAGCAGCAGCAAAGGATCGTGCGCGTGAGGCAGAGGCGGTCTGATGTTCCTGACCGGCAAAAATAAGCGCATAGGCATGAGCTTAGCTCAGCTCATTCCCGCAACCCGCGGCGTGCCGAGGCGTGGTGAGGCGGACGACGGAGGAGGAGTGCGCGAGAGCCTCTTCTCTTCTCACTCTCCAATAGCATGTAGAAGAGAGACCCTTATAAAGGGGTCCAACTTCTTCTCCACTAGCGGGGTGGGACTAAACTTCCCACCACCACCTTGTCATGCCACCACCTACATGGACCCTTCAAGATTTCTTAAATTCTCTTATGGACCTAAAGCCCATCACAGATTTCAACATTAGTCCCTTATCTTTGTTCTTCAAATCATGTAGAAAACCTGCCATTCATGTGTAATTATTTTGGTAGGATCTGTGGTTTAACCTTCAAATCACGGTTTTGTATTCTGAATTATTATCCATGTTAAATATATTTGTTATTAATGGTAACTGTCAGATACTTATATAGGCTAGTAAGATCTTTTCCGCTTAAACTAAGAGTTGACTAATGAGACTCCACATACATTTAAACCACATGTGATTGACATCATAGTAGTTGTTATATGTTGGCACAACTATTTCCCGTTTTTATATTCACACAATGATCAATATGTCTCAGTATTGTAACATTAATGATGCTGAAGCATCATCTCAAAACAATAGTATGTGCAAAGAGATGTCAAGGAATAATTCTTGCATCCCTACTAATATTCCAGGCCATCTTGGATGATCTTGACACATTTGTTTCCTACTTATCTGTGCATTAGAAAAATAATGGACAATTGTAAGCCTATATTAGTGAAAGATTTCTCTATTGGTATTTTTATTAACTGTCTTCGCCTCAGTCTGTAAAACAGGTAGTTGGATCATCGTCTCAAAGGATCGTGGGTTACCGTCCGTCCGAGAAAACGTAATCCTACAAACTTTGGATCATGGAAGGTGTGTATTGCTTTGCTTCTAAATGCTTGGGGTGATTGAAATATATATTAACTATTGTTTATCTTTCACAAAATTGCATATTTTGTTCAGTTCATGGAGGACAACAATCATTCTAGGGAAACACAGTGTGTATTGTTTTGCTTCTAAATGCTTGGGATGGTTGAAATGCATATTAACTATTGTTTATCTTTCACAACAATCATTCTAGGGAAACTCGTTTGATTCTATGTGGTGTGATGAGCGTCTGTTTGTTAGGCCGAATGTTTGATAATATCATGAAGACAACTATTACGATTTGTCATCACGACGAAGAGCTTGTTCTTCCCATGTTTTATGTGTTTCATGAAGTTGCTCGGCTCATGAGTGACACACAAATAAGAGCAGAAAAACTGATTTTACAATGATCAAACAAATATTCTGGCGCACAAAGCGCGTCTTTTTTCTTCTAGTAACTATCAAAGTCAAATGGCGAGCCTAATAACGAAGCAAATTCAACGAAACAATAACTAGTACTCCCTCCGTAAACTAATATAAGACATTTTAAATCTTAAATCAATAAAGTAGTTCTAATAATCACCTTAGAGAAGGAGCCATAAAGACTTCACCATTTCAAAATCACTTGGTGTAATTCGAGTAAGGCAGGATAACGAAATAAATGGACTGAATTCCTTCTTTTTGTATCTTAATATTCAGTTATAGCCATGCCAAGGAAGGAAAAACTTAGTGTCCAAAAAAATGCAATTACAAAAACTATACATGTGAGCCACAAAGAGAACAAATTAGGCAATACAACATCAAATACAGTGTAAATGGTACACTCCAAAAACAACTGGGACAATACACCTGGTACACGCACGACATTAAAAACACTAGAGCAAGGAGTGTAACTCCCAAAAGTAATACTTAGAGCATGTACAATAAGTATCGTCAGCAGGTTGTAAGAATTAAAATACTACTCCCTCCGTTCCTAAATATAAGTCTTTTTAGAGTTTTTAGTAGGGAACCTATATACGGATGTATATAGACATACTTTAGAGTATAGATTAACTCATTTTGCTCTATATGTAGTCATTTAGTGAAATATCTTAAAAGACTTATATTTAGGAACGGAGGGAGTATATTTTTGTTGAGTTAGATGAAAAAGAAGAGGAGAGAGAAGGAAAGCGGACTCTTCGTGAAGAGCTAGCTCTAGCACGTACTCCTAGGTGATTTGTGAGAATGAAAGGTGGACCATATATGATAAAAGTAGTACTCTTTTATAGCTAACTATTGTACAAGCTAGCTATAAGATTGGATATAAGATGGCTTATAGCGAGGAGTTGTCTACACTATTAACTATGCTCTTATATCTACAAGACACATGGGCCATGAAAGTGGGCACTGATGTGCGCGGGCGCGCCGGCCGATCGCACGTGAGCCGTCAGATCGAACCCTGTTGACCGTCAGATCGAGTCATGCAGCAAAAATTGTTGATGGTAGCAAAAACAGAGCAGCGATGTAGCAAATTTCAGCCACGGATGTAGCAAAAACATGGTTGCAGCAAAATCATCGTCGTCGTCGCGCGAGGTCGCGACGCCGCCTTTGATGGATGTAGCAAAAAAGTTCGTCGGTACTAGCAAAATGCAACTACAGTTGCAGCAAAAATTCATCGCTAGGTCACGGGTGCATCATGATGGATGTAGCAAAAAAGTTAAACGATAGTAGCAAAATGCAACTACGGTTGTAGCTTTCCTTGCTGGAAGAGCCGATTGAAACTTTCTCTATATATGGTTGAAGCTTTTTTCAACAACGTTTAAAAAAAATTAGATGACGGTTACAACATTTGCATACGCGCAAGTCCGCCATGGCAGCATCCGACGAGGACGATAGACAACGGCTGAAACCAGCGAACAACGGGGACAGGCACCGACGATGCGGACGATCGACGGGGCAGGCAGCAGCGATGCGGACGGTGGTCCGTAGGGGCCGCAGCAGCAGGGGCGCAGGGCCACCGGATCGCACGCGATCCACCCGAGCGTTTCGCCAGTGAACGCTAGTGCACCGCTGTAAATGTTTCCTAAAATAATACTTATATCTAGAAGACACATGGGTTATGTAGTAAACGTTTCCTAAAATGATACTTCCTTATATCTACATGACACATGGGCCGTGTAAGTACAGCGATAGCGATAAGACAAAAGAAGTTCAGAAAATTCACCAAGCATACCATTGAAGATCTCACTACGAGAAACACGATGATAAAAACACAAACGATAAATAGATGTACTGCAGTACTTGGAAGTTTTGGTAAAGGAATACCACGTCTTAATACTGTGTACCCTCCGGCGTATAATAAGTGGGGCACCCAGCAAAGGCTCCTGCAATGGGGCCTCACTGACACTAAAAATCCTTAAACATCAAAAACCACATAAACAAACTGCCAACGAGGTCACACAAATCGCTTAGAAAACCGAGGCTAGGAAAACCATCACCATGTCATCGCATACCTTCAACGATTATTCATGAGTCATATCATTCTCAACCATAATCCATACATCACGATTAGCGCACAGCAATCAGCCCCTTAAGGCACCAATTTTCTGCTACAAGAAAACGATTGCCTAATCCTTGTATTTCATGTCTGACACCAGGAAGCCAGGCATCTCAAATGAAATGGCAAACTTCTCGACCTCTGCCCTGAGCTCCGCTATGTCCTCGTTCTTCTCCAAGTCAACAATGAAATCATTGTAACGCTTGCCTCGCTGCTTCTGGACATTCAAGCAGATGACCACAGCCTGATGAAGGTACTCAGCAATCTTCACGAAGTCCTTCTCGACCAAACCTCTCGAGGTCATGGCAGGTGTACCTAGAATGGACATTTAGATATAATGAACTTAGCTGGTATGCTATTGTATCATTAACGTTCCAGAAATTTACCCGTGCACAGAAGTACCGAGTATCCAGTTTTCTCATAGAAAAAGCTGGATAGTCAGTTCATCCATGCAGCATGTTTCTTTTTCTTTGATTTCTCAAGACAGATAGAATAATGATGCATGTCTAAAACGAACAAATTTATGAAGGTTACAACATGGAAGAGAAACTCTAAAGCAAGCAAATGATTAAAAATGTCAGTAGTGTAGATCAAGCAACCGGCAGCTTAAGTATGTTATGCTGCAAGACATAGTAGTTCGTGTGTTGTTGTAATCTTCCACAATCACAAAACAAAGCTTAAAAGCCTTTCCAAGACAAGTAGGAGTATTAGGGAGTGATGACATATACATTCCACTGTAATTACACCGTAGGTCTTAAAACATGGTGTTGTATTCTTGCACAACCACAAATAAAATGGAAGCCTTTTCAGGACAAATATTAGAGAATGATGACATGAACCTTCCAAGTGCAAGGTTAAGAACTTGAACACAAGCAATGTAACTTTGTTGCCTTTAAAAACCAACAAAGCAAAAAAGAACCAAAAGAAAGGAATAAAAGTCATAACAGATTCCAGTTCATAAATTTACAAGATGTTGAACTTTAGGAGATTGACAATAGTGCATCTAGTGAGCTGGATAATTTTCTGATCTTGCGAAGTGCTGGACGAATAATGATGCAGACTCAAAGAATGGCCCTTGGAAAAATTAAAATTTTGAGTTTGGACTAGCAACGGGAGTCAATTTGCTTCTTAGATGAAACAGGAATATCCTTATACATGGGCAGAAGCAATAATATTCCACAAGAAAAAAAATTGGCCACCTCATACTTCACATGCTCTCAGAGACCGGTGCGAATGACAATAGTAATGATTGATTTGAGTGCCTTCTGACCGATTTTATTGCCAGTAACCATTAACAACCTCCAAAGCACGTGGGGACAGAAAGAGTAACAAAACAGTATTTAGGAAGAGACACTGACCAATTCGGACACCACCAGGTGCCAATGCACTGCTGTCACCAAAGACAGCATTTTTGTTGAGTGTAATGCTGCTCAGATCACATACTTTCTCAACTTTGTTACCTACAAATTTAGCAAACCAATTTTAGAGCAAGTTAGCACTGAATACAACCATATAAAGAGATGCCAACTAAAATTTCTCTGCATACCAGACAAGCCAAGAGGGCGAAGATCCCAGAGAACAAGGTGGTTCTCTGTTCCATCAGTAACCAACTTGTAGCCCTTACTCATGAGATGGTTTCCAAGGGCAACAGCATTGACCTTGACCTGCTGAATATATGCCTTGAATCCAGGTAACATGGCCTGCTTCAGGCCAACTGCCAGGGCAGCAATCTGGTGGTTGTGAGGGCCGCCCTGAAGTGATGGAAACACTGCAAAGTTGATCTTGTCCTCATAATCGTACAGAGCACCCTCGGGCTGGCCTTTTTTGGGAGGCTTCGGGCCCTTCCTGTAGAATATCATACCAGACCTTGGCCCTCGGAGACTCTTGTGGGTGGTGGTGGTAACCACATCAGAGTACTCAAACGGATTCGTAGCCTCCTGTAAGAGAACAAATCAAAATATTACCAATGAGGTGAAAAAATAATTAAACGGGGGTTTGGAATATGGGAGTTCCACAGGAAGCCTTTGCAAATTGCTTAGTTTACAGTAAAGTTCCTGCCAAAACCCAGTGAATTTCATGTTGTCTTAAACACCAAGAGAATGACAGCAAACAACATCTCTTGTTAGAGAGTGCAGAAATCGACTACCTCTCTGTATGTTGATGATGACTACTATCACAGCAGACTAAAAAAGATACTGCATTTCAGTACTATGGGAGGCTGTAAACAAACTTAGCGAAACAATTTTATGGAAGGTCAATGTTATTTTCAGTGATAGGCCTCTCCATGAACATGATTATACAAGGGGGAAGCATCCATTGTTGCAACAATTGATCAGGCTTGATCTCAATTCTAATAAATAACGAGAACTTACATTTAAATCGATGTCATACTAAAACCTGTTTTAATCAATAAACTAGTATTACACTTGCAACAGATACAATACATAACCTAATCATCTAATGGCACAGAAACACAGAAAAGTCGATACCTGAGCAGCAACGAGACCGCTGATATGGGCCATGTCACACAGCAACATGGCCCCACACTTGTCCGCGATGGCCCTAAGCCTGGCATAATCCCAGTCCCGTGGGTACGCGCTCCCGCCACAGATAATGAGCTTGGGGCGGAAATCCATGGCCTTCTCCTCCAGCCTATCATAGTCGACGTACCCGGTGTCGGAGCTCACCTTGTAGGGCAAGCTCGAAAAGTAGATAGAGGTGGCAGAAATCTTCTTGCCCCCGGCCGTGTAGTACCCATGAGTGAGGTGTCCTCCGGACGGCAAATCGAGCCCCATGATTCGCTCGTGGGGTTGGAGCAGCCCAGTGTAGGCGGCGAAGTTGGCGGGGGAGCCGGAGTAGGGCTGCACGTTGACGCCCCAGGAGGCGGGGTCGAGGTGGAACGCCTTGAGGGCGCGGGCGCGGCAGAGCTCCTCGACCTCGTCGATGACCTCGTTCCCGCCGTAGTAGCGCGCCCCAGGCATGCCCTCGGAGTACTTGTTGGTGAGCGGGGAGCCGAGCGCCTGCATGACGGCGAGCGAGGTGAAGTTCTCGGACGCGATTAGCTCGATGCCCGTGCGCTGGCGCCGCTTCTCGCGCTCGATGAGGTCGTACACCTCCGGGTCGGCCTCCGCGAGCGGGGTGAGCCCCCAGTCGGCCACGGCGTCCATCGCCGCGGCGGCGGTGGCAGAGGCGGCATCGGTGGAGACGGCGTAGAGGCGGACGGCGGCGCGGCGGAGAGGGAGGCGGAGAGGGGAGGGGCTCTGCGCGGTGGTGGGGTGAGAGAATAAAGCGGCGCGCCCTACGGGTGGCTGCGAGTGCGAGACGTGGGGCGCGGTCATGGCCATGCGCGTCCAGTGCTCGACGAAATGCGGCTGCGGCCCGGGGAAAATCTCGGGATGGTTCGGATCGGGTAGGGCTAGTCCGCCGCCGCCGCCGCCGCTTTATATGCGCGTGGGTTTGCTTCCACCCCGAAAAAAAGGCGTGGGTTTGCAAGGGTTTGTGCTTAAACTTTCTGCACAAAGAGATAAAAAGACAATTCTAACCTGAATTTATATCACAAATAGACAAAAGAAAAAAATGGCAGTGCTATTTATATTTGGTTTTTTCTTTCTTGTTTCTCTCTATTTGTGTTTTATTTTTTCTTTCTTGTTTCTCTCTATTTGTGTTTTGTATTTAGGTTGAAAAATTTAAAAGCATTGTATATACTTATCTTGATTTTTTTGGGTTCCCAATGGCAACTTTTGGACACTGTTTTTTCACTTTGTTCGCCCGCACCGTGGCAACGTATTGTCCGCGGGTTGGAATTGTTGAAAAAGGAATCATATGACAAGTGTGCGATGCAAAGGATGACAACATTTAATAAGATAATTGGAATCCTGGAACGATGAGTTTGAGAATCTTTGGGAAGAGGAATGAAAGACTCAAATGGTTTTCTAACTTCATGATCCGTAGTATTAATAGGCGGGACTATGGGTTGATTAGACATATATTATACCCCATGATGTTGAGGCTATGTTAGGTTTGCTTGCTCCTCACACAGGGCATATTAGTGCTCAATATTATGAGAGAAATGGAGTTTTTTTTATTAGGACCATGTATAAATTTGCTCTAGGTCAGTATAAGTCTTTGAGTGACTTGGGTCAATCCAGTGTTGCTCGTAATGAGTTAGAACTTTGTGGAGCCGGATGTGAAAAAATAATGCCCCCCTCCCCAAGGTGAGAGTTTACACATGGAGGATGACTACAAAAAGTTTGGTGGTTCAATCATCTAGACCTGGACGCGTGTGTGGAACTTGATACAGGAGCACGCCTCGGGTGTGTGCATGGAAGAAAAGGAGCAATCGTGAACATTTTTGACCGGAGTGATGCCTACATGCATGGATTCAAGAGGGAAACAAATGGATTTCGAAGAGCGTCTCACGAGGGGCTCGAATCCGGGCCCGGGGTGGTTGGGAAAGCAGTAGAGGCTTCGGTAGCGGCAATGGATAACAGTGAATTGACGGTGAACCCGAGCTTGAGGCGTAGAGGACGATGGCGAGGTAGTCGAGGCAACCTAGACATTGCAGCCTCAGGGATGGACGTAGTCGACGACGGAGAAGAAGAAGGACATGGCCACACGTCCTGGGGTCGCCGGTGATCGTGGACCTAGTGACCTGTGTCGACGACGTAGCTCATGAAGCGTAATAAGAGTGTCGGCTATGGTGGCTTTACCTGGCGGCACATGCGAGGGGTAAGGAGGGGAATCAGGGGAGGAAGATTAGGGTTATGCCTCAGAAACTTTCATAGGGGAGACGAACTCTCTCCATCCGTAAAATCAAGCATGAAGGCGACGGGGCCATCCCGGTCGGGGTTCATACAAACGTGACGTAAAAAGGTAGGAGACGAATAGGAGTTGTTGTGGTTTTGTCATGACACATGTCCTCGTGAAAGGACTTAGGTGTGAGACCAGCGCAACTAGATGGCGGCTTGAACGGGGTTGATCGAAATCGAGAGAGGCGGGTTTACCCAGGTCTGGCCCCTCTGATGGAGGTAAACGCCTACGTATTGCTTTTGGTGTTATTGATGATGACCTCGACTACAAGGATGCACAATCGCTAACCTAGCTCTCGAGGGTTTCTAACTTGTCCTCTCTACCTGAGGGGCTCCTATTTATATATAGGTTGGGACCTTGAGATTACAACAAAGTCCGAGTCGTATTACAACCCGTGACTTATTTCACTTCTTACTATCTTACGTGAGGGAGGATCTCCACATCTTCCTTCTCGAGTTGGCCCGCCAGACGATGGGCCATGAACCGGCCTCCTCGGCCTTTGTGTCTAAGGGCCTCCTGCCCAAATGATGGCCGAGTCGGGTTACTCCCTGGACGGGTGAATGATGTTTGATGTGTATCCCCGGCAACGGCGCCAGAAATGCGTCTGATGTCTGTTATGCTACTGCACAAAAGACCTTCTAGTGGCGCCAGAAATAGGCACGTTGACGACACCAGGAATCCTTCTGCGTTGGTGTTCCCTCGAAGCGGAGAGGATGATGTAGCACAGCAGAGGTAAGTATTTCCCTCAGTTTGAGAACCAAGGTATCAATCCGGCGGAGGAGTATCTCAAGATCCTGCACAAACACAAAAGCTTGCACCCAACGCTATGAAGGGGTTGTCAATCCCTTATAGATTGTTTGCCAAGTGAGAACTGAAAGCAACAAAGTAACAAAGCAAAGTAAAAGCGGAGTTGTAAATGATGGATGTGAATAGACCCGGGGGCCGTAGTGTTTACTAGTGGCTTCTCTCATGAAAGCAAGTAGACGGTGGGTGAACAAATTACTGTCGAGCAATTGATAGAACTGTGCAGAGTCATGACGATATCTATGCAATGATTATTTCTATAGGCTGTTGGGGCATAGTTTATGCCTAAGTAATTTTGGTGATTGATAACAGTACCGCAAAGGACTAACCGTGTGTGTTAAGATTTCATATATCACACGTCGACGGCACAAGACGACTCGCCCCCTCTTTCATGGAACAGAAGCACGGTGTACTCTACGATTATCCTTATTTGAGTCATAGGAAAGTCGTACTATTAAGAGGGGAACCGTAGTGGAAAGGTTTGGGTGGAATCAATCTTGCACGCGCACACTTCACCTCCTTTCCCCCTTGCCGGCAACTTTGGAGTGGCCCCCGCCTTTGTGTTTCTCTCTTCTTTGCAAAAGGTCCCTCAGCGGTAGTACCGCTAGAGAGCTAGCGGTAGTACCGCTGCAGCCAGCGGTAGTACCGCTAGCTGGCGGTAGTACCGCCCCTGGTCAGCGGTAGTACCGCCCCTGGTCAGCGGTAGTACCGCTCCAGGGGCTTAGTACCGCCTTCCTAGCGGGTTGTACTTGGACGGACCTTTTTGTGAAGACTTTCTTGTCGGTAGTAGTGCTTATGCACTACCATGGGCCCAGCGGTAGTACCGCTGCAGCCAGCGGTAGTACCGCTGGAGTGGCAGCGGTAGTTCCGCTGCAGCCAGCGGTAGTACCGCTGGAGTGCCAGCGGTAGTACCGCTAGGCACGGGCTGTGAGTGGTAAAACGGTTGGATTCCCCCCCCCCACTATATAAGGGGTTCTTCTAGCCGTGGAACCCCATCTCTTACCCTCACAAGCTCCATTGTTGCTCCCTAAGCTCAAAAGTGCCCGATCTCTCTCCCTAGCCAATCAAACTTGTTGATTCTTTAGGGATTGGTTGAGAAGGCCTAGATCTACACTTCCACCAAGAGAAAAGTTGATTCCCCCACCAATCCCTTGTGGATCTTGTTACTCTTGGGTGTTTGAGCATCCTAGACGGTTGAGGTCACCTCGAAGCCACATTCCATTGTGGTGAAGCTTCGTGGTCTTGTTGGGAGCCTCCGAGCTTTGTGTGGAGTTTGCCCCAACCTCGTTTGTAAAGGTTCGGTCACCGCCTTCAAGGGCACCTATAGTGGAATCACGGTACCTTGCATCGTGCGAGGGCGTGAGGAGAATACGGTGGCCTTAGTGGCTTATTGGGGAGCATTGTGCCTCCACACCGCTCCAACGGAGACGTACTTCGTGTCAAAGGGAAGGAACTTCGGTAACACATCCTCGTCTTCATTGGTTCCACTTGTGGTTATCTCTAACCTTTACTTTGTGTATGCTTATGTTGTTATCTATCTCTTACTTGTCTTAGTAGCTCTCGTTGTTAGCTTCATTACGGTTCACCCCATTGTTGTTATATTTGTGAAGTCGTATGTTGTTTACCCTAACTTGCTAAGATTAATTAAAAAGTGGTCATTGCCTATTCACACCCCCCCTCTAGTCAACCATATCGATCCTTTCAATTGGTATCAGAGCCACGTCTCTTTATTAAGGGTTTCACCACCCGAAGAGTATGGAAGGTGAAGAGGGAATTAACCATGGGCAACCCGAGGCCATGGACTTGACTTCTGTCACAAGGGACGACTTGAATACGGCTATGGCCGCCCTCAAGACGTCATTGACGAACGAAGTCAAGACCATGCTTAAAGAGTTAATTGAGGGATTTAAAAGTCCACCCGAACCGGCGTTAGTGGTTAAACCCACCATCACCGATTCGGAGGCCAATTCCTCTAAGGAAGCGGCTAAAGGTATGCGACCTTCCTCATCTCACGAAAAGGATGGGACTGGAACCTATGCCTCAGTTCCACCCCCCATGGTCTATGGAGGATCCGTTCCCACACCGCGTCTTAACCCTGTTGGTCCTCCTCCTAAGCTTGTGAAAGGTGACTTTGCTAACTAGGTATTTTCTATTAAGTCTCATTTGAATCACAGCTCAACAAATTTGTGGAGAATCATCGAGCAAGGATATTATCCCCATGATCCAATCAACCTCACTCCAAGAGAATATGCAGACAATCAATACAATCACTCCGCTTTGTTCATTCTCCAGTCCGCAGTGCCACCTGAAGATCTTCCTCACCTGTGTCCCTTCACTTTGGCCAAGGATTGTTGGGAGCATATTATGGTGTTGTACAAGGGAAGCTCAAGCATTCAACTATCCAACTATGAAGTGATACTTGATAAGGCCGATGAGTTTGTGATGAAGGAAGACGAGGACCCTCGTGATCTCTATCGGAGGGTGACTGCTATTGCTGTGGCACTCAAGGATCATGGGAGCAAGGATGTGGATGATACATGGGTCAAGCGCAAGTTTCTCAAAGCCATCATGCCTTTCAACAAAGCCATGTCATCTATCATTCATCAGTGGCCAGACTTCCACTCCTTGTCTTCCAGTGAGGTGTTGGATGAATTTATTGCAATGTCAATCATGAACGAAACAGCCGACAATGCACTTGCTCGTGTTCGCTCAAAGACAACTTCACCCAACCTTGCGTTAAAAGCAAAAGCAATGTTTTAAGAAGAAGAAGAGGATGAGGAAGAGGAGAGCTGCCCTGAAGACACAAAGTATGCCTATCATGAGCACATGGCTCTTGCGTCAAGGCAATTCTGGGGCAACAAGAGGAACTCAAGACCCACCTTCACCAAGAACAACTCGAGTGGATTCAAACCCAAGCAACGAGTGAGGACATGTTATAACTGTGGTAACGGGAGCCACTTCGTGGCCGAATGTCCCTATGAGAAAAGGGAAGACAACGGGGGCAAGCCCATTCGCAAAGACAAAACCAAATCATTTCCAATCAAGAACAACTTTGTGAAGAAACCCCACCCAAAAGGGATGGTGGCCCTTGAAGAGTACCCTTCCGATGATGATGATGATGATGATGATACAGTGGCAACGGCAACTGTTGCTATTGCCACTACCTCTCCCCAGAAGGTGTCTCTCTTCAACGCCCCCAACGAGAACCACATCACCAAGTGCCTCATGGCAAAAGGTATCAATCAGGTAACCCCCATCATTAAGACCAACATCGCTACTGCTCCTTCATTGTTAAATTGTGTTGATGATAGTGATGTTGGGGAGCTTAATGAGCATGATCTTGACAAGTTTATGTGCGCTATTAAGGGAGAATCCAAGAAGCACTTTGTTGCTCTCTTGGAACAACTGGGTGAGGCCAATGACCTCATTGAGTCTCATGAGGAGACCATCTCCGAGCTTCAGGGACACAGTCGTGACTATGCCGATGAAATTTCTGAATTATCTATTGCTCTAGAAAAGGAGCGCACTCTTCGTTTGGCTCTTGAGGAGTCATAAAACGATGACTGCGCTAAAATGCAAAAGAAACTAGATCATGATGTTGTTCTTACTCGTATGCTTAAGTCTGCAAAGTATGCTCTTGGGGTTGGCCATGACAGACTCAAAGTGGAGTTTGACACACTTGACAAGGCCCACAAGGTCTTGAAAGGTGTTCATTTCTCTCTGAAAGAGTCTCATGATCAACTCCAAGCAAAGCTTACCAAGGAGATCTCTACTTGTCCTCCCTTTGTGTTAATTGATAATGCTTGTGCAACTAATCCCTGTTGTGAGCATGTACATCTTGTGGAGGAAAATGCCAAGTTAAAGGAGAAACTTGAGAAGGGCCTTGTGGCATGCATACAAGGTGAGAAGAGCCTGAACGACCTCTTGAGCACTCAAAAAGGTGTTGTAGGAAAGGAGGAACTTGGACTTACCTCCAAGTCAAAAGGTAAAAGGAGGAACATGAACAAACGATCTCCTACCCTCATGGACATCTTTGTCAAAGAGGGTGAGGGGACTCAGAAGATGAACAGGAACAAGGTGGACTATGGAAACCTCAAGGAGGGCAAAACCATTCCTACTAACACAGCCGACAAACTCAATTATTCGTATGTCTTATGTCGTGCTAGTGATGGGCATGTTTATGCCAGATTTGTTGGTTCCTACGATGAGTACATTGAATGGGCTATCTGGGTTCCTAAGACCCTTGTCTCTAACATGAAAGGACCCATTAAAAATGGGTACCTAAAACCAAGCCTTGATCTATTGCAGGAGTTTGCTTCCGGTGGGGTGTCATGGTTGCTCGATAGTGGAGCAACAAATCATATGACCGGAAGCAAGGACTTAGTGGTGGATGTGCATCCTTCTCCATCTATGCCCACCCATGTCCAATTCGCCGATGCATCCTCGTCAAAGGTATTGGGATTTGGTAAGGTGGTCGTCTCTCAAGAGTTATCTATTGAGAAGGTCATGCTTGTTGAGTCACTTGCCTACAATTTACTTTCGGTTCGTCAACTTGCAATTATGGGTTTTCCACATTCTTTAATCTTGATACTGTGGTCCTCCTGTGGAGCAAGACTCTTAAAGTAGCCTATGTTGGATATGTCGAAAATGGTCTTTATGTGGTGAACTTTTCAAAGCGACCCACTAAGACCGCGACGTGTTTAATGGCTAAAGTTGATGTGGGATGGCTTTGGCATCGCCGTTTAGCTATGTCAATATAAGATCTTTGCAAAGTCTTCTAACAGGGGACCATATTCGTGGACTAACAAATGTGAGTTTTGCTAAAGATCGTGCTTCCAGTACCTGCATTGAAGGAAAGATTCATGAAACTGCTCATCGTCCAACGACTCTCATCTACACTAAGAGGCCATTGGAGCTCCTCCGTATGGACCTTTTTGGCCCTCCATCATTTGATAGTCTTGGAGGCAGAAAGTACTGCTTGGTGATTGTTGACGACTACTCAAGATACACCTGGGTATATTTATTCAAAAGGAAGAGTGAAACTCAACAAACTGTCATCAACTTTGCTAATGAAGCTCAGCGTCAACATGAAGCAAAGATCTTGATGATTAGAAGTGACAACGGCACCGAGTTCAAGAACTACACCTTGGATGAATTTCTAGGTGATGAGGGAATAAAACATCAATATTCAGCACCATATACCCCTCAACAAAACGGCGTGGCAGAAAGGAAGAACCGGACCTTGATAGACGCTGCAAGAACAATGATGGCGGAATTCAAATCTCCATATAACTTTTGGGCAGAGGCCATCAACACAGCATGTCATGCGTCCAATCGGCTCTATATCTGCAAAGGCTTGAACAAGACTCCATATGAGATTCTAACTGGAAACAAACCCAATCTCAAGTACTTCCGGGTATTCGGTTGTAAGTGTTTCATGCTCAAGAAAGGTGCACGTTTAGCTAAATTTGATTCTAGAGCACATGAGGGCATCTTTGTTGGTTATGCTACAAACTCTCATGCTTACCGTGTCCTCAACAAGTCCACTGGACTCATTGAGGAGACGTGTAACGTGGAGTTTGATGAAAATAATGGCTCCCAAGTGGAGCAAAGTGGTCTTTGTGATGTAGGTGATGAAATTCCTCCCCAAGCCATAAGAAGAATGGGGATTGGTCAAATACTCCCCATTGAGGAACCCCTTATGGCCGAAGGAGAAGGACAATGCTCTACTCAAATGGAGCCATCACCTCCACAAACCCCACACGCTTCCGATAAACAAAGATAAGACTCTCAACAAAATGAACAAGCTCAAGGTCAAGATAAATTGCCCAACAATGATGATGTGTCCCATGATATTCAAGCACTCACCCAAGGCTCCGAACTTGCTCATGATCAAGATCAAGTGCAACCACGAGATCTAGACCAAGTAGAAGCACAAGATCAAGATCAAGAGCAACCACAAATACAAGAACAAACTAGTGAACCTGCTCAAGTCGAAAGTCAAGATGATCAGGATACCGTCTCACGATTCCCTTCTGCAACACCAACAGCCGGTGCCAAGGGAGGCTCAAGACGCAAGGGCAAGCAAAGTAAACAAGTCGATGCTCCCCAGTTATCCAATGAAGAACTCTTGGAGCGTCGAGCAACCAAGATTGCGAACAAGCTGAGAGTCAAGTCACATCTTATGAAGAATGTACTTGGCAGTTTAAAAAGGGGAGTATCCACCCGTCAACAGATTTGGAATTATTGTGAGCATCACGCGTTTGTTTCGTATTGTGAACCTCAACACGTACAGGAAGCGCTCGATGATGAGGATTGGCTTATGGCCATGCATGAAGAACTTAACAACTTCGAGCGCAACCAAGTCTGGGATTTAGTGCCAAGGCCAACGGAGGAACATAATGTCATCGGGACCAAATGGATATTCAAGAACAAGCAAGATGCCAATGGGATTGTGATTCGAAACAAGGCAAGATTGGTGGCTCAAGGCTACTCCCAAGTCGAGGGTATCGACTACGGTGAAACCTTTGCCCCTGTTGCTCGTCTAGAATCTATTCGCATGTTGCTTGCATTTGCTTCTCATCATAACTTCAAATTACAACAAATGGATGTGAAAAGTGCCTTTCTTAATGGTCCTTTAAATGAGTTGGTCTATGTCAAACAACCCCCGGGATTCGAACATCCCAAGCTCCCCAATCATGTGTACAAACTTAATAAGGCACTCTATGGCCTTAAACAAGCCCCACGTGCGTGGTATGAGTATCTTACTGAGTTGTTACAAGATCGTGGGTTTAAAATTGGGAAGATAGATCCCACTCTTTTTACTAAGAGGGTTAAAGGGGATCTGTTCATATGCCAACTATATGTTGATGATATTATCTTTGGCTCTCCTAACATTTCCTTCAATGAAGAATTTGCCGCACTAATGACTCGGAAATTTGAGATGTCCATGATGGGAGAGTTGAAGTTCTTCCTCGGGTTTGAGATTAAACAAGGCCTAGAAGGGACCTTCATCAAACAAGCCAAGTACACTCAAGACATGCTCAAACGGTTCGAGCTTGAAGATGTCAAACCGGTCAAGTTCCCCATGCCAACAAGATGCAAGCTTGACAGTGATCCCAATGGTAAAGCAGTGGATCAAAAGGTATATCGCTCCATGATTGGATCTCTCCTTTACCTTTGTGCATCTAGACCAGATATTATGTTGAGTGTAGGGATATGTGCACGGTTTCAATCCGCACCAAAAGAAAGTCATTATATGGCTGTTAAGCGAATCTTTCGATATTTGGCTCATACCCCAAACTTTGGCCTATGGTATCCCAAAGGAGCAAACTTCAACCTAGTTGGCTATTCTGACTCAGATTGGGCAGGAGATTGTGTGGAGAGGAAGTCAACTTCTGGAGGATGCCAATTCCTTGGTTGCTCACTGGTAAGTTGGTCTTCAAAGAAGCAGAATTGCGTGCCTCTATCATCCACCGAAGCTGAGTATGTGGCAGCTGCAAGTTGTTGTGCACAATTGCTATGGATGAGGCAAACTTTAAAGGATTACGGTGTCACTTGTGACAAAGTGCCTCTTCTATGTGACAATCAAAGTGCTATCAAGATTTCCCTCAACCCAGTGCAACATAGCAAAACCAAGCATATTGATATTCACCATCACTTCATTCGTGAACATATCAAGCTAGGTGAAATTGAGGTTCACTTCATCCACACTGAAGAGCAACTTGCAGATATTTTCACTAAGCCCCTAGATGAAGCAAGGTTCCGGAAGTTAAGGCATGAGCTAAATATCATTGATTCAAGTAATGTGGATTGAAGCTAGGCACGTTGCACCTTACTATGCATTCTATCTTGTTCTAGATGTAGGCATGGACATAGGGGGAGTGTTGTTCTCTCAATGAACTTTCCCTCCCCCCATTATGCATAAATCGATCAAGTCTTTCACTTTGGCCATTACTAAATGGCACTTGTGCTTCAAAGACGAGTGTTGGTCATGAACCCAAGGATAATTCTTCGCGGTGTCATACCTTTGTCTCAAACATAGATGGCCTCGGCCACCGCCCCCACCTTTCTCTCATATGGAAGAAGGATACGAAATGACAAGTCAGTATATCTTGCTGGTGTTATCTTCTTATTTTCACTAACTTGTCATTTGCCCACGTTCTTCTCATCTCCTAGGTCCCGTTGTGACATTTGCAGCGGTACTACCGCCAGGACCCCAGCAGTACTACCGCCAGGGGTAGCGGTACTACCGCCAGGACCCCAGCGGTACTACCGCTAGGGATAGCGGTACTACCGCCAGGACCCCAATCTACCACGACCTAACTAGGACATTTTTAGGGCTGTCTCAGGAGGAGCGGTACTACCGCCAGGGGGAGCGGTACTAGCGCCAGGACCCCAGCGGTACTAGCGCCAGGACCCCAGCGGTACTAGCGCTGCAACCAGCGGTACTACCGCCAGGACCACAGCGGTACTACCGCTGGCCCGTACCCCTTGCGCTATATAAAGGAGGGGAGCCCGTTTTTCCTGCCTCTTTCTTCTTCCTCGTGGCTCCTCCCTCCCCAACCCCGAACTCCCCCTATTTGGATCTCTATCCGTGGAGCCCCTTCTCTCCGTTGAGTTGGAGGATTTGCTCCACTTCTCCTTCCTCCTCCAAGTGCCATGGACCCCGGTAAAGCTCCTCCCTTCCTTCTCTTGGTTGATGTTTTCGTGTTATAGGGTTAGGAGCATTGGTGGTTTGGATCCATGTTTTTGATATTGTGCCTTGTTCTTGGATGGCATGAAGGAGATATTCGAGGGGAGTGTAGGTCCTATGAATCTTTGCTTTTATATTGCCATGCCCTAGGATTTACATGTTTTAGATCAAGCACTTCTTCTATGTTTGGATTAGATCTAAAACTTGCATTCTCTTGACTAGGCATGTCCTTATTTAGATGGTACTTGTGATCCTCATGTGGTTAGGGCTGTGGTGGAGTTCTTAGTGATTATACACAGCCCATGGCCCTCGTAAATTCCATGTAGCCATCTCTATGGGTTCTTTTCATATCCAGATCTAAAAATCAAACCCCAGCGGTACTACCGCCAGGGGTAGCGGTACTACCGCCAGGACCCCAGCGGTACTACCGCCAGGAGGATTCTCTGTTTATTCTTTTCATTTGCTTGGCAATGAGTGTTTACTTTTCTGCCTTTTCTTGTTCATTGCCTTGACCCCTTTTGTCACTCTTTTCGGTGTGTGTTTTGTGTCACAGGTGGTGCTCGCCGCTCGAACCCCCCACGGGACACACAGTCAAAGAATTATCGCAATCCAGAGGCTCCAGAGGGCTCCGCCACTTCAGATCTGCAACCCAAAAAGAAGGCCTTCAAGAAGGCCGCTCACAAGGACAAGGGGGTCAACGTTCGCACCATGCCCCCTAAGGATTTTCTGCGGTTCCGCAACCAAAACCACTATCTCCAAGAGAGGGCTGTGATCAAGAATGTCGAGCATGTTTGGGCAACGGATCACTGCAGGATCTATCGTGATATCATCAAGCATTTCAAGAAGAGTTTTGTTCCAGTTCAGTGGATTGACTTGGCTCACCTTCAGCGGTACCTGGATTACTTTGGTGACACTCTCTCTCTGATTGACAAGCTGGGCATTAAGGAGATCATCTCCTTCAAGAAAGACTTTGATCCAAATGTTGTTGCCCAGTTCTATGTCACGGTTCACTTCTCGCCTGATGACGAGCGCTCCCTGGTTTGGATGACTGTGACTCAGAAGATGACAGGTTCCTGGCGTGAATTCATGGCATTCCTCAAGGTTGATTTTCAGGGAGCTGACACTCCACTTGGGTCGCGTCCTCATGCTGCAGCTCCCACTGATAGGGCCTCCGCCAAGGACAGGTTGCAGCAACTCTATGTGAAGAAAGGTGTGCTCCCGAGGCATCTGGACATCATGAATCAGATCTTCCGCAACACCCTCTTTCCTTGCATTGGCAACTTCGACGAGGTACATGGCTCTCTGGCTGAGATGCTACTGCTCTATGAGGAGGCTATGACTAAGGAGTCTGCCCCTCTTGATATTTCTGATGTGATGTTCACCGAGCTCTGGAACCGTATCATGATGCGCAAGGTTCCCATCTACGGGCCCTACTTGTTTGCTTATATCCGTCAGAAGTGGCAAGACACCTATCCGCTTGAGGAGTTCTACATTCAGGTTGACTACTTTGTGCACGATCCTATCAAGCTTCGCGTCAAGGACAAATGGGCCAACCCATCAACTTCATCTCAGCACATGGACACTGACACAAAGACTGATGTTGACAGAGGAACCGCTTCTCAGTCCCGCTCTTCTGTCATGCCATCTTGGGTCGTGAAACTGCAGGATAAGATGAAGACTCTCTTCTCTATGCAAGCTAAGGGTCAGTATTAGACGCACGTGGCCCAGAAGGAGAACCGTCAGAGGCACAAGCGTGTCCTGAGGACACTTGACGTTGACATCTCCAGCGGATCAGAGGACGACATCACTCCAGAGTCTGCTTGGATGCGGGCTCAAGGTTACCAGTGGTCTGATGCAGAGAGGAGGACAATGAAGAGGAGCAGGACGATCCGGATGCTACGGACGAGTCTGGGGATGATGAGGATGAGGAGTGACCACCTGTGTCGTTAGGTGTGCCCCTTTTTGGTGTCTTGTGCCAAAGGGGGAGAGAGTCTAGGAGCTGGATTTGATTTGAGAGTTGAACTTTGCTTAGCTTTGCTTATCTTTCGTGTTTGCTTCAAACTTGGTTTGCTTCTATTTTGCTATCTTTGCTTTGTGTGTCATGAGACATGAACTAGTGTGAGATTTATTTCCATCATATGTTGTGGGTCATATGCTCCTTATTTTCATATATCTCTATCTTTTTGTTCACATGTTATTCACTGTGCAAATCCGGTATTGTCATCAATCCACCAAAAAGGGGGAGATTGTTGGGGCATAGTTTATGCCTAAGTAATTTTGGTAATTGATGACAGTACCGCAAAGGACTAACCGTGTGTGTTAAGATTTCAGATATCACACGTCAACGGCACAAGACGACTCGCCCCCTCTTTCATGGAACAGAAGCACGGTGTACTCTACGATTCTCCTTATTTGAGTCATAGGAAAGCCGTACTATTAAGAAGGGAACCGTAGTGGAAAGGTTTGGGTGGAATCAATCTTGCACGCGCACACTTCACCTCCTTTCCCCATTGCCGGCAACTTAGGAGTGGCCCCCGCCTTTGTGTTTCTCTCTTCTTTGCAAAAGGCCCCTCAACGGTAGTACCGCTCGGCCTAGCGGTAGTACCGCAAGCCCTAGCGGTAGTACCACTGCAGCATGCGGTAGTACCGCTAGCTGGCGGTAGTACCGCCCCTGGTCAGCGGTAGTACCGCTCCAGGGGCTTAGTACCGCCTTCCTAGCGGTTGTACTTGGACGGACCTTTTTCCGAAGAATTTCTTGGCGGTAGTAGTGCTTATGCACTACCAGGGGCCCAGCGGTAGTACCGCTGAAGCCAGCGGTAGTACCGCTGGAGTGCCAGCGGTAGTACCGCTGGAGTGCCAGCGGTAGTACCACTAGGGCACGGGCTGTGAGTGGGAAAACGGTTGGA
Organism: Hordeum vulgare subsp. vulgare; assembly: GCF_904849725.1. Lineage (NCBI taxonomy): Eukaryota > Viridiplantae > Streptophyta > Magnoliopsida > Poales > Poaceae > Hordeum > Hordeum vulgare. Next base: position 385,903,783 of record NC_058518.1, on the reverse strand, counting down.
TTCCCCCCCCCCCACTATATAAGGGGTTCTTCTAGCTGTGGAACCCCATCTCTTACCCTCCCAAGCTCCATTGTTGCTCCCTAAGCTCAAAAGTTCCCGATCTCTTTCCCTAGCCAATCAAACTTGTTGATTCTTTAGGGATTGGTTGAGAAGGCCTAGATCTACACTTCCACCAAGAGAAAAGTTGATTCCCCCACCAATCCCTTGCAGATCTTGTTACTCTTGGGTGTTTGAGCATCCTAGACGGTTGAGGTCACCTCGAAGCCACATTCCATTGTGGTGAAGCTTCGTGGTCTTGTTGGGAGCCTCCGAGCTTTGTGTGGAGTTTGCTCCAACCTCGTTTGTAAAGGTTCGGTCGCCGCCTTCAAGGACACCTATAGTGGAATCACGGTATCTTGCATCGTGCGAGGGTGTGAGGAGAATACGGTGGCCTTAGTGGCTTATTGGGGAGCATTGTGCCTCCACACCGCTCCAACGGAGACGTACTTCCTGTCAAAGGGAAGGAACTTCGGTAACACATCCTCATCTTCATTGGTTCCACTTGTGGTTATCTCTAACCTTTACTTTGTATATTCTTATGTTGTTATCTATCTCTTACTTGTCTTAGTAGCTCTCCTTGTTAGCTTCATTACGGTTCACCCCATTGTTGTTATATTTGTGAACCCGTATGTTGTTTACCCTAACTTGCTAATATTAATTAAAAAGTGGTCGTTGCCTATTCACCCCCCCCCCCTCTAGTCAACCATATCGATCCTTTCATAGGTATCACGTCCGAAACAAGTAGACCGATACTTTCTGCATCTACTATATTACTCCACACGTCGCCGCTATCCAGCATGCATCTAGTGTATTAAGTCCATAAGAACAGAGTAACGCCTTAAGCAAGATGACATGATGTAGAGGGATAATCTCAAACCAATGATAAAAACCCCATCTTTTTACCCTTGATGGAAACTTCTTGATGTGTGCCTTGCCGCCCCTACTGTCACTCGGAAAGGTCACCACATGGCAGAACCCAAAACCAAGCACTTCTCCCATTGCAAGAATCATAGATCTAGTTGGCCAAACAAAACCCAAGACTCGGAGAGACTTACAAGGATATCAAATCATGCATATAAGAAATCAGCAAAGACTCAAACATATATCATAGATAATCTGATCACAAGTCCACAATTCATAGGATCTCGACAAACACACCGCCAAAGAAGATTACATCGGATAGATCTCCATGAAGATCATGGAGAACTTTGTATTGAAGATCCAAGAGAGAGAAGAAGCCATCTAGGTACTAACTACGGACCCGTAGGTCTGAAGTGAACTACTCACGAGTCATTGGAAGGGCGATGATGATGATGAAGAAGCCCTCCAACTCCAAAGTCCCCTCCGGCAGGGCGCCGGGAAGGGTCTCCAGATGAGATCTCGCAGAAACGGAAGCTTGCGGCGACGGAAAAGTATTTTCGAGGCTCCCCTGATTTTTTGCGGAATATTTGGGAATTTATAGGCCAAAAACCTAGGTCAGGGGGCGGCCAGGGAGGCACAAGCCTGCCCACCGCCGCCTCCCCCCTGGTGGCGGAGTGGGGGCTTGTGGGCTCCCTGGAGCCCACCTGGCTTGGCCCAAAAGCCCCCTGGAATTCTTCCGTTCGGGAAAAAATCATTTCGGGTTTTTTCTTCCGTTTGGACTCCGTTCCAAAATCAGATCCGAAAAGAGTCAAAAACACGGAAAAAACAGGAACTGGCACTTGGCACTGAATTAATAAGTTAGTCCCAAAAAGATATAAAAAGATACATAAAACATACAAAGAAGGCAAGATAACAGCGTGAAGTCATCAAAAATTATAGATACGTTTGAGACGTATCAAGCATCCCCAAGCTTAACTCTTGCTCGTCCTCGAGTAGGGAAGTGATAAGAATGTATTTTTGATGCTTTCACGCTACCTAGCATAGGTGTCCTTTGCAATTCCTTTTACGTGACGTGAATGCTCAGATCCATTAGATTCAAAATAATAGTTTGTTATTGACGTGGAAACAATAATAATTCAAGCAAACTAGCAAAGTAATCATGAACTTTCAAAATAACAAGGCCAAAAGAAAGTTATCCCTACAAAAGCATATAGTCTGGCTATGCTCTATCATCATTGCACAACGAATTTAAATCATGCACAACCCCGGTATTGGCCACGTAATTGTTTCACACCTTTACTTTCTCAAACATTTTCAACTCTCACGCAATACATGAGCGTGAGCCATGGTTATAGCACTATAGATGGCGTGGAATGTGGTGGCGGTTGCAAGACAAAAAGGAGAAGACAGTCACATTAACTAGGCATATCAATGAGCTGTGGAGATGCTCATCAATAGGGATTGCCATACAAATGATGCACTAGAGCTACAAGTATGTGAAAGCTCATAAAGAAAACTAGTGGGTGTGCATCCAACTTGCTTGCTCACGAAGACCTAAGGCAATTTTGAGGAAGCCTATCATTGGAATATACAAGCCAAGTTATATAATGAAAATTTCCCACTAGCTATATGGTGGTGACAAAATGAGAGACTCTCAACCATGAAGATCATGGTGCTTAATATGCACAAGTGTGGAAAAAGTGGTATCATTGTCCCTTCTCTCTTTTCTCTCAATTTTTTTTATTATTTTGGTGGGCTCTTTGGCCTCTTTTTTTTATGGGCTTCTTTGGCCTCTTTTATTTCCTCACATGGGACAATGCTCCAATAATGATGATCATCACACTTTCAACTCAAAACTTAGAGCAACTATGACTCTATATGGAATGCCTTCGGTAGTGTACCGTGGCAATGATCTAGCATGGCATAGACATCAATGGAAACATCATGCTAGCTATCTTACGATCGTGCACAGGCAATGTAGACGTGGTGGCACATGTCATGGTGGTAGTTGCATGGCATATATCTCGGAATGACTTTGAAAAAGCCATAGTAGGTAGGTATGGTGGCTGTTTTGAGGGAGGCTAATGGTGGGTTTTGTGCACCGGCGAAAGTTGCACGACACTAAGAAGATAGTGATGATGGAAGGTGAAAGTGCATTTAAACCATGGACTCAACATTAGTCATGAAGAACTCATATACTTGTTGCAAAAGTTTTATTAGTAATCGAAACAAGGCATTCAACGCATACTCCTAGGGGAAGGGTTGGTAGGTACAAACCATCGCGCGATCCCGACCGCCACGCAAAGGATGACAATCAATATACTAATCATGCTCAGATTTCATCACATAGCGGTTCACCATACGTGCATGCTACGGGAATCACTAACTTCAACACAAGTATTTCTAAATTCACAACACCTTACTAGCATGACTTCAATATTACCATAACCACAACTCAAAACTTAATTGAGATGAATCAAACTTCTCTAACTATTCAATGCACATGAAGGTGGAAGTTTTCGTATCCCTTTGGATAACTACCCCTTTTGAGACTACTTTCAAAGCATAGATCAACTACCAAGCCACGGACCGCTGTGCTCTAAAAGATATAAGTGAAGCACAAAGAGCAAAAGTATCTAGCTCAAAAGATATAAGTTAAGCACATGTGAGCTGAATTGTCTACCAAAAGATATAAGTGAAGCTCGACAAAATCACAGTGTGTGCATGTCTCTCTCTCTAGGTGTGCAGCAAGGATGATTGTGACACAACAAAAATAAAAGACTCCTACGATACAAGACGCTCGAAGCAAAAACACATAACATGTGGTGAATAAAAATATAGCCCCAAGTAACGTTACCGATGGATTGAAGACGAGAGAGGGGATGCCTTCCCGGGGCATCCCCAAGCTTAGGCTTTTACGGCATCCTTAAATCTCTTGGGGTGCCTTGGGCATCCCCAAGCTTCAGCTCTTGCCACTCTTTATCTTTTTGTCCATAAGAACTTCACCCAAAACTTGAAAACTTCACAACACGAAACTTAAACAGAAACTCGTGATAACATTAGTACAAGAAAGCAAACCACAACTTCCTTAGGTACTGTAGCAAACTTAAATTCTACTTGTGCTGATGTTGGATTACTGTACTTTCAATCTTCCATGGCTAATACCCCCCGATACTATCCATAGTTTCATCAAAATAAGCAACCAACACAACAAAAACAGAATCTGTTAACAGCAGACCAGTCTGTAGCAATCTGTATGTTTCGTATACCTCTGGTACTTCACAAATTCTTAACAATTACGACAGTCTGAATACTTTTCTTAGCAATCAGCAGAAAAAAGAATCAACTCAAAAGCTCTCACAGAAAAAACATGAAAATTCTTTTCGTGAGTAGAAAGTTTCTGTCTTTTCCAGCATGACCAAACGATCATCCCCAAGGCTAATCATAACGGTTTTGCTTGGCACAAACACAAAAAGAAACACAAAAAACACAATCATAACAGAATTATGAAAGTGTGGAAAACACAAAACAGAAAGAAAAAGGATAAATTCGTTGGGTTGCCTCCCAACAAGCGCTTTTGGTTAACGCCCTTAGCTAGGCGAAAGTGATGGAATCACGTAAAGTCATCTTTGGTACTCAAACCATAGGTAGCCCTCATCATAGATTCATAAGGCAATCTTATTTTATTTCTAGGAAAGTGCTCCATGCCCTTCTTTAAAGGAAATTGAAATCTAATATTCCCTTACTTCATATCGATGATAGCACCAATAGTCCTTAGGAAAGGTCTACCAAGAATAATGGGACATGAAGGATTGCAATTTATGTCAAGTACAATGAAATCCACGCGTACATAGTTCTTATTTGCAACAATAAGAACATCATCGATCCTCCCCATGGGCTTCTTGATAGTACAATCCGCAAGATGCAAATTAAGAGAACACTCTTCAATCTCATGAAAGCCAAGAATATCACATAAAGACTTTGGAATCGCGGAAACACTAGCACCCAAATCACACAAAGCATTGCACTCATAGTTTTTTATCTTGATTTTGATAGTAGGTTCCCACTCAGCATGAAGTTTTCTAGGTATAGAGACTTCTAGTTCGAGCTTCTCTTCAAGAGATTTCATCATATCATCTACGATATGCGTGGTAAAGGCTTTGCTTTGGCTATAAGCATGTGGAGAGTTTGCAATGGATTGCATCAAAGAAATGCATTCAAACAAAGAGCAATTATCATAATTGAATTCCTTGAAATCCAAAGCGGGAGTTTCATTACTACCCAAAATCTTGACTTCTTCTACTCCACTCTCCACACCTTTATCATCAAGATAGGTGGACTCCGAATCATCGGGGCGTTTTTCAACCAAAGTGGATTCATATCCAGACCCTCCATAAGTAGGTTTGACATGCGAAAACAAAGATTCAAGAGGAGACACACCAAGCACTTTAAGATCTTCGTGATTTGCATCACTAGAATGCACCCTTTTAAACCATTCATGTCTAGCGCGAATTTGGGCGGTTCTTTCTTTGCTCTCATTCATGGAGATACGCATAGCTTTCAAAGTTTCATCCAAGTTGATCTTGGGAGGAACGCATCTAACTTTCAAAGCATCAATATCACAAGACATCCTATCAACGCTCTTAGCCAAATCGTCTATTTTGAGTAGTTTTTCCTCTATGGACGCATTGAAAATCTTTTGAGAGTTGATGAACTCTTTGATATTACTCTCTAGATCAGAGGGTAATTTGTTGTGATTTCCATAAGTGTTTCCATAGGAATTGCCATAATTATTAGAGGAGTTACTAGGAAAAGGCCTAGGAACATAGTTTCCTCTAAAAGCATTGTTGTTGCCAAAATTGTTCCTACCAACAAAATTCACGTCCAAACTAGCGTTGCTATTCTCAATGAAAGAAGATAGTGGCATGTCATTAGGATCTACGGTAGTGTTTATAATAGCAACCAAATTCATCAACTCGTCCATCTTAGCACTAAGCGAGTTAATCTCTTCTATAGCGTGCACTAGGCGACCTTTCAGTGTGCCACTGAGAGTAGTTGGTCATGATATTGTCTAGGAGTTTTGTAGCGTATCCTAACGTGATTTCCATGAACGTTCCACCTGAGGCGGAGTCCAAGATATTGTGAGAAGCGAAATTCAAGCCAGCGTAAAAGATTTGTATAATCATCCACAAACTCAAGCCATGAGCGGGACAATTTCTAATCATAAGCTTCATCCTCTCCCAAGATTGTGCAACGTGTTCATGATCAAGTTGCTTGAAATTCATGATATCGTTACGTAAGGAGATGATCTTAGCCGGCGGAAAATACTTGGATATGTAAGCATTTTTGCACTTATCCCAAGAATAGATACTATTTTTAGGCAAAGAAGAAAACCAAGTTTTTGCGCGATCTCGCAATGAGAAAGGAAAAAGTTTCAACTTAATCACGTCATTATCCACATCTCTTTTCTTTTGCATATCGCAAATCTCAATGAAGGTATTGAGATGGGATGCGACATCTTCACTAGGAAGGCCAGAGAATTGCTCTTTCATAACAAGATTCAGCAAAGCTGCGTTGATTTCATATGATTCCGCACTAGTGGCGGGAGCAATCGGAGTACTAATAAAACCATTATTATTAGTGCTCGAGAAGTCGCAAAGTTTGGTGTTTTCAGACATGATGTCTTCAACAAACAAACAAGCACACAAGCACGCAAGAAACCGGCAAAGGAAAACGACAAGGGCAAGAGAAAACGGCGAAGGAGAAAGGCGAATGAAAACGGCAAAGTGAAGTGGGGGAGAGGAAAACGAGAGGCAACTGGCAACAAAAGTAAATGCAAGAGAAGAGTTTGTGAGACCTACTTGGATAGATCTTGTTTTATCCTCCCCGGCAACGGCGCCAGAAATACTTCTGATGTTTGTTGTGTATCCCCGGCAATGGCACCAGAATGCGTCTGATGTCCATTATGCTACTGCACAAAAGACCTTCCAGTGGCGCCAGAAATCGGCACGTTGACGACACCAGGAATCCTTCTGCGTTGGTGTTCCCTCGAAGCAGAGAGGATGATGTAGCACAACAGAGGTAAGTATTTCCCTCAGTTTGAGAACCAAGGTATCAATCCGGAGGAGGAGCATCTCAAGATCCTGCACAAACACAAAAGCTTGCACCCAACGCTATGAAGGGGTTGTCAATCCCTTATAGATTGTTTGCCAAGTGAGAACTGAAAGCAACAAAGTAACAAAGCAAAGTAAAAGCGGAGTTGTAAATGATGGATGTGAATAGACCCGGGGGCCGTAGTGTTTACTAGTTTGGGTCTAGTCCATCACATGATTCTCCTAATGATGTGATCCCGTTATCAAGTGACAACACTTGCCTATGGCCAGGAAACCTTGACCATCTTTGATCAACGAGCTAGTCAACTAGAGGCTTACTAGGGACAGTGTTTTGTCTATGTATCCACACAAGTATTGTGTTTCCAATCAATACAATTATAGCATGGATAATAAACGATTATCATGAACTAAGAAATATAATAATAACTAATTTATTATTGCCTCTAGGGCATATTTCCAACAGTCTCCCACTTGCACTAGAGTCAATAATCTAGTTCACATCACCATGTGATTCCAACGAATCCAACACCCATATAGTTATGGGGTCTGATCACGTCTTGCTCGTGAGAGAGGTTTTAGTCAACGGTTCTGAAACTTTCAGATCCGTGCGTTCTTTACAAATCTTTATGTCATATTATAGATGCTGCTACTACGTGCTATTCGGAAATGCTCCAAATATATATACCCTACTATACGAATCTGTTTCACTACTCATAGTTATTCGGATTAGTGGCAAAGCTTGCATCGACGTAACCCTTTACGACGAACTCTTTAACCACCTCCATAATCGAGAAAAATTCCTTAGTCCATTAGTTACTAAGGATAAAGTTTGACCGCTGCTAGTGATTCAAACATGGATCACTCTCTGTACCTCTCAACAGATTTTGAGTCAAGGCACGCATCAGGTGCGGTACACAGCATGGCATACTTTAGATTCTACGGCTAAGGCATAGAAGACGACCTTCGTCTATTCTCTTTATTCTGCCGGGGTCGGGTTTTGAGTCTTACTCAAATTCACACCTCACAACGCAACCAAGAACTCCTTCTTTGCTGATATATTTTGAACTCCTTCAAAAACTTGTCAAGGCATGCATCTTGTTGAAACTTCCATTAAGCGCTTTCGATCTATCTCCATAGATCTTTGATGCTTAACGTTCAAGTAGCGCAATCCAGGTACTCCTTTGAAAACTCCTTTCAAACAACCTTGTATGCTTTACAGAAATTCTACATCACTTCTGATCCACAATATGTCAACCACATATACTTATCAGAAATTCTATAGTGCTCCCACTCACTTCTTTGGAAATACAAGTTTCTCATAAACCTTGTACAAACCCAAAATCTTTGATCATCTCATCAAAGTATGTATATTCCAACTCCGAGATGCTTGCACCAGTCCATTGAAGGATCACTGGAGCTTGCACAATTGCTAGTATCTTTAGGATCGAAAAAACCTCTTGGTTGTATCACATACAATGTTTGCTCAAGGAAACCGCCGAGGAAACAATGTTTTGACATCCTACATGCAATATTTCATAAATAATGCAGCAACTACTAACATAATTCTAACAGACCTTTAGCATCGCTACGAGTGAGAAAGTCTCATCATAGTCAATTGTTTGATCTTGTCGAAAACATCTTTGCAACAAGTCGAGCTTTTCTTAATAGTGACTTATCACCATCGTCGTCTGTCTTCTTTTAAAGATCCATTTTTACTCAATAGTCCTATGACCATCAAGTAATTCTTCCAAAGTCTACACTTTGTTTTCATACATGGATCCTCTCTCGGATTTCATGGCCTCCAGCCATTTGTCGGAATCCGGGCCCACCATTGCTTTCTTCATAACTCGTATGTTCATCGTTGCTCAACAACATGACCTCCAAGACAGGGTTACCGTACCACTCTGTAGTAGTACGCGACCTTGTTAACCTACGAGGCTTGTAGTAACTTGATCCGATGCTTGATGATCACCATCATCAGCTTCCACTTCAATTGGTGTAGGCGCCACAGGAACAACTTCCTGCGCCCTGCTACACACTGGTTGAAGTGATGGTTCAACAAACTCATCAAGTTCTACCACTCTCCCACCCAATTCTTTCGAGAGAAACCTTTCCTCGAGAAAGGATCCGTTTCTAGAAACAAACACTTTGCTTTCGGATCTGAGATAGGAGATGTACCCAACTGTTTTGGATATCCTATGAAGATGCATTTATCCGCTTTGGGTTCGAGCTTATCAGACTGAAACTTTTTCACATAAGTGTCGAAGCCCCAAACTTTCAAGAAACGACAGTTTAGATTTCTCTAAACCTCAGTCTATATTGTGTCATCTCAACGGAAATACGCGGTGCCCTATTTAAAGTGAGTGCGGTTGTCTCTAATGCATAACCCATAAATGATAGTGGTAATTTCGATAAGAGACATAATAGTATGCACTATACCAAATAGTGCGTGGCTATGACGTTCAGACACATCATCACACTATGATGTTCCAGGTGGCATGAACTGCGAAACAATTTCCACATTGTCTTAACTGCGTACCAAAACTCGTAACTCAGATATTCATTTCCATGATCATATCGTAGACAGTTTATCCTCTTGTTACGACGAACTTCACTCTGAAACGGAATTGAACTTTTCAACATTTCAGACTTGTGATTCATTAAGTAAATACTCTTGTATCTACTCAAATCGTCAGTGAAGTACGAACATAATGATATCCACTGCGTGCCTCAGCACCCATTGGACTGCATACATCAAAATGTATTACTTCCAACAAGTTACTATCTTATTTCATCTCAATGAAAACAAGGCCTTGCTCATGTGGTATGATTTGCATGTCACTAGTGATTCGAAATCAGGTGAGTACAAAGATCCATCAGCATGGAGCCTCTTCATGCAATTTATACTAACATGACTCAAGCGGCAGTGCCACAAGTAAGTGGTACTATCATCATTAACTCGTATCTTTTGGCACCAATATCATGAACATGTGTAACACTACAATCGAGATTCAATAAACCATTGAAGGCGAATATTCAAGAAAATAGAGTAACCATTATTCTCTTTAAATGAATAATCGTATTGCAATAAACACGATCCAATCATGTTCATGCTTAACGCAAGCACCAAGTAACAATTATTTAGGTTTAATACCAATCCCGGTGGTAGAGGGAGCGTGCGGCGTTTGATCATATCAACCTTGGAAACACTTCCAACACGTATCGTCACCTCGCCTTTAGCTAGTCTCCGTTTATGCCGTAGCTTTCATTTCGTGTTACTAATCACTTAGCAACCAAACCGGTATCCAATACCCTCATGCTACTAGGAGTACTAGTAAAGTACACATCAACATCATGTATATCAAATACACTTCTTTCGACTTTTGCCAGCCTTCTTATCTACCAAGTATCCAGAGTTGCTCCGCCTCAGTGACTGTTCCCCTCATTACAGAAGCACTTAGTCTCGGGTTTGGGTTTAATCTTGGGTCTCTTCATTAGTGCAGCAGCTGTTTTGCCGTTTCACGAAGTATCCCTTCTAGCCCTTGCCTTTCTTGAAACTTAGTGGTTTTACAAACCATCAACTATTGATGCTCCTTCTTGATTTCTACTTTCGCAGTGTCAAACATCGCGAATCGCTCAAGGATCATTGTATCTATCCTTGATATGTTATAGTTCATCACGAAGCTCTCAAGCTTGGTGGCAGTGACTTTGGAGAACCATCACTATCTCATATGGAAGATTAACTCCCACTTGATTCAAGTGATCGTTGTACTTAGACAATCTGAGCACACGCTCAACGATTGAGCTTTTCTCCTTTACTTTGTGGACAAAGAATCTTGTTGGAGGTCTCGTACCTCTTAACAAGGGCACAAGCATGAAATCACAATTTCATCTCTTTAGAACATCACTTATGTTCTGTGACGTTTTAAAACGTTTTCGGCACCTTGCTTCTAAGCCATTAAGTATTTTGCACTGAACTATCGTGTAGTCATCAGAAACGTGTATGTCGGATGTTCACAGCATCCACAGACGACGCTCGAGGTGCAGCACACCGAGTGGTGCATTAAGGACATAAGCCTTCTGCGCAGCAACGAGGACAATCCTCGGTTTTACAGACTTAGTCTGCAAAGTTTGCTACTTTCAACTTTCAACTAAATTTTCTCTAGGAACATATAAAAACAGTAGAGCTATAGCGCAAGCTACATCGTAATTCGCAAAGACCATTAGACTATGTTCATGACAATTAGTTCAATTAATCATATTACTTAAGAACTCCCACTCAAAAAGTACATCTCTCTAGTCATTTGAGTGGTACATGATCCAAATCCACTATCTCAAGTCCGATCATCACGTGAGTCGAGAATAGTTTCAGTGGTAAGCATCTCTATGCTAATCATATCAACTATATGATTCATGCTCGACCTTTCGGTCTCATGTGTTCCGAGGCCATGTCTGCACATGCTAGGCTCGTCAAGCTTAACCCGAGTGTTCTGCGTGTGCAACTGTTTTGCACCCGTTGTATGTGAACGTTGAGTCTATCACACCCGATCATCACGTGGTGTCTCGAAACGAAGAACTGTCGCAACGGTGCATAGTCGGGGAGAACACAATTTAGTCTTGAAACTTTAGTGAGAGATCACCTCATAATGCTACCGTCGTTCTAAGCAAAATAAGGTGCATAAAAGGATTAACATCACATGCAATTCATAAGTGACATGATATGGCCATCATCTTGTGCTTCTTGATCTCCATCACCAAAGCACCGGCACGATCTTCTTGTCACCGGCGTCACACCATGATCTCCATCATCATGATCTTCATCAACGTGTCGCCATCGGGGTTGTCGTGCTACTCATGCTATTACCACTAAAGCTACATCCTAGCAAAATAGTAAACGCATCTGCAAGCACAAACGTTAGTTTAAAGACAACCCTATGGCTCCTGCCGGTTGCCGTACCATCGACGTGCAAGTCGATATTTACTATTACAACATGATCATCTCATACATCCAATATATCACATAACATCGTTGGCCATATCACATCACAAGCATACCCTGCAAAAACAAGTTAGACGTCCTCTAATTTTGTTGTTGCATGTTTTACGTGGTGACCATGGGTATCTAGTAGGATCGCATCTTACTTACGCAAACACCACAACGGAGATATATGAGTTGCTATTTAACCTCATCCAAGGACCTCCTTGGTCAAATCCGATTCAACTAAAGTTGGAGAAACCGACACTTGTCAGTCATCTTTGAGCAACGGGGTTACTCGTAACGATGAAACCAGTCTCTCGTAAGCGTACGAGTAATGTCGGTCCAAGCCACTTCAATCCAACAATACCGCGGAATCAAGAAAATACTAAGGAGGGCAGCAAAACGCACATCACCGCCCACAAAAACTTGTGTGTTCTACTCGAGAAGACATCTACGCATGAACCTAGCTCATGATGCCACTGTTGGGGAACGTCGCATGGGAAACAAAAATTTTCCTACGCGCACGAAGACCTATCATGGTGATGTCCATCTACGAGAGGGGATGAGTGATCTACGTACCCTTGTAGATCGTACAGCAGAAGCGTTAGTGAACGCGGTTGATGTAGTGGAACGTCCTCACGTCCCTCGATCCGCCCCGCGAACAATCCCGCGATCAGTCCCACGATCTAGTACCGAACGGACGGCACCTCCGCGTTCAGCACACGTACAGCTCGACGATGATCTCGGCCTTCTTGATCCAGCAAGAGAGACGGAGAGGTAGAAGAGTTCTCCGGCAGCGTGACGGCGCTCCGGAGGTTGGTGATGATCTTGTCTCAGCAGGGCTCCGCCCGAGCTCCGCAGAAACGCGATCTAGAGGAAAAACCGTGGAGGTATGTGGTCGGGCTGCCGTGGAAAAAGTCGTCTCAAATCAGCCCTAAAACCTCCGTATATATAGGTGGGAGGGAGAGGACCTTGCCTTGGGGCTCAAGGAGCCCCAAGGGGGTCGACCGAGTCCAAGGGGGAAGGCTCCCCCCCAAACCGAGTTGGACTTGGTTTGGTGGGTGGGAGTCCTTCCTTCCCTTCCCACCTCCTCTTTTTTTTCTCTTTGATTTTCTCTTCTAGGCGCATAGGGCCCTTTTGGGCTGTCCCACCAGACCACTAAGGGCTGGTGTGCCACCCTCAAGGCCTATGGGCTTCCCCGGGGTGGGTTGCCCCCCCGGTGAACTCCCGGAACCCATTCGTCATTCCGGGTACATTCCCGGTAACTCCGAAAACCTTCCAGTAATCAAATGAGGTCATCCTATATATCAATCTTCATTTCCGAACCATTCCGGAAACCCTCGTGACGTCCGTGATCTCATCCGGGACTCCGAACAACATTCGGTAACCAACCATATAACTCAAATACGCATAAAACAACGTCGAACCTTAAGTGTGCAGACCCTGCGGGTTCGAGAACTATGTAGACATGACCCGAGAGACTCCTCGGTCAATATCCAATAGCGGGACCTGGATGCCCATATTGGATCCTACATATTCTATGAAGATCTTATCGTCTGAACCTCAGTGCCAAGGATTCATATAATCCCGTATGTCATTCCCTTTGTCCTTCGGTATGTTACTTGCCCGAGATTCGATCGTCAGTATCCGCATACCTATTTCAATCTCGTTTACCGGCAAGTCTCTTTACTCGTTTCGTAATACAAGATCCCGCAACTTACACTAAGTCACATTGCTTGCAAGGCTTGTGTGTGATGTTGTATTACCGAGTGGGCCCCGAGATACCTCTCCGTCACACGGAGTGACAAATCCCAGTCTTGATCCATACTAACTCAACTAAGACCTTCGGAGATACCTGTAGAGCATCTTTATAGTCACCCAGTTACGTTGCGACGTTTGATACACACAAAGAATTCCTCCGGTGTCAGTGAGTTATATTATCTCATGGTCATAGGAATAAATACTTGACATGCAGAAAACAGTAGCAACAAAATGACACGATCAACATGCTACGTCTATTAGTTTGGGTCTAGTCCATCACATGATTCTCCTAATGATGTGATCCCGTTATCAAGTGACAACACTTGCCTATGGCCAGGAAACCTTGACCATCTTTGATCAACGAGCTAGTCAACTAGAGGCTTACTAGGGACAATGTTTTGTCTATGTATCCACACAAGTATTGTGTTTCCAATCAATACAATTATAGCATGGATAATAAAAGATTATCATGAACTAAGAAATATAATAATAACTAATTTATTATTGCCTCTAGGGCATATTTCCAACACTACTATTACTCCACACTCGACCGCTATCCAGCATTCATCTAGTGTATTAAGTTCATAAGAACAGAGTAACGCCTTAAGCAAGATGACATGATGTAGAGGGATAATCTCAAACCAATGATAAAACCCCTATCATTTTACCCTTGATGGCAACTTCTTGAGGTGTGCCTTGCTGCCCCTACTGTCACTCGAAAAGGTCACCACATGGCAGAACCCAAAACCAAGCACTTCACCCATTGCAAGAATCATAGATCTAGTTGGCCAAACAAAAACCAAGACTCGGAGAGACTTACAAGGATATCAAATCATGCATATAAGAAATCAGCAAAGACTCAAATATATATCATAGATAATCTCATCACAAGTCCACAATTCATCGAATCTCGACAAACACACCGCCAAAGAAGATTACATCGGATAGATCTCCATGAAGATCATGGAGAACTTTGTATTGAAGATCCAAGAGAGAAAAGAAGCCATCTAGCCACTAACTACGGACCCGTAGGTCTGAAGTGAACTACTCACGAGTCATTGGAAGGGCGATGATGATGATGAAGAAGCCCTCCAACTCCAAAGTCCCCTCTCGCAGGGCGCTGGGAAGGGTCTCTAGATGAGATCTCGCGGAAACGAAAGCTTGCAGTGGTGGAAAAGTATTTTCGAGGCTCCCCTGATTTTTTGCGGAATATTTGGGAATTTATAGGCCAAAGACCTAGGTCAGGGGTCGGCCAGGGAGGCCACAAGCCCGCCCACCGCCGCCTCCCCCTGGTGGCGGAGTGGGGGCTTGTGGGCTCCCTGGAGCCCACCTGGCTTGGCCCAAAAGCCCCGTGGACTTCTTCCGTTCGGGAAAAAATCATTTCGGGGTTTTTCTTCCGTTTGGACTCCGTTCCAAAATCAGATCGGAAAAGAGTCAAAAGCACGGAAAAAACAGGAACTCGCACTTGGCATTGAATTAATAAGTTAGTCCCAAAATGATATAAAAAGGTACATAAAACATACAAAGAAGGCAAGATAACAATGTGAAATCATCAAAAATTATAGATACGTTTGAGACGTATCACTGAACCCGTGGGGTATATCCCCGACATTAACCCCAAGTTTAATTTGGATCCATCCATGTTAAACTCCATCTTGTGAGAAATAAAGAAAACACATTGAACGTGAAGGCTAAGTCCAACTTCGCCCTTGGGCCGACATTTCTTTTCCTAAGAGAGCTTCACCTCGGTCGATATTTTGTCAAGTTATCTTCCTTGTTCACGACTTGGTGTTTTATCAGCCACTTTCATCATGATGTCACCCTACTGACCACTGACGTCCTCAGGTCATCATAACGAATCTTTTCTGAACACTGGCCAAAATCCAGTCAAGCGCGAAAATTGAGGCGGCCCGGCCGCCGCTAATCAGTGTAGTTCCGCCTTTTTTGGCATGCTGCTTCGGGTTCGCCCTTGCCTTATAAATAGACCGCATAGGGTCATTTTTTACTTATCTTTGTCTTCTTCCTCCCGTTGCCTGTGTCTACTCGAGCGTCGCCGGAATCCAAGCACCAGAAGCTATCCAGCTGCGCCGACATTGTCGATCGTGTTCATCTACATCGCATGCGGACTTCTCCCGAGTCGAACTTCTTCGGGGTTTCTTCTTCTTGAGATCTATTAAGCTCAACTTCTCCCCCTAGGTTTTTTCATCAGAGTTCATTGCATTCGTCGGAGTTCTTATCAACGGTAGTAGTAATAGATCCAAAAGCTTCAGGTCCTTCTAGTCCATGTAGTTTTGTCCTAGTTTCCTTCATTTTTTGTTATAAGGCACATCCAAAATGTATTGTAAGATCTCAAGTCTGCTTTACCTTCGATGCCTCCACTGTTACAAGAACATTTATACTTATTTTTCCATGATTTATTAGATCCATCTATCTTGTTCCTTTGGTAGAAAGTTGTTGTTGCTCACGAATTGTGCTAAGTCCACTAGAGCTCATGCTTCATTCATTTAGTTGGCCTTAGGTGATATCTTATCACATGACCGGCTCAACTCATGTTTCACCATTTTGACCGGCTTAACTTATGATTGTTTCCGCCAGCTTATCCGATTGTAAATCGTTCTCTTGTACGCCAACTTACTTCAATTTACCAGCTCATTTTGCCTTCCCGACTTGTTTTGCTGATTCCTCGTAGTACCGCTATTAATAGTCGCAATGGCTCCCAAGGCCATCAAAATTGCCGGTTGGGTCAGGTCTAGGGTATCAGCACTCACTCTAGAGGAGCTCGTAGTCCAAGGGCTTTTGTCGGCTAAAGATGAAATAGAGTGGCGAGTTCCTGAAGAAGAAGCTTCTCCATAGCCCGGACAATGAGAAATTGTCATCTTTGTTGATCATCTACTTAGGGTTTTTGGCCGCGTGGGTCAAAGTTCTTCAGAGATTTACTCCACTTCTTCCAGCTCAGGCGCCAAGACATTGGTCCAAACTCCATGACCAATATATGTCAGTTCCAAGTTCTTTGTGAGGTCTATCTCTCGATTGAGCCCACTGTCACTCTCTTTAGGCAGTTTTTCTACATCAACCATCAGACTGAGGTGAAGAATGATCCAAGTGTAGAGCTGGGCGGGATCTCTACTCAGAAAAGAAAGAACAATGATTTTTTTGAATCGAAGCTGGCGAGTCATCCTAAAGGTTGGAACGCCACTTTGTTTTACTGCAAGGACACTTCTCCAGCTGGACAGAGTCCTCTCCTGAGTTATAGACCTGACCGGCTTAACGTCATGATCCAATTTACGGGTTGGCAAAGCGACGAAGAGCAAAAACTGTTCGCACCCGCAATCTTAAGACTAAAAGCTTTAACAGCCCACGGTCTCACCAGAATTGATTTGGTCCGGTGTTGGTTAGTCAGGAGGATTCAACCCCTTAGTTTAAGAGGTGAATTAGTGTGCAATTATACTGGTGAGTCAAGGGATGCCCACGCTTTAGCGAAATGGATTTTCATGCGAGTGAAATCAACAAAGCTACGAAGAACATGTTTGGCGAATTGAAAGAGAAGTTGAGCATGACCAGCTTAGCCCCCTTCTGCGGGACCCACCTGGTTCCTCCTGTAAGTGTCCTTTGTAAGCTTATCTACTTTATTTTACCTCAATTTTTTCAACATTTGCGCTTATCTTTCCAACTTATGTTTTTGTTACACGTAAATTCCGAGTTTTGGAGAGCCAAGGCGAGAACCCCTATTCCTCCCCCTCCTGGTTAAATGGCTGACACGACACATGAAGCCGCCTTGGAGGGAGAATCCAAGGTAGAACTTGACTCTCTTGTCCGTCTCTTTGTTGAGCTTGCTAATGCTTCTTTTCCCCGGGACGATACTGAAAATAGTCAAGCCGACGATGTTGAGGTAATTTCAATCTCCTCTAGTTCTTCAAAATCATATGTTATGAAGAGGACAAGACGAGCCGTCAGAAAGCTTAAGTTTTCACACCGACTTGAACTTTCTTTTGAAGCGAGATCAGCATGCCGCCTAGTCGAAACGCAACACCGCAGCGTCCACGTTCAGTTTTGCATTGCCATTGAGAGGGGCGAGCCAAGCCGATGATCTCACCGTAGCAGGCGCAACCGCCGCTGGTAACTTGGCGTTGGAGATCTGTAGCTCAGACAAGTAACTTGATATGAAAGTATTTACCGAATGTGGAGATTGAAACATATTCTCATGGACCGGCTTTCGCCGGACACCCCAAAGGGCCCAAAGGGTCACAACCAGCCGATCCAAGAGGTCTTGGGATAGTAAATCATAGATTGCGAACAGCCATTCCTTCGGATTATCCTCCCCTCTCTAGACCATGTGTTGCACAAGCTCCTCAGACAGCGTCCCAGATTTCACGTTCGATGAATGATAGGTCTAGCTCCGCGAGATCCAGCGTTGGTAGCGGAATCTCGTTGACGTCCAACGAATGGGCACGCACGGCGGGGGTTCGAAGTGCAGCCTCGAAGTATGTCGCCGCCATGTCCTCCATCTGAGCGTCGGTGGAGGCGTGCTGCCCATCGTGGTCAAGATGGAGGAAAAAGTCCATTTTGAACCCTGAATTTGTAGATGTTCAGCGAAATAAACCTTCAACTCGAAATCCATGTCGATTGCACCCTGAACTATGTAATCCCGGTCTAAAAAGAAGCATGTGTTCGTTTGGCAAACCGGGATTGGGCTACTCTTCGAGGGGCACGCGCAGAAAAGACTGGGCTCGCCCAGTCAGGCCCATCTCGCTCTCGGACTTCACAATATTTATGGAAATAAAAAAAGTGATAAAAAAGTTCACAAATTTTGAAGAAATAATCATGGATTTAGAAAAAGTTCAATGATTTTGAAAGCAAGTAAATGGATTTTAAGAATTAAAATTCAGGATTTTCAAAAACATTGTGAAGTCCACAGGTTATATAATACTACGTAGGAAGCACCTCAAAATGGTTTTTAACATATGATTAACATTCTTTTTTAGAATACATGTATTTTAAAAAATAATACATCATATACATATTTTTAAATGTCCCCTTCATTTTTTTGAAATGTCTGAACATTTTCCAAATGCATCAATTTTAAAATTACACACATGTATATTTTTATAATATTAAATTATATTTTAAAATGTCACATACTATTTTTATAATATTTAAATATATTTTGAAATACCATGTACTATTTTTATAATATTTAAATATATTTTTAAATGCCAAGTACTATTGTTTGCTTTTTAAAACTTTTTGTGTTCACTTTTTTTTTTTGGTTTTTACCTTTTTAGACCACGCGGCAGGCGATGACGGGGACGACGGCACGGGCGGGAGGCCGTTCTCCTTGCCAGTGCGGAGGCTCAAGACCACTCCTTGCACACATCGGAGGAGGCCGAGATCCCTACTAGCGGACAAGGTGGGCATTGAACCGCGGCGGTAAGTCGTTCGTTGATGGAACTACACACATGCATGCATGCGTGATCTAAATTTTCTCATTGCAGCAGCTTTGGACATCAGTACTAATTTATGTGCGTGAAAAGTCCATGAATTTAAAAAATAGAATAATAAATTAAAAAAAGTTCATCAATTTAAAAGTTCACAAAGTTTTAATAAAAAATAAACCACGAATTCAGGAAAAGTTCAATGATATTGATTTTTTTATGGGTTTTCAAAAGAAAAAGTCCATGGATTTTGAAAAACAAATAACGGATTTTGGAAAAACAACTGATAAATTGAATAAGATTTCCTGGATTGGAAAATTATTCAGGGATTCGAAAAGGTCCATGAGTTTCAAAAAGGTCCATATTGTTTAAACCTACGTATATTTGACCATTTTAAAAAATGTTTAAACCTATTTATATTGAACATTTTTGTAACGCTTGAATATTTTGAAAATGTCACAAACACGAAAATGTAAGTATGACTGAAAAAAGACAAATGGGCTGGCCCAGCGTGGAGGAAAAAATGTTTTCCCCTCGAAAGTATAAAAATATTTGAATCTTCGGTTGATTCTTATGGTTTTGTGCTGCTATTTTAACAGAGTTGCTTGCTAGCTCAAGTGGAAGTAGCACCGCCTTAGGGCATCTCCAACAGTTTGTTGGTTAGCTTGTTGGTAAAATATGCCATGTCATCAGCCAACACCTTAACATACAACTACTTCAATGGGTTGTATCTAGTTTGTCCAATAAGATGTGAGATAATAAATAAGGTGCTCTCTCATTCTACATTGGAGCTTGTGCAAGGGTGTTGGTTAATTTACATACAACCTTGTTCTCTTTCCTCATTTATTGCAATGACACATCATCAAAAATCCTATGTGTCAAAATTACCAACAACTATCTTACAACCATTGGAGATGCCCTTAGTAGTTGCAGATCCTGGGTCGGAAACTTGTGATGGGTGATTTTTTTAGCGTTACATGTGTCGGTTTGCTGTGCATCCGACATTCAGCTGCAAAGAGCGACAGGAAAAATAAATACAATTATTTTTGCAAAAAAAAAACAATGGGCTGGCTCAACGCGGTGGTCAACATTGTCTTTCCTTGGCCCACCAGCCAGCTACAAATTTAGGTTGATATTAATCAGGGTTTTATTTATACCGGGATTACGTAGTTCAAGGTTCAATCGACAAATTTTTTGATATGAGCAGGGACGAAATGAGCATGCAAGCATAGGGGGCAAGTTTGTTCATGAAGAAGGTAAAGTTCATATGAAGTAAAAAAAATTAACCACAACAACCACTACCATAGTATAGAAAAATCAATTTGTTAGGGGTCTAGCCCCCCTCATCTCCCCCTAGAATCGTGCCTGGATATGAGGGTTCGCTTCCACTAACCTCTACGATTTCAGGATTTAGCGCCTGTTCGGTATCTCTTGCGGAGCGGAGCGCCGAGAGCGACCTTTTATCAACTTCAAGATTTATTATTAGATGTCACTCCGCTCCAGCACGGAGTCGTGGAGTCGGAGTGAATCCGAATGCGTCCTTAAAGTTGAGCTTGCGCGCTTGGTCGCGTAGAGGATGAAAAATCCGGAGTTCGCCTCGCCATCACGCACATTGATCATCCCTAATCAATACGTGAACTGCACGCCACATTGCGTCACATTAGCCCTCGACATAAAAAAAAACTACACGTCACATTTGTACTTCCTCCGTCCCATACTTTTTTTGACACTAGTGAATTTTATCAACAGAACATCATGCAATCCGCACAAAAGAAGCCGGGTACAAGTGCTGAAACACTGATATACCAGATATGCTGGGTCAATGCAACGTTTTATCACCTCCTATGCACACACACGTACGTACGAGATCCCCACGCAGGTGGTGGCCTATTTAAGAGATGGAGTGGCGGCGGCGGCGCTGGAAGAGCACCTTGGCGTCGGCGGTGGCCTTGGCGCCGAGCTGCTGCAACCCGGGTTCGGCAGCCGGGCGCATCCGGAAGAGCGTGTTGAGTCTGCCGAAGCTGCGAGCGAAGCTCCGCAGCAGGCGGTTCGCCGGGTTGACGCGCACCAGCTCCCGCTTCATGCTCACGTGGTCCTTCTCCAGGTCCGTCAACCGCATCCGCATCCGCGAGACCTCCAGCTTCAGCTCCCGGTTCTCCCGCCGCAC
Source organism: Hordeum vulgare subsp. vulgare (assembly GCF_904849725.1). NCBI lineage: Eukaryota > Viridiplantae > Streptophyta > Magnoliopsida > Poales > Poaceae > Hordeum > Hordeum vulgare. The sequence continues at coordinate 385,882,432 of NC_058518.1, read as the reverse complement.
CGATGCGTAGTTGTCCCGCGGCGACATGGCGCCGCTCCCCACCCCGCTCCCGGACCGCATGTTGCTGCAGCTGCCTTGAGCCGTCGCCGCGGACACCGTGCCGCCGAAGAAGATGGCCCCGTCATGGCCGAAGACACCGCCGCCGCCGCCTCCACCGGACTGGATCGCGCTCCGCAGGCGGATCTGCTCGAAGTAGAGCACCTGCACCGCCATCTGCACCGGGAGCCGCTCGTTCTGGGCCGCGTGGCTGCACGCGTCCGGCGTAAGCCGTTGGCAGTCAATCGCCTTGCACATCCGGTACCTTTCCGCTTCCTTGATGTTCGGGTGCACCTGCAAGTTCCATCCATGGACACGCACACACGGGGAAAACAAACAGTTGATGTTAACTGAATATATATAAATGCGAGGAAAAGAAAAGCGCGGGAAATGCATCGTTTGCGTGCCTTGAGGAAGATGTCGACGGCGCGGTAGATGCCGTCGGTGACGAGGCGGGCGTGGTCAGGGAGGATCTCGGCGAGGGAGATGAACTTGGGTGGGACGAGGTTCGAATCGAGTGCGATCTCGGCTAGGTAGCTGTCCAGCAGCTTGGAAGCCTTGACTATGGAACTCTGCTTCGGGGACCGCGGGCTGTCGTAGTCGAAGCCGCCGCACCCGCCGTCCTCCTCCTCGTTGTCCTCGTCAAGGTTGAGGAACACCGAGAAGATCCTCGCCACCACGTCCGTGTCGTACAGAGTGTGGTGCTGCACGGCAGCAACCGTCCCCGTCCCCGCCGTCGACGCCTCGCCGGACCTTGTGGCGATCAGGATGTCCTCCAGGATGGCCTGGTCAAGCTGCATGCCCATCCGCTTCTCGAGGTCGGTCTTGCATATGCTGGAAGCGGACAGCGCCATCGCCGTCTTGAGGAGCCCCGAGAGGAAGGCCATTGGCACGGGGCTCTTCTTCGACTGCGCCGGTAGCAAGCCGACGATGGTCTCGACGACGGCGCGCTGTTTCTTGACGGCGTCCGTATCCATGACGCCGTCGCATTTCTCGGCGGCCATGAGCCCGTACAGGGAGTTCTGGGCATAGTTGATAAGGATCCGGGTGACCGTCTCCTGCCTGAGGCCTTTGGACTTGACGGCGGAGAGCAGTCGCTGGAACAAGTCCAGCCCGAGGCCGGCGACCGACTTGCCCCACCAATCCCCCGGCGAGTCAAGCTCGACGATCCCGGCCGCCGGTTTGAGCTGCGCGCTCTGCTCCAACCTGGAGAGCAGCCCGGACGCGAGCTGCTCCTTGCACACGTTGTTGGCGATGGCGGCGATGAGGCGGGCGACGAGGTTGACGTCCTCGGCGGCCGGGAGCAGCGCCTCGCAGGTGCGGAGCACGGCGACGGAGCTGGCGATGCTGGGGAGGACGGCATCGCGGAGGAACGCCTCGGTGCGGAGCTCGAGGTTCTTGTCGGAGAAGTCGTCGGTCATCTGCAGGTAGCGCGCGGCGCAGCGGAGCATGGCGACGTTGGCAACCGTGATGTCGACGTGAACGCCGTAGCAGAACTTGGCTGCGAGCTCGAACGCCGGGGCGCCCCCGGGCGTGGCGTGGAGGGTGAGGCGCGCGAGCTTGGCGTCCTTGGCCTCCGCCACCAGCCGCCGGATCTTGCCGCTCCTGGAGACCAGCGGGAACTGCGCGAGCAGCTATGCCATGGGCATTAGGACGTCATTTTAAGCTTTGCTGCAGTTCATGGATATGGTGGTTTCTCTCACCTTGTGGAGCGCAAAGCTGGACGTGCCGACCTCCACGGTGAGGTCGCTGGAGACGTCGGTGGGAGGCCTAGAAGACAGACAAGGGGCGTGTCAGTTGGACATGTTCCGTGGGCCGTAGGAGAAGATTGAATCCAGAGATTACCATTCGTTGGCGTGCCGATTGTTGAGGCTCGCCCGGAACATCTTCTTCCCGGAGACGCTCACGCTCTGCTTCGTCTCCGTCACCGTCGCCACACCCATCTTATTATCTTTCTCGCACACACGCGCGGAACTCACAAACAAACAACCAGCGAAGGTGCTGCAAAATGGATGCGCTGTGCTATATATGCTTCTCTCTAGGACTCAGCTACGTCTTTGTGTCCAACACTTCTGGTTCAGTCTTCAGTGCCCTCTCTGTCTTGTAGGGGGAGAAAGAGAGAAACAGAGAGTGAACTAGTACTCAAAAGAGAGAGAGAGAGAGAGAGTGAACTATCACTGCTGCGATTTATCTATCTATGCATACCATGCGTTGCTTAGGTCTGTTGGTGATGTTGGTGAGTGATGACACTAGGGCATTAGCAGTGCAAACAAACAATAGAAGCACGCTAGTGAGAACATCACCTTTTCTATGAAAAACAATGCACGAACACGAGCCAACAGCGTAATCAACTAAGCTGTCATTATTTGTCAAACACGAACAAGATGCTTCTTCACTGACACTTCCCCATCCTCTAATGATTTCCCGCCCGACCCCGACAGAGACTTTGCAATCACACAACCGTGAAACGTATCGAATCGCCGATACCCAACGCTTTAGTCAGTTAAAATAACTATAATACAGGTTGGTTAGACGCTTGGCCCACACAGCAGACCCAATGCATGCTGTCATGTCAAGCTTTCCATGCCGATTTTGCTGTCAAAGGAACACCTAATCTTCCTTTCGTTTAACTAATTAAGCCGGCATTTGCCTTTGCTTCTTTCTTGCCTCAAGCCCTATCCTTTTCATCTCTCTTTTCCATTATTTAAACCGGTGGCTTAGTCATGCACCATCATGGATGCAATTGTTTTTCAGATTCTTTCTTGTGATTAAACGCCGTGTCTGGTCCATGGAAATCCAGCAAGAAATTAATTTCCTATAACAAGTGTTCTAGTAAAATATCAATCCTTTAAATATTTCCGCTCAAAAGAAAGTGAGATATCAATCACATTTGGGATATTATCTTCTCATACATTATTGTAGGAGGCTGGCTCTCTAGGTGGAATCAACATAATTGTTTTTCCTTTTATTTTGCATCATCAACTTCAATCTGCATGGACCGTTCCATTGGTGCTCGAGCATAACAACCGGTTTTCTACAAGTTCGGCATCACACCAACTTGTTTTTTCTAGACAAAAAGATAACTTTAGGTATATGCATCGATTGATGCATATTGTCATATATTATTCATAAATGATGATGCTCCGTTTTGTTTTACCCTATTTATTTGTGTTTTATGCTAATAGTTATCTATGATATTTATAGACGGTGGCCTCTTAGGTTCAATTTCATTTTAAGGATTTCAAGTCTGGGGAATCTTTTGATACTTGTGAGTGGAGGCCTTGGAAAATTTTCTTACAAGTTACTTTGAGTTATGTTCTTAGTTCGACACATGAAGGAGAATTAGAGAGAGAGAGAGGGAGAGAGAGAGCAAAATGCTACACGTACGAAAATTACTACGTAATCTTACTTAAAGAGTGTCATCTCCTCTAATTCTACCCTACCTCATTTTTAGGGTGGGGGTTGTGCGAGCGAATTAAACAAGGCCACACCAGCATGTATGTAACTTTTCATACCAAAGCTCGAGAGAGAGCCAGTCGCCGGTTATATGAACTTTCCTTCCTCATAGGCACTAACTCCCTTACAAGACGTCGCATCCACAGGGTCGGGGTGTTATCATATCGCTGGCTTCTGGATGCACAAACCCCTTCATAGCCCATCATTAGTCTTCGCTGGCACAATCTGCGTAAACGTAGTAGTCGTTGACGTGGTCATAGTCGTGGTTGAACTATCAAGGTTGATAACATATCCTCCCCATTTATAACTAGCTCGTGCCCAAGCTAACCGGGATATAGAAACCCGTCAGGTTGAAACCATTACATCACACCCCTCTCACTGAAGGACTACCAATTTACTTGGCCAAAGCAATTCAATAGATCGGAGATATTTATGAAGCTATGATGATCATGCGATTAAGAATCATAATAATCAGAGGTGACTCAAATGCTTTTCATGAATAATGTGAACATAAACCCACAATTCATCGGATCCCAACAAACGCACCATACAAAAGTATTACATCGGATGGATCAACGCGAAAATGCGATGACCATTGTATTGAAGATCAAGGGAGAGAGAGAGAGCCATCTAGGTACCAACTACAGACCCATAGTTCTACGGTGAACTACTCACACATCATCACAAGGGAAGCAAGGGTGATGAAGAGGTCCTCCATGATCGACCCCCTCCGGCAGGATGCCGAAACAGAGCTCGAGATGAGATCGCCGCGGAACAGAGACTTGCGGCGGCAGAAAAAGTGTTTCTTGATGTCCTCTATGGTTTTTGGAATATATGTGAATTTATAGGGCACAGAACAGAGGTAGAAGGGCCACCAGGGAGAGACAAGCCATCAGGGCACGCCGACCCCCTGGCTGCGCCCTGTTGGCTTGTGCTTCCCTCGTGTGGCCTTTGGTAAAACGGAGGTAGAAGTTTCACAGTAATTGGACTTCGTTTGGTACTGTAAACCTGAAAAAGTAAAAAAACACGTGGAAAACAGTAACTGGGTAATAGGTTAGTGATCAAAAATAATATAAATTGGTAAATTATTACTCAAAATGTATCCTAGAATGATAATATAATAGCATGTAACAATAAAAAAATTATAGATACATTGGAGACGTATCAACACCGTTCTTCTTGCCCTTGCGAGATTTGTCGTCATCTAAATATGGATCTTTGTTTTTTCTAACTCTGCGTACTTGGTCATTGCGTTCATGAGCTCACTCATATCCATAACAGTTGTTTGGTACGTCCCAACCTGTGGATCAAAGGCCAAATCTGCAGTTTACTCCGAGACGATCACGGCAGTCTGAGGTGTGATGCTTTCACATGAGTGTATGATTTCAGCTACGCGTCGTGCCAAATGATGAGCTGACTCGCCTTTCTTCTGGATGTATTGCTCAAGATCAACAATATTGGGTTGGCGTTTGCAAGTCCCCTAAAAGTTCTTGACGAAACACTCCTTCAACTCGTGCCACGCGTGAATCGAATTGGGTAACATATTTTTCAACCATGTGCGAGCAGGTCCCTGAAGCATCTTGCTAAGATACCTGGCGCAACCTCCATCGCTAACCTCCATCATATCCATCGCTAGCTCATAGCTCTCAATTCAATCAGCTGGCTCCATGTCGGTAGTATAATTAGGAACCTTGCGAGGGCCTTTGAAATCTGCAGAGTTACGCTTGTTCCTGGCTAGGCCTAAACACTGGGTGCCAATAGTCCTTCGAACAAAACCTGACCCGTGCGCAGCGGGAGCTGGGTTGTCCGTGGTGGGTGGGATTTGCGTGTTTCCTGCCTTCGAGTGAGCATGATCCACCCTCATGTTGCTTGAAGTGGATGTGCGGGCTACACATGCGTTTTCAACTATGGCTTGTGCATCTGAAGTTGCCGACTGTTGTTGTTGATGCTGCACCTGACGTTCCTTGCGAGGCTGTGTACTACTTGACTCTGCTAGAACATGTGACTCTCCATGTTGACTAGAGACCCTTTGGCTTTTGTACGACGTGGAGTGCAATTTATTGGGACTGTTGGGATAATTTGCATGTTGCATTACCGTGGTGTGTAACAGCCGAATTGCCTTCCTTGCCTCGATCTCGAACGGGTTGTTTCCCTCAGTTGGGTTCATCGACCAGTTTTGTGTAGCTACATATTGGCTGTTGATATGTCTCGAACGTATCTATAATTTTTTATTGTTCCATGCTATTATATTATCATTCTAAGATACTTTTTGACTATTTATTAACAAATTTATATTATTGGAGCACTAACCAATTGACCCAGTGCCCAGTGTTAGTTCCTGTGTTTTGTGTGTATTTTGTTTCCTGAAATTCCATATCAAACGGACTCCAAACGCGATAAAAAAATTATGAGCTTTTTTTGGAATATATGTGAATTTTGGGAGTAGGAATCAACACAACACGATGCCCGAGGGAGGCACAAGCTATGGCTTGTGCCCACCCCTAAAGTCGGTTGGGGCTCTCCCTTTTTCGCAACAAAGATAATTTTCCGATAAAAACTCCCTCAAAATTTCAGCCTGATCGGAGTTACGGATCTTCGGATATTGAAGAAATGGTGAAGGGCCAGAAAATAAACGGCGAAAACAGGAGAGAAACACACAGAGAGATCCAATTCTAGAGGGGGTGCTGCCCCCGACTGCCATGGCGGCCATGGACCATACGAGAGACCCTCCTCCCACCTAGGGACGAGGCCAAGGAAGAAGAAGAAGTAGGGGGGGGGGCTCTCTCCCCTTCTCTCCTAGTGGCTCTAGAGCGTCGCCGGGGAAACCGGCGTGACAACGATCTACACCAACAACTTCGGCGCTATCACGACTAACTCTCCTCCTCCTCTATGAAGTGGTGTAAAACCTCTCTTCCCCGCTGTAATCTCTACTTGAATATGGTGCTTAATGCTATATATTATTATCCAATGATGTGTATCTATCCTATGATGTTTGAGTAGATTTCTTTTGTCCTACGAGTTAATTGTGATATGATGTTATTGATATGAGTTATGTGTTGACATGGTGTTTTCCTAAGGTGCCTTCCGCAAGGCGCACACCTAAAGGATACACGATGGAGGGTTTGCAATATGTTCATGATTTGCTTATATTGGGTGGCTAGAGTGAGAGTAGCTTACACCCGAGTAAGGGAGTTGTGTGTGTGTGCGAGTAAAGAGGATTTGATGTTTAATGCTATGGTCGTGTTTACCTTAATGATTTCTAGTAGTTGCAAATGCTTGCTAGAGGTCCAATCATAAGTGCATATGACCCAATTACGGAAAGTGTGTTAGCGTATGCATCTCCATCATTGCATACGATAAGTATCTATCATGTTATATTCAATTGCCCATGTGTTGGAAATATGCCCTAGAGGCAATAATAAATTAGTTATTATTATATTTTCTTGTTCATAATAATCGTTTATTATCCTTGCTAGAATTGTATTGATTGGAAACTCAAATACATGTGTGGATACATAGACAACACACTGTCCCTAGTGAGCCTCTAGTTAACTAGTTCGTTGATCAAAGATGGTCAAGGTTTCCTGGCCATAGGCAAGTGTTGTCACTTGATAACGGATCACATCATTAGGAGAATCATATGATGGACAAGACCCAAATTATATACGTAGCATATTGATCGTGTCATTTATTGCTATTGTTTTTTGCGTGTCAAGTATTTATTCCTATGACCATGAGATCATATAACTCACTGGCACCGGAGGAATACCTTGTGTGTATCAAATGTCACAACGTAACTGGGTGACTATAAAAGTACTCTACAGGTATCTCTGAAGGTGTCCGTTGAGTTAGTATGGATCAAGACTGGGATTTGTCACTCCGTGTGACGAAGAGGTATCTCGGGGCCCACTCGGTAATACAACATCACACACAAGCCTTGCAAGCAATGTGACTAAGTGTAAGTCACATGATCTTGTATTACAGAACGAGTAAAGAGACTTGCCGATAACGAGATTGAAATAGGTATGCGGATACCGATGATCAAATCTCGGGCAAGTAACATACCGAAGGACAAAGGGAATGACATACGGGATTATATGAATCCTTGGCAGAGAGGTTCAACCGATAAGATCTTCGGAGAATATGTAGGATCCAATATGGGCATCCAGGTCCCGCTATTGGATATTGACCGAGCAGTACCTCGGGGCATGTCTACATAGTTCTCGAACCCGCAGGGTCTGCACACTTAAGGTTCAATGATGTTTTAGTATAGTTGAGTTATATGTGTGGTTACCGAATGTTGTTCGGAGTCCCGGATGAGATCATGGACGTCACAGGGTTTCCGGAATGGTCCAGAAACGAAGATTGATATATAAGATGGTTTCATTTGGTTACGGGCAAGTTTCGGGCAATTCTGACAGTGTATCGGGAATGACGATTGGGTTCCGGGAGTTCACCGGGAGGGGCCCACCCACCCGGGGGGGGGAGCCCAATGGCTTTGGGGTGGCGCACCAGCCCTTAGTGGGCTGGTGGGACATCCCAAGAAGGCCTTGGCGCCAAGAAGAGAACAACCAAATAGAAAAAAAAAATGAAAGGGGAGGTGGGAAGTAAGAGGAGGACTCCTCCTTCCCAAACCTAACTGGAGTAGGAATCCTCATCTCCTAGATCGAATTTATGTGGAGCTCGGGCGGAGCCCTGCAGGAGTAGATCATCACTACCACCGGAGCATCGTCACGCTGCCGGAGAACTCATCTACTTCTCCGGCTTGCTTGCTGGATCAAGAAGGCCAAGATCATAGTCGAGCTGTACGTGTGCTGAACGCGGAGGTGCCGTCCGTTCGGCACTAGATTGAAACGGATCGTGGGACGGATCGTGGGGCGGTTCGTGGGGCGGTTCGAGGGACGTGAAGACGTTCCACTACATCAACCGCATTTCCTAACGCTTCGTGTTGTGCGATCTACAAGGGTACATAGATCGAAATCTCCTCTCATAGATGGACATCACCATGATAGGTCTTCGTGTGCGTAGGAATTTTTTTGTTTCCCATGTAACGTTCCCCAACAGTGGTATCAGAGCTAGGTTCATGCATAGATGTTATCTCGAGTAGAACACAAAAGGTTTTGTGGACGGTGATGTTCGATTTGCTGCCCTCCTTAGTCTTTTCTCGATTCAGCGGTATTGTTGGATTGAAGCGGCCCGGACCGACATAACTCGTATGCTTATGAGAGACTGGTTTCATCGACTGACATGCAACCTCGTTGCATAAAGATGACTGGCGGGTGCCTGTTTCTTCAACTTTAGTTGAATTGGTTTTGACTGAGGCGGTCCTTGGAGAGAGGTTAAATAGCAATTTGCACATCTCCGTTGTGGTTTTTGCGTAAGTAAGATGCGATCGTACTAGATACCCATAGCAGCCACGTAAAACATGCAACAACAAATTAGAGGACGTCTAACTTGTTTTTGCAGGGTATGCTTGTGATATGATATGGCCAATGACGTGATGTGATATATTGAATGCATGAGATGATCATGTTGTAATAGTTAATATCGACTTGCACGTCGATGCTACAGCAACCGACAAGAGCCATAGGGTTGTCTTTTAAACTAACGTCTGTGTTTGCAGATGCATTTACTATATTGCTAGGTCGTAGCTTTAGTAGTAATAGCATAAGTAGCACGATAACCTCGATGGCGATACGTTGATGGAGATCATGGTGTGGCGCCGGTGACAAGAAGATCATGCCGGTGCTTCGGTGATGGAGATCAAGAAGCACAAGATGATGGCAATATCATGTCACTTATGAATTGCATGTGATGTTAATCCTTTTATGCACCTTATTTTTCTTAGAATGACGGTAGCATTATAAGGTGATCTCTCACTAAAATTTCAAGACGAAATTGTGTTCTCCCCGACTGTGCACCGTTGCGGCAGTTCGTCGTTTCGAGACACCACGTGATGATCGGATGTGATAGACTCAACGTTCACATACAACGGGTGCAAAATAGTTGCACACGCAGAACACTCGGGTTAAACTTGACGAGCCTAGCATGTGCAGACATGGCCTCAGAACACATGAGACCGAAAGGTCGAGCATGAATCGTATAGTTGATATGATTAGCATAGGATGCTTACCACTGAAACTATTCTCAACTCAAGTGATGATCGGACTTGAGTTAGTGAATTTGGATCATGTACCACTCAAATGACTAGAGAGATGTATTTTTGAGTGGGAGTTCTTAAGTAATATGATTAATTGAACTAATTATAATGAACATAGTCAAAAGGTCTTTGTGAATTATGATGTAGCTTGCGCTATAACTCTACTGTTTTTTATATATGTTCCTAGAGAAAATTTAGTTGAAAGATTATAGTAGCAACTTTGTAGACTGAGTCCGTAAAACTGAGGATTGTCCTCATTGCTGCGCAGAAGGCTTATGTCCTTAATGCACCACTCAGTGTGCTGCACCTCGAGCGTCGTCTGTGAATGTTGCGAACATCTGAGATACACTTTTTTGATGACTACGTGATAGTTCAGTGCGTAATACTTAATGGCTTAGAAGCAAGACGCTGAAGACGTTTTGAAACGTCACGGAACATAAGAGATGTTCTAAGAGATGAAATTGAGATTTCATGCTCGTGCCCTTGTTTAGAGGTAAGATACCTCCGACAAGATTCTTTGTCTACAAAGTAAAGGAGAAAAGCTTAATCGTTGAGCGTGTGCTCAGATTGTGTGAGTACAACAATCGCTTGAATCAAGTGGGAGTTAATGTTCCAGATGAGATAGTGATGGTTCTCCAAAGTCACTGCCACCAAGCTGCTAGAGCTTCGTGATGAACTATAACATATCAAGGATAGATATGATGATCCTTGAGCAATTCACAATGTTTGACACTTCGAAAGTAGAAATCAAGAAGGAGCATCAATTGTTGATGGTTAGTAAAACCACTAGTTTCAAGAAGGGCAAGGGCTAGAAGGGATACTTCAGGAAAGGGAAAACCAGTTGCTGCTCTAGTGAAGAAACCCAAGATTAAACCCAAACCTGAGACTAAGTGCTTCTATTATGAGGGGAACGGTCACTGAAGCGGAGCTACCCTAGATACTTGGTAGATGAGAAGGCTTGCGAAGTAAACAGAAGTATATTTGATATACATAATATTGATGTGTACTTTACTAGTACTCCTAGTAGCACGAGGGTATTAGATACCGGTTCGATTGCTAAGTGATTAGTAACTCGAAATAAAAGCTACGGAATAAGCGGAGACTAGCTAAAGGCGAGGTGACGATAAGTGTTGGAAGTGTTTCCAAGGTTGATGTGATCAAACATCGCACGCTCCCTCTACCATCGGGATTGATGTTAAACCTAAATAATTGTTATTTGGTGTTTGAGTTGAGCATGAACATGATTTGATCGTGTTTATTGCAATACGATTATTCATTTGAAGAGAATAATGGTTATTCTATTTGCTTGAATAATTACCTTCAATGGTTTATTGAATCTCGATCGTAGTGTTACACATGTTCATAATATTGGTGCCAAAAGAAACAAAGTAATAATTATAGTACCACTTACTTGTGGCACTGCTGCTTGAGTCATGTTGGTGTAAAATGCATGAAGAAGCTCCATGCTGATGGATCTTTGTACTCACTCATTTTTGAAACGTTTGAGACATGCAAACCATACCTGTTGGTATAAACGCATGAAGAAACTCCATGCAGATAGATCGTTTGGACTCACTTGATTTTGAATCACTTGAGACATGCAAAATCATACCACATGGAACAAGAAAGTAACTTCTTGGATACAATACATTTTTGATGTCTGCAGTCCAATGAGTGCTGAGGCACACAGTGGATATCGTTATGTTCTTTCTTCACTCGCGACTTGAGTAGATACATGAGTATTTACTTGATGAATCACAAGTCTGAAATATTGAAAGGTTCAAAGCTATTTCAGAGTGAAGGTCGTCGTGACAAGAGTATAAACTGTCTACGATATGATCATAGAGATGAATATCTGAGTTGCGAGTTTTTGGTACACAGTTAAGACAATGTGGAAATTGTTTCGCAGTTCATGCCACCTGGAACACCATAGTGTGATGTTGTGTCCGAACGTCATAGCCATGCCCTATTTTATATGGTGCATACTATGATGTCTCTTATCGAACTACCACTATCGTTTATGGTTTATGCATTAGATACAACCGCATTCACTTTAAATAGGCCACCACGTATTTCCGTTGAGATGACACAGTATAGACTATGGTTTGGAGAAACCTAAGCTGTCATTTCTTAAAAGTTTGGGGCTGTGATGCTTATATGAAAAAGCTTCAGTCTGATAAGCTCGAACCCAAAGCGGATAAATGCATCTTCATAGGTTATCCAAAACAGTTGGATACATCTCCTATCTCAGATCCGGAAGCAAAGTATTTGTTTTCTAGAAATGGGTCCTTTCTCGAGGAAAGGTTTCTCTCGAAAGAATTGAGTGGGAGGGTGGTGGAACTTGATGAGGTTAGTGAACCGTCACTTTAACCAGTGTGTAGTGATACGTCTCCAGCGTATCTATAATTTTTGATTGTTCCATGCTATTATATTATCAACTTGGGATGTTTTATATGCTATTTTATATCATTTTTGGGACTAACCTATTAACTCAGTCCCAGTGCCAGTTTCTGTTTTTTTTCCGTATTTTTGACCTTTTTCAGATAAGAATATTAAACGGAGTCCAAACGGAATAAAACCTTCGGGATGATTTTTCAATAAGAGAAGGGATTGAGAAGACTTGAGAACCAAGGCACAGGGCCACGGAGAAGGCCACGAGCCCCCTAGGCGCGCCCTAGGGGGGCGCCTAGCAAGCTCGTGCCCCCCCCCGTGCCTCCTTTGCCCTACCTCTTTCGCCTATAAATTCCCTAAAATCCCCAAACCAACAAAGAGAGCCACGAAAATACTTTTCCGCCGCCGCAAGCTTCTGTTTCCACGAGATCCCATCTGGGACCGTTCTGGTGCCATGCGTGTAGTGCCCCAGATGTAAACCTTCCCTATTTGGAACCTAATGTAGTGGGTCCACCTTGTCAGAGATTATGATGTTATATTTGGTACCATGATTTCATGTGTGTTCCCCACTACTTCCTTCTCATGCATGCATGCATAGAATATCATTGCCATGCCTTGCCCTTGTGTTTGCTTGTGTTATCATGTGATGAGTTGTAGTGTTTGTGATCTTGTGTCTATGTGGTGATACTCATGGGGTGTTGGAGTGTGTAGTAGTTGTGGTGGTTCTCACCTTCAATCCACTTTGGATGGCAAAACCCTTTCCCTTCCCTTTATCTCATGATCAAAAAATTACATCTTCCCAAAAACTGTTTTTAAATGTCTTGTGTTTAGAGTTTATTGTGGAGGTGATGATGTGTTGGTTTGAAGTTTTATTCTGGGTCTTAAGGGTGATTATAATTCACAAAACAGTAGAAATAAATGCTGTTTTGGAATTATGAAAAGTAGCCCCATAAATGTTGGAAGTATTTTATTCAAATAGCATGTTCATTTTCAGGTCCAGGGCCATTTTTGTATTGATTTTATCATCTTTAGTTTGCCCTGTTCCTATTTTCTTTCTCTGGTTTATTTTGTTTAATAGGAATAACCAGGGGCCTCTCTTGGTTATCTAGCGCACTAAGTGGGCTCCCTCCCACTTAGAGGCCCATCTTTTTCTTTCTGTCGTAGCCCAGTTTTGCTGCCCTGTAGACAGCGTGCTCGTCCCCCTTCCTCCGTCAGTGTTACTCTCCAGCGGGTTCAGAGGAGAGGCGACTTGACGGTGTCACGGACATCGAGGAACGTTCCTCGCCCCTTCCCTCCATAAAAGAGACCCCCCTTGGCGACCGTGCAGTAGGGTTTCCCTCTCTCGCACCGCCACCTCCATTCCCTCTCCATCCCTCTCTTTGACGAAGCACACCAGGTAAGAGAGGGGCTCCTCTACCATGGCCGTGGATTGAGGTCCTCCTCGCCGCCGCGTACGAGCCTCTTCTTCCTCCCTGACGACTCGGCGAGCACGCGGGTACATCCAGGGGACCATCCCCGCGGCTAGGTCGACGCGAGCTCCCCTGCTTCCTCTTCTCCACGACGGAGACAACCCTCCCCGACGAGCATGCCAGAACGGCGACCACCTCTTCTTCCCCTGCTTCCTCTCTGTCGCAGCCGAGTTCTCCTACCGTAGGGTGAGCAGATCCATCTCCTACCCCCTTCCCTGCAGTAGATCTTCGTGTAGGAGCAGTAGGGCGTCGACGTGCTGCGTCTCTGTCGCCGGCGCCGCCGCGCATCGTAGCTAGTCCACTATAGTTTGCCTCGGGCGAAGTTAGCAAAGGAAATGAGTTCGTGTGTGTGCGGGCTTCCTCCCCCCACGAGCCGGAGCTGGATTTGGCTCGCACCGCCGGCGAGACCCCTCCCCTGTTCCGGTCTGCCGCCGATAGCAGTTCAGTAGAGAGGGCCCCCTTCAGTAGTATCTTTGCACGATATAGTTCAGACATCGATTCGTAGCCTAGTGGTGTGTGGTGTTGCTTCCTGTTGAGAGGGCGCGGGTTCGATCCCCCCTCGGCGCTATTTTAGTTTCGGTTTTTCCCCTGCACAGTAGCTACAGAGTTGAGGTTAGCCTGTTTGCCTCCCCTGCACTATCGAGCAAAGCAGTGCAGCGCAGTGGTGCAGTGGTGTTGCTGTGCACCAGGGGCACAGGGATTCGAATCCCAGGGTGCCCCCTTTTATTTTTCCTTCATGCTATATTATTTTTCCCCTTCTTTGCTTGTTGCCATGCTTGTGACACAATCCATAGATGACTTCGCATTTATTTTTACCCTTGGTGCTATAAGAAGTGCCATATGATGTGTGCATGTGTGTGTTCGTGTGAGAAGTGCATGTGTGTGTGTGTGCATACACATGAGGTTAGACACATGTGTGTGTGTGTGTGGTGATGCTACCCTAGTATATGATGATATGTAGGTGGTTTGTGTTAGTTGCTTGTGTGACTAGTTAGCTGGCAGTAGATGAAGTGCATGTGTGTGTGTTGCACACACATGAGGTGTTGCTAGTGTAGGTGTGCAAGTGAGTGTAGTCCTACTTTCAATTGCTTGATAGTTTCCCTTTTGTTGTTCTTGGAGTCTTAGAGCTAATGATGAGAGTGTGGTGTCATGTGTAGGTGGTAAAACAGCCCTATATGCAAGTTGTGCACCTCCTCATGTTAATATGAGAGAGGGCATGATGATGTGTGTGTGTGGGTGGTCTAGTGAGAGAAGTGGTTGTGAGTTGATGTGCATGACACAAACATGGGGTTCAAAACCTCATGTCACTTTGTCATTATGCACATGAGCTCCACCATGTAGTAGTTGATATAGTGAAACTACATGAAATGATGCACTATTTACTAGGCATGAATTGGAGTAGTTTCCTCTTCCTTAATTTGTGGTCACTTGTTCCAAGTAAGTGCCCACATATTATAGATGATTTTGGGGTAGAATCTCCCAAGGAATCCAGTGGTGAAGTTAGTTTTTCCATTAGGATACTTTCAGGAGTTGACATATTCAGATGTGTTGCAAGTTTGCTCTTTGTTTCCTTGGAATAGGTTGAGCCCAAGGGCATGAGCTTTTGTGTGGTAGTAGTAGGGGTTTTTCTCTACACCATAGCGGTGTCATTTATCTCTTGGTGTTACTTGTGTGCAAGATATGCCTAGACAAAGTTGGCATGTGGCTGGAAATTTCAGCTTAGTGAAAATGTGGAATTTTCACTAAGTCTGAGAATCTGGAAACATTTTCTTCTCCTGTAGATGAGGTTGTGATGGTCATTGTGTTGTGATCTAGCGTTAGTTTAGTGCTAGGAAATTGGACCTGATATGTTGGTGAAGCTCCCTGTTAAATTTCATACCATTTGGAGTCCTGTAGGTTATGTTTTGGATGCTGTCAAAAGGCTTCAGAACAAAGACAGAAAGTCAGGTGCAGGAATTTTCACTAAGTCCCTGAGATCTGATGGTTTTGGGAAAGTTTGCAGCCTTGTATCTCCCTGTGTATAATTCCTTTTGATGTGATTCTTGCTGGTGCTTGTACTCCCTCCGTTTCAAAATATAAGACCTTTTAGAGATTACACTAGAAGACTACATACAGAGCGAAACGAGTGGATCTACATTCTAAAATATGTATATATACATCCGTATGTAGTTCATGGTGCAATATCTAAAAGGTCTTATATTTAGGAACGGAGGGAGTAGTATTCTTGGTTGGCTACAGCCACATATATTATTTATCCTATTTGGAGGGCTGTAGCTATGTTGCATGTAGCTCACAAAGTGCTAAGATGCAGATTATGGCAGATTGTGTAGTATTGTCATTTTGATGTTTGTGAGTGCTTAGTTGATGTTGTGGTGTTCTTCCTTGCTCCAATCCATTCATGTTGGGTTGTTATTTGTCTTGGAAACCTGGGGATACCAGATTTGTGCCATTTGAGTGTGTGGTGTTGATTCTTACACGTAGGGCTTCATATCTTGTTTCGTTGATTCCCGTTGATCCGTAGCTCCGATTGTAATGTTCTTTATATGGTTTTGTATCTTTTTCACGAGACACATCTGATCATGTCATTCTCATGCACGTAAAAATAGCTTAGGGTATAGTGCTGTCCAGGAATTTGTGGTAGCTTCTTTTACTTGTGCTAGTGAAAGGAATAGTGATGCATGCTCATTTTTCATCTCATGCATCATGTGCTTGTTGCATCTTGAGGTGCTGGTGTTCATTGGATTTTATTATTATGTTGGGTAGCACCGGGTTCGGAGAACGAGTACGTGGATTCGGGAGAGTACGTGCAGGACGAACAAGAACCATTCCAAGCTGAGGATATCATAGGCAAGATGATATGACCTTGATTCCATCTCTAGACTTGTTATGCTAGTTTGCGTTTCCATGTCATATTGCTTGCTGCCTACCACTGAATTAAATTGCCTCCTGATATGCCATGAACCCAAACACTGATCCCTTCCTAGCAAACTAGAATGGCTAAGTAGGCTTGCTCAGCTACTAATGTTAGCGTTGCTAGATGCAGGTGCTTTGACTCATGTGATAGCATGAGCTTGATACCATTATCTTAAATCATGTTATTTAATTAATGCACCTATATACTTGGTAAATGACGGAAGGCCTAGCCTTTTGCCGGGTGCTTTGTTCCATTATTTCCGCCTTAGTTACCGATTACCGGTGTTTGATTCCATAATGATCGCTCCTAACACGTTCGGGGTTGTTATGGGGACACCCTCGATAAATCGCTTAGTGATAAGACTTGTCCGGCAGGACCCAACATTGGTGTTAATTTGCTAATCACTTAATAATAAACAGCATAGGGAGTAGCTTCCCCGAGGAATTTAATCAACAACCCGGGCCAGTGCTCCTCATGAGTGTTGGTCCAAACTGGGCAGACTATGGGGCCACCACAGGGCAACCTGAGGTTTGGTATACCTGTAGTGTGACTCATCTGGCGTGTCCTGAGACGGAGATACGCGACTCTTATCAGGGTCGTCGACACGTCGGGAGGTCCTGCTAGTCTTGCCTTACCTTAGCGATATATCTTGCGTATAGGAATCCCAGTGAAGCTTTGGTTTTCCCTAGAGTTGAGGTTTTCCTCTAAGGAATCCGACGAGATCACGAGATTCGTGATAGAGGATTACTTTGCGGCCTGTGTACGTTTGTGATGGACTAGTTGGAGCACCCCTGCAGGGTTAATCTTTCGGAAAGCCGTGCCCGCGGTTATGTGGCAACTTGGAATATCTTGTTAACATCCGGTATTAGATAACTTAAACAAAAGCTAATAAAATTGCCAACTGTGTGCGTAACCGTGACTGTCCCCTCGAAGATCCCTCTTCGACCGGGAACACGGTGGGGTTATGAGTGACGTAGGTAAGTGTTCAGGATCACTTAGTGATAAACTTACTTGAGCTATATCACACGACAAGTAGCTGAACGACACAAGATACTAGATCACACTAGCACACGATATTTCAAAACTGCAAGTGTGAACGTGTGGATATAGAAGGTATGTTTAATGATTAATCTTGTACAAGAAATAGCCAACACAATATAATGAGCACAAACAATATGCAATGTATGTATGCTCAAGTAACACAAGTAAACCACAAGTAAGGAGTTAGGGTTAAGGATAACCAAGGTCACTGAGACGAAGATGTATCCCGATGTTCACTTCCTTGGAGGGAAGCTAGTCACCGTTAGAGAGGTGGATGTTACCACGAAGGCACACCAACGCCACGACGGTTCACCATATTCTCCCTTTGAGATAACACCACGAAGGCGTTTCTCAACCACTAGTGGTAAGCCTTTGAGGTGGCTTCCAAACCCACACAAAATTTTCCGGGGGTAATCACACGGATTAATTACTCTCCGAAGAACTCCTACGGCCTAGGAGTCTCCAACCTCCAAGAGTAACAAGATCACGGGGAATGCTCAAAACTTGCTTAAATCTCAAAGGGGAGGAGAGGGAGACGATCTATCTTTTGATTGGAACAACTCTCAAAGGGGCTCACAAATGCTCTTGGGATCTAAGATTTTGTGTGAGCAAATGTGTGTGAGGTAGAAATGTGTTCTTATGAGGATAAGGCTGTGTTGGGCACCCGCTCACGAAGTGGGAGGGGGGTATTTATAGTGGGGAGAGAAAAACAGCCGTTGGGGACACTTTAAGTCACACAGGGGTCGGACATCCGGCAGTTCATGGATGTCCGGGCGTCCACAAGGGGTCGGACGTCCGACAGGGGTCGGACGTCCGAGGGATGTAAATATATCTGGAACCACTGTGGAGTTGAACAGGGACCGGACGTTCGGAGAAGGCCGGAAGTCCGAGTTATTCGACTCAAACTTCTCTGGTGCAAGATTCTGGATTTCCGAAAGGGGACGGACGTCCGGCCCTCGGACGTCCGGAGGGAGCCGGAAGTCCGAGTTATATGGCTCAAGTTCTTCTGGTGCAAAGCTCCGGATTTCCGAAGCTAGCCGGACGTCCGACCCTCGGACGTCCGGAGGGAGCCGGAAGTCCGAGTTATATGGCTCTGATTTCTCTGGCATAGGATTCCGGATTTCCGAAGCAGTCGGTCGTCCGGCCCTCGGACGTCCGGAGGAAGCCGAATGTCTGAGGCACTGGTTCTGTTTTCAGATAACAGCAGAGCAGTGGAGATGTGGTCTAAGCAGAACAGTGGAGATGTAGTTTGAGAAAGTTCATCGCAAAACCCGTGATCCCCTCTTAATAGTGCGGGATCCCTAAAGACTCAACAATTGTAAAAGGGGTACCGATGATCCATACTTGAGTGTATACTTTTATTCGCTGATCATCACTCCGCACCACTAACGTCAAAGGGACTGATACCTTTGAGTTAGACCTTTCACTTGAGCTTGATGTTGTTCTTCCTTCTTGGCTCAAGTTGAAAGCGAGACATGATGAAGTCTTCAAGTAGCTCTCCCATACACAATGTGGAAAGCCTAGCTTATGTATTCATCTTCATTTGTCCATCATGTGAACATCCACAAGAATCAAGCATGTAGTGCTCAGGAATGCTTATCTTGATCTTGTCCTTGTTAGCACATGAGCTTGTCCTTATTAACACATGATCATTAACGATAGTTTCAATGATATATTCGTGCTGATCCACTTGAACTTGCACAACACAATCTTGATGACGATCACCACTTGACGTCATCCTTCATGAGTTGTATGAGATCTTCCTTTTGACGCAAGTCCATGGAAGCACACCTAACCCCCACATAGGAGTCTCACAAAGACCATGGGTTAGTACACAAACACGTAATGGACAATGCTTACCATACCATGGGATCACTTGATCCCTCTCAGTACATCTTATACGCTTTGTGTGTTGATCATCTTGATTTACTCTTTGTCTGAGATCTTGATCAACCTAGTGTCTCTATGACCATTCTTTGGATAATACCTTGAATACCATCTTGGTCATCATATAAACTCCTTCAACCCAACAGATGGACTTCAAGAAGTGCCTATGGACAAATCCTATAAATATAACTTAAGGCAACCATTAGTCCATAGGAATTGTCATCAATTACCAAAACCACATATGGAGATATATGCTCTAACAATCTCCCCCATTTTGGTAATTGAAGACAACCACTTCAAGAGAGTTTATATAAGGAAATAATCATAACCAAGCGCACATATACAAGGTAATAATGCATGTGTGCAAGATGTAAATGCTTACGCTATAAAAGCAAAACCCTCTAAACATATCCAAAGTAAACTCTCTAAACTTCTCCCCCATTGGCATCGATTGCCAAAATGGACGAAAAGTTTAGAAAGCCAATATAGTAGGTGGTCCTCCAAAAAGTGTGTACTTCTCAGCAAATGAGTGCAGAAAAATACACAAAGACAATGATAAGTAGTTGGAGGAAAATAAACTATATTGAGGACCCAAAGATCGCAAATAAAAGGATCGTATGCCACAAAGACATACAATGATAGAGGCAAGCAATCAAAAGATTCCAGATGGAACAAACAATCATATGGTCCTTCGAACCACATGAATAAAAGATATTATGATAAAGGCAACAGAGTGTTTTATCAAAAACTAGAGAAGCTCCCCATGATTTGTGCACTAATACGAGATTTTTGTATTTGACACAGGTGCACAAAATAGGATCGTTGCTCCCCCAGAATTTATAAAACACACAACGAGTGCAAGAAGATAGATGAGTTAATAAGCATATCAATTTCACAAAACAAATGGTTGAGCAACATGTAAAAGAAGCAACTTGAGAATAGGCTCAACCAAAGTAATGTGTGTGAGTCATGGCAAAGCACTTGAGAAGACTAAGATAAGGATGAGCATTACTCATCAACATAGTCTTGATGGAATGAGATACAAAGTGCAAGACATATCATTCCCACACACACATACTAGAAAATGGGTTCACAAGCTTACTAATAAACAAAATAAGAACCAATGCTTGTGACAACCCATTGTGAAGATAGGAAGTAAGAACCTTGTCAAGAGGAGGGATACTAATTGAAATGGCAAAACCCTCATCAAGACAAGCATGAGAAAAAATAATCTTCACGGCCAAAGAGTGCATCAAGATGTAGGAAAATAAGATACGCACTCAAAACAAATCCTTTCACGAAGCCACCAAAAACTGAAAAAGGAAATGCAACGATGGACGTGAAAGAAAAGAGGATATCAATTAGAGGTGTAACTTCTCTCATGTGTAAAAGATTCTAAGTAGAAGACAATCATGATGATATATATCCACAAAGAAGGATGTACACATGAAATGGTTACAAGAAGGAACAAACTAGATATCCAAAAGGAAGTCATAAATATATCAATGAGATCTTTTGCTTGGAAGCATAGCACATGGCCTAATATTTTCTTATTGTACAATATGAACTTCCAACATACGAACATCAAAGACATCCCAACTAGTAGTAAGATATCATCGTTCGGATGCTTTGAGAAAGCAAACAAGTACTACAAGAACGAATCAAGAGATTCATGCCATGATGCAACCTGGAAAAGAAAAGACAGGTTGGGGCCTTTGCAAGAAAAGAATGCATGAAGTGGATACTTGTTACCGAGACAACATTGGATTGATGTAGTAGATAGTTGTTCTTTGATCATCCTAACTTGGCTCCAATAATCACATGGTCTCAACACCTTCCTTATAGGTGAGCCGAGCATCCAATGCATCTCCAGTTGTTCCTGGAACAACAAAAACAAACAAAATGGTGCCCAAACTCATTGGGACCAAAGAGTTAGAAAACCAGCAATACATAGGACAAACTCCACATACATATGTGCATATAGATATGAATTTGAATTTCATGCACACTTTAGCCAATTTATGACAAGGTGGAGTTTCCCCTATATATTGGCTCAAAGAAGGAAAGCAAGCAAAAGAAGTTGTATATAGTAGATATGCATGCTCAAGACTCTCAAGAATCAACTCAACACAAAGTTGATAAGTCACCAAAAGATAAGGTATCAAGTGATAATAAGATCCTAAACAAAAAAATAAATATCACTTGAAGGATATCAACTAAAAGATACCTCAAGGAATGAGATATCCATTGACACATGCCAAATAAAAGGAAACAAGAAACCAATTGAAGGAAAACAAACACGAGGTATCTAATTTCCAAAAGAGAGCTAGGTTCCAACAAACCAAGCCCTTGACAAATTTTCATGATGGCACAAAGCATCATAAAGAGCAAGACTTGCCTCCCATCAACACACACTTGATGGGGGTCAAAAGATTTTATGATGGGTGAATAAAGAGAGTGTTCTAAAGAAAATAGGATAGCTCCCCCAAGGGACGTGCATTATATAGAATTTGCATTTAAATAAAAAATGCACACGATGGGATCATCACGTTCTCTATATCTATAAAAACACTAGACATGTTAAAATAGATCCATAAGAGGCAAGGAAGACAAACGAAACACAAAATCCAATGTAAAGACGATTAGCAATTCCTATCACATGATGGGAATACCAATTGTCAAGGACAAGAAGTATTTTGGAAGTGATACTCATTGGTAGATGGCAAATATATCCAAGATCATCTTTACCCATAAAACACAAGCAAATGACACTTGTAGAGCTAACATGCCACCTAGGAACAAGATAATTTACAATATCAACACTAAGTGACAACACCTCAAATGTACACATTTTCTAGGTTTGTAATATGCACATAGCATATTACTCCCCCATAATGTGATAAACCAACAATATTAACAAGTGGCAAATTGAAACCAACAAGAGATAATTAATGGACCATATAGAATTTGAATTTCTCATGAGTAAGACATACCACATAGAAACTAGATAATCTTGAAATATCAAAACTAAGTTGTATTCCCCATGTATACACATTTATAGGATGGTGAGGTGTGCAAAGCACATCACTCCCCCACAATGGGATAATCCATTAGTCTCTCACAAGAGCCAACAAAAATACAAACAAGATGCAAAAGGCTCAATACAAGACCCACATGTACATGATATGCAAACCAACATACACATACTCGATTACTCAAGATAAGCAAGTTGGAAGCACAACATATACAAACGCATGCAAGGTACAAAACCACAACATGCAAAGGGGCAAGCACCTAACAATGTAAAAAGTTTAAGTATAAGTTACTATAAGGAGGCACATTGGATATAAGGTAGAAGCTCAATAATCCAAATGACTTGGCTTGAGATAATATGAATGATGAAGACCCCTTAATTCTTCATTATGTATCCAAGTCTCTAATGTCCTCCATAGTCACCTATTGATCAAGTTTGAGCTTGTTGGTGCCCAACTACGTTGGGTCCTAAGAGGTTAATCACAATAGGCTTGGCAACCCAAATGGTTCTTTTCTTGACACCATTTTGAGTACCAACAAACTTGGCAAACACATTGCCAACCTTATCCTTCCCAAGGGAATAGATATCATCAATAGTGATTGGGTTGGATAAGTTACCTCTTGTGCAAGACGAAGCGACGTGACCCTTCTCACGACATAAGTAGCAACATCTACCCTTTTCTTTCTTCCCAGTTGATTTCTCACCTCGGGGAGTGTTGGCTTGGGTCTTATTGGGAAGAGGCCTTCCTTCAACTTGTAGCTGAATATGTGATTGAGTTTGTGGCCGCTTCCCTTGTTGCTTGTGACTTTGAGACTTCGTCTTTAGAGGGCAAGATCTAACATGGTGCCCTTTAACTTTGCACTTGAAGAAAATGATTTTGGCCGAATTATTGACTTGTTCTAGGCCCCTCTTGTTCTTGTTTGAGTTTACTCCAACATCATTTTTGTCATTCAGAGATGTTTGCTCACACAAGATGTTGTTGAGTGTGGACATACCTTCATGACACTGTTCCAAGTCTTTCTTCAAAGAAGTGACTTGGGCCTTGAGCTCTTCGATTTCCTCTGCACGGTTAGTATCAATGCAAGTACTAGAGGAAGTGTAAGCTTCAATGTTAGAGCAACAAGGCAAGGAAAGCAATTCATCACACGAGGTAGCAACATTATGAGTAGACGAATTACGAGGACTAGCACATGGAAATATAGTACTTTGACTAGAAGTAGTGCCATTGTCCACATGAGGCTCACTTGATGTTACCTTGGTGATGATAGCCTCATGAGCTAACTTTTGCACATTATGGGATGTTAGAAGATCGGCATGGGAGCTTGTGAGCATTACATGGTTTTCTTCCAACTTCCCATAATTGCTAGTTAGTAAATCAAGTTGAGCACGTAGCTCAACATTCTCCTTCAATGTTGATACTTCAAAAGAGATAGGGTTAGATGTACAAGTATCATCAACAATATGAGAGGAGTAAGTAGCGATTAGAGACTTCTCATGAGTAGATTGAAGCTCCTCATAGATCTTAGAGGTTTTGACGAGATCTCCCTTGACATTCTTGCATTCAAGGAGAAGGACCTCAAAATCCCTTTTAAGTTTATCATGAGTAACTTCAGTCTCTCCTTTTGAAGATCTTAAGTCTCTACATGCTTGAAGACTCTTCTCAAGTTCATGTTCAAGTTGTTCACTTTTAGCTTGTTCATGATTAAGTGAATCATTACAATTTTCAAAGTAAGCAAGAACATCTTGAAACCTTTGAAGAGCGTTATTTTTAGCTTTATGAAGAATTTTACTGATCACATAGATATTTTCAGTCAAGTCGTCATCATCATCCTCATCGCAAATATCATCGTTATTGCACAGGGAAGATGATACCTCATTATTACCTCTTGCCATGAGGCACATGTGAACTGGAGGAGTTGATGATGATTCTTTTGGTGAAACAGATTCTTCATTAGAATTACTTCATATTTCTTGATTTCCCCTAAATGATTAGTCATAGAACAACTAGGGAGAAACAAGATATTTTGATCAAGAGGACACGGGAGAGCAGGCATATCACCACAAACATTTGTCGAGGGATCTTTAGGTGAAATGCATGACCTATGAGCATAATAATTTACACTATGTGTGGTGCTAGATTTGCTCATGTCCATAGAGGCTATGACATTTTAATCAACATATATTTCTTCACTCACCATGTGATTACCTTGTGAGATTGAAGATGCCGAGGTGTGCAAGCAATCGGATATGGAAGTAGTGGTGGATTCTTTATGATCGAAAAGAGTGAAGAGCTCATGCACCAACTACTTCATCATAATATCGTCTTCATCAAGATTGGACCCACCATATATATCTTCAAGTTTAGTCCAAACTTCATGAGCTGACTTGCAAGTCGAGATAGACTTAAACACTTCAGGACTTATGGTTCGATGAATTGCAAGAAAAGCCTCACAATCAAGATACATTTCATTAGTAGATGAAGATGCATCATCCTCTTTGTCGGCAATCCCTACAAGAACAATTCCTAAAGTATTTGGGCCCATGGCCCGAAAGTGTTGAAGCATACAGATTCTCCATAGGGTATAATTTGTGCCATCAAAGTCAAAGGTGCCATTGTGCACTAATCCAATAGTCGACATCGATACTCTCTAGGTCGTGAAACCTAATTAAAGAGAGACCTAGCTCTGATACCAATTGAAAAGACCTCGATGACGCCTAGAGGGGGGGGGGTGAATAGGCTATTTAAAAACTTCTTCGGATTTGGCTTAAACCTAATGCGGAAATAAACTACGAGGATACTTGTCAAGCACAAATCCTAAATTCACTAGGCACTGCAACGTGTATCAACAACACGATCTACCAAGATGGACACAATATAGTTACTAACAAACACAAGTAAGTTACACAAACTTACTTGAGCTATATCACACGACAAGTAGGTGAACGACACAAGATACTAGATCACACTAGCACATGATATATCAAAAGCTACAAGTGTGAACGTGTGGATATAGAAGGTATGTTTGAATGATTAATCTTGTACAAGAAATAGCCAACACAATATAATGAGCACAAACAATATGCAATGTATGTATGCTCAAGTAACACAAGTAAACCACAAGTAAGGAGTTATGGTTAAGGATAACCAAGGTCACTGAGACGAAGATGTATCCCGATGTTCACTTCCTTGGAGGGAAGCTAGTCACCATTAGAGAGGTGGATGTTACCACAAAGGCACACCAACGCCACGAAGGCTCACCCTATTCTCCCTTTGAGATAACACCACGAAGGCGTTTCTCAACCACTAGTGGTAAGCCTTTGAGGTGGCTTCCAGACCCTCACAAACTTTTCCGGGGGGTAATCACACGGATTGATTCCTCTTGGAAGAACTCCTATCGCCTAGGAGTCTCCAACCTCCAAGAGTAACAAGATCACGGGGAATGCTCAAAACTTGCTCAAATCTCAACTAGCTTGGGTTGAGAGGAGGAGAGGGAGACGATCTATCTTTTGATTGGAACAACTCTCAAAGGGGCTCACAAATGCTCTTGGGATCTAAGATTTGGTGTGAGCAAGTGTGTGTGAGGTAGAAATGTGTTCTTATGAGGATAAGGCTGTGTTGGGCACCCTCTCACGAAGTGGGAGGGGGTATTTATAGTCGGGAGAGAAAAACAGCCGTTGGGGACACTTTAAGTCACACACGGGTCGGACATCCGGCAGTTCACGGATGTCCGGGCGTCCACAAGGGGTCGGACGTCCGAGGGCTGTAAATATATCTAGAACCACTGTGGAGTTGAACAGGGACCAAACGTCCGGAGAAGGCCGGAAGTCCGAGTTATTCGACTCAAACTTCTCTGGTGCAAGATTCCGGATTTCCGAAAGGGAACGGACGTCCGGCCCTCGGACGTCCGGAGGGAGCCGAAAGTCCGAGTTATATGGCTGAAGTTCTTCTGGTGCAAAGCTCCGGATTTCCGAAGCTGGCCGGACGTCCGGCCCTCGGACATCCGGAGGGAGCCGGAAGTCCGAGTTATATGGCTCTGATTTCTCTGGTATAGGATTCCGGATTTCCGAAGCAGTCGGTCGTCCGGCCCACGGACGTCTGGAGGAAGCCGGATGTCTGAGGCACCGGTTCTGTTTTCAGATAACAACAGAGCAGTGGAGATGTGGTCTGAGCAGAATAGTGGAGATGTAGTTTGAGCAAGTTCATGCAAAACCTGTGATCCCCTCTTAATAGTGCGGGATCCCTAAAGACTCAACAATTGTAAAAGGGGTACCGATGATCCATACTTGAGTGTATACTTTTATTCGTTGATCATCACTCTGCACCACTAACGTCAAAGGGACTGATACCTTTGAGTTAGCCCTTTCACTTGAGCTTGATGTTGTTTTTCCTTCTTGGCTCAAGTTGAAAGCAAGACATGATGAAGTCTTCAAGTAGCTCTCCCATACACAATGTGGAAAGCCTAGCTTATGTATTCATCTTCATTTGTCAACCATGTGAACATCCACAAGAATCAAGTATGTAGTGCTCAGGAATGCTTATCTTGATCTTGTCCTTGTTAGCACATGAGCTTGTCCTTATTAACCCATGATCATTAACAATAGTTTCAATGATATATTTGTGCTGATCCACTTGAACTTGCACACCACAATCTTGATGACGATCACCACTTGACCTCATCCTTCATGAGTTGTATGAGATCTTCCTTTTGACACAAGTCCATGGAAGCACACCTAACCCCCACATAGGAGTCTCACAAAGACCATGGGTTAGTACACAAACACGTAATGGACAATGCTTACCATACCACGGGATCACTTGATCCCTCTCGGTACATCTTATACGCTTTGTGTGTTTATCATCTTGATTTACTCTTTGTCTGAGATCTTGATCAACCTAGTGTCTCTATGACCATTCTTTGGATAATACCTTGAATACCATCTTGGTCATCATATAAACTCCTTCAACTCAACAGATGGACTTCAAGAAGTGCCTATGGACAAATCCTATAAATATAACTTAAGGCAACCATTAGTACATAGGAATTGTCATCAATTACCAAAACCACATATGGAGATATATGCTCTAACACCTGGAACCCATGCTAGATCGATGAAGAAGGAGAGGAAGCAACTCCAAATGAACAACCAATGCGCTCACGTCAAGTAACCTTTACCTATACCTGCAACTGGTGTTGTAGTAATCTGTGAGCCACAGGGGACTCAACAATCTCATTTCCAAAGGTATCAAGACTAGCAAAGCTTAATGGGTGAGGTATGGTTAAGTGGTGAGGTTGCATCAGCGGCTAAGCATATATTTGGTGGCTAAACTTACGAGTACAAGAATAAGAGGGGGAAGATCTACGCATAATGGACGTGAGCTACCGATGATCAAATGAATGATCCTGAACACCTACCTATGTCAGACATAACCCCACCGTGTCCTCGATCGGAGAAGGAGCTCACGAAAGAGACAGTCACGGTTACGCACACAGTTGGCATATTTTAATTAAGTCAACTTCAAGTTATCTAGAACCAGTGTTAAACAAAGTTTACACGTTGCCACATAACCGCGGGCACGACTTTCCGAAAGATTTAACCCTGCAGGGGTGCTCCAACTAGTCCATCACAAATTACCAGAAGCCGCATAGAAATCCTCAATCACGAAGCTCGCGATCTCGTCGGATTCCCTAGTGGAAAACCTCAACTCTGAGATTACCCAAAGCATCACCGGAATCCCGATGCACAAGATATCTCATCAAAGGTAAAACTAATCCAGCAAGGCCGCCCGACGTGTCGACGTACCCGATAGGAGCCGCGTATCTCGTTCTCAGGACACGACGGATGGAACTAGCTACGAGTGCCAAACCTCGAGTTTCCTCGCGGTGGCCCCGCAGGCAGACCGTTTGGGACCAACTCCATCAGCACTGGCCCCCCTTGTTTATGTAAAATTACTCCTCGGGTAGCGCTAACTCCCTATGCATTTCAATTTAACAGAATTATTATGTTGGGAAAATGTAAAACCAATGTTGGGCCTTGCCAGACCAGCTTTAATCTACAACGAATTATCAAGGGGGTCCCCATAACAACCCCGATCGTGTTAGGAGCGCTCAATTATGGAACATAACACCGGTAGCCGAAACTAAGGGGGCAAAGGTGGAACAAAACACCAGGCTAGAAAGGCCGGCCCTTCCACCTTCACCAAGTATATAGGTGCATTGAATTAAATAGCATTAATATGGTGATATAACAAGGAACCCATGTTAACACATGGAAGCAACTACACCTGCAACTAGCAACGCTAAAACAGGGTTAAGCAAGCGGTAACATAGCCAATCAGTGGTTTGCTAGGTTGAACAGGTTGAATGTTTTCATGGCATTGTTGAGAGGCTGATATTTAACATGTGGTAGGCAACGAGACATAAGCGAAAGAAGCGATAAAACTAGCATGGCAATGATAGTAATGGTATCTGGGGAAATGGTCATCTTTTCTGAGATCCCGCTTGGAAGAAGAATGCCTTCGTGAAGCAGACCAACCGATGTAGTCGAACGGGTCCTCACAATCCGACACGCTTGCCGAACTCTATCGAGATGAAGCAAACCGAAAACAAGAATCAACACACGAGATTCACCACACGATGCACAACACATATGATGCATGAGCAGCTCAAAACATGCAAGTCACGGCATGGCAATTCACGTCAATCAAACACTACACATTAAGTGAAGTTCAATATGCAACGAGTTGCATATTGACGAAACTCCACGTTTAATTATTTAGTTCTATCCCGATTAGATACACGCCAATATTAAATGTGGTTAAACATGGCAAGAGGTGAAGCGCAATTAATCTACCTATCTAGGCATTTTAAATGAGGTCGGAAATGACTATAGCATCTCCGAAATGACCCCATACGTCAATTAACAATTCTATCCAGATCTGAACTAACACGTTTAAATGTTTGTTAAACATCAAAATAAATAGGTTCACGTGATTCTACGCGTCATTCTAGTCGATTTACACATATAACTCGTCTCTAACGGAGCTACGGTTAACTAGCTACGAACAACACAAGATCATCCGGCATGGTCGCAACATCCATGCAAAAAAATATTGATGAGGATGTGCAAGCGAACCCAGATCAGTGTGTGTGTGTGCAAAAGGATAAAAAAACTACACATGGCAAAATTGGGGTGCATGGGTTTCGAACCACAGATCCCTCTGTGCACAGGCCTAACGCAAGCCAGTCCAGCTGGCTACTTGCAAGCGAAACGTTGGGTCTTGATTAAAATAAATGGAGCCAGGACCTCACTCCCGTGAGACTAAAATGCACAAAACAAAATGTTGCATCCATGGGGTTTCGAACCTAGGATCTCCTGGCTGAAATCCAGTGGGATGACCAGCTCGACTACGCTTCTTCACGTGACACATGTGCAGGTGATTGCTTCTATTTCTATCATAGCAGCGGGTCTTCTTCCCCACAAGTGCACGGGAGTCTTACCAACAGAGGAGCAGACAAACGCGGTGTAGATGCTCGTTGAGGAGGTCCAGGGTGCGCGACGGTCGGGGACGGGCACCGATGGGGAAGCCGGGGATCCGCCACATCCGGAGGCAGGGAACCCATTCCCCAAGGGAGGGAGCTCTGATTCGAGGCGCTGGGTTGGTTCGCTGGTTCCTGTCGTGGCAAGCAGAGGGAGGTGAGAGAAAGAGGAGAGAGAAAAACAGAGGGAGGAGAGAGGCACAGCAAGGAGAGGGCATGGGGCGACCTAGATCGGCAGTGGAACTGCAGCTCGGACGCAGAGGAGCGCCGCTCGGGGCAGAGCTCTTGGTCAAGGCGGCCATGGTTCTTATCTGAAAAAAAAGAAGAGATGGGAAGAACTGAGCAACAGAGAGAGAGAAAGGAGAAAGAAAGAGAAGGAGGAACGGGGCACCTGCAGTGCTCGGGTCGTGCTGCCGCTGCGGCACGAACACAACACAGGAGGCCGCGCCTCCGTCGCCTGGTGCTGCTACTGGTGGCGCAGAGTTGCTTGAATGGCGGTGCGGAAGAGCTCCGAGGTCAACCATGACGGGGCTGCAGCAGGGGACCTGCTGGTCCATGGAGCAGGTGGAGCTTGGTGGCGCCCATGGCTCCTCTGCTGGTGGCCTCGCGGTCGCTGGGGCTGGTGCACACACGCAGATCGAGGGAGAGGCGGTGGTGCTGGATGTATGGATGGATTTGTTTTGGAATAGGGGAGGAACCTGATGGAGGAGGAGGCTGGTTGGGTAGCTGGGGATTCCAAGGCAAGCAGGTGGCGGCGGGATGAGGGATTGGACATGGGTAGGCTAGGGTTAGGCTAGAATGGACATAAATACAATAAGCGGATTTGTGGTAGGGGTTGCCAAGACCCCCCGATTAAATCGGACAGACGAAATAAATAGGCTAGGGAGCCCAATGGACAAACCGAAGACGTTTTGCGGTAAAACGGGGTTGACCCGTATCCAACGGTCACGACCGCCCGGTTCGGGTCCCGAGAGGTTTTCGGACTAGGTTGCGCGTAGGATCAGTGCACTGTGTAGAGGGGCTGGGCGGAGATGAGAGGGAAAACAGGCAACCCAGCGACAGATTTTAACGATGTCGCGGGCGTGTGCGTGTGTGGTCGAGCTCAACACGGACGACGACGAACACGGAGAGAACCGGCAACTAATAATGGATGCAAGTTTGAAAAACTGGCGGCAACGGAATGCCGATGCAATGCGGATGATGCGATGATGAATGCCACCGACATATAAGCCACACGACGAAAACGGAAATAACAGGGGAATCTTATGGAGCGTCGACATCGGGCTGTCACAACTCTCCTACACTACAAGAGGATCTCGCCCCGAGATCCAAGAATGAAAGGGGAGAGGATGAGAAAGCAAGAGGTAAAACTTAGTCGCTTCTTGACAAACGAGTGAAACCAACGATCCTTGAAGGTTGCAAAGCGATGAGGAATGATATGAGAAAGAAGCAAGAATTCACGGAAAATTTCGGCAGCAATTCGGTAGGAAAATGGGACAAAAAATTCGATAAGAAGAGAGAATTACACAATATGCACCACAAACAACTAAGTAGAGCAAGGGAACACCATGATCTTGATAGAACAACATAATAGACCCAAAAGAGCAACAACACAAAGCCTCTGGAACAATAGAATAGGAACTAGCTCAAGCGGAAGAAGAGAATGAAGAAAGAATGCCAACTATCATCACAATAGAATTGAAGAGCCTCCAGATAGAGAATTGACAGAGTAGTTGGAAAACCAACAACGAAAAGAACAAGGTAGTAGTGGGCTTATGAAAATCATCTCAACAAATATGAGGTGATAAACAACCACTAAAAGAAACAAGGATAGATTGGGAGCAACAAGATATGAACAATCTTACACCAAGAGGATGCATTGAGAACTTAGATTAAAGACAAGCATCATGATAGCACAATCCATAGGAAAAGCTTTAGGTGAAATCCAAACCAAGATAGCTCAATGAAGAAACCATGAGTTAAGAATAATCTCATGATCAAAGGATTGGTTGGTTTAATTATCTCATTCTTGAAAGGATATCTCTTCGAGGCTCCTACACTAACAAGACAACTATAATACCACGTCAAAGGATAACGGAGAACAATTGCACATAGAAATGCAAGAGAAAAGATACTGGAGGTTCTCCAGTAAGATTCTTGAAGAACACTTGAGAATGAATTGAAATCATGAGCCACTACGGAAGAAGAATTGAAATCTCTTGGAAGAAGGAAGAACAAGAATAAGAATTATGTTATGCTCATCCTTCATCAAATTTAATTGATAACAAACAACGGATTTAACATACAACTATTCTTCTTGAAAGAAACTTGAAGAGAGAGATAGGTGAGCACCACTGAAGCATGATTGAAGAAAGCACCGGTAAGAATTCACAATTGAATGGGGAAAACCAAGAATTAATGAAGATACATGAAAATGAAGAGCTCATGAGCCACGTGAGAGAAAACTTGAACAAGGCACCGGATAAACGAGAGACGATCGAAGAGACAAGAATGAAGAAGAATTGAGGATGAAAGCTGAAAGCTGAGAACGATGATTCTTCTAACATGATGGCCTTCGGAGGGTCAAGAATGAAAACAACTCAGAAATGCACCGGATAGCGAGAAAAGGATTGCTCATGACTGACAACAATTAAGAAGATGGCACCAAGCTGAAATGATGAATCTCCAAGAGAATGAACCAAGATTGATAGAAACACTCCTTCGAATTTGCAAGCTGAGAATGATGACGAGGAACAACACCAAGAATAATGAGACACTCCGGAATAATGAAGAATGAAAGGTTGAGCCAAATATGAGAATTAATTCGAATAGATTTTTGGAGAAGGGATATGACTGATGAAATTCATACTTACGTCATAGTTGAAAAGAATTAAAGATCTCCGGAAAAAATTACAAGAGCTAAAAGATCCTCGGAAAAACCTGTGGGTTATGGGCCCACTCAAAGAAACCACCGTTGAAAAGATTGCTAGAAAGAGGGATATTGCACCGTACAAATGAAACTATATGAGGTTGAGAACCTCAAAATAATTAAAGAATTGAGAACAAGAATTCTGAGATAACTTCAACGCTCCGGATAGAATAGAGATAACTGAATAAACAAGATAGACTGATAAGAATCTCCAACATAGGAAAGAATTACAAGGATGAACATGATATAATGAACACGGATAATTAAATTGAATTCACCGGGAAAGATGACGATATTGAATAAAAATGAACACGAAGTTCCTGAGAATCTTCACAATGGAACACCGGAAACAAAATGAAAGACAAGAGAGCGGAAGCATTGATGAAAGGAAAAGCACTTGGATGAAATCCAAACACTCAAGAAAAGGGCGGGAGGGCGGGGAAAAACAAAGACAACTTGGGCTGGATGAGATGAACTCCGGAATAAAAATAGAAAGATTGATCTTGCAAAATTGGAGAGGATAGAATTCACTTGGAGAGAAACACACCAGTTGGAAAAGAATTAACATGACGACTCCGGTCGACAAGAATTGATAAGACAATTGATTTAGAAAAATAATTAGCGCTCACATACAAATATGAGAACACCACTTAGGAAAGATCTAAAGTCACCACTTAACATCGAAGCAACACGAATTACCATATTCAACAAAAACAAAGGATGCGGCTTGCAATTAGCCAGAACAAACTCATGAGAAAGATTTCGTCCGATATTTTCGTGGACAGGAATCCACTAGATGTCGAACCCCAACCTAACATCATGCATTTGTTGAAAGATTGTCCTATAAGAAACTACTTGAATTCCCACCTATGAATTCCCGAAATATCTGGTCATGCAATCTGGTACACGGATACAAGGAGTAATAATCACACAACTCCTATACTAACCCGTCACCTGTATCACATCCGTCAACACACAACCAGAATCTCGGACCTTCATCTACAACAGACCCTCGTGATCACAACGATACAAAGTATGGCACTACTCTCGAACAATCTGCACCAGTACTAGGGACATTGGGGTTATCTCGCCACTACCAGTATTGAAGCAATTACGAACATCCTTCGTTCTGAGATACTAAGAAATCTGAATGATAACGATGTGCTCAAGAATCCCCTGGAGCTCAACTCCCCTGAAACTCAAAGCAGATAGGAGGCACCAAGACAGAACTCCGTCACATCGGCATCATATAGATCCCAAGAATATCCGCGTGATCCTAAAAAAAATTTGAGTGGGAAGAGGAGTAGAATAAATTATTACGTCAAGATTCCTCTCCGATATATAACTAGACTGCTACTAATGCAAACACCCAGATGCTGATTCAGTTGCTGCAAGAGAGAGCCAACCAACAGCCAGGCAATTTTCAACAGGGTGGAAATCAGTTTGCGAGTCTGAGCCAGTTCCTGTCAAACCAGCCTAAGACGTTCACTTCTTGCGACCAGCCATTTGATGTAGAAGATTGGATCCGTGATATGAACAAACATTTCGAGTGTAGCAATATGCGTCCGGAGGACTATGTCAAGTTTGCAACGTTTCAGTTGAAGGGACATGCTTCTATATGGTGGCAGCAGCTCGAGGACTCCAGAGGCGCCAGGGTGATGTCTTGGGACGAGTTTTGTCGTGACTTCAGGTCCCACTACATCCCTTCAAGTTTTGTAGAGGATATGCGTGAGAAGTTCAGGCGTTTGAAGCAGGGCAGCAATTCTGTGTACAAGTACAATGTCGAGTTCCACGAGCTGGCCCGTTACGCGCTGCATGATATCACGGATCAGAAGAGCAAGATCTATCAGTTCAGGGGTGGCTTGAAGGAAGACTTGCAGTTAGCTCTTGCCTTGCACGATCCTGAGGAATTCGACAAGTTCTACAACCTAGCTCTTAGAGCAGAGGCAACCTTGCTCAGGGTGGAAAATTCCAAGAAGCGTTTCAGAGATTCCAGCTCTTCCTCAACTCAGGTGGTTCAGAAGCAACAGAGGTTTTGGGTTTCTCCTCCTCCTCCTCGGCACTCACAGCAGCTTAAGCACTCAGGTGGTCGTGGTTCTTCCCACCCACCCAACCCTGGCTTCCAGCAAAAATACCAGCATCAGAAGCAAGGGCCTCCTCAGATTCAGTTCCGGCAGCCAGCAGATGTCACTTGTCACAAATGTGGGCAGAAGGGTCACTATGCCAACAAATGTACTTCTCAGCTCCGACTGCCGCCTCCTCCTCCAGGCAAACCTCCAAGCAACGCTCTTGTCAAATTCAACCCCAGATCAGCTCGAGTCAACATGGTGAACGCAGCTGAAGCAAACAACTCCTCTGATGTGATCATGGGTAACCTCCTCGTCAATGACATTCCTGCTAAAGTGTTATTCGATTCTGGTGCATCGCATTCTTTCTTGTCATATCCTTTTGCGGAAAAGCATGATTTCCATCTTCAAGAGTTGGCTAGGTCTTTGGACATTGTTTCTCCGGGTATGCTTATGAGTTCTCGTTGGGTTGTTCCGGATGCTTCTGTCAAGATAGGAATTTATTCTTTTCTGGCCTCTCCGTATGTCTTGGGAAATTCCGACATCGACTTGATTCTTGGTATGGACTGGTTGGCCATGAACAAGGCATCAATTGATTGTGAAGCCAAAGAAGTGAAGCTTACCCACTCTTCGGAAGACGTGATTATATTCGCGGCGCGCGATGATACAATCCATTTGTTCTCCTTGAATGAAAAGGGTGAGATCAATCCTATTGAGCAAGTCCCAGTGGTCTGCGAATATCAAGATGTGTTTCCTGAAGATCTGCCAGGCATGCCTCTGCACCATGAAGTTGAGTTTGTTATTGAGCTTGAGCCAGGCACAGAGCCAGTGTGCAAACGGCCGTACAAGCTGGGTCCAGAAGAATTGAAGGAACTTAAGAGGAAACTCGATGAGCAGGAGCATTTGGGTTGGATCAGACCGAGCTCGTCTCCATGGGGCTGTGGTGTTCTG
This sequence comes from Hordeum vulgare subsp. vulgare, assembly GCF_904849725.1. Taxonomy (NCBI): domain Eukaryota; kingdom Viridiplantae; phylum Streptophyta; class Magnoliopsida; order Poales; family Poaceae; genus Hordeum; species Hordeum vulgare. The sequence continues at coordinate 385,846,560 of NC_058518.1, read as the reverse complement.
TTTGTCAAGAAGAAGGATGGCACAGACTGGCTGTGTGTCGATTACTGTCCATTGAACAAGAAGACAATCAAGAACAAATATCCACATCCGAACATAACTGAGTTGTTCGAACAGTTGAAAGGTGCTAAAGTATTCTCCAAGCTTGATCTCAGAATGGGCTATCATCAAATTCGCATTCGCGAGGAAGACATTCCAAAGACGGCATTGAGGACTAGTTTTGGCTCATATGAGTATACGGTCATGTCTTTTGGTCTGGCTAATGCTCCTCCGACATTTTGCCAATTGATGAACTATATTTTCTCCCCATACAAGAATGAATTTGTCTTGCTCTATCTCGATGACATTCTGGTCTTTTCTGAGACTGAGGAAGAACATGAAAAACATCTCAGACTGGTGCTCGATAAGCTGAGGGAGTACAATCTGTATGCTAAGTTTTCCAAGTGCGAGTTCTGGCTGAAAAAAGTGGTTTATCTTGGGCATATTATCTCTGCCGAGGGCATTAAGGTTGATCCGTCCAAGGTCCAAGCCATTGTTGAATGGTAGCCTCTGCAGAATGTGAAGCAGCTTCGAAGCTTTCTCGAGCTTGCTGGATATTGCAGAAGATTCGTTGAGAACTTCTCCAAGATCGCCAAGCTGCTCTCTAGTCTTCTTCAGAAGGGTGTTAAGTATGCTTGGTCTCTAGAGTGTCAACTGGCTTTCGATACACTCAAAGAGAAGCTTATCTCCACTCCGGTCTTGGCCCCTCCGGATGATTCCAAGCCGTACCAGGTCTTTTACGATGCTTCTCTCCAGGGTCTTGGTGTAGTCCTGATGCAAGATAAGAAGGTGGTTGCTTATACCTCCAGGCAGTTGAAGCAAGCGGAGAAGAACTATCCTGTGCACGATCTCGAGCTAGCAGCTGTTGTACACGTCTTGATGACTTGGAGACATCTCTTGTTGGAACGTAAGGTTGAAGTTTTCACCGATCACAAGAGTCTCAAGTACATCTTCACTCAGCCTAACTTGAATCTTCGGCAAACACGTTGGGTGGAAATGCTCCAAGCTTTTAATCCAAGTGTTGAGTACACGCCAGGCAAGGCAAATGTTGTTGCGGATGCATTGAGCAGGAAGGCATATTGCAACAGTCTGATTCTGCAACCTCTCCAGCCGGGTCTTTGTGAGTCTTTCAGGAAGCTCAACCTTCAGCTAGTACCTTAGGGATTTCTCGCGAACCTTCAGATCTCTCCTACCTTGGAAGATCAGGTCAGAGCAGCTCAGGTTCTTGACGCTATGGTGAAGAAGGTCAAGATTGGCGTGGGAAAGAGTCTCCCCAAGTATAAGTGCTTCACAATTGATGCCAGGGACACGTTGTTTTTCGAGGATCGCCTTGTCGTCCCGAAAGGTGATCTCAGGAAGGTAATCATGGAAGAAGCTCATAACTCTGTGCTCTCTATTCATCCTGGAAGCTCCAAAATGTACCATGACTTGAAGCAGACATTCTGGTGGACTCGTATGAAACGTGAGATTGCTCAGTTCGTAAACAAGTGTGATGTATGTCGAAGGGTGAAAGCAGAACATCAACGTCCAACAGGTCTTTTGCAGCCTTTTCCGATTCCCGAGTGGAAGTTTGATCACATTGAGATGGATTTCGTCACCGGGTTTCCGAAGTCCAAGAAGGGTAATGATGCTATCTTCGTAGTCATCGACAAGTTGAGTAAAGTGGCTCATTTTCTTCTAGTCAAGGAGTCCATTTCAACAGCTCAGCTGGCAGAGTTGTACACCTCCAGGATTGTCTCTTTGCACGGCGTGCCTATGATGATCTCTTCAGATCGCGGAAGTATCTTCAGTTCCAAGTTCTGGGACTCCTTTTAGTCTGCTATGGGCACAAAGATCCGCTTCAGCACATCGTTCCATCCTCAGACTAGTGGTCAAGTGGAGAGAGTGAGTCAAGTTCTTGAGGATATGCTGAGAGCCTGTGTTATCTCTTTTGGCATGAAGTGGGAAGATTGTCTGCCTTTCGCGGAGTTCTCGTATAACAACAGTTATCAAGCTAGTTCTGGCAAGGCTCCGTTTGAAATTCTCTATGGTAGGAAGTGCCGTACTCTGCTCAACTGGTCCGAGACAGGCGAGCGTGAGATCCTTGACAATGAGATGATAGAAGAAGCTGAGGAGATGTGTCGGATCATTCGCGACAACCTCAGAGCAGCCCAGTCCCGTCAGAAGAGCTATTACGATAGCAAGCACCATGACATGTCTTATGAGCTATTATGATGTTATATTTGGTACCATGATTTCATGTGTGTTCCCCACTACTTCCTTCTCATGCATGCATGCATAGCATATCATTGCCATGCCTTGCCCTTGTGTTTGCTTGTGTTGTCATGTGATGAGTTGTGGTGTTTGTGATCTTCTGGTTATGTGGTGATACTCATGGGGTGTTGGAGTGTGTAGTAGTTGTGGTGGTTCTCACCTTCAATCCACTTTGGATGGCAAAACCCTTTCCCTTCCCTTCATCTCATGATCAAAAAATTACATCTTCCCAAAAATTGTTTTTAAATGTCTTGTGTTTAGAGTTTATTGTGGAGGTGATGATGTGTTGGTTTGAAGTTTTATTCTGGGTCTTAAGGGTGATTATAATTCACAAAACAGTAGAAATAAATGCTGTTTTGGAATTATGAAAAGTAGCCCCATAAATGTTGGAAGTATTTTATTCAAATAGCATGTTCATTTTCAGGTCTAGGGCCATTTTTGTATTGATTTTATCATCTTTAGTTTTCCCCTGTTCCTATTTTCTTTCTCTGGTTTATTTTGTTTAATAGGAATAACCAGGGGCCTCTCTTGGTTATCTGGCGCACTAAGTGGGCTCCCTCCCACTTACGGCCCATCTTTTTCTTTCTGTCGCAGCCCAGTTTTGCTGCCGTGTAGACGGCGTGCTCGTCCCCCTTCCTCCGTCGGTGTTACACTCCAACGGGTTCAGAGCAGCGGCGACTTGATGGCGTCACGGACGTCGAGGAACGTTCCTCGCCCCTTCCCTCCATAAAAGAGACCCTCCTTGGCGTCCGTGCAGTAGGGTTTCCCTCTCTCGCGCCGCCACCTCCATTCCCTCTCCATCCCTCTCTCTAACAAAGCACACCAGGTAAGAGAGGGGCTCCTCCGCCATGGCCGTGGATTGAGGTCCTCCTCGCCGCCGCGTACGAGCCTCTTCTTCCTCCCCAACGACTCGGCAAGCACACAGGTACATCCAGGGGACCATCCCCGCGGCTAGGTCGACGCGAGCTCCCCTGCTTCCTCTTATCCACGACGGCGACAACCCTCCCCGACGAGCATGCCAGAACGGCGACCACCTCTTCTTCCCCTGCTTCCTCTCCGTCACAACCGAGTTCTCCTACCGTAGGGTGAGCAGATCCATCTCCTACCCCCTTCCGTGCAGTAGATCTTCGTGTAGGAGTAGTAGGGCGTCGACGTGCTGCGTCTCTGTCGCTGGCGTCGCCGCGCACCGTAGCTAGGCCACTGTAGTTTGCCTCGGGCGAAGTTAGCAAAGGAAATGAGTTCGTGTGTGTGCGGGCTTCCTCCCCCCCCCACGAGCCGGAGCTGGATTTGGCTCGCATCGCCGGTGAGACCTCTCCCCTGTTCTGGTCTGCCGCCGGTAGCAGTTCAGCAGAGAGGGCCCCCTTCAGTTGTTTCTTTGCGTGATATAGTTCAGACATCGATTCGTAGCCTAGTGGTGTGTGGTGTTGCTTCCTGTTGAGAGGGCGCGGGTTCGATCCCCCCTCGACGCCATTTTAGTTTTGGTTTTTCCCCTGCATAGTAGCTACGGAGTTGAGGTTAGCCTGTTTGCCTCCCCTGCACTATCGAGCAAAGCAATGCAGCGCAGTGGTGCAGTGGTGTTGCTGTGCACCAGGGGCACAGGGATTCGAATCCCAGGGTGCCCCCTTTTATTTTTCCTTCATGCTATATTATTTTCCCCTTCTTTGCTTGTTGCCATGCTTGTGCCACAATCCATAGATGACTTGGCATTTATTTTTACCCTTGCTGCTATAAGAAGTGCCATATGATGTGTGCATGTGTGTGTTCGTGTGAGAAGTGCATGTGTGTGTGTGTCCATACACATGAGTTAGCCACATGTGTGTGTGTGTGGTGATGCTACCCTAGTATATGATGATATGTAGGTGGCTTGTGTTAGTTGCTTGTGTGACTAGTTAGCTGGCAGTAGATGAAGTGCATGTGTGTGTGTGTGTGTTGCACAGACATGAGGTGTTGCTAGTGTAGGTGTGCAAGTGAGTGTAGTCTTACTTTCAATTGATTGATAGTTTCCCTTTTGTTGTTCTTGGAGTCTTAGAGCTAATGATGAGAGTGTGGTGTGATGTGTAGGTGGTAAAACAGCCCTATATGCAAGTTGTGCAACTCCTCATGTTAATATGAGAGAGGGCATGATTATGATGTGTGTGTGGGTGGTCTAGTGAGAGAAGTGGTTGTGAGTTGATGTGCATGACACAAACATGGGGTTCAAACCCTCATATCACTTTGTCCTTATGCACATGACCTCAACCATGTAGTAGTTGATATAGTGAAACTACATGAAATGATGCACTATTTACTAGGCATGAATTTTGGAGTAGTTTCCTCTTCCTTAATTTGTGGTCACTTGTTCCAAGTAAGTGCCCACATATTATAGATGATTTTGGGGTAGAATCTCCCAAGGAATCCAGTGGTGAAGTTAGTTTTGCCATTAGGATACTTTCTGGAGTTGACATATTCAGATGTGTTCCAAGTTTGCTCTTTGTTTCCATGGAATAGGTTGAGCCCAAGGGCATGAGCTTTTGTGTGGTAGTAGTAGGGGTTTTGCTCTACACCATAGAGGTGTCATTTATCTCTTGGTGTTACTTGTGTGCAAGATATGCCTAGACAAAGTGGGAATGTGGATGGAAATTTCAGCTTAGTGAAAATCTAGAATTTTCACAAAGTCTGAGAATATGGAAACATTTTCTTCTCCTGTAGATGAGGTTGTGCTGGTCATTGTGTTGTGATATAGCCTTAGTTTAGTGCTAGGATATTGGACCTGATATGTTTGTGAATCTCCCTGTTAAATTTCATCCCATTTGGAGTCCTGTAGGTTATGCTTTGGATGCTGTCAAAATTCTTCAGAACAAAGACAGAAAGTCAGGTGCAGGAATTTTCACCAAGTCCCTGAGATCTGATGGTTTTGGGAAAGTTTGCAGCCTTGTATCTCCCTGTGTATAATTCCTTTTGATGTGATTATTGCTTGTGCTTGTAGTATTCTTGGTTGGCTACAGTCACATATATTATTTATCCTATTTGGAGGGTTGTAGCTATGTTGCATGTAGCTCACAAAGTGCTAAGATGCAGATTATGGCAGATTGTGTAGTATTGTCATTTTGATGTTTGTGAGTGCTTAGTTGATGTTGTGGTGTTCTTCCTTGCTCCAATCCATTCATGTTGGGTTGTTATTTGTCTTGGCAACCTGGGGATACCAGATTTGTGCCATTTGAGTGTGTGGTGTTGATTCTTACACGTAGGGCTTCATATCTTGTTTCGTTGATTCCCATTGATCCGTAGCTCCGATTGTAATGTTCTTTATATGGTTTTGCATCGTTTTCACGAGACGCATCTGATCATGTCATTCTCATGCATGTCAAAATAGCTTAGGGTACAGTGCTGTCCAGGAACTTGTCGTAGCTTCTTTTGCTTGTGCTAGTGAAAGGAATAGTGATGCATGCTCATTTTTCTTCTCATGCATCATGTGCTTGTTGCATCTTTAGGTGCTGTTGTTCATTGGATGTTATTCTTATGTTGGGTAGCACCAGGATCGGAGAACGAGTACGTGGATTCAGGAGAGTACGTGCAGGACGAACAAGAACCATTCCAAGCTGAGGATATCACATGCAAGATCACATGACCTTGATTCCATCTCTAGACTTGTTATGCTAGTTTGAGTTTCCATGTTATATTGCTCGCTTCCTACCACTGAATTAAATTGCCTCTTGATATGCCATGAACCCAAACACTGATCCCTTCCTAGCAAACTTGAATAGCTAAGTAGGCTTGCTCAGCTACTAATGTTAGCGTTGCTAGATGCAGGTGCTTTGACTCATGTGATACGATGAGCTTGATACGATTATCTTAAATGATGTTATTTAATTAATGCACCTATATACTTGGTAAATGACGGAAGGCCTAGCCTTTTGCCGGGTGCTTTGTTCCGTTATTGCCGCCTTAGTTACCGGTTACCGGTGTTTGATTCCATAATGATCGCTCCTAACACGTTCGGGGTTGTTATGGGGACCCCCTCGATAAATCGGTTAGTGATAAGACTTGTCCGGCAGGACCCAACATTGGTGTTAATTAGCTAATCACTTAATAATAAACTGCATAGGAGTAGCTACCCCGAGGAATTTAATCAACAACCCGGGCCAGTGCTCCTCATGAGTGTTGGTCCAAACTGGGCAGACTATGGGGCCACCACAGGGCAATCTGAGGTTTGGTATACCTGTAGTGTGACTCATCCGACGTGTCCTGAGACGGAGATACGCGGCTCTTATCAGGGTCGTCGACACGTCGGGAGGTCCTGCTAGTCTTGCCTTACCTTAGCGATATATCTTGCGTATAGGAATCCCAGTGAAGCTTTGGTTTTCCCCAGAGTTGAGGTTTTCCTCTAAGGAATCCGACGAGATCACGAGATTCGTGATAGAGGATTACCTTGCGGCTTGTGTACGTTTGTGATGGACTAGTTGGAGCACCCCTGCAGGGTTAATCTTTTGGAAAGCCGTGCCCGCGGTTATGTGGCAACTTGGAATATCTTGTTAATATCCGGTATTAGATAACTTAAACAGAAGCTAATAAAATTGCCAACTGTGTGCGTAACCGTGGCTGTCCCCTCAAAGATCCCTATTCGATCGGGAACACGGTGGGGTTATGAGTGACGTAGGTAAGTGTTCAGGATCACTTAGTGATCAAGTATTCACGACCGCTAGTACAGTCCATCTTCATACTTGTTCTACGTAAGTTAGCCACTAAATCAAGCTTAGGATGCTGCAACCTTATACACTTCACCTTATCCTACCTAATAACTTGACTAGTTCTCGCACCAAGGTCGTAGATTGCTGAGTCCCCGTGGCTCACGGATTCCTCCAAATCCCAACAGGTTCAGGTACCCCAAAGACAGATGATCCCGACGGCACTCAGCTGGCGTGGCAGTACGACGAGGAGACAGACCGCCTTTACGTGAACTATCCAGAAGATTGAGGCGTGGTCGTGATCGTGGGCCTGCAGGCAGGGTAGCATATCATTTCTATGTTTTGTAGTCCGTAGCGGAACTACCTTGGTTGTATGCGTGATGTACTCTGAGATATTTATGAGAAGGCAATTGAATCCCTGATTGTCTATCTTTAATATTATGTATGTGCTGTGTTACCTGTTTGCGAGACGCTTAGATGCGCTCCTTTCCAATTCGGGGCCTCGATCCCCAGATCGGAAAGGACCGCATCTTGGTCGTTACACTGCCGGAGGGGGATTCGGACACGGAGGGAGTCTTCATCAACACCATTGCCTCTCCGATGATGCGTGAGTAGTTCACCACAGACCTTCGGGTCCATAGCTAGTAGCTAGATGGCTTCTTCTCTCTCTTGGATCTTCAATACAAAGTTCTCCATGATCTTCATGGAGATCTATCCGATGTAACTTTCTTTTGCGGTGTGTTTGTCGAGATCCGATGAATTGTGGATTTATGATCAGATTATTGATACGTCCATTTTGCAACATGCTTTTATGTTCATATTAATCGATTTATGGGCTGTTATTACACTTCACGGTACAATACTTATGCCTTTTCTCTCTTATTTTGCAAGATTTACATGAAGAGGGAGAATGCCGGCAACTGGAATTCTCGCATGAAAAAGGAGCAAGTTTGAGATACCTATTCTGCGCAACTCCAAATGCCGTGAAAATCAACGAGGATTTATTTTGGAATTTATAAAAAATACTGGGCCAAAGAAGTCCCAGAGGGGAGCCAGCAGGAGGCCACAAGCCTGCTAGGCGCGGCCTACCCCCCTAGTCACGCCTAGGGGGCTTGTGGGCTCCCTGTTGCCCCTCTGGCTCCGCTCTTTTGCTATAAGGAGGGTTTCGTTCCTGAAAAAAAACAGGAGGAGTCTTTCGGGAGGAATCACCGCCGCCACAAGGCGGAACTTGAGCAGAACCAATCTAGAGCTCCGGCAGGGTAGTCCCGCCGAGGAAACTTCCCACCCAGAGGGGGAAATCGTCGCCATCGTCATCACCAACACTCCTCTCATCGGAGGGGACTCATCACCATCAACATCTTCATTAGCACCATCTTATCTCCAAACCCTAGTTCATCTCTTGTAACCAACCTCCGTCTCGCGACTCTGATTTGTACTTGTAAGGTTGCTAGTAGTGTTAATTACTCTTTGTAGCTGATGCTAGTTGGATTACTCGGTGGAAGATTATATGTTCAGATCCTTGATGCTATTCAATACCTCTCTGGTCATGAATATGATTATGCTTTGTGAGTAGTTACTTTTTTGCCTGAGGACACGGGATAAGTCATGCTATTAGTAGTCATGTAAATTTGGTATTCGTTCGATATTTTGATGCATTGTATGTTGTTTTTCCTCTAGTGGTGTTATGTGAACATAGACTACATAACACTTCTCCATTATTTGGGCTTAGAGGAAGGCATTGGGAAGTAGTAAGTAGATGATGGGTTGCTAGAGTGACAGAAGCTTAAACCCTAGTTTATGCGTTGCTTCGTAAGGGGCTGATTTGGATCCACTAGTTTAATGCTATGGTTAGACTTTGTCTTAATTCTTCTTTTGTAGTTGCGGATGCTTGCGAGAGGGGTTAATCCTTAATGGGAGGTTTTTCCAAGTAAGGGCAGCACCCAAGCACCGGTCCACCCACATATCAAACTTTCAATGTAGCGAACGCGAATCATATGAACATGATGAAAATTAGCTTGACAGAAATTCCCATGTGTCCCCGGGAGCGCTTTACCTCCTATAAGAGTTTGTCCAGGCTTGTCCCTTGCTACAAAAGGGATTGGGCCATTTTGCTGCACCTTTGGTACTGTTGTTACTTGCTACTTGCTATGAATCATCTTACCACACAACTACTTGTTACCGATAATTTCAGTGCGTGCAGAGAATACCTTGCTGAAAACCACTTGTCAGATCCTTGTGCTCCTCATTGGGTTTGACACTCTTACTTATCGAAAGGACTACGATAGATCCCCTATACTTGTGGGTCATCAAGACTCTTTTCTGGCGCTGTTGCCGGGGAGTGAAGCGCCTTTGGTAAGTGGAATTTGGTAAGGAAACATTTATATAGTGTGCTGAAATTTATTGTCACTTGTCACTATGGAAACTAATCCTTTGAGGAGCTTGTTCGGGGTATCTTCACCTCGAACGGAAGCACAAGGAGTTTCTCCTCAACCTGCTGCACCTACTTAAAATATTTGCTATGAATATCCTTTGGGTATGCTTGAGAAACTGCTGGCTAATCCTCTTACAGGAGATGGAACATCACACCCCGACTTGCATCTAATCTATGGAGATGAAGTTTGTGGATTGTTTAAGCTTGCAGGTTTTCCCGAGGATGAGGTCAAGAATAAGGTCTTTCCCTTATCTTTGAGGGATAAAGCATTGACATGGTATAGGCTATGTGATGATATTGGATCAAGGAACTACAACCGGTTGAAATTGGAATTTCATCAAAAGTTTTATCCTATGCATCTAGTACATCGTAATCGGAATTATATTTATAATTTTTGTCCTCGTGATGGAGAAAGCATCGCTCAAGCTTGGGGGAGGCTTAAATCAATGTTATATTCATGCCCCAACCATGAGCTCTCGAGAGAAATTATCATTCAGAACTTCTATGCTCGGCTTTCGCATGATGATCGCACCATGCTTGACACTTCTTGTACCGGTTCTTTTATGAAGAGGGATATTGACTTTAGATGGAATTTATTGGAAAGAATTAAACGCAACTTTGAAGATTGGGAGTTTGATGAAGGTAAGGAGTCAGGTATGAATTTCAAGTTTGATTGTGTTAAATCCTTTGTTGAAATAGATACTTTTTGTGATTTTAGTGCTAAATATGGACTTGACTCTGAGATAGTAGCTTCATTGTGTGAATCATTTGCTGCTCATATTGATCTCCCTAAAGAGAAGTGGTTTAAATACCATCCTCCCTTAGAAGTCAATCTAGTTAAACCCAATCCAGTTGAAGAGAAAGTCATCTCTTATAATGATCCTATTGTTCCTAGTGCTTACATTGAGAAACCACATTTCCCTATTAGGATAAAGGGTCATTCTAAAATTTCAAGTGTGACACGTAGGAGCTACATTAGAACACCTACACCCCTTGAGAAAATTAGAGTTGAACCTAGCATTGCTATTATCAAAGATCTCCTGTCCGACAATGTTGATGGCCATGATATTCACTTCTGTGAAGATGCTGCTAGAATTGCTAAACCACATGCTAGAGACAAACATAGGCCTGTTGTTGGCACGCCTGTTGTTTCTGTCAAGATAGGAGATCATTGTTATCATGGTTTATGTGACGTGGATGCTAGTGTTAGTGCAATACCTCAATCCTTATATGATGAAATTAAAGACGAGATTGCACCTGTTGAGATGGAACCTATTGATGTCACTATTCAGCTTGACAATAGAGATACTATGTGCCCTTTGGGAATTGTTAGGGATGTTGAAGTCTTGTGTGGTAAAACGAAGTATCCTGCTGATTTTCTCGTTCTTGCTACCACACAAGATAGCTTTTGTCCCATCATATTTGGCAGACCCTTCCTCAATACCGTCAATGCTCACGACTGTGAGAAGCAAACTGTCACTGTTGGCTTTGAAGGTGTGCACATGACTTCAATTTCTCCAAGTTTGGTAGACAACCTCATGAAAAGGAGTTGCCTAGTAAGGATGAAATTATTGCCCTAGCTTCTATTGCCGTGCCTCCTACTGATCCATTAGAGCAATACTTGCTTGAGCATGAAAATGATATGCATATGGATGAAAGAAATGAGATAGATAGAGTTATCTTTGAACAATATCCTATCCTTAATAAGAATTTGCATGTTGAACTGCTTGGAGAACCACCCTCACCAAAGGATGATCCTGTGTTCGAGCTCAAACAGTTGCCTGATACTCTTAAGTATGCTTATCTCGATGAAAAAGAGATATATCCTATTATAATTAGTGCTAGCCTCTCAGAGCATGAAGAAAATAAGTTCCTACAAACTCTGAGGAAGCACTGTGCTGCTATTGGATATACTCTTGATGATCTTAAGGGCATTAGTCCCACTCTATGCCAGCACAAGATTAAAACCGACCCTGATTCTAAACCAGTTGCCGATCATCAACGGAGATTAAATCCTAAGATGAAAGAGGTAGTAAGAAAAGAAATACTAAAGCTCCTCGAAGCAGGTATTATCTATCATGTTGCTCATAGTGATTGGGTGAGTACGGTGCATTGCGTCCCTAAGAAGGGAGGTATTACCATTGTCCCTAATGATAAGGATGAATTGATCCCATAGAGGATTATTACTGGCTATAGGATGGTGATCGATTTTAGGAAATTGAATAAGGCCACTAGGAAAGATCATTACCCTTTGCCTTTTATCGACCAAATGTTAGAAAGACTGTCTAAACATACACACTTCTGCTTTCTAGATGGTTATTCTGGTTTCTCCCAAATACCAGTTGCACAATCTGATCAGGAGAAAACCACTTTCACCTGCCCTTTCGGTACCTTCGCTTATAGACGTATGCCTTTTGGCTTATGTAATGCACCTGCTACCTTTCAAAGATGTATGATAGCTATATTCTCTGACTTTTGTGAAAAGATTGTTGAGGTTTTCATGGATGACTACTCCATTTACGAGTCTTCTTTTTGATGATTGCCTCAGCAACCTTGATCGAGTCTTGCAGAGATGTAAAGATACTAATGTTGTCTAGAATTGGGAGAAGTGCCACTTTATGGTTAATGAAGGCATCGTCTTAGGACATAAAATTTCTGAAAGAGGCATTGAAGTCGATAAGGCTAAGGTTGATGCAATCGAGAAAATGTCATGCCCTACAGATATCAAAGGTATAATAATTTTCCTTGGTCATGTTGGTTTCTATAGAATGTTCATTAAGGACTTTTCTAAGATTTCTAGGCCTCTTACCAATATCTTTCAAAAGGATATTCCTTTTGCTTTTGATGATGATTGTGAGGAAGCCTTCGAAATACTTAAGAAGGCCTTGATAACTGCACCTATTGTTCAACCACCTGATTGGAACTTACCTTTTGAAATCATGTGTGATGCTAGTGATTATGCTGTTGGCGCTGTTCTAGGACAAAGAGTTGATAAGAAATTGAATGTTATTCACTATGATAGTAAAACTCTAGACAGTGCCCAAAGAAACTATGCTACTATAGAAAAGGAATTTTTAGCGGTCGTGTTTGCATGTGAAAAGTTCAAATCTTACATAGTTGATTCCAAAGTCACTATTCACACTGATCACGCTGCTATTAAGTACCTCATGGAAAAGAAAGACGCTAAACCTAGACTTATCAGATGGGTTCTCGTGCTACAAGAATTTGATTTGCATGTTGTCGACAGGAAGGGTGCTAATAACCCCTTAGCAGATAACTTGTCTATGTTGGAGAATGTGCTTGATGACCCACAACCTATTGGTGGTAGCTTTCCTGATGAGCAATTGAATCTTATCAATACTTCACGTAGTACACCGTGGTATGCTGATTATGCAAATTATATCGTTGCCAAATATATACCACCTAGTTTCACATACCAGCAAAAGAAGAAATTCTTCTTTGATTTGAGACATTACTTTTGGGATGATCCTCACCTTTACAAGGAAGGAGTAGATGGTGTTATTAGACGTTGTGTACCTGAACCTGAACAATGACAGATCCTATAGAAGTGTCACTCCGAGGCTTACGGAGGACACCATGCGGGAGATAGAACTGCACACAAGGTATTGCAATCAGGTTTCTATTGGCCCACTCTCTTCAAGGATGCCCGTAAGTTTGTCTTGTCTTGTGACGAATGTCAAAGAATAGGTAATATTAATAAACGTCAGGAAATGCCTACGAATTATTCACTTGTCATTGAACCATTTGATGTTTGGGGCTTTGATTATATGGGACCTTTTCCAAAATCCAACGGGTATACTCATATCCTAGTTGTTGTTGATTACGTTACTAAGTGGGTAGAAGCTATCCCAACTAGTAGTGCTGATCACAACACCTCTATCAGGATGCTTAAAGAAGTTATTTTCCCTAGATTTGGAGTCCCTAGATATCTAATGACTGATGGTGGTTCACATTTCATTCATGGCGATTTCCGTAAAACGCTTGCTAAGTATGATGTCAAACATAGAGTTGCATCTCCCTATCACCCTCGGTCAAGTGGTCAAGTAGAGCTAAGTAATAGAGAGATTAAACTAATTCTGCAAAATACTGTCAATAGGTCTAGAAAGAATTGGTCTAAGAAGCTCGATGATGCACTGTGGGCTTATAGAACTACTTATAATAATACCATGGGCATGTCTCCATACAAAATGGTTTACGGCAAAGCATGCCATTTACCTCTTGAGCTAGAGCATAAGGCTTATTGGGCAATCAAAGAGCTCAACTTTGATTTCAAACTTGCTGGTGAGAAGAGGTTATTTGATATTAGCTCACTTCATGAATGGAGAGCTCAGGCATATGAAAATGCCAAGTTGTTCAAAGAAAAGGTTAAGAGGTGGCATGATAAAAGGATACAAAAACGTGAGTTCAATGTAGGTGATTATGTCTTGCTATATAATTCTTGTTTAAGATTTTTTGCACGCAAGCTTCTCTCTAAATGGGAAGGTCCTTACATTGTTCAGGAGGTATATCGTTCCGGTGCCATCAAGATCAACAACACGGAAGGTAATTTTCCGAGAGCGGTAAATGGGCAAAGAATCAAGCATTATATCTCACGTACTCCCATAAATGTTGAAAGCAATATTGTCAATACCATAACTCCGGAGGAGTACATAAGGGATATTTATCAGCCTGTTTCAAACTCCAAAAATGAAGAGGTATGTGATTCGGTAAGTAAACCGACTCCAAAACTTTTCCAGTAGGAATTTTTAGAAAAATAGAAAAATTTAAAGTAGTCCAGAAAGCGCACGAGGAGGCGACAAGCCTGCCAGGCGCGGGCCATCCCCCTGGCCTCGCCTGGGGGGCGTGTGACCACCTCGTGTGCCTCCCGGACTCCGTTTTCTTGCGGAGTACTCCTTCTGGTCGGGAAAAAATCATTATATATTCTCCCGAAAAGCCTGACCCTCGTATCACGCAAATTTCCTCCGTTTTCGTTTCGAGCCTGTTTCTCCTGCAGATCTAGATCGCTATGGCATCCCCAAAAGCTCCGAAGGACAAGATCTTCGAGAAGGTCATCAATCCCTACCTCGCAGGAGTGCTGCAACACCCTCAATCTATCGAGATGTGTGAGGGGATGCTGCACATCTGTGATGTTGAGGGGCCCAAGAAGACCGGAAGCGTGGAGGCGAGGCTCGAAGCAATGGAGCAACAAGTCTTCAAGTGCCAAGGGATGGTGGAGCGTGGACTCAACGCCAACCACATGATGATCACGGAATTCACCAACAAGCACAAGATCGATGCCAATGACATCGGGAAGCACCTCTCCAGGCTCTATGATAGAATTGATCACCTCCAAGCCTAGATCTATGACCTAGAGAACCAAAACTGTGAGTATGAGTATAGATTTAAATCAATACGGTTGGCTGCAGATTTGAGGATTCCGGAGACTCGGTCATCTTTCCATGATGGATCACCTATGCCTTGGAAGACGGAGGATCAAACCCATGTTGCAACAACTCCACCACCATCACCATCGAAGGAAGACAACTAAGCATGGGTATGGGCAATCCCCTTGGCTTGTGCCAAGCTTGGGGGAGTTGCCCCGGTATCGTATCACCATCACTTCTTTTGCCCTTACCTTTTCTTAGTTCGATCCTTTTTGGTTTTATCTTTCTCTAATAGAATAAAGTTCTTAGTGTTTTAGGTTTGAGTTTTGCTTTGTGTCACCCCTGATGTATTCGAGATCGTGAGCCATATAATAAAGAGTGTTTTAGTTAAGGGCCTTGCTTCATGCCATGATCTGAAAGAAGAGAAACACTAAGAACAAAAGGATGAAAGATCATGTAATTATCTTATGGAAAGTGATGGCTTCACATATAAAAAGAATGTTGATTGAAACTTGTTGAGGGTAGATAAACGTAGACCTTGGTCATTGTTGCAATTAATAGGAAGAGATAAAGAAGGAGAGGTTCACATATAAATATATCATCTTTGACACCATCTATGATTGAGAACACTCACTAAACTATTGCATGCTTAGAAGTAGATGTTGGACAAGGAAGACAACATAATGAATTATGTTTGCTTGGTTCCGAACAATGATTATATGACTAGATATCCCTTAGCATGTGACGATTGCTTCCACCCCATATCAGCCAAAACTCCGGCACCAAGTAGAGATACTACTTGTGCATCCATAAATCTTCAACCCAGTTTTGCCATGAGAGTCCACCATACCTACCTATGGATTGAATAAGATCCCTCAAGTAAGTTGTCATCGGTGCAAGCAATAAAAATTGCTCCCTAAATATGTATGATCTATTAGTGTGTGGAAAATAAGAGTTGTACGAACCTGTGATGAGGAAGACATAAAAGCGACAGAGTGCATAATACAATTATTTAGCACAGGAAGCAATATAAAGTGATGTTCCTTTAAACTAAGAGGACACACATCCAAACCTCAAAAGCACATGACAACCTCTGCTTCCCTCTGTGAAGGGCCTATCTTGTAACTTTACTTTTTGCCCTTGAAAGAGTCATGGTGATCTACACCAATTCCTTACTTCGCATTTATCTTGCCTAATGTCATATGCTAGGGAAAGATCTATATTCATATGTCAACTTGGAAGTAAGTATTCGTGAATTATTATTGTTGACATTACCCTTGAGGTAAATAGTTGGGAGGCGAAACTATAAGCCCCTATCTTTCTCTGTGTCTGACTGAAACTTTGATCTCATGAGTACCACGTGAGTTGTAGAAATTGTAGAAGACGAAAGGATGATTGAGCATGTGGATTTGCTTTACAAGCTCTTATTTGACTATTTCCGATGTTATGATAAATTGCAATTGCTCCAATGACTAAAGGCTATTGGTTGTTAATTCTTAGTAAGGTACTTGATCCATACTTTACTTTGTGAAGGAATTATCACTTTAGCATAAGAGATTATATGATATTATTGCTGTTCTAACTATGATCATGATGCCTGCATGCCGTATCTTGTTTTGTCGACACCTCTATCTCTAAACATGTGGGCATATTTAGTGATCTCGGCTTTCGCTTGAGGACAAGCGATGTCTAAGCTTGGGGGAGTTGATACGTCCATTTTGCATCATACTTTTATGTTGATATTTATCGCTTTATGGGCTGTTATTACACTTCACGATACAATACTTATGCCTTTTCTCTCTTATTTTGCAAGGTTTACATGAAGAGGGAGAATGTCGTCAGCTGAAATTCTCACCTGAAAAAGGAGCAAGTTTAAGATACCTATTCTGCGCAACTCCAAAAGCCGTGAAAATCAACGAGGATTTATTTTGGAATTTATAAAAAATGCGAGCTCTCGAGGTGGCTAATGATTTTAGAACTAAAAACAATAAGCTTGAATTTGCACATGCTAAACTCGTTGAGGACTATGAGAACCTCGAAAATGGCTCAAAGGCAATTAAGAGTTCGCTGATCGAACTCACCGAGTCTCATGCTCAACTTGAAGCTTCATATGCTAAAGAGCTTGCCAAGTTTCCTTCTCCTCTTATTGTTAATAATGATGCTTGTGCTACTAATTCTACTTCTTGTGAAGCATCCATTTTAAAGGAGAATATTGAGCTAAGGGCTCAACTCGAGTTGCTATCTAGCAATTATGGGAAATTGGAAGAAAGTCATGTAATGCTCACAAGCTCTCATGATGATATTCTAGTATCCCATAATGTGCTAAAATTAGCTCATGAGGCTATTAATACCAAGGTAACATCGAGTGAGCCTTATGTGGACATTAGCACTACTTCTAGTCAAAAAGCTATATTGCCATGTGCTAGTCCTCGTAATTCATTTACTCACAGTGTTGCTACATCTTGTGATGAATTACTTTCCATGCCTTGTTGCTATAACAATGAAGCTTATACTTCCTCTAGTACTTGTGTTGATACTAACCATGTAGAGGAAATCAAAGAGCTCAAGGCCCAAGTCACTTCCTTGAAGAAAGACTTGGAAAAGAGTCATGAAGGAATGTCCACACTCAACAATGTCTTGTGTGGGCAAAAATCCCCAAATGACAAATATGGACTTGGAGTCAACTCCAACAAGAATACTAAGTCCAAAAGCTTCAAGAAGAAGGGCCAAGAACAAGTCAAGAATTCGGCCAAGTTTATTTGCTTCAAGTGCAAAATTGAAGGGCACCATGTTAGATCTTGCCCACTAAAGAAGAAGCCCCAAAGACACAAACAACAAGGGAAGAGGCCAGAAGTGCACTCACATACTCAACTACAAGTTGAAGAAAGGCCCCTTCCCAAGAAGACCCAAGCCAACACTCCTCATGTTGTGAAATCAATAGGGAAGAAATTAAAGGGTAGATGTTGCTACTTATGTCGTGAGAAGGGTCACTTCGCTTCTTCTTGCACGAGAGGTAATTTATCCAACCTAATAATTATTGATGATATCTATTCACTTGGGAAGGATAAGGTTGGCAATGTGTTTGCCAAGTTTGTTGGTACTAAAAGTGGTGTTAAGAAAAGTACCATTTGGGTTGCCAAGCCTATTGTGGCTAACCTCTAAGAACCAACGTGGTTGGGGACCAACAAGCTCAAACTTGATCAATAGGTGTTTGTGGAGGACATTAGAGACGTGGATACATAATGAAGAATTAAGGGGTCTTCATCATTCATATTTTCTCAAGCCAAGTCATTTGGATTATCGAGTTTCTATCTTATATCCAATGTGCCTCCCTACGGTAACTTGTACTTAAATTGTTTACATTGTTAGTTGCTTGCCCCTTTGCATGTTTTGGTTTTGTACCTTGCATGTGTTTGTACATGTTGTGCTTCCAACTTGCTTATGTTGAGTAATCGAGTATGTGTATGTTGGTTTGCATATCATGTACATGTGAGTCTTGTATAAAGCCTTTTTGCATCTTGTTTGTATCTTTGTTGGCTCTTGTGAGAGATTAATGGATTATCCCATTGTGGGGGAGTGATGTGCTTTGCACACCTCACAATCCTATAAATGTGTATACATGGGGAATACCACTTAGGATTGATATTTCAAGATTATCTAGTTTCTATGTGGTATGTCTTACTCATGAGAAATTTAAATTCTATATGGTCCATTAATTATCTCTTGTTGGTTTTAATTTGCCACTTGTTAATATTGTTGGGTTATCACATTATGTGGGAGTAATATGCTATGTGCATATTACAAGCCTAGAGAATGTGTACATTTGAGGTATTGCCACTTAGTGTTGATATTGTAAATTATCTTGTTCCTAGGTGGCATGTTTTCTCTACAAGTGTCATTTGCTTGCGTTTTATGGGTAAAGATGATCTTGGATATATTTGTGATCTACCAATGAGTATCATTTCCAAAATACTTCTTGTCCATGACAATTGGTATTCCCATCATGTGGTAGGAATTGCTAATCGTCTTTACATTGGATTTTGTGTTTCGTTTGTCTTCCTTGCCTCTTGTGGATCTATTTTAACATGTCTAGTGTTTTATAGATATAGAGAAAGTGATGATCCCATCTTGTGCATTTTGTATTTAAATGCAAATTCTATATAATGCACGTCCCTTGGGGAAGCTATCCTATTTTCTTTAGAACACTCTCTTTATTCTCCCATCATAAAATCTTTTGATCCCCATCAAGTGTGTGTTGATGGGAGGCAAGTCTTGCTCTTTATGATGCTTCGTTCCATCATGAAAATTTGTCGAGGGTTTGGTTTGTTGGAACCTAGCTCTCTTTTGGAAATTAGATATCTCGTGTTTGTTTTCCTTCAATTGGTATCTTGTTTCCTTTTATTTGGCATGTGTCAGTGGATATCTCATTCCTTCAGGTATCTTTTAATTTATATCCTTCAAGTGATAGTTTTTTGTTTGGGATCTTATTATCACTTGATACCTTGTCTTTTGGTGACTTATCAACTTTGTGTTGAGTTCATTCTTGAGAGTCTTGAGCATGCATATCTACTATATATAGATTCTTTTGCATGCTTCCTTTCCTTGACCCAATATATAGGGGAAACTCCACCTTGTCATAAATTGGCTAAACTGTGCATGAAATTCAATCTCATATCTATATGCACATATTTATGTGGAGTTTGTCCTATGTATTGTTGGTTTTCTAACTCTTTGGTCCCAATGAGTTTGGGCACCATTTTGTTTGTTTGTTGCTCTAGGAACAATTGGAGATGCATTAGATGCTCGGCTCACCTACAAGGAAGGTGTTGACACCGTGTGCTTAATGGAGCTAAGTTAGGATGATCAACGAACAACTATCTACTACATCAATCCAATGTTGTCTCGGCAACAAGTATCTACTTCATGCATTCGTTTCTAGCAAAGGCCCAAACTTGTCCTTTCTTGGCCAGGTTGCATCATGGCATGAATCTCTTGATTCATTCTTGTAGTACTTGTTTCCTTTCTCAAAGCATCCGAATGATGATGTCTTATTGCTAGTTGGGATGTCTTTGATGTTCGTATGTTGGAAGCTCATATTGTACAATAAGAAAATATTAGGCCATGTGCTATGCTTCCAAGCAAAGATCTTATTAATATATTTATGACTTCCTTTTGGATATCTTGTTTGTTCCCTCTTGTAACCATTTCATGTGTACATCCTTCTTTGTGGATATATATATCATCATGATTGTCTTCTACTTAGAATATTTTACATATGAGAGAAGTTACATCTCTAATTAATATCCTATTTTCTTTCACGTCCACCGTTGCATTTCTTTTTCAGTTTTGGTGGCTTCGTGAAAGGATTTGTCTTGAGTGTGTATCTTATTTTCCTACATCTTGATGCACTCTTTGGCCGTGAAGATTATTTTTCCTCATGCTTGTCTTGATGAGGGTTTTGCCATTTCGATTGGTATCCCTCCTCTTGACAAGGTTCTTATTTCCTATCTTCACCATGGGTTGTCACAAGCGTTGGTTCTTACTTTGTTTATTAGTAAGCTTGTGAACTCATTTTCTAGCATGTGTGTGTGGGAATGATATGTCTTGCACTTTGTTTCTCATTTCATCAAGACTATGTTGATGACTAATGCTCATCCTTATCTTTGTCTTCTCAAGTGCTTTGCCATGACTCACACACATTATTTTGGTTGAGCTTGTTCTTAAGTTGCTTCTTTTACATGTTGCTCAACCATTTCTTTTGTGCAAGTGATATGCTTATTTTCTCATCTATCTTATTGCACTCATTGTGTGTTTTTATTAATTTTTTGGGAGCAACGATCCTATTTTGTGCACTTGTATCAAATACAAAAATCTCTTATTAGTGCACAAATCATGGGGAGCTTCTCTAGTTTTGATAAAACACTCCGTTGCCTTTATCATAACATCTTTTATTCATGTGGTTCGAAGGACCATATGATTGTTTGTTCCATCTGGTATCTTTTGATTGCTTGCCTCTATTTTTGTATGTCTTTTTGGCATACAATTCTTTTATTTGCAATCTTTGGGTCCTCTATATAGTTCATTTTCCTCCAACTTCTTATCATTATATATGTGTATTTCTCTGCACTCATTTGTTCAGAAGTACACACTTTTTGGAGGACCACCTACTATATTGGCTTTCTAAACTTTTCCTCCATTTTGGCAATCGATGCCAATGGGAGAGAATTTTAGAGAGTTTACTTTGGATATGTTTAGAGGGTTTTGCTTTTATTGAGTAAGCATTTACTTCGTGTACACATGCATTATTGCTTTATATTTGTGCGCTTGGTTATGCTTATTTCCTTATATAAACTCTCTTGAAGTGGTTGTCATCAATTACCAAAATGGGGGAGATTCTTAGAGTATATTTCTCCATATGTGGTTTTGGTAATTAATGACAATCCCTATGGACTAATGGTTTCCTTAAGTTATATTTATAGGATTTGTCCATAGACACTTCTTGAAGTCCATCTGTTGGGTTCAAGGAGTTTATATGATGACCAAGGTGGTATTCAAGGTATTATCCAAAGAATGGTCATAGAGACACAAGGTTGATCAAGAACGTCAAACAAAGAGTAAATCAAGATGATCAACACACAAAGTGTACAAGATGTACCGAGAAGGATCAAGTGATCCCATGGTATGGTAAACATTGTCCATTACGTGTTTGTGTTCTAACCCATGGTCTTCGTGAGAATTCTATGTGGGGTTAGGTGTGTTTTCATGGGCTTGCGTCTAGATGAAGATCTCATACAACCCATGAAGGATGACGTCAAGTGGCGATCGTCATCAAGATTGCGGCGTGCAAGTTTAAGTGGATTAGCACGAAGATATCATGCTTGGAGTTTGCCGTCCATTGTGGTGGCAATGGACTTGTGAAGATATGTCGTAGAGCGGCTCACCCATAGTGTGTACGGGGGAGCAATCAACTAGTCTTCATCAAGCCAACGCAATCAAGAAAGGTGGTCCATCTTGAGGAAGCCCAGATCATCGTCATCTAGCTCAAGAGGACAGGGTGCAAGGTATAAGTTTGCCCTTGATAGGTTTTCTATTTTAGGATAGATTGTCGTACTGTCAAGGGGGGCTCTCAAGTGAGTAGCTTGATCGTATCGTTCGTTGAGAGATCAAACCATTTGCATCCTTGCATCATACTTCTTGGTTCTTGTTTGGTGTTTCTCTTTGTGAGTTTTATAGCTTATAGTCATCTTCATGACAAGCTCGAGTTCATCAAAAACGGAGTCCATATGTATCTTCTATGATGTTTTCTATGTTGGGAGTTTTTACCCGTCTTATTCGAAGAAGGGTTCTCACCATTTGCTTATGGGACTTTTCTAACTTGCTTCTTATTGATATTTCTATCAAGATGGTGTTAGCCCATGTCATTAGCTTTCCAACAAACTTGGTTTCGTTGAATTCGGAGTCCGTATGCGAAAGTTAGAGCAGTTTCAGTATCCAGCGGTAGTACCGCTCCTCGTGCCAGCGGTAGTACCGCCCTCGGAGCGGTAGTAACTTTTTACTACCGCTCCCTAGCGGTAGTACCTCTCCTATAGCGTGCTGATGCAACAAAAGACCTTCCAACGACGCCAGAAACAGTGCTGACGGGAGACTGTTCTTTACTCCTCAGCAACGGCACCAGGAATCCTTCTGCTACGGCTACGCCTTTAGGGACTTCCTAGGGAAATATGCAAAGGATTTCCCCGCGGCCTTGGAGCCTTGCATTGGTGTTCCCTCGAAGCGGAAAGGGTGATGTAGCGCAGCGGTGGTAAGTATTTCCCTCAGTTTTGAGAACCAAGGTATCGATCCAGTGAAGGAGTATCACAAGTGCGTGCACAAACACAAAAAGCTTGCTCCCAATGCTATGAAGGGGTTGTCAATCCCTTAAAGATTGTTTGCCAAGTGAGAGCTGAAAGCAACAAAGTAACAAAGAAAAGTAAAAGCGGAGGTGTAAACGATAGGTGTGAATAGACCCGGGGGCCGTAGTGTTTACTAGTGGCTTCTCTCATGAAAGCAAGTAGACGATGGGTGAACGAATTACTGTCGAACAATTGATAGAACCGCACAAAGTCGTGACGTCATCTATGGCAATGATTATATCTATAGGCATCATGTCCAAAACAAGTAGACCGATACTTTCTGCATCTACTACTATTACTCCACACGTCAACCGCTATCCAGCATGCATCTAGTGTATTAAGTCCAAAAGAACAGAGTAACGCCTTAAGCCAGATGACATGATGTAGATGGAAAATCTCATATCTACGACAAAGCCCACCTTGTTACCCTTGATGGCAACTACACGATGTGTGCCTTGCTGCCCGTACTGTCACTGGGAAAGGTCACCACACGGTAAGAACCAAAAACCAAGCACTTCTCCCATTGCAAGAATCATAGATCTAGTTGGCCAAACAAAACCCAAGACTCAAATAAATATCATAGATAATCTGATCACAAATCCAGAATTCATCGGATCTCGACAAACACACCGCCAAAGAGGATTACATCGGATAGATCTCCATGAAGATCATGGAGAACTTTGTATTGAAGATCCAAGAGAGAGAAGAAGCCATCTAGCTACTAACTACGGACCCGTAGGTCTGAAGTGAACTACTCACGAGTCATTGGAGGGGCGATGATGTTGATGAAGAAGCCCTCCAACTCCAAAGTCCCCTCCGGCAGGGCACCGGGAAGGGTCTCCAGATGAGATCTCGCGGAAACAGGAACTTGCGGCGGCGGAACTCCCGATCTAGGTTTCTTTCTGGAGGTTTCTGAATTTATAGGACCATATGGCGGTGGAGTTGCATCAAGTGGGCCCCCGAGGGGCCCACAAGCTTGATTGGCGCGACCTAGGGGGGTCGCGGTGACAGGGCTTGTGGCGCCCTCGGGACCCCCCGCCGGTATCTTTTTCTTCCGGTATTTTTGATATTTTCCATAAAAAATCATCGCGAAAGAATTATTCCGTTTGGACTTCGTTCCAAAATCAGATCTGAAAAGCGTCAAAGACACACAAAAAAAGGAACTGGCACTTGGCACTGAGTTAATAAGTTAGTCCCAAAAAAGATACAAAAGGTAAACAAAACATCCAAAGTTGACAAGATAACAACGTGAAACCATCAAAAATTATAGATATGTTTGAGACGTATCAAGCATCCCCAAGCTTAACTCCTGCTCGTCCTCGAGTAGGGAAGTGATAAAGAATGAATTTTTGATGCTTTCATGCTACCTAGCATAGATGTCCTTTGTAACTCCTCTTATGTGACGTGAATGTTCAGATCCATTAGATTCAAAACAATAGTTTGCTATTGATGTGGAGACAATAATACTTCAAGCAAACTAGCAAAGTAATCATGAACTTTCAAAATAACAAGGCCAAAAGAAAGTTATCCCTACAAAATCATATAGTCTGGCTATGCTCTATCATCATTGCACAACGAATTTAAATCATGCACAACCCCGGTATTGGCCAAGTAATTGTTTTCACACCTTTACTTTCTCAAACTTTTTCAACTCTCACGCAATACATGAGCGTGAGCCATGGTTTTAGCACTATAAGTGGTGTGGAGAGTGGTGGAGGTTGCAAGAAAAACAAGGAGAAGATGGTCACATTAACTAGGCATATCAATGAGCTGTGGAGATGCTCATCAATAGATATCAATGTGAATGAGTAGGGATTGCCATACAAATGATGCACTAGAGCTAAGAGTATGTGAAAGCTCGTAATGAAAACTAGTGGGTGTGCATCCAACTTGCTTGCTCACGAAGACCTAAGGCAAATTTTGAGGAAGCCTATCATTGGAATATACAAGCCAAGTTATATAATGAAAATTTCCCACTAGCTATATGGTGGTGAAAAAACGAGAGACTCTCAATCATGAAGATCATGGTGCTTAATATGCACAAGTGTGGAAAGGTGGTATCATTGTCCCTTCTCTCTTTTTCTCTCATTTTTTTGGATGGGCTCTTTGGCCTATTTTCTTTTGGTGGGCATCTTTGGCCTCTTTTATTTCCTCACATGGGACAATGCTCCATCAATGATGATCATCACACTTACAACTCAAAACTTAGAGCAACGATGACTCTATATGAAATGCCTTCGGTAGTGTACACTGGCAATGATCTAGCATGGCATGGACATTAATGGAAACATCATGCTAGCTATCTTACGATCATGCAATGGAAATGTAGATGTGGTGTCACATGTCATGGTGGTAGTTGCGTGGCAATATATCTCGGAATGAATTTGAAAAAGCTATAGTAGGTAGGTATGGTGGCTGTTTTGAGGGAGGCTAATGGTGGGTTTTGTGCACCGGCGAAAGTTGCACGGCACTAAGAAGATAGTGATGGTGGAAGGTGAAAGTGCATCTAAACCATGGACTCAAAATTAGTCATGAAGAAGTCATATACTTGTTGCAAAAGTTTTATTAGTAATCGAAACAAAGCATTCAACGCATACTCCTAGGGGAAGGGTTGGTAGGTATAAACCATCGCGCGATCCCGACCGCCACACAAAGGATGACAATCAATAGACTAACCATGCTCAAACTTCATCACATAGCGGTTCACCATACGTGCATGCTACGGGAATCACTAACTTCAACACAAGTATTTCTAGATCCACAACACCTTACTAACATAACTTTATAATTACCATAACCACAACTCAAAACTAGTTGAGATGAATCAAATTTCTCTAACTATTCAATGCACATGAACGTGGAAGTTTTCGTATCCCTTTGGATAACTACCCCTTTTGAGACTACTTTCAAAGCATAGATCAACTACCAAGCCACGCACCGCTGTGCTCTAAAATATATAAGTGAATCACATAGAGCAAATCAACTAGCTCAAAAGATATAAGTGAAGCACATGTGAGCTGAATTGTCGAACCAAAGGATATAAGTGAAGCTCGACAAAATCACGGTGAGTGCATGCCTCTCTCTCTAGGTGTAAAGAAAGTATGATTGTCACACAACAAAAATAAAAGACTCCTACTATACAAGACGCTCCAAGCAAGACACATAACATGTGGTGAATAAAAATATAGCCCCAAGTAACGTTACCGATGGATTGAAGATGAAAGAGGGGATGCCTTCCCGGGGAATCCCCAAGCTTAGGCTTTTACGGCATCCTTGATTCTCTTGGGGTGCCTTGGGAATCCCCAAGCTCGATCTCTTGCCACTCTTTATATTTTTGTCCATAAGAACTTCACCCAAAACTTGAAAACTTCACAACACAAAACTTAAACAAAAACTCGTGATAACATTAGTATAAGAAAGCAAACCACCACTTCCTTAGGTACTGTAGCAAACTTGAATTCTACTTATGCTGATGTTGGATTACTGTATTTTCAATCTTCCATGGCTAATACCCCCCGATACTATCCATAGTTTCATCAAAATAAGCAACCAACACAACAAAAACAGAATCTGTTAACGGCAGACCAGTCTATAGAAATCTGTATATTTCGTATACTTCTGTTACTTCAAAAATTCTGAAAAATTACGACAGTCTGAAGAATTTGCATAGAAATCAGAAGCAAAAAGAATCAACTCAAAATCTCTTACATAACAAAAATGAAAATTCTTTTCGTGAGCAAAAATTTTCTGTCTTTTCCAGCATGACCAAATGATCATCCCCAAGACTAATCATAACGGTTTTGCTTGGCACAAATGCAAAAAGAAACACAAAAAACACAATCATAACAGAATTATGAAAGTGTGAAAAACAAAAAATAGAAAGAAAAAGGATAGATTCGTTGGGTTGCCTCCCAACAAGCGCTATTGTCTAACGCCCTTAGCTAGGCATAAGGTGATGGAATCACGTATAGTCATCTTTGGTGCTCAAACCATAAGTAGCCCTCATCATAGATTCATAAGGCAATCTTATTTTCTTTCTAGGAAAGTGCTCCATGTCCTTATTTAAGGGAAATTTAAATCTAATATTCCCTTCCTTCATATCAATGATAGCACCAATAGTCCTTAGGAAAGGTCTACCAAGAATAATGGGACATGAAGGATTGCACTCTATGTCAAGTACAATCAAATCCACGGGTACATAGTTCTTATTTGCAAAAATAAGAACATAATCGATCCTTCCCATGGGTTTCTTGACAGTAGAATCCGCAAGATGCAAATTAAGAGAACACTCTTCAATCTCATGAAAACCAAGAATATCACATAAAGATTTTGGAATCGCAGAAACACTAGCACCCAAATCACACAAAGCATTGCACTCATAGTTTTTGATCTTTATTTTGATAGTAGTTTCCCAATCATCATGATGCTTTCTAGGTATAGAGACTTCTAGTTCGAGCTTCTCTTGAAGAGATTTCATCATAGCATCTATGATATGCGCGGTAAAGGCTTTGCTTTGGCTCTAAGCATGTGGAGAGTTTGCAATGGATTGTATCATAGAAATGCATTCAAACAAGGAACAATTGTCATAATTGAATTCCATGAAATCCAAACTGGGAGTTTCATTACTACCCAAAATTATGATTTCTTCTACTCCACTCTCCACACATTTATCATCAAGATAGGTGGACTCCGAATCATTGGTGCGTTTTTCAACCAAAGTGGATTCATATCCAGCCCCTCCATCAATAGATTTGACACGCGAAAACAAAGATTCAAGAGGAGACACACCAAGGACTTTAAGATCTTCGTGATTTGCATCACTAGAACGCACCCTTTTAAACCATTCATGCCTAGCGCGAATTTGGGCGGTTCTTTCTTTGCTCTCATTCATGGAGACACACATAGCTTTCAAAGTTTCATCCAAGTTGACCGTGGGAGGAGCACATCTAACTTTCAAAGAATCAATATCACAAGACATCCTATCAACGCTCTTAGCCAAATCGTCAATTTTGAGTAGTTTTTTCTCTATGGACGCATTGAAAATATTTTGAGAGTTGATGAAATTTTTGATATTACTCTCTAAATCATAGGGTAATTTGTTGTGATTTCCATAAGTGTTGTTGTAGGAATTGCCATAATCATTAGAGGAGTTACTAGGAAAATGCCTAGGAACATAGTTTCCTCTAAAAGCATTGTTGTTGCCAAAATTGTTCCTACCAACAAAATTAACGTCCAAACTAGCGTTGCTACTCTCAATCAAGGAAGATAGTGGCATGTCATTAGGATCTAAAGGAGTGTTTCTACTAGCAACCAAATTCATCAACTCGTCCATCTTAGCACTAAGCGAGTTAATTTCTTCTATAGCGTGTACCGTTTTGCTAGCAGGTGACCTTTCAATATGCCACTGAGAGTAGTTGGTCATGATATTGTCTAGGAGTTTTGTAGCGTCTCCTAACGTGATTTCCATGAACGTTCCACCTGAGTCAGAGTCCAAGATATTGCGAGAAGCGAAATTCAAACCAGCGTAAAAGATTTGTACAATCGTCCACAAACTCAAGCCATGAGCGGGACAATTTCTAATCATAAGCTTCATCCTCTCCCAATATTGTGCAACGTGTTCATGATCAAGTTGCTTGAAATTCATGATACCGTTACGTAAGAAGATGATCTTAGCCGGCGGAAAATACTTGGATATGTAAGCATCTCTGCACTTATCCCAAGAATCGATACTATTTTTGGACAAAGAAGAAAACCAAGTGTTTGCGCGATCTCGCAACGAGAAAGGACAAAGCTTCAACTTAATCACGTCATTATCCACATATCTTTTCTTTTGCATATCGCAAAGCTCAATGAAGGTATTTAGATGGGATGCGGCATCTTCACTAGGAAGGCCAGAGAATTGCTCTTTCATAACAAGATTCAGCAAAGCTGCGTTGATTTCATACGATTCCGCACTAGTGGCGGGAGCAATCGGAGTACTAATAAAATCATTATTATTAGTGCTCGATAAGTCACAAAGTTTGGTGTTTTCAGACATGGTGACTTCAACAAACAAACAAGCACACAAGCAAGCAAGAAAACCGGCAAAGGAAAACGGCAAAGGCAAAAGAAAACGACAAAGGAGAAAGGCAAATGAAAACGCTAAATGTGAAGTGGGGGAGAGGAAAACGAGAGGCAACTGGCAAAAAAGTAAATGCAGGAGATGAGTTTGTGAGACCTACTTGGATAGATCTCTCCTTCCCCGGCAACGACGCCAGAAATACTTCTGCTGATGCAACAAAAGACCTTCCAACGGCGCCAGAAACAGTGCTGGCGGGAGACTGTTCTTTACTCCTCAACAACGGCACCAGGAATCCTTCTGCTAGGGCTATGCCTTTAGGGACTTCCTAGGCAAATATGCAAAGGATTTCCCCGCGGCCTTGGAGCCTTGCGTTGGTGTTCCCTCGAAGCGGAAAGGGTGATGTAGCGCAGCGGTGGTAAGTATTTCCCTCAGTTTTGAGAACCAAGGTATCGATCCAGTGAAGGAGTATCACAAGTGCCTGCACAAACACAAAAAGCTTGCTCCCAACGCTATGAAGGGGTTGTCAATCCCTTATAGATTGTTTTCCAAGTGAGAACTAAAAGCAACAAAGTAACAAAGCAAAGTAAAAGCGGATGTGTACATCATAGGTGTGAATAGACCCGGGGGTCGTAGTGTTTACTAGTGGCTTCTCTCATGAAAGCAAGTAGACGGTGGGTGAACGAATTACTATCGAGCAATTGATAGAACCACGCAAAGTCGTGATGACATCTATGGCAATGATTATATATATAGGCATCACGTCCATAACAAGTAGACCGATACTTTCTGCATCTACTACTATTACTCCACACGTCAACCGCTATCCAGCATGCATCTAGTGTATTAAGTCCAAAAGAACAGAGTAACGCCTTAAGGAAGATGACATGATGTAGATGGACAATCTCATATCTACGACAAAGTCCACCTTGTTACCCTTGATGGCAACTACACAATGTGTGCCTTGCTGCCCCTACTGTCACTGGGAAATGTCACCACACGGTAAGAACCCAAAACCAAGCACTTCACCCATTGCAAGAATCATAGATCTAGTTGGCCAAACAAAACCCAAGACTCAGAGAAACTTACAAGGATATCAAATCATGCATAAAAGAAATCAGCAAAGACTGAAATAAATATCATAGATAATCTGATCACAAATCCAGAATTTATCGGATCTCGACAAACACACCGCCAAAGAGGATTACATCGGATAGATCTCCATGAAGATCATGGAGAACTTTGTATTGAAGATCCAAGAGAGAGAAGAAGCCATCTAGCTACTAACTACGGACCCGTAGGTATGAAGTGAACTACTCACAAGTCATTGGAGGGGCGATGATGTTGATGAAGAAGCCCTCCAACTCCAAAGTCCCCTCCGGCAGGGCACCGGGAAGGGTCTCCAGATGAGATCTCACAGAAACAAGAACTTGCGGCGGCGAAACTCCCGATCTAGGTTTCTTTCTGGAGGTTTCTGAATTTATAGGACCATATGGAGGTGGAGTTGCATCAAGTGGGCCCCCGAGGGGCCCACAAGCTTGATTGGCGTGACCTAGGGGGGTCGCGGCGACAGGGCTTGTGGCGCCCTCGGGACCCCCCTCCGGTATCTTTTTCTTCCGGTATTTTTGTTATTTTCCATAAAAAATCATCGCGAAAGAATTATTCCGTTTGGACTCCGTTCCAAAATCAGATCTGAAAATAGTCAAAAACACAGAAAAAACAGGAACTAGCACTTGGCGCTGAGTTAATAAGTTAGTCCCAAAAAAGATATAAAAGGTAAACAAAACATCCAAAGTTGACAAGATAACAGCGTGAAACCATCAAAAATTATAGATACGTTTGAGACGTATCATAGCGGTAGTACCGCCCACGGAGCGGTAGTAATTTTTTACTATCGCTCCCTAGCGGTAGTACCGCTCCAGGAGCGGTAGTACCGCTCCGCCGAACTATTTTTCGCATCCTTTTTGGCCTCAGCATGGTTGGTGAATCTATCAAACGGTAGTACCGCTCCATGAGCGGTAGTACCGCTCTGTGCGGGCTGTGAAGCATAACGGTTGGATTTGTCCCCACCTATAAAAGGGGGTCTTATTCCCCCATTGAACCTTATCTCTTTAGCTCGTGTTCTTCCCCCATTGTTGACCTTCTTCGAGCTTGCTAACTCTCAATCCCTCCAATGATTCTTGCTAGTTCTTGAGGGAAAAGAGAGAGGAGATCTAGATCCACATTTCCACCAATCACTTTCTCCTCTAAGTGAGGGGAACCCCTTGGGTCTAGATCTTGGAGTTCTTCGTGTTCTTCTTCGTTCTTCCTCTCATTTTCCTCCCTAGCATTAGTTGCTTTGGTGGGATTTGGGAGAGGAGGACTTGGGCACTCCGTGTGCCCTTGCCATTGCATTAGTTGCATCGGTTTGAGTTCTCCACGGTGATACGTGGAAGAGAAGTTTGAGAAGCTTATTACCTTTGGTACTTAGTGCCCTAGATATTTTTCTTCGTGGATGCTTTGGCGTCCTAGAAGCTTGGTGTTGTCTCGAAGCTCAATCATTGCGGTGTAAAGCTCCGGGCAAGCGTCGGGGTCTCCAATTAGGTTGTGGAGATTGCCCCGAGCAATTTGTACGGGTACCGGTGACCGCCCCCAAGGTTTGCCATTTGTACGGGGTCGTTGACCGCCCTCAAGGGTCCCTTAGTGGAATCATGACATCTTGCATTGTGCGAGGGCGTGAGGAGATTACGGTGGCCTTAGTGGCATCTTGGGGAGCATTGTGCCTCCACACCGCTCCAATGGAGATTAGCATCCGCAAGGGTGTGAACTTCAGGATACATCATCGTCTCCGCGTGCCTCGGTTATCTCTTACCCGAACCCTTTACTTATGCACTTTACTTTGTGATAGCCATATTGTTTATTGTCATATATCTTGCTATCACTTCGTTGTTTGTCTTTCTTAGCATAAGTTGTTGGTGCACATAGGTGAGCCTAGTTGTTGTAGGTTTTGTGCTTGACAAATTAAACGTTAGTTTTATTCCGCATTTGTTCAAGCCTAAACCGTAATTATTTTAAAGCGCCTATTCACCCCCCCCCCCTCTAGGGGAAATTCACGTCCTTTCAAAGATGATTAGAGGGTATTACATCAACATGATGCACCATTTAGACAACCACATCAGGATCAGAATGATGGATCTCGTAGTTGATATTGTCAGGAGGACTATTGCACATCAGAAGAGATCTTGTGGGTATGCACCATATATTGAGATGCTCATCAATGCCAAGATTGGCAAGCATGCATATCAACTTGATCGTCCACACCTGTCACTACAACCAGAGTTCAAGGACAATTAACTTATGATGGACCCTAGCCATCCCAGCTCAGCTACACCGCGTCGGCACGCAGAGGCAGTAGAGGCAGCCAGAGATGCTCCAGCTCCAAAGATTAGATCTAGAGAGGAGCAGCTGTCGTTTCTTGTCAGCACCATCCAAGGGATGGATAAGAGTATTTCAGAGATCTTGCTGAACCAGAAGTGCCTTGAGAGGATCGTGGAGACTAAATTCCATGACCTGGATGTCAAAGTGACAAAGTTGGCTACAACTATTGAGCAACTCCAGCATGAGGTTGATGTAGTGCATATTCCTCGCTCTAGAAGTGATGATGAAGATTCACCTCTTCCAACAACAACTCACTTCAGGACACAATCTAGGTGTGCAGCTGTGCTACTGACACAAGCAAGACCAACTTCATTAGCTCAAGCATCAGCTCCAGCTCTTGCACCTCTAGTGTCTACGCCCCCACCTCCAGGGACATCCGCAGAAGCCTTCTCCGACGCTCTCCTGTTAATCCATCGACTGCTATCGGAGGAGATCGAGCCCAGAGCGACGCTTAGTTCTAAACGTTTGAATGTTTTGGTAACTTGTGCCAAAGGGAAGAAGTGAATAGATCGACTAGGGCTTGAAGAGAGAGAGAGCGTTGCTTTTTATTTGCTCTCGTTTAGTTTTACAAAACATTTGGTCTTTTGGATGACTTAAACTTTCTTTTTTGATGACGCGCTTTGATTCTTGGTGCTACTATGTTATACCTTTGAGTTATCTACATTATGACCATTCACTCATTTGTTTGGTGTTATATGCATTAATATTCATTCATATCATTTATGTGTACCACCAAGATGTATGTGACATGGATATGTGACCCATGATCCTAACTGATGTTGCATTTTCATTCAAACGCAAATTTAAAACAATGCGCAAATTTTGGGGGAGCTCTTTCTTTTCACATACTTCTCAAAGCGACGAAGCTAATCATTGATTATGTCTCTTGTCGAAGCTTTGATCTATATCTTGTCATCAATTACCAAAAAGGGGGAGATTGAAAGCAAAATTGCTCCCGAAGGTGGTTTCGATAATTAATAAAAACATATGTATCATTGAACTAATGATTCTATCCAAGTATATTTCAGAAAAGTTCAAAGATGCATTGGCTAAAGGATTGTGAAGAGAAACCCCTTGACGCAAGGAAAGGAATCGGATTGGCCAAGCTTCAAGCAAGAGGACTCTACATTTTATATTTGTGATAAATCACTTTTGAATCCATATGAAAGCCAATATTATTAAAAAAGTGTTGAGGTATTTATGATGAATTGGTTGCTCAAGTGCTTGGAGATACCCACCAAAAATACTCAACATTTCTCTCACAAAAGTCACTGTCCAAAGCCTACACATCAAAATTGGTGCCACCAAGAATTCCATTTCGGCCCTACCGATTTTTCCAGTGATAGAACCTTTGCCAAACCCTAATCTCTCGGTACCACCAAATTTCATATCGGTGCCACCGAAAGATGATGGCCAACTTTCTGATATGTCGATTTCAAGAACCAGAAATTCCGAGTTTTGAAACAGGTCTCACCAAGAATTGGAAAATGCCCTAGGTCATCGAATCGGTACCACCGAGATACATATATCGGTCTCACCAAGAATTCAAAAGTTGCCAAATTTAGTGCAACTCGATACCAACAAGATTTATTACAGTGTCACTAAGTCGGGCAATAATGTTTAGTGGTTGGATTGTGGGAGATGCCTATTGATACGTCTCCATCGCATCTACTTTTCCGAACTCTTTTGGACTCTAATTTGCATGATTTGAATGGAACTAACCCGGACTGACGTTGTTTTCAGCAGAATTGCCATGGTGTTGTTTTTGTGCAGTAATAAAAGTTCTCAGAATGTCATGAAAATTTACGGAGAACTTTTCTGGAATAAAAGAAAAATACCTACGCAAATATCCACCTGAGGGGGCGTGCCAGTGGGCCACAAGCCCATAGACCGCGGCCACCCCCCTAGGCTGCGCCGTGAGGGCTTGTGGGGCCCACGTGGCACTACCGCCCCCAAAGTCAGCTCTATATCTTCTGTGTCGCCCGGAAAAAAAATCAGAGAGAAGGTTTCATCGCGTTTTACGATACGGAGGCACCGCCACCCCTTGTTCTTCATCTGGAGGGCAGATCTGGAGTCCGTTTCGGGCTCCAGAGAGGGGAAATCATCGCCATCATCATCATCAACCTTCCTCCATCGACAATTCCATGATGCTCTTCATCGTTCGTGAGTAATATCATTGTAGGCTTGCTGGACGGTGATGAGTTGGATGAGATCTATCATGTAATCGAGTTAGTTTTTGACGGGGATTGATCCCTAGTATCCACTATGTTCTAGATTGATGTTGCTACTACTTGGCTATGCTTAATGCTTGTCACTAGGGCCCGAGTGCCATGATTTCAGATCTGAACCTATTATGTTGTCGCCAATATATGTGTGTTTTAGATCCTATCTTGCAAGTTGTAGTCACCTACTATGTGTTATGACCCGACAACCCCGGAGTGACAATAGCCGGAACCACTCCGAGAGATGACCATAGTATGAGGAGTTCATGTATTCACCAAGTGTTAATGCGTTGGTCCAGTTCTTTATTAAAAGGAGAACCTTAATATCCCGTAGTTTCCATTAGGACCCCACTGCCACGGGAGGGATGGACAATAGATGTCATGCAAGTTCTTTTCCCTAAGCACGTATGACTACATACGGAATACATGCCTACATTAGATTGATGAACGGGAGCTAGTTACATATCTCTCCGTGTTATAGTTGTTACATGATGAATCACATCCGTCATACTCATCCATCACCGATCCACTGCCTACGAGTCTTTTACTACTCGTCCTTGCTACGTTACTTTGTTTAGGCTTGTCCCTTGCTACAAAAGGGATTGGGCCACTTTGCTACTATTGTTGCTACTGTTGTTACTCTGCTGCTGCTACTACTGCTGTTCCTTGCTACTTCGATGTTACTTGTCGCAAGATCCTTTTTCGTCACCGTTGGCGGGGAAGAATAGTTCCCCATCCATGTGCAACTTACTGGCGCCATTGATACAACAGTTAGGAATAGTCTGCCATCAACAGATCTTTTTCTGACACCGTTGCTATCATACTACTTTGCTACTGATACTTTGCTTGCAGACACTAATCTTTCAGGTGTGGTTGAATCTGACAATCTCAGCTGCTAATACTTGAGAATATTCTTTCGTTTCCCCTTGAGGCGAATCAACAAATTTGGGTCGAATACTCTATCCTCGAAAACTGTTGCGATCCCCTACACTTGTGCGTTATCAAGACCTTTTTCTGGCGCCGTTGCCGGGGAGGCACAACTATATTCTCTGAGTCACTTGGGATTTTCGTCTGCTGATCACTATGAGGAATCTGAAAGATCCAAGAACTAAAATTTTGCCTTCCACTACGAGGAGAGGTAAGGAACTGCCATCTAGCTTTGCACTTGATTCACCTTCAGTTTTGAGTAAGTTTGCGACTTCGCCTCCTGCTAGAAATCTTGATATGTCACATGTGCCTGATGATGCTACTTCTGCTGCCCATGATGCTTATGATGATGCTATGCTTGGTACTGCTTTGCTTGATGATGCTATGCTTGATACTGATTTGCCACTAGGTGCATTCCTTGATGCACAAATTGCTAGAGTTGCTTCTAGATGTGATGATACTTCTGAAACTGCTGATACTATTGAAGTAGAACCTGCTACTATGCCTGAATTGCATGTTATGCCTGATACGCGCTATGTTATGGAGGGAGAGATAGCTGAGGACTTTCTTGCATGTAAGGATAGCTATGATGTTGAGAAACTATTGCGCAAGTGGAAAAAAAATCTCTGAACGCTAGGATGAAATATGACCCGAAGTTTGCTACTTCGCCTATCTTTGTGACCGATAAGGTTTATGAATTCTCTGTCGACCCTGAGTTAATCACTCTAGTCGAATTTGATACTTTTCATGGTTATGAGTCTGAAACGGTTGTAGCCTATCTTACCAAACTACAAGATATAGCCACCCTATTCACTAGTGAGGAAAAGATCCGCCACTGCTATATCCTCAAGTTGTTTCCTTTCTCGCTAAAGGATGATGCTAAGACCTGGTTCACTTCTCTTGCTCCTGGTTGTGTGTGTAGCCCCCAGGATATGTACTACTACTTCTCTGAAAAATATTTCCCTGTCCATAAGAAGCAAGCTGCCTTGCAGGAAATATACAACTTTGCTCAAGCTGAGGAAGAGAGTCTCCCACAAGCTTGGGGGAGGCTCGTCTAGCTACTTAGTGCTTTGCCTGATCACCCTCTTGAGAAGAATGAAATACTTGATATCTTCTATAATGGACTTACCGATGCTTCCAAAGACCACCTAGATAGTTGTGCTGGTTGTGTTTTTAGGGAATGAACCGTAGAACAAGTTGAGATTCTACTGAATAACATCTTGTGCAATGAGAATGCTTGGACTATTCCCGAATTACCTCCTAACCCAACTTCGAAGAAAAGAGGTATTCTATTCCTCAGTCCTGAAGATATGCAAGAAGCTAAGAAATAAATGCAAGAGAAAGGCATAAATCTGAAGATGTCAAAAATCTACCACCTATCGAAGAGATCCATGGTCTCGATAACCCGATCAGGTAGTAGAAGTAAATTCTCTGCATAGGTGTGATGAGAGTGATATTCCTTTTGATAAACATGCTAGCTTATGCATGGATGAATTTGATAACTTCGTTGCCAAAGAACAAGGTTTCAATGATTATGTTAGCAGACAATTGGAACA
Source organism: Hordeum vulgare subsp. vulgare (assembly GCF_904849725.1). NCBI lineage: Eukaryota > Viridiplantae > Streptophyta > Magnoliopsida > Poales > Poaceae > Hordeum > Hordeum vulgare. The sequence goes on along the minus strand of NC_058518.1, from coordinate 385,809,720 downwards.
GAATGCTCGTATGCTTAGTCATTTAAGTGCTTGTGTGGATAGAAACGTCAACGATCTTAAGCTTCTGAGTAAACATACTTCTATGGTTACTACTCAGGTAGAACAAGTACTTAAAGCTCAAAATGACTTGCTCAATGAGTTGAATGACAATTCCGCTAGAGTCGTTACTAGAGGCGGTAGAATGACCCAGGAACCTCTGTATCCTGAGGGTCATCCGAAGATAATTGAACAAGATTCTCAAGGAGTTAGCACTGATGCACCTAGTCATCCTAGGAAGAAGAAGAGAGATGATAGGAACCTGCACGCTGGCAACCCTGTTGCTGCTACCCTTGAGAGTCCAAACGATGTCTGTGTCTCTAATGCTGAAACACAATCTGGTGATGAACATGAGGCTAATGATAATATCAATAGTGATGTTCATGAAGATGCTCAACCTAGCAATGATAAGGATGTGGAGATTGAACCAGTTGATCTTGATAACACACAGCCTAAGACTAAGAGATACGATAAGAATGACTTCGCTGCTAGGAAGCATGGTAAAGAAAGGGAACCATGGGTTCAAAAAACCATGCCCTTTCCTCCCAAACCATCCAAGAAAAAGGATGATGAGGATTTTGAGCGATTCGTTGAAATGATCAGACCTGTCTTTATGCAAATGGGTTTGATAGATATGCTCAAAATGTCTCTGTATGCTAAGTACATGAAAGATATTGTGACTAATAAGAGGAGGATACCTGAGGTTGAGATTTCCACCATGCTTGTTAATTATACCTTCAAGGGTGGAACTCCTAAGAAACTAGGTGATCCTGGTGTGCCCACTATACTTTGCTCCATTAAAGGCAACTACGTTAGAACTGCGTTATGCGACCTTGGAGCCGGTGTTAGTGTTATGCCACTCTCTCTTTATCGTAGACTTGAACTGGATAACTTGACACCCACTGAAATCTCTCTGCAAATGGCCGACAAATCAACTGCTTTCCCTATCAGCATTTGCGAGGATGTGCCTGTTGTTGTTGCTAACGTCACTATCTTAACAGACTTTGTTATCTTGGATATTCCTGAGGATGATGCCATGGTAGTCATCCTCGGAAGACCCTTTTTAAACACTGTAGGGGCTGTTATAGATTGCAACAAAGGCAATGTCACTTTCCATGTCAACGGTAATGAGCATACGGTGCACTTTCCGAAGAAACAATATCGAGTACATTGCATCAATGCTATCGAAAAAACTTCATCGATTCTTATTGGGAGCTTTGAATGTCCTATTCCTCGTGTCAAGATGAAGTATGATTTGCTTGTTGGGGAGATACATATCCCCATTGAGGTGACCTAGTGACTATTCAGAAATTCTCTGTTCTCTTTTGCGATTCGAAAAAGCTTGTCAAAGAGACTTGATCAACCTCACTGATGGATTTCTTTCGATGACCATGAGATGGATGAATCGAGGAGTCACGAACCTCTGTTCCAAGCTTTCACCTTCGGTTGCTTAGAAGAAAAATGATAGATTTAGATTAGTTTTCCCTGTTTTCTGTTTTAGCATCCGGTAGAAAAGTACTCCGAAAATAAAAGTTCTCCGAACGTCCTCAAAATCAAGTATGATTTTTTCTGGATTTTCAAAAAATACTGAGACAAAGACCTTGTCTGGGGGCTGTACCAGTGGGCCACAAGCCCTGATGGCGCGGGCACCCCCCTGGTCACGCCACCCAGGCTTGTGGGGCCCACAGGCACCCCCTCCACTCATTCTCGCTCTCATCTGGTTCTCGTACCTCCAGAAAAAATTGTTTCGCAGCTCAAACCCGTGTTCTTGCTCCTCTTGCTGGGATTTTCGATCTCTTTTCTCAAATCACCATTCTCCGAACTGTTTTGGGGAAATTACTCCTTGGTAAGTGACTCCTCCATTGGTCCAATTAATTTTTGCTCTAGTGCCTTATACTCCGCGTATTTTTGCTGCCTTGGTGACCATGTTCTTGAGCTTTGCATGCTAATTCTAGCTGGTCCCAAGTAGTTTTGATGCGTAATATGGCCTCTAGCCACTTGTGGGAGTAGTTGCTACTAGTCTAGTTGAGCCTTGCTCACTTTTCCTTAGAGTCACTAAAAATTTCGGAAATTTTCATAGATTGAAAAGGGAAAAGATGAGGAGGTTCTTAAGAGGCTCGTCAAGCCGTGACCCCAAGGATGATGGGAGTGAGAAGAAGCCCAAGTATCTGGTCCCTCGAGTCACAGAAGTTCGAGCATGCGAGTGGCCAAGCGACGTGTTCTTACGCACCGCCGGAATTTATGAGGCATTTTATCACTTGGTCGAGAACGCAGGCCTTACCGCCTTCTTTGAAGATAAGTGTCCGCAATACCTCCTCCTCACTAATATCTTCGTACAAAGCTTTAACTTCTATCCGAGGAAGAATCCTCCTATGGTTGAGTTCAAACTTTATGATATCCCCCAGCGCATGTCACTCCATGATTTTTGCAATGTTCGCAAATTGCCTTTTGTTGGGGATATCCATGAACCTCGTCCACGGGACTTGGAAGCTTTCATCGGTACAATTGTTGTAGGAGAGGAGAGAGGAGTGTCTTGTGCTAGAGCTGCTAGCATTCATTTTCCCGTGCTTCGGTACTTCTCATTATTTCTGGGAAAATGTTTGATTGGCCGTGGGAAGGCTGGGTCACTTAGTTCCCCAGATCTTGCGGTCTTGCGCGAAGCCCTTTATAACGTTAAAACTTATAGCTTGGGCGCTATACTAGGTCAACGGTTGAACCTGAACCGTTCTAAAGGTGTTGTCTATGGAGGTATCTATGCTACTCGTCTTGCCAGACACTTTGAGATACCCATTAGACTGGAGGAAGAAGAAGAGGTTCTTCTTCCCGAGAGATATCTAGATTACGACAGCATGGTTCGCCATGACTTTCTTGATAGAGATATAAATAGAAGGATGATTTATAACCTGGTGTTCAGTCAGGGTACTCATGAGACTATTACTTTCCCTGCTCCTTCTTTGTTCAATCTTCATGCAGGCAGGTACACTATTATGCCCTCGGACATCTACGCATATGGGGGCCTAGCCCAACCACATATGCCCGTGCCTGAGCCACCAGTCGAGTACCAGACGCCAGTTTATCATTGGGAGCCAGAGGAACTCACACAGCAGTGGCATCCTTAGTCCACTCCGGAGTACCCCGGAGCTGGTTATTTCCCTCCTTGGGAGTAGACCAACTTAGGCCAAAAGTCTAAGGTTGGGGGAGTACGTGTTCTCACCGACTTTACATTCTTGCTTGTGCTTTCACTTTGTTCGTCGGTGTTCACACTTTGCCACTGTATCATCCATGCTAGTTTATTTTATTTTTCTCGTTTTATTTTCGTGTGTCTGTCTAGTTTGAAGAAAAACCAAAAAGATTTTCTTTTCTTCTTTTTCTTGTTGGGAGCTTCTCGTGTAGATAGTTTTTTTTTCTTTGGGTCAAGGTAGAAGATATTGGTTACAATGTTTAGTGGCTCTTGCATGCATACCTGTTTAGCTTTCAAAGAGCCATATTACTTTGTCTTCTCCTTTGTCTTTGCCTGCAGATTCCAGCTTTAGTCCAATGCACGAGCACGCTTATTATTGTTCACATCGTTCGGTCGTGCAAGTGAAAGGCAATAATGACGATATATGATGAAGTGACTGAGCCTGGAAAAGCTGGTATGAACTCGATCTATTTTGTTTTTGTAAATATGACTAGCTCACTGTTCCTACTTCAGCTTTGTTGTGAGAGAAACATGTTTGCAATGACAACTTAGAGATCATAGTTGCTTATGCCTTGCTTACTTAGCTAGGAGCTTATAATGGTTTGTCTTGGTTGCCCACATGAATGTTGAGATGACTATGATGTAGTATGATAGGATGGTATCCTCCTTTGAATGATTCAAGTGGCTTGACTTGGCGCATGTTCACGCATGTAGTTGAAACAAAATCAACATAACCTCTATGATGTTCATGTTCATGGTGATTTATGTCCTACTCATGCTTGTACTCAATGTTAGTTAATCTCAATGCATTTTGATGACTGGTGTCGCTCTCTAGTTGGTCGCTTCCCGGTCTTTTGCTAGCCTTCACTTGTATTAAGCGGGAATACTGCTTGTGCATCCACTTCCATAAACCCAAAGTTCTGCCATATGAGTCCACCATACCTACCTATGTGTGGTATCTACCTGATGTTCCAAGTAAATTTGCATGTGCCACTCTCTAAACCTTCAAGAAATAATCTGTTTTGCATGCCCGAACCGCTCATGTGGTGACAGGGGGCTATCAGTATCTTCCATGCTAGGCATGTTATCCTCTATATGTGTTTATTCACTATCATTCACGAGAAAGGGGCCAGTAATTGGAATTGCCAGTTCCATGCTCAAATCAAAAAGATAATTGTAAACAGAACTCCCCCAGGATTGATGTTGGTATGGACGGTACCCGAGGATTTGGCTAGCCGTGGAGTGTGATTGATTGGTGGTGGGGTAGTCAAAACTTTACTTTTCTGTTTGGGAACCGCCTATAGCATGTGTAGCATGGAAAATGTTGAGAACTCTTAGTCATTGCGTTGACAATGAAAGCATGCCACCCAAAATTATTATCTCTGTTTCCAAAGCTTGAGCTCTGGCACCTCTGCAAATCAATGCTTCCCTCTGCGAAGGGCCTGTCTATTTATGTTCCTGTTGAGTCATCCTCCTCTTACAAAAGCACCAATTAGAGAGCACCTCTATCATTTTTATGATTTTCTTTTAACTATGTTGAGTATGACTATGACTAGATCTTCATTGCCTTGGATTACAATGTTTAGTCAGCCCTTAGTCTTTGAAGGTGCTCTGCATTTATGTTTTGCGGTCTCAGAAAGAGCTAGCAAGATACCATCTATTTGTACTGCTTCATGTTGTTTTGATTGAAGTGTTGACATTTGAGGCTTATTATTATTTGCTCGCTAGTTGGTTATGCCATTGATATGAGTTTACCGTGAGACCTAGATGTCATTTGCTTATGTGGTTTACTTGTGATCTTGCTGAAATTCTGGTCGTGAGTTAGAAATAGTTGCAACAACAAGATCAAACAGAGTTTGTCAAAATTTTCTTTTGTCTCTTTCAGTTTGTCAACTGAATTGCTTGAGGACAAGAAAGGCTTTAAGCTGGGGGGAGTTGATACGTCTCCGTCGTATCTACTTTTCCGAACTCTTTTGCCCTTGTTTTGGACTCTAATTTGCATGATTTGAATAGAACTAACCCGGACTGACGCTGTTTTCACCAGAATTGCCATGGTGTTGTTTTCGTGCATAAATAAAAGTTCTCAGAATGTCATGAAATTTTACGGAGAATTTTTCTGGAATAAAAGAAAAATACCTGCGCAAAGATCCACCTGAGGGGGCGTGCCAGTGGGCCACAAGCCCACAGGCCGCAGCCACCACCCTAGGCCGCGCCGTGAGGGCTTGTGGGGCCCACGTGGCACCACCGCCCCCAAACTCAGCTCTATATCTTCCGTCTCGCCCGGAAAAAAAATCAGAGAGCAGGTTTCATCGCGTTTTACGATACGGAGGCGCTGCTACTGCAACAAAAGACCTTCCAATGGCACCAGAAATAGGCACGTCGACGGGAGAATACTTGGCTTGATCCTTCTGTTGCGGCTACGTCTTAAGGGACTTCCTAGGCAAGTATGCAAAGGATTTCCCCCATGGCCTTGGAGCCTTGCGTTGGTGTTCTCTCGAAGCGGAAAGGGTGATGTAGAGTAGCGGTGGTAAGTATTTCCCTCAGTTTGAGAACCAAGGTATCAATCGAGTGGAGGAGTATCTCAAGATCTTGCACAAACACAAAAGCTTGTTCCCAACGCTATGAAGGGGTTGTCAATCCCTTATAGATTGTTTGCCAAGTGAGAACTGAAAGCAAAAAAGTAACAAAGCAAAGTAAAAGTGGAGGTGTAAACGATGGATGTGAATAGACCCGGGGGCCATAGTGTTTACCAGTGGCTTCTCTCATGAAAGCAAGTAGACGGTGGGTGAACAAATTACTGTCGAGCAATTGATAGAACCGCACAAAGTCATGACGATATCTATGCAATGATTATATCTATAGGCATCACGTCCAAAACAAGTAGACCGATACTTTCTGCATCTACTACTATTACTCCACACGTCGACCGCTATCCAGCATGCATCTAGTGTATTAAGTCCAAAAGAACAGAGTAACGCCTTAAGCAAGATGACATGATGTAGAGGGATAATCTCAAACCAATGATAAAAACCCCATATTTTTACCCTTGATGGCAACTACTTGATGTGTGCCTTGTTGTCCCTACTGTCACTGGGAAAGGTCACCACATGGTAGAACCCAAAACCAAGCACTTCTCCCATTGCAAGAATCATAGATCTAGTTGGCCAAACAAAACCCAAGACTCGGAGAGACTTACAAGGATGTCAAATCATGCATATAAGAAATCAGTAAAGACTCAAATATATATCATAGATAATCTGATAACAAATCCACAATTCATCGTATCTCGACAAACACACCGCCAAAGAAGATTACATCGGATAGATCTCCATGAAGATCATGGAGAACTTTGTATTGAAGATCCAAGAGAGAGAAGAAGACATCTAGCTACTAACTACGGACCCGTAGGTCTGAAGTGAACTACTCACTAGTCATTGAGGGGCGATGATGATGATGAAGAAGCCCTCCAACTCCAAAGTCCCCTTCGGCAGGGTAACGGGAAGGGTCTCCAGATGAGATCTCGCGGAAACGGAAGCTTGCGGCAGCGAAAAAGTATTTTCGAGGCTCCCCTGATTTTTTGCTGAATATTTGGGAATATGTAGCCCAAAGATCTAGGTCAGGGGGCGGCCAGGGAGGCCACAAGCCCTGCCACCGCCGCCTCCCCCCTGGTGGCGGAGTGGGAGCTTGTGGGCTCCCTGGAGCCCACCTAGCTTGGCCCAGAGGCCCCCTGATCTTCTTCCGTTCGGGAAAAAATCATTTCGGGGTTTCAATTCCGTTTGGACTCCGTTCCAAAATTAGATCTGAAAAGAGTAAAAAACATAGAAAAAACAGGAACTGGCACTTGGCACTGAATTAATAAGTTGGTCCCAAAAAAGATATAAAAGGTACATAAAACATCCAAAGAAGACAAGATAACATCATGAAACCATCAAAAATAATAGATACGTTTGAGACGTGTCAAGCATCCCCAAGCTTAACTCCTGCTCGTCCTCGAGTAGGGAAGTGATAAAGAATGAATTTTTGATGCTTTCATGCTACCTAGCATAGATGTCCTTTGTAATTCCTCTTATGTGACGTGAATGTTCAGATCCATTAGATTTAAAACAATAGTTTGCTATTGACATGGAAACAATAATAATTCAAGCAAACTAGCAAGGTAATCATGAACTTTCAAAATAGCAAGGCCAAAAGAAAGTTATCCCTACAAAAGCATATAGTCTAGCTATGCTCTATCATCATTGCACAACGAATTTAAATCATGCACAACCCCGGTATTGGCCAAGTAATTGTTTCACACCTTTACTTTCTCAAACCTTTTCAACTCTCACGCAATACATGAGCGTGAGCCATGGTTATAGCACTATAGATGGTGTGGAATGTGGTGGAGGTTGCAAGACAAAAAGGAGAAGATAGTCACATTAACTAGGCATATCAATGAGCTGTGGAGATGCTCATCAATAGATATCAATGTGAATGAGTAGGGATTGCCATACAAAAGATGCACTAGAGCTACGAGTATGTGAAAGCTCTTAAAGAAAACTAGTGGGTGTGCATCCAACTTGCTTGCTCACGAAGACCTAAGGCAATTTTGAGGAAGCCTATCATTGGAATATAGAAGCCAAGTTATATAAGGAAAATTTCCCACTAGCTATATGGTGGTGACAAAACGAGAGACTCTCAATCATGAAGATCATGGTGCTTAATATGCACAAGTGTGGAAAAAGTGGTAGCATTGTCCCTTCTCTCTTTTTCTCTGATTTTTTTATTTGGTGGGCTCTTTGGCCTCTTTTTTTGTGTGGGCTTCTTTGGCCTCTTTTATTTTCTCACATGGGACAATGCTCCATTAATGATGATCATCACACTTTCAACTCAAAAATTAGAGTAACGATGACTCTATATGGAATGCCTTCGGTAATGTACCGTGGCAATGATCGTGAAATGGCATAGACATTAATGGAAACATCATGCTAGCTATATTACGATCATGCAATAGCAATGTAGACGTGGTGGCACATGTCATGGTGGTAGTTGCATGGCAATATATCTCAGAATGACTTTGAAAAAGCCATAGTAGGTAGGTATGGTGGCTGTTTTGAGGGAGGCTAATGGCGGGTTTTGTGCACCGGCGAAAGTTGCACGACACTAAGAAGATAGTGATGGTGGAAGGTGAAAGTGCATCTAAACCATGGACTCAACATTAGTCATGAAGAACTCATATACTTGTTGCTAAAGTTTTATTAGTAATCGAAACAAAGCATTCAACGCATACTCCTAGGGGAAGGGTTGGTAGGTATAAACCATCGCGTGATCCCGACCGCCACGCAAAGGATGACAATCAATAGACTAATCATGCTCAGATTTCATCACATAGCGGTTCACCATACGTGCATGCTACGGGAATCACTAACTTCAAAACAAGTATTTCTAGATCCACAACACCTTACTAGCATGACTTCAATATTACCATAACCACAACTCAAAACTAATTGAGATGAATCAAACTTCTCTAACTATTCAATGCACATCAAGGTGGAAGTTTTCGTCTCCCTTTGGATAACTACCCCTTTTGAGACTACTTTCAAAGCATAGATCAACTACCAAGCCACGCACCGCTGTGCTCTAAAAGATATAAGTCAAGAACATAGAGCAAAAGTATCTAGCTTAAAAGATATAAGTGATGCACATGTGAGCTGAATTGTCTACCAAAATATATAAGTGAAGCTCAAAAAAATCACGGTGAGTGCATGTCTCTCTCTCTAGGTGTGCAGCAAGGATGATTGTGACACAACAAAAATAAAAGACTCCTACGATACAAGTCGCTCCAAGCAAAAACACATAACATGTGGTGAATAAAAATATAGCCCCAAGTAACGTTACCGATGGATTGAAGACAAAAGAGGGGATGCCTTCCCGGGGCATCCCCAAGCTTAGCCTTTTACAGCATCCTTGAATCTCTTGGGGTGCCTTGGGCATCCCCAAGCTTGAGCTCTTTGTTGGGTTATGGGTAGCATAAATTCAAAAATTTCCTACGCCATATTCAGATCTTCCTATGGAGAGACCAGCAACGAGAGAGGGGTGAGTGCATCTTCATACCTTTGAAGATCGCTAAGCGGAAGCGTTGCTAGAACGCGGTTGATGGAGCTATACTCGCGGCGATTCAGATCGCGGTGTGATTCCGATCTAGTGTTGAACCACGGCACCTCTGCGTTCAACACACGTGCAGCCCGGTGACGTCTCCCGCACCTTGATCCAGCAAGGAGGAGGGAGAGGTTGGGGAAGACCTCCGGCAGCACGACGGCGTGGTGTCGATGGAGAGACGAGGTCTCCCGTCAGGGCTTCGCCAAGCACCGTGGGAGAAGAGGAAGAAGGGTGGCAGGGCTGCGCCGAGGGAGATGGAAAACTGTGTGCAAAACAGCCCCAAAACCCCCACTATATATAGGAGGAGGGGAGGGGGGTGCCACCCCTAGGGTTCCCACCCTAGGTGGTGCAGCAGCCCCCCCAGATGGGAGGTCCGGCGGCCAGGGCAGGGGGAGGGGGTGGCGCACCCCTAGGTGGGCCTTAGGCCCACCAGCGCCTAGGGTTTCCCCCTCTCCACCTCCTGCGCCTTGGGCCTCCTTATGGGACGTGCACCCTCCCTCTTTTGGCCCATGCTACCTCTTGGGGCTGGTTTCCCTCCCTCTTTTGTCCCATGCTACCTCTTGGGGCTGGTGGCCCCTCCCGGTGGTCCCGGTACATTACCGGTGACGCCCGAAACATTTTCGGTGTCCAAAACCATCCATCCTATATATCAATCTTTACCTCCGGACCATTCCAGAGCTCCTCGTGACATCCGGGATCTCATCCGGGACTCCGAAAAACTTTCGGTAACCTCGTATAACAATTCCCTATAACCCTAGCGTCATCGAACCTTAAGTGTGTAGACCCTACGGGTTCGGGAGACAGGCAGACATGGCCGAGACACCTCTCCGGCCAATAACCATCAGTGGGGTCTGGATACCCATGGTGGCTCCCACTTGCCTCATGATGATCTCATCGGATGAACCACGATGTCAAGGATTCAATCAATCCCGTATACAATTCCCTTTGTCTGTCGGTATAGAACTTGCCCGAGATTCGATCGTCGGTATACCTATACCTTGTTCAATCTCGTTACCGGTAAGTCTCTTTACTCGTTCTGTAGAACATCATCGTATGACTAACTCCTTAGTCACATTGAGCTCATGATGATGTTCTACCGAGTGGGCCCAGAGATACCTCTCCGCCACGCGGAGTGACAAATCCCGATCTCGATTCGTACCAACCCAACAGACACTTTCAGAGGTACTCGTAGTGCACCTTTATAGTCACCCAGTTACGTTGTGACGTTTGATACACCCAAAGCCCTCCTATGGTATCAGGGAGTTGCACAATCTCACGGTCGAAGGAAAATACACTTGACATTATAAAAGCTTTAGCATACGGACAATACGATCTAGTAATATGCTTAGGATTTGGTCTTGTCCATCACATCATTCTCCCAATGATGTGATCCCATTATCAATGACATCTAATGCCCATGACCAGGAAACCATGATCATCTATTGACTAACGAGCTAGCCAACTAGAGGCTTGCTAGGGACACATGGTGATCTATTTTTTTCACATGCATTACTTTTCATGTTAATACAATTATAGCATGAACAATAGACGATTATCATGACCAAGGAAATATGATAATAACAATTTTATTATTGCCTCTAGGGCATATTTCCGACAGTCTCCCACTTGCACTAGAGTCAATAATCTAGTTACATTGTGATGTATCGAACACCCATAGCATTATGGTTTTGATCATGTTTTGCTCGTGGAAGAGGTTTAGTCAACGGATCTGCAACAATCAGATCCGTGTGTACTTTACAAATCTCTATTACTCCACTCTGGACATGGTCCTGGATGGAGTTGTAGCGGCGTTTGATGTGCTTCGTCTTCCGGTGAAACCTGGGCTCCTTGGCTATGGCAATGGCCCCAGTGTTATCACAGAAGAGTGTCATTGGACCCGACGCGCTTGGAACCACTCCAAGGTCGGTGATGAGCTCCTTCATCCAAATTCCTTCATGAGTTGCTTCTGAAGCAGCTATGTACTCCGCTTCACATGTAGATGCTGCCACGACTTCTTGCTTGCTGCTGCACCAGCTCACTGCCCCACCATTCAAAACATATACGTATCCGCTTTGTGACTTAGAGTCATCCGGATCTGTGTCGAAGCTAGCGTCGACGTAACCCTTTACGATGATCCCCTCGTCACCTCCATAAACGAGAAACATTTCCTTTGTCCTTTGTAGGTACTTAAAGATATTCTTGACCGTTGTCCAGTGTTCCATACCGGGATCACTTTGGTACCTCCCTACCGAACTTATGGCAAGGTTTATATCAGGTTTGGTACACAACATGGCATACATTAGAGAGCCTACGGCTGAAGCGTAGGGGATAGTACTCATCTTCTCTCTATCTGCTTCCGTGGTTGGTGACTGAGTCTTACTCAATCTCATACCTTGCAAAACTGGAAAGAACCCTTTCTTTGAGTTTTCCATATTGAACTTCTTCAATATCTTGTCAAGGTATGTACTTTGTGAAAGACCTATGAGGCGTCTCGATCTATCTCTATAGATCTTGATGCCTAATATGTATGCAGCTTCTCCAAGGTCCTTCATTGAAAAACTCTTGTTCAAATAGGCCTTTATGCTCTCCAACATCTCTATATTATTCCCCATCAATAATATGTCATCTACATACAGTATGAGGAAAGCTACAGAGCTCCCACTCACTTTCTTGTACAGACAGTCTTCTCCATAAACCTGTATGAACCCAAACGCTTTAATCACCTCATTAAAGCGAATGTTCCAACTCCGAGATGCTAGCACCAGCCTATAGATGGATCGCTGGAGCTTGCACACTTTGTTAGCACCCTTAGGGTCGACAAAACCTTCTGGTTGCATCATATACAACTCTTCCTTAAGGTTCCCGTTAAGGAACGCTGTTTTGACGTCCATTTGTCAAATTTCATAATCATAAAAGGCAGCAATTGCTAACATGATTCGGACTAATTTCAGCTTCGCTACGGGAGAGAAAGTCTCTTCGTTGTCAATTCCTTGAATTTGTCGAAAACCCTTTGCGACAAGTCGAGCTTTATAAATGGTTACATTACCGTTTGCATCAGTCTTCTTCTTGAAGATCCATTTGTTTTCTATGGCTCGCCGGTCATCGAGCAAGTCCAGCAAAGTCCATACTTTGTTCTCATACATGGATCCTATCTCGGATTTCATAGCTTCAAGCCATTTGTTGGAATTCGGGCCCGCCATCGCTTCTTCATAGTTCGAAGGTTCACCGTTGTCTAACAACATGATTTCCATCACAGGGTTGCCGTACCACTCTGGTGCGGAGCGTGCCCTTGTGGACCTTCGCGGTTCAGTAATAACTTGATCCGAAGCTTCATGATCATTATCATTAACTTCCTCTTCAGTTGGTGCAGGCACCACATGAACAATTTCCTGTGCTGCGCTACTTTCCTGTTCGAGAGGGGGTGTAATTACCTCATCAAGTTCTACCTTCCTCCCACTTACTTCTTTTGAGAGAAACTCTTTCTCTAGAAAGGATCCGTTCTTGGAAACAAAGGTTTTACCTTCGGATCTAAGATAGAAGGTATACCCAATAGTTTCCTTAGGGTATCCTATGAATACGCATTTCTCCGCTTTGGGTTCGAGCTTTTCTGGTTGAAGTTTCTTCACATAAGCATCGCAGCCCCAAACTTTAAGAAACGACAACTTAGGTTTCTTGCCAAACCATAGTTCATACGGTGTCGTCTCAACGGATTTAGACGGTGCCCTATTTAAAGTGAATGCTGCAATTTCTAATGCGTATCCCCAAAATGATAGCGGTAAGTCTGTAAGAGACATCATAGATCGTACCATATCTAATAAAATGCGATTACGATGTTTAGATACTCTGTTGCATTGTGGTGTGCTAGGTGGCGTCAGTTGTGAAACGATTCCATACTTCCTTAGGTGTGTGCCAAACTCGTGACTCAAATATTCTCCTCCACGATCAGATCGTAGACACTTAATTTTTCTGTCATGTTGATTCTCGACCTCACTCTGAAATTCCTTGAACTTTTCAAACGTCTCAGATTTGTGCTTCATCAAGTAGATATACCCATACCTAGTTAAATCATCGGTGAGAGTGAGAACATAATGATAGCCACCGCGAGCTTCAATGTTCATTGGACCACATACATCAGTATGTATTATTTCCAATAAGTCGGTTGCTCTCTCCATTATTCCTGAGAATGGAGTCTTAGTCATCTTGCCCATGAGGCACGGTTCGCATGTGTCAAATGATTCAAAGTCAAGAGACTCTAATAGTCCATCAGTATGGAGCTTCTTCATGTGCTTAACACCGATATGACCAACGCGGCAGTGCCACAAGTATGTGGGGCTATCATTATCAACTTTACATCTTTTGGTACTCACACTATGAATATGTGTAACATCACGATCGAGATTCATCAAGAATAAACCATTCACCAGCGGAGCATGACCATAAAACATATCACTCATATAAATACAACAACCATTATTCTCTGACTTAAATGAGTAGCCGTCTCGCATTAAGCAAGACCCTGATACAATATTCATGCTCAAAGCTGGTACTAAATAACAATTATTAAGATTTAAAACTAATTCCGATGGTAGATGTAGAGGTAGCATGCCGACGGCGATCACATCGACCTTGGAGCCATTCCCGACGCGCATCGTCACCTCGTCCTTGGCCAGTCTCCGCTTATTCCGCAGTTCCTGCTTCGAGATGCAAATGTGAGCAACATCACCAGTATCAAATACCCAGGAGCTACTACGAGCGCTGGTAAGGTACACATCAATAACATGTATATCACATATACCTTTAACGTTGTCGGCCTTCTTGTTCGCTAAGTATTTGTTGCAGTTCCGCTTCCAGTGACCTTTTCCCTTGCAATAGAAGCACTCAGTCTCAGGCTTGGCTCCATTCTTTTTCAACTTCCCGACATCTGGCTTACCGGGCGCGGCAACGGCTTTGCCGTCTTTCTTGAAGTTCTTCCTACCCTTGCCCTTCTTGAAACTAGTGGTCTTGTTGACCATCAACACTTGATGCTCTTTCTTGATTTCTACTTCTGCAGACTTGAGCATCGAGTACAACTCGGGAATGGTCTTATCCATCCCTTGCATGTTGTAGTTCAGCACAAAACCTTTGTAGCTTGGTGGGAGAGACTGGAGGATTCTATCAATTATAGCATCATCCGGAAGTTCGACTCCAAGTGAAGTCAGACGACCGTGTAACCCAGACATTTTGAGTATGTGCTCACTGACAGAACTGTTCTCCTCCATTTTACAGCTAAAGAACTTGTCGGAGACTTCATATCTCTCGGAGCTTGAAAAACTAGTTTCATCTCTTGGAACATCTCATATGCACCGTGTTTCTCAAAATGCCTTTGGAGCCCCGTTTCCAAACTGTATAACATGCCACACCTAACCAGTGAGTAGTCATCACTCCGCGTTTGCCAGACGTTCAGAATGTCCTGGGCTGCTGTGGGAGCGGGAGGGTCACCTAGCGGCGCATCAAGGACATAAGCCTTTTTAGCTGCTTCAAGGATGAGCTTCAAGTTGTGAACCCAGTCCGCATAGTTGCTACCATCATCTTTCAGCTTGTTTTTCTCTAGGAATGCGTTGAAACTGAGGTTGACGTTGGCCATCTACAATATTTATAAAAGACAACTTTTAGACTAATTTCATGACAATTAAGTTCATTTAATCAAATTAAGTATGAACTCCCACTTAAATCGACATCCCTCTAGTCATCTAAGTGATACATGATCCATGTTGACTAACCCGTGTCCGATCATCACGTGAGACGGACTAGTCACCATGGTGAGAAACTTCATGCTGATCGTATTCAACCATACGACTCATGTTCGACCTTTTGGTCTCTTGTATTAGAGGTCATGTATGTACATGTTAAGCTCGTCGAGTCAACCTAGGTGTTTCGCGTGTGTAAATCTGGCTTACACCCATTGTATGCGAACGTTAGAATCTATCACACCCGATCATCGCGTGGTGCTTCGAGAAAACGATTCTTCGCAATGGTGCACACTTAGGGGAATATGTTTTCAAAATTTTAAGAGGGGTCATCTTATTATGCTACTGTCGTTCTAAGCAATAATATGAAAAACATGATAAACATCACAATGCAATCATATAGTGACATGATATGGCCATTATCATCTTTGCTCTTTCGATCTCCATCTTCAGGCATCGCATGATCATCATTGTCACCGGCGTGACACCATGATCTCCATCATCGTGTCTCCGTGAAGTCGTCACGCCAACTACTACTATCACTACTACTATAGCTAACCGTTAGCAATGAAGTAAAAGTAGTAAGCACATGGCGTTGCATCTCATACAATAAATTAAGACAACTCCTATGGCTCCTGCCGGTTGTCATACTCATCGACGTGCAAGTCGTGAAACCTATTACAATAACATGATCATCTCATACATCATATATGCAACATCACAACTTTGGCCATATCACATCACATGTCAAACCCTGCAAAAACAAGTTAGACGTCCTCTAATTGTTGTTGCAAGTTTTACGTGGCTGGTTTGGGTTTCTAGCAAGAACGCTTTCTTACCTACGTGACAGCCACAATGATGATATGCCAAAGCTATTTACCCTTCATACGGACCCTTTTCATCAAATCCAATCCGACTAGAGTAGGAGAGACAAACACCCGCTAGCCACCTTCATGCACGGTGTGCATGTATGTCGGTGGAACCAGTCTCACGTAAGCGTACGTGTAATGTCGGTCCGGGCCGCTTCATCCCACAATACCATTGGAAAATAATAAGACTAGTAGCGGCAAGAAATTGACAAATCATCGCCCACAACCTTTTGTGTTCTACTC
Source organism: Hordeum vulgare subsp. vulgare (assembly GCF_904849725.1). Taxonomy (NCBI): domain Eukaryota; kingdom Viridiplantae; phylum Streptophyta; class Magnoliopsida; order Poales; family Poaceae; genus Hordeum; species Hordeum vulgare. The sequence continues at coordinate 385,793,527 of NC_058518.1, read as the reverse complement.
GTGCATAGAATCTACGCATAGAAAACCTGGCTCGGATGCCACTGTTGGGTTATGGGTAGCATAAATTCAAAAATTTCCTACGCCATATTCAGATCTTCCTATGGAGAGACCAGCAATGAGAGAGGGGTGAGTGCATCTTCATTCCTTTGAAGATCACTAAGCGGAAGCGTTGCAAGAACGCGGTTGATGGAGTCGTACTCGCGGCGATTCAGATCGCGGTGTGATTCCGATCTAGTGCCGAACCACGGCACCTCCGCGTTCAACACACGTGCAGCCCAGTGACGTCTCCTGCACCTTGATCCAGCAAGGAGGAGGGAGAGGTTTGGGAAGATCTCCGGCAGCACGGCGGCGTGGTGTCGATGGATAGACGAGGTCTCCCGGCACGGCTTCGCCAAGCACCGTGGGAGAGGAGGAAGATGGGGGGCAGGGCTGCGCCGAGGGAGATGGAAAACTGGGTGCAAAACAGCCCCAAAACCACCAATATATATAGGAGGAGGGGAGGGGTGGGCCACCCCTAGGGTTCCCACACTAGGTGGTGCGGCAGCCCCCCAGATGGGAGGTGCGGCGGCTAGGGCAGGGGGAGGGGGTGGCGCACCCCTAGGTGGGCCTTAGGCCCACCAGCGCTTAGGGTTTCCCCCTCTCCACCTCCTGTGCCTTGGGCGTCCTTGTGGGAGGCGCACCAGCCACTTTGGGCTGGTTGCCCTCCCTCTTTTCTCCCATGCTACCTCTTGGAGCTGGTCGCCCCTCCCGGTGGACCCCCGGGATCATTTCCGGTGGTCCCGGTACATTACCGGTGACGCCCGAAACATTTCCGTTGTCCAAAACCATCCATCTTATATATCAATCTTTACCTCCAGACCATTCCGGAGTTCCTCGTGACGTCCGGGATCTCATCCGGGACTCTGAACAACTTTCGGTAACCTCGTATAAGAATTCCCTATAACCCTAGCGTCATCGAACCTTAAGTGTGTAGTCCCTACGGGTTCGGGAGACATGCAGAGATGACCGAGCCACCTGTCCGGCCAATAACCATCAGCGAGGTCTGGATACCCATGGTGGCTCCCACTTGCCCCATGCTGATCTCATCGGATGAACCACGATGTCAAGGATTCAATCAATCCCGTATACAATTCCCTTTGTCTGTCGGTATAGAACTTGCCCGAGATTTGATCGTCGGTATACCTATACCTTGTTCAATCTCGTTACCGGTAAGTCTCTTTACTCGTTACGTAGCACGTCATCGTGTGACTAACTCCTTAGTCACATTGAGCTCATGATGATGTTCTACCGAGTGGGCCCAGAGATACCTATGGAGAGCATAAATTCAGATCTTCCTATCGAGAGACCAGCAACGAGAGAGGGGTGAGTGCATCTTCATACCTTTGAAGATCGCTAAGCGGAAGCGTTGCTAGAACGCGGTTGATGGAGCTATACTCGCGGCGATTCAGATCGCGGTGTGATTCCGATCTAGTGTTGAACCACGGCACCTCTGCGTTCAACACACGTGCAGCCCGGTGACGTCTCCCGCACCTTGATCCAGCAAGGAGGAGGGAGAGGTTGGGGAAGACCTCCGGCAGCACGACGGCGTGGTGTCGATGGAGAGACGAGGTCTCCCGTCAGGGCTTCGCCAAGCACCGTGGGAGAAGAGGAAGAAGGGTGGCAGGGCTGCGCCAAGGGAGATGGAAAACTGTGTGCAAAACAGCCCCAAAACCCCCACTATATATAGGAGGAGGGGAGGGGGGTGCCACCCCTAGGGTTCCCACCCTACGTGGTGCAGCAGCCCCCCCAGATGGGAGGTCCGGCGGCCAGGGCAGGGGGAGGGGGTGGCGCACCCCTAGGTGGGCCTTAGGCCCACCAGCGCCTAGGGTTTCCCCCTCTCCACCTCCTGCGCCTGGGCCTCCTTATGGGACGTGCACCCTCCCTCTTTTGGCCCATGCTACCTCTTGGGGCTGGTTTCCCTCCCTCTTTTGTCCCATGCTACCTCTTGGGGCTGGTGGCCCCTCCCGGTGGTCCCGGTACATTACCGGTGACGCCCGAAACATTTTCGGTGTCCAAAACCATCCATCCTATATATCAATCTTTACCTCCGGACCATTCCAGAGCTCCTCGTGACATCCGGGATCTCATCCGGGACTCCGAAAAACTTTCGGTAACCTCGTATAACAATTCCCTATAACCCTAGCGTCATCGAACCTTAAGTGTGTAGACCCTACGGGTTCGGGAGACAGGCAGACATGGCCGAGACACCTCTCCGGCCAATAACCATCAGTGGGGTCTGGATACCCATGGTGGCTCCCACTTGCCTCATGATGATCTCATCGGATGAACCACGATGTCAAGGATTCAATCAATCCCGTATACAATTCCCTTTGTCTGTCGGTATAGAACTTGCCCGAGATTCGATCGTCGGTATACCTATACCTTGTTCAATCTCGTTACCGGTAAGTCTCTTTACTCGTTCTGTAGAACATCATCGTATGACTAACTCCTTAGTCACATTGAGCTCATGATGATGTTCTACCGAGTGGGCCCAGAGATACCTCTCCGCCACGCGGAGTGACAAATCCCGATCTCGATTCGTACCAACCCAACAGACACTTTCAGAGGTACCCGTAGTGCACCTTTATAGTCACCTAGTTACGTTGTGACGTTTGATACACCCAAAGCACTCCTACGGTATCCAGGAGTTGCACAATCTCACGGTCGAAGGAAAAGACACTTGACATTAGAAAAGCTTTAGCATACGAACAATACGATCTAGTGCTATGCTTAGGATTGGGTCTTGTCCATCACATCATTCTCCCAATGATGTGATCCCGTTATCAATGACATCTAATGCCCATGACCAGGAAACCATGATCATCTGTTGACTAACGTGCTAGCTAACTAGAGGCTTGCTAGGGACACATTGTGATCTATATATTCACACATGCATTACTGTTTCCTGTTAATACAATTATAGCATGAACAATAGACGATTATCATGAACAAGGAAATAAGATAATAACCATTTTATTATTGCCTCTAGGGCATATTTCCAACACTCTTGCCACTCTTTATCTTTTTGTCCAGAAGAACTTCACCCAAAACTTGAAAACTTCACAACACGAAACTTAAACAGAAACTCGTGATAACATTAGTACAAGAAAGCAAACCACCACTTCCTTAGGTACTGTAGCAAACTTAAATTCTACTTGTGCTGATGTTGGGTTACTGTACTTTCAATCTTCCATGGCTAATAACCCCCCCCCCCAATACTATCCATAGTTTCATCAAAATAAGTAACCAACACAACAAAAACAGAATCTGTTAACAGCAAACCAGTCTGTAGAAATCTGTATATTTTGTATACTTCAAAAATTCTGAAAACTTACGACAGTCTGAAGAATTTGCGTAGAAATCAGCAGCAAAAAGAATCAACTCAAAAGCTCTTACAGAAACAAAATGAAAATTCTTTTCGTGAGCAGAAAGTTTCTGTCTTTTCCAGCATGACCAAACGATCATCCCCAAGACTAATCATAACGGTTTTGCTTGGCACAAACGCAAAAAGAAACACAAAAAACACAATCATAACAGAATTATGAAAGTGTGGAAAACACAAAACAGAAAGAAAAAGGATAAATTCGTTGGGTTGCCTCCCAACAAGCGCTTTTGTTTAACGCCCTTAGCTAGGCATTCAATTATGCTCTCACAAAAGACAAGAATTGAAACACAACGAGAGCATCATAAAGCATGTGAAAATCACATCTAAGTCTAACATACTTCCTATGCATAGCGTTTTATAGGAAAACATATTGTCAAGACAACCAATAGTTGCCATATGCAAGGAAGAAGAAAGAGACCATAGCAATCTCCACACAATGAGAGGTAATTTGGTAACATGAAAGTTTCTACCACAATATTTTCCTCTCTCATAGCAATTACATGTGGGATCATATTTTAATTCAACAATGTAACTATCACAAAGGATATTCTTTTCATGATCCACATGCATGCAAAGTTGACGCTCTTCAAAAATAGTGGGATTATCATCAAATAAAGTCATGACTTCTCCAATCCCACTTTCAATATTGTCGCAAATATCATATTCATCATGAGGTTTGAACAAATTTTCAAGATCATAAGAAAGATCATCACCCCAATCATGATTATTGCAACAAGTAGTGGACATAGCAAAACTAGCATCCCCAAGCTTAGGGTTTTGCATATTTTCAGCATGATTATCACTAATAGAATTTATAGTGAAACCATTGCAATCAGGCTTGTCATCCAAGGAACCCTCGTGAATCACTTCATAATTTTCTTCCACACAATTTTCAGATTCACGCCTCTCAAGAAAAACTCCATAAAGATAGTTAAGTGTCCTCAACTCACTAGCAATTCGTTCAACAATAGTGGGTCTCTTAAAGAGACTAGCTAGTGGATGAGGATCCATATCACTAGATTTTCAGCAAGCGAAGATGCAAGCATATTGAAGGCAAATGGCACACAAGAGAACAGAAAGCAAGCGAGAGAAAAGGGCGAACGAAAAGGCAAAAGAAAAAGGCAAACGAAAAAGGCAAAGGAGAAAGGCAAATGAAAACGGCAAATGTGAAGTGGCACCTGGCAACAAAAGTAAATGCAAGAGAAGAGTTTGTGAGACCTACTTGGATAGATCTTGATTTCTCCTCCCCGGCAACGGTGCTAGAAATACTTCTGCTACTCCAACAAAAGACCTTCCAATGGCGCCAGAAATAGGCACGTCGACGGGAGAATACTTGGTTTGATCCTTCTGCTGCGGCTACGCCTTAAGGGACTTCCTAGGCAAGTATGCAAAGGATTTCCCCCGTGGCCTTGGAGCCTTGCGTTGGTGTTCCCTCGAAGCGGAAAGGGTGATGTAGCGTAGCGGTGGTAAGTATTTCCCTCAGTTTGAGAACAAAGGTATCAATCCAGTGGAGGAGTATCTCAAGATCCTGCACAAACACAAAAGCTTGCTCCCAACGCTATGAAGGGGTTGTCAATCCCCTATAGATTGTTTGCCAAGTGAGAACTGAAAGCAACAAAGTAACAAAGCAAAGTAAAAGCAGAGGTGTAAACGATGGACGTGAATAGACCTGGGGGGTGTAGTGTTTACTAGTGGCTACTCTCATGAAAGCAAGTAGACGGTGGGTGAACAAATTACTGTCGATCAATTGATAGAACCGCGCAAAGTCGTGACGATATCTATGCAATGATTATATCTATAGGCATCACGTCCAAAACAAGTAGACCGATACTTTCTGCATCTACTACTATTACTCCACACGTCGACTGCTATCCAGCATGCATCTAGTGTATTAAGTCCAAAAGAACAGAGTAACGCCTTAAGCAAGATGACATGATGTAGAGGGATAATCTCAAACCAATGATAAAAACCCCATCTTTTTACCCTTGATGGCAACTACTTGATGTGTGCCTTGTTGTCCCTACTGTCACTAGGAAAGGTCACCACAATGTAGAACCCAAAACCAAGCACTTCTCCCATTGCAAGAATCATAGATCTAGTTGGCCAAACAAAACCCAAGACTCGGAGAGACTTACAAGGATATCAAATCATGCATATAAGAAATCAGCAAAGACTCAAATATATATCATAGATAATCTGATCACAAATCCACAATTCATTGGATCTCGACAAACACACCGCCAAAGAAGATTACATCGGATAGATCTCCATGAAGATCATGGAGAACTTTGTATTGAAGATCCAAGAGAGAGAAGAAGCCATCTAGCTACTAACTACGGACCCGTAGGTCTGAAGTGAACTACTCACGAGTCATTAGAGGGGCGATGATGATGATGAAGAAGCCCTCCAACTCCAAAGTCCCCTTTGGCAGGGTACCGGGAAGGGTCACCAGATGAGATCTCGCGAAAACAGAAGCTTGCGGCGGCGGAAAAGTATTTTCGAGGCTCCCTTGATTTTTTGCTGAATATTTGGGAATATATAGGCCAAAGATCTGGGTCAGGGGGCGGCCAGGGAGGCCGCAAGCCCTGCCACTGCCGCCTCCCCCCTGGTGGCGGAGTGGGAGCTTGTGGGCTCCCTGGAGCCCACCTGGCTTGGCCCAGAGGCCCCCTGATCTTCTTTCGTTCGGGAAAAAATCATTTCGGGGTTTAAATTCCGTTTGGACTCCGTTCGAAAATCAGATCTGAAAAGAGTCAAAAACACAGAAAAAACAGGAAGTGGCACTTGGCACTGAATTAATAAGTTAGTCCCAAAAACGATATAAAAGGTACATAAACATCGAAAGAAGACAAGATAACAGCATGAAACCATCAAAAATTATAGATACGTTTGAGACGTATCAGGCGTCGCCACCCCCTGTTCTTCATTTAGAGGGCAGATCTGGAGTCCGTTCCGGGCTCCGGAGAGGGGAAATCGTCGCCATCGTCATCATCAACCTTCCTCCATCGACAATTCCATGATGCTCTTCATCGTTCGTGAGTAATCTCATCGTAGGCTTGCTGGACGGTGATGAGTTGGATGAGATCTATCATGTAATCGAGTTAGTTTTTGACGGGGATTGATCCCTAGTATCCACTATGTTCTAGATTGATGTTGCTACTACTTAGCTATGCTTAATGCTTGTCACTAGGGCCCGAGTGCCATGATTTCAGATCTAAACCTATTATGTTGTCGCCAATATATGTGTGTTTTAGATCCTATCTTGCAAGTTGTAGTCACCTACTATGTGTTATGATCCGGTAACCCCGGAGTGACAATAGCCGAAACCACTCCCGGAGATGACCATAGTATGAGGAGTTCATGTATTCACCAAGTGTTAATGCGTTGGTCCGGTTCTTTATTAAAAGGAGAACCTTAATATCCCGTAGTTTCCATTAGGACCCCGCTGCCACGGGAGGGATGGACAATAGATGTCATGCAAGTTCTTTTTCCTAAGCACGTATGACTACATACGGAATACATGCCTACATTATATTAACGAACGGCAGCTAGTTACATATCTCTCCGTGTTATAGCTGTTACATGATGAATCACATCCGTCATACTCATCCATCACCGATCCACTGCCTATGAGTCTTTTACTACTGGTCCTTGCTACGTTACTTTGTCTAGGCTTGTCCCTTGCTACAAAAGGGATTGGGCCAGTTTGCTACTACTGTTGCTACTGCTGTTACTCTGCTGCTGCTGCTACTGCTGTTCCTTGCTACTTCGCTGTTACTTGTCGCAAGATCCTTTTTCGTCACCGTTGGCGGGGAAGAATAGTTCCCCGTCCACGTGCAACTTACTGGCGCCATTGATACAACAGTTAGGAATAGTGTGTCATCAACAGATCTTTTTCTAAAACCGTTGCTATCATACTACTTTGCTACTGATACTTTGCTTGTAGACACTAATCTTTCAGGTGTGGTTGAATCTGTCAAACTCAGCTGCTAATACTTGAGAATATTCTTTCGTTTCCCCTTGATGCGAATCAACAAATTTGGGTCGAATACTCTACCCTCGAAAGTTGTTGCGATCCCCTACACTTGTGGGTTATCACCTATATATACCCCTCCACCACCTTTCATTCGCAGAGGAAGCAATCAAAACACATCCACACTTGCCATATTCATTTTTCTGAGAGAGAGCCACCTACTCATGTGTTGAGATTAAAAGATTCCAATCCATCCATTTGAAACTTGATCTCTAGCCTCTCCAAGTTGCTTTCCACCAAATCAACCTCTCCTACCCATGCCAAATCTGTGAGAGAGTGATTGAGTGTTGAGGAGACTATATTTTGAAGCACAAGATCAAGGAGTTTGTCGTTCTACCCAATATATTACCTTTTGTAGGGCGGTGCCTCCTAGATTGGTTAGGTGTCGCTTGGGAGCCTCCTACTTCGTGTTGTGGAGTTGAACCAAGAAGTTGGTATGGGCAAAGAGATCGCCAACTTCGTTAAGATCTACCCTGAGTGAGGCTAGTCCTGTGCGGTCGTAAGCCATGATGGAATAGACAAGGCCGCTTTTTCGTGGACCCCTTGTGGGTGGAGCCCTCCGTGGACTCTCAAACCCGTTACCCTCCGTGGGTTGAAGTCCTCACTAACGTAAACGTACGATAGCACCACCTATCGGAACCATGCCAAAAATCATCATGCCAACCTTTGTGTTTGATCTTCCTTCCCTACCCTCTACTTAGATTTGCATGTCTTTACTTTCCGCTTCTATACTCTTAGATATGCATGTTTAGGATGAACTTGACTAGTCATAATTGTTAAAACTAGCCCACAACTAAAATTGGGAGAAAGGCTAAGTTTTATTTGGTCAAGTAGTCTAATCACCCCCTCTAGACATACTTTGGATCCTACAATATATATATATATATAGAAACTCTATTCAACACCCAGGGTGCAGAACAAATTATTCCTCGCTCGAGGTAATTTTACGATCATTTCATAAATAAATTAAATTTGAAATGCAAATAGATACATTTATATTGATTAACTACGGAAAAATTGCCATAAGAAAACAAAAATATAGATCATAAGACCAGAAAAATCGCATTTTATGTATAATTTACACTATGTTTTTATGTTTGTAATTTTATATGACGTAAAATATTTTTTACGGTGACTATGTATTTTTTTTACGGTCTCTTTTTCCGTAAGAGATAATATTAAAATTTAAAAAACGGAAAATTACGGTGTATTAATGTGAAAATAGAGGGGGTGAAGAATAACTATTCCTCACCCAAGGTGACGAATAGCGCGACCCTATAGACACTCTATTAGGCACCCACGGTGAAGAATAACTTATTCCTCACCCTGGCCATTTCACCGAGCCACGTTTATTCTCACATGCACAACGTAAATTTTTAACATGTAGGATGTAAAATTACCTCACTTCTAATATAAAATTACCGAACAACTTTTAGTGTTATATCACCGCAACATATTTTTTCACACATGCAGAACGTAACTTTACATCAGGCATGTTGTATAATTACCTCACATCTTTTCATACGGTGAAAGAGAAACTTCCTTCCTCAAGAGTGTAATATTACCTCAAGTCTAATTTTTTCTTACGTTTTCAAGTCACAGTTGTAGAATTGGACAGGGGTGAGGAATAAGAATTCCTCACCCAGGGTGACGAATAGCGCGACCCTATATATATATGTGTGTGTGTGTGTGTATGTGTGTGTGTGTGTGTGCGCGCGCGCGTGTGTGTATTTTTAGTAATACTATTCATCACCCAGGATGCAGAATGAGTTATTCTTCACCCGAGGTAATCTTATGATAGTTTCATAAATAAATTTCATTTTGTATAGAAATAATTATATGCATATTGATTCATTATGTAAAATTTAGCATACGAAAAAATATATAGGTCAAAAGACCAGAAAAAAATCATTTTATGTATATTTTACACTATGTTTTCACGTTCGTAATTTACATAGTGTAAAATATTTTTTACGCTGATTTAATATTTTCTTACGTTTTCTTTTGATGTATGAAGTAACAAAAAAATACGGGACATAAAAATACGGTACAATGATGGTAAAATAGATGGGGTGAATAATAATTATTCCTCACCGAGGATGACGAATAGCGCGACCCTATATATATTCTAATAACACCCTTAAGAGTCTTATTCTAATAACACCTCCCACCCCCGCGCCCCTCCATCCACTCCCCACTACCTCCACCTCCCAGCCCGCCACCGCACAACCTCCTTCCACCGCCACCTCCCGGCCCGCGCCACCGCACTAGTTCCTCCACCCATCCACCTTCTACCGACGTCGCGTCGCCCCTCCCGCGCGTAGCCGCTGCCGTGTCGTGGCCCGCCTTTGCCAACTACCACCGGCGGCCAAGTCCCGCCCATCAACCACCGAATCCAGCGGGATCCAGCTTCACCTCCATCATCCCCCTCCTAAAAACCTCCACCAACTTATGGGTCACCACCGCCATGTGGGACGGGCACTGTAACACTAGAGGTGAGCCTCCCAACCACCATGGACGATACGAACGCCCCATCTACCCCAACGAATTGGAACTCCACCGTGACCCCTCGATTGGTCGGTGATGGATCTGGGAACCACCACCATGCCAACCTTCACTGACGTAGTTGGGTCCCTACGCTACCCCACGGCTCCGCGCGCGCGCGTGTTTGGTCGCCTGTGAATTGCAGTTCATCAAACGTGATGCCGTCGTGCAGTTCAACAATCGTGTGTGTGTAGTACGTCTGGCGAGTGTGTGCGGTTAACCATATGCATCGAGAGTTGTAGTGCACTTTGTCGTCACGTGCGGTTCATTACACTCGGCCTCGCATTTGAGATGAAATTACAAAAAATAATGTGGTCCACTTCTTGGTAGTGGTGAGGTTTACTTACACACGTCGTGAAGTGCACTCCACTTCCTCGTCCTGAAAAATTCACATCTGGCAAAAATAAATTACGCAATGCACTTGTTCCTCTGATGCAGTGTGGTTTTCCCTCCTAAGTAGTGCTCTCTTCAATCAATGTGGTTCATGCGTCGATTCTCGTGTCATGAAAAAGAAAGTGTCGGGTAGTTTTTTTCGACACAAAGTTCACTAGTCTGTGTATTGCAGTACCTTTGCTACAGAAAGTGTAGTGCCCTCATGTTGAGCGTGCAGTTCGTAAGTGTTAGAAGAATAACTGTTATGCTAATATTATCAGAATAGACCGGAAGCAACAACACTACAGTACTCATGCGAGTGCACTTCCCGTCGCAAAAAACTGCACGCGCTTTTTCGACACCGTTTTCACTTGAGTTTTTAAAAAAAATTGTTAGAATAAGGCGTGTAATATACAGTTGGATAGATACGGAAAATTACCAACTTCGTCATGTTGAATACTTTTCAAGATTCCTCGTTGTTTAAGAGCAGTTTCGAAAACTGTGGGCACATGACGGGCTGGAGCGAGCGTATTTCCGCGATTTTTTTGAAACCCCTCGTTGGTATGAAGCAAACGATATGGCATTGGAAAGATATCATCAAGACACAACTTTTCATGTAGATTATACTCTCTAATTTCTTTTGGTTTAAAAGAAGTTTCAAATTTACTAAAAACCGGAATTCTGTTTTTCATATTGTTTTGATTTTTTGGTACTTTTTTTGCTGCAGGTTTCAAACCGTTTGTCGGAACGAGGCATATGATATGGCGTTGAAAAGCTTTAGAATAGGCGCAACTTTCATATTTGGCTATTTGTTGAAATTCCTCGCGGTTTTAAATTAATTTTAAAAACGGTGCGGCTGCCTAGGAGTGGTAGCGAGCGTGTTTTCGTAAATTTTTCCAAACCACTTGTCGGAACGAAGCAAATAATACGGCGTTGGAAAGGTATCGACGAGGCCCAATTTTTTCATCTCGAACATCCTCTCTAAATCCTTACGGTTTAGGAGAAGTTTTGAAATTATCGAAATGCACATACTCTGTTTTTTGCGACACCAAAATTGACGCGTGAACCGCATCACACACAAGAACGCACTACTTCTGATCGAAAGCACTACATCAAACGGGCAAGCGAACTGCATGGTTACTTTTTGTGAGATGTAAATTTTCCGAAGCGAGGAAGTGGACTTCACTTCATGTCGGGCGCAAATGAACATGAACACTATCAAGAAGTGAACCGCCACACTAACGAAAGTGAACCTCATAAGTTTTTGTTGTCGTTTTGTGTACTTACTATTTTTGTATGCACGTAGACCAGACGAGTGGACCGCATGGGACTAAACAAGTGAGATGCGTCTAATTTAGAAGTGAGTTTCTTTTGAGTTGTTTTTGTTTTCTGTTTTACCGAGCGAACCATATGAAGTGTACAACAAAGTCTTTCAAAGATGTTTTTTAAGATCAGCGTGCACTGCATTTCCTCATTAGAGTTTGGTTTTCTCGTAGTGAACAATATTCTGCATTAGATAACATAGTGGACCAATGTGTGTCTCCATTTGAGCACACACAAACTAAACACATGCACTGCAGTTTACACTATTTACAAAGATAACTACTTAAGATGTTTTTTAAAGTTTTGTGTAGTTTCTTCAACGAACCACAGAGGTATTTTTCAATGAACTGCAGTTTTTCCAAAAAAATCACATCAGTCTATACAAAAAACCACACACTGTATTATTTAAAAAATACACGACACACTTAGCCGCAACTCAAACTTCCTCAATGAAAGTTGTGGACTGCATCTTTTGTTTTAGTGTGAGGGTTTCATGCCCCTCGTTGGAGCTTCCCTCTTTTTGTACCGATTCGCACGAGTGCAGTGCATAGGAACACGCCGACATAGATAGCAAACTACATAAACGTACAAAGTGAACCGCAAAAATAGTAGAAACTCTATTTTCTTTGGCAGTGGCCGCGGATGAACCACACCGGGGCGCGCGATGCACTGCTTGCCGGATTCGGGTGCACTGCACATCCAAAGTCCAGAAAAAAGAAGAAAAAAACTTCTATGAATCGCACTGCATGACGAGGTGCACTACATCATGTGTCGCTGGCGAACCGCACTAGCACGGCAGCCACATACGTGGTTGGATTCTTCTGCCTCCCCCGCTCAAGAAACCAATGTAGCGAGAGGGAAGGTGGCATGAGCACGTCGGATCACGTCGGGGGGGAGGGGGGAAGCGGGACGACATGGATTGAGAGCTCCACCACAGGAAGAATGCAGGGTGGCTAGGCAAGGTAGGGCCGCGACAGATCTGGTGATGGGAGGGGTGGATCTGGTCGCACGCACTAGCAGGAGGTCGTCGAATGGAGCAGGTCCACGCGTTTTTTTGCAGCGGTGGAAGGCGAGGCATGGTCGGCGGATCCGTCGTCTTGTGGCCGCAACCATGGATGTGGCAGCCAGATCCAGTGGTGGAGGCCTCGCTAGGCACCGGTGACGGCCAGATCCCGCCATGGCCGCGGGATGCGCCAACGAGATGAGGGGGTTGGCGGCGCGTCGACTATGGTAGCTAGGTGAATTCGTATCGGCTCTGGGAGGGAGGAAGGTGGTAGGCGAGATGGCGCATGGCTTGTAGGAGCAAGGTAGGGCGACGGGGGGAGATGGGGAGGTGGTTGTGCGCGACCGTGGTGGAATAAATTGGACACCGTGGGAAGGAGTGGGTTCGGGTCAATGAGGGAGAAAAAGGTGAAGTGGGTGGGATGCGCTGCGGAAGAAAGAAGGTGGTACAGTAGATGTGCGCGAGACGAAGAAGGTGAGCAGGTGTTATGAGAATAAGGTCTTAAGGATGTTATTAGAATAGACCCAATGCACCGTAATTTTACATTCCGTAAATTTTGTCTTATTTCAAACGGAAAATAAGGCCGTAAAAATATATAATCAACGTTAAGAAATAGTTTAAGTCATGCAAAATTATGAACATACAAAAATAGTGTAAAATATACAATATATATATATATATATATATATATATATATTGATCTTGTGAACTTTTTTTTGTTTTCTTATGTCAAATTTTACATAGTGATTCAATATAAATATAACTATTTGTATTGCAAATGTAATTTATTTATAAATTGATCATAAGATTATTTTGGATAAAGAATAAACTATTCTACATCCTAAGTAATGAATAGAGTTTTTATGTACGTAGTATATGTACTAATTTATCATTTTAAGTATATTCACATACTATATATAAGATAGTACAAAGTATATTACATGAAAAAAATATAGTTAATCCATAGTTTTTTATAATATTGTAAAATACATACAAATATTGTACGTAAAAATGAGAATGCTTAAAATATGATACATACTATCTCAAAAATAGTATATACATTATCTAAATATTTTTATATACTACATAACACGCATACATATTCTTCGATATGATAGATACTATCTACAATATATTAAACTAAAATGGAAGTAACTACGTCCGATCGTACGAAATATTTGTCTTTACATTTGTATTGTGTTAAAAACAGCAAGGAGACCTGCATATTTTTTCCTTGTTGTGTGTGTATTTCTTTTACTTGACCTGCACATAAAGAAAAAACGATCTAGTGTTTTTATAACAAAAACGATGTGGTGTACTACATAAAAACGATGTGGAATATTTGCCATCTAGACGTGCACATCAAAGTAACAAATAGGTGGTGTATGTTCCTTGTACACGCGCATGTGACAGACTTTTTTCTAGAGAAACAAACTTTTATTAAGAAACGTGACGGGACATGTATCTTAAGCACGATGGATTTTTGGTAACTCTGACGGACGATGATTGATGGGAAAATCTAATTGGTAGTGTGCGCACGGCTGCGTTGCCGTGCTGCGGGAGGACAACGTGCGATTCTTTTTTGATGTTTGAAATTTAAAAAGTTTTATCTACAAAAACGTTAATTCAATCGATGATCCGTTTTCATCATTGGCTCTCTCGCGACAAGTTCTTCGAAACTAGATCCCATGTCGATATGTTTCGTCAATTTTTTTTTGTTCATACTTGCCACATTTTTTGACTCACTTGTCATATTATTAACCACTTACTTGCCTCAAAAGAATAACTTGATTGTCACCTCTAAATGTTGTTTCGTACAAAAGCATTGTAACAGATTTCATTTTACATGATATAAAAGCATGTCATTTGAGTAAAATGTAACTGACCGAAACAACAAAACACTACCACAACTACGTTTCAGAACAATTAAATGTCCTTTTATTACGACACAACATAACAATTGAGGATGGAATTCAACAGATAAATACAGCAAACACCGTGATAACTATTCTTTTACAATGACTAACAAGTTGTATGAGACAATATGATAACGAGGTAGGATTACAATGACAAACACAAAAATTATATGTGAAAACTATGATTTTATAAGCACCTACAAGCTTTATGAGATCACATGACAACTTAATAGAATAAAAATGACAAGCACATCAAAACATTTTGGAGACTGCATATATAAGCATCGACAATCTTTGCACGAAATGACATAAAAAATATGGCAATTAAGTTATTTTTATTGGGCAAGTAAGTGGTCAATAATATAGCAAGTGAGTGAAACAATGTGGCAATTACGGAAGGAAAAAAAGTTTGTCAAAACATGTCGACATGGGATTTAGTTTCGAAGATCTTGTCGTGACAAAGCTAACGATGAAAACAGATCATTCATTGAATTAACAGTTTTAAAGATAAAACTTTTTAAAATTCAAGCACTGAAAAGAATCTTTACGTGATGCATGTGCATGTGAGCTGCCGCATGGGAACATCAGCATGCGGCCCCGCTGCATAGTTGAACCCATGATTGATTAGCATGTAGGTATGTCTCTTCTTTTCTTTTTCTCCTTTTTTGTAGAATTCAGTATGTCTCTTCTTTACTTGATGTGGATCTGTAATTCTTTTTCTTACTTGAATTGGGTCCGTATATATAGATGAATCTAGGCCGTCTAAATATCTTAACTTGCGGGTGATAAATCTTCATCGTTCGTTTTTTATTGTCTTAATTATACAATATTCTCTTCATTTTTAAATATAATTTTTCTTAAATTATTACAAATAATATACAAAACAAAATAAATAAATTTATACTTTAAAATACGTGTATATATATCTGTACGTAGTTTATAATGAAATCTCTGAAAACACTTACATTTACAAACGGAGGAAATAAAAGATTTCCCTACCAGCCGTATATGTACAACTCCATATATTTAAATTTGAAGAGAATATTGTAGCAGAAGCGCCCATGTATGTACAACTCCATGCCAACACCAATCCATAGCGTCCAAAAGGACTCCGGGGCAGAGGTGGCACAAGAGCATCACATGTTGCACCATGGCCAAGGGACCAGGAGCGCCTTAGAGCAACTCTAGCACACCCCGCATAATATCGACCCGCAAAACAGGAAACGCTCAATTCTCGCATTTGACATAAGTTTTTATAAATAAGTTTAAATTCAAACAAACATAACATAGTTTTACACGGAAATAAAAACCAAGTTCAATGCGACAAACGCAAAAGAGGGTCTTGCATCATCTTGGTCGATCTTCACTCCCTGACATATCATGCCATGTTCAAGATCTATCTCCTTGCCATATCATGCCACCATATGGAGCAGAGTCTTCCATCCTCCTCTTCAAGATCTCTCTCCTTGCCATATCATGCCATGTTTTGGTGAGGTCGTCCATGTCATCGCGGTTCATTGACATGATCTTGTTCTCTTCGGCGAGCAAGAAAGATTCTTTGTCGATCAACTTTCACTTCTCGCACGTTTGGAGCAACTTCCAACAATGCTCCAGTTTGAAGAATTTGCCTTTCCAAGCTTCCATGTCTTTGTATCTATGTTGGGCAATCTTGTCCTACACAATGCGAACAAAGTGATGTAATCAATTCTCATGATGCAAATATGATGCAAATATGATTACACACAACTTGAACAAAGACAAAACAAACTCACATAGTCGGACTCCACGGTGCCACTTGAAAGTGCATTGCGTACTTGCTTCAAGCAAGTTGCCCAACGGCTGCACATAAGCTTGATATTCTCCCAGCGCCCTTCAAACGATCGAAATGTGTGTGGAGTCGTATTGGGATACTTTGCCATAATGCAAGTATTGATTTTCGATCCTTTGTCAATATCTCTTGACGGTTTGAAATGTACACGTGCATACATCAAGAGACACCGCACTCCATGCTTGGATCAAAGCTTGACCTTTCAAGATCGTGTAGTTCTTCGGTCTTTGGCTATGTTGAACGATTGACAAGTCACGAGCTATCGCAACAAATGGCGAAAACGAAAGGAAATGACCATGACCGAAGACGCATACCTTCCGGCCATTTCGTCGAACACCTCGCTTGCGGGGTGAGCGACACCGTTGAACGGCATCGCCGGGGCATCTCTTTCCGAGATGGAGTGAGAGGATGAAGCAGGAGCCTGAATCGTCTTCTCTTGACGCCCGCGGCCTTGGTGGCCTTCTCCGCCGCCGACCGAGATCACACAACAGCCTTAGCGTCCGGAGCGCGAGCCTTCGTGGCGGGGGCTGTCGAATTTCCGCCCGGCACGGCGCAGGCGGGGCCAACATGGCCGGCGACGAGAGCCGGGGAGGGCGCGACGCTAGCTTGAGCGATGGCGGTGCCAACATGGCCGGCGACGAGATCCGGGGAAGGAGCGTGCGCGACCTCGACGGTGACGGGAGGCAGCAAGGAGGTGTCCATGAAGGCGAGGGACGGCCGCGGAGGATGCACCGGAGCGTGCGGTGGCAAGGCAATGGTGGCGGCGGGTGGGGGAAGCGGGAAAGGCCGCACGAAAATGTCCCTCCCGCCAAATCTTGCTGCGGATAGAGGCTGAGCTCGGGTCGGCCTCCCGGCCCGTGAAACTAGAGGTTGGGAGGAAATTTTTGTCGTGCCCCGAAAAAATATTTGCAGGCCGGGGCGGGATGCGGGGTTTGATCGGGCAGGTTTTTCCGCCCCGACCCGCACTTTGGCGGGGCGGGATGCGGGGTCTGATCGGGCAGGTTTTTCCGCCCCGACCCGCACTTTGGCGGGGCAGGATGCGGGGTCTGCTAGAGTTTCTCTTACATCGTCGACCCGCAAAATTTATTTATAGTTCACGGAAAATGGCTTTATGAATTGGCGCAGGTTGCGGCCGAGCAGACCCCGCATAACGAAACTGTAAAACGGAATATTCACACGTCAACCCGCAAATCAGATGAGTTTTATCTGAATTCGATAGATACGCCACATATTCAGAATTATTAATTCAATATAAGATAATGTTAATATTACAATAAAGCAATAATTCAAATTATAATAATTATTGAAATCACCGAAGCAAACTAAATATATCAATACCAAACTTGTCCCGAATACAAATTACACATGAATTAAATGAAATGAATGCAAAAATAAAATTTGTTACTGGCCAGTCATATGTTAATGGTGTTCAATGAGATCCTCCTGTAGATGAAAGTGTGTATTTGCTTGTTCAATCTCCCCATAAGTCTAAAGAAATGCTCTAATGCGGTTAGGGTCTCTAGGTGGTTTGACACAGCTACCCACATTACGGTAGGATGCCTTCAGATAGTTTTTTCAAGTCCGATGCATACAATCAATGCTTTCTAGCATGCATGCCAACCTCTTCTCTCATTTGATTCCATCAACTTTTTGTGTCTTCCTCGTTGGATGCCCGAAGATATTCAAGACCAAAGATACGAATGATCACTTTGGCAAACCTACACAGTGACTCAATTGTAGTATCTTTATCAATGCGAAGGTAGTCATCGGTATAGTCAATCGGAATATCGTACGCAATTACTCGCATAGCTGCCGAGATTTTTTTAACATGCACTTAATCCCTTCAAGCCCGCGACATTTCTTCTTTGAGTAAAATACTGACAATTGGCCTTGCAAGCTTACACAATTTTTTTAGAAAGAGGGATCGGCGCATTCGATACCTTCTACGGAAGAGGTGCGGCGGGTATGTTGGATTGTCCGAGAAGTAGTCTTGCATCAACTTCTCGTTCTCAAGATGCCGATTGCGAGGAATGCAAAGACGGCCGACGGCCGATCCTCGTCGTCTCTTTCAGTTCTCATCATCGTGTTCCTTCACTACGAGGGACATCACCGACATGTGCTGCCGATGGTTCTCAAACAACGTCTCAACATCTAAGTCGTCTGAATGGGACGAATCCTTGAGCAAAAAACTCTCGCGAGGGTTCAATCCCATCTAAAATTACAAATACGAGCACCGCATGAACCAACTATGCATATCGCATCCGAAAGCACAAGCAAAATGCTCACCGACGGCTCGGGGCGGTGGGTCTGCGGCGGTCGATCCCGGGGCGGCGACGACGACTTGGGGCGGCCTGGCTCGACGGATCCGGGGAGCCGGTGAAGCGGCTAGGTGGAACCGGGTGAGCGGTGCCTCGGCGGCGTGATTCCGACCGCAGATATGGCCGGAATAGTTGGCGGCGGAAGAACGGAACCGATGACGGGCAGCTGCGGAAGGGAGTGGAGAACGCGCGCGGGCTGAAATGTCCCTTCCGTCAACCGCTTTCGTAAGATACAGGGCATCGTCGGGTCTAAGGGAAAACCTATGTTTTCCCGGATTGGAGGTGGGATTTTATCGCTCATCTTAAAAGTTTTTACGGGTCTAACGCGTTTATAGTGTCTATCCGATAGATTTTTTTAAAATCTTTATAATGTCTATCCGATAGATTTTTTTTAAATCCCGCATTTTAACGATTATTTTATGGATCGAAGCATTGTATATATTTTGTTAAAAATGGTCTTGGATGCTGGATACCCAACCGGGTTGAAAGGAGGCCGTCGTGAACAAGGCAGGTCTTACGTAAGATCAAGTTGCCAGGTTCAAAGGAGCAGGTGGCAGGAAGGTCCCGCTCAGTTACCCAGTCGATCAATGAAATGATAAATATGCATTACACTAATGTTCAGCTTTGTGTGCAGTGTGCTCATCATGGGTTGTGGAGGAGAGCTAGCTAGTGCTGCATGCGAAAAGCGACACAGTCGGACGCATTGCATGCTTAATTGCTTGCTGGAGAAAAGGGGGAGGGGAGAACGTGGTCTGCGCGAAACACTTTGAGCTTTAACGTCCGAGCTAATCATGGTCGCCGCCATAGCTGTATGCCTGTGCACATGAACACATCATCGATCGGCGATGCAACTTTTAGCTGCAACTGCAAGGGCGAGAGACTCGGAAAGTTCGCTAATATCTTAGTGCACCGTGGCCATAACATTCTTTTCGTGTGCGGTATGGTGCATTTGTTGCCGTTCTGATAGGTTTTCGGCATCTTCAATAGCAGTCCTGTTTTTAAGCAGGAGGCATTTTTCAGGCAGGAAAGACCAAAAATCGTACTTAAATAGCTGCCGAATCCTAAATTTTGTGCAAAATGATTTTTGGGCAGTCTTAAAATGCAGCTCCAAGTGTAGCAATATGCGGCAATTCGACGGCTGCCGCAAAAGCAAATCGACACGCAGCCGCTTTCTTCCCCACAGGTAGCTGAACACCCGCGTGCCACCTTGCTGCAGAGTCGGATTCACTCCATCTCCGCACCCCGCCATCCGGACTCGTCCTGGATTAATGAGCTGCTCCGCTCATTAAGCTCATGATCGTTAAGCTCGTGCTCGTTAAGGCTTGGCTCATTAAGCTTGTTAAGATTAACGAGCAGAAAATATTGATCGGCTCGGCTCGTTTTAAGCTCGTTAAGCTAGTGGGCGCTCATTAACAGATTCTGATGTGTTACGGTCTATATGATGAGCAAGGGCGGACCCAGCCCAAGAATTCAGTGGGGGCCGAAGTGACTGGGGGCCCAAATATTTGATTAACTGGAGGCCCAACTAATAAAATATTAGGCTTTATAATAGTAGAAATAGAAATTGACTGGGGGCCCGGGCCCCCACTCGGCTCAACATAGGTCCGCCGCTGATGATGAGTGTATAGATATATTTTTAAGAAAAAAATGGTGACTATAACAAGAAATGCACTAGTTTATTGCGTTGTATGTAGATTAGATTGAATATGTGGACTGATTTGCTATAAAAACTTTGTCGCAAAGGACAAAAGAATATGTGTTGTGAAGTTACTAACGAGCTTAACGAGCTACTCGTGAAACTCGTTAGCTCGTTCATTAAACTTGTTAAGCTTAATGAGCTGAAATCAATGATCGGCTCTGTTCATTAAAAAGCGAGCTACGAGCTCAACGAGCCAAATTATGGAGCGCTCATTAAGCTCGCGAGCTACGAGCTTTTGGTCCAGCCTAATCCGAACCGACTAATCACGTCGTCGCCGCCCCATTCCCACCAAAATCCGCCGTCGACACCACCGCTTTTCCGCCCAAAGCCTCCACGCCTCCTCCGCAAACGCGCAGTTTTCTCCAAGCCACCGCCTCCCCGAAGCCGCCGCTTGCTTCCCCAGCGCCACCCGCTCCTCGTCATGTTTTTTTCGTGAATACGCAAAGTTTACGTATCATTTCATTGATAGAAACAATTAAGAGTAAATACATAGACGGTACAACGCATGACACAAACGCACAAAACATGGCTACCGAAACATAGAGACACGAGATGCTCAGCCCAAACAGAAGAGAAACATGACTAATCTCACCACCCTTGGACGCAACCCAACCAAACCAACAAGATAAACAACATCATCGAAACTACCATCGAGGGCATCACTAGCATACAAGGCGACGCCTTCAAGAAGGGGAACAAGTCGGGGCGCCATCGCCGTCCGACCCGCGGGATCTAGGGTTTCCCCTGATGCTCGAAAAGGGGCACAGAATGCGGCCATGGCAACGCCTCCAAGAAGGAAACGACACCCGCGGGTGTCGCCGCTGCCAACATCAAAAGGTCGGGCAAGGATTTCGCCCTGGCCGAGTCTGAGCAATCCCAAGCCGTCGGAGCAGTGGTCGAGGAGGAGGAAGTCGGGTTGGAGGCCAGAACCGTGATCGCGGGAAGGGGAGCAAACGACTGCGCTCGAAGGAGGCATCAGGCGCTGTCGGAAGAATGAGCTAGCGGACATGCTGAAGGGCAGACGAAACACGAAGGTGGGCGGGGTTGGGCAGCCGGGCGGAAGGAGAGAGGGGTGAGACAGTGATCGAAGACCCAAACCAGTCAAGATCCGGAGAGGAGCGCAAATCCGGGCCGTCGGGACCGGAGCTGCAAGGACGCCGACGAGCCAAAGGAGCTGGAAGGAGGGCGCAGCTCCAGAGGCACACCAGAGTCGAAGCCGCACCGGCGTGGATGTCGGCCAACCACGGACTCCTGTAGGGGGTGATTGCGGAGCTGCTGAGACACCAACAAGCCGGAAGTAGGTGCAGCTCGATCATGAGGAGCATCGGATCTAGGGCCGATCCGGCCAACCATGGACACCGGAGGAGGGTGCAGGTCCATGGCCGCTGGAGCCGGAGCCGCACCTGCAGGGTATGAGGGTGGTGAAGGGAGCTCACGGGCAAGCCACCGAGATGGACCATCGCCCGAAGCCATGGTCGCAGCCCACGGGGGAGAAGAGCGACATCACGGCGCCCCTAGGACCAGCCAGCCCGGCCAAGTCCTCACCATGTCACCGAAGGGAAAGGGAACCGCCGGATTCAAAGGGGTGTGTCGACAGTCGTCCGACAATTACGATGTCGAGTTTGAACACGCCGACCGAAGATATTGGCTTGGCACATACACGATGCCGACCTCGCCGCCCGTGCGTACAACGTTTTCGTGTGGAGGCTCGGCCTCCCCTTTCGAAGCTCAATTTCGCAGAGATTGAGTCTCGGTGGATGCGGAGCTCATGGGACCGCCGCTCACAATCGAGTTGAGCCCGATCAAGCCGGCTCCTCGCATTGTTGTCAACCAGCGGGACAACATCCGGGAGAGCAATGAGGAGGGTATGGCGGAGTTTGCTAGGGAACATCCATATTAGGTGCAAGAAGAGTTGAAGTTCTACTGAAACAGGGGCGTCGAGAAGCGCAAAAACAACGATGAGGCAAGGCCTTCGTCAGCAGCCTCCAGTGTGGTCAACATCGATTCCGACGACAGAACT
Organism: Hordeum vulgare subsp. vulgare; assembly: GCF_904849725.1. NCBI lineage: Eukaryota > Viridiplantae > Streptophyta > Magnoliopsida > Poales > Poaceae > Hordeum > Hordeum vulgare. Next base: position 385,771,050 of record NC_058518.1, on the reverse strand, counting down.
GATGAGTCTGATGATATCGACGGTCTAACTTTCTTTGCAATATGAAATATGACCAAAGTAGTTCAAATGTTAGATAAAAATATGAATTTTGTTGATCTAGGCGCCCTATGTTATGGCTGCTGTTGGAAACGATGCTTGCTCGTGCCCAAAAAATTGTGTTTTCGCGTCCATAATTTATTTATGTCACCTATTTTCGTGCCAAAATAGAACTTTCAAACAAGATGCTCTAACACTGTATTCTTTAAAGGTTTTATTACTAGGGCTGCTTCTGGCTATTGTTGGAAGTTGGAACTAGGAACGACCCGGTGCTGCTGGTCAGTGATCACCTACTGCCGGCCCAGAATAAAGTGGATGATGCTGTTAAGTGGAAAATTGCCTATCTGGCCATAAGACTAGACCGCATACTGTTTGTGAAAAGTTTGTGAAAATTGTAGAAGTGACAGTTTTATGCACGAGGATTTAGGGCACACAATTGTGGGAGCACGTGAATTTTGTGTCGTTGATCTGCGTTAAGATTCGCATATTTGGCGATGTATAGAGAGATTTATACTTTTGTTTTTATTTGTAAGGTGCTTGCATATCATTCACATATACCTGTTTGTGGCCCTCTGATACCAACTTGTAACGCCTAAGATGTAATCCTATCCTCATAATGGCACGAGGGTCTCAACAGAAATATAAACGCATCTCGTCGTTTTACAGAATGGATATCTTTACAAGTACATGTATAGAGAGATGAGTATATGAAATTGGCTTACACTCGACACAAGTTACAACATGTACAACACATTACGACAATAAATTCAATTACCATGTAGAAGAGTAGGGTCCAACTACAGACGAAATTAAACGATAAAAGAATGACGTCAATCCTTACTATCCCAGGCTGCCATCCTGGAACCCATCCTATGATCGATGGAGAAGAAGAAGGAGAAATTTCAAATAGAACAATCATCGCGCTCACCTCAAAGTATCACTTTACGTGTACATGCATCTGTTGTTGTAGTAATCTGTGAGCCACATAGACTCATCAATCTCATTTCCAAAGATATCAGAACTAGCAAAGCTTAATGGGAACTACTAGGCATCAGACTACATATTTTTGCTATGGATCAAACTAGTCCCTGGCCATTCGATAGGAAGCATGCAAATCGTTGCATCCACCAGCAAACACCCCCGCGTGAGTCAATTTGCATGCAGATTTGGCAGTAATTAGGATTAATATTTTTCCTAACAATTTCTCCCCGAAATCAAGGCATCGTTGCCTCCTAAAATGAGAACCTTGCTTCCTCATTTTGTTTGTTTCCAATCACGAGAACCCTTGCTTCCTAAAAATTGCTTCCAAACATGATCATTGCTTCCTAAAAAAATATTTGGTTCGAAGTTTTCAATCATAAGGATTATTTCTATTTGCTTCCTATATACCCCATATTGTTTTCAATCGTGATGGTCCTTGCTTCCGATGCTTAAGTTTGGTTTGCTTCCGAAGATTAATCTTATTGTTTTGGACTATATTTTTATTTGTCTCGGTCAAATTGCTTCCATACGATCAGATTTGCATGGAAACTGAAGATTGCTTCTGACTTGTTACAATCGTTTGAGACTCTTTTAGTCTTGTAGTTAGGAAGTGTGTTCAGTGTATTGTATGAGCAGAAAAGAACATCTTTCATGCGACCAGACAATTGTTTTGAAGGTATCAGAAGTCGTGACTCCAACAACAATAAAAATATTTCCATCAAACAATGCACAAAAAAGTAGTACTTGCTTCCCAAGAAAATACAGTTAGCTTCAAAAGATTTTTAAATTTGCTTCCATATAAGTTGCTTCAAATTCCACCGACGCAATACAAACCCAACCAGCAGTGGTCGCGCATCTTTCCACGTCCAGATGGTCCAAGAGTTTTTTACACTCTTCTGGACTGGTGGTTCATCTTGATGATGATGGCACAATGAAGAGTGGAACTATCGAAGCACACCTCGGCGAGGATGCTGAGGAAGTACGTGACGAGCCAGCAAGACCATGGAAGCACACCCGCCAGGACAACACCAACTGAAACATGGATGAATTGCTTTCGTTAGCACTGGTGCAGTGACATCTATAAATCTTACACATAAGCAAAGATAAATATGTGAATTGTTAGAACAATTGATAACATAAGACCAAAGAAGCAGGAGGTATCGGAAGCATTTTATCTAAACCAAAGGGGCATCTGAATTATAATTTGGAAGCACCATCAGTATGAAGCATGACAATGTGCTATCTTAGTATAACTCATCTTACTTTGAAGCATAACTGAACACAAATGTAGAGGCACAGGGTTGATATGTACGAAGCAAAGTGGACTTGGTGTAGAAGCGACATGGTAAATATGAACTAGAGTTTAAGAAGCAATGGTGTAGTAGTACTATATGTATGTATGAAACACGAAAAGCTAGAAGCATTGTACTGATGCAATCTCAATATATTTTCTATATAACGAGGATAGTCATGATAAGGATGGTATCGCGGATTCTCGCGCGACCAACAATGTGTGCTCCCTTCAACCTTGAAACATAAACAACAAAGATGGGGAAAACATAACAAAAATCTTCTGACTTCTCACTCGTATTACAGCCAAAATTAGGAAGCACGTGTATGTCATGTACATACCAAATTTAGAGATATTACTCTGATTCAGTCATATAATACGAAATGACGTGGACAAAATAATGAATCAGTTGAAAAATACACAACGGAGGTAGACAAAATTCATCAAATGACACTCGTGACATCCAAATATGTTAGAAATCAGAGAGGGCTATATGAAAAGTTTGCAGAATTACCTAAGTCAGATGAGGATACAGGTAGATGCTACTTGCACAGGAGGTGGGGGCGACTCTAGCAAGGTTCCTCGCATGATGGACTCCAACAAGGTTCCGCCGCGGTGGCCTAGACGCCAGGGGTCAGAATAGAGTGTAGATGACCGGGATGACCATGGACTGCGATCTCGCTCGTCATGCGCGTCATGGCTACTGCCGGCTGCAACAACTGGATGGGATGGCGCACCTGCGTGGTGAGTCTCACGGGAAAAAGGGAGGCCGGTTCATGGCAGCGAGAACCAGACTGCGATGAGATTGGCGAGGTCCGGAGCAGCAGAGCAGGTGATGATGATGTGGACGCATGTTTTTTTTAGCTAGTGACGTATGGGTTTGGTAGGTGAGGTTAATGCGGGAGTAGTTATGGGTGGAAAATCGGGCTATTTTGGAAACTAATAAAATGATTTCGGACGCAATCTCGGCCATTAGATGAAAGAAGCATCGATGGTGTGGGACCAGTCAGATAAACGTATGCTATCAGATACCTGCTAGGTAGCATTTCCCAAGCTTAATGGGTGAGGTATGATTAAGCGGTGAGGCTGCAGGTAGCAAATAAATATTTATTTGAGTGACTAACTTGTGAGTATAAGAATAAGAGATGGGTGATCTACGCATAACGTATGTGAACCAATAATGATCAAATGAATGATCCTGAACACCTACTTACGTCAAACATAACCCCACCGTGTCCTTTTCTTGATGCAGAAATCAAGAGAAGAGACAACCACGTTTACGCACACTGTTGTCAAGTTTTAATTAAGTTTACTTCAAGTTATTTAGAACCGGATATTAAACAAAGCTTTCAAGTTTGCCACATAACCACGGGCACGGCTTTCCAAAAGATCTAACCCTGCACGGATGCTCCAACTAGTCCATCACAAACTACCACACGCTGCGTCAAAAACCTCTACCGCCGAAAAACCGTGATCTCCATGGATTCCTAGTGGAAAACATCAACCTCGAGATTGCCCAAAGCATCCTCGGAATTCCTCGCACAAGACATTCGAGAAAGGTAAAACAAATCCAACAAGGCCACCCGACGTGTCGACGATCCCGATAGGAGTCGCGTATCACGTTCTAAGGACACGACGGATAAGCTACGCGCACGGGAGCCTGATAGACATCACCCAAGTTGCCCTGGGTTGGCCCCACAAAGTGTTGTGTTTATGACCAGCACCATCAGCACTGGCCCTTCGTTTATTATGTTGAATTACTATGCAGGTTCATGACGCCCTTTACTTTTTTAGTATTACTATGTTGGGCAAATATAGTACCAATGTTGGGCCTTGTCAGAAGAGTTTTACCCTAAAACGAAAATCTAGGGGGTCCCCATAACAACTCCAAGCATGTTCGGAGCGCTCATTTATGGTACATAACACCGGTAGCCAAAACTAAGACGGCAAAAGCGGAAAAAACACCGAGCCAAAAGGCCAAGCCTTCCGCCTTTTACTAGGTATGTGTGTGCATTAAATTAAATAGCAATAATATGGTGATATAACAAGGAACCCATGTTTTCATATGAAAGCAACTGCACGTGCAATTAGCAACGCAATCAAAAGGCTGAGCAAGCGGTAACATAGTCAAACAGTGGTTGCTGGGTTGTGGAAAGGTTAGAGACTTTTCATGGAAATGTTGGAAGGCTTATTAAACAGGTGGTAGGCAGCGAGACATAGCAAAGAAACGAAACAACTAGCATGTCACTGATAGTAATGGCACTAGAGAAATTGTCATCTTGTCTGTGATCCCGCTTGGAAGAAGAAGGAATCTATGAAGTAGACGAACCACGTAGTCGAACGAATCTTCACACTTCGACACGTTTGTGAAACTCTATCGAGAAGAAGCATTCCAGAAATACAATCAACACACGATAACACCACACATAATCATGACAAGATGCACAATCAATATGATACATGTCCATTTCAATTATGCAAGGCGTGGCAAAGCACAACAATTAATACTACACATTAAATGAAGCTCAATATGCAACGAGTTGTATATTCACGAGACTCCATATTTGAATTATTAGTTCACTCCCATTTAGGTACACGACAATATTAAATGTTGTTTAAAAATGTCAAAAGGTGAAGCATAATAAACTACCTATCTAGGCATATTAAATAAGATCAGATACAACATATAGCATCTCCGAAATGACCCCATGTGTTAATTTCGAAATCTGTCCAGATCTGTCCTAAACACATTTCATATTTGTTAAACAGCAAAAATAAAGTGGTTGATGTGATTCTACACGTCATTTTAGTCGATTTACATATACTAGTACAAATGCCCATGCGTTGCACCGGACGAAGAAAGAGGCACAACCAGCTTTATATTTCATTGTGCACCATTTTATATATCCAATTTTAATAGACATCGGTAATAAGGTAAAAGTGATTATTGCTTTTTGTAGAATCAAGTTTGGACGTGAAGAAGCCAACTTAGCGTTCTTCATCATATGGAAGAGAAGTTTTGCATGGAATAGCGTGTCAATGATTTTTTTTGTAAACATGAAAATTTCCTTATTTTTAATAGAAGTTAAGGTTTACATCAAAATTGGAACATTTCTTTAATAATCTTAAATGTTTATGAAAAGCAGAACATTTCTCTAAAAAAACATCCTTCAACAGATGTTTTTTCTTTAAAGAATGTTTTAATTTTTTTGTACATTTTAAAATATATTTTTTAGTAAAAATGGATTTTTTAGAATTCTTATGATTTTAAAACAAGTGCAAACATATTTTTTTGAAACACAATTGTGTGAACATGTGTAAAACCATGAATTTTTTTAAACTAATGTCACGAAAAATAGGGAAAGTTACAATCTCACAAATAGGTGATACAACATAGTGCTGCAATCCATAAAGAACCCTTTCTTAATTTCATTTGAATACGTGTTGGGCCACAACATAAAATCATAAAAACTCTTGCTACAGTAATGTGCAATTCCTCAAAGACAACCTAGAAGAGCTTGGAGTTCCTGCGGTTCCGTATAGTCCAAAGGACCGCGATAAGCACAGTAGAGTGAATCTTGTTGAAATAAGTTTCTTCTCAGAGATCTTCGACTGAATCAACATTGAGTAGATGAAAACTTTGTAGTTCAGACCACGGCAAGGCTAAGGAGGAGGAGCTGATTAACATATACGAAATATTCTCTCATTCATCACAGAAAGGACAATGGTTCGACTGACATATGAGCACTATCCACTCTCACTGTCTATTACCACTCTACCGATCAAATTGAGTAGCAATATTACCAATAGCAGCAATAGATGAAATTTTTTATAATTATATTTAAAAGAAAATTGAGTTAAAAAGGGAGGTCGTGCTATACATGTTGCAGGGTTACCATCTTTTTATGTCATGTTGAAGTTTACTGTAAATATGCTAGCATTTAGTTTACTGTTGTCAATACTATTAATGTGCTACTACTGAAACACCATTAATTTAACATTACAGAAGTTCAGTATGGTAATTGCACTCATGTACTACTGAAAGTGAAACACCATTAAAGGTACACATTGCCCTAGCTGGTTCTGCCTAGATGTTCATTGTCAATCAACATTTGTACATGTGTGACATGCATCTGAAATGATTCAGCTTAGCTACCGTACACAGATTTCCCGATCCAAAAGAGAGACGAAAAATCGATAGAGCACGACTGACCGAACTTGCTGCTCCCGGCTAATCAACTAACTTCCGGTGGTTTTCTCCATGCTGTTGGCCCTGGCGTTCTCGCACATCTTCTCGATGATGTGCCTGCCCTTCTCCTTCGCCCGACGCCGCTTCTCCTCCAGCTTGCCCCCCATCTTCTTCCCCAGGTCCATCATCCGGCTCCGCCTCCCGCTCTTCCGCTTTGCGTCATCTCCAACAGAGGCCGCTCCTGCCGCCACCGCCTTCTGCTGCTGCTGCTGCTCCCCCGCGGGTATGATGGCCCTCAGGGAGGTGTACAACGGGGAGCCCGCACTGCTCTCCGAAGTGGAGCCCTCCTGGAGCCTCTCCGTGGCCAGCAGCAGGCGGTCCGGGAGTTGTGCACGCACCGCTCCTGAAGACCAACCACATCTCCGTCTCCCCTGCCGACCAATCAACCACGCCCCGCGCCACCGCACACGCAGCCTTCTTCCCCCTCATCCATCCACCCGCGCGATCCTCCTCCTCCTCCTCCCGGTCGCCATGACCAGCCGCGCCGGAGACCACGCCCTCCCGGCCAAACCCGATCCGGAGGTGCCGTCCCCGATGAGCGCTCACGACTTCCCGGCCGACCTCCTGCGGGCGGTCCTGCACCGGCTCCCGCCCGTGGACGTCGCGCTGGCGGCCTGCGTCTGCCGCCTCTGGCGCGCCATCACCTCCGACCGCGCCGTGCTGGAGGCCGCCTTCCGCGCGCCATGGGGCGTGCGCCGCGTCCTCGGCGACCCGGCCACCAGGGCCTTCTGGCGCGCCGCATCCCTCGCCCGCGTGGTCCGAGTCACCGTCGCCGACGTTGACGTAGAGCACGTCGGGGCGGGCGTGCGCCAGCGCACGGCCTCCAGCGCGTGGCCTAGCTCCCCCGCCGCGGCTAGCCGCCCCCTTTGGTGGAGAACGCGCACGGATAAGGGACCGGTGGTGGAGAACATAAGGGGGTTTTCTGTAAAATGCAAAAAACGATCCGTTTTTTTGACTCAAAAAGGACCACAGGTTAAATACTGGAAAAGCGAGGGGTGTTTTTGTAAAATAACCGCGACGGACGACAGAAGCGCTCCGTGCTTTATTATTAGGGGAGATAAATCGTCTCAAATGGAGTTACGGTTTAAAAGATATGAGCAACACAAGATCATATGACATGAATGTAAAATGCATGCAAATGACAGCCACAACATGGTAAAATATGGATGCACAAGATATTATGAGGCTACATGATATTCCAGGCAAGTTTAAATAAGGCCGAAACAACGAATGACAATTTTGGTAAGTCCCCATATGTAATTTAGAATTTGCTACACATCTGTCTAAACCAGAATTTTAGAGTTGTTAAACAGGAAGATAAATGCTACCATGTTGTTCTATACATTTTTCTAGTCACGTTACATATATAAAACATTTTAATCGAAGCTACGATTAAAGTATATGAATTAAATCGTTTTAATATGGCATCTACACAAATTTAATTAAACAACACATTTAAATATTTTTAACACATGTGAAAGTGACATATTATTAATCTACACAAAATTCTAGACATTTTACATATCTTACCTATTTTAATTGATGCACGGTTAATTAATTATGTGCAATGCAAAAATATGGCCTAATCTGTAATTTTTAAAATCTCTGGATATTAGACAAATTCATACTACGGAAAACAAAAGAACATGGGCCGAATCTGATTACTGGGCTGCAACAGAGACTGAGCGTAAAATGATTAAATAACGCCCAGGGCGTGGAATAAGGCAGCGGCTAGGTCTGCTCATCTAGTGGGCTGGGCCCTTCCGGTACGGTGGCTGAGGAGGCCGGTCGCTGGGCCTCGAGGAAGGGGAGGCTCGGCCCGGGGAATAGTGAAAACGGGAAAATAACAAACACTTATAGAATATAGTACTTATACCCGCGTGCGTCACGCCGCCTTGCTGACACATTGTGTTAAAATCCTGTATGCGATGATAATTGGTTGATGATTACTTGTTTGTTTCAGTTTTTGCGCTATTGTGTATGTATGAATATCAAGTTGTTTGGGAAAAAAGCTTTACTGCATGAAGTAGTCGATACATTTTACAAAAAGGAGATACATTTTGATATTGCATGTTAAACATGAATCTCTCATGCCCTTCCGTAATTCATATGATCCTTGAACAACCACCTGTTGGATTTGTGCCGATGATGAAATGATGAGTCCGTGCACATTACTGTGCACGATTTTATGGCGGCTTGGTACCGGTTTCTACCTACACTTTTGCTTTTAATTATAAATGCCATTGGAAAGAACTAGGTTCCCAAACATAATTAACATAAAATGTCACCCCGCAAAAAAAAAACATAAAAATGTCTTCAATGAATGTGGTGCACTTCAACAATTTCTCCTCACACAATTAAATTATCAGGTCGATAGTAATTGTGTGCTAAAAATGAAGTAGATATAAAAGGAATGAAAACATTTTATTAGAAAGATCCAAATTCACCATACATGTTATTTGATTCAACCAAGTTTTCAAATTTTTGTTAGCATGCTATTTGAATTGCAGACTCCCACTGTGTATGCTTCTTATTTGCCTTGCTTCCTGGCTTGATTAAGAGGCAACTGCTGATTGCGTGTTGCTCTCTTCATTTATTGTTTGCTTGAAAGCAGAGTAGCTCCCATTTGTTGTTTTCTTCCATCATATCGTCACGCCCGATTGTAACTATTATTGTCATGGTTACTTCAGTTGGTTTATTCCAATTCCTTCTCGTGCATATCTACCTAAATTAGAAAAGGATCCCCGCACTTCATAGCCGTGAACATACATGATGGAGTCAAACCTCAAAATACCTAATATCCGAATAATGACAATCGAGAGGCACCAAAAAAGTCCGCACAAAAACCAGAATCTATTTTTCTGTCATGAAGGCTTAGTCCATATAGTATCTCTATCACACAACACAGGAGAAGTAGTTGGAGAATGGCGTTTTAGATCTCGGCATTCATGGAGGCCAATTTTTTTTTAAATAGAATTGAAAATTGTTGGTTTAAAAAAAATCTGTAAAAGTAAAAAAAATGAGCGGGGTGCATGTGTGTAAAATTTCAAGATGAAATAGATTGAAATGTGACATGTACAAAAAAGACAAATTCATGGTCCGGGAGGAATGAATGTATCATATGTTAAAAAGCTAAAGATTTGTTTTTATTTGGCACAATCCTCATTTCAACATATTTTGTCTTAAAAATTCACATACTTGTGCATTATGCCTTCATGTATATCTGTATTTTTATAAGAATTTTTGAATCATGAATTTTGAATTTTGCTTTTGGAGACCTCCATGGAGCTTGTCCTCCAAAAAGCAATTTCTGAAGTAGTTGCTCATATAGAGTCACTTGTCTTCTGATTTACTTTTGCTAAATGATGAGACCTACAAACAGTTCAAATGAATTCCAAATGTCAGCAAACAGACTGGCGTTTAAAACCAAAATAGACTCATGCATTCTGGCTGACAGCCCCTTCTACTATCTAATTTCTCTTTTGATGTGGGGGGTATGGTACATCTTGGAGAGAGAAAATGGCATATTAGAGAGAAAAGGTACAACGTGTTGCAGTCTAATACGTATAAGGAAGTGGTCGTGCCTATAGGAAGATATGTTGCGGCATATCTCTCCAATAGGAGAGCCGAAGCTTTATATAGAGGTGTAGCCGGTTGGATCACAACCAACTAGAGATATACATGAGAGAGAGATAGAGATAGAAAGTTAAATACAAAGGGAGTTACAACTATACAATATCCCTATAATATCTCATGTCTAACACCCTCTCTTAATCTAAGCTTTTCAAGTTTAGATTACGCTTGAATTCCTCAAATGGTCTCGTAGCCAGGGCCTTTGTGAAACCGTCGGCTACCTGATCTCTTGAAGGAACAAACCGTATTTCCAATTCCTTGCTTGCAACCCTTTCTCGAACAAAGTGATAATCAATTTCAGTATGCTTGGTCCTTGCATGAAAGACAGGATTTGCAGAGAGATATGTAGCACCAAGATTATTACACCAAAGACATGGAGTTTGTATATGACATATCCCAAGCTCCTTGAGCATTGCTTTTACCCATATAACTTCAGCTGTTGCATTTGCCAATGCCTTGTATTCTGTCTCAATACTGGATCTAGAGACAGTTGCCTGTTTCTTGGCACACCATGACATGAGATTGGGTCCAAGGAAAACTGCAAACCCACCTGTAGATCTTCTATCATCCAGACAACCTGCCCAGTCAGAGTCAGAAAAGGCACTGACAAGTGTGGAAGGAGATTTACTGAAGGTGAGTCCAACATCCAAGGTGTGCTTAACATATCTCAAGATGCGCTTAGCAGCAGTCCAGTGAGCTGAAGTAGGTGCATGAAGAAACTGGCAAACATTATTGACTGCAAAGGAAATATCAGGTCTGGTGAGTGTCAAGTACTGAAGTGCACCTACCAGACTTCTATATTTTGTGCCATCCTCTGAATTCAAAGGAACCCCTTTTGCAAGGGATAATTTTTCTGAGCTAGAAAGGGGTGTTGGTGATGGTTTGCACCCTTGTAACCCTGCCTTGCTCAAGAGATCAGATGCATATTTGGCCTGAGAGAGATGAAGGCCCCCTTCTTTATTTCTATTGACCTCAATACCAAGAAAGTAATGAAGATCTCCAAGATCCTTTAGAGCAAACTCTGAATTTAAATCTTTTAGAAGAGCAGTAATAGCATCATTGGAGGAGCTAGTGACAATAATATCATCCACATAAATAAGGACAAAGATAGCTATCTGTGACTTATTGTAGATGAACAAGGATGTATCAGACTTGGAGGGAATAAATCCAAGAGTGTACAGCTTACAACTCAAACGAGAATACCATGCTCGTGGTGCTTGTTTAAGTCCATATAGAGATTTATCAAGCCTGCAGATATGAGATGGTTTATGTTTGTCTTCAAACCCAGGAGGTTGCTTCATATAAACTTCCTCTTCCAGAACACCATGAAGAAACGCATTCTGCACATCTAGCTGTCTAAGACTCCATCCTCTGGACACAGCAACTGATAAAACAAGGCGAATGGTGGCAGCTTTAACAACAGGACTGAATGTGTCCTCATAATCCAGTCCATACCTTTGTTTGAATCCCTTGGCAACAAGTCTGGCTTTATAGCGATCAATGGTACCATCAGATCGGCATTTGATGCGATACACCCATTTGCAATCAATGATATTTTTACCTTGTCTAGGAGGAACAAGATGCCACGTGTGATTTTTCTGAAGGGCATGAAACTCCTCTTCCATAGCCATGCGCCACTTTGGAACAGCCAATGTTGCATCAACGTTGCGGGGTTCATCGGGTAAAACAGAGGCAACTAGGCCATGCCTAGTTTTGTAGTTCGTCCGTGGGATAGTACCATCTTGGAGGCGTGTACGGGGTGCTGCAGAGTTCGACGCAGCCGAGGATCCAGCCGCTGGCAACTGCTGCTGGTGCGCCAGATCTGCTGTGGCAGGGTCAGCCGACGCGGAGATGGGTGAAGCCGCAAGGGAGCCAGGTGATGCCGTAGAAGATCCAGGCGTGGCGACCAGATCAGCCTCGGAGTCAGCAACGACATCAGACCCGGCGGCGCGTCGATCTGGCCCGCCTGGCGCAGAGGACACGAAACCCAGCGGCGCGGAAACCGGTGCGGGCTGTCGGTTGTACACCAGGGGAATCGGCGCAGACCGCACAGGCGGTTGGCGTGCAGTGGACGCGGAGTCCCGCGCGGGGGACAGGCGACACGGGGCGTCGGATGAGGGGCGCGGAGCACGGGATGGTGGAGTCCCCCTAGCGACCCGACGCGGCAGTGATCCTGGTGCATGCATGCAGGGCGGGGCCTGGTGCAACTGCAAGCCCGAGGTGGATGCTGTCGGTGCTGATTGGCGCAGTTGTGGCGATCCCGAGGAGAGCTGCAGCAGATCATCATTGGGGGCGTTGTTTTGTCCTGCAGAAGCTTGCTCAGGTGGTGCAGAAGATGAATTAGTCATATTTTGATCAGTACAAATATCAGCACCCGCACACGAGACACTGGAAGGGTTAGATGGTAGGAGAAGAATTTCTTTTCGAAGGAGTGCACCAGCATTGTGGTGAAGACGTGAAAAGGGAAACTGTGTTTCATCAAAAACGACATCACGTGAGATGTACACACGACCAGTAGACACGTCAAGGCACTTGACACCTTTGTGCCGTGTACTATATGTTGGGGAACGTCGCATGGGAAACAAAAAATTTCCTACGCGCACGAAGACCTATCATGGTGATGTCCATCTACAAGAGGGGATGTGTGATCTACGTACCCTTGTAGACCGTACAGCAGAAGCGTTAGTGAACGCGGTTGATGTAGTGGAACGTCCTCACGTCCCTCGATCCGCCCCGCGAACCGTCCCACGATCTAGTGCCGAACGGACGGCACCTCCGCGTTCAGCACACGTACAGCTCGACGATGATCTCGGCCTTCTTGATCCAGCAAGAGAGATGGAGAGGTAGAAGAGTTCTCCGGCAGCGTGACGGCGCTCCAGAGGTTGGTGATGATCTTGTCTCACCAGGGCTCTGCGAGCGAGCTCCGCAGAAACGCGATCTAGAGGAAAAACCGTGGAGGTATGTGGTCGGGCTGCCGTGGAAAAGTCGTCTCAAATCAGCCCTAAAACCTCCGTATATATAGGTGGGAGAGGGGGAGCCTTGCCTTGGGGCTCAAGGAGCCCCAAGGGGGTCGGCCGAGCCAAGGGGGGAAGGTCTCCCCCCCCCCAAACCGAGTCCTACTTGGTTTGGTGGGTGGAGTCCTTCTTTCCTTTCCCACCTCCTCCTTTTTTTTCTTTTCTCTTTGATTTTCTTCCTATGGCGCATAGGGCCTTCTTGGGCTGTCCCACCAGCCCACTAAAGGCTGGTGTGCCACCCCCAAGGCCTATGGGCTTCCCCGGGGTGGGTTGCCCCCCCCAGTGAACTCCCGGAACCCATTCGTCATTCCCGGTACATTCCCGGTAACTCCAAAACCTTCTGCTAATCAAATGAGGTCATCCTATATATCAATCTTCATTTCCGGACCATTCCAGAAACCCTCGTGACGTCCGTGATCTCATCCGGGACTCCGAACAACATTCGGTAACCAACCATATAACTCAAATATGCATAAAACAACGTCGAACCTTAAGTGTGCAGACCCTGCGGGTTCGAGAACTATGTAGACATGACCCGAGAGGCTCCTCGGTCAATATCCAATAGCGGGACCTGGATGCCCATATTGGATCCTACATATTCTACGAATATCTTATCGTTTGAACCTCAGTGCCAAGGATTCATATAATCCCGTATGTCATTCCCTTTGTCCTTCGGTATGTTACTTGCCCGAGATTCGATCGTCAGTATCCGCATACCTATTTCAATCTCGTTTACCGGCAAGTCTCTTTACTCGTTCGGTAATACAAGATCCCGCAACTTACACTAAGTCACATTGCTTGCAAGGCTTGTGTGTGATGTTGTATTACCGAGTGGGCCCCGAGATACCTCTCCGTCACACGGAGTGACAAATCCCAGTCTTGATCCATACTAACTCAACGAACACCTTCGGATATACGTGTAGAGCATCTTTATAGTCACCCAGTTACGTTGCGACATTTGATACACACAAAGTATTCCTCCGGTGTTAGTGAGTTATATGATCTCATGGTCATAGGAACAAATACTTGACACGCAGAAAACAGTAGCAACAAAATGACACGATCAACATGCTACGTCTATTAGTTTGGGTCTAGTCCATCATGTGATTCTCCTAATAACGTGATCCAGTTATCAAGCAACAACACCTTGTTCATAATCAGAAGACACTGACTATCTTTGATCAACTGGCCAGCCAACTAGAGGCTTGCTAGGGACAGTGTTTTGTCTATGTATCCACACATGTAAATGAGTCTTCATTCAATACAATTATAGCATGGATAATAAACGATTATCTTGATACAGGAATTATAATAATAACTATATTTATTATTGCCTCTAGGGCATAATTCCAACAGTCTCCCACTTGCACTAGAGTCAATAATCTAGCCCTCACATCATCATGCGAATTACATTGTAATAAATCTAACACCCATACAGTTCTGGTGTTGATCATGCTTTGCCCATGGAAGAGGTTTAGTCAGCGGGTCTGCTACATTCAGATCCGTGTGCACTTTGCATATATTTACGTCCTCCCCTTCGACGTAGTCGCGGATGAGGTTGAAGCGTCGTTTGATGTGTCTGGACTTCTTGTGAAATCGTGGTTCCTTTGCTAAGGCAATGGCACCTGTGTTGTCACAGAACAAGGTTATTGGATTCAGTGCGCTTGGCACCACTCCAAGATCCGTCATGAACTGCTTCATCCAGACACCCTCCTTTGCCGCGTGTGAGGAAGCCATGTACTCCGCTTCACATGTAGAATCTGCTACTACGCTTTGCTTGGAACTGCACCAGCTTACCGCACCCCCATTAAGAATAAATGCGTATCCGGTTTGCGACTTAGAGTCGTCCGGATCTGTGTCAAAGCTTGCATCGACGTAACCTTTTACGGCGAGCTCTTCGTCACCTCCATACACGAGAAACATCTCCTTAGTCCTTTTCAGGTACTTCAGGATATTCTTGACCGCTGTCCAGTGATCCACTCCTGGATTACTCTGGAACCTACCTGCCATACTTATGGCCAGGCTAACGTCCGGTCTAGTGCACAACATTGCATACATGATAGAACCTATGGCTGAAGCATAGGGGACGGAGCGCATATGCTCTCTATCCTCGTCAGTTGCTGGGCACTGAGTCTTACTCAATCTCGTACCTTGTAAAACTGGCAAGAACCCTTTCTTGGACTGTTCCATTTTGAACCTCTTCAAAACTTTATCAAGGTATCTGCTTTGTGAAAGTCCTATCAGGCGTTTTGATCTATCCCTATAGTGTTGGGGAACATCGCATGGGAAACAAAAAATTTCCTACGCGCACGAAGACCTATCATGGTGATGTCCATCTACGAGAGGGGATGAATGATCTATGTACCCTTGTAGATCGCACAGCAGAAGCGTTAGAGAACGCGGTTGATGTAGTGGAACGTCCTCACGTCCCTCGATCCGCCCCGCGAACAATCCCGCGATCAGTCCCACGATCTAGTACCGAACGGACGGCACCTCCGCGTTCAGCACACGTACAGCTCGACGATGATCTCGGCCTTCTTGATCCAGCAAGAGAGACAGAGAGGTAGAAGAGTTCTCCGGCAGCGTGACGGCGCTCCGGAGGTTGGTGATGACCTTGTCTCAGCAGGGCTCCGCCCGAGCTCCGCAGAAACGCGATCTAGAGGAAAAACCGTGGAGGTATGTGGTCGGGCTGCCGTGGAAAAGTCGTCTCAAATCAGCCCTAAAACCTCCGTATATATAGGTGGGAGGGAGGGGAGGAGGCAGCCTCAAAACCTAAAGGTTTGGCTGAAATTGGAGGTGGAGGAGTCCTACTCCAATCCTACTTGGAGTAGGATTCCACCTTCCCACTTGGAAACTCTTTCCACCTTGTGTTTTTTCCTTCTCAAACCTTATGGGCCTTAGTGGGAACTTATTCCAGCCCACTAGGGGCTGGTTTATCTCTTCCCATAGCCCATGAGACCCCTTGGGGCGTGACACCCCTCCCGATGGTCCCCGGCACCCCTCCCGGCACTCCCGGTACACTACCGATGAGCCCGAAACTTTTCCGGTAATGCACGAAAACCTTCCGGTAACCAAATGAGGTCATCCTATATATCAATCTTCGTTTCCGGACCATTCCGGAAACCCTCGTGACGTCCGTGATCTCATCCGGGACTCCAAACAACATTCGGTAACCAACCATATAACTCAAATACGCATAAAACAACGTCGAACCTTAAGTGTGCAGACCCTGCGGGTTCGAGAACTATGTAGACATGACCCGAGAGACTCCTCGGTCAATATCCAATAGCGGGACCTGGATGCCCATATTGGATCCTACATATTCTACGAAGATCTTATCGTTTGAACCTCAGTGCCAAGGATTCATATAATCCCGTATGTCATTCCCTTTGTCCTTCGGTATGTTACTTGCCCGAGATTCGATCGTTAGTATCCGCATACCTATTTCAATCTCGTTTACCGGCAAGTCTCTTTACTCATTCCGTAATACAAGATCCCGCAACTTACATTAAGTTACATTGCTTGCTAGGCTTGTGTGTGATGTTGTATTACCGAGTGGGCCCCGAGATACCTCTCCGTCACACGGAGTGACAAATCCCAGTCTCGATCTATACTAACTCAACGAACACCTTCGGAGATACCTGTAGAGCATCTTTATAGTCACCCAGTTACGTTGCGACGTTTGATACACACAAAGCATTCCTCCGGTGTCCGTGAGTTATATGATCTCATGGTCATAGGAACAAATACTTGACACGCAGAAAACAGTAGCAACAAAATGACACGATCAACATGCTACGTCTATTAGTTTGGGTCTAGTCCATCACATGATTCTCCTAATGATGTGATCCCGTTATCAAGTGACAACACTTGCCTATGGACAGGAAACCTTGACCATCTTTGATCAACGAGCTAGTCAACTAGAGGCTTACTAGGGACAGTGTTTTGTCTATGTATCCACACAAGTATTGTGTTTCCAATCAATACAATTATAGCATGGATAATAAACGATTATCATGAACTAAGAAATATAATAATAACTAATTTATTATTGCCTCTAGGGCATATTTCCAACATATAGATCTTAATGCCTAGAATGTAAGCAGCTTCTCCTAGGTCCTTCATAGAGAAACTTTTATTCAAGTAATCTTTTATGCTCTCCAAAAACTCTACGTTGTTTCCAATCAACAATATGTCATCCACATATAATATTAGAAACGCCACAGAGCTCCCACTCACTTTCTTGTAAATACAAGATTCTCCAACCACTTGTATAAACCCAAATGCTTCGATCACCTCATCAAAGCGTTTGTTCCAACTCCGAGATGCTTGCACCAGTCCATAAATGGATCGCGGAGCTTGCACACCTTGTTAGCATTCTTAGGATCGACAAAACCTTCGGGTTGCATCATATACAATTCTTCCTTAAGGAAACCGTTAAGGAACACCGTTTTGACATCCATCTGCCAGATTTCATAATGGAAAAATGCAGCTATTGCTAACATGATTCTGACGGACTTAAGCATCGCTACGGGTGAGAATGTCTCATCGTAGTCAACTCCTTGAACTTGTGAAAAACCCTTTGCCACAAGTCGAGCTTTATAAACGGTCACATTGCCGTCAGCGTCCGTCTTCCTCTTAAAGATCCATTTATTCTGAATAGCCTTGCGGCCCTCAGGCAGTACCTCCAAAGTCCACACTTTGTTCTCATACATGGATCCTATCTCGGACTTCATGGCTTCTAGCCATTTGTTGGAATCTGGGCCCACCATTGCTTCTTCATAATTTGCAGGTTCATTGTTGTCCAACAACATGATTGATAAGACGGGATTACCGTACCACTCTGGAGCAGCACGTGGTCTTGTCGACCTGCGTGGTTCGACAGAAACTTGAACCGGAGTTTCATGATCATCATCATTAACTTCCTCCTCAACCGGCGTCGCAACGACAGAGGTTTCCCCTTGCCCTGCGCCACCATCCAGAGGGATGAGAGGTTAGACAACCTCGTCAAGTTCTATCTTCCTCCCACTCAATTCTCTCGAGAGAAACTCCTTCTCGAGAAAAGCTCCGTTTTAAGCAACAAACACTTTGCCCTCGGATTTGAGATAGAAGGTGTACCCAACTGTCTCTTTTGGGTAACCTATGAAGACGCACTTTTCCGCTTTGGGTTCCAGCTTTTCAGGCTGAAGCTTTTTGACATAAGCATCACATCCCCAAACTTTAAGAAACGACAACTTTGGCCTTTTGCCATACCACAATTCGTATGGTGTCGTCTCAACGGATTTTGATGGTGCCCTATTTAAAGTGAATGCAACTGTTTCTAATGCATAACCCCAAAACGATAACGGCACATCGGTAAGAGACATCATAGATCGCACCATCTCTAATAAAGTACGATTACGACGTTCGGACACACCATTACGCTGTGGTGTTCCAGGCGGTGTCAACTGTGAAACAATTCCACATTGTCTTAAGTGAGCACCAAACTCGAAACTCAGATATTCACCCCCACGATCAGACCGTAGGAACTTGACCTTCTTGTTACGATGATTTTTAACTTCACTCTAAAATTGCTTGAACTTTTCAAATATTTCAGACTTGTGCTTCATTAAGTAGACATAACCATATCTACTCAAATCGTCAGTGAAGGTGAGAAAATAACGATATCCGCCGCGTGCCTCTACGCTCATCGGACCACACACATCGGTATGTATGATTTCCAACAAGTCACTTGCACGCTCCATTGTTCCGGAGAAGGGAGTTTTAGTCATCTTGCCCATGAGGCATGGTTCGCACGTGTCAAGTGAATCAAAGTCAAGTGACTCCAAAAGTCCATCGGCATGGAGTTTCTTCATGCGCTTTACACCAATATGACCTAAGCAGCAGTGCCACAAAAATATGGCGCTATCATTGTTAACTCTAACTCTTTTGGTCTCAATGTTATGTATGTGTGTATCGCTATCAAGATTTAATATGAACAATCCTCTCACATTGGGTGCATGACCATAAAAGATGTTACTCATAGAAATAGAACAACCATTATTTTCTGACTTAAAAGAGTAACCGTCTCGCAATAAACAAGATCCAGATATAATGTTCATGCTCAACGCAGACACTAAATAACAATGATTTAAGTTCATAACTAATCCTGATGGTAACTGAAGTGAAACTGTGCCGACGGCGATTGCATCAACCTTGGAACCATTTCCTACGCGCATCGTCACTTCATCTTTCGCCAGCCTTCGTCTATTCCGCAGTTCCTGTTTCGAGTTGCAAATATGAGCAACAGAACCGGTATCGAATACCCAGGCACTACTACGAGAGCCGGTTAAGTACACATCAATAACATGTATATCAAATATACCTGATTTTTCTTTGGCCGCCTTCTTATCTGCCAGATACTTGGGGCAATTGCGCTTCCAGTGACCCATACCCTTGCAATAGTAACACTCTGTTTCAGGCTTAGGTCCAGCTTTGGGTTTCTTCGTCGGATTGGCAACAGGCTTGCCGCCCTTCTTTGAATTACCCTTCTTGCCTTTGCTGTTTCTCTTGAAACTAGTGGTCTTATTCACCATCAACACTTGATGCTCTTTACAGAGTTCAGACTCTGCGACTTTCAGCATCGCAAACAACTCGCCGGGAGACTTGTTCATCCCTTGCATGTTGTAGTTCAACACAAAGCCTTTATAGCTTGGCGGCAGTGATTGAAGGATTCTGTCAGTGATAGCCTCTTGCGGAAGTTCAATCCCCAGCTCAGCTAGAAGGTTTGAGTATCCAGACATTTTGAGCACATGTTCACTAACAGACGAGTTCTCCTCCATCTTGCAAGCATAGAATTTATCGGAGGTCTCATACCTCTCGATCCGGGCGTTCTTCTGAAAGATAAACTTCAACTCCTGGAACATCTCAAATGCTCCATGATGCTCAAAGCAACGTTGAAGTCCCGGTTCTAAGCCATACAAGACTGCACATTGAACTACTGAGTAGTCCTCCTTACGTGCTAACCAAGCGTTCTTAACATCCCGATCAGCCGTAGCGGGTGGTTCATCTCCTAGCGCATCATTAAGGACATAATCCTTCTTCCCAGCTTGTAAGATTAGCTTAAGATTACGAGCCCAGTCTACAAAGTTGCTTCCATCATCTTTCAACTTAGCTTTCTCTAGGAACGTATTAAAATTCAGGGTGACTGTCGCGTGAGCCATGATCTACAACACAAATATATTCAAAGTGGACTTAGACTATGTTCAAGATAATTAGAGTTTAACTTTAATCAAATTCTTTGCTAAACTCCCACTCAAAAAGTACATCTCTCTAGTCATTTGAGTGGTTCATGATCCACTTACACTAGCTCAAGTCCGATCATCACGTGAGTTGAGCATAGTTTCAGTGGTAAGCATCCCTATGCTAATCATACCATCTATATGATTCATGATCGACCTTTCGGTCTCATGTGTTCCGAGGCCATGTCTGCACATGCTAGGCTCGTCAAGCTTAACCCGAGTGTTCCGCGTGCGCAACTGTTTTGCACCCGTTGTATGTGAACGTTGAGTCTATCACACCCGATCATCACGTGGTGTCTCGAAACGACGAACTGTAGCAACGGTGCACAGTCGGGGAGAACACAATTTCGTCTTGAAATTTTAGTGAGAGATCACCTCATAATGCTACCGTCGTTCTAAGAAAAATAAGGTGCATAAAAGGATTAACATCACATGCAATTCATAAGTGACATGATATGGCCATCATCACGTGCTCCTTGATGTCCATCACCAAAGCACCGGCACGATCTTATTGTCACCGGCGCCACACCATGATCTCCATCAACGTGTCGCCATCGGGGTTGTCATGCTACTCATGCTATTACTACTAAAGCTACATCCTAGCAAAATAGTAAACGCATCTGCAAGCACAAACGTTAGTATAAAGACAACCCTATGGCTCCTGCCGGTTGCCGTACCATCGACGTGCAAGTCAATATTATCTATTACAACATGATCATCTCATACATCCAATATATCACATCACATCGTTGGCCATATCACATCACAAGCATACCCTGCAAAAACAAGTTAGACGTCCTCTAATTTTGTTGTTGCATGTTTTACGTGGTGACCATGGGTATCTAGTAGGATCGCATCTTACTTACGCAAACACCATAATGGAGATATATGAGTTGCTATTTAACCTCATCCAAGGACCTCCTCGGTCAAATACGATTCAACTAAAGTTGGAGAAACTGACACTTGCCAGTCATCTTTGAGCAACGGGGTTACTCGTAGCGATGAAACCAGTCTCTCGTAAGCGTACGAGTAATGTCGGTCCAAGCCGCTTCAATCCAACAATACCGCGGAATCAAGAAAAGACTAAGGAGGGCAGCAAAACGCACATCACCGCCCACAAAAACTTTTGTGTTCTACTCGAGAAGACATCTACGCATGAACCTAGCTCATGATGCCACTGTTGGGGAACGTCGCATGGGAAACAAAAAATTTCCTACGCGCACGAAGACCTATCATGGTGATGTCCATCTACGAGAGGGGATGTGTGATCTACGTACCCTTGTAGACCGTACAGCAGAAGCGTTAGTGAACGCGGTTGATGTAGTGGAACGTCCTCACGTCCCTCGATCCGCCCCGCGATCAGTCCCACGATCTAGTGCTGAACGGACGGCACCTCCGCGTTCAGCACACGTACAGCTCAACGATGATCTCGGCCTTCTTGATCCAGCAAGAGAGACGGAGAGGTAGAAGAGTTCTCCGGCAGCGTGACGGCGCTCCGGAGGTTGGTGATGATCTTGTCTCAGCAGGGCTCCGCCCGAGCTCCGCAGAAACGAGATCTAGAGGAAAAACCGTGGATGTATGTGGTCGGGCTGCCGTGAAAAAGTCGTCTCAAATCAGCCCTAAAACCTCCGTATATATAGGTGGGAGAGGGGGAGCCTTGCCTTGGGGATCAAGGAGTCCCAAGGGGGTCGGCCGAGCCAAGGGGGGAAGGTCTCCCCCCCCAAACCGAGTCCTACTTGGTTTGGTGGGTGGAGTCCTTCTTTCCTTTCCCACCTCCTCCTTTTTTTTCTTTTCTCTTTGATTTTCTTCCTATGGTGCATAGGGCCTTCTTGGGCTGTCCCACCAGCCCACTAAGGGCTGGTGTGCCACCCCAAGGCCTATGGGCTTCCCCGGGGTGGGTTGCCCCCCCCCCCAGTGAACTCCCGGAACCCATTCGTCATTCCCGGTACATTCCCGGTAACTCTGAAAACCTTCCGGTAATCAAATGAGGTCATCCTATATATCAATCTTCATTTCCGGACCATTCCGGAAACCCTCGTGACGTCCGTGATCTCATCCGGGACTCCGAACAACATTCGGTAACCAACCATATAACTCAAATATGCATAAAACAACGTCGAACCTTAAGTGTGCAGACCCTGCGGGTTCGAGAACTATGTAGACATGACCCGAGAGGCTCCTCGGTCAATATCAAATAGCGGGACCTGGATGCCCATATTGGATCCTACATATTCTACGAAGATCTTATCGTTTGAACCTCAGTGCCAAGGATTCATATAATCCCGTATGTCATTCCCTTTGTCCTTCGGTATGTTACTTGCCCGAGATTCGATCGTCAGTATCCGCATACCTATTTCAATCTCGTTTACCGGCAAGTCTCTTTACTCGTTCCGTAATACAAGATCCCGCAACTTACACTAAGTCACATTGCTTGCAAGGTTTGTGTGTGATGTTGTATTACCAAGTGGGCCCCGAGATACCTCTCCGTCACACGGAGTGACAAATCCCAGTCTTGATCCATACTAACTCAACCGAACCCCTTCGGAGATACCTGTAGAGCATCTTTATAGTCACCCAGTTACGTTTGCGACGTTTGATACACACAAAGTATTCCTCCGGTGTTAGTGAGTTATATGGTCTCATGGTCATAGGAACAAATACTTGACACGCAGAAAACAGTAGCAACAAAATGACATGATCAACATGCTACGTCTATTAGTTTGGGTCTAGTCCATCACGTGATTCTCCTAATGACGTGATCCAGTTATCAAGCAACAACACCTTGTTCATAATCAGAAGACACTGACTATCTTTGATCAACTGGCCAGCCAACTAGAGGCTTGCTAGGGACAGCGTTTTGTCTATGTATCCACACATGTAAATGAGTCTTCATTCAATACAATTATAGCATGGATAATAAACGATTATCTTGATACAGGAATTATAATAATAACTATATTTATTATTGCCTCTAGGGCATAATTCCAACACTATAGCCAAGAAAAACGCATTGTATGGAGTGATACATGAGATTGCGAGTATTATATGGACGTAGGTTGGGCCAACATGCACAACCAAACACACGTAGAGCTGAGTAATCGGGTGTTGTGTGAAGAAGGCGTTCTGTGGGAGTTTCATGAGAAATAGTGCGACTGGGCCACATGTTAATGAGGTACACAGCAGTAAGAAAATCCTCATCCCAAAATTTTAAAGGCATAGAGGCGGAAGCTAGGAGTGCTAAGCCTACTTCGACAATGTGGCGATGTTTCCTCTCAGCAGAGCCATTCTGCTGATGAGCATGTGGGCATGAGACATGGTGAGATATGCCAATCTTTTGAAAAAAAAGAGTTAAGCTTCTCATACTCACCACCCCAGTCAGACTGAACTGCAAGTATTTTGCTATCAAATTGGCGCTCTACAAGAGCTTGAAAGTTATGAAACACTTGAAACACATCTGAACGTTTCTTAAGAAGGTAGATCCATGTGTATTTGCTAAAATCATCAATAAAGCTGACATAGTATTGGTGTCTACCAACAGAAGTGGGTGCTGGACCCCATACATCAGAGAAAATAAGTTGCAAAGGTTTAGTAGAGATGCTAAGAGACACAGGGTATGGTAATTGATGACTTTTAGCTCGTTGACATGAATCACAAATGGTTTCTAGATTTCTCTCACCAACAACTGGGAGATTATTTGTACTAAGAATACGATGAACAATAGCAAACGAAGGATGACCTAAGCGACTGTGCCACCTCTCAGCAGAAAGCTTGATGGCACCGTAGACTTGTTTATTTGCTTGGCAGTAGTGGGGAAGCAAAGCATAGAGGCCTTGGACACAAACACCTCTATGAAGAATTTTCTTCGTGACCTGATCCTTGATCAAGAAAAAGAATGGGTGAAATTCTAGAAACACATTGTTATCAAGGGCAATACGGTGAACAGATAATAGGGTTTCGGAAGCATTGGGAACATAAAGGATTTCATTGAGAGCAAGGTTTTTGTGTGGGGTTTTGATAAGTGAATGACCAATATGACTTATCTTCATACCTGTACCATTGGCAGCAGTGTAGACTTGATCATGGCCACGGTATTTCTCCGGCATTGACAGCTTCTCTAACTCACTAGTGATGTGGTTTGTGGCGCCCGTGTCCATGTACGAGTTGGTGTCAACACCATAGGATACATGTGCTGCGGCTGCAATCTTCTTGCTCTGGGAGTTAGGATCATCGGTATAACGCCAATCACAGTCCTTGGCAATGTGATTTAATTTCTTACAGATTTGACAACGGCCCTCATAGCCGTCATACCCTTGGAAGGGGCGCCCCCTGTTGTTGTTGTTGGGAGGGCGCCGAGTGTTGTTGCCGCCGGCCGAGGAGTTCTGGTGATAGTGACCACCACCACCACCACCACCATAGCCTCCGCCTCCTCCATTGTTCTGATGGTAAGGACCACCAGAACCACCTCCTTGGTGATAACCGCCGCCGCCACCGTTGTGATGGCCACCACCCGAGCCATAGTTGCCGCCACTAGGGGCGCCATAGCCGCCGGCGTTGCCGTGGGGAGCACCTCCACCGCTGCCCTTCTGGTTGCGGTAGCCGCCCCTGCCGGCGTTGGAGCGACCGCGGAAGGCCGCGTTGGCAGATGACTTGAAGCCACCGGCGCCACCACCATGGAACATCTCGATCCGCTGATCGAAGTTCGCCACAAGGGAGAAGAGTGCGTCGATGGTGACAGGCTCAGTACGGACGTCGAGGACGGAGATGATGGGCTGGTAATCCATGTCCAGACCCGCGACGATGAAGGAGATGAGCTCCCCCTCTCCGAGTGGTTTGCTCTGATACCATATAGGAAGATATGTTGCGGCATATCTCTCCAATAGGAGAGCCGAAGCTTTATATAGAGGTGTAGCCGTTTGGATCACAACCAACTAGAGATATACATGAGAGAGAGATAGAGATAGAAAGTTAAATACAAAGGGAGTTACAACTATACAATATCCCTATAATATCTCATGTCTAACAGTGCCAAAAACAGAGAAAAGTGCATCACTAAGCAGGTATATACATCGGTTTTAACCATGATAATAGACAATGAGAAATGGCCCAAACTTGGACTGGAAGTAGAGTAAATTCAGAAAACAAATGTATTAACTTGCAATAACAGCAGCATAATGGAAATCGCTGCATACAATAAACCAAAAAACGACTGATATTCAGTCTCACAAACTGAACTGTATTTGTAAGAACTAATAACCGAACTGCCATATCATGTATGAACGGCAACAACTTCACATGAGTTACTCACTGCATTTCCATAATAAATTGGCATATGGAATTAGAGCATCATCACAGAATTAGCAAGAGTGCACCTAATTCACAAGTTAATAGGCGTTGATCATGATGGGAAGAGAAAGTTTCAACATTTCTTAACTAACTAGACAGCCATATTTGAAGAGAAGCTCCAAATTTGGAATAGTGCAGTCTGCATAATAATTCAGGGAAACTTAACATTGCTACATAATTTATGATTACAATAGTTCAAGAGAAATAATACACAAGTTATGTTCCCCTTCTTTTGTGGTAGAATCAGAAGAAATAAACAAGAGGTTTAAATGTAATATTACAGTTTAGTTCAAGATAAATAATACATCAATTATGTTCATCTTCTTTTGTGTTAGAATCAGAGAGGAATGAGCAAGATGTTTAAATGTAATATTACAGT
Organism: Hordeum vulgare subsp. vulgare; assembly: GCF_904849725.1. Classification (NCBI taxonomy): domain Eukaryota; kingdom Viridiplantae; phylum Streptophyta; class Magnoliopsida; order Poales; family Poaceae; genus Hordeum; species Hordeum vulgare. Next base: position 385,744,844 of record NC_058518.1, on the reverse strand, counting down.
TTTATTTGCAGACCCATTATACCTTGTAGAAAGACAAAAGATCTTACAACCTCAAGGATGCAGCCATGTTCGTTCTGAAAACAAAGAAAATAGTTTTACCAAGTAAGTATACAAAGGCTTTTCATTAAGTCAAATCATGTCAAGCTGCTTACTGCCATTTGAAAAAAAAAACAGTTCCAAAACCTATGGAATGTAAATTCAGGAAATTAATTTGGAATAAAAATATGGGACTATCCAGGCTACAAATCACCTGATATGAGATATAGCACTCATCAAACGGAATTCAACACCTGAAGGTACACAAATCTGCGGCGAATGGGAGTTATAGTAGAAAGCCACCTCCCATAGCAAGAAAGCAGACTCCTGCACTTTCAGTCTGTGGTGTTAATCGGTTTTTACGGCACATCATAGATCATACAGTACTACCTGATTTAATCGGTAGTATTAAGTCGACCTGATGGTTAATATGATTCGACTCAAATTAATCTCTCAACAATCCACCAATGGTCACACACATTGACTACTGCCCATAGTTGCTTGAAAAACCTGAGAAATGTGATGTTCTGATGGAGGTCAGAGTCCAAATGCACCTAGGCACAGTACTTAGATTTGGTCAGGCTTTGGTTGATACAAATTATTTTTCCCATCAATCTCACATATCACTTGCAGAGCAGAAATACCATAGGTCCATAGATTATACATCATACACCAAAAGATCCATCTAGAGAGTAAGTTATAGTTTTGATAACAACAGCTAAATGGAAAACCGCAAACCTTGTAAGTCAACATGGTTTTATAGACATTGCAAAACAAATGAAGATCTCTAGGAGATCGCGAAAACATTCAACAGAGCTTATGCACCCCGGTCCTGTTATCCTGAGCATCCAATACTCCTAGGGATCTGGGTCACTAAATTCCGTAATATGCCACTGCACGGTATTCTCACAGGGGATTACAGTGGTACAAGACGGTGATCGGCCTAATTCCCACCAGAGGTACTGTACACGCTGACTGCTGCGCCCCCAGATAACATCATAACACCAGATGCATGTGGGCTCTCTCGCAGGCATCTTCACAAGAAACACAGGGACAACACCCGCAGGCGACCCGTGAGCCGTGACTCGGCATTCCGCAGCTGGGTGTCGTGCCCTCCCGGGGAGCATGCTCGGCGGTTGGGGTGGCGGATTCTTTTGAGATTGATCATGAAGAAGAAACGGATTTGAGTGGCTGCATCAGTTGTTGATGAGGAAGGCAATCGGCCGCTGTACGGGTCTGTGGCCGAAGAACTGGACGCGTTCCGCCGTGTGTAATATCCCGCGCCGGCGGGTGTCTCCGGCACCATCAGGTAAATATGCGTTCATTGATTTTGGCAGAACCCCTTTTGCGGATGGGATTTAGGTTGTCGGCGTTCTCCACCGCCTGCTAGGTTTGATTTAGGCACAAATCCGAGAGTTGTTTAGCCACCTCAGAGTTAATCAGACGGAAGGCAGATAACAAGAACCGAGTTCAAGTCCATCCGTCTTCGTTACCATGCAGGTACGGACTAATGGCTGTCTGAATGGGGATGTAAATGACATTGGTTTGGTTGCAGGATGCAAATGACATGGCGTAGAAAACTCTGCTATATAGGAGCTTTGTCTGACGAAAAATCACCGCATACACCGAGGTCCACATAGCTCCGTATTTTTTTTCCAGCCAAAATACCATTTCCATACACTGAAAAAATCTAAACAAAATATACATAGAAGTATATTCGTAATACACACGCATAAAATTTTCACGAGCATATATGCTTTCATGTATTGTATACAAAAAAGATAAATACACTTGTTAAAATGGGATTTTATCTTTGTTGTATTTGGGCCAGATATTTATCTTTTTTATGTAACATGCAAATAGTCGAATTACCAATTTTTTACATACTTACCTGTCATACATATGCATTTATACTAAAGAAATGATATTTTTTAAAACTATTAAGTATGTATCGTTTTTCCTTGGTAAAACGGGTTTCGTGAAGCCCGGTCTCTGCAACTTTAAATCTTCTTTGTCTCACCATGTCACGGGAAAAACCCTATTCGTCGGTCGTTGCAGCATACCTTCGGGGGCTTCGCACAGGGACAGCGACGTTGCCAACTATATTTGCCAGCCCAGTTCGACCAGATTGCACCGGTTTTGCTTTAGTCGTTATTTTTTCATTTTGGAAAACTCTTAGAAAGCTTTCTGAACCGGATTTTTTTCGTTCTTTTATTTTTTCTTTTCTTTTTTCTTTTCTGTTTGTAATTTAAAAAATGTTATGGTTTTTAAAAAAATGTTCTTAAATTCAAGAAAACAATTTCATTTTAGAAAATGTTCTTGATTATGAAAACAAGTTCTGTATTTGCAAAGGATGTTTGGAATTTTCAAAAGTGTTCTTCAAAGTCGAAAAATGTTATTGATTTTTAAGAAAATTCCTGGCTTTTCAAAAAATGTTTTGGATTTACCAAAAGTATTCAGAATGTCCAAAAACTGTTTTTCAAATTCGGAAAATGTTTTTCTTTTTTAAAAATGTTCTAAATTTCAAATAGTTGCCATTTTATTACTTCAAAATATATTCGTGCTTTATAAATTTGTTCTCAAGATTCAGAAAATGTACTTGCATTAAAAATTTATTCATGCTTTTAAATTTGTTCTCCGTTTTAAAAAATGTTCAAAATTGTCTGCGCTTCTAAATTTGTTCGGGGTTTTTCAAAACTGTTCTTTGTTTCAAAATTTTGTTATATAGATTAAAAAATGTTCAAAATTGCTCACGCTTCCAAATTTGTTCGGAGTTCTTTAAGATTATTCTCCGTTTCAAAATTTTGTTCTAAAGATTCAAAAAATGTTCCACGTTTCAAAATTGTTCTCTGTTTCAAAAAATTTCGCGCTTCCAAATTTGTTCAGGATTTTACAAAATTGTTCTCGGTTTCAAAACTGTTCTTAAAATTCAAAAAATGTTTGTGCTTTAAATACTTGTTCGTACTTTCAAATTTATTCAGGGTTTTTCAAAATTATTTTCCTTTTTAAAATTTTGTTCTCAAGATTCAAAAAATGTCCGTGCGTTAAGAAATTGTTCACGCTTCCAAATTTGTTCAAGATTTTTCAAAATTATTTCTTACTTTCAAAATTTGTTCTCTAAATTCAAAAACCGTATGTGCTTTAAAAATTTGTTCGGGGTTTTTCAAAATTGTTCTCTATTTCAAAGTGTTGTTCTCAAGATTCAAAATATGTTCTTGATTTTAAAAATTGTTCACGCTTCCAAATGTTTCTAATTATTTTTAGAAAATTCGATAAATGTTTCTACATTTTAGAAAAATTGTTACGGATTTTTAAAAAAATGTTCCGAATTTAAAACAAATGTTCTTAATATTTGCAAAATGTTTCTGATTTTTGAAAATAAGTTCTACATGTAAATAAAAATGAATTGGATTTTCAAAAATTGTTATTTAAATTCGAAAAGTGTTTTTACCCTATAAAAAATGTTCCGGATTTTCTAAAATGTTTTTCAGAAAATTTTCCCGTTTTTCGAAATTTGTTATCAATATTTAAAAAATGTTTTTGTTTTTCAAAAATTGTTCACGTTTATGAATTTGTTCAGTATTTTTCATAATTTTTTTCATTTTCAAAATTTGTTCTCAAGATTAAAAAATGTTCGTGCTTTTTAAAAATAGTTCATTCTTCCAAATTTGTTGAGGGTTTTCTAAATTGTTCTCCATTTTAAAATTTTGTTCTCAAGATTAAAAAAATGTCCGTGCTTTAAAAAATTGTTCGCGGTCCCAAATTTGTTTAGGATTTTTCAAAATTGTTTTTGGTTTTAAAATTTGTTCTCAAGATTTAAAAAAATTTGTGCTTTAAAAAATGTTGAAGCTTTCAAATTTATTCTCTGATTTAAAAAACATTCATGTTTTCAAAAAATGGTTGAGAATTCAATGTTTGCTTGTTTTGATAAATAAGGAAAAGAGGAAGAAAAACGAGCCAAAAAAAAGAAATACGCAGAAAAGGAATAATGAAACAGAAGGAAATTAAAAAAAGGAAATTATAGATTTTTTTAGAAAAAAATTAAATTGGGCCGGCCAAGTCGAGCGTCCCTCTGTGCATGGGAGCGCCCCGTGCCGCAACGAGCGGCAGGTAGGAATTCCCATGCCACGGGCATGCGTCCGTGTCTTCGATTGGGCACTGGGCGTAAGAACAACTCCAACACGCGCTATCTAAACAACCCGATGTAAAAGACCTATTTTTAATGCGTGCAGATCTGACTTAGGCGCTCAAGCAGCCGCATAAAATATCGCGCGCACTATATTTGGTTCAGCGTGCGGATCAAAACGACATCATGCATTGTGTATTTGGTGTGTCCGCTCGCGTGCTGCAAACTTTGGACTGCTGCAGGTGGGCCGTTGGATTGGACGCTTCGCTAGCGGTTTGAGCAAACGTCTTTCAACGCGCTAAAAAATGTTATTTTGGCGCTGTAGAATTTTTTAAGCACCATGCTAGCGGTTCGAGATGCTCAACAAAAAAGAGGTGGACACAACCTAATATATCTATGGGTGTGCAACGCGACCGCCAAGTAAGAGCAACACCAATCGGGCGACCCATTTCATCCGCCCTTGTCTGTTTGGGTTGCCATGGACAGAAAAGTCAACCCAACACGCCGACCCAAACAAAAACGCGTTCGTTTTTCATTCGCTCGCGACCCATTCGAGGCCAAAATTTGGATGGCATTTGTGTTGCCGTGGACATGAAGCGGACACGCGTGTCGCCCGTCATTCTCTTCCCTGGCCCACCAGCCGGTGGCACGAACGTCATTCTTCTCTTTCTCCTTCGTGTCCAAAATATCCGACCGTCCTGCCCGCCCCCAACCTCCCACCCCTGTTGTCCGCTTCCATCATCGCTGCCAGCCATCCGCGTCGCGGACTCATCTTCTGGCAGCCTCGTCTCCCGCAATTGCCGCCAAGCTCCGCCACTTTCTCTCGGCATGGGACTCCTCTGCGGCCGATGTCTTCCACAACGCCAGTAAGGTGTTCGACACTTTGTCCAAGAAATAAATGGACTGTTACAACGTTCTTTTGGACTTGGATGATGCTTCATCTGTTGATGAGGAGATGGTGTCGAGGGATCCATGCCGGGGCACACGTCGACACTGAATCGCAACTGGGAGAGTGGTCATTTCCTACTTTGAAAAGATTATTTCAAGATCTCAAATCCGCTCTTTAAACATCACTTGTTCTGTAGCCGTTTTCGAATGACTAGACATGTTTTCAAACTTACTCGAGAAGGAGTGGTTTTGTATTGTACATTTATTAATCTAGAATATTTCTAATTTTTATCAAAGCGATCAAAAAATGACCGCAAGCTCGCCGCAGGAACAAAAAACGGGTGGGCGAGTTGGGCGCATGACCGACTCATTTGCAAAAGAGGACGGACGAGCCGATTCAAACGGACAAAACACACGTCCGTTTGGGTCACGCGGTTGGAGTTTCTTTAACAACCCATATGCCACGGCAATCGATCTGCATCAGCGGTTCTATGCGATGCGGATCTCGAGGTTCAGTTGCTGGTCCCAAAGCACATGATAACGCGACCCGGATGTGTAAGCTCTAAATATCCGCATCCATCAAGATCGTCCTTTGTGCTCGTCGTGTCAAGTACTTCTGTCCCTCTCGCGAGGAGGAGCTCGGCGGGATCCTCCACTCAGTTGCGGTGGCATCGTCTTCGTCTTCGACGGAGAACTTGAGTGAACACAGATTCATATATGTCGCGGACTCCATGGTGTGCGCCATAGTCGACGTAGGTTCAAGCAGCTAGTAGTGGCACGCGTACTTAAGGACGCTGCAAGAGGGGTTGAGAAGAGGAGGGAACCGGGGCAGGAGCGAGCCCTTATTCTTGATGGCGTCAGTGAGCGCGGGCTAGTGGTTGGCAGCCATCACGACGGCGGCAGCGCATCAACATGTGAGGCGTCGGGCAGAGAAAGAATGGGGCTGCTTCCAAGCGGACTTCTTAGGCAAGGCCGACATCGGGAAGCGGTGCGCTGGATCGGACGACGCGCGAGCGACTCCATGGTTGAGGTGTAGTACGCGATGGTGGTCACCATTGAGGTGGCAGAAAAGCAGAGCATAGAAACTTACGGGCCGACTCGAGAGAGGCGTAAGTGGAGCAAGCACCATGCAACGAAGAATGAATGATGTTATTTATATGGGCAGTGCTCTGCGCCAGCGCGCCGGCCGAATCGTTCGGCCGGTGGCGCGTGGGCCGCCCGATCCGTCAGCTGTACGCGGGTTGTACCGTTGGATCTTCATGGAGCATTATTCTCTCGATGCAATAAATTTCGTCCATGATGCAACAATTTTCGTCAACGGTTGCGATAAAAATATAGTTGTAGCAAAAGAAAATATCAACGTGGTCGTAGCAAAAAAGAAGCTGATGATGCGTGGTAGCAAAATAAAAAAAAGATTGTAGCAAAACAATCTGATGAACTCGGATTGCAACTCTGACGAACGTGTATGCAACTCTTTTAGTGAAGGTTGCAGCAAAAAATAATATCGGTTGTAGCAAAAACTAACACGGTTGTAGCAAAAATCCAAAACACCGGTTGTAGCGAAAAAACCGGCGAAGTCGAGTTGCAACCAAACGTGGATGCAACTTTTTTAGCGGACAAACGTAACAAATGGAAAACGCTTGTAGCAAATTTAAACACTAGTTACAGCAAATTTAAACACAATAAAAGTTGCATGCCCTGACCAGCGAAGCGCGCGCTGCCCGGGCGACCGGCCGAACGATTCGGCCTGCGCATCGGGTGGAAGCGTTTCCCTATTTATATATAGAGCCACGCCAATGGAGATAAATACAGACTATTCGAGAGAGTACTCGATAGGCGATGACCTTCAATGAAACAGAGACACGTCACACACTCAACGGCCCCCGCTTGGGCAAATTTCATGTTTTAACCCTTTTGATTTTTTTTTTGAGATTTGACCTGATTCGATTTTTTTGGATTGTGACCATTTTTCCTACCGCCAGGGTTTATGACGGTAGGGTTACATAGCTTACCGCGAGGTCCTGTGACAGTAAGTGACCAATCCACGTCAACAACCATAAACGGTTGTCGTCCCCCTCCATCCCACCCTACCGCCGCACGGCCTGGCAGTAGGCTATGTGACCCTACCGCCGAGCCTCCCTGGCGGTAGGGTTTGAGAAGTTATAAGTGGCCCAGACGCCCGCCATAGCCCCATATCCCCCTCTGAGCCGCCAAGAAGACATAAACAACTGCTCTCGCCCCCCTCTCTCATCTCCTCCACTCCCCCCTCGGATCTTCTTTGTTTCTTCATCGTTTTTGCAGATCGAGATGGCCCAGAAACGAGAAAAGTAAGCTCTATCAATCCCTCCAATTAGTTTTAGTCAAATAGCTTGCGATTTGTCGCATTATTTGCGTGAAATCTTCCCTATTTTTGAACTAGATTTTTTGGTACTCTAGGATTGTTTTAGGTTGATTCTAGATGTTCTATTGGATTGGTTATGAACTCTAATCACTAGTTGTAATGGTAGTGTAAAGATTAACCCTTGTTCGTTGATTTTTTTGAATGATGGTATGATGCATGTTCTTCAAAATTAACTCGTATGATGCATTTTCTATGTTCGTTTCGATATGATCTGATGCATATGATTAATAGTGGATGTATATGATGGTTGTGATGTTTTTTGTTTTGCTATGAAAAATAGATGGTGTATGATGCATATGATGTTTTTTGTTTCGCTATGATGTTTTGCTATGAAAAATAGATGGTATATGATGCATATGATGTTTCTTGTTTTGCTATGAAAAATAGATGGTATATGATGCATATGATGTTTTTTGTTTTGCTACGATGCATATGATGTGACCTTGTATAGTGGTTGTTATATTTTTTATGCTTATGCTTATAATGTTTATGCTTATGCAATTTTATTTAGGAGGCCACCTCTTCCGGAACACATCGGGACTAAGTATATCCTGCTTGACCCTCCGTTAGACAAGGGTCATCGTGCCCGTTTCATTGAGAACGGAGTGGTAATTACCATGCTTGAACCAAACCTTTCTAAATGATGAAAAGAAGTTACTAATTATTTTTGGCTATATCTTTTGACACATGCTCCCACCACTGCGAATGAGGCCTCACGAGACGGTCGTTAAGATGGAGTACGGCGAGCGCTACACATTGTTCTACAGGAGAGCCTGACTGTTGAGTTTTTTCCTGCAGTGCAAGCGTAAGCCGCCGACACTCGTCCAGTCGGCTCTCACAGCTTCGATCGACGAGTGGCGGCGAGAGATGCACAATTTCCATCTTCCATGTGGGGAGATGACGGTGACCCTCCGGGATTGGGGGATGGTATTGGCCCTACCGATCGAGGGTCGTGCTCTCATTGGACGAGTGGAGAGGAAGAAGTAGCATGAAAGGGTTACCGCCCTCAATGGCGACTGCCCTTCCACCCCCTCCCGCTAAGAGTAACCGGACATCTGGCCTATCGCTACCCTAGCTCCTTCTGCAGTGCCGCAAATGCCCAGAAGATGTCAAACCCCGGACGATGGAGCAGTACGCGAGGGCCTACCTGTGGTATATTCTCACAGAGGTCGTGTTTCGAGACTGCTTAAGGGACAGTGCCATATGGATGTATATCGACTTCCTAAAGGACCGAGATGTAGGGTACAACTGGGGGGGGGGGGGGGCTTGCCTACCTATATCGTTAGGTAAGAGAATATCTCACTATTTTTTATTGATGCATGTTGATTTAAATTATTTCATCTCATTATCAGTATGTGTTTTGTAGCTTGAAGACGCAACCCATATGATGGAAGAAAAATCCGTTATGGGTGGATGTGCGTTGCCCCTCTCCATTTGGATGTGGGAGCGAATCCCGGTGGGGCGTCCGGAGAAACTGAAGCAGGGTCTATGGACTGACTATGGCAATGACGACAATGATGAAACTCGATACCCGACTGTTGCATACGCTTGGTACGTTGTGGGTGTCTACGCGGGCACTCTATATAAGCCACCCCGAGCTCCGTGACAAGGGTTAAGCACTCAGTGTAATCATACACCCCCACAGAAAACACAAGCCTTCGGGCATGAGACGTGGGGTTTTCACCTCTGTGAGTGGGGCCCGAACTCGATAAATCCGAGTGAGACACATGTGTCATAGCTAGGCTTTGCCCTTCACCCGCACACCCCGTACTCACTGTTAGATCACTCCCATGACACGTGTGCATGCAACCATAATGTATGGCACCCATTTCTACCTTTGCAGCAACCCGCCATGAGAAATCTTAAAAACATGTACCTACCTTGATGGTTCTGCGGGTTTGTCACTTTGAATTATACACAATTGTGCTATGTGCGATGTTTGTTGCTCCGGTGCTAAATCAACCCCTTCATATAAACAGTTTTCTCGACATTTCATTCCCTCCAAGTAAAATTTTCAGTAGCCACGACATTTCCTGAAACACCACCTTGGCCCCCTCCAACCCCCCACTCATCTATCGCTCGAACCCCTGGCTAGCTCACCGCAGCCGCTGCCCCGCTTCTAGCGTTAACCTCTTCTGCTCTCCTATTGCAGGTTACCCACCCATCTGCGTACCCTCGCCGCCCTAAATTTCTTAGATGACGCCTGCTAAACACCCCTTTCTCACAAATCCCCATCCCCTACTCCACACCGTCGCAACCTAATCCAAGCTACGCTTCCGTGGGAGCTTGAGGAGTGAATGGCCAAAAGGAGGTATAAGGCGACCTGTCTAATCGAGGATGCGAGGTGGCCACCAAGGCTGCAAGGGAAGAGGTCTACAATGATGAGGTGACCACTGAGGCCGCCATGAAAGCTGACTATGATGACGAGGTGGCCGTCGGGGCTAGCGGGGAATCTGACGAAGATGACTGTTGAGAGGCTTCATATCAGAGGGTTTGCGCATGGAAGTATATCTACGCAACCATCTACGACATCGACAACAACATATTGACACGGGCTCTATCACATGTTAAGTGGTCCACCCCAACCCCTTGGAGTTCAACCCCCCCGACCTCACGCATGGCCCTACCGCTGATCTCCTTTGCTTTGTTGTCAAGAATTTTCCTTCCTTCTTAGCCAACGAGCCCCTTTTATCATTTATGAAGGACATGTTTTATGGCGGTGGCTCGGCATCTTCATCTTCCAAGTTAGACCTCATCGACGACGATGACAATGACAATGGCACCCTATCGGTCTATTCCAAGGGGAAAGAGACCATCCGCGACAACATGGAGGGCACCCTGCAGCTGTGCTCTTCCAAGGGGAAGTGATGTGGACCAGATCATGACCAAGAAACCAAAGAGTGAGTTTCATGCTAGCACAAATGTTGAACCACTAGAGCAGCCAAAGGAAGACATGGGCAAAACCCTTATCTTAGTTGGGAAGCTTCCGGTGCCTATTTTGGGAGAAATGACACACCACATTTTCACCTGCAATTTCGCATGTAAACCTAATTAATTCTAGAAGGTCCTAACACGTTTTAGTGGTTGCACGAGATTGTGTTTGAAGTCAGCCTTTAATTCAAAAAAATGGTGCATCATTTGAGGTATTGAGTCAAAAGTTGTGCAACTTGCCATGCAAGCTCTCCATGAATTAATTACAACGCGAGGCTCAACAAATTTTCTCCTGCTACAGCTTAGGGCTCATGAATTTACCCTTAATTTTGAGTTGTTTTCACACCTAACTAGTAGGTGCTTCTAGTATAAGTACTCCCCAGTTGTTGTGTGTGAAGGGGGATGAGATTTCTTAGTTTATATTTGTAGACAACCGATGTGGTTGTGTTGTGCTAAGAGCACTAATCGTTGAGTGTTAGCTCGTGTGTGTGGATTGGAGGGCATGTCCTCAGTTCATATAGGATCCTTATGGTTCCCTCTTGTGATTCTACATAGGTTCACAAGTTTCATGAGAGATAGTGGTCGTTCTTGTGAGTTATTTGGTACCATTTGCTAGTTGATCTTAGTTTACAAGAACAAGAGTACACTCTCAAACCATGAAACTTGTGAACCTATGTAGAATCACAAGAGGGAACTACAAGGATCCTATATGAATTGAGGAGAGGCCCTCAATTCCACACACATGAGCTAAAACTCAACGATATTAGTGCTCTTAGCACAACACAACCACACTGGTTGTCTACAAAGATAAACTCAAAATTCTCACCCCCTTCACATGGAACAGCTGGGGAGTACTTATATAATAGAAGCACCTACTGCTTAGGTGTGAAAACAACTCAAATGAATGGTAAATTCATGAGCCCTAGGCTATAGCAGGAGCAAACTTGTTGAGCCTCGCACTCTAATTAATTCCTGGACAACTTGCATGGGAACTTGCACAAATTTTGACTCAAGACCTCAAATGATGCATCGTTGAATGAAAGCTCACTTCAAACACCATCTTATGCGGCCACTAAAACGTGCTAGGACCTTTTAGAATTAACGAAGTTCATGTGCGAAATTGTAACTAAAAATCTTATGTGTCATTTCTCCCAAAAATAGGCATCAGAAGCTTCCCAACTAAGATAAGGGTTTTGCCCATGTCTTCCTTTGGATGCTCTAATGGTTTAACATCTGTGATAGCATGCACCTCACTCTTTGCCTCCTTGATCATGGTCTGGTCCAAATCACTAAGCACACCGCTTTGGCCACTAATAAAAATTTTATCCAGGAGAAAGAAGCGATCCGAGAAAGTTCATTGTCGATTATCTACAAGATCCTAGCAGAAGGGTGGACAATATGATTTGGCGGCTATCTTTGACATGCATATCTATGGAACTTTATCGCCAGATCAATGAAGATGAGAAGGTCTCACCCAAGACTGCATCAAAAGGTTCAAACAAGCAATGGCCGATATATACTTATCGCCCTAAGCATATATAAAATGGTCGATGGAATGTTGACATCGTCCTTAGAACAACCTTTGGGAAAGTCATTTTCCGGCATGCAAGCTTTCCTGAAAAAGAGGGGGGGTGTCACTAGTGCAGAAAATCCTAGCTATGGCATGGCACAAAAGGCCTTGTTGGCGTTGACACTCGACACTACAAATATGGCGCCATTGTCAAAAAATAGTGGTGGCGTTGGAGCCTGCGTCAACACTATTTCACATGATGATGGCATGTCACATGGCCAACGCTAGAAAATTGGTTTTTGCTAATAATGTTTTTCCACAAAAGTTCAACTCCACAAAACTAAATAGGCACTCGTCAACTAAACTAGTTCAACATACCCCCACCTCTACATCAAGTAGTTCAACTCCACAAAACTGCATAGGTAGTCATCAACATAATTAGTTAAATTCACAAAAAATACTAGTTAAAGAACTACATAATTAACCTTCACAAACTACATAGTAATTCCATAGCGAGCCTCCTAGGTGGTCGATCATATATCGATCAAGGATTAACTTCAACTGACGAATCTTGTGTCTATTTTTCTCTCCATCTTGAGCGCATTCCTCTCGGCCTTGGGGAGTTTTATCTCATTCTTGAGCTTATCCCTCTCCTAGATCGGCTGATCTCTCTTGTCGCTCAGCCTAAGAGTCTTGCTAAAGAGATCGGATTTCTCCTTCAACGGCTCACCCATCTCTGCCTTCAGCGAGTCATTTGCAACCTGCAAGGCCTTGATGGTATGATTATGAGACTCTAAGAGCTTGCGGTTGAGCATCTCCACATCATATACCTCCTCTGAAGTCAATGTTTGAAATTATTAGATGTGCATGTGTGTTTGCAATCATCATCAATGGTTAGATATGCATGTATGTGTTTGGAATCTTACCTCGTTGCCTCCATTGTCCATGACAAGTCAGCGCTAACTACTAAATAATGAAAAATCAGTGCCAACTACAAAACTTATATGAAAATTGAACTATGAAGTTTAGTACGTATTCATGTCATTATACCATGCAATTGACAATTGAACTATACATGACAACAATATGCATAGCTTTGGCAAACAAAAGAAAGTTTTTCACAAAAGTATATATGGTGTGTTTGTTCTAGCAAGTTTTATTAATCTAACCTGAAGCACTTTGTTGGACAAATAAATAAATAACTACATTCTTCTCTCCTAGTTTCCTACGGAGTTGGATTAGTTGGTCCTTATGCTACGTCCACTTTTGTTAGCGAGTATTTCCGGATGGAGGGTGTAGTAAATATTCCTCTATATCTGAATACATGATGTTTTTGTAGTTTCGTTTAAACTGCGAAAATGCCTTATATTTAGAAATAAAAGGAGCATTATAGAGTGCATGATTATTCAAGGACTAATTATGGTCACATTACTCTACAATCTGGAAACCTTGTTTTTTTCTTGCTGTTTATGGCCAACATATTTAAACTTATTACTAAAGAAACGAAAATTAATCAACACACATGCAGAGTGATGACAAGCGGTGAGTCCTCGAGAGGAGGGGAAGAAGCTGCGGGATGGGATGTGAGGGGATCTAACCTTCTGGTCTAACGACGGCAAGATGAGAGGCCAGGATCGAGTGGCGGGGACATCGCTGATCGAGAGGTGTGGAGCAAAAAGAGTTAGGGTTCGGAAGGACATATGTTTTCTTTCGCTGGGAGGGGTACATAGTGAGTGGACTAGTGTTGTGTCGGCCTAAGAGGCTACACCATAGCAATGTGTAGCTCACAGGAAAAGACACGAAACATCTACGACGTGACATAAAAATACAACACCAGCAATAAGCCCATAATGACGTCATACCAAACATGACCACGCTAGCAGTATTTAAAAAAAACAGTATTGGTGTTGATTGTAAATGAGGCATCACCAACAAAAGTTGTGGCTGGCCATTTCTCTACTAGTAGGTTGACACTCAAAAATGGCATGATGGTAAAGAGTTACTTGCAGTTGTAGCAAGATGAGGTTGAATTTATGATTAGATGGCTCTCTCCAAGCTGATCAAAATATATACAAAGTAGGTCAAAAGTGAAAGGATCAATATGGTTGACTAGAGGGGGGAGGGGTGAATAGGCAACTACCAATTTTTAGCTTTTCTTAACAAATTAGGGTAAGAAACAAAAGGTTCTCTAGATGAACAACTAGGTGAGAAACCTTTATGATGCTTAACAATAACAACAACTACTGTAAGCAAGGAATACCACACAAAAATAATAAGCACGAAGTAAAGGTGAGAGATAACCACAAGTGGAACTGGTGGAGACGAGAATGTGTTACCGACGTTCCTTCCTTTTGAAGGGAAGTACATCTTCGTTGGAGTGGCGTGGAGGCACAATGCTCCCCAAGAAGCCACTAGGGCCACCGTATTCTCCTCACGCCCTCACACAATGCGAGATGTCATGATTCCACCAGTGGTGCCCTTCAAGGCGGCGATTGGACCTTTACAAACAAGGTTGGAGCTATCTCTACACAAAGCTTGGAGGCTCCCAACGAGACCACAAAGCTTCACCACGATGGAATGTGGCTCTGAGGTGACCTCAACCGTCTAGGGTGCTCAAACACCCAAGAGTAACAAGATTCGCAAGGGATTAGTGGGGGGAATCAAATATCTCTTGGTGGAAGTGTAGATCTCGGCCTTCTCAACCAATCCCTAGAAAATCAACAAGTTTGATTGTGTAGGAGAGAGATTGGGCAAAAATGAGCTTTGGAGAAACAATGGAGCTTAGGGAGAGAAGAGGTGGTCTTCTTGGAGAAGAAGACCCCATTATATAGTGGGGGAAAGAATCCAACCATTACCCCCACTCTCAGCCCAAGCAGAGCGGTACTACCACTGCTAGGAGCGGTACTACCGCTGCCAGCTGCGGTACTACCGTTGTCCAGTGCGGTACTACCGCACAGACGGTAGTGGCAAAGAGAGGTCCTACTGCACGGGGCAACATGAGGTAGAACTACCGGAGCGGTACTACCGCACGCCCTTACGGTAGTACCGTAGGGTAGATCCAACTACCACGAAAGTAAAAAAGTTACTTCCGTGTCTACCTTCGCTGAGGCTGAGGATGTGCAAAAGTCCGACCCGGTAGTACCAGACAGTACTACCGCCAGAGAGCGGTAGTAAAAAACTACTACCTCTCTCAGAGCGGTACTACCGCTGGCACCTCCGGTACTACCGCTGGCACCCGCGGTACTACCGTTGGCCTCTGAAAGCAAGCTCCTTGCTCCTTTCACTTTGCACCGACAAAGGGGGAGCGAATTGGAGCTCCATTGAAGTGAAGGAAAGGTGGCGTAAAAGAATAGATGTGTACTTGCTAATTCCACCCTAACCTTTTCGAAGCGGACCCCCTCTTAATAGTATGGGTTTCCTACGACTCAAATCCACCGAAAAGAAACGTAGAAGGCAACCGTCTTCGAAAGACTCCGAGGGGCACTGAATCGTCTTGTTCCTAGACATGAATGATCTGAAATGCTCAATGCACACGATTAGTCTGCAAAGGCATTGTCATCAATCACCAAAACCACTTAGGGAGAAATATGCCCTAACAATCTCCCCTTTTTTGGTGGACTGATGACAATACAAGATTTGCACAGAAGGATATAACAATAAAAAATGCAAAATCCAAAATCTATAAACTATAGACAGGCTCCCCTAGATGTGTGCATACTTAGAGAAATGCTATGGACTGAAAAGCACACAACCTAGGAATAGAACTCCCCCTAAGTTTTATAGACGAGGCATTCCTTGCAACAAACTAATTAACACTAAGCATGGAAGCAAGGCATAGCATGTGAGCATGAAGATAAGCGCACATAATAAATAGACTCACAGGCTACTAACATAGTGGACAATAATGAGACGATAATAAGAGAAGAGTGATAGCATATGTCTCACACCATATGATAGAATAAATATTTTGGTATCATACACAAAATAAAAGCAACCAAAGCAACGACGAAGGTTCAAAGAACAAGGAGACACAGAAAACAAAAGAACTTGCAAATCCTACACTTTCTCCCCCTTTGGCATCGAGGCACCAAAAAGGCACGGAGGACACCTAAGACACATGTGGTAGCTCCAACTTCAGAGATATCAGCCATCGGACTCCTCATCAAACTCCTCATTAGACTCATCCCACCGAAGGTTCTTCTTCTCCATCCAAGCAGCTTCAAGAGTAATGTCCTTCTGAAACCCACTAGAGATGTGCACGTTGAGCTTCCTGAGAATTAGCTTGTCGCGTTTATGGCTCTCCTTTTGAGAAACATGTGTCATATACTGCCCCTTTGCCTGCATGCAAAACAGAGTCTTCATCATGTCCTTGATATTCTTGGCCCAAGATGGCTCAGTAGAGGAAGGCACATGTGTCTCTGGACTACCCTCATCCTTAGGCTCAACCTCATCCTCATCAGTATCCATGTCAGCAATAGCATGTGTCGTGGTAGTGTTGGCCCACTTGTTCTTCTGACGCAGCTTAATGGGCTCATGGCGGATCCAAGTGGGAGCATGAAACACCATATCTGGAAAGGTCACCGACAACCTCTCCCGGATCAAGTAAAACAAATAAGGTCCATAGATGGGAAGCTTACAGTGAAACACAACCGTGTGAATCTCACTCCACATGACATGAGACACATCAAGCGGTCCAGGAGCGCGAACCCTCCCTTTCTCACACATGAGAAGCATATCCACGAGATAGGAATGCACCTGGTCCTTGTTGCCAACACGAGGAAAGAGAGTGTTGCGAAAAATTCTGTGCATGACATCAAGAAACGGGTTCACCACATGAGAGTGTTCACCAGTTGAGGACACCTTCTCAATAAAGTAGGGCATCAGCTTTTCCTTGGGTGTAGCAGATGTCTTAGCATGTGGTCGCAAACCAACTGGGTGCTCAAGCCCCTCATCGTGAATGTGTAGAAGATCCATGAACTCCTTCCAGGTTGCAGACGGCCTCTCACCATTGGTCATCCAAGTCATTGTGCGCTCCGCGTCAGAGTGGAAGTGGATGGTAACAAAGAACTGAGCCACAATCACACGATCAAAGTCAAGCTCAAATGAGATGATCTCCTTGATCCCAAGCTGCTCCACCATGTCCGTAGGCTCACCAAAGTATGTCGGCTCCTTCTTGAGATGATCCATGTCAATCCACTGAACCAGTACATAGATGTTCTTCTTTGTCTTGATCACATCTTGATAGATAAGAGCTTGTTTCTTGGACCAAAAAAGTACACAGCCCTTGAGATGAACCCTATCGATGACATAGGGATTGCGCTTCTTGCGAATCTTAAACTCAGCTTGCGGCATACCATCCCAACTGACAGTGTGCTTCGCGTTCTTGTTTGCGGGCCTCTTGAAGTTGCGCTTCGGAGCTTTGGATCCCTCGGGTTCCTCTTGATTGCGAAGGCGTTTCGAACTGGTATCCCGAGAGGGATTCAAGTGCTTGGAGCTGGAACTGGAGCCACCACCTATGGCACACAATGCAAACACAAGAGAACATCGAAAGAAGTCAAGGCAAAGACGAAAGCAAACCAAAGAACCCCAGAGAAATGAGAATTAGCATGAAAAAACATGGGAATTTAGGGACTAGCGGTAGTACCGTAGGTCAAGCGGTAGTAAAATATTACTACCACGCTGGTTGCGGTAGTACCGCTCCAGGGTGCGGCAATACCGTAGGTCACATGGTAGTAAATTCCCGCACAGGGCGAAAACTGCAAGATCTGACACTCCAATCTTCAGATCAATACTACCGTAGACCAAAACTATCATGTTGTATCTTACTAAGAAGCATTTCTACCACACAAGCACTCTCCAACCATCCATTTATGCAAAGATTGTGCCACAAAACGATGAAACCTAACTCATGTGCCCCTAAACCTAGATCCAACAAAATTGAAGAAAAGAGTGGAGAAATAGGGGCAATACCCGGTTCCATGGCATGAGGGAGAGGAGGGAGACGATCCCACCAAACGGAATGGGAGGAGAGTGGCCGGAGAAGGAGATCCGGCGAGATGTTCCGGCGCCGTTTCTTGAGAAGAGAGAGAGCCATGAGAGGAGGGTATGAATGGGTATGGGGGGAGAAGGAACTGCCCCCCTGCCCGATTATAACCCCTCGCAGCCCCGACGGCACGGTAGTACCACGGTGATCACGGTAGTACCGCCTGGCCAGCGGTAGTAAAATTTTACTACCGCTTGCTCGGCGGTAGTACCGTTTGTCTAGCGGCAGAAGAAAAATACTGCCGCGCTGGATGCGGTAGTACCATGCCCTCTCCAGCGGTAGTACCATGTCTATCACGGTAGTACCGCTCTGCCAAGAAAAGACAGGTTGAACTTTGCAAGAAATAAATAAGAAAAATGACACAACTCCAAGCGAAAGGCAAGCAAATCAAACACGACCAACAAACACTGAAACAAATCTTCTTATGAAGACAGGGCGGTGGCCGGAGCCACCTATGTTTGAGACAATTGGTATGACACCGCGAAGAATTATTCTTGGTTTCATGACCAAAGCTCGACTTTGAAGCACAAGTGCCATCAACAATGGCTAATGTGAAATGCGTGATCAATCTATGCATAATGGGGGGAGGGAAAGTTCATTGAGAGAACAATACCCCCCCCCCTATGTCCATGCCTACACCCAGAGCAAGATATAATGATGGGTTTAGTGTGGTGTACCTAGTTACAATCAACATTGCTCGAATCAATGATATTTAGCTCATGCCTTGACTCGCGAAACCTTGCTTCATCTAGAGGCTTTGTGGAAATATACGCAAGTTTCTCTTGAGTGTTGATGTAGATGACTTCAATATCTCCATGCTTGATATGATCTCGAATGAAATGATGACAAATATGTTGGAAATATGCCCTAGAGGCAATAATAAAATGTTTATTATCATATTTCCTTGTTCAATATAATCGTCTATTGTTCATGCTATAATTGTATTAACAGGAAACAGTAATACATGTGTGAATAAATAGATCACAATGTGTCCCTAGCAAGCCTCTAGTTGGCTAGCTCGTTAGTCAATAGATGATCATGGTTTCCTGATCATGGGCATTAGATGTCATTGATAATGGGATCACATCATTGGGAGAATGATGTGATGGACAAGACCCAATCCTAAGCATAGCACTAGATCGTATTGTTCGTATGCTAAAGCTTTTCTAATGTCAAGTATCTTTTCCTTCGACCGTGAGATTGTGCAACTCCCGGATACCGTAGGAGTGCTTTGGGTGTATCAAACGTCACAACGTAACTGGGTGACTATAAAGGTGCACTACGGGTACCTCCGAAAGTGTTTGTTGGGTTGGTACGAATCGAGATCGGGATTTGTCACTCCGTGTGACGGAGAGGTATCTCTGGGCCCACTCAGTAGAACATCATCATGAGCGCAATGTGACTAAGGAGTTAGTCACACGATGACGTGCTACGGAACGAGTAAAGAGACTTACCGGTAACGAGATTGAACAAGGTATTGGTATACCGACGATCGAATCTCGGGCAAGTTCTATACCGACACACAAAGGGAATCGTATACGGGATTGATTGAATCCTTGACATCGTGGTTCATCCAATGAGATCATCGTGGAGCAAGTGCGAGCCACCATGGGTATCCAGACCCCGCTGATGGTTATTGGCCGGAGAGGCGTCTTGGTCATGTCTACCTGTCTCCCGAACCCGTAGGGTCTACACACTTAAGGTTCGGTGACGCTAGGGTTATAGGGAATTGTTATACGAGGTTACCGAAAGTTGTTCGGAGTCCCGAATGAGATCCCGGACGTCACGAGGAGCTCCGTAATGGTCCGGAGGTAAAGATTAATATATAGGACGGATGGTTTCGAATACCGGAAGTGTTTCGGGCATCATCGGTAACGTACCGGGACCACCGGGACCACCGGAGGTGGCCCTGGGGGACTACCGAAGGGAGGAAACGACCCCGGGAGGTAAGGTGGGCCAAGTGGGGGTGGGAACCAGCCCCTAGGTGGGCTGGTGCGCCTCCCCACTCAGCCCAATGCGCAGGGGAGAGAAAAGGGGGGACAAACCCTAAGCCAGGTGGGCCTAAGGCCCACCAGGTGGTGCGCCACCCCCTCCTCCCCCCTCTGGCCGCCGCACCTCCCATCTGGGGGGGCTGCCGCACCACCTAGGGTGGGAAACCTAGGGGTGGCACCCCCTCTCCCCTCCCCCTATGTATATCGGGCACTTTTGGCCATTGAGAGATAGACTTTTCCCTCTCCCTCGGCGCAGCCCTGCTCTTCTTTCTCCTCCTCTGTGCCGGTGCTTGGCGAAGCCCTGCCGGGAGACCTCGTCTCTCCATCGACACCACGCCGTCGTGCTGCTGGAGTTCTTCCCCAACCTCTCCCTCCTCCTTGCTGGATCAAGGTGCGGGAGACGTCACCGGGCTGCACGTGTGTTGAACGCGGAGGTGCCGTAGTTCGGCACTAGATCGGAATCGCTGCGAGTACGACTCCATCAACCGCGTTCTAGCAACGCTTCCGCTTAGCGATCTTCAAAGGTATGAATATGCTATTACCCCTCTCTCATTGCTGGTATCTCCATAGGAAGATCTGAATATGCGTAGGAAAATTTTGAATTTATGCTACGTTACCCAACAGTGGCATCCGAGCCAGGTTTTCTATGCGTAGATTCTATGCACGAGTAGAACACAAAAGTTGTGGGCGATGATTTGTCAATTTGCTTGCCGCTACTAGTCTTATTCTTTTCCGGCGGTATTGTGGGATGAAGCGGCCCGGACCGACTTTACACGTACGCTTACGTGAGACTGGTTCCACCGACAGACATGCACACCGTGCATAAAGGTGGCTAGCGGGTGTCTGTCTCTCCTACTCTAGTCGGATTGGATTTGATGAAAAGGGTCCTTATGAAGGGTAAATAGCTTTGGCATATCATTGTTGTGGCTGTCACGTAGGTAAGAAGGCGTTCTTGCTAGAAACCCAAATCAGCCACGTAAAACTTGCAACAACAATTAGAGGACGTCTAACTTGTTTTTGCAGGGTTTGACATGTGATGTGATATGGCCAAAGTTGTGATGTTGCATGTATGATGTATGAGATGATCATGTTATTGTAATAGGTTTCATGACTTGCATGTCGATGAGTATGACAACCGGCAGGAGCCATAGGAGTTGTCTTAATTTATTGTATGAGATGCAACGCCATGTGCTTACTACTTTTACTTCATTGCTAACGGTTAGCTATAGTAGTAGTGATAGTAGTAGTTGGAGTGACGACTTCACGGATACACGATGATGGAGATCATGATGATGGAGATCATGGTGTCACGTCGGTGACGATGATGATCATGCGATGCCTGAAGATGGAGATCGAAAGAGCAAAGATGATAATGGCCATATCATGTCACTATATGATTGCATTGTGATGTTTATCATGTTTTACATCATATTGCTTAGAACGACGGTAGCATAATAAGATGATCCCTCTAAAAATTTCGAGAACGTATTCCCCTAAGTGTGCACCGTTGCGAAGGATCGTTGTCTCGAAGCACCACGTGATGATCGGGTGTGATAGATTCTAACGTTCGCATACAACGGGTGTAAGCCAGATTTACACACGCGAAACATCTAGGTTGACTCGACGAGCTTAGCATGTACAAACATGACCTCGAATACAAGAGACCGAAAGGTTGAACATGAGTTGTATGGTTGAATACGATCAGCATGAAGTTGCTCACCATGGTGACTAGTCCGTCTCACGTGAAGATCGGACACGGGTTAGTCAACATGGATCATGTATCACTTAGATGACTAGAGGGATGTCGATTTAAGTGGGAGTTCATACTTAATTTGATTAAATGAACTTAATTGTCATGAACTTAGTCTAAAAGGTTTGTCTTTATAAATATTGTAGATGGCCAACGTCAACCTCAATTTCAACGCATTCCTAGAGAAAAACAAGCTGAAAGATGATGGTAGCAACTATGCGGACTGGGTTCGCAACTTGAAGCTCAACCTTGAAGCAGCTAAAAAGGCTTATGTCCTTGATGCGCCGCTAGGTGACCCTCCCGCTCCCACATCAGCACAGGACATTCTAAACGTGTGGCAAACGTGGAGTGATGACTACTCTCTGGTTAGGTGTGGCATGTTATACAGTTTAGAAACGGGGCTCCAAAGGCGTTTTGAGCAACACGGGGCATATGAGATGTTCCAGCAGCTCAAGCTAGTTTTTCAAGCTCATGCCCGTGTCGATAGATATGAAGTCTCCGACAAGTTCTTTAGCTGTAAGATGGAGGAGAACAGTTCTGTCAGTGAGCACATACTCAAAATGTCTGGGTTACACGGTCGTCTGACTTCACTTGGAGTCGAACTTCCGGATGATGCTATAATTGACAGAATCCTCCAGTCTCTCCCACCAAGCTACAAAGGCTTTGTGCTTAACTACAACATGCAAGGGATGGAGAAGACCATTCCCGAGTTGTACTCGATGCTCAAGTCTGCAGAAGTAGAAATCAAGAAAGAGCATCAAGTGTTGATGGTCAACAAGACCACTAGTTTCAAGAAAGGCAAGGGTAAGAAGAACTTCAAGAAAGACGGCAAAGTTGTTGCCGCGCCCGGTAAGCCAGATGCCGGGAAGAAGAAAAAGAATGGACCCAATCCTGAGACTGAGTGCTTCTATTGCAAGGGAAAGGGTCACTGGAAGCGGAACTTCCCCAAATACTTAGCGGACAAGAAGGCCGGCAACGTTAAAGGTATATGTCATATACATGTTATTGATGTGTACCTTACGAGCGCTCGTAGTAGCTCCTGGGTATTTGATACCGGTGTTGTTGCTCACATTTGCAACTCAAAGCAGGAACTGCGGAATAAGCGGAGACTGGCCAAGGACGAGGTGACGATGCGCGTCGGGAATGGTTCAAAGGTCGATGTGATCGCCGTCGGCACGCTACCTCTACATCTACCGTTGGGATTAGTTTTAAACCTTAATAATTGTTATTTAGTACCAGCTTTAAGCATGAACATTGTATCAGGGTCTTGCTTAATGCGAGACGGTTACTCATTTAAGTTAGAGAATAATGGTTGTTCTATTTATATGAGTGATATGTTTTATGGTCATGCTCCGCTGGTGAATGGTTTATTCTTGATGAATCTCGATCGTGATGTTACACATATTCATAGTGTGAGTACCAAAAGATGTAAAGTTGATAATGATAGTCCCACATACTTGTGGCACTGTCGCCTTGGTCATATCGGCGTTAAGCGCATGAAGAAGCTCCATACTGATGGACTATTAGAGTCTCTTGATTTTGAATCATTTGACACATGCGAACCGTGCCTCATGGGCAAGATGACTAAGACTCCATTCTCAGGTATAATGGAGAGAGCAACCGACTTATTGGAAATAATACATGCTGATGTGTGTGGTCCAATGAACGTTGAAGCTCGCGGTGGCTATCGTTATGTTCTCACTCTCACCGATGATTTGAGTAGGTATGGGTATATCTACTTGATGAAGCACAAATCTGAGACATTTGAAAAGTTCAAGGAATTTCAGAGTGAGGTCAAGAATCAAAGTGACAGAAAAATCAAGTGTCTACGATCTGACCGTGGAGGAGAATATTTGAGTCACGAGTTTGGCACACACCTAAGGAAGTGTGGAATCGTTTCACAACTGACGCCGCCTGGCACACCGCAACGCAACGGAGTGTCTGAACGTCGTAATCGCACTTTATTAGATATGGTACGATCTATGATGTCTCTTACCGACTTACCGCTATCATTTTGGGGATACGCATTAGAAACTGCAGCATTCACTTTAAATAGGGCACCATCTAAATCCGTTGAGACGACACCGTATGAACTATGGTTTGGCAAGAGACCTAAGTTGTCGTTTCTTAAAGTTTGGGGTTGCGATGCTTATGTGAAGAAACTTCAACCAGAAAAACTCGAACCCAAAGCGGAGAAATGCGTATTCATAGGATACCCTAAGGAAACTATTGGGTATACCTTCTATCTTAGATCCTAAGGTAAAACCTTTGTTGCCAAGAATGGATCCTTTCTAGAGAAAGAGTTTCTCTCAAAAGAAGTAAGTGGGAGGAAGGTAGAACTTGATGAGGTAATTACACCCCCTCTTGAACAGGATAGTAGCGCAGCACGGGAAGTTGTTCCTGTGGCGCCTACACCAACTGAAGAGGAAGTTAATGATGATGATCATGAAGCTTCGGATCAAGTTACTACTGAACCGCGAAGGTCCACAAGGGCACGCTCCGCACCAGAGTGGTACGGCAACCCTGTGATGGAAATCATGTTGTTAGACAACGGTGAACCTTCGAACTATGAAGAAGCGATGGCGGGCCTGAATTCCAACAAATGGTTTGAGGCTATGAAATCCAAGATAGGATCCATGTATGAGAACAAAGTGTGGACTTCGGTGGACTTGCCCGATGACCGGCGAGCCACAGAAAATAAATGGATCTTCAAGAAGAAGACTGATGCAAACGGTAATGTAACCGTTTACAAAGCTCGACTTGTCGCAAAGGGTTTTCGACAAATTCAAGGAGTTGACTACGAAGAGACTTTCTCTCCCATAGCGAAGCTGAAATCAGTCCGAATCATGTTAGCAATTGCCGCCTTTTATGATTATGAAATTTGGCAAACGGACGTCAAAACAGCGTTCCTTAACGGGAACCTTAAGGAAGAGTTGTATATGATGCAACCAGAAGGTTTTGTCGACCCTAAGGGTGCTAACAAAGTGTGCAAGCTCCAGCGCTCCATCTATGGGCTGGTGCACGCATCTCGGAGTTGGAACATTCGCTTTAATGAGGTGATTAAAGTGTTTGGGTTCATACAGGTTTATGGAGAAGCCTGTTTGTACAAGAAAGTGAGTGGGAGCTCTGTAGCTTTCCTCATACTGTATGTGGATGACATATTATTGATGGGGAATAATATAGAGATGTTGGAGAGCATAAAGGCCTATTTGAACAAAAGTTTTTCAATGAAGGACCTTGGAGAAGCTGCATACATATTAGGCATCAAGATCTATAGAGATAGATCAAGACGCCTCATAGGTCTTTCGCAAAGTACATACCTTGACAAGATATTGAAGAAGTTCAATATGGAAAACTCAAAGAAAGGGTTCTTGCCAGTTTTGCAAGGTATGAGATTGAGTAAGACTCAGTCGCCGACCATGGCAGCAGATAGAGAGAAGATGAGTTCTGTCCCCTATGCTTCAGCCGTGGGCTCTCTAATGTATGCCATGTTGTGTACCAGACCTGATATAAACCTTGCCATAAGTTTGGTAGGGAGGTACCAAAGTGATCCCGGTATGGAACACTGGACAGCGGTCAAGAATATCCTTAAGTACCTGAAAAGGACCAAGGAAGTGTTTCTCGTTTATGGAGGTGACGAAGAGCTCGTCGTAAAGGGTTACGTCGACGCTAGCTTCGACACAGATCCGGATGACTCTAAGTCACAAACCGGATACGTATATGTGTTGAATGGTGGGGCAGTGAGCTGGTGCAGCAGCAAGCAAGAAGTCGTGGCAGCATCTACATGTGAAGCGGAGTACATAGCTGCTTCAGAAGCGGCTCATGAAGGAATTTGGATGAAGGAGCTCATCACCGACCTTGGAGTGGTTCCAAGCGCGTCGGGTCCAATGACACTCTTCTGTGATAACACTGGGGCCATTTCCATAGCCAAGGAGCCCAGGTTTCACCGGAAGACGAAGCACATCAAACGCCGCTACAACTCCATCCAGGACCATGTCCAGAGTGGAGTGATAGATATTTGTAAAGTGCACACAGATCTGAATATTGCAGACCCGTTGACTAAACCTCTTCCACGAGCAAAACATGATCAACACCATAATGCTATGGGTGTTCGATACATCACAATGTAACTAGATTATTGACTCTAGTGCAAGTGGGAGACTATTGGAAATATGCCCTAGAGGCAATAATAAAATGGTTATTATCATATTTCCTTGTTCATGATAATCGTCTATTGTTCATGCTATAATTTTATTAATAGGAAACAGTAATACATGTGTGAATAAATAGATCATAATGTGTCCCTAGCAAGCCTCTAGTTGGCTAGGTCGTTAGTCAATAGATGATCATGGTTTCCTGATCATGGGCATTAGATGTCATTGATAACGGGATCACATCATTGGGAGAATGATGTGATGGACAAGACCCAATCCTAAGCATAGCACTAGATCGTATTGTTCGTATGCTAAAGCTTTTCTAATGTCAAGTATCTTTTCCTTCGACCGTGAGATTGTGCAACTCCCGGATAACGTAGGAGTGCTTTGGGTGTATTAAACGTGACAACGTAACTGGGTGACTATAAAGGTGCACTACGGGTACCTCCGAAAGTGTCTGTTGGGTTGGTACGAATCGAGATCGGGATTTGTCACTCCGTGTGACGGAGAGGTATCTCTGGGCCCACTCGGTAGAACATCATCATGAGCTCAATGTGACTAAGGAGTTAGTCACACGATGACGTACTACGGAACGAGTAAAGAGACTTACCGGTAACGAGATTGAACAAGGTATTGGTATGCCGACGATCGAATCTCGGGCAAGTTCTATACCGACAGACAAAGGGAATCGTATACGGGATTGATTGAATCCTTGACATCATGGTTCATCTGATGAGATGATCGTGGAGCAAGTGGGAGCCACCACGGGTATCCAGACCCCGCTGATGGTTATTGGCCGGAGAGGCGTCTCGGTCATGTGTGCCTGTCTCCCGAACCCGTAGGGTCTACACACTTAAGGTTCGGTGACGCTAGGGTTATAGGGAATTGTTATACGAGGTTACCGAAAGTTGTTCGGAGTCCTGGATGAGATCCCGGATGTCACGAGAAGCTCCGGAATGGTCCGGAGGTAAAGATTGATATATAGGACGGATGGTTTCGGATACCGGAAGTGTTTCGGGCATCACCAGTAACGTACTGGGACCACCGGGACCACCGGAGGTGGCCCCGGGGGACCACCGAAGGGGGGCAACGACCCCGGGAGGTAAGGTGGGCCAAGTGGGGGGGTGGGAACCAGCCCCTAGGTGGGCTGGTGCGCCTCCCCACTCAGCCCAATGCGCAGGGGAGAGAAAAGGGGGGGGGCAAACCCTAAGCCAGGTGGGCCTAAGGCCCACCAGGTGGTGCGCCACCCCCTCCTCCCCCCTCTGGCCGCCGCACCTCCCATCTAGGGGGGCTGCCGCACCACCTAGGGTGGGAACCCTAGGGGTGGCACCCCCTCTCCCCTCCCCCTATATATATCGGACACTTTTGGCCATTGAGAGATAGACTTTTCCCTCTCCCTCGGCGCAGCCCTGCTCTTCTTTCACCTCCTCTCTGTCGGTGCTTGGCGAAGCCCTGCCGGGAGACCTCGTCTCTCCATCGACACCACGCCGTCGTGCTGCTGGAGTTCTTCCCCAACCTCTCCCTCCTCCTTGCTGGATCAAGGTGCGGGAGACGTCACCGGGCTGCACGTGTGTTGAACGCGGAGGTGCCGTAGTTCGGCACTAGATCGGAATCGCTGCAAGTACGACTCCATCAACCGCGTTCTAGCAACGCTTCCGCTTAGCGATCTTCAAAGGTATGAAGATGCTCTTACCCCTCTCTCGTTGCTGGTCTCTCCATAGGAAGATCTGAATATGCGTAGGAAAATTTTGAATTTATGCTACGTTACCCAACAGAATATCAATATGCTTGTTCTTGCTATGTTGCACCGGATTGAGAGAAATCTTGATAGTGATTTCATTGTCACATAGAAGAGGCACTTCATCACAAGTGACACTGTAATCCTTTAAAGTTTGCCTCATCCATATTAATTGAGCACAATAATTTGCGACAACAACATACCCAGCCTCGGTGGACGAAAGTGACACACAATTTTGCTTCTTGGAAGACCAACTTACGAAAGAACGACCAAGGAATTGGCATCCTTCAGAAGTTGACTTCCTCCCGACACAGTCTCCAGCCGAATCTGAGTCAGAGTAGCATACAAGATTAAAGCTTGCTCATTTGGGGTACCATAAGCCAAAGTTTGGGGTATGAGCCAAATATCAAAAGATTCGTTTGACTGCCGCATAGTGGCTTTCCTTTGGTGCGGAATGAAACCATGCACAAATTCCCACACTCAACATGATATCTGGTCTAGATCCTCAAAGGTAAAGCAAGGATCCAATCATGGAGCGATATACCTTTTGATCCACTGCTTTACCATTGGGATCACTATCAATCTTGCATTTGATTGGCATGGGAAACTTCACCGGCTTGAAGTCCTCTGGCTCGAACCTATAGAGCATGTCTTGAGTGTACTTGGCTTGTTTGATGAACATTCCTTCTCTTCCTTGCTTGACTTCAAACCCAAGAAAGAACTTCAACTCTCCCATCATAGACATCTCAAACTTCTCGGTCATTAGTGTAGCAAACTCTTCATTGAAAGATTTGTTAGGAGTACCAAAAATAATATCATCAACATATAGTTGGCATATGAACAAATCCTCGTTGACCCTTTTGGTAAAAAGGGTGGTATCAATTTTCCCAATTTTAGAAGGTACTCATACCATGCACGTGGGGCTTGTTTAAGGCCGTAGAGCATCTTCTTGAGTTTGTATACATGAGTGGGGAGCCTGGGATCCTTGAATCCCGAGGGTTGTTTAACATATACTAACTCATTCAAAGGACCATTAGGAAAGGCACTCTTCACATCCATTTGTTGCAATTTGAAATCATGATGAGATGCAAATGCAAGCAGCATGCAAATAGATTCAAGACGAGCAACAAGGACAAAGGTTTCACCGTAGCCGATACCCTCGACTTGGGAGTAGCCTTGGGCCACCAGTCTTGCCTTGTTTCGAACAACAACGCCATTCGCATCTTCCTTGTTCTTGAAGATCCATTTGGTTCCAATGACATTATGTTCCTCCATTAGCCTTGGCACTAGTTCCCAAACTTGATTGCGCTTGAAGTTGTTAAGTTCATCATGCATGGCTTCAAGCCAATCCTCATCATCGAGCGCTTCATGTACCTTTTAGGGTTCAACACACGAAACAAACGCGTGATGCTCACAAAAGTTTGATAATTGTTGACGAGTAGTTACCCCCTTATTGAAGCTTCCAAGCACATTTTTCAAGATATGTTGTCAACGCTCGAGCTTGGAAGCCACTTTGACGGCACGGTGCTCTAAGAGTTCCTCAGTAGGTAATTGAGGATCATCATCTTGATCATCTTGAGGATCGTCTTGAGCTTGCTCACTAGCTTGCCCTTAATCTTATGGTTGCACTTGATCTTGAGAAAACTCAGAGTCTTGAGCATGATCTTGGACATCATTTGGTGCATCACCATCTTCATGAGGTTGATCTTGCTCAACGGGTTGAGGGCATTCACTTTGTTCTTCAGAAACGTGTGGGACTAGCTAAGGTGATGGCTCCACTTGAGTAGAGCATTGTCCTTTTCCTTCGGCCCCAAGGGGTTCATCAATGGGGAGTATTTGACCAATCCACATTCTTCTTATGGCTTGAGAAGTAATTTCATCACCTACATCACAAAGACCACTTTGCTCCATTTGGGAGCCATTATTTTCATCAAACTCTACGTTACACGTCTCCTCAATGAGTCTGGTGGACCTGTTGAGAACATGGTAAGCATGAGAGTTTGTAGCATAACCAAAAATTATGCCCTCTTGAGCTCTAGCTTCGAATTTAGACAAACGAACACCTTTCTTGAGAATGAAACACTTACAACCGAACACCCGGAAGTACTTGAGGTTGGGATTGTTCTCGATAAGAATCTCATGTGAAGTCTTGTTCAAGCCTTTGCGGAGGTAGAGCCGATTGGATGCATGACTGATACATCCCAAACGTATCTACAACTTCTGCTTGTTCCATGATCTTTTGGGTGACATTGTTATATGTTTTGCTACACTTTTATATCTTTTTACACATATTTGGACTAACCTACTAACTCAGTGCACCCAATGCCAGTTTCTGTCTGCTGATGTATTTTTTGCACGGGCTTTTACCCAATTTTTTGGAGCCCCAAAAATCCCGAGAAAATATATAAAAATCAGCGCACCAGAAGCTTCACGAAGCACGAAAGGGGGCAGAGGGGTGCCAGGGGCCGCCCAGGCGACCCACCACCAGGCCGCGCCGGGAGGCTGCCTGGGTGGGTCCCACTCCCTCTGGTGCCCTCCTTTCGCCTATATTTACCCCTCGACGAGTAAAAACCTATACGGGATCCAGAATCGCGAATTTTTCCATCATTCCGCCGCTGCAGCGCTTCCGGGATCGGGAGCGTCACGAGACCTCTTCCCGGCACCCTGCCGGAGGGAGGATTGACCTCCGGGAGCTTCTCCACCGCCATGGACGCTTCCCGGACGTGCCGTGAGTATTCCTCCTTGGACCATGAGTCCATGACCAGTAGCTATGTGATGGCTTCTCTCCAATTTTGTGCTTCCATGATTAGTCCTTGTGAGCTGCCCTACATGATAAAGGCACCTATGTAATTTTCATGCTATTGCTATGCTCGGTTTGTTGGGATCCTATGGATTATGAGATTATGTTCAGATTGTTATGAGTTATATATTTTATTATACTTTTATATTATGTTCTTTAGTGGTCCATGCATGTTCTCCGTTGCTCTTTATTGCTTTGGCCGAGTAGTAGATTGTAACTTCAAGAGGGAGCGTTATGCATGATTGTGGATTCATGCCCCCTAATGTCTAGCTTGAGTGGTAGAAACATGAGAGTAGGGGATGTGCTATTGCCACCAGGGATAAAACAATGGTGCTTGTGACCACGGTTGCAAGGATTGTTTACCTTACGCATTGTTCGTTAATGCAGTTGTCTGTTGCTTTGATTTTACAGTTTGGGTGGGGCTCACAACTTATACCAGCGAGATGTTCTGGATAGATATCTCAAGGTGGATGATTAGTAAGTAGGAATTGGTGAATAAACGGTCTACTTGTCTTGGCGTACTGCCCATTACTATTGAGCCTCTAACTTTCAAGCAGCATAATTAGCATTGCGGTGCGTTCATAATTCCGTCAATTGCCGAGCTGTAATTTGTTCACCCAAGCATAGTTGTTTATCGTCTTTTGGGAGAGACACATCACTAGTGAACATCATGTGACTCCGGTCCATATCACCATCATTGCTTACAGCTCCATCATTTACTTCTTTCATTTACTTTTCCGTTGTAATCACTATCACTTCGCCGCTTGTATTTTGATCCTTTGCAAACTACAAGGCCCGAGAGATTGACAACCTCTCTATACTCGTTGGGAGCAAAGTTATTTGTGTGTGTGCAGGTCCACGTCTTCTGCTTGCGCCAGGGCATGGGACACCTACTTGTTGATCCTAGGAGTCCTCCTGGTTTGATAAACCTTACAGTCTCCGTGTAAGGGAAAACTTGCTGCTGGCTACATATCAACCTTCCACTTGGGGTAACCAACGAGGAGCAAGAAGTATATACATCATCTCGTCATCAACGACATGTGGTTTTAATGGCTTCGGCCCAAAAGTTGTACGGAGATTTGAACTCCACCATCATGGTTCTTGCCGCGTCCATCAACGTACGGTTCTTCCTCTCCGCCACACCATTTTGTTGAGGGGTATAGGGTGCCGAATATTGGTGTTTGATCCCCTCGTCACTAAGGAACTCATCCAAGGCGTAGTTCTTGAACTCGGTCTCGTTGTCACTTATAATTATCAATATCTTTGCTTCATGTTGACGTTGAGCTTCATTAGCAAAGTCGAGGACGGTATGTTGAGTCTCACTCTTCCTCTTGAAGAAGTATACCCAAGTGTATCTTGAGTAGTCATCCACAATCACCAAGCAATTCTTTGTTCCCCCAAGACTATCAAAAGATGGAGGACCAAAGAGATCCATGTGAAGGAGCTCCAAGGACCTTTCGTAGTATATGATAGTCGTGGTACGGTGAGCCGTTTCATGAAGCTTCCCTTCAATACAAGCACAATATTTGGCAAAAAACGCATTTGTTAGTCCACAAACATGATCCCCTTTGAGGAGACTTTGCAAAAATCTCATATTGACATGAGCTAGCCGGCAATGCCAAAGCCAACCCACATCAACTTTAACCATTAGACAAGTCGCGATCTTAGTGGGTCGCTCCAAAAAGTTCACCACATAGAGACCGTTCTCGACATGTCCAACAAAGGCTACTTTAAGAGTCCTGCTCCATAAAAGGGCCACGCTATCAAGATTAAAGAATGTGGCGAAGCCCATAATTGCAAGTAGACGAACGGAAAGCAAAATGCAATGGACTCAACAAGCATGACCTTCTCTATAGATAAATCTTGAGAGATGGCCATCTTGCCAAATACCAATACCTTAGATGTTGAGGCATCAGCAAATTGGACATGGGTGGGCATAGATGGAATTGGATGCCCATCCACCACCAAGTCCTTGCTCCCGGTCATATGATTTGTGGCTCCACTGTCGAGCAACCATGACACCCCACCAGAAGCAAACTCCTACAAGAGATCAATGCTTGGATTTAGGTACCCATTCTTGAATGTGTCCTTTTATGTTAGAAACAAGGGTCTTAGGAACCCAAATATCCCATTCATTGTACTCATAACAAGAACCAACAAATTTAGCATAAACATGCCCATCACTAGCACGACATAAAACATAAGAGGGGTTAAAGTCGCCGGCTTTGTTGGTAGAAGTGGTTTTGCCCTTCTTGGCATTGCCACCTTATTCCTTGTTCTTCATCTTCTTATGAGTACTCTTACCCTCTTTGTCAAAGATGTCCTTGAGAGGAGGGAATTTCTTGGTCATGTTCTTCTTTTTCTTCTTAGACTTGGGTGCAAACCCAAGTCCCTCCTTTCCTACAACTTCCTTTTGATTACTCAAAAGGTCATTTAGGTTCTTCTTGCCTTGGATGCATGACACAAGGCCCTTCTCAAGTTGTTCTTTCAACTTGGCATTCTCCTCCACAAGATGCACATGCTCACAACAAGGGTTAGTAGCACAAGCATTATCAGTTATAACGAAGGGAGGACAAGTAGAAATCTCCTTAAGAGAGGAATGATCACCTTTCAAGACCTTGTGGGCCTTGCCAAGTGTGTCAAATTCTTCCTTGAGTCTATCATGGACAACCCCAAGTGCAACTTTCTCGGAATTAAGCACACGGGTAAGAACAATAGCATGATCAAGATCTTTTTGCAATTTTGCATGGTCAACATTGTGTGACTCCTCAAGATTCAGACGAAGACCATGCTCTTCCTCTAGAGCAATGGATAGTTTCGCAATCTCATCGACGTATTCACGACTATGTACCTCCAACTTGGAGATAGTATCCTCATGAGACTCAATGAGATCATTTGCCTCACCAATTTGTTCCAAAAGAGCAACAAAGTGCTTTATGGATTCACCTTTGATCTTACACAAAAAATTTGTCAAACTCATTCTCATCACGCTCCACTATTTCACTATCATCAACACAATATAACAATGAAGGAGTAGTAGTGATAGTGGTCTTGATGTTGGGGGTTACCTTATTGATACCTTTGGCAATGAGGCACTTGGCGATGTGATAACCCACAAGTATAGGGGGTCGCAACAGTTTTTGAGGGTAGAGTATTCAACCCAAATTTATTGATTCGATTCAAGGGGAACCAAAGAATATTCTCGAGTATTAGTGATACGTCTCAAACGTATCTATAATTTTTGATGGTTTCATGTTGTTATCTTGTCAACTTTGGATGTTTTATATACCTTTTATATCTTTTTTGAGACTAACTTATTAATTGAGTGCCAAGTGCCAGTTCCTGTTTTTTCTGTGTTTTTGACTATTTTCAAATCTGATTTTGGAACGGAGTCCAAACGGAATAAAATCCCCGAAATAAATTTTTCCAGAATAGCAGAAGATCGGGGGACTTGAGGGCCAGGGCAGGAGAGCCACACGGGACCCACAAGCCCTGTAGCCGCCACCATGGGGCGGCGGCTACCAGGCTTGTGGCCTCCCTGGCGCTCCCCTGCCCTAGCTCTTTGGCCTATAAATTCCCTAAAATCCCAGAAAAAATAAGGGCATCCACGAAAACACTTTTCCGCCCCTGCAAGCTTCCGTTTCCACGAGATCTCATCTGGAGACCCATCCCGGTGCCCTGCCGGAGGGGACTTTGGAGCTGGAGGGCTTCTTCATCAACATCATCACCCCTCCAATGACTCGTGAGTAGTTCACTTCAGACCTACGGGTCTGTAGTTAGTAGCTAGATGGCTTCTTCTCTCTCTTGGATCTTCAATACAAAGTTCTCCATGATCTTCATGGAGATCTATCCGATGTAATCCTCTTTGGCGGTGTGTTTGTCGAGATCCGATGAATTGTGGATTTGTGATCAGATTATCTATGAATTATATTTGAGTCTTTGCTGATTTCTTATATGCATGATTTGATATCCTTGTAAGTCTCTCCGAGTCTTGGGTTTTGTTTGGCCAACTAGATCTATGATTCTTGCAATGGGAGAAGTGCTTGGTTTTGGGTTCATACCGTGTGGTGACCTTTCCCAGTGACAGAAGGGGCAGCAAGGCACGCATCGTGTTGTTGCCATCAAGGGTAACAAGATGGGCTTTTATCGTAGATATGAGATTGTCCATCTACATCATGTCATCTTGCTTAAGGCGTTACTCTGTTCTTTTGGACTTAATACACTAGATGCATGCTGGATAGCGGTCGACGTGTGGAGTAATAGTAGTAGGTGCAGAAAGTATCGGTCTACTTGTTTCGGACGTGATGCCTATAGATATAATCATTGCCATAGATAATGTCACGACTTTGCGCGGTTCTATCAATTGCTCGACAGTAATTCGTTCACCTACCGTCTACTTGCTTTCATGAGAGAAGCCACTAGTGAACACTACGGCCCCCGGGTCTATTCACAACTATCGTTTCCACTTTCACTTTTACTTTGTGTTGTTTCC
Source organism: Hordeum vulgare subsp. vulgare (assembly GCF_904849725.1). Classification (NCBI taxonomy): domain Eukaryota; kingdom Viridiplantae; phylum Streptophyta; class Magnoliopsida; order Poales; family Poaceae; genus Hordeum; species Hordeum vulgare. The sequence continues at coordinate 385,709,984 of NC_058518.1, read as the reverse complement.
TTTTTGCTTTCAGTTCTCACTTTGCAAACAATCTATAAGGGATTGACAAGCCCTTCATAGCGTTGGGTGCAAGCTCTTTGTGTTTGTGCAGGTACTTGTGACTTGACGTAATCCTTCACTGGATCGATACCTTGGTTCTCAAAACTGAGGGAAATACTTACCGCCGCTGTGCTACATCACCCTTTCCGCTTCGAGGGAACACCAATGCTAGGCTCCAAGCCCAGGGGGGATCCTTTGCATATTTGCCAAGGAAGTCCCTAAAGGCGTAGCCATAGTAGAAGGATTCCTGGTGCCGTTGCTGAGGAGTATCAAGACAAGAATAGTCTCCCATCAACACGCTTGTTTCTGGCGCTGTTGGAAGGTATTTTGTTGCATTAGCAATTAGCAGCTGAGTTTTCAATTCAACCACACCTGAAAGATTTAATATCTGCAACAAAGCATTTAGTAGGAAAGTAGTATGGAAGTAACGGTAATAGTGGCAAACGTGACAGTAGCAGTTTTGTAGTGATTGTAACAATAGCAACGGAAAAGTAACTTAGCAAAGATCAATATGTGGAAAGCTCGTCGGCAATGGATCAGTAATGGATAATTATGTCGGATGACATTCATCATGCAACAATCATAACATAGGGTGATATAGAACTAGCTCCAATTCTTCAATGTAATGTAGGCATGTATTTCATATATAGTCGTACGTGCTTATGGAAAAGAACTTGCATGTCATCTTTTGCCCTACCCTCCCATGGCAGCAGGGTCCTAATGGAAACTGAGGGATATTAAGGCCTCCTTTTAATAGAGAAGCATACCAAAGCATTAGCACTTAGTGAATACATGAACTCCTCAAACTACGGTAATCACCGGAAAGAATCCCAGTTATTGTCACCCTGCGGGATGCGGATCATAACTCGTAATAGGTGTCTACAACTTGCAAGATAGGATCAAGAACACATATATATTCATGAAAACATAATAGGTTCACATCTGAAATCATGGCACTCGAGCCCTAGTGACAAGCATTAAGCATAGCAAAGTCATAGCAACATCAATCTCAGAACATAGTGGATACTAGGGATCAAACCCTAACAAAACTAACTCGATTACATGGTACATCTCATCCAACCCATCACCGTCCAGCAATCCTACGATGGAATTACTCATGAACGACGGAGAGCATCATGAAATTGGTGATGAAGGATGGTTGGTGATGACGCCGGCGTCGATTTTCCCTCTCCGGAGCCCAAATCACACTCCAGATCTGCCCTCTCGAGGAAGAACAGGAGGTGGCGGCGGCTCCGTATCGTAAAACGTGATGAACTCTTCTCTTTGATTTTTTCTCCCCGAATAGGAATATATAGTGGTGGAAACGAGGTCGGAGGAGCCACAGGGGCCCCACAAGCCAGGGGCACGCCCTAGGGGCGCCCTGCAGGCTTGTGGCTAGGTGGTGGCCCCTCCCCAGTTGATTCTTTCTCCAATATTTTTTATTAATTCCAAAAATATTCTCTGCAAATTTTTAGGTCAATCCGAGAACTTTTATTTCAGCACAAAAATAACACCAAGGCAATTTTGCTGAAAACAACGTTAGTCCAGGTTAGTTCCAATCAAATCATGCAAATTAGAGTCCAAAACGAGGGTAAAAGAGTTTGGAAAAGTAGATACGTTGGAGACGTATCAACTCCCAAGCTTAAACATTTGCTTGTACTCAAGCAATTCAGTTGATAAACTGAAAGTGATAAAGAAAAACTTTTACAAACTCTGTTTGATCTTGCTCTTGTAAATATGTCTAACTAATGTTTAGATCTTCAACTAAGATTATAGACTAACTACATTCACAATAATATTTAGGTCTCATATTTAGTTGTATAAATAGTACAATCAACTAGCGAGCAATAATAATAAGTCTCGGATGACAACAATTTTATTAAAACAATCATAATACAATATGATAAACTGGTATCTCGCGAGCCCTTTCTGAGACTGCAAAACATAAATGCACGACACCTCCGAAGAACAAAGACTGACTAGACATTGTAATTCATGGTAAAAGAGATCCAATCATACTCATACTCAATATCAATTAATAACAAAGCATACAAATGATCGAGGTGCTCTCTAACTGGTGCCTTTTTATAAGAAGATGATGACTCAACAGTAAAGTAAAATTGATAGGCCCTTCGCAGAGGGAAGCATTGATTTACAGAGGTGCCACAGCTCGAGCTTTTAAAATAGGGATGAATCAAGATTTTTGGCGGTATGCTTTCATTGTCAACATAACAACTAAGAGATCTCAATATCTTCCATGCTAGATACATTATAGGCGATTCCCAAACACAATAGTAAAGTTTTTACTCCCCCTCCACCAATCGATCACACTCCAAGGAGGGCCAAATCCACGGGTACCGTCCATACAAACAACAATCCTGGGGGAGTTTTGTTTCATTATACTTTGATTTGACTTTTGAGCATGGAACTGGGCATACCGAATACCAACCACTTTCTCATGAGTGATAGTGAATCAACACATATCGTGCGAATAACCCACCTAGCATGGAAGATACTAACAGCCCCTAGTCACTACATGAGCGATTCGGGCATACAAAACAGAATATTTATTTGAAGATTTAGAGTATGGCACATGCAAATTTACTTGGGATGACACGTAAATACCGCATATAGGTAGGTATGATGGACTCATATGGAACAACTTTGGGTTTTTGGAAATGGATGCACAAGCAGTATTCCTGCTTAGCACAAGTGGAGGCTAGAAAGAGACTGGGAAGCGACCAACTAGAGAGCGACAACAGTCATAAACATGCTTTGAAATTAACCAACATTGAATGCAAGCATGAGTAGGATATAAATCACCATGAACATAAACATCGTGGAGGCTATGTTGGTTTTGTTTCAACTACATGCGTGAACATGTGCCAAGTCAAGTCACTCGAATCATTCAGAGGAGGATACCATTCTATCATACTACATCACAACCATTTTAATATGCATGTTGGCACTCAAGACAAACCATTATTCACTCCTAGCTAATTAAGCATGGCATAAGTAACTATAATCTCTAATTGTCATTGCAAACATGTTCAATCCATAACGAGTTGAATCCCGAATGATGAGCTAATAATATTTACAAAAACAAAATAGGTCGAGTTCATACCATATTTTCTCCACCTCCGTCACTTCATCATATATTGTCATTACTTCCTTTCACTTGCATGACCGAACGGTGTGAATAATAATAATAAGAGTGCATGTGCATTGGACTAAGCTGGAATCTGCAAGCAATAACTAAGAGAAGACAAGGTAATATGGGCTCTCCGATAGATAAACAACAATGCATATGAGAGCCACTCAGCATGTCATCATGGTCTTCTCGTTACGACCCAAAGAAGAAAGAAAAACTATTTACACGGGAAAACCCCCAACATGCAAAAAGAAAAATGAGAAATCTTTTTGGCTTTTCTTTTAACACTACAACTAAACAAACAAGAAGGTAAAGCTAGAAGTATTTTTTTGGAATTTCTCAAGGTTAATGAAACACGCAAGAAGAAAACAAAACAAGAAATAAACTACCATGGATGGTATAATGAAAAAGTATGAACACCGACAACCGGAATGAGTGTGTGAACATGAATGTAATGTCAGTGAGAAATATGTACTCCCCCAAGCTTAGGCTTTTGGCCTAAGTTGGTCCAGGGCCAAGGCTGGCCCGGATAATATTCAAAGTCATAGTTGGGGTTGCACTGGGCTGCGGCGGTTGCCGCTTGAACGACTTCATCGTGGAGGCGAGCGGCTTTCCCCTCTCTCCCGTACTCGTCTGCCTCCTCTCTGGTTATAAGGTACCTCCGTTTTTCCTGAAAGTTAAAGAATGCAGGAGCAGGAAGGGTAATATGGAAAACATGTTGTCTATAAAAAATTAGTCGATATAGGAGAGGTTGTTCATTTCTCTTAAGAAACTGGTAGCGCACCATAGCCTCATAATCAAGAAAATAAAGTGGTAACTCAATATCATTCTCCCTTATAGGTACCCATAGATAATTAGCTACACGGGTGGCATAAATTCCACCAAAGAAATCTCCGTCCTTAGCATTTTTATGTAGCCTCCTAGCAATAATAGCTCCCAAGTTATATCGTCGATCACCCATGACCGCACTCTTAAGAATACTAAGGTCAGGTACACAAAGGTGGCTATGCTCATGTTTACCGTTAATACATCTACCTATGAAGAGAGCAAGCTAATGTATGACAGGAAAGTGAATGCTCCCCAAGGTAGCATCTGGAATATTTCTAGTTTCTCCCACGGTGAAGCTAGCAAGAAAATCATTATACTCAGTTTTGTGAGGGTCACTATGGCTACCCCCATTGTGGAATTTTGCATGCATGGTTAAAATCCTCTAGGTCCATGGTATAATATTCATCACAAAAGTTAAATAGAACGGAATGTGTATTACACTTGGATGAAAATTCAAACCTCCGCACGAAGGAATCTTTGAGTTGATAATATTGCTTGCATTGGTCTGAAACAAAATCTTCAAGGCCAGCATTTCGTATGTACGCGTAAAATTCTTCCTTGAATCCGGCCTGGACCATGAATGGATCCGACAACCATTCACAAGGCCGCACTTGAGCCTCCCTTGGTGGTTTAAAGTCGGGCTCGCATATCGCGAGTCTCGAGGTTTTCTTGCTCGAGGAACCACCGGGGTATATTCTCCTTAACATTTTTCTTTCTCTGAAAAATTTCTGAAATTTTTAGTGACTCCAAATAAGGGTGAACAAAGCTTAATCCAAACTTGTAGAAACTACTCCCACAAGTGCCTAGAAGCTATATCATGCATCAAAACTACTTGGGAGCCTACAAATTTGACATGCAAGCTCGAGAACAAGGTCACCAGAGCAGCAAAATTATGCAATATATAAAGGACTAGAACAAAAACTAATTGGACCATAGGAGGAGTCACATACCGATGAACAATCCCCTAAAACAGTTTTGCTAATGGATCTTTGAGCAAGGAGATCAAAAATGGCAGCAAGATAAGCTAGAACACGGGTTTGAGAAATGGTGAGATTTTTTTTGGAGGAAGACGAAGTGGATGGGTACTGGAATAAGTGAAGGGGCCCCATGTGGGACCCACAAGCCAGGGGGCACGCCCTGTAGGAAATATGCCCTAGAGGCAATAATAAATTAGTTATTATTATATTTCTTTGTTCGTGATAATCGTTTATTATCCATGCTATAATTCTATTGATTGGAAACACAAATACATGTGTGGATACATAGACAAAACACTGTCCCTAGTAAGCCTCTACTTGATTAGCTCGTTGATCAAATATGGTCAAGGTTTCCTAACCATAGACAAGTGTTGTCACTTGATAATGAGATCACATCATTAGGAGAATCATGTGATGGACAAGACCCAAACTATGAACGTAGCATATTGATCGTGTCGTTTTATTGCTATTGTTTTCTGCGTGTCAAGTATTTGTTCCTATGATCATGAGATCATATAACTCACTGGCACCGGAGGAATACCTTGTGTGCATCAAACGTCGCAACGTAACTGGGTGACTATAAAGGTGCTCTACAGGTATCTCCGAAGGTGTCCGTTGAGTTAATATGGATCAAGACTAGGATTTATCACTCCGTGTGACGGAGAGGTATCTCGGGGCCCACTCGGTAATACAACATCACACACAAGCCTTGCAAGCAATGTGACTAAATGTAAGTCACGGGATCTTGTATTACGGAACGAGTAAAGAGACTTGCCGGTAATGAGGTTGAAATAGGTATGCGGATACCGACGATCGAATCTCGGGCAAGTAATATACCGAAGGACAAAGGGAATGACATACGAGATTATATGAATCCTTGACATTGAGGTTCAACTGATAAGATTTTCGTAGAATATGTAGGATCCAATATGGGCATCCAGGTCCCGCTATTGTATATTGACCGAGGAGTACCTCAGGGCATGTCTACATAGTTCTCGAACCCGCAGGGTGTGCACACTTAAGGTTCGGCGATGTTTTAGTATAGTTGAGTTATATGTGTGGTTACCGAATGTTGTTCGCAGTCCCGGATGAGATCATGGACGTCACGAGGGTTTCCGGAATGGTCCGGAGACAAAGATTGATATATAGGATGACTTCATTTGGTTACCGGAAGGTTTCGGGCATTACGGGGAATGTACCGGGAGTGACGAATGGGTTCCGGAAGTTCACCGGGAGGGGGACAATCCACCCGGGGGAAGCCCAATGGTTCTAGGGATGGCGCACCAGCCCTTACTGGGCTGGTGGGACAGCCCAAGATGGCCTTGGCGCCATAAGAATAAAACCAAAGAAAGAAGAAAAAAAGGGAGGTGGGAAGGAAGAGAAGGACTCCACTTTCCAATCCTATTTTGAGTAGGATTGGCGTAGGAATCCTACTCCCTTCCTAGCCGGTGCACCCTTGGGGACTTTGTCCTCAAGGAAAGCCTTCTCCCCCTCCCTCCTATATATAGTGGTGATTTAGGGCTGATTTGAGACAACTTTTGCCACGTGCAACTCAGATCTAGACACCATAGTTTTACCTCTAGATCGTATTTCTTCGGAGCTCGGGCGGAGCCCTGCAGGAGTAGATCCTCACCACCACCGGAGCACCGTCACACTGCCGGAGAACTCATCTACTTCTCCGTCTTGCTTGCTGGATCAAGAAGGCCGAGATCATCGTCGAGTTGTACGTGTGCTGAACGCGGAGGTGTCGTCCGATCGGCACTAGATCGGAACATATCGTGGGATGGATCGCGGGACGGTTCGTGGGACGGATCGAGGGACGTGAGGACATTCCACTACATCAACCGCATTTCTTAACGCTTCCTGCTGTGCGATCTACAACGGTACGTATATCCAAATCTCCTCTCGTAGATGGACATCACCATGATAGGTCTTCATGTGCGTAGGAAATTTTTTGTTTCCCATGCAACATTCCCCAACATGCCCAGGGGGTGACCGCGCCCTGCAGGCTTGTGGCCCACTGGTGCAGCCCCCTGATGTGTTCTTAGTGCCAAAAATTCTTAAATATTCCAGAAAAACTCATACTAAATTTTCAGGGCGTTCCGAGAACTTCTACTTTCACGTCATTTTTCTATTGCACAGATAAAACGGAAAATAGAGAAATAATAGCATTTTTACTAAATTGAAACTAAGCAACAAAAATAAAAATTGGGTACAGAAGGTTGTGCTTTCTAAATTCATCCATCTCATGCCCGTAAAAAAAGAATCCATCAATAAGGTTGATCAAGTCTTATTGACAAACTTTTTTCGAATGACATGGAACCAGAGAATTTTGAATAACACTAGGTTACCTCAATGGGGATATGCATGTCCCCAACAATAAGTATATCATATTTCTTTTTGACACTACGGAGAGGGAATTCAAAGTCTCCAATAGTATACGTTGGAATTTTTTCAATGGAGTTGATACCATGAACTTGAGGTTGTTTCTTCGGAAAGTGTACTATATGCTCATTACCATTAACATGAAAAGTGATATTGCCTTTGTTGCAGTCAATAACGACCCCTACAATATTCAGAAAAGGTCTACCAAGGATGATCGACAAACTGTCGTCCACGGGAATATCAAGAATAACAAAGTCCCTTAGGATAGTAACGTTTGCAACCACTTGGAAATATGCCCTAGAGGCAATAATAAATTAGTTATTATTATATTTCTTAGTTCATGATAATCATTTATTATCCATGCTATAATTTTATTGATTGGAAACACAATACTTGTGTGGATACATAGAAAAAACACTGTCCCTAGTAAGCCTCTAGTTGACTAGCTCGTTGATCAAAGATGGTCAAGGTTTCCTGACCATAGGCAAGTGTTGTCACTTGATAACGGAATCACATCATTAGGAGAATCATGTGATGGACTAGACCCAAACTAATAGACGTAGCATGTTGATCGTGTCATTTTGTTGCTACTGTTTTCTGCGTGTCAAGTATTTGTTCCTATGACCATGAGATCATATAACTCACGGACACCGGAGGAATGCTTTGTGTGTATAAAACGTCGCAACGTAACTGGGTGACTATAAAGATGCTCTACAGGTATCTCCGTAGGTGTTCGTAAGTTAGTATAGATCGAGACTGGGATTTGTCAATCCGTGTGACGGAGAGGTATCTCGGGGCCCACTCGGTAATACAACATCACACACAAGCCTTGCAAGCAATGTAACTTAATGTAAGTTGCGGGATCTTGTATTACGGAACGAGTAAAGAGACTTGCCGGTAAACGAGATTGAAATAGGTATGCGGATACTAACGATCGAATCTCGGGCAAGTAACATACCGAAGGACAAAGGGAATGACATACGGGATTATATGAATCCTTGGCACTGAGGTTCAAACGATAAGATCTTCGTAGAATATGTAGGATCCAATATGGGCATCCAGGTCCCGCTATTGGATATTGACCGAGGAGTCTCTCGGGTCATGTCTACATAGTTCTCGAACCCGCAGGGTCTGCACACTTAAGGTTCGACGTTGTTTTATGCGTATTTGAGTTATATGGTTGGTTACCGAATGTTGTTGGAGTCCCGGATGAGATCACGGACGTCACGAGGGTTTCCGGAATGGTCCGGAAACGAAGATTGATATATAGGATGACCTCATTTGGTTACCGGAAGGTTTCCGTGCATTACCGGAAAAGTTTCGGGCTCATCGGTAGTGTACCGGGAGTGCCGGGAGGGGTGCCGGGGACTATCGGGAGGGGTGTCACGCCCCAAGGGGTCTCATGGGCTATGGGAAGAGATAAACCAGCCCCTAGTGGGCTGGAATAAGTTCCCACTAAGGCCCATAAGGTTTGAGAAGGAAAAAACACAAGGTGGAAAGAGTTTCCAAGTGGGAAGGTGGAATCCTACTCCAAGTAGGATTGGAGTAGGACTCCTCCACCTCCAATTTCGGCCAAACCTTTAGGTTTTGAGGCTGCCTCCTCCCCTCCCTCCCACCTATATATACGGAGGTTTTAGGGCTGATTTGAGACGACTTTTCCACGGCAGCCCGACCACATACCTCCACAATTTTTCCTCTAGATCGCGTTTCTGCGGAGCTCGGGCGGAGCCCTGCTGAGACAAGGTCATCACCAACCTCCGGAGCGCCGTCACGCTGCCGGAGAACTCTTCTACCTCTCCATCTCTCTTGCTGGATCAAGAAGGCCGAGATCATCATCGAGCTGTACGTGTGCTGAACGCGGAGGTGCCGTCCGTTCGGTACTAGATCGTGGGACTGATCGCGGGATTGTTCGCGGGGCGGATCGAGGGATGTGAGGACGTTCCACTACATCAACCGCGTTCACTAACGCTTCTGCTGTACGATCTACAAGGGTACGTAGATCACTCATCCCCTCTCGTAGATGGACATCACCATGATAGGTCTTCGTGCGCGTAGGAATTTTTTTTGTTTCCCATGCGACGTTCCCCTACAGTGGCATCATGAGCTAGCTTCATGCGTAGATGTCTTCTCGAGTAGAACACAAAAGTTTTTGTGGGCGGTGATGTGCGCTTTGCTGCCCTCCTTAGTCTTTTCTTGATTCCGCGGTATTGTTGGATTGAAGCGGCTTGGACCGACATTACTCGTACGCTTATGAGAGACTGGTTTCATCGCTACGAGTAACCCCGTTGCTCAAAGATGACTGGCAAGTGTCGGTTTCTCCAACTTTAGTTGAATCGGATTTGACCGAGGAGGTCCTTGGATGAGGTTAAATAGCAACTCATATATCTCCATTGTGGTGTTTGCGTAAGTAAGATGCGATCCTACTAGATACCCATGGTCACCACGTAAAACATGCAACAACAAAATTAGAGGACGTCTAACTTGTTTTTGCAGGGTATGCTTGTGATGTGATATGGCCAATGATGTGATGTGATATATTGGATGTATGAGATGATCATGTTGTAATAGATAATATCGACTTGCACGTCGATGGTACGGCAACCGGCAGGAGCCATAGGGTTGTCTTTATAACTAACGTTTGTGCTTGCAGATGCGTTTACTATTTTGCTAGGACGTAGCTTTAGTAGTAATAGCATGAGTAGCACGACAACCCCGATGGCGACACGTTGATGGAGATCATGGTGTGACGCCGGTGACAAGAAGATCGTGCCGGTGCTTTGGTGATGGAGATCAAGAAGCACGTGATGATGGCCATATCATGTCACTTATAAATTGCATGTGATGTTAATCCTTTTATGCACCTTATTTTGCTTAGAACGACGGTAGCATTATGAGGTGATCTCTCACTAAAATTTCAAGACGAAATTGTGTTCTCCCCGACTGTGCACCGTTGCTACAGTTCGTCGTTTCGAGACACCACGTGATGATCGGGTGTGATAGACTCAACGTTCACATACAACGGGTGCAAAACAGTTGCGCACGCGGAACACTCGGGTTAAGCTTGACGAGCCTAGCATGTGCAGACATGGCCTCGGAACACATGAGACTGAAAGGTCGAGCATGAATCGTATAGTTGATATGACTAGCATAGAGATGCTTACCACTGAAACTATTCTCGACTCACGTGATGATCGGACTTGAGATAGTGGATTTGGATCATGTACCACTCAAATGACTAGAGAGATGTACTTTTTGAGTGGGAGTTCTTAAGTAATATGATTAATTGAACTAATTTTCATGAACATAGTCTAATGGTCTTTGCGAATTACGATGTAGCTTGCGCTATAGCTCTACTATTTTATATGTTCCTAGAGAAAATTTAGTTGAAAGTTGATAGTAGCAAACTTTGTAGACTGAGTCTGTAAAACCGAGGATTGTCCTCGTTGCTTCACAGAAGGCTTATGTCCTTAATGCACCACTCGGTGTGCTGCACCTCGAGCGTCGTCTGTGGATGCTGTGAACATCCGACATACACGTTTCTGATGACTACACGATAGTTCAGTACAAAAATACTTAATGGCTTAGAAGCAAGGCGCCGAAAACGTTGTAAAACGTCACGGAACATAAGTGATGTTCTAAAGAGATGAAATTGTGATTTCATGCTTGCGCCCTTGTTAAGAGGTACGAGACCTCCGACAAGATTCTTTGTCCACAAAGCACAGGAGAAAAGGCTCAATCATTGAGCATGTGCTCAGATTGTCTGAGTACGACAATCGCTTGAATCAAGTGGGAGTTAATCTTCCAGATGAGATAGTGATAGTTCTCCAAAGTCACTGCCACCAAGCTATGAGAGCTTCGTGATGAACTATAACATATCAAGGATACATACAATGATCCTTGAGCGATTCGCGATGTTTGACACTGCGAAAGTAGAAATCAAGAAGGAGCATCAATAGTTGATGGTTTGTAAAACCACTAAGTTTCAAGAAAAGCAAGGGCTAGAAGGGATACTTCGTGAAACGGCAAAACAGTTGCTGCACTAATGAAGAGACCCAAGATTAAACCCAAACCCGAGACTAAGTGCTTCTGTAATGAGGGGAACAATCACTGAGGCGGAGCAACTCAAGATACTTGGTAGATAAGAAGGCTGGCAAAAGTCGAAAGAAGTGTATTTGATATACATGATGTTGATGTGTACTTTACTAGTACTCCTAGTAGCACGAGGGTATTGGATACCGGTTCGGTTTCTAAGTGATTAGTGACGCGAAATGAAAGCTACGGCATAAACGGAGACTAGCTAAAGGCGAGGTGACGATACGTGTTGGAAGTGTTTCCAAGATTGATATGATCAAACGTCGCACGCTCCCTCTACCATCGGGATTGGTGTTAAACCTAAATAATTGTTATTTGGTGCTTGCGTTAAGCATGAACATGATTGGATCGTGTTTATTGCAATACGATTATTCATTTAAAGAGAATAATGGTTACTCTATTTTCTTGAATAATCACCTTCAATGGTTTATTGAATCTCGATCGTAGTGTTACACATGTTCATGATATTGGTGCCAAAAGATACGAGTTGATGATGATAGTACCACTTACTTGTGGCACTGCCGCTTGAGTCATGTTAGTATAAATTGCATGAAGAGGCTCCACGCTGATGGATCTTTGTACTCACCTGATTTCGAATCACTAGTGACATGCGAAACATACCACATGAGCAAGGCCTTGTTTTCATTGAGATGAAATAAGATAGTAACTTGTTGGAAGTGATACATTGTGATGTATGCAGTCCAATGGGTGCCGAGGCACGCAGTGGATATCATTATGTTCTTACTTCACTGACGATTTGAGTAGATACAGGAGTATTTACTTAATGAATCACAAGTCTAAAATGTTGAAAAGTTCAATTCCGTTTCAGAGTGAAGTTCGTCGTAACAAGAGGATAAACTGTCTATGATATGATCATGGAAATGAATATCTGAGTTACGAGTTTTGGTACACAGTTAAGACAATGTGGAAATTGTTTCGCAGTTCATGCCACCTGGAACATCATAGTGTGATGATGTGTCTGAACGTCATAGCCACGCACTATTTGGTATGGTGCATACTATGATGTCTCTTATCGAATTACCACTATCGTTTATGGGTTATGCATTAGAGACAACTGCACTCACTTTAAATAGGGCACCGCGTATTTCCGTTGAGATGACACAGTATAGACTGAGGTTTCGAGAAATCTAAACTGTCGTTTCTTGAAACTTTGGGGTTTCGACACTTATGTGAAAAAGTTTCAGTCTGATAAGCTCGAACCCAAAGCGGATAAATGCATCTTCATAGGATATCCAAAACAGTTGGGTACATCTCCTATCTCAGATCCGAAAGCAAAGTGTTTGTTTCTAGAAACGGATCCTTTCTCGAGGAAAGGTTTCTCTCGAAACAATTGAGTGGGAGGGTAGTAGAACTTGATGAGGTTATTGAACCATCACTTCAACCAGTGTGTAGCAGGGCGCAGGAAGTTGTTCATGTGGCGCCTACACCAATTGAAGTGGAAGCTGATGATGATGATCATTGAGCTTCGAATCAAGTTACTACAAATCTCGTAGGTCAACAAGGTCGCGTACTGCTGCAGAGTAGTACGGTAACCCTGTCTTGGAGGTCATGTTGTTGAGCAACAGTGAACCTACGAGTTATGGAGAAAGCGATGGTGGGCCCAGATTCCGACAAATGGCTGGAAGCCATGAAATCCGAGAGAGGATCCATGTGTGAAAACAAAGTGTAGACTTTGGTAGAACTACTTGATGGTCATAGGACTATTGAGTAAAAATGGATCTTTAAAAGAAGACAGGCGATGATGGTGATAAGTCACTATTAAGAAAAGCTCGACTTGTCGCAAAGATGTTTTCGATAAGATCAAACAGTTGACTATGATGAGACTTTCTCACTCGTAGCGATGCTAAAAGTCTGTTAGAATTATGTTAGTTGTTGATGCATTATTTATGAAATATTGCACGTAGGATGTCAAAACATTGTTTTCTCGACGGTTTCCTTGAGCAAACATTGTATGTGATACAACCAGAAGGTTTTGTCGATCCTAAAGATACTAGCAAGTATGCAAGCTCCAGTGATCCTTCAATGGACTGGTGCAAGCATCTCGGAGTTGGAATATACACTTTGATGAGATGATCAAAGATTTTGGGTTTGTACAAGGTTTATGAGAAACTTGTATTTCCAAAGAAGTGAGTGGGAGCACTATAGAATTTCTGATAAGTATATGTGGTTGACATATTGTGGATCAGAAGTAATGTAGAATTTCTGTAAAGCATACAATGTTGTTTGAAAGGAGTTTTTTCAAAGGAATACCTAGATTGCGCTACTTGCACATTGAGCATCAAAGATCTATGGAGATAGATCGAAAGAGCTTAATAGAAGTTTCAACAAGATGCATGCCTTGAAAAGTTTTTGAAAGAGTTCAAAATAGATCAGCAAAGAAGGAGTTCTTGGTTGCGTTGTGAGGTGTGAATTTGAGTAAGACTCAAAACCCGACCACGGCAGAATAAAGAGAATAGACGAAGGTCGTCTTCTATGCCTTAGCCATAGAATCTAAAGTATGCCATGCTGTGTACCGCACCTGATGTGTGCCTTGACTCAAAGTATGTTGAGAGGTACAGAGAGTGATCCATGATTGAATCACTAGCAGCGGTCGAAATTTATCCTTAGTAACTAATGAACTAAGGAATTTTTCTCGATTATGGAGGTGGTTAAAGAGTTTGTCGTAAAGGGTTACGTCAATGCAAGCTTTGACACTAATCCGGATAACTATGAGTAGTGAAACGGATTCGTATAGTAGAGTAGATATTTGGAGCATTTCCGAATAGCACGTAGTAGCAGCATCTATAAGATGACATAAAGATTTGTAAAGAACGCACGAATCTGAAAGTTTCAGAATCGTTGACTAAAACCTCTCTCACGAGCAAGACGTGATCAGACCCCATAACTATATGGGTGTTGGATTCGTTGGAATCACATGGTGATGTGAACTAGATTATTGACTCTAGTGCAAGTGGGAGACTGTTGGAAATATGCCCTAGAGGCAATAATAAATTAGTTATTATTATATTTCTTAGTTCATGATAATCGTTTATTATCCATGCTATAATTGTATTGATTGGAAACACAATACTTGTGTGGATACATAGACAAAACACTGTCCCTAGTAAGCCTCTAGTTGACTAGCTCGTTGATCAAAGATGGTCAAGGTTTCCTGGCCATAGGCAAGTGTTGTCACTTGATAACAGGATCACATCATTAGGAGAATCATGTGATGGACTAGACCCAAACTAATAGACGTAGCATGTTGATCGTGTCATTTTGTTGCTACTGTTTTCTGCGTGTCAAGTATTTGTTCCTATGACCATGAGATCATATAACTCACTGACACCGGAGGAATGCTTTGTGTGTATCAAACGTCGCAACGTAACTGGGTGACTATAAAGATGCTCTACAGGTATCTCCAAAGGTGTTCGTTGAGTTAGTATAGATCGAGACTGGGATTTGTCACTCCGTGTGACGGAGAGGTATCTCGGGGCCCACTCGGTAATACAACATCACACACAAGCCTTGCAAGCAATGTAACTTAATGTAAGTTGCGGGATCTTGTATTACGGAACGAGTAAAGAGACTTGCCGGTAAACGAGATTGAAATAGGTATGCGGATACTAACGATCGAATCTCGGGCAAGTAACATACCGAAGGACAAAGGGAATGACATACGGGATTATATGAATCCTAGGCACTGAGGTTCAAACAATAAGATCTTCGTAGAATATGTAGGATCCAATATGGGCATCCAGGTCCCGCTATTGGATATTGACCGAGGAGTCTCTCGGGTCATGTCTACATAGTTCTCGAACCCGCAGGGTCTGCACACTTAAGGTTCGACGTTGTTTTATGCGTATTTGAGTTATATGGTTGGTTACCGAATGTTGTTCGGAGTCCCGGATGAGATCACGGACGTCACGAGGGTTTCCGGAATGGTCCGGAAACGAAGATTGATATATAGGATGACCTCATTTGGTTACCGGAAGGTTTCCGTGCATTGCCGGAAAAGTTTCGGGCTCATCGGTAGTGTACCGGGAGTGCCGGGAGGGGTGTCACGCCCCAATGGGTCTCATGGGCTATGGGAAGAGATAAACCAGCCCCTAGTGGGTTGGAATAAGTTCCCACTAAGGCCCATAAGGTTTGAGAAGGAAAAAACACAAGGTGGAAAGAGTTTCCAAGTGGGAAGGTGGAATCCTATTCCAAGTAGGATTGGAGTAGGACTCCTCCACCTCCAATTTCGGCCAAACCTTTAGGTTTTGAGCCTGCCTCCTCCCCTCCCTCCCACCTATATATACGGAGGTTTTAGGGCTGATTTGAGACGACTTTTCCACGGCAGCCCGACCACATACCTCCACAGTTTTTCCTCTAGATCGCATTTCTGCGGAGCTCGGGCGGAGCCCTGCTGAGACAAGGTCATCACCAACCTCCGGAGCGCCGTCACGCTGTCGGAGAACTCTTCTACCTCTCCGTCTCTCTTGCTGGATCAAGAAGGCCGAGATCATCGTCGAGCTGTACGTGTGCTGAACGCGGAGGTGCCGTCCGTTCGGTACTAGATCGTGGGACTGATCGCGGGATTGTTCGCGGGGCGGATCGAGGGACGTGAGGACGTTCCACTACATCAACCGCGTTCACTAACACTTCTGCTGTATGATCTACAAGGGTACGTAGATCACTCATCCCCTCTCGTAGATGGACATCACCATGATAGGTCTTCGTGCGCGTAGGAATTTTTTTTTTGTTTCCCATGCGACGTTCCCCAACAAAAGGCACATCCTCACAAATACCGATGGGTAAATAAGTTTATTTATCAGCCATTTGCACAGAGATTTCAGTAGGTGTCAACTAATTCAAATCAAGTCTACGATATAGAGAGAACGAGATAACACTGGCACCAGCTGCGAGGTCACATAAAGCAGTTTTAACATAATTTCCTTTAATAGAGCATGGTATAGTAAGTACTCCGGGATCTCCTAGTTTCTTTGGTATTCCACCCTTAAAAGTATAATTAGGAAGCATGGTGGAAATCTCAGCTTCCGGTATCTTTCTTTTATTTGTAACAATATCTTTCATATACTTAGCATAATGAGACATTTTCAGAATATCAGTAAAGTGCAGACGTAAAAAGACAGGTCTCAGCATTTCAACAAAGCGCTCAAAATCCTCATCATCCTTCTTCTTGGATAATTTAGGAGGAAAGGGCATGGGTTTCTGAACCCATGGTTCTCTTTCTCTACCATGTTTCCTAGCAAAAAAATCTCTTTTTTCATATCTCTTATTCCTAGGTTGTGGGTTATCTAGATCAACAACGGGTTCAATCTCCACATCATTGTCATAACTAGGTTGAGCATCGACATGAACATCATCATTAATATTACCCCTAGGTTCATGTTCATTACCAAACTGTGTCTCAGCATCAGAAATAGAGATATCATTTGGGTTTTCATGTGACTCTACAACAGGTTCACTAGCAGCATGCAAAGTCGTATCGTCATTCTTTTTTCCTTTTATTAAAAGGACCAGGTGCATCAATATTAACCCTCTCAGAATCTTGCTCGATTCTCTTAGGATGGCTCTTAGGATACAAAGGTTCATGAGTCATTCTACCACCGCTAGTCATAACTCTAACAAAATGATGATTGTTCTTACTAATCATCTCATTGAGCAAATCATTTTGTGCCTTAAGTACTTGTTCTACTTGAGTAGTTACCATGGAAGCATGCTTACTAATAAGCCTAAGGTCATTAACAGTTCTACTCATATAATCACCCAAGCGATCAAGCATGTAAGCCTTATGTTTCAATTGTCTACTAACATAAGCATTGAAATTTTCTTGCTTAACAATAAAGTTATCGAATTCATCAAAGCATTGGCTAGCGGACTTATTATAAGGAATATCGCCTTCATCAAATATACGGAGAGAATTTACCTCTACTACCTGCGCCGGGTTATCAAGACCATGTATTTCTTCAGTAGGTGGTAGATTATTAACATCTTCAGCTTTAATACCTTTTTTTTCACAGATTCTTTGCCTCTTGCGTATCTTTAGGACTGAGGAATAGGATACCCATTTTCTTCGGAGTTGGTTTTGGAGGTGGTTCGGGAATAGTCAAATCATTATCATTGCGCAATATATTACTCAGTAGTAGTTCAGCTTGTTCAATAGTTCGTTCCCTGAAAACACAACTAGCAAAACTATCTAGGTGGTCCCTAGAAGCATCGGTTAGTCCATTATAAAAGATATCAAGTATTTCATTTTTATTGAGAGGGTGATCAGGCAAAGCATTAAGTAAGTGGAGAAGCATCCCCCAAGCTTGTGGGGGACTCTCTTCTTCAATCTGCACAAAGTTAAATATTTTCTGCAAGGCAACTTGTTTCTTACGGGCAGGAAAATATTTTTTAGAGAAGTAAAATATCATATCCTTGGGACTATGCACACAACGAGGAGCAAGAGAATTAAACCATATCTTAGCATCACCCTTTAATGAGAACGGAAACAACTTAAGAATATAGTAATAACGAATTTTTTTCCTCATGAGTAAATAGGGTGGCTATATCATTCAATTTAGTAAGGTGTGCCACAAAGTTTTATATTCATAACCATGGAAAGGATCAGATTCTATCAAAGTAATTAACTCAGGATTGACAGAGAATTCATAATTCTTATCAGTAACAAAGATAGGTGAAGTAGCAAACTTGGGATCATATTGCATTCTAGCATTCAAAGATTTTTCCTTCCACTTGTCTAGCAATTTCTTAAGATCATCTCTATCCTTACAAGCAAGAAAGTCCCTAGCTACTTATCCTTCCATAACATAACCCTTAGGTATATTAGGCAATTCATATCTAGGAGAGCTAGGTCTAGTAGGTGCATCATAGTGTGCAGTTTCAATAATTTCATCAGATTCAGCAATATCATCAGTTTCAGCATTCAGTCTAGCAATTTGTTCATCAAGAAATTCACCAAGTGGCACAATAGTATCAAGTAAAGTATCATCATAAGCATCATGCATAACAGAAGTAGCATCCTCAATTACTTGCAACATATTAGATTCAGTAGCACGTGGTGGTGTCGCAAATTTACTCATAATAGAAGGTGAATCAAGTGCAGATCTAGATGGCAATTCCTTACATGTCCTCGTAGTTGAGGGGTATATCTTGGTTTTAGCGTCTTTCATATTCTTCATAGTGATCAACAAATATAAATTCCAAGTAACTCAGAGAATAAAGCTATGCTCCCCGGCAACGGCGCCAGAAAAAGGTCTTGATAACCCACAAGTATAGGGGATCACAACAGTTTTCGAGGGTAGAGTATTCAACCCAAATTTACTGATTCGACTCAAGGGGAGCCAACGAATATTCTCGCATATTAGCAGGTGAGTTGTCAATTCAACCACGCGTGAAAGACTTAATATCTACAACAAAGTATTTAGTAGCAAAGTAGTATGGAAGTAACGATAACGATGGCAAACATGACCAGTTTTGTAGTGATTGTAACAATAGCAACAGAAAACTAACTTAGCAAAGATCAATATGCGGAAATCTCGTAGGCAATGGATAATTATGTCGGATGGCATTCATCATGCAATAGTCATAACATAGGGTGATACAGAACTAGCTCTAATTCATCAATGTAATGTAGGCATGTATTCCATATATAGTCATACATGTTTATGGAAAAGAACTTGCATGGCATATTTTGTACTACCCTCCCATGCCAGCGGGATCCTAATGGAAACTAAGGGATATTAATGCCCCCTTTTAATAGAGAACCGGACCAGAGCATTAGCACTTAGTGAATACGTGAACTCCTCAAACTACGGTAATCATCGGAAAGAATCCCAGTTATTGTCACCCTGGGGGATGCGGATCATAACTCGTAATAGGTGTATACAACTTGCAAGATAACATCAAGAACACATATATATTCATGAAAACATAATAGATTCAGATCTGAAATCATGGCACCCGGGCCCTAGTGACAAGCATTAAGAAGAGCAAAGTCATAGCAACATCAATCTTAGAACATAGTGGATACTAGGGATCAAACCCTAACAAAACTAACTCGATTACATGGTAGATCTCATCCAAACCATCACTGTCCAGCAAGCCTACGATGGAATTACTCACGAACGACGGAGAGCATCATGAAATTGGTGATGAAGGATGGTTGGTGATGACTACGGCGTCAATTTGCCCTCTCCGGAGCCCAAATCAGACTCCAGATCTGCCCTCCCAAGGAAGAAGAGGAGGTGGCGGCGGCTCCATATCGTAAAACGTGATGGATTCTTCTCTCTGATTTTTTCTCCCCGAATAGGAATATATAAAAGTGGAAACAAGGACGGAGGATCCAGAGGGGCCCCACAAGCAAGGGGGTGCGCCCTGCAGGCTTGTGCCCAGGTTGTGGCCCCTCTCCGGTTAATTCTTTCTCTAATAGTTTTTATTAATTCCAAAAATATTTTCCGTAAATTTTCAGGTTAATCCGAGCACTTTTATTTCTGCACAAAAATAACACCAAGGCAATTCTATTGAATACATCATCAGTCCGGGTTAGTTCCATTCAAATCATGCAAACTAGAGTCCAAAACAAGGGCAAAAGAGTTTGGAAAAGTAGATACGTTGGAGATCTATCAAGATGTGGTTCTCGTTGGTGGCGTCGAAGAGAGATACCTTGGGGGAGGAGGTGGCAATGGCCACGGTAGCCGTTGCCATCCCCTCACGGCTTGTATCATCCTCGTCATCATCGTAGGTGTACTCTTCATGAGCCACCAAACCCTTTGGAGGAGTCTTCTTGGTGAAGTTGTTCTTGCTTGGGAAAGACTTGGCTTTGTCTTTGCGAATGAGCTTGCCCCCGTTGTCTTCCCTCTTCTCATAAGGACAATCCACCACAAAGTGACTCACATTGCCGCAATTGTAGCATGTCCTCACTCGTTGCTTGTTCTTGGACCCAGTAGAGTTGTTCTTGGAGAAGTTAAGCCTTGAGTTTCTCTTGTTGCCCCAAAATTTCCTTGATGCAAGAGCCATGTGCTCGTGATAAGCATACTTTGTGTCTTCGGGGCAGCCCTCTTCTTCATCCGAAATGACCTTGGCTCTCAAGGCAAGGTTAGGTGAGGCTTTCTTTGACTGGACACGAGCAAGAGCATTGTCGGCAGCCTTAGTCATGTTTTTTATGGCAATGAACTCATCCAACACTTCACTTGAAGTCAAGGTGTGGAAATCTAGCCTTTGACGATTACGGAGGAGACGACTTTGCTGAATGGCATGATGGACTTGAGAAAATTGCGCTTGATACAAGTGTCATCCGTATCCTTGCTCCCATGATCTTGGAGAGCAACGGCAAGAGTAGTCACCCTTCGGTAGAGATCATGAGGATCCTCATCTTCTAGCATAATATACTCATCGGTCTCATCAAGTACCACTTCAAAGTTGGGCCGTTGAATGCTTGAGCTTCCCTTGTACAACCCCATGATGTGCTCCCAAAATCCTTTGCATGAGTGAAGGGGCGCAAGTGAGATAGATCTTAAGGAGGAACCGCGGATTAAAGGATGAACAACGCGAAATGACTGTATTGATTGTCTGCCACTTCTCTTGGAGTGAAGTTGTTTGGATCATGTGGGTAGAAGCCTTGTTCGATGATTCTCCAAAGATTTGTAGAGCTGTGGTTCAAATGTGACTTGATGCAAAAGACCCAATTAGCAAAATCACCTTTAACAAGTTTAGGCGGAGGACCAAGGTTACTAATATGCGGTCTAGGGACCGGTCCTCCATAGACCGGAGGAGGGGGAACTGAGGCAAAGGTTCCCGTCCCATTCTTGACAAAAGGGGAAGAAGTTCGAGTACCTCTAGCCGCTTCCTTTTCGGAATTGGCCTCCGACTCTGATGTGGTGGGTTTAGCCACAAGCAACGGTTCGGGAGAATTCTTCATCCCCTCAAGTAATTCTTTAAGCATGGCTTGACCTCGATCGTCATGGATATCTTGAGTGAGGCCATAGCCTCATTAAAGTCGTCACGTGTGATCAAACTCAACTCCACGGCCTCGGGTACTTCATGCCCACTCCCACCATCGTCAACAATACTCTTCGGGTGGTGAAACCCTTAATAAAGAGACGTGGCTCTGATACCAATTGAAAGGCTCGATATGGTTGACTAGAAGGGGGGTGAATAGGTAACTACCAATTTTTAGCTTTTATTAACAAATTAGGGTAAGCAACAAAAGGTTCTCTAGATGAACAACTAGGTGAGCAACCTATATGATGCTTAACAATAACAACAACTAGTCCAAGCAAGTAATACCACACAACAATAATAAGCATGAAGTAAATGTGAGAGATAACCACAAGTGGAAGCGGTGGAGATGAGGATGTGTTACCGAAGTTCCTTCCTTTTGAAGGGAAGTACGTCTCCATTGGAGTGGTGTGGAGGCACAATGCTCCCCAAGAAGCCACTAGGGACACCGTATTCTCCTCACGCCCTCACATAATGCGAGATGTCGTGATTCCACTAGTGGTGCCCTTGAAGACGGCGACCGGACATTTACAAACAAGGTTGGGGCTATCTCCACACAAAGCTTGGAGTCTCCCAACAAGACCACGAAGCTTCACCACAATGGAATGTAGCTCCGAGGTGACCTCAACCGTCTAGGATGCTCAAACACCCAAGAGTAACATGATCCACAAGGGATTAGTGGGGGAATCAAATATCTTTTGGTGAAAGTGTAGATCTGGGCCTTCTCAACCAATCCCTAGAAAATCAACAAGTTTATATAGTGGTGGAAAATGAGCTTTGGAGCAAAAATGGAGCTTTGGAGCAAAAATGGAGCTTAGGGAGAGAAGAGGTGGTCTTCTTGGAGAAGAAGACCTCTTTATATAGTGGGGGGAAAGAATCCAACCGTTACCCCCACTCTTAGCCCGAGCAGAGTGGTACTACCGCTGCTAGGAGCGGTACTAACGCTGCCAGTTGCGGTACTACCGCTGTCTAGTGAGGTACTACCGCACGGAAGGTAGTGGCAGAGAGAGGACCTACTCCACGGGGCAACGGGCGGTAGAACCGCCGAAGCGGTACTACCACGCGCCCTTACGGTACTACCGCAAGGTAGATCCAACTGCCACAGAAGTAAAAAAAGTTACTTCCGTGTCTACCTCCGCTGAGGCTGAGGATGTGCATAAGTCCGACCCGGTAGTACTGGATGGTACTACCGCTAGAGAGCGGTAGTAAAAAGCTACTACCGCTCTAAGAGCAGTACTACCGCTGGCACTTTCGGTACTACTGCTCTCCTCTGAAAGCAAGCCCCTTGCTGCTTTCACTTTGCACCGACAAAGGGGAAACGAACTGGATCTCTATTGAAGCGAAGGAAAGGTGGTGCAAGAGAACACATGTGTACGTGCTGATTCCATCGTGACCTTTTCGAAGCGGACCCCTCTTAATAGTATGGCTTTCCTACGACTCAAATCCATCGAAAAGAAACGTAGAAAGCAACCGTCTTCGAAAGACTCTGAGGGGGCACCGAATCGTATTGTGCCTAGACATGAATGATCTGAAATGCTCAATGCACACGATTAGTTCGCACACACATTGTCATTAATCTTAGGGAGATATATGCCCTAACAAAAAGGCAGCCGCGGTAAGAAAGTTTTGACAATTTTTGAGATGCTCATGCTCACATCAGACTAAATATTGGCATAAAACTTAATTAATATGAGCGCTCATGAAAAAGTACATTACATGAATTGCCTTGGTCTCGTCGAAGTAAGCGATTTTGATATTTGCTCATTGATGTATTTGATTTTGATATTTGGATCGTTTTTATCCGAGGTCATATGCATCCTCGACGTCAAAATACTATATTGCGGCAACAATAGAGTTTCATGACGGAGGTCCGGCCTGGTAGCGAGACGTCCGGGCTAAGGCCACACGAAGGCCCATGTGGTTAGTCAGACAAGACTATCGTCGGGCTATAGCCGGATCATCTGGCTAGGTACGTGGATGTTTCAGTAATTATGCGACCAATATTTCATACTTTTTGTGTCGCATTGCTGTAGGATACAAGACGACTTTAGATAAAAAAAACATTTAACACGAAAATTGTCCGTCTTGTCTTAAAAATTGCTTTTGGGTGCATCTTCATCCGAGGTCATATTTGGTGTGTAGAACTCAAAAACAAACTGTTCAGACATACCTAAATACAAGTTCAGTTAATTTAAAAGGATTTGAAGTTATTTTCTTGTATGAAAAGTCTAGCCGTCTCATAAATAGATGAAGGGTGACGATCAATTGAACAACACACATTTGATTAATCCATCTACCACCATTTTCTATTTTACTTTCTTCTTTCCTCTTCTTCTTCTTCTTAGTTATTCGTTGGTTCTCCTTGTTGTAGGATGGCACTCCACGAGGCCCTAACAACGATCAAGTCGATTTAAGTATTCATAGCCATTGTCTGTTCGCACACGTTCCTTCGCACACGCGTAGAATTTCGTTTGTGTACCGTGCTTTTGATCGGTTCTTCTTTAACGAACGTTGTGGTGCATTACCCCGACGTCGAGGGTACACGGCTACATGCTAACGTGTTCATTTGCGAATGCAACCAAGATGATGGACCATATTGTTTCCCGTATACTCCCTGTGTTTCTAAATATAAGCCTTTTAAGAGATTTCATTAGATGACTACATACAAAGCAAAATGAATGAATCTATACTCCAAAGTATGTCTATATACATCCGTATGTAGTCTTTAGAAGAATGGCTAGAAAGACTTATATTTAGGAACGGAGGGAGGGAGTACTTAGGAGTAAAAAATAAAATCAACTCTTTCTGAAAACATTGAAGATGCGAAGTCCTTTAATAACGCCCCTTCATCCTTTCCAGTGGCTTGTATTGACTTTGCTTCCCGCAATCAAACTGTTCCTTTTTTTTTTGTTAATCGCATAATCAAACACTGTTCCTTCTTCTGAAATGATGAGACGCCGCTGCTGTTCTTGCATAATCGCCTAACAGTCTTTTTAGATGTGAATTTATGATATCATGGGGCCACAAAATATAAGTACGAGTACATATGAATGAAACACGTCCTAGAAAAAAAGTTGTGTCCGGCTCTGCTGATATCCAAAGAGAACGAAAATCCGTGCTTTACTGACACGTGCACCATAAATCGATGCATCACTGCCGCGTGTGAACAGTTTCAGTCAGGTTCTCTGAATTGCGGCCTGGCCGGTGGAAGCGGCTTAATTCTGCACGTGCGCGAGTACTGAACTACTGATGTAGAGTGCGATCTTTCTCGCAAAATAAAAGATGTGCAGTGCATTTTTTTTCTTTTGAATGTGCGATCTTTAACCGAACTGTTAGAAGAAAAAGGGAAAGAATAATGATGATACTTCGTTTTAGAGTACAGACTAAGACTCTTACTTGGATTTCAGTGGTGCAAGACATCTGCTTAGACTTGGGTTAGAAAATTAAATCAAAAATTCAGGATCAGAGCAAGTAAAAAGGGCCGACAAGAGATCGCCCCCTTTTAGTTTTGCCTCACGCCTTTTATTGGCAATGGAATTTTGGGAACTGCAATTGATTTCATTGATTGCAACTTTTTATAGCTTAAAAGGTTGACCGTTTGGTGTGGAAAATACAATTGTTTTTTGGGTAACTGTACGGTACAAATACAGATGTTATATACATGCATATACATTCTATTCCATGAATGCAATCACACACTTTACCCCTATAAAGATAGACGCAACTCTAGCAGATATAACCTTGTCGAGCCTCATAATTCTAATGGATGTACTCTCTTCATTCCATAATGTAATGCGTCCGTCCTTTTTAAGATTTAAGTTTGATCATAAAGTTAACCAACATGGATAACTACAACCAAAAAAAATACACCAATGAACGTTTTCATTGGTATAGTTTTTGCTCACTTCGCAGTCGTCCAATTTGATTAAATTCATGATCAAATTTGAATTTTGAAATATATGAACGCACTATATTACGGAATGGAGGGAGTAGCATTTTGCGGCTCGAACATGTCCATTATATTTGACCCGGCCTGTAAAAATTATACAAGCGGGACGCAACCCCCTCCCCCACCCCTCCCCT
This sequence comes from Hordeum vulgare subsp. vulgare, assembly GCF_904849725.1. Classification (NCBI taxonomy): domain Eukaryota; kingdom Viridiplantae; phylum Streptophyta; class Magnoliopsida; order Poales; family Poaceae; genus Hordeum; species Hordeum vulgare. The sequence goes on along the minus strand of NC_058518.1, from coordinate 385,684,418 downwards.
CGTCGTTGCTATACTACGGAACGACACACGACTTAGGGTTCTTGTGCTTCATTTTCCCCGTCGCCTCCCTTTCTAACTCCGCAAGCGATTCCACCTGACGCAGAGCTTTTTTCCGACGAGCGATGGCGGGATTTGCATGCGGGCGTGGTGGTCATGGCCATGACGGGTCACCGCCATGCAAGATCTTACATGACGATGCGAAGTCTGGAAGCTCCCCCTAACGGCGGGAGTGCGATCGCGTCTCCCGCAACGGCGGGTAATCAATTTAGGCCCACTTTGGCCAGCTCCACAAGGAGTTGTGCCCGCGCACCGTAGCTTGCTGCAGGGAAGATGCACAGCTGCTCACCGCTCCGAGCGACTTTAAGGTCGGAGAAGAAGGGGTCGTCAAGAGGCTCGCCGCGGCGAAGCAGGAGCACACCTTCACTCACGCTTGCCGCAAGTCGACGGAGGCGTTCTTGCTCGGCGTTAAGCATTGAGTTGCCGCCGCTCCCGCGGCTAGATCTATTGTTATGTACTCCATCCGTTTCAAAATATAAGACCTTTTAAAGCTTACTCGATAAACTACATACGAATATATATAGACATCTTTTGCTTTGAATATAGTCTATAGTGCAATCTACAAAGGTCTTATATTTAGAAACGAATTGAGTATGTATAATAAACTCTAGTGTATTGTGTGATGAACTATGTTTTATCTAAGTTCTTAAGTTGCATTAAGCTTTTGCGAGATCTGTTCTATCAGGATGCATCACTTTGTGCAAAATTCCTCTCAGGAAGAACGGTAAAACAATTTTGCGGGACGAGCATATGACATCTGCTAGAGTTGCTCTAAGAACATCTCCAACAGCCGCGCTATATAGGGACCGCACTGAAAAAATAGTCATTTTAGCGCGCACGCTACCGTTCCGGGCGCTTCAGCGGACGCGCAAAAACCGCACGCGTGGCATATGTAATTCAGCGCGCGGGAGGAAACGCCATCACACTCCCGCGTGCTGAACTCTCGAGCGCTCGCGCGAAACTCCACCTACCCATCCAACCGCGCCGCCATCACCGTCCGCGCCACCCCATTTATCCGGCGACTGTTCTGGCGCTTCCGCGGTCTCTCCCCGCGCGACCGCGGCTTCCTCCCTCTCTCTCTTATCAGCGCCGCCCGTCGCTCGGGGCAGTCCTCCGACGAACAGCGCCCAACCTCCCACTGCCGCTTGGCGCCCGCAAGGTGTTCGAAAAAAGGCCTGCAAGGTATTGCTTATAACTTCACATTTTTACATAAATTTTGGTGCATGTTGTTTATAGCCTAATTTTGAACATTTTAGATGAGTTCGACATATGATTCTTCTGAAGAAGATTTTGATATGGAAGAGGAGGAGGATCTTGCAATGATCCTAGCTATACACATCAATAAAAAACCGAAACACGGTGGTTCGGTTATGGGCCGGCAGAAAATTTGGAGTGACAGGATTGATGCCCACAATAGATTGACGAGGCACCATTTTGTGCAGAATCCCACATATCCCAAGTCGTACTTTTGTCGTCGGTTTAGGATGAGCACCGAGTTGTTCAGCCACATTGCAGAGAAACTAGCGAGCCATGATCGGTTTTTTCAGCAGAGGAGGAATACTGCCGAGAGCTCGGGCATAGCACCTTTCATAAGGTGACAGCCGCTTTGCGTATGTTGGCATACGGTATTCCCACATATCTAGTTGATGATCACTTGGCCATGGGTGAGAGCCAAACCATCATGTGTGTCAAGCGCTTCGCAGTCGGAATTGTGCAAGTGTTTGGCCCAGAGTACTTGAGATCTTCCAATGTTGAAGACGTCGCAAGGCTATTGGAGATGAACAAAGCTCGCGGGTTCCCACGTATGATTGGCTCAATAGATTGCATGCATTGGAGTTGGAAGAATTACCCAAAGGCATGGCATGGCCAATTCCATGGACAACAAAAGGGTTGCACTAAAATTCTTGAAGCGGTGGCCGATCAAGAGACTTGGATTTGGCATGCTTTTTTTGGAATGCCTGGATCTTTGAATGACATCAACATTGTCAACCGGTCACCACTGATGAATAAGATTGCAAATGGTGACCTGCCACCGATGCAGTTTGTAGCTAATGGCCGTACATACAACTATGGCTACTATCTTGCGGATGACATCTAGTCAAAGTGGAAAACATTTGTGAAGCTGTAGAAAAAACCCGAAGGTAAGAAAAATCTTGATTTCCACAATGCTCAAGCGGCGGCTAGAAAAGATGTGGAGAGAGCTTTTGGGATTTTACAAGCCCAATTTGCTATTGTGAGAGGACCGACTAGATTTTGGGATCAAAAAATGCTTTGGTACATTATGCACGCTTGTGTAATCATGCACAGCATGATCATCGAGAATGAATGTGGCCAAGATGTAGACTACTCTAACTATGAGCTCTTGGGACATCCCATGCGAGTGCGGCGGAGGGCTGAAATGGTGGCCCGTTTTGTTGCCTCCTATCATGTCATTCGACGTCCAGCAACGCATAATGAACTTAGGAATGATCTCATTAAGGAGTGATGGGCTTGGAATGGCAGCCAAAGAGCATCATGATTTGTGCGTTGTACCATTTGTTGAACTATTTATTGTATTATTGTATTGTTGTATTCTTGAACTATTTGTTGTATTTCATGAACTATTTATTTCAATGATGTTTATTTGAACTATTGTTGAACTATTTGTTTGAGTTGTAGTAAGAAATTGAACTATTTATTTTAAACTTTTAGTTGAATGATGTTTGTGATTTAAATTATATATCATGTTTTTGTTTTGTGAATGTGTAAAATTTATTTTATGTCCAAATTGCAAGAAATGTGAGGCGTCGGTTGCTCGCGCGCGCTGCATTTCATCCCGACTGCTGGAGCCAGCGCTGCGTGTCGCGTCAAACCTGACGATGAACGTGTCGTAAATCAGTTTTTTAAACGCCGGACGAAACGCGGTTGTTGGAGATGCTCTAAGCCTTGGACTTGAATTCTGATGGATTGGTTTCACCACAGAGAAGGTGAGCTACGCTGAGTTCGCGACTGCAGTTGATTTCGTAACCTGATTCAGACCCAAAAGAAAGCACAACGCGTGACGACTAAACGTGATGCACATTTTGCGCGCGCCTCCTGCCTAGCTATAAACCACCGCACTTGCACTTGTCATGCTTGTGCACACGCTAGCGATCGCCACCTTTGAACCACTCCACGTCGACGAATTTGGCGCACCGCGCCCGCGCGCTTTTCTGCTTTTCCGGCCATGTCTGCCGCGACAGCTATCGCGGCACCGCCGCGCCACAGCCGGCCGTCGCCTCTCAACCCAAACGCAACGGCGATGGCCAGCACCACCAAGCCTAACTCCGTCTGTACAAAGACGCACCTCGCCAACCTCGATCGCATCCTCCTCCGCCCGCCGCCGCTCCCGCTCCCGGTCCGGCCTAAGAAGGCACTCGCCGACGAGTCCGGCGAGGACCACAAGGAGGTGATCACCTCCGACTCCGATGAACGCAAAGGCCGCCGGGGCAGGCTCCTCAATGCGCTGAACCTGTCCACGTTCCTGCCGTTCACAGGGAGGCCCGCCACGGACGAGATGTCCCCGCGTAGCCTGGCACAAATGCAGAGACTCCTCACGCTCTCGCCGCGGCCCTCGCCCAGGGGCTCCATCGCCACCGAATGGCGACGTTACCACGGCGAGGGCGCGTGGAAGGGCCTGGTCGACCCGCTCGACCAGAACCTCCGCCGCGAGGTTTTGCGATACGGTGACTTCGTGCAGGCCGCATACACGGCGTTCCACTCCATGCCGTCGTCGGCGTCGCACGGCCACGGCCAGCATCGCACGCTCGTGCTACCGGACCGGTCGTACCGGCCGACGCGCAGCCTGTTTGCCACATCTTCCCTGTCCATCCCGCCCTGGGCGCAGCGACGGTCAGGGCCCAAGTGGCTGACACAGCGCACCAGCTTCGCCGGCTACGTTGCCGTCTGCGACAACGAGCGCGAGGTTCGGCGCATGGGCCGCCGGGACATCGTCATTGTGCTGCGCGGCACCGCCACGTGCCCTGAGTGGGTAGAGAACCTCCGCACCCGCCTCGTACCGGTGTCGGACGAGGACAACAAGGACGCCACGACGGCAGCGCAGAACGTGCCCAAGGTGGCGAAGGGGTTCCTGAGCCTGTACAAGACGGCCGGAGACCACGTGGCCAGCCTGTCGGACGCCATTGTGGAGGAGGTGAGGCGGTTGATCGAGGTGTACAAGGGCGAGGAGCTGAGCATCACGGTGGTTGGCCACAGCCTCGGCGCATCTTTGGCCCTCCTCGCCGCCGACGAGCTTAGCGCGTGCCTGGCCGCCGATGCGGCTAGTCACAGCACCGCTGCAGATGATCATCAGCCGCCGCCCATCTCCGTGGTATCCTTCGGCGGCCCGAAGACCGGCAACCGCGCGTTCGCGGATCGGCTACAGCACGAGCGGGGCGTGAACGTGCTGCGCGTGGTGAACGCCGGCGACGTGGTGACGCGCGTCCCCGGGCTCGTGACACCGACGACGATGGCCGAAGGATACGTACACGCGGGTGGCGCGGAGCTGACGCTGGACAGCCGCGACTCGCCGTGCCTGCGCCCGGACGTCGGCCCGGCCTGCTGCCACGACCTGGAGGCCTACCTGCACCTGCTGGACGGGTTCATGGGGTCCGGCCGGCCGTTCCGCGCCGACGCGAGTCGCAGCGTGGCGGGGCTGCTCGTTTACCAGCGGACCAGCGTGAAGCGTGCCTACGTGGAGCGCGCGAGGGTGCTCGGGTTCGAGCCGGCGGCCATGCCAAGGACTGCCACGGCCAACGGCGGTGGCGCTGCTGATGGACAGTACGGCTTCCTGGCCAGTCCCTCGTGATTCGCATGCATGTAGTGTACTCTGGGTATCTGCAGTGCACGTGTCGACGTCCAAACTTTTGTATTGGACGAGAGAGGCAACTGTCTCTCCCCATATCGGACATGCAACAAATTTCGTGTTGTTTTGTTTCAGAAGAATCTCGTACTTACTCTAAATTTGCTACACGTACATCATCCTATAATATTGGCTTAATAGGATTGAAGCCCTGTTTGTTTCATAAGTCCTAGGACTTTTTTAAGTCCCAACTTATAAGTCATAAGTCCCTACCTGTTTGTTTACAGGGACTTATAAGTCCCGAGTCCCTACCTGTTTGTTTACAGGGACTTATAAGTCCCGAGTCCCTACTGCAGCGGTGACGGGGCGGCAACCGAGGGAGACGAGGCGGCGGCCGGGCGGCGACGGGGCGGGCGGGCGGCGGGGCGGCGACTGGGCGGGCGGGCTGGCGGGCGGGCGGCGGGGCGGCGACTGGGCGGGCCGGCGGGCGGGCGGGCGGGCGGGCGGCGGGGCGGCGACTGGGCGGGCCGGCGGGCGGGCGGCGACGGGGCGGGCGGGCGGCGGGGCGGCGACTGGGCGGGCGGGCGGCGACTGGGCGGGCGGGCGGCGGGGCGGCGACGACGGGGCGGGCGGGCGGCAGGGCGGCGACGACGGCGGGCCGGCGGCCGGGCGGCGACGGGGCGGGCGGCGACTGGGCGGGCGGGCGGCGGGGCGGCGACTGGGCGGGCCGGCGGCGGGGCGGCGACGGGGCGGGCGGCTGGCAGCGATTGGGGAAGCCGGCGGCGGGTGGTGCGAGCGTCCTGGAGTCCTGAGCGATCGGGGCAGGGCGGTGCGAGCGTAATGGGACCAGAATAAGTCCCAATAAGCTCCTATTAGAGAGTCTTATTTCATAAGTCCCAATTAACCATAATAAGTCCCAATAAGTCCCTAGTGTTTGGTTTAGGTGGGACTTATAGGGACTTTTTTAAGTTCCAAAATCAATAAGTCCCTGGAAACAAACACCCTTTGATACGTACGCAAGGAATTTTAAAGGTTTCTTTTTCAGGAAAAGCCTTCATGGCTAGTTTTATTTATCAACGAAGCTTACATCATGTGCTACAAGTTTTACAATAAAATCTGACGGTGGATCAACCCCGACAGAAAGGGTATTAGCATTGCCCCAACTATAAAGATAAATATACTGATAGTCACTAAAGTTGTGGTCAAAGCACAGTACAATCATTGAACTTTAAAATACGCTTGTTACGGTTATGAAATACGTAAAAAAGTAATTATGTGGTCATTGACTCACCGTGGAGCTCTGTATTCTGTTGACTTGACTGGTCAACCTTTCCAAGTAAACAAGAATTGACTAGTCAAGCACAATACATGGTAGTCGGGAGGGAGCTCGTCGTGGGTGGATGGCAGCGCAAAAAGCGTTCCCGCCGCCTCCTAACGCAGGAGCTGCGCGCCGCGCCCTTCCGGTCGACCGCCGTCAACAGTTCCTCTGGCACCACCTGCTCCTCTCCCTCTATGTCGCGGCCTTCGAACCGGTCCCTGTCGATAGGTTCCTCCATCACCACCTGCTCCTCTTCCTCTACGAGAGCTCCCGTCCGAGCAAGGAGCTGCTCGCGCCTGTCCGCCATGGACCAGCGTCTCCAGCTGCGGGCAAGCGAGCACTGCCTGCCCGAGGTCGACTCGACCGTCGGCCTCCTGCTGGAATTTGATCCATATATGGCACAACCCAATAACCAGTTTTCAGAATTCCTCATAAATCCCAGAGGCCCACTAAGTCCATTCGTGCAAGGCAAGAGGTAAAACTAAAGTCTAGTCTCACATTGCTACTTTGGTAGGAGTTGAACCTCCTTATAAGGGAGGATATTTCCCCACATGTATGATCATGAGAACAAGAGAGACATACACGCGCGCCACGACGTGGGTTACGGGAATGAGCCATGCTGAAAAGTTTTGTTGTAGTGGAGATTAAATACGAACGTTGCACTCTTCGGATGCTGCCTGTTAGGTAATTCACCATCCCGGCTTGCGGCGTGCACCGCGGGTCGTGAGAGTAGGCCTCCGAAACCCAACCGCTTTGGGTCCTGTACGGGAGAAGGGTGATAAGGTTTTTGGGGAGCGCTCTGCGCGACTACTGGCTTCTTCGTCATGGACACCACAGATGCCGATGACGACTTATTACCCGACATCAACAACCTCTTCGACAACATGGCCGGTGACGACGTCAATGCCAATCCTACTGTTGCTGCTACTACAACTCGGTACGTGTTCGTGTTCTTCTTGTTTGAGCTCCTGCCGTAACTTCTTGGTCTAGTTTCTGTTCTAGATATGTTTCATTCCTACTCACCACTTCATAGGCTACTTGCATACTCTCTGTATGATTGCATGACTTGTCTTATAATTGATATAGTAGTCATGATTTATCTATCATTTCTGTTAGTAAAATCAAACTGTAAATCACTCATATTTCCAGCAATCCAAAAACCTTATTATAGGCAATTTACCCTGAGTGGTTTTGCTGCTTGCATGAGGCGTCCTATATTTGAGGGTGTGCACTATACGAAGTGGCGTGTGAGGGATGTTCTATGGTTTCAAACCATGAGCTGCTATGATGCCACGCATGGCAAACAAATTTCGTGTTGTTTTGTTTGAGAAGAATCTCGTACTTACTGTAAATTTATTACTCGTACATCATCCTATAATATTGGCTTAATAGGATTGATATACTCCTCATTCGAAAGAATATACGCAAGGAATCTTAAAGTTATTTTTTGTCAAATATAAGGATACCGAATATACGCAAGAACTATTTGTTTGTCAAATATATGTGGATGATATTATCTTTGGTTCTACAAACCCACATTTTAGTGAAAAGTTTAGAAAGCTGATGTCACAAAAGTACGAGATGTCCATGATGAGTGAACTGAAGTTATTCCTTGGATTACAAATCAAACAGTCGAGAGAAGGTACGTTCATCTCTCAAACCAAGTACACCAAGGACTTGATCAAGAAGTTCAACATGCAAGAATGCAAAGGTATGAGAACCCCCATGCCTACTACTGGACATCTTGACCTCACTAAGGATGATGCACCCGTTGATCAAAAGGTTTATCGATCAATGATAGGATCATTGTTATATCTATGTGCCTCTCGTCCTGATATCATGCTAAGTGTTTGCATGTGTGCCCGCTATCAAGAAACACCTAAAGAATGTCATCTATTGGGAGTGAAAAGGACAGTGAGATACCTTATACATACACCAAACTTTGGCATATAGTATCCCAAGGGATCTTCTTTTGATCTTGTTGGCTATTCCGACTCGGATTATGCTGGAGAAAAGGTTGATAGAAAATCCACCTCGGGTACATGTCAATTTCTTGAGAGATCTCTTGTCCCTTGGACATCCAAGAAACGAAACTCGGTATCCTTATAAACTGCCGAAGCTGAATACATTACCGCTCGACATGTTGTGCTCAATTACTATGGATGTCTCAAATGCTTAAGGATTATGTCATTCATGTTAGATAAGTCCCATTTTTGTGTGTGAAAGTGCTATTAAGATTGCATATAATCATGTGCAACATTCTAGAAATAAGAAGATCCAAGTGCGACATCATTTCATCCGTGATCATGTTGCCAAACGAGATACTGATCTCAGGCATGTTCGTACTGACAAACGACTGGCTGATATTTTCACCAAACCACATGATGAGAAAGTGTTATGTCATTTGAGGAGCGAGTTGAACATCATTAATTGTTCAAACTTGAGCTAGACTCACTCGGATGCATGCAAGGGCATGAGCTTGACTAACTATTCATTGATGCCATTGATATGGCCATCTTATATCTTGGAAACTATGCTCCCTTGTATTGTATCTAACCTTTTGTAGGTACTTGGATGAAATACACTCCACAAGATTGCAAACAACTCCAAACAAAAGCAATCTTGACATAGCCAAGTATCAACAACCTAGTTCCTCGGAGATGAAGGAAGAAGACAACAAAATCATATCCTTGACAACACTATGATTATGAATTTCACTCATGTCATTTGGATATATTATGTTCTTCCTTGCGTGACTAACCATTGTAGGTGAAAATTGAACCAAAACGACATGGATTTCTCCCAACACAAGATGATCTTCATCAACCTTGAGCATCCACAACAAGTTCACCTACATGCTATGTCAACAACATTATTCGAAGGTATGTACTCATATCCTTGATAAAGCTCTACACCAATTAATGGAGTAAAGCATCCCAAGTGATATGAAGACATCGAAATTCTTAATCGAAAAATGGTAACCCCATTTCACACTTAATGATGGGTATGACCTATGATCAATCATCCTAGCCTGACTCCTCAAGTCAAATACTCTAATATAGGTGACCTAGTCACCGCCCCACATCTAGATGGAGAATATCGTATGGTTCACATTTGATCTTTCACACTCTGAGAACCATCCCTCTCTCATCTATATGTGTGTATTTAAAAAAAATAACTTTCTATTCTTCTTTCTGTTTTGTTTAATTGTTTCAGTTGGAATTACCTTTGTTTTTACAATAGACTTTTGAAACAATACTTTCGATCAACCTAGTTTGTGTTAAAGAGTTGACTATCATTGCAACTCGGTTTCACCGGACTCGGAAACTCAGTGCAACCGATTTCTCCCAGAGGCTCAAATATTACTCTCGGTTCTACCGAATCATTATGCCTCGGTGACTCCGATTTTCTGACTTTGTTGCTCTGATAAATTTCTTCCAGACTATTGTCTTAGAGGGAGACAACTTCTCCAGGGGGAGAAAAATCTCGGTGATCCATGCAATATAAGAGGGATAATTATCATGGATCCCTACCATAGGGGGAGAACATTCGATGAGCCCTACAAAATGTCTAAGGGGGAGAAAAGCTAAATTCAAGAAGCCCTTACAAAACACAGAAGTATCCAAGATCCCTATCTCTCAATGAGCCCTTACCCTCTGCCTTTCTTTTTGGTAATTGATACGTCCATTTTGCATCATGCTTTAATGTTGATATTTATCGCTTTATGGACTGTTATTATACTTTGTGGTACCATACTTATGCCTTTTTTCTCTTATTTTGCAAGGTTTATTTGAAGAGGGAGAATACCGGCAGCTGAAATTCTGGACTGGAAAAGGAGCAAGTCCGAGTCCTCTATTTTGTGCAACTCCAAATGCCCTGAAAATCAACGTGGATTTTTTAGGGAATATATAAAAAATATTGGGTGAAAGAAGTGCCAGAGGGGAGCTGCCAGGGGCCCACAAGCCTGGTGGCCGTGGCCTCCCCCCTGGTCGCTGCATCAAGGCTTGTGGGCACCCTGGTGGCCCACTGGCCCCCCTCTTCTGCTATATGAAGGGTTTCGTTCGGAAAAAAAATCAGGGTGGAGCTTTTTCGTGGATTCTCCGCCGCCACGAGGCGGAACTTGAGCAGAACCAACCTAGAGCTCCGGCACGACAATCCTGTCGGGGAAACTTCCCTCCCGAAGGGGGAAATCATCGCCATCGTCATCACCAACACTCCTCTCATCGGAGGGGACTCGTCTCCATCAACATCTTCATCAACACCATCTCATCTACAAACCCTAGTTCATCTCTTGTAACCAATCTCCGTCTCGCGACTCTACTTGTAAGGTTGCTAGTAGTGTTGATTACTCTTTGTAGTTGATGCTAGTTGGATTACTTGGTGGAAGAGTTTATGTTCAGATCCTTGATGCTACTCATTACACCTCTGATCATGATTATGATTATGCTTTGTGAGTAGTCACTTTTATTCCTGAGGACATGGGATAAGTCTTGCTATTAATAGTCATGTGAATTTGGTATTCGTTCGGTATTTTGATATGTTGTATGTTGTCTTTTCCTCTAGTGGTGTTATGTGAACGTCGACTACATAACACTTCACCATATTTGGGCCTAGAGGAAGGCATTGGGAAGTAGTAAGTAGATGATGGGTTGCTAGAGTGACAGAAGCTTAAACCCCAGTCTATGCGTTGCTTCGTAAGGGGCTGATTTGGATCCACTAGTTTAATGCTATGGTTAGACGTTGTCTTAATTGTTCTTTTGTAGTTGCGGATGCTTGCGAGAGGGGTTAATCATAAGTGGGATTCTTGTCCAAGTAAGGGTAGGACCCAAGCGCCGGTCCACCCACATATCAAACTATCAAAGTAACGAACGCGAATCATACGAACATGATGAAACTAGCATGACAGAAATTCCCGTGTGTCCTCGGGAGCGTTTTTCCTCCTATAAGACTTTGTTCAGGCTTGTCCCTTGCTACAAAAGGGATTGGGCCACTTTGCTGCACCGTTGCTACTCTTGTTACTTGTTACTTTTCGCTTGCTACGTTTAACCTCACTACACCATCACTTGTTACCGCTACTTTCAGTGCTTGCAGTTATTACCTTGCTGAAAACCGTTTATCAGAGCCTTATGCTCCTTTTTGGGTTCGACACTCTTACTTATCGAAAGGACTACGATTGAGCCCCTATACTTGTGGGTCATCAAGACTCTTTTCTGGCACCGTTGCCGGGGAGTGAAGCGCCTTTGGTAAGTGGAATTTGGTAAGGAAACATTTATATACTGTGCTGAAATTTATTGTCACTTGTCACTATGGAAACTATTCCTTTGAGGAATTTGTTCGGGGTATCTTCACCACGAACGGAGGCACGAGGAGTTGCTCCTCAACCTAAGGTACCTACTGAAAATATCTTTTATGAAATTCCTTCGGGTATGCTTGAGAAACTGCTGGCTAATCCTTTTACAGGAGATGGATCATCACATCCACACTTGCATCTAATCTATGTAGATGAAGTTTGTGGTTTATTTAAGCTTGCAGGTTTGCCCGAGGATGAGGTAAAGAAGAAAAGAAGTGCCTATCTTGATGAGAAGGAGATATATCGTGTTATTATTAGTGCTCACCTCTAGAATCACGAAGAAAAGAAGTTATTAAAAACTTTGAGGAAGCACCGTGCTGCTATTGGATATACTCTTGATGATCTTAAGGGTATTAATCCCACTCTATGTCAGCACAAGATTAAAACCGATCCTGATTCTAAGCCAGTTGTTGATCATCAACGGATATTAAATCCTAGGATGAAAGAGGTCGTGAGCAAAGAAATATCAAGGGTGTGTTTGGTTGGAGGGATAGGCTAGGGTGGTTGTGGGTATCCCCAACCAGGTGGCTGGGGATAGCCCTTTTTTTGTTTGGTTGTAAGGTAGGGTTATCCTTTTTTTTGTTTGGCTAGGGTGGTTGGGAGGATGGATAACCAAGTGGCTGGGGAGCTCCCGCGGCGGCCGCGCCCGCGCCGGCCAGCTCCCGCGACGGCCGTGTCCGCGCCGGCCAGCTCCCGCCGGCGGCCGCACCCACGCCGGCCAGCTCCCGCAGCGGCAGCTCCCGCGTCGGCCGCACCCGCGCCGGCCAGCTCCCGCGGCGGCTGCCTCCCGCGACGGCCGCGGCGGCCGCCTCCTGCGCCGGCCAGCTCCTGCGCCGACTGCCTCCCACGACGGCCGCGCCGGCCGCCTCCCGCGCCGGCCGCCCTCCCGCCCTCCCGCGCCGGCTGCCCAAGGTGGTTGCCACCGCCCGCCCGTTTTGGGCGGTTGGCCACATCCCTTTTTTCTGGGAATATTCCCAGCATCTGGTTGACTCTGTCCCTCCTCGCCCCAGATCCAAACGCATGGCAACCACAGAAAAAAGTGGTTATCGCTGTCCCTGGGAGGATATCCCTCCAACCAAACACACCCTAAAGCTCCTGGAAGCAGGAATCATTTATCCTATTGCTCATAGCGATTGGGTAAGTCCTGTGCATTGCGTACCCAAGAAGGGAGGTATCACCGTCGTTCCTAATGATAAGAATGAACTAATCCCACAGAGGATTATTACTGGCTATATGATGGTGATAGACTTCCGGAAACTGAACAAGGCAACCAGGAAAGACCATTATCCTTTGCGGTTTATCGACCAAATGCTAGAAAGGCTATCTAAACACATACACTTCTGCTTTCTAGACGGTTATTCAGGCTTCTCGCAAATACCTGTTGCACAATCTGATCAGGATAAAACCACTTTCACTTGCCCCTTCGGTACCTTTGCTTATAGACGTATGCCTTTTGGCTTATGCAATGCACCTGCCACCTTTCAAAGATGTATGTCGTGGTAACGATTCTGACAATAGAAAGAGGGTAGGATAACGGAGCATGATCTATCAAGATGCACATGGGTGACATGGTGGTTTTAGCGAGTTCAGGCCTCTCACAGTGGAGATAACAACCCTACGTCTCGTGCTCCGGAGAGGCTTTGTTTTATCTATCATGGACATGAGTTACATGGTATAGAGAGAGCGAGAGCTCCAGGGAAGGAATGAGCCCGTAGGGGGAGAAGAAGAAAGATGACCCTAGCTATGTGGAGGGGGGTGGCTTATATAGAGTGCGCCACCTCCTCACCTCTTATGTTACAAGATGGGGCATTGATGCCATAATGTCAGCCCACTACAGATGTCTTGCCGACTGTTGGTATTTGCATGACCGAGTGAGTCATACGGCCGAGTGGTTGACTGTCATCCGAGTGGATGGAATGTACTTGTCTGAGTGGATCCGTACCGAGTGGATTAGATGTTGTCACGATCCAGTAGGAATTTCCCTTGTAACCCTTAAACTAATAATGAGGTGTCCTTGGGTAGGACGTATTGGTCAGACCTATGACCCTACCCTAGGGCTATATCCCCGTCATTAGCCCCCGAATGGATCAGGGTCCGAGTGGTGAAGGTGTCGATGTAAATTTTGTAGCAGCAGACCGAACTTGAACGTGCTTCAGGGCCTTGCAAAATTATGCGTTGATTGAAGTCTTCATCATTCGCCCTGATCGATTCCGCTGAGTAGTACGTCCGTGTGAACTTAAGAATTGAAGTAGATCCGAGTGACCAACAGGATCTTGAGACTCTAACTGACTGCTGGTAGTCGGTTGGAATATGTTGAATCTGTTGAACTTGGATGTTGTTGGTGGACCTGACCAAGCAGAATGTTTCTTTTTTATTTTTTCTTCTAGTGGGGGCACGCTAAGTGCACCCACTGGGTGTAGTCCCCGAGCCTCTGTCGGACTAGATGAGTCCGGCAGAGGGTTTAAGTCATCCAATGCTCGTCATGTTGAATGTTTGTTGTATCTGCATTATATGATTTCTAGATCAAAGTCAAGTCTCTAAGAGTTGTTTTTAACTTAGGCGATACGGGGTCGCAGCTAAGTCCCCGAGTGTGGAGCGTGTCTGTACTCGGAGTTGTTTTAACTTAGGCGATACGGAGTCGCAGCTAAGTCCCCGAGTGTGGAGCGTGTCCGTACTCGGAGTTGTTTTGACTTAGGCGATACGGAGTCGCAGCTAAGCCCCCGAGTGTGGAGCGTGTCCGTACTCGGAGTAGTTTTTAACTTAGGCGATACAGAGTCGCAGCTAAGTCCCCGAGTGTGGAGCGTGTCCGCACTCGGAGTTTTTTTTTAACTTAGGCGATACGGAGTCGCAGCTAAGTCCCCGAGTGTGGAGCGTGTCCGTACTCGGAGTTGTTTTGACTTAGGCGATACGGAGTCGCAGCTAAGCCCCCGAGTGTGGAGCGTGTCCGTACTCGGAGTAGTTTTTAACTTAGGCGATACAGAGTCGCAGCTAAGTCCCCGAGTGTGGAGCGTGTCCGCACTCGGAGTTTTTTTTTAACTTAGGCGATACGGAGTCGCAGCTAAGTCCCCGAGTGTGGAGCGTGTCCGTACTCGGAGTAGTTTTTAACTTAGGCGATACGGAGTCGCAGCTAAGTCCCCGAGTGTGGAGCGTGTCCGCACTCGGAGTTGTTTTTAACTTAGGCGATACGGAGTCGAAACTAAGTCCCCGAGTGTGGAGCGTGTCCGTACTCGGAGTTGTTTTAACTTAGGCGATACGGAGTCACAGCTAAGTCCCCGACTGTGGAGCGTGTCCGTACTCGGAGTTGTTTTGACTTAGGCGATACGGAGTCGCGGCTAAGCCCCCGAGTGTGGAGCGTGTCCGTACTCGGAGTAGTTTTTAACTTAGGCGATACAGATTCGCAGCTAAGTCCCCGAGTGTGGAGCGTGTCCGCACTCGGAGTTGTTTTTAACTTAGGCGATACGGAGTCGCAGCTAAGTCCCCGAGTATGGAGCGTGTCCGTACTCGGAGTAGTTTTAACTTAGGCGATACTGAATCGCAGCTAAGCCGAGCGGTGGCGCGCGGGGCGTCTGAGTGATGAAGACGTGCCACACGGAGTGGCGATGCGTGGGGCATCCGAGTGAGGTAGACGAGTCCGACTGAGTGACGGCGCGCGGAGCGATCGAGTGACGAAGAAGCATTCGGTCGAGTGACGGTGCCCGGAGCGACCGAGTGACGAAGGAGCGTCCAGTAAAATGATGGCGCGCGGGGTGGTCGGGTGACGATGACGTTTCTCGCCGAGTGGTGATGGGCGGAGCTGCCGAGTGGATATGGAAGTGTCCAAGTACAACAGCTCGCAACGCATCGGAGGAGTTTCCCCATGTTCAGAATCTGCATGCAAGAGGTATTAGTGCTAACTAAGCAAGAATTAGAGACATGTCTCCATGTGACAGAAGTTGAAACGAGAAAGAGACTTGTAGAGAAGGCCCAGAGGAGGGATCCATTGCACCACAAACTGCCGGTCTGGCCAATGTTCGATGACAGCTGAGAGGTGGCGATGAGGACGATGAACAGCTGGCTGCAGTCCAAGCGCGGGAGTTGCGGGCCGGCGCAGCCAAGGACGATGTCGGCATGAGCGCTGGTGATCGGGTTTCCTGCTCGAGACAGCCAGCGGACAAAATGAAGGTTTGCCCGAGTGATTCTTGTGCTTGCCGAACGATCCATTGGCCCTCGAGGTATGCAAAATGTCCGAGTGGATCTGGCTAGAACGTGCATTAGTGCAGAAGGTTGACTTGGTGCCGAGCGTGAAGGTGCAGTCGGTTGCATCGTAGACGAGGTCGGAGACGACGATGAGCGGAAGGTGCCAGCGCCCATGTGTGGAGTTGCACTCGTCTACCTCGCTGGCGAGGTCGGAGACGACGAGCCAACGACGGCGCGGGCAATGTCCGTGGCCTGGTGGCCGTGTAGAAGGTTGACTTGGTGCCGAGCGTGAAGGTGCAGTCGGTTGCGTCGGAGACGAGGTCGGAGACGACGATGAGCGGAAGGTGCCAGCGTCCATGTGTGGAGTTGCACTCGTGTACCTCGCGGGCGAGGTCGGAGCCGACGAGCCGACGACGGCGCGGGCGATGTCCGTGGCCTGGTGGCCGTGCAGAAGGTTGACTTGGTGCCGAGCGTGAAGGTGCAGTCGGTTGCGTCGTAGACGAGGTCGGAGACGACGATGAGCGGAAGGTGCCAGCGTCCATGTGTGGAGTTGCACTCGTCTACCTCACGGGCGAGGTCAAAGGCGATGAGCCGACGACGTCGCGGGCAATGTCCGTGGCCTGGTGGCCGTGCAGAAGGTTGACTTAGTGCCGAGCGTGAATGTGCAATCGGTTGCGTCGTAGACCAGGTCGGAGACGACGATGAGCGGAAGGTGGCAGCGTCCATGTGTGGATTTGCACTCGTGTACCTTGCGGGCGAGGTCGGAGGCGACGAGCCGACGACGGCGCAGGCGATGTCCGTGGCCTGGTGGCCGTGCAGAAGGTTGACTTGGTGCCGAGCGTGAAGGTACAGTCGGTTGCGTCGTAGACGAGGTCGGAGACGACGATGAGCGGAAGGTGCCAGCATCCATGTGTGGAGTTGCACTCTTCTACCTCGCAGGCGAGGTCGGAGGCGACGAGCCGACGACGGTGCGAGCGATGTCCGTGGCCTGGTGGCCATGCAGAAGGTTGACTTGGTGCCGAGGATGAAGGTGCAGTCGGTTGCGTCGTAGACGAGGTCGGAGACGACGATGAGCGGAAGGTGCCAGCGTCCATGTGTGGAGTTGCACTCGTCTACCTCGCGGGCGAGGTCGGAGGCGACGAGCCGACCACGGCGCGGGCGATGTCCGTGGCCTGGTGGCCGTGCAGAAGGTTGACTTGGTGCTGAGCGTGAAGGTGCAGTCGGTTGCGTCATAGACGAGGTCGGAGACGACGATGAGCGGAAGGTGCCAGCGTCCATGTGTGGAGTTGCACTCGTCTACCTCGCGGGCGAGGTCAGAGGCGAATAGCCGACGACGGCGCGGGCAATGTCCGTGGCCTGGTGGCCGTGTAGAAGGTTGACTTGGTGTCGAGCCGCCAGCTAGTTTGAAGGACTCTGCTTGGTTGATGGAGAAGACGTTACTATGCATTGATGGAGGAGTTACTCACGTCTGACACACGATCTGCATGCAAGAGATATGAATTAGCGGTAATTAAGCAAGAGTTAAGATAGGTCTTGCATGCTACGCGCGTTTCCATTTTCCACGACGCATTCACTGCATGATGTTTATTCCTGCGCCGTGTGTCTTGCTGGACACAATCTTGTGGCCGTCGAACTCGCTGGGGACGAGCCATCGAAGACACCGGAGAACAGCTCGGGACCTTGGTGTGGACGTTGTCGACGTCGCGGTCGGCCTGCGGCTCCCGGAGCAGCGTGTGGACGCACATGATGGCGCCGTCGTGCACTAACAGCTCGAGGTCGAGCTGCGTATGCCGGAGCAGCATGCCGGCGGACACGACGACACCGGTGGGCTCGATGGATAGATCGAGGGCGTGCCCGGCTGCCGGAGCAGCTCGTCGACGGACGACGCCGTCGGCACAAACAGCTCGAGGTCAGGCTGCGATCGCCGGAGAAGCATGCCGGCGGACACGACGACACCGGCGGGCTCTACAGATAGCTCAAGGGTGTGCTCGGCACCGAGCAGCGCCTCGACGGACACAACGCTGTCACCAAGCACGATGAACCTGACTATGGCATTCCGGTCGGGTTGTGGTCGCCGGAGCCGTGTGCGTTGGCTGCAGCCTGCCCTCGGCATGTACGGGTCGACGGATATGCACCTTCAACGTCGAGGACGCCGCAACGCAGCTTACCGAATGAAGAGGCCGTCGTGCACGAGGGTTTGACGACAGCATCGCGACCGGAGACGACCACAGGCGGTCGGCGTCAACGCCGATGCGTGGAAGTGTGGCGACGGCGCTGCAGAAGAAGTCGGAGATGACGGGCGGACCACGCCGATGCTCTTACATGAGTAAAGATCAACTCATTGTTAGGTAATTTAATGTAAAAAGACAAGATGAGAAGAGGAACTCCGTGATACTTAGCATTTTATTCATCCGTAGATTGTGTGATGGCCGGGACTCCCATAGTCTAATATTCGATGATGATTGTTTGATCTCTGGGAGATCATCCCAGAACAGCTTGGGTTAGTCAAGATTGAAGAAAATACCATTTGCATCATGGCTCGATAGACGCGATGCCCCACGGTGGGCGCCAAATGTCGTGGTAACGATTCCGACAATAGAAAGAGGGTAGGATAACGGAGCATGATCTATCAAGATGCACATGGGTGACACGGTGGTTTTAGCGAGTTCAGGCCTCTCACAGTGGAGATAACAACCCTACGTCTCGTGCTCCGGAGAGGCTTTGTTTTATCTGTCATGGACATGAGTTACATGGTATAGAGAGAGCGAGAGCTCCAGGGAAGGAATGAGCCCGTAGGGGGAGAAGAAGAAAGATGTCCCTAGCTATGTGGAGGGGGGTGGCTTATATAGAGTGCGCCACCTCCTCACCTCTTATGTTACAAGATGGGGCATTGATGCCATAATGTCAGCCCACTACAGATGTCTTGTCGACTGTTGGTATTTGCATGACCGAGTGAGTCATACGGCCGAGTGGTTGACTGTCATCCGAGTGGATGGAATGTACTTGTCTGAGTGGATCAGTACCGAGTGGATTAGATGTTGTCATGATCCAGTAGGAATTTCCCTTGTAACCCTTAAACTAATAATGAGGTGTCCTTGGGTAGGACGTATTGGTCAGACCTATGACCCTACCCTAGGGCTATATCCCCGTCATTGTATGATGGTTATATTCTTTGACTTTTGTGAAAATATTGTTGAGGTTTTCATGGATGATTTCTGTGTTTACGGTTCTTCCTTTGATGATTGCCTCAACAACCTTGATCGAGTCTTACAGAGATGCAAAGATACCAACCTCGTCTTGAACTAGGAGAAGTGCCACTTCATGGTTAGTGAAGGCATCGTCTTAGGACACAAAATCTCTGAGAAAGGCATTGAAGTTGATAAGGCTAAGGTTGATGCAATTGAGAAAATGCCTTGCCCCACAAATATCATAGGTATACGAAGTTTCCTAGGTCATGTTGGTTTCTATAGAAGGTTCATTAAAGACTTCTCTAAGATTTCTAGGCCTCTTACCAACCTCTTGCAGAAGGATGTTCCTTTTGTTTTTGATGAGGATTGTGAGGAAGCTTTCGAAATACTTAAGAAGGCCTTGATAACCGCACCTATTATTCAACCACCTGATTGGAACTTGCCCTTTGAAATCATGTGCGACGCTAGTGATTATGCTGTTGGTGTTGTTCTAGGACAAAGAGTTGACAAGAAGTTGAATGTTATTCACTACGCTAGTAAAACTCTAGACAGTGCCCAAAGAAACCATGCCACTACGGAGAAGGGATTTTTAGCAGTCGTGTTTGCATGTGAAAAGTTCAGATCTTATATAGTTGACGCCAAAGTCATTATTCACTCTGATCATGCTGCTATTAAGTACCTTATGCAGAACAAGGATGCTAAACCTAGGCTAATCAGATGGGTTCTCCTGCTACAGGAATTTGATTTGCACGTTGTTGACCGAAAGGGTGCTGATAACCCTGTAGCAGATAACTTGTCCAGGCTAGAGAATGTCCTTGATGACCCACGACCTATTGATGACAGCTTTCCTGATGAGCAATTGAATGTCATCCGCACTTCACATAGTGCATCGTGGTATGCTGATTACGCAAACTATATCGTAGCCAAATACATACCACCCAGTTTCACCTACCAGCAAAAGAAGAAATTCTTCTTTGATTTGAGACACTACTTTTGGGATGATCCTCACCTTTATAAGGAAGGAGTAGATGGTGTTATTAGACATTGTGTGCCTGAACATGAACAGGGATAGATCCTACAGAAGTGTCATTCCGAAGCCTACGGAGGACACCATGCTGGGGATAGAACTGCTCATAAGGTATTGCAATCAGGTTTCTACTGGCCCACTCTCTTCAAGGATGCCCGTAAGTTTGTCTTGTCTTGTGACGAATGCCAAAGAATAGGGAACATCAGTAAACGTGAGGAAATGCCTATGAACTATTCACTTGTCATTGAACCATTTGATGTATGGGGCTTTGATTATATGGGACCCTTCCCGAGTTCCAATGGGTATACTCACATCTTAGTTGCTGTTGATTACGTCACCAAGTGGGTAGAAGCTATCCCCACTAGAAATGTTGATCACCACACCTCTATTAAGATGCTTAAAGAAGTCATCTTCCCAAGATTTGGAGTCCCTAGATATCTGATGACTGATGGCGGTTCACACTTCATTCATGGTGTTTTCCGCAAGATGCTTTCTAAGTATGATGTCAACCATAGAGTTGCATCTCCTTATCATCCTCAGTCTAGTCGTCAAGTGGAGTTGAGTAATAGGGAGATCAAATTGATCTTACAAAACACCGTCAATAGATCTCGAAAGAATTGGTCAAGCAAACTTGACGATGCACTATGGGCTTATAGGACTGCTTATAAGAATCCCATGGGCATGTCGCCGTATAAAATGGTTTACGGTAAGGCCTGTCATTTACCTCTTGAGCTCGAACACAAAGCTTATTGGGCAATCAAAGAGCTCAACTTCGATTTCAAACTTGTCGGTGAGAAGCGGTTGTTTGATATCATTTCATTAGATGAATGGAGGGCCCAGGCATATGAGAATGCCAAGTTGTTCAAGGAAAAGGTTAAGAGATGGCACGATAAAAGAATACAAAAACGTGAGTTCAATGTAGGTGATTATGTCCTGCTATACAATTCTCGTTCAACATTCTTTGCAGGCAAGCTTCTCTCTAAATGGGAAGGTCCCGACGTTGTCGAGGAAGTATATCGTTCCGGTGCCATCAAAATCAATAACACGGAAGGTAATTTTCCTAGAGTGGTAAATGGGCAAAGAATCAAGCATTATATCTCTGGTACTCCCATAAATGTTGAGAGCAATATCATCAATATCATAACTCCAGAGGAGTACATAAGGGATGTTTATCAGCCCGTTTCAGACTCTGAAAACGAAGAGGTATGTGTTTCAGTAAGTAATTGGACTCCAAAACTTTTCAAGTAGGAAATTTGCTCCGTTTTGGAATTTATGGAAAAATAGAAAAATAAAAAGCAGTCTGGAAAGCGCACGAGGCGGCCACAAGTTTGGTCGCCGCGCGCCCCTAGCCGCGGCGACAGGGCTTGTGGGCACCTCGTCTGCCTCCCGGACTCCGTTTTCTTGCGGGGCACTCCTTCTCGTCCAGAAAAAATGATTATATATACGCCCGAGGGTTTTGATCTCCGTATCGCATAGTTTTCCTATGTTTTCGTTTCGAGCCTGTTGTCTGCCACAGATTTAGAGCAAAGATGTCTCAGGAATCTGTTGGGGAGAATAATCTCCCTCAAGTTCATGAAGATGTAGATGCTGATCTAAAAAGAGTAGAAGTCACGGAAGCCAGGGACAAAGCTAAAGAGAAAACCCAAGCTAGGGAGGAAGTTCAACCTATGTTCAACATTGAAGACGTTGAAGGAGTGGATTTTCTCCAGCCCTTCCTCCACATGCTGTCTCCATCCTTGATTGAACTCTTGAGGTTTTGTGAAACAACTCGTGCTCGCAATATTTCCCTTTCTCGTGAAGTTGTTTTGCCGGAGAATCATGTCGCGGATCTTTGAGGTATAAATCAAAGATTGATAGCTCTCTTGGAATCAAAGGCAAAGACTCCACCACCATCACCACCAAAGGAAGACAACTAAGCATTAGTATGGGCAACTCCCTTGGCTTGTGCCAAGCTTGGGGTAGTTTCCCTGGTATCGTATCACCTTTATATCTTTTGCTTTTACCTTTGTTTTAGTTCTTTCTTTTTCAGTTTTTTACTTTCTTCTCTTAGTGGGTTAAGTCTTTAGTGTTTAGTTTGAGTCTTTTGCCTTGTGTCTCCCCCGTTGTATTCGAGCTTGCGAGCTATATAATAAAGAGTATCTTAGTCAAGGGCTTTGTTTTGTGCCGTGATCAAAAGTATGAAAAGAACAATAGCATGAAAGATCATGAGATGATCTTATGGAAAGTGATAGCTTCACATATAACAAGTATGTTGATTGAAACTTGTTGAGAATAGACCAACATAGACCCTAGTCATTGTTGCAATTAATAAGAAGTAATAAGGAAAGAGAGGTTCACATATAAATATATCATCTCTGACGCCATCTATGATTGTGGGCACTCACCAAACTATTACATGCTTAGAAGTAGATGTTGGACAAGGAAGACAACATAATGAATTGCGTTTGCTTGGTTCCAAACAATGTTATATGTCTAGAGATCCCTTAGCATGTGACAATTGCTTCCACCTCATATTAGCCAAAACTTCCTTACTGAGTAGAAATACTACGTGTGCATCCATAAACCTTCAAACCAGTTTTGCCATGAGTGTCCACAATACCTACCTATGGATTGAATAAGATCCCTCAAGTAAGTTGTCATCGGTGCAAGCAATAAAAATTGCTCTCTAAAATGTATGATCTATTAGTGTGTGGAAAATAAGCTTTAACGAACCTGTGATGAGGAAGACATAAAAGCAACAGACTGCATAACAAAGTTCTTTATCACAGGGGGCAATATAAAGTGACGTTCCTCCGCACTAAGAGGACACGCATCCAAACCTCAAAAGCGCATGACAACCTCTGCTTCCCTCTGCGAAGGGCATATCTTGTAACTTTACTTTTTTCCCTTGAAAGAGTCATGGTGATCTTCACCAATTCCCTCTTTTGCCTTCCTCTTGGCTACCGTCATATGCTTGGGAAAGATCTACATTCATATATCAACTTGGAGATGAGTACTTGTGCTTTATTATTGTTGACTTTACCCTTGAGGTAAATGGTTGGGAGGCAAAATTATAAGCCCCTATCTTTCCCTGTGTCCAACTGAAACTTTGACACCATGAGTACCACGTGAGTTGTGACAATTGTGGAAAACAAAAGAGATGATTGAGTATGTTGATTTGTTTTACAAGCTCTTACTTGGCTCTTTGTGATGTTATGATAAATTGCAATTGCTTCAATGACTATGGACTGTTGTTGGCTACTTCTCGGTAAGGTTTTTTGCTTCATACTTTGTGTTGTGAAGGAATTGTTACTTTCCCATAAGAATCTTTATGATGTATTGTTGTTCTATGTGTGATCATGATGCCCTCATGTCCGTATTATGTTTTGTCGACACCTTCATCCCTAAACATGTGGACATGTTTATGGATCTTGGTTTTCGCTTGAGGACAAGCGAGGTCTAAGCTTGGGGGAGTTGATACGTCCATTTTGCATCATGCTTTCATGTTGATATTTATCGCTTTATGGACTGTTATTATACTTTTTGGTACCATACTTATGCCTTTTTTCTCTTATTTTGCAAGGTTTATTTGAAGAGGGAGAATACCGACAGCTGGAATTCTGGACTGGAAAAGGAGCAAGTCTGAGTCCTCTATTCTACGAACTCCAAATGCCCTGAAAATCAACGTGGAGTCTTTTGGGAATATATAAAAAAATACTCGGCGAAAGAAGTGCCAAAGGGGAGCTGCCAGGGGCCCACAAGCCTGGTGGCCGCGGCCTCCCCCCTAGCTGCGGCATCAGGGCTTCTGGGCACCCTGGTGGCCCACTGGCCCCCCTCTTCTGCTATATGAAGGGTTTCGTTCGGAAAAAAATTAGGGCGGAGCTTTTTCGTGGATTCTCCGCCGCCACGAGGCGGAACTTGAGCAGAACCAATCTAGAGCTCCCGCAGGACGATCCTGTCGGGGAAACTAACCCCCTGGAGGGGGAAATCATCGCCATCGTCATCACCAACACTCCTCTCATCGGAGGGGACTCGTCTCCATCAACATCTTCATCAGCACCATCTCATCTCCAAACCCTAGTTCATCTCTTGTAACCAATCTCCGTCTCGCGACTCCGATTGGTACTTGTAAGGTTGCTAGTAGTCTTGATTACTCTTTGTAGTTGGTGCTAGTTGGATTACTTGGTGGATAAGTTAATGTTCAGATCATTGATGCTACTCATTACATCTCTGATCATGATTATGATTATGCTTTGTGAGTAGTTACTTTTGTTCCTCAGGACATGGGATAAGTCTTGCTATTAATAGTCATGTGAATTTGGTATTCGTTCGGTATTTTGATATGTTGTATGTTGTCTTTTCCTCTAGTGGTGTTATGTGAACATCGACTACATAACACTTCACCATATTTGGGCCTATAGGAAGGCATTGGGAAGTAGTAAGTAGATGATGGGTTGCTAGAGTGACAGAAGCTTAAACCCTAGTCTATGTGTTGCTTCGTAAGTGGCTGATTTGGATCCACTAGTTTAATGCTATGGTTAGACGTTGTCTTAATTCTTCTTTTGTAGTTGCGGATGCTTGCGAGAGGGGTTAATCATAAGTAGGATGCTTGTCCAAGTAAGGGAAGTACCCAAGCGTCGGTCCACCCACATATCAAACTATCAAAATAACGAACGTGAATCATATGAACATGATGAAACTAGCATGGCAGAAATTCCCGTGTGTCCTCGGGAGCGTTTTTCCTCCTATAAGACTTTGTTCAGGCTTTTCCCTTGCTACAAAAGGGATTGGGCCACTTTTCTGCACCATTGCTACTCTTGTTACTTGTTACTTTTCGCTTGCTACGTTTCACCTCACTACACCATCACTTGTTACCGCTACTTTCAGTGCTTGCAGTTATTACCTTGCTGAAAACCGTTTACCACAGCCTTCTGCTCCTCGTTGGGTTCGACACTCTTACTTATCGAAAGGACTAAGATTGATCCCCTATAATTGTGGGTCATCAGTAATTATGCCAAAGGGGGAGAAATATCATCAAAGCTTCCATTCAATGAACCTACTTATAGGGGAGACATATCATCAAGAAGCTTATACAAAAATAGGGAGAAACAACATTAAGGGAGATATTTGTATCAAACCTTACATGTTAAGGGGGAGAGAGATAAACGTGTCTTTATTGGTTTGAACTTATTTTTTCCTACCTACTCTTTATATCTACATGCTATGATTCAGGGGGATAGGAAACTTTACATATTTATCTTTAAGGGAGGAAAGTTCATGTTCCTTGGAGACATATTCTTTCATGAAATCCTATCTTCAATATGTCTTCAGTTTCTTGGTATCTTTGAAGTTCTTTGCATCTTTACAATAGGGTACTCTTGTGTTATCTAACATTTGTTTTCCCAAGTGTACTTGTATGTCATGACTCTCAAGATTCTCAAGCTAAGTATATGCATCATATCCTTGTTAATGACGATCTCTTGTTTCTTGCAGATATTGTTTGCAAGAGGGAGTCTTGGACATGGAAGTCCTTCATTCACATATGTTTGATGCATATAGCAAAGATCCATATGATTTGTCTTGTCTTTCTACCTTATGTATGCCCATGCATTCCAAAGCAACTATCCTTTAAAGGGATTGCACACATTTAGGGGGAGCTTGTACTAGTCATATGTATATCAAAGTTGTCATATCCTTATGAGTATCTTTATTTGAAGCTTTGATTGTATGTTGTCATCAATTCCAAAAAGGGGGAGATTGAAAGCACATATGCTTCCTTCTTGACTTTTATAATTCATGACAACATACATTGCCTCTTGGACTAACACTTTTCCCTAGATATTTCAGGTTTAGTCCATGAAGAGCTATGGCTTAAGGTTTATGTGGATACGCCCTTGGATACAAGAAAGAAACAATATTAGCTCAAGCTTCAAGCTAGAAGACTCTTCATTTTATATTTGTGAGAAATCACTTTTGAGTCCATAGGAAAGCCAATACTATTAAAAGGGGGTGAGGTACTAAAATGAACTGATTGCTGAAATGCTCAAAGTTAGCCACCAAAACACTGAGTTGTTTTTCCCACATATCCACTCTGTCAAGTACCACATTCACAAATTCGGTGTCACCAACATTGCCACATCGGACCCACCGAGTTTGAACCTAAGACAGAACCCTAGCCATTCCCACCAAACTGGTCCAGCCGAAACTGCATCGGTGCTACCGAGTTCAGTGTGACCAACATTCTGTTGCCAACATACACAAAATAGGAATTTCCGAGTTTGAGTATCGGTGCCACCGAGTTTGGCCAGCTAACCGTCAGTCACCTTTTTGGTGCCACCGAGTTCTATATATCAGTCTCATCGAGATTCAAAAGTTCACCACTTTAGTGCTAATCGGTACCACCGAGTTGTCCACTTCGGTGTCACTGAGTTTGCTCTTTTGTGTGTAACGGTTGGATTTTGGTTGTTGCCTATATATACCCTTCACCCACCTCTCATTCGTGGGAGAAGCACTCAGAATACACACTTCATTTCCAGATCCATTTTCTAAGAGAGAACCACCTACTCATGTGTTGGGACCAAGATATTCCAATCCAATCATTTGGATCTTGATCTCTAGCCTCTCCAAACTGCTTTCCACCAAATCAACCTCTCCTACTCATGTGTGCTAGAACTACGTCGGTATTTCCCCAAAGAGGAAGGGATGATGCAGTAGGTATTTCCCTCAGTGATGAGACCAAGGTTATCGAACCAGTAGGAGAACCTCCTCACACCACGTAAATAGCAGCTGCACACAAATAACAAATACTTGCAACCCAACGTGTTAAAGGGGTTGTCAATCCCTTTCGGGTACGACACCTCAAGATAGGCAAATAACGCGAGGTAAAAGTGGTAGATAGGATAAATAGATCGCGGAACAAATAAATTGTAGCAAGGTATTTTTGTATTTTTGGTTTAATAGATCTGAAAATAAAAGCAAAGGAAAATAGATCGCAAAGGCAAATATGATGAAAAGAGACCTGGGGGCCATAGGTTTCACTACTGGCTTCTCTCGAGAAAAATAGCAAACGGTGGGAAAACAATTACTGTTGAGCAATTGATAGAACTTCAAATAATCATGACGGTATCCAGGCAATGATCATTATATAGGCATCACGCCCAAGATTTGTAGACCGACTCCTGCCTGCATCTACTACTATTACTCCACACATCGACCGCTATCCAGCATGCATCTAGTGTATTAAGTTCATGGAAAACGGAGTAATTCAATAAGAACGATGACATGATGTAGACAAGATTTATTGATGTATAAATAGACCCCATCTTGTTGTCCTTAATAGCAACGATACATACCTGTCGTTTCCCTTTGTGTCACTGATATCAAGCACCATAAGATCAAACCCATCACAAAGCACCTCGTCCCATTGCAAGATAAATATATCAAGTTGTCCAAACAAAACCCAAATATCGGAGAAGAAATACGAGGCTATAATCAATCACGCATATAAGAGATCAAAGAAGACTCAAATAACTTTCATGGATAAAAACATAGAGCTGATCATAAACTCAAAGTTCATCGGATCCCAACAAACACACCACAAAAAGATTTACAACCTATGGATCTCCAAGAGACCATTGTATTGATAATAAAGAGAGAGAGAGAGGAAGCCATCTAGCTACTAACTGCGGATCCGTAGGTCTACAAAGAACTACTCACGCATCACCGGAGAGGCACCAATGGACATGATGAACCCCTCCGTGATGGTGTCTAGATTGGATCTGGTGTTTCTGGACTCTGCGGCGGCTGGAATTGATTTTCGTCCCCCTTAGGGTTTCTAGAATACTGGGGAATTTATAGAGCAAAGAGGCGATGCGGGAGGCCAACAAGGAGGGCACAACCCACCGGGGCGCTCATGGGCCCCCAGGCGCGCCCTGGTGGGTTGTGCTCCAATCAGAGCTCCCCTCAGGTGCGTTCCTGACCCACTCGATGTCTTCTGGCCCAAAAAAATCACAAAATGTTTCGCTGCGTTTGCACTCCATTTGGTATTGATTTCATGCGATGTAGAAAACATGCAGAAAACAACAACTGGCACTGGGCACTATGTCAATAGGTTAGTACCAAAAAATGATATAAAATAACTATAAAATGATTGTAAAACATACAAGAATTATAATATAACAGCATGTAATAATCAAAAATTATAAATACATTGAAGATGTATCAGCACCCCCGAGCTTAATTCCTGCTCGTCCTCGAGTAGGTAAATGATAAAAACAGAATTTTTGATGTGGAATGTTGCCTAACATGTTGACCACATTTCTTTTCTTTATAGAATGGACATTTGGACTTTTATATGGTTCAGAGAAATAGTCTAGTTTTTACATGAAGACTTTAATGCTCAAGCATACCAACAAACAACCATGTCTTTCAAAATATCAACACTAAAGCAAGTTATCCCTAGCCCATTATGCTCAATCATTAATCCATTCATGAAATACACTCGAATATTAGCTACACCCAATGCTCAAATACGATCATAGTGCCCCTTAGTTGGTGCTTTATGAGAGAAGATGGAGACTCGAATTCAAAATAAAAATTGCATAAGTAAAAGAAAGGCCCTTCGCAGAGGGAGGTGGGGATTTGTAGAGGTGCGAGAGCTCAAAGCGAAAATTGAGAGATAAAAACATTTTGGGAGGCATACTTTTCCCACCAATGAAAACGATTTAGAGCTCACAACACTTTCCATGCTAGATACATCATAGGCGGTTCCCAAATAGAAAGTAAAGTTTATAGAGCAAAGAGGCGGTGCGGGAGGCCAACAAGGAGGGCACAACCCACCGGGGCGCGCCCGGTCCCCCATGCGCGCCCTGGTGGGTTGTGCTCCCATCGAAGCTCCCCTTAGGTGCGTTTCTGGCCCACTCGATGTTTTCTGGCCCAAAAAAATCCAAAAAAAAGTTACGCTGCATTTGGACTCCGTTTGGTATTGATTTCCTGCGATGTAAAAAACATGCAGAAAATAGCAACTGGCAGTGGGCACTATGTCAATAGGTTAGTACCAAAAAATGATATAAAATGACTATAAAATGATTGTAAAACATCCAAGAATGATAATATAGCAGCATGGAACAATCAAAAATCATAGATATGTTGGAGACGTATCACCTACCCATGCATATTCTGTGAGAGAGATATTTGTGTTGAGGAGACTATCTTTAGAAGCACAAGAGCAAGGTGTTCATTGATCTACCCCATCTATTACCTTTTGGAGGGTGTTTCCTCCTAGATTGGTTAGGTGTCGCTTGGGAGCCTCCTACTTCATGTTGTGGACTTGAACCAAGATGTTTGTAAGGGCAAGGAGATCGCCTAATTCGTGAAGATCTACCGTGAGTAAGGCTAGTCCTTCGTGGACGGAAGCCGTGGTGGGATAGACAAGACCGCTTCTTTGTGGACCCTCTGTGAGTGGAGCCCTTTGTGGACTCTCGCAGTCATTACCCTCCGTGGGTTGAAGTCTCCACCAACATGGACGTATGATAGCTCCACCTATCGGAACCATGCCAAAAATCGCCGTGTCAACCTCATGCTTTTGATCTCCCTTCACTTCTCCTCTACTTTACACTTGCATGTTTTACTTTCCACTGCTATACTTTTAGAACTGGTTGTGTAGGCTGCCTAGATTTGTTAGAACTGCTAGATTCTACCCTCCTTGAAATTAGGTTAGGCTAGAAATGTTATCTTGACAAGTAGTCTATTCACCCCCCCCTCTAGACACATCTTCTATCGATCCCTCAGGGTGGCAGCGCAATAAACGATCCGGCCATCGCCTCATGTACAAGCCGCGCATCGCGCCCTTCTGGCCAGACGCCTTCGACACGCTCATCCACCATCACCTGCTCATCTCCCTCTAAGTCGTAGCCTTTCGACCGGCCACCATCGACAGGTTCCTCCTCCACCACCTGCTCCTCTTCCTCTACGAGAGCTCCCGTTGGAGCACGAAGCTGCTCGCATCGATCTGCCATGGTCGAGCACCTCCAGCTATGGGCAAGCGAGCGCAACCTGCCCGAGCTTGACTCGACCACCGACCTCCTGCCTCTCTACACCAGGACCGCGAACCCTCAACGCGTAGTCGCCGAACCCACTGTGCCGCCACCCGTTGTCCATGTCTCCGCCGTCTGCAAGACCCCGCCGAAGCCCTTCCACGCGCCTCCACCATCGATTGCCACCTTCTGCTACCTCACCATGTGTTGTCTAGCATTAATCAATGGTCGCGTCATCGTGGCATCGCGTGGTGCAATGCAGCTTGGCCGCTGGTCATGGTATCAACTTGTCGCCTTTTCCTTTTGCAAGGCAACTCCGTTGTCCACCATGACCACAGTGCCGTTGTCGCATCATAGAAAGTTGTTCCTGTAACGTGTACAACAATTGAAGAAGAAGCTAATGATGATAATCATGAAACTTCAGATCAAATTACTACCAAACCTCGTAGGTAGACAAGGACATGT
This sequence comes from Hordeum vulgare subsp. vulgare, assembly GCF_904849725.1. NCBI lineage: Eukaryota > Viridiplantae > Streptophyta > Magnoliopsida > Poales > Poaceae > Hordeum > Hordeum vulgare. The sequence goes on along the minus strand of NC_058518.1, from coordinate 385,654,005 downwards.
ACTGCCCTGAGTGGTATGGTGATCCTACCTTTGAAGTCATGTCATTTGACAATGATGAGCCTATGAACTATGATGAAGCGATGAAGGGCCTGAATTTTGACAAATGGCTAAGACCATGAAATTCGAGATAGGATCCATGTATGAAAACCAACTATGGACTTTGGTAGACTTGCCCGATGACAGACGGGCCATTAAGTACAAATGGATCATTAAGAAGAAATGAGACACTGATGCTAATGTCACCATCTATAAAGCTCGACTTGTCGCAAAGAGGTTTTCGACAAGTTCAAGGAGTTTACTACGATGAGACTTTCTCACCTGTAGCGATGCTAAATCTGTTGGAATTATGTTAGCAATTGTTGCATTTTTCGATTATGAAACCTGACAGATGGATGTCAAAACAACGTTTCCTTAACAGTTTCCTTGAGGAAAGATTGTATGTGATACAATTGAAATGTTTTGTCGATCCTAAGATGCTAAAAGGCATGCGAGCTCCAGCGATCCATCTATGGACTCGTGCAAGCATCTCGGAGTTGGAATATGCGCTTTGATGAGGTGATCAAAGCTTTTGGGTTTATACAAAGTTTATGAAGAAACTTGTATTTACAAGAAAGTGAGTGGGAGGACTATAGCATTTTTTATAAATATATGCGGATGACATATCGTTAATCGGAAATGATGTAGAATTTCTAGAAAGTGTAAAGGGTTGTTTGAAAGGATTTTTTTCAAAGGAAGACCTGGATAAAGCTACTTAAATATTGGGCATCAAGATCTATAGAGATAGATCAAGACGCGTGTTACGACTTTCATAGAGCACATACCTTGACAAGATTTTGAAGGAGTTCAAATTGGATCTGTCAAAGAAGGACTTCTTGCCTGTTTGGTAAGGTGCGAAGATGCGTAAGACCCAAAGATCGACCATGACAGAAGAAAGAGAAATGATGAAGGTTGTCTCGTATGCCTTAGACATAGGCTCTATACTATTTGCAATGTTGTGTATCACACCTCATGTGTGCCTTCCCGTGAGTCTAGCAAGGGGGGTACAAGAGTGATCTAGGAGTGGATCACTGCACAACGTTCAAACTTATCCTTGGGTGCCTAAAGAGGACTAAGGAAATTTTCCTCGCTTATGAAGGTGATAAAGATTTTGTCGTAAAGGGTTACATCGATGCAAGCTTTGATACCGATCCAGATAACTCTGAGTAGACAACCGGATACATATAATGGAGCAGTCATTTGGAATAGCTCCAAGTGGAGCATGATAGAAGCATCTATAGTATGACATAAGGATTTACAAAGTACACACGGATCTTAATGTTGGAGACCTATTGACTAAAACCTCTATCATAAGCAAAACATGATCAAACCCCAGAACTCATTGGGTGTGAATCACATGGCGATGTGAACTAGATTACTGACTCTAGTGCAAGTGGGAGATTATTGGAAATATTCCCTAAAGGCAATAATAAATTGGTTATTAGCTTATTTCCTTGTTGACGATAACCGCTTATTATCCATGCTAGAATTGTATTTATCGAAAACTTAAATACATGTGTGTATATATAAACAACACCGTGTCCCTAGTGAACCTCTACTAGACTAGCTCTTTGATCAAACATGGTTAGGATTTCCTAACCATAAACATGAGTTGTCATTTGATAACACGGTCACATCATTAGGATAATGATGTGATGGACAGGACCCAAACGTAAGCATAACATTTGATCATATCAGTTAGCTCTTTTGTTAATGCTTTCTTCATGTCAATTGTTGGTTCCTAAGACCATGAGATCATGCAACTCCCTGACACCGGAGGAATGACTTGTGTGCATAAAATGTCACTCCATAACTGGGTGATCATAAAGGTGCTCTACACGTATCTCCGAGGATGCCTGTTGGGTTGGCATGGATCGAGACTCGGACTTGTCACTCAGTATGATGGACAGGTATCTCGGGGCCCTCTCAGTAATACAACATCACAAGAAGCTTGCAAGCAATGTGACTAAGGAGTTAGTCACAGGATCTTTTATTACGGAACGAGTAAAGAGTCTTGCCGGTAACGAGATTGAACTAGGTATGGAGATACCGACGGTCGAATCTTGGGCAAGTAACATACCGTTGGGCAAAGGGAACTGCATACGGGATTGACTGATTCCTTGACATCGTGGTTCGACTGATAAAGATCTTTGTGGAATATGTAGGAACCAATATGGGCATCTAAGTCCCGCTATTGGTTTTTGACCGAAGAGGTGTCACGATCATGTCTACATGATTCTGGAACCCGTAGGGTCCGCACGATTAACGTTCGATTGACGCTAGTGTAGTATTAGGATATTTGCATTTGTGGCCGAATGTTGTTCGGAGTCACATATGATATCTCAAACATAACGAGGTGTCCCGGAGTGGTCTGAAGGTAAAAATTTATATACGAGAAGTCCTATTTTGGTCACCGGAATAGTTTCCGGCATTACCGATAATGTATCGGGGTGCCGAAAGGGTTTCGGGGGTCCACCTTCCTCGACGACACACATGGGCCATAGGGGCGCCCTAGCCAGCATGGGCCAGGAGCACCATCCCCTAAGGGCCCATGTGGATTGGGGGCAGGAGTCCCAAAGAGACAAGGCACCCCGGAGGTGCCTTCAAGGAGGGGAACTCCTCCCTTCTTGTGGAAGGAGGACTCCTTGGAGGAGGGGTAAGGGTTGGACCCCAAGCCATCCCCTTGCCTCCTATATATAGTAGAGGAGAGGGGGAGGGATCGACACAACAATCCCACGCACCAACGACAACCCTCTCCCTCTCGTTACCCCATTCCTTTGCAGATTGGTTTTCTAGTAGTGCTTGGCGAAGCCCGGCTGAAACATGCTTCACCACCATCACCATCATGTCGGCGTGCTGGTCGTGATCCCAACTACTTCTCCTTCCTTTCTTGTTGGATCAAGAAGGAGGAGACGTCATCGAGCCGCACGTGTGTTGAACGTAGAGGTTCGTCCGTTCGGTGCTGGATCAAATTGGATCGTGAAGAGTAAGACTACATCAACCACATAATATACGCTTCCTATTAATGGTCTATGAGGGTACGTACACACTCTCATCTCTCCTTGCTATGCATCTCCATAGATAGATCTTGGGTATTCGTAGGATTTTTTGTTTCCCATGCAACATTCCCCAACATATGCCTCCCCTAACTCCCCCCTTCTCGTTTGGCGGTATTGTCGATTAGAATGAGGATGTGGGAGGATGCACCTTGACTATGTATAAGCTAGGTATAGGTTAGGGTGTGCCTTAAGGGCGAATATAGCTTGTGTCGTTTTGGAGCTTCACTTTAACGCTCGCGAGTTGCGTCAAGTGTTTGTTGGTTTCTTCCCCTCATAGTCTTGCATGGTGGATGGCTATTGTTAGTGATGGATCCATCAGAGCTCCCCTAAAAAATCGATGGTATGCTACGTGAGGTTGGGCCAACTTTCCTTCCTCTTTGTCTTCGTCGTCACGAGATGAAAGGAGAGATGGTTTCGGATCCAAGATCAATCCCTTCCACCTCTACGTCGGAGCTAGAGATCCAACCATAAGATGTCTCTCGTGCATTTCCTAGATTGCTTGGGTTTATTGTCATCGTTGGTGTTGATCCCCTTTTCTTCGAGCTACAACCTCCAGTGAAGGGAGGACCTTATGCTTTCCTAGAGTTGATAGTCTATCATCAAAGTGGTGGCTAATGCATCCACGACGAGGTCATTGGGTGCTGAAGGACAATTATTATGATTTTTATGTTTTCTAGGGTCCCGCGTGTAAAAGGAATGGCTTGGTTGTTATTTTCTCTGGGTGCTCCTTTGTGTGGTGATGTATCAATTTTGCACAACTAAGCCAACTTCTGTGACCTTTGCATCACTCACCATTTTTCAGAAAAATGGTATACAATAGTAAAGACAACATGATGTGTACATATCCTAGAACTTTCTTTATATTGTAAGATATTATGTAATGTGTATATTGTGAGTTACAAACATCTTGCATATATTTACTAACATGCTCTTTCTTTCTCTTGTTTTTCTTTCAATCACATCACCAAAAATTATAGATGGCACCTGGGGTAGCCTATTATACACACCCTTTATAAAATATCACGACTTTCTGTGCAGTGAGTGAAGTAGCTAGTGCGATTAATATAGCGAGTGTTGAGCTTTTTGGATGTAGTGGCACCCTACAATATACTTCTTTTGGGTGCACGTCGTAGGCCCTCACATTATGTCATATTTGTGTTGACCATTCACGATCAAACATGACAAATAAGTTTCATAGAAGGCCAACAATGACCCATCACGCGGCCTAGTAAACCCAAAAACTAAGGTAAACAACGAGCATGGATGTTCGTGGAGCACCAAAGGATCAAAAGCCACCCTACCTTGTGTTATTATGTGTTTATGAAGCATGGAGTTGTGTGCACTTACACCATATGTTATTTATGAAGGCGTCATATTTCGTATTGTCCTGACATCTCCCCAATGGTCTCCATAGTTGTAATAGAAGCATAATTTTATAAATGAGATCGCGTGAATGCTTAAACACTAGAACCTAATGTGAGCTTTTTTACGAGCATTCAATAAAGCCCATGATAATGTCGCAACACCCACCCAAGTTATTTTATTATCACGATCCTTCGTATGGCTTATTAGTTGAAATATACCAGAGAACTCAACAAGGCTTCAGGATCAACTGGTAGACTCTCTAGTCGCGCTCCACACAAACCACTCAACAATACAATGAAATAAAATATGATCACTATCCTCCTCCATGTCACACCGAGTTGATTTGCCATCTCCCGTCCATGAAGTTTGCTCACTTGATCTCCGCTGGGAATCGGGTTTCACACCACTTGCATAAGAAGATCATGATTTTGGCCAAAATTTTAGTCTTCCAAATCCGAGATGAGTTGATCCTAGGGGCTTCTTTGAAAATTTCCTTATACAAGGATCCCGTGGAGAGATTCTTTGAAGGTTTAAGTTTTAAACACACCTCATCCCTCCTTGGTATATCACTTAGTTCCGCCATGATCTTATGCTAGTCCGATGTTTCGTTCACTTCAAAAGTGCGCCTAAAGGTAGGTTCCCATCCCCTATGAGTCCGTATGTGAGTGACCCTGGGCTCAACATGTTGTTCTATTGATTGTATATGTAGATTGATGCTGAAACCGCACCATAGTAATAATATTTGTCATGCATTACTGCAGCATGTTTCCTTTTTTCCAATGCGATAAGTGTGACAAGAACTTACGCGCCGCGCCATAAGAACATGGATGTTCTCATGCACCACCACCCCTCCCTCCTCAAAGTTTCATAGGGCACTTTTGTCCATCCACATGCGGGCCATGACAATTCATATGCACTACCTTTGCATTCTCGTAACATATTTTCATTTTTATGTTTTCTCCCCCAAAAACATTGGCGGGCGAGTTTGTCCTAAAATTTCTCAAACACTCATGTTTGCACAAGGAGAGACACGTATGAGGCGCGATAGTCAACGGGGGTTACATTAGCGATGAAGGTGACCTAGGGACCAACATTGTTATGAGAGATGCATCAATCAGCCATGATGACACTTTATCTTCGGTTCACTCTAGTGCTTATAGTCGTCCTTATGTGGTCTGCGAACCTGAATTTAATTTATATTACTTTCGACTTTTTTTGTATCACCTTGATGTTTGATGAACATATTATAAGGTTTCACGCAAAAAGTAAAAAGTAAATGACAACCTCATTTTTACCCTAAAAGAGACCAAGTTGTGATGCTTAATTAAAAGGATGAACATGAGCTCAAACCACGACCACAACCAGCTCACTATCCAAATTTGATTTATATATGAGTGGAAGAGGATTTCTTGCACGCAGGTGCGGGGGCACCGAGTCCCTCATGCGTGTTTCTCCTTTTGACTTTCAATTTTTAAATTTACATAACTTTTGAATAAAAGTTTAAATTAAGTTTTTATATTCGTGTTTCTCGTGTCGAGTGCTTTCAGATAAAATCCATTTTGAATATATTCTTATGAATTTTAAAATTAAATGTTAAGTTTCAACTCTTAAAGCTTAATACGAGCGACCGAAAATTGCTATTTTTTGCCTACAACTGACCCAAAAAAGGCCTTAAAATTTTATGTATGAAACTTGATAAAAGCAAGCAACAAAATCACAAGTTTTAGATAGAAAATTGTAAATGATTGAAACTTAAACTTATTGTGTCCTCGTGCGGGATCCAATTGCTATGCGAATCGCGAGGCAATAGAGCGTCTACACACGACTTGGCTCCCATATATTAAGTCATTTCCAGAACGGACTCTCAACCCCCCGCATTCGTCCGGACCGTGTTGTCCGGACACAATTTGCAATCCAATGCAGGACCATATCAGTATGTCTAGCGGTTCAGACATGTTTTTTTATAAATCCAAGACAAAAAAGCTTTACAGAAATTCGAACATCTCGTCTAGCCAACCAAAAGACACCACGTACTCCACCTTTTTGTCCGGATGGCGGAAGACGGCTGACTGTTGCTGTTAATCGAGGAAGGCTAGCATGTTAAAAGCCAGATCATGATTAGTATTTGGGCATTTAGCGGAAGTTACTTCTTGCCATATGGTTAGCATTTGGCAAGGTGATTATTATTTGGGCATTTGGGCAAGTTCTGTAAATATATTTGGTCATTTGACGAAAGTTATTTCTTGTCATATGATTTTCTATTAATATTTTTTATTACTTCTTGTCAAGAAAGCTAGCTTTGACGAAAACTACACTGACACATGGATTAATATCCTTTCGCAAAAAAAAGCTACTAATCACATATTTTTAGTTATTTGACAATTAAAATTTAACAAAGACGGATGCCGTGAGGATATTTGCGGACCGTCGGATGCCCTTAGTGTCAAACGACCCATCCGCTGCAATAAGCCGGTCAAACTCAACACACACGAAACAAAAGGAGATCTGCCGACTAACAAAAACCTCAGCATTATAGCAACTTCAATGGAATGATCCATTTTGTTCGTTGCCGTTTGTTTGGATCGACGCGGACACAAAAGTCGGTCTAACGTGTCGACTCAGATGGATGCACGTCCGCTTGGCGATCCATTCCCGGCCTAATTTTAAGCCGGATTTGCGTTGGCGCGAACACGAGACAGACGCGCGCTCGCCTACTCCTCTTCCAGTGCCCGCTGGTCGGTGGCATCCACCACAATTTTCCCTCATTTCCCCCAAAACCCTCCCGCCTCACGCCCGCCATGAACGACAACCTTGACCTCGACGCCGCCGCCGGCCTCGTCTCCCTCGCCTCGTCCGACAAAGTCAAGCCTCGCGCCCCGGAAGGCCGCCGCACCGAAGCCGAAGAAGGTGCTGACGTCCGAACAACGGGCAAAGGAGTCGGCCAAGAGAAAGGACCGGAGGCACGCTACGGACGCGAGGGATGAAGCCAGCGCGACGGCCGCCGCGCAGCAGCAGGTCACCAACGCTCGGGTCCCGACGGCAACGAGGGAGGCGCTCTGCATGCTGGGGTTAAACCCTAGCCAGCAAAGCCTCATCAACGCCGTCGTGGCCGCCGCGGTCAGCACCGGCTCATCTGCCTTCCCTCGGACGGTGCTGCCCGACTCGCCCGGCGCGTCGGTTTGCAACCCGGTGCCCGGCTTCCACGCCAAGACCAAGGCCAAATAAGTGGCTCTCGCGAGCATGATGACCGGGGTGGAGATCATGAAGGGGATCTCAACACCGTGTCGTCAAGGAAGAGCCCGTGGTTCGAGAAGATGCAGGCCGACATGCTCAAGTTCGACGAGGAGTGATCTATGGCGGCGAGCGCCATGTTTTTTTATGTCGGCAGGTGTGTTGGCATGACCACGAGTGTCGAACTTAAGTCACACCTTTTTTGTGTGCTGACATATGTGTCCGCCGGCTGGCGAGTACGCCAGCATGAACTGTGGTGTTATTTTTTAAAGCCCGCATTATATGCTGACGCTGGCATGATGCCAACATGAGACATGGTCGGTGGCATGATCGGTCACTGTTTTTTTTGATGTTGATTGCGAACATGAATAAAGTGCGTCCTCTATATTAATTGACATTTTTCGTGCGCCGAAACTGATGAAGCTAGCTGACGGACACAAAAGGGCAAGCGAAAGTGACGCGTCATATGATGTGCGATGGGAACCACATTTTGGTCCGAGTGCCGGCCGGAGAAGAAGTCGTCGCGCTCTGTTGCGGCCTGCGAGTGCGTGATGCTGTCAGTGTAAGTGTAGTGGGTTCTTGCTTGTGTCGGAGACATGGTCGTACAACACTAGCTCACTCGACCAGCCCAAGTGGAGTAGCGCAGCAAACGCGCCATCATCGGCACCCCAAAATGAAGCGTGCCCAGTTAATTAATAGGGACCTGATTTGGCTTTTGTAAGGCTTCAACTTAATAAACTGGAAATTTTAACTACTTTTGCAGCTGGCCAAACAAATCTTGTTGGGACTGACATCGCATACACTAGTTTGTCACTAACTAGATCAGCTCGTGTGTCATGCCAGGTTGGGACCGGTGCCACTCGAACCAACATGCCATCCGAGAACAAATTCACCGTTTTGACCATTTTCCTTAATTTAAACACGATCTAACTTTATGTGTAAACAATATATCAAACATGACTTTTTTTATTGTCATTGTCTATAGGATAGCACATCCTACCGTTAAGGCCTTAGTTACGTCGTCATGTCCGTTTGTTGCAAAAAAGACCCTGCCGATTGCCGTCATAGATTATGGCGGTAGGGATCTATGATATGCAAGTCCCTAAGAGCATCTCTAGCAGATCCCGTAAAAACGTAAACTGTAAAACTAGGATACGGACCAAAAAAGACATTTTAAGGATACATTTTAGCTACGGGCGAAGAAAAACTATAAAACAAACTGTAAACCTAGGATAGAGAGCTCCTTCCTCAGGTCCGGCGGCCACCGTCATTCCTCCGACCAGCCAGGCCGGCCACACCGGCCGCGTCCAACCCCGTTGATCGCGCCCCGTCACCCGTCGGCCATGCCCCGTCGCCAGTCCGACGTGCCCTGTACCTGTCGGCCGCGCCCCCTCCCCATGCCGGCCGCGCCCAGCCTCGCCGACCACGCGTTGTCGCCGACCGACTAAGCCCTATCGCCCGCCGGGACTGTCCTGCTCTCTTTCCAACCGCACCGGCCGAGTCGTGCCCCTTTGTCGGTCGTGCCGGGAGGATTCCGGCAGCCATGCTAAGGTCATGGGAGGCTACGGTGAGGTCGAGCTCGTCCAATTCAAACCGGCGGCGATCGATTGCGGCGTCTAGCGGCATTTTTCGACGTGCGGTGATGAATTCCGGTGAGTTTAGGACGGATTTCGGCAAACTCCGCGGCGGCGTGTTTGCTCCGATAAGGTTTGAGCGGTATACGAGGCCCCCTAGAATCGCCCTTCCAACCTTCAAAAACAAGGGTTTCAAGTGTGACTTTTTCATGCCCCTTAAAAAATTTACGGGTTGGATCACTTTTATGGTTTCTGTTCTAGACACTTTTTACGGTCAAAACTGTAAAACGCAAATTTTTTATACGTTTGACCACTTATACAGGGTCTGCTAGAGATGATCTAACACCGTAGCATATGGTGGTAGGATAACACATCCTACTGCCAAAGGCCATAGCGGTAGGGTCTTCTTCGCACCGAACCGACGTGACCATGTAGATAAGTCCTACCGCCAAAGTCTTTGGCGGTAGGATGTGTTATCCTATCACCAAATATAACGACGGAAGAAAAAGTGTCAAATCCGAAACAATTTTGGACACAGGGTTGAATCGCGTTAAACCAACGAAAAAAATGTTCAAAACAGTGAATTTGTCCACTTTGTGAATAGCTTACTAGTAAGTTGACTCTCCTTCTTTTTTCTTTCTTTCAAACACTGTACAGACGCAAACGCTCATATAAACACGCATATACTTACCCCTATGAATGCACACACGTACATCCTACCCCTGTGAACAACTCCGTGAAACTGAGCTGACATATCATCTTAAGATTTTACGAAGTCATCGTAGGTGCCTCATAGTCGATGGAAATGTCTTCTCCCACTCAATGTGCATCGCTGGAAATCCCGAATAAATCTAGGATAAATACGAGCACCGGGACTTGAACCTTAGTGGGTTTAGGACACCACTATGCTCCTACCCATCCAACCACAGGTTGATTCGCAGTTGGCCCTGCTCATGTACCATATTTGTCACCGTATGGATTCACAGTGGATCGGCGACGTGATATGCATGGATGCGTGGAAACAGTTGGAGCTTGTACGGTTTGTATTTATGGGACTCATAGCACGTCTAACCCGTATTTTTAGTTATAATAACTAGCAAAAGAGGTTGTGCATTGCAACGATATAAAAAGAATATCACACTCCACTAATCCAATAATTATGAATTATACGTAAGGTCTCGGTGGAGATAAATGAAAATTTATGCAAATAATCTACAGAAAAAGAAATCTCTCACACTTCATTCGAGATAGCTCCTTTAAAGTCATCGGGGATGAATGACTTCTCGATGAGATTTTTTTGAGTGTAATTGGGAGACCCTAAAGGAAGATATTGTCGCTTATGTCAAGGAACTTTTTTTGTACCCGTGTCATTGCCGTCTAATATGGACAATACTATTATTGTTATGATCCCAAATGTAATGGCATATTTCTATCCTAGTGATTTTGGTGATTGATGATAATGCATTTGAGGACTAATCGTGTGCACTAAGCCTTTCAGGTATTTCATCATATGGCAAAAGACGACTCATTCCCTCGGTCGATGAGAGTAAAGACGGGTTTATTTCTTACGTTTCACTGTCAGTGGACTTGAGCCATAGGAAAAACCGTACTATTAAGAGGGGGTCTGGATCGGAAAGGTTTGGTTGGAGTCATCACGTACACATTTTATCGCACCCATATTTCTTTCCCACTTCCATGGAGCCCTGATCTTGCCTTTGTTCTAGCCTAAAAAGACCCAAGCGTTTGTACCGCTCCCAGGAGCGGTACTACCTCTTATCCGCGGTAGTACCGCCCTGGTCAGCGTTAGCATCGCTCTTGGGCAGCAGCGTGGGTTGCTTTTGTCGCTACCTCGGGGTCTCGACACTTTTTGTGTCAGACTAGGCGGTTTGTGGTCGGTAGTTCTAAGCGGTAGTACCGCTTATTACTACCGCGCCACTTCCGCCCAAGTTTTCTTGGGCTGGACTCTCAGCAGATCGGGGCGGTTGTAGGAGGCGGTACTAACCCTTATGGGCGGTAGTACCGTTCCTGCAGCGGTAGTACCGCTCCGGCGGAACTACCTCCCAACTGCCTTCCTCCTGATCCGCTACTCTGCACCCGCAGCTGTAGTACCGCTCATGTGCGGGTTGTGCGAGTGAGCAATGGTTGGAATTATTCCCCCACAATATAAAGGAGGTTTTCTTCCCCAAGAAGACCACCTCTTCCTTCCCCAAGCTCCATTGTTGCTCAAAGCTTCATTTTGTCCGATCTCTCTCCCTAGCCAACAAAACTTGTTGATCTTTTAGGGTTTGCTTGAGAGGGCCCCGATCTACACTTTCACCGAGAGAATTTTGATTTCCCCCACTAATCCCTTGCAGATCTCCCCGACCTCGACCCCCTCCCCGACCGTGACTGCGATTGTGTCACCCCCACGGGTGGCTGGCCGCGCCCGACGACTCCCTCCTCCAATCCCCTCTCCTCCCCCTTCCTCCCTGCCACCATCGCTGGTTCCTGCCGCGGGCCTGGTGATAAAGGCAAAGTTTTCCCTGTCTTTCGATGAGATGGTGGCTATCGTTTTTGGTGGAGTAGACTTTGACTTTCAGCACAACGAATGTGCAAAGACGTCACGTCTTAGCAATCACTAAACCAACTCCGAGAGGTTATTGACCACAGTGGAGCACGATCAACCTGACCACGACGGTATGTTTCCCGCACGCAAACGAAGAGGAAAGCTTTATTGATGAAAATGGGGTCTTGTGACGTCTTGGTCTGGTCGTAGAACACAAACGAAGAACGTGAAGTTGCAGCTATGGCGAACTTGTAATATAAACAAAACCCAAGTCTAAACGGTGCCCTAAGGGCTAAGGGATCGATATAAAGTGTGACTAGAGGGGGGTGAATAGAATACTTGACGAGATTAAAATCCTAGCCTTTTCCCAAATTTAAGGTTCGTAGATTTTAGCAATTCTAATAAGTATAGTGCACCCTACACATGCTAGTCAACATATATGGCAGCGGAAAGTAAAGACATTGCACATGTAGTAAGGAGTAGAGTTCAACAGATCAAACGCAAATAGGTTGACACGGCGAGTTTTGCCATTGTTCCGATAGGTGGTGCTATTGTACGTCCATGTTAGTTGAGACTCCAACCCACGGAGGGTAATGATACGTCCATTTTGCATCATGCTTTCATGTTGATATTTATCGTTTTATGGACTGTTATATTACTTTGTGGTACCATACTTATGCCTTTTCTCTCTTATTTTGCAAGGTTTATTTGAAGAGGGAGAATACCGGCAGCTGGAATTCTGAATGGAAAAGGAGCAAGTCTGAGTCCTCTATTCTGCGCAACTCCAAATGCCGTGAAAATCAACGTGGATTTTTTTGGGAATATATAAAAAATACTGGGCGAAAGAAGTGCCAGAGGGGAGCTGCCAGGGGCCCACAAGCCTGGTAGCCGCCGCCTGCCCCCCTCGTCGCGGCTACAAGGCTTGTGGGCGCCCTGGTGGCCCACTGGCCCCCTCTTCTGCTATATGAAGGGTTTCGTCCGGATAAAAATCAGGGCGGAGCTTTTTCGTGGATTCTCCACCGCCACGAGGCGGAACTTGAGCAGAACCAATCTAGATCTCCGGCAGGACAATCCTGCCGGGGAAACTTCCCTCCCGGAGGGGGAAATCGTCGCCATCGTCATCACCACCACTCCTCTCACCGGAGGGGGCTCGTCACCATCAACATCTTCATCAGCACCATCTCATCTCCAAACCCTAGTTCATCTCTTGTAACCAATCTCCGTCTCGCGACTCCGATTGGTACTTGTAAGGTTGCTAGTAGTGTTGATTACTCTTTGTAGTTCATGCTAGTTGGATTACTTGGTGGAAGAGTTTATGTTCAGATCCTTGATGCTACTCATTACACCTATGATCATGATTATGATTATGCTTTGTGAGCAGTTACTTTTGTTCCTGAGGACATGGGATCAGTCTTGCTAATAATAGTCATGTGAATTTGGTATTCGTTCGGTATTTTGATATGATGTATGTTGTCTTGTCCTCTAGTGGTGTTATGTGAACGTCGACTACATAACACTTCACCATATTTGGGCCTAGAGGAAGGCATTGGGGAGTAGTAAGTAGATGCTGGGTTGCTAGAGTGACAGAAGCTTAAACTCCAGTCTATGCGTTGCTTCGTAAGGGGCTGATTTGGATCCACTAGTTTAATGCTATGGTTAGACGTTGTCTTAATTATTCTTTTGTAGTTGCGGATGCTTGCGAGAGGGGTTAATCATAAGTGGTATGCTTTTCCAAGTAAGGGCAGTACCCAAGCGCCGGTCCACCCACATATCAAACTATCAAAGTAACGAACGCGAATCATATGAACATGATGAAACTAGCATGCCAGAAATTCCCGTGTGTCCTCGGGAGCGTTTTTCCTCCTATAAGACTTTGTTCAGGCTTGTCCCTTGCTACAAAAGGGATTGGGCCACTTTGCTACACCATTTCTACTACTTGTTACTTGTTACTTTTCACCTGCTACGTTTCACCTCACTACACCATCACTTGTTACCGCTACTTTCAGTGCTTGCAGTTATTACCTTGCTGATAACCGTTTATCAGAGCCTTCTGCTCCTCGTTGGGTTCGACACTCTTACTTATCGAAAGGACTACGATTGATCCCCTATACTTGTGGGTCATCAAGACTTTTTTCTGGCACCGTTGCCGGGGAGTGAAGCGCCTTTGGTAAGTGGAATTTGGAAAGGAAACATTTATATACCATGCTGAAATTTATTGTCACTTGTCACTATGGAAACTGTTCCTTTGAGGAATTTGTTCGGGGTATCTTCACCACGAACGAAAGCACGAGGAGTTGCTCCTCAACCTGAGGTACCTACTGAAAATATCTTTTATGAAATTCCTTCGGGTATGCTTGAGAAACTGCTGGCTAATCCTTTTGCACGAGATGGATCTTCACATCCAGACTTGCATCTAATCTATGTAGATGAAGTTTGTGGTTTATTTAAGCTTGCAGGTCTGCCCGAGGATGAGGTAAAGAAGAAAGTATTTTCTTTATCTTTGAAGGATAAGGCGTCGACATGGTATAGGCTATGTGATGATACTGGATCATGGGACTACAATTGGTTGAAATTGGAATTTCATCAATAGTTTTATCCTATGCATTTAGTACATCGTGATCGGAATTATATTTATAACTTTTGGCCTCGTGATAGGGAAAGCATAGCTCAAGATTGGGGGAGGCTTAAATCAATGCTATATTCATGCCCAAATCACGAGCTCTCGAGAGAAATTATCACTTAAAACTTTTATGCTCGGCTTTCTCATGAAGATCGTACCATGCTCGACACTTCTTGTACCGGTTCTTTTATGAAGAGGGATATTGACCACAAGTGGAATTTATTGGAAAGAATCAAACGTAACTCAGAAGATTGGGATCTTGAAGAAGGTAAGGAGTCAGGTATGAATTTCCAGTTTGATTGTGTTAAATCTTTTGTTGAAACAAACACTTCTAGAGATTTTAGCGCCAAGTATGGACTTGACTCTGAGATAGTAGCTTCTCTATGTGAATCTTTTGCTGCTCATGTTGATCTTCCCAAAGAGAAGTGGTTTAAGTATCATCCTCATGTAGAAGTCAACATAGTTAAACCCAATCTAGTTGAAGAGAAAGTCATTGCCTATAATGATCCTATTGTTCGTTGTGCCTACACTGAGAAACCACCTTACCCTGCTAGGAAAAAGGATTGTTCTAAAGCTCCAACTGTGATACGTAGGGGTTACATTAGACCACTTGCACCCCCTCAAGAAATTAGAGTTGAACCTAGTGTTGCTATTATCAAAGATCTCTTAACCGAAGACATAGACGGGCATGTTATCAAATTCTGTGAGGACTCCGCTAGAATTGCTAAACCTCACGCGAAAGACAAATACACACCTGTAGTTGGCATGCCCGTTGTTTCTGTCAAGATAGGAGATCACTGTTATCATGGTTTATGTGATATGGGTGCTAGTGTTAGTGCAATACCCCGGTCCCTATATGATGAAATCAAAGATGAGATTACACTTGCTGAGTTAGAACCCATTGATGTCACTATTACGCTAGCTAATAGAGACACTATCTGCCCTGTGGGAATTGTGCGAGATGCAGAAGTCTTGTGTGGTAAGACGAAGTACCCTACTGATTTCCTCGTCCTTGGTACTGCACAAGATAGCTTTTGTCCCATCATATTTGGTAGACCCTTTCTCAACACTGTCAATGCTCATATTGATTGCGTTAAACAGACTGTCACTGTTAGTTTCGAGGGTGTATCTCATGAATTTAACTTCTCCAAGTTTGGAAGACAACCCCATGAAAAAGAGTCGTCTGGTAGGGATGAAATCATTGCTCTTGCCTCTATTGTCGTACCTCCTACGGATCCTTTAGAGCAATATCTCCTTGAGCATGAAAATGATATGCATATGGATGAAAGAGATGAGATAGATAAAATTGTTTTAGAACAATATCCTATTCTCAAGAATAATTTGCATGTTGAACTGCTTGGGGATCCTCCTCCACCAAAGGGTGATCGTGTGTTTGAGCTAAAACAGTTACCAAATACTCTTAAGTATGCCTACCTTGATGATAAGGAGATATATCCTGTTATTATTAGTGCTCACCTCTCAAATCACGAAGAGAAGAAGTTATTAAAAACTTTGAGGAAGCACCGTGCGGCTATTGGATATACTCTTGATGATCTTAAGGGTATTAGTCCCACTCTATGTCAGCATAAGATTAAAACCGATCCTGATTCTAAACCAGTTGCTGATCATCAAAGGAGATTAAATCCTAGGATGAAAGAGGTCATGAGAAAACAAATATTAAAGCTTCTGGAAGCAGGAATCATTTATCCTGTTGCTCATAGTGATTGGGTAAGTCTAGTACATTGCATACCTAAGAAGGGAGGTATCACCGTCGTTCCTAATGATAAGAATGAACTAATGCCACAGAGGATTATTACTGGCTATAGGATGGTGATAGACTTCCGGTAACTGAACAAGGCAACCAGGAAAGACCATTATCCTTTGCCGTTTATCGACCAAATGCTAGAAAGGCTATCTAAACACACACACTTCTGCTTTCTAGACGGTTATTCAGGTTTCTCGCAAATACCTGTTGCACAATCTGATCAGGAGAAAACCACTTCCACCTGCCCCTTTGGTACCTTTGCTTATAGACGCATGCCTTTTGGTTTATGCAATGCACCTGCCACCTTTCAAAGATGTATGATGGCTATATTCTCTGACTTTTGTGAAAAGATTGTTGAGGTTTTCATGGATGATTTCTCCGTTTACGGTCCTTCCTTTAACGATTGCCTCAACAACCTTGATCGAGTCTTACAGAGATGCAAAGATACCAACCTCGTCTTGAACTGGGAGAAGTGTCACTTCATGGTTAATGAAGGCATCGTCTTAGGACACAAAATCTCCGATAAAGGCATTGAAGTTGATAAGGCTAAGATTGATGTAATTGAGAAAATGCCTTGCCCCATAGATATCAGAGGTATACGAAGTTTCCTAGGTCATGCTGGTTTCTATAGAAGGTTCATTAAAGACTTCTCTAAGATTTCTAGGCCTCTTACCAACCTCTTGCAGAAGGATGGTCATTTTGTTTTTGATGAGGATTGTGAGGAAGCTTTCGAAATACTTAAGAAGGCCTTGATAACCGCACCTATTATTCAACCACCTGATTGGAACTTGCCCTTTGAAATCATGTGTGATGCTAGTGATTATGCTGTTGGTGCGGTTCTAGGACAAAGAGTTGACAAAAAGTTGAATGTCATTCACTATGCTAGTAAAACTCTAGACAGTGCCCAAAGAAACTATGCCACTACGGAGAAGGAATTTTTCGCAGTCGTGTTTGCATGTGAAAAGTTCAGATCTTATATAGTTGACTCCAAAGTCATTATTCATTCAGATCATGTTGCTATTAAGTACCTTATGAAGAAGAAGGACGCTAAGCCTAGGCTAATCAGATGGTTCTCCTGCTACAGGAATTTGATTTGCACGTTGTTGATCGAAAGGGTGCTGATAACCCTGTAGCAGATAACTTGTCTAGGCTAGAGAATGTCCTTGATGACCCACGACCTATTGATTACAACTTTCCTGATGAGCAATTGAATGCCATCCGTACTTCACATAGTGCATCGTGGTATGCTGATTACGCAAACTATATCGTAGCCAAATACATACCACCCAGTTTCACCTACCAGCAAAAGAAGAAATTCTTCTTTGATTTGAGACACTACTTTTGGGATGATCCTCACCTTTATAAGGAAGGAGTATATGGTGTTATTAGACGTTGTGTGCCTGAACATGAACAGGGACAGATCCTGCAGAAGTGTCATTCCGAAGCCTACGGAGGACACCATGCTGGAGATAGAACTGCTCATAAGGTATTGCAATCAGGTTTCTATTGGCCCACTCTCTTCAAGGATGACCGTAATTTTGTCTTGTCTTGTGACGAATGCCAAAGAATAGGGAACATTAGTAAGCATGAGGAAATGCCTATGAACTATTCACTTGTCATTGAACCATTTGATGTATGGGGCTTTGATTATATGGGACCCTTCCCGAGTTCCAATGGGTATACTCACATCTTAGTTGTTGTTGATTACGTCACTAAGTGGGTAGAAGCTATCCCCACTAAAAATGCTGATCACCACACCTCTATTAAGATGCTTAAAGAAGTCATTTTCCCAAGATTTGGAGTCCCTAGGTATTTGATGACCGATGGCGGTTCACACTTCATTCATGGTGTTTTCCGCAAGATGCTCGCTAAGTATGATGTCAACCATAGAGATGCATCTCCTTATCATCCTCAGTCTAGTGGTCAAGTGGAGTTGAGTAATAGGGAGATCAAATTGATCTTACAAAAGACTGTCAATAGATCTCGAAAGAATTGGTCTAACAAACTTGACGATGCACTATGGGCTTATAGGACTGCTTATAAGAATCCCATGGGCATGTCACCGTATAAAATGGTTTACGGTAAGGCCTGTCATTTACCTCTTGAGCTGGAACACAAAGCTTATTGGGAAATCAAAGAGCTCAACTTCGATTTCAAACTTGCCGGTGAGAAGCGGTTGTTTGATATCAACTCATTAGATGAATGGAGGGCCCAGGCATATGAGAATGCCAAGTTGTTCAAGGAAAAGGTTAAGAGATGGCACGATAAAAGAATACAAAAACGTGAGTTCAATTTAGGTGATTATGTCCTGCTATACAATTCTCGCTTAAGATTCTTCACAGGCAAGCTTCTCTCTAAATGGTAAGGTCCTGCTACTGCAACAAAAGACCCTCCAACTGTTGGGGAACGTCGCATGGGAAACGAAAATCTTCCTACGCGCACGAAGACCTATCATTGTGATGTCCATCTACGAGAGGGGATTTCCGATCTACGTACCCTTGTAGATTGCACAACAGAAGCGTTAGTGAACGCGGTTGATGTAGTGGAACGTCCTCACGTCCCTCGATCCGCCCCGCGATCCGTCCCACGATCTAGTGCCGAACGGACGGCACCTCCGCGTTCAGCACACGTACAACTCGACGATGATCTCGGCCTTCTTGATCCAGCAAGAGAGATGGAGAGGTAGATGAGTTCTCCGGTAGCGTGACGGCGCTCCGGAGGTTGGTGGTGATCTAATCTCAGCAGGGCTCCGCCCGAGCTCCGCAGAAACGCGATCTAGAGGTAAAACCGTGGAGGTATGTGGTCGGGCTGCCGTGGCAAAGTTGTCTCAAATCAGCCCTAAAACCCCACTATATATAGGAGAGAGAGGGGGGACCTTGCCTTGAGGCTCAAGGAGCCCCAAGGGGGTCGGCCGAGCCAAGGGGGGAAGTCCTCCCCTTCCAAACCGAACCCAACTAGGTTTGGAAGGTGGAGTCCTTCTCTCCTTTCCCACCTCCTCCTTTTTTTTCCTTTTCTCTTTGATTTTCTTCCTATGGCGCATAGAGCCTTCTTGGGCTGTCCCACCAGCCCACCAAGGGCTGGTGCGCCACCCCCAAGGCCTATGGGCTTCCCCAGGGTGGGTTGCCCCCCCCGGTGAACACCCGGAACCCATTCGTCATTCCCGGTACATTCCCGGTAACTCCGAAAACCTTCCGGTAATCAAATGAGGTCATCCTATATATCAATCTTTGTTTCCGGACCATTCCGGAAACCCTCGTGACGTCCGTGATCTCATCCGGGACTCCGAACAACATTCGGTAACCAACCATATAACTTAAATACGCATAAAACAACGTCGAACCTTAAGTGTGCAGACCCTGTGGGTTCGAGAACTATGTAGACATGACCCGAGTGACTCCTCGGTCAATATCCAATAGCGGGACCTGGATGCCCATATTGGATCCTACATATTCTACGAAGATCTTATCGTTTGAACCTCAGTGCCAAGGATTCATATAATCCCGTATGTTATTCCCTTTGTCCTTCGGTATGTTACTTGCCCGAGATTTGATCGTCAGTATCCGCATACCTATTTCAATCTCGTTTACCAGCAAGTCTCTTTACTCGTTCCGTAATACAAGATCCCGCAACTTACACTAAGTCACGTTGCTTGCAAGGCTTGTGTGTGATGTTGTATTACCGAGTGGGCCCCGAGATACCTCTCCGTCACACGGAGTGACAAATCCCAGTCTCGATCCATACTAACTCAACAACACCTTCGGATATACCTGTAGAGCATCTTTATAGTCACCCAGTTACGTTGCGACGTTTGATACACACAAAGCATTCCTCCGGTGTCAGTGAGTTATATGATCTCATGGTCATAGGAACAAATACTTGACACGCAAAAAACAGTAGCAACAAAATGACACGATCAACATGCTACGTCTATTAGTTTGGGTCTAGTCCATCACGTGATTCTCCTAATGACGTGATCCAGTTATCAAGCAAGAACACCTTGTACATAATCAGAAGACCCTGACTATCTTTGATCAACTGGCTAGCCAACTAGAGGCTTGCTAGGGACAGTGTTTTGTCTATGTATCCACACATGTATATAAGTCTTCATTCAATACAATTATAGCATGGATAATAAATGATTATCTTATAATAATAACTATATTTATTATTGCCTCTAGGGCATAATTCCAACACCAACGGTGCGAGAAACAAGCGTGCTGACAGGAGACTATTCTTGTCTTGATTCTCCTCAGCAACGGCACCAGAAATCCTTCTACTACGGCTACGCCTTTAGGGACTTCCTAGGCAAATATGCAAAGGATTCCCCCGTGGCCTTGGAGCCTTGCGTTGGTGTTCCCTCGAAGCGGAAAGGGTGATGCAGCACAGTGGCGGTAAGTATTTCCCTCAGTTTTGAGAACCAAGGTATCGATCCAGTGAAGGAGTGCCACAAGTGCCTGCACAAACACAAAGAGCTTGCTCCCAACGCTATGAAGGGGTTGTCAATCCCTTATAGATTGTTTGCCATGTGAGAACTGAAAGCAACAAAGTAACAAAGCAAAGTAAAAGCGGAAGTGGAAACGATAGGTGTGAATAGACCCGGGGGCGTAGTGTTCACTAGTGGCTTCTCTCATGAAAGCAAGTAGACGGTGGGTGAACGAATTACTGTCGAGCAATTGATACAATCGCACAAAGTCGTGACGATATCTATGGCAATGATTATATCTATAGGCATCACGTCCAAAACAAGTAGAACGATACTTTCTGCATCTACTACTATTACTCCACACGTCGACCGCTATCCAGCATGCATCTAGTGTATTAAGTCCAAAAGAACAGAGTAACGCCTTAAGCAAGACGACATGATGTAGAAGGACAATCTCATATCTACGACAAAGCCCATCTTGTTACCCTTGATGGCAACTACACGATGTGTGCCTTGCTGCCCCTACTGTCACTGGGAAAGGTCACCACACGGTAAGAACCCAAAACCAAGCACTTCTCCCATTGCAAGAATCATAGATCTAGTTGGACAAACAAAACCCAAGACTCGGAGAGACTTACAAGGATATCAAATCATGCATATAAGAAATCAGCAAAGACTCAAATATAAATCATAGATAATCTGATCACAAATCCACAATTCATCGGATCTCGACAAACACACCGCCAAAGAGGATTACATCGGATAGATCTCCATGAAGATCATGGAGAACTTTGTATTGAAGATCCAAGAGAGAGAAGAAGCCATCTAGCTCCAAAGTCCCCTCCAAAGCCAAAGAGGATTACATCGGATAGATCTCCGTAGGTCTGAAGTGAACTACTCACGAGTCATTGGACGGGCGATGATGTTGATGAAGAAGCCCTCCAACTCCAAAGTCCCCTCCGGCAGGCACCGGGAAGGGTCTCCAGATGAGATCGCGGAAACGGAAGCTTGCGGCGGCGGAAAAGTGTTTTCGTGGACGCCCTGATTTTTTCTGGATTTTTAGGGAATTTATAGGCCAAAGTCCTAGGGCAGGGGGCGCCAAGGAGGCCACAAACTTGGTTGTCGCGGCCTCCCCCCTGGCCGCGACAACAGGGCTTGTGGGCTCCCTGTGGGCCCACTTGCTTGGCCCTCAAGCCTCCCGGTCTTCTTCCGTTCTCGAAAAAAATCATTTTGGGGATTTTATTTCGTTTGGACTCCGTTCCAAAATCAGATCTGAAAAGAGTCAAAAACACAGAAAAAACAGGAACTCGCACTTGGCACTGAGTTAATAAGTTAGTCCCAAAAAAGATATAAAAGGTAAACAAAACATCCAAAGTTGACAAGATAACACCGTGAAACCATCAAAAATTATAGATACGTTTGAGATGTATCAAGCACCCCCAAGCTTAACTCCTGCTCGTCCTCGAGTAGGGAAGTGATAAATAATGAATTTTTGGTGCTTTCATGCTACCTAGCATAGATGTCCTTTGAAACTCCTCTGATGTGACGTGAATGTTCAGATCCATTGGATTCAAAACAATAGTTTGCTATTGACGTGGAAACAATAATATTTCAAGCAAACTAGCAAAGTAATCATGAACTTTCAAAATAACAAGGCCAAAAGAAAGTTATCCCTACAAAATCATATAGTCTGACTATGCTCTATCATCATTGCACAACGAATTTAAATCATGCACAACCTCGGTATTGGCCAAGTAATTGTTTTCACACCTTTACTTTCTCAAACCTTTTCAACTCTCACGCAATACATGAGCGTGAGCCATGGTTTTAGCACTATAAGTGGTGTGGAGTGTGGTGGAGGTTGCAAGAAAAACAAGGAGAAGATGGTCACATCAACTAGGCATATCAATGAGCTGTGGAGATTCTCATCAATAGATATCGATGTGAATGAGTAGGGATTGCCATACAAATGATGCACTAGAGCTAAGAGTATGTGAAAGCTCTTAAAGAAAACTAGTGGGTGTGCATCCAACTTGCTTGCTCACAAAGACCTAAGGCAATTTTGAGGAAGCCTATCACTGGAATATACAAGCCAAGTTATATAATGAAAATTTCCCACTAGCTATATGGTGGTGACAAAACGAGAGACTCTCAATCATGAAGATCATGGTGCTAAATATGCACAAGTGTGGAAAGGTGGTAGCATTGTCCCTTCTCTCTTTTTCTCTCATTTTTTTGGATGGGCTCTTTGGCCTCTTTTTTTTTATATATATATTTTATTTTGGTGGGAATCTTTGGCCTCTTTTATTTCCTCACATGGGACAATGCTCCATCAATGATGATCATCACACTTACAACTCAAAACTTAGAGCAACGCTGACTCTGTATGGAATGCCTTCGGTAGTGTACCGTGACAATGATCTAGGATGGCATGGACATTAATGGAAACATCATGCTAGCTATCTTACGATCATGCAATGGCAATGTAGATGTGGTGGAACATGTCATGGTTGTAGTTGCATGGCAATATATCTCGGAATGACTTTGAAAAAGCCATAGTAGGTAGGTATGGTGGCTGTTTTGAGGGAGGCTAATGGTGGGTTTTGTGCACCGGCGAAAGTTGCACGACACTAAAGAAGATAGTGATGGTGGAAGGTGAAAGTGAATCTAAACCATGGACTAAACATTAGTCATGAATACCTCATATACTTGTTGCAAAATTTTTATTAGTAATCGAAACAAAGCATTCAACGCATACTCCTAGGGGAAGGGTTGGTAGGTATAAACCATCGCGCGATCCCGACCGCCACACAAAGGATGACAATAAATAGACTAATCATGCTCAGACTTCATCACATAGGGGTTCACCATACGTGCATGCTACGGGAATCACTAACTTCAACACAAGTATTTCTAGATCCACAACACCTTACTAGCATAACTTCAATATTACCATAACCACAACTCAAAACTAATTGAGATGAATCAAACTTCTCTAACTATTCAATGCACATGAAGGTGGAAGTTTTCGTATCCCTTTGGATAACTACCCCTTTTGATACTACTTTCAAAGCATAGATCAACTACCAAGCCATGCACCGCCGTGCTCTAAAAGATATAAGTGAAGCACATAGAGTAAAATCAACTAGCTCAAAAGATATAAGTGAAGCACATGTGAGCTGAATTGTCTAACCAAAGGATATAAGTGAAGCTCGACAAAATAACGGTGAGTGCATGTCTCTCTCTCTAGGTGTGAAGCAAGGATGATTGTGACACAACAAAAATAAAAGACTCCTATGATACAATACGCTCAAGCAAAACACATAACATGTGGTGAATAAAAATATAGCCCCAACTAACGTTACCGATGGATTGAAGACGAAAGAGGGGATGCCTTCCCGGGGCATACCCAAGCTTACGCTTTTATGGCATCCTTGAATCATCTTGGGGTGCCTTGGGCATCCCCAAGCTTGAGCTCTTGCCACTCTTTATCTTTTTCTCCATAAGAACTTCACCCAAAACTTGAAAACTTCACAACACGAAACTTAAACAGAAACTCGTGATAACATTAGTATAGGAAAGCAAACCACCACTTCCTTAGGTACTGTAGAAAACTTGAATTCTACTTATGTTGATGTTGGGTTACTGTATTTTCAATCTTTCATGGCTAATACCCCCCTATACTATCCATAGTTTCATCAAAATAAGCAACCAACACAACAAAAACAGAATCTGTTAATAGCAGACCAGTGTGTAGCAATCTGTATACTTCGTATACTTTTGTTACTTCAATAATTCTGAAAAATTACGAAAGTCTGAAGAATTTGTGTAGAAATCAGAAGCAAAAAGAATCAACTCAAAAGCTCTTACATAAAAAAAAAGAAAATTCTTTTCGTGAGCAGAAAGTTTCTGTCTTTTCCAGCATGACCAAACGATCATCCCCAAGTCTAATCATAACGGTTTTTGCTTGGCACAAACGCAAAAAGAAACACAAAAAACACAATCATAACAGAATTATGAAAGTGTGGAAAACACAAAACAGAAAGAAAAAGGATAGATTTGTTGGGTTGCCTCCCAACAAGCGCTATTGTTTAACGCCCTTAGCTAGGCATTGATAATTCAATGATGCTCACACAAAAGACAAGAATTGAAGCACAACAAGAGCATCATAAAGCATGTGAAAATCACATCAAAGTCTAACATACTTCCTATGAATAGGCATTTTATAGGAAAGCAGATTGTCAAGACAACCAATAGTTGCCATATGCAAGGAAGAAGAAAGAGACAATAGCAATCTCCACACAATGAGAGCTAATTTGGTGGTATGAAAGTTTCTACCACAATATTTCCCTCTCTCATAATAATTACATGTGGAATCATATTCGAATTCAACGATATAGCTATCACATAGGATATTCTTTTCATGATCCACATGCATGCAAAGTTGATGCTCTTCAAAAATTGTGGGATTATCATCAACTAAAGTCATGACGTCTCCAAACCCACTTTCAATAATATTGCAAACATCATATTCATCATGAGGCTTAAACAAAATTTCAAGATCATAAGAAAAATCATCGCCCCAATCATGATTATTGCAACAAGTAGTGGACATAGCAAAACTAGCATCCCCAAGCTTAGGGTTTTGCATATTTTTGGCATGATTATCACTAATGGAATTTATAGTGAAACCATTGCAATCATGCTATTCATCCAAGGAGCCCTCGTGAATCACTTCATAAGTTTCTTCATCATGATTTTTAGATTCACGCATCTCAAGCAAAACTCCATAAAGATAGTCAAGTGCATTCAATTCACTAGCAATTGGTTCCACATAAGTGGATCTCTTAAAGAGATTAGAAAGTGGATGAGGATCCAGATCACTAGATTTTCAGCAAGCGAAGATGCAAGCATATTGAAGGCACATAGCACACAAGCAACGGAAAGGCAAACGAGAGAAAAGGGCAAACGAAAAAGGCAAACGAAAAAAGCAAAGGAGAAAGGCAAATGAAAACGGCAAATGTGAAGTGGGGGAGAGCAAAACGAGAGGCAACTCGCAAAAAAAGTAAATGCAAGAGATGAGTTTGTGAGACCTACTTGGATAGGTCTCTCCTTCCCCGGCAACGGCGCCAGTAATTCTTCTTGCTACTGCAACAAAAGACCCTCCAACGATGCTAGAAACAAGCGTGCTGATGGGAGACTATTCTTGTCTTGATTCTCCTCAGCAACGACACGAGGAGTCCTTCTGCTACGGCTACGCCTTTAGGGACTTCCTAGGCAAATATGTAAAGGATTCCCCGTGGCCTTGGAGCCTTGTGTTGGTGTTCCCTTGAAGCGGAAAGGGAGATGTAGCACAACGGCGGTAAGTATTTCCCTCAGTTTTGAGAACCAAGGTATCGATCCAGTGAAGGAGTATCACAAGTTCGTGCACAAACACAAAGAGCTTGCTCCCAATGCTATGAAGGGGTTATCAATCCCTTATAGATTGTTTACTAAGTGAGAACTGAAAGCACCAAAGTAACAAAGCAAAGTAAAAGCGAAAGTGGAAACGATAGGTGTGAATAGACCCGGGGGCCGTAGTGTTCACTAGTGGATTCTATCATGAAAGCAAGTAGACGGTGGGTGAACGAATTACTGTCGAGCAATTGATAGAACCGTGCAAAGTCGTGACGGTATCTATGGCAATGATTATATCTATAGGCATCACGTCCAAAACAAGTAGACTGATACTTTCTGCATCTACTACTATTACTCCACACGTCGACCGCTATCCAGCATGCATCTAGTGTATTAAGTCCAAAAGAACAAAGTAATGCCTTAAGCAAGATGACATGATGTAGATGGACAATCTCATATCT
The DNA here is from genome assembly GCF_904849725.1 of Hordeum vulgare subsp. vulgare. Taxonomy (NCBI): domain Eukaryota; kingdom Viridiplantae; phylum Streptophyta; class Magnoliopsida; order Poales; family Poaceae; genus Hordeum; species Hordeum vulgare. Next base: position 385,627,529 of record NC_058518.1, on the reverse strand, counting down.
ACGACAAAGCCCGTCTTGTTACCCATGATGGCAACTACACGATGTGTGCCTTGCTGCCCCTACTGTCACTAGGAAAGGTCACCACACGGTAAGAACCCAAAACCAAGCACTTCTCCCATTGCAAGAATCATAGATATAGTTGGCCAAACAAAACCCAAGACTCGGAGAGACTTACAAGGATATCAAATCATGCATATAAGAAATTAGCAAAGACTTAAATATATATCATAGATAATCTGATCACAAATCCACAATTCATCGGATCTCGACAAACACACCGCCAAAGAGGATTACGTCGGATAGATCTCCATGAAGATCATGGAGAACTTTGTATTGAAGATCCAAGAGAGACAAGAAGCCATCTAGCTCCAAAGTCCCCTCCAAAGCCAAAGAGGATTACATCGGATAGATCTCCGTAGGTCTGAAGTGAACTACTCACGAGTCATTGGACGGGCGATGATGTTGATGAAGAAGCCCTCCAACTCCAAAGTCCCCTCCGGCAGGCACCGGGAAGGGTCTCCAGATGAGATCGCGGAAACGGAAGCTTGCGGCGGCGGAAAAGTGTTTTCGTGGACGCCCTGATTTTTTCTGGATTTTTAGGGAATTTATAGGCCAAAGTCCTAGGGCAGGGGGGCGCGAGGGAGGCCACAAACTTGGTTGTCGCGGCCTCCCCCTGGCCGCGACAACAGGGCTTGTGGGCTCCCTGTGGGCCCACTTGCTTGGCCCTCAAGCCTCCCGGTCTTCTTCCGTTCTGGAAAAAAATCATTTTGGGGATTTTATTCCGTTTGGTCTCTGTTCCAAAATCAGATCTGAAAAGAGTCAAAAACACAGAAAAAGCAGGAACTGGCACTTGGCATTGAGTTAATAAGTTAGTCCCAAAAAAGATATAAAAGGTAAACAAAACATCCAAAGTTGACAAGATAACAACGTGAAACCATCAAAAATTGTAGATATGTTTGAGACGTATCAGGTCCCTACGTTGTCGAGGAAGTATATCGTTCGGTGCCATCAAAATCAATAACACAGAAGGTAATTTTCCTAGAGTGGTAAATGGGCAAAGAATCAAACATTATATCTCTGGTACTACCATAAATGTTGAGACCAATATCATCAATATCATAACTCCAGAGGTGTACATAAGGGATGTTTATCAGCCTGCTTCAGACTCTGAAAACGAAGAGGTATGTGTTTCAGTAAGTATTTGGACTCCAAAACTTTTCCAGTAGGAAATTTTCTCCGTTTTGGAATTTATGGAAAAATAGAAAAATAAAAAGCAGTCAGGAGAGCGCACGAGGCGGCCACAAGCCTGGTAGCCGCCGCCTGCCCCCTGGCCGCGGCTACAGGGCTTGTGGGCACCTCGTGTGCCTCCCGGACTCCGTTTTCTTGCGGAGCACTCCTTCTGGTCCAGAAAAAATCATTATATATACACCCGAGGGTTTTGATCTCCGTGTCGCACAGTTTTCCTCTATTTTCGTTTCGAGCCTGTTTCTGTTGCAGATCTAGATTGTCATGACTTCCCCAAAAGCTCCTAAGGACAAGATCTTCGAGAAGGTCATCAATCCCTACCTCATGGAAGTGCTGAAACACCCTCAATCTATTGAGATGCGTGATGGGATGTTGCACATCCGTGATGTTGAGGGGGCTAAGAAGATCGGAAGCGTGGAGACGACGCTCGAAGCAATGGAGCAACAAGTCTTCAAGTGCCAAGGGATGGTGGAGCGTGGACTCAACGCCAACCACATGATGATCACGGAGTTCACCAACAAGCACAAGATGGATGCCATTGACATTGGGAAGCACCTCTCCAGGCTCTATGACAGGGTTGATCAACTCCAGGGCCAGATCTATGACCTGCAGAACCAAAACTGTGAGTATGAGTATAGATTTAAATCAATACGGTTGGCTGCAGATTTGAGGATTCCGACGACTCGTTCATCCTGCCATGATGGAGCACCTATGCCTTCGAAGACGGAGGATCAGACTGTTTCAAAGACTCCACCACCATCACCACCAAAGTAAGACAACTAAGCATTGGTATGGGCAACTCCCTTGGCTTGTGCCAAGCTTGGGGGAGTTGCCCTGGTATCGTATCACCTTTATATCTTTTGCTTTTACCTTTGTTTTAGTTCTTTCCTTTTCAGTTTTTATTTCTTCTCTTAGTGGAATAAGTATTTAGTGTTTAGTTTGAGTCTTTTGCCTTGTGTCTACCCTGATGTATTCGAGCTTGCGAGCTATATAATAAAGAGTATATTAGTCAAGGGCTTTGTTTTGTGCCGTGATCAGAAGTATTGAAAGAACAATAGCATGAAAGATCATGAGATGATCTTATGGAAAGTGATAGCTTCACATATAACAACTATGATGATTGAAGCTTGTTGAGAATAGACGAACATAGGCCCCAGTCATTGTTGCAATTAATAAGAAGTAATAAGGAAAGATAGGTTCACATATAAATATATCATCTTAGACACTTTCTATAATTGTGAGCACTCACCAAACTATTACATGCTTAGAAGTAGATGTTGGACAAGGAAGACAACATAATGAATTGTGTTTGCTTGTTTCCAAACAATGTTATATATCTAGAGATCCCTTAGCATGTGACGATTGCTTCCACCTCATATTAGCTAAAACTTCCGTACTAAGTAGAAATACTACTTGTCCATCCATAAACCTTCAACCCAGTTTTGCCATGAGAGTCCACCATACCTACCTATGGATTGAATAAGATCCCTCAAGTAAGTTGTCATCGGTGCAAGCAATAAAAATTGCTCTCTAATATGTATGATCTATTAGTGTGTGGAAAATAAGCTTTGTACAAACCTATGATGAGGAAGACATAAAAGCGACAGGCTGCATAATAAAGTTCATTATCACAGGAGGCAATATAAAGTGACGTTCCTCCGCACTAAGAGGACACGCATCCTATCTTGTACCTTTACTTTTTGCCCTTGAAAGATTCATGGTGATCTTCACCAATTCCTTATTTTGACTTTGTCTTGGCTACCGTCACATGCTAGGGAAAGATCTATATTCATATATCAACTTGGAGATGAGTACTTATGCTTTATTATTGTTGACTTTACCCTTGAGGTAAATGGTTGGGAGGCAAAACTATAAGCCCCTATCTTTCTCTGTGTCGAGCTGAAACTTTGATAGCATGAGTACCACGTGAGTTGTAACAATTGTGGAAAACAACAGAAATGATTGAGTATGTGGGTTTGCTTTACAAGCTCTTATTTGACTCTTTCTGATGTTATGATAAATTGCAATTGCTTCAATGACTATGGACTGTTGTTGGCTACTTCTCGGTAAGGTTTTTGTTTCATACTTTGCTTTGTGAAGGAATTGTTACTTTCCCATAAGAATCTTTATGATATATTGCTGTTCTATGTGTGATCATGATGCCCTCATGACCGTATTATCTTTTATCGACAACTTCATCCCTAAACATGTGGACATGTTTATGGATCTTGGTTTTCGCTTGAGGACAAGTGAGGTCTAAGCTTGGGGGAGTTGATACATCCATTTTGCATCATGTTTTCATGTTGATATTTATCGCTTTATGGACTGTTATATTACTTTGTGGTACCATACTTATGCCTTTTCTCTCTTATTTTGCAAGGTTTATTTGAAGAGGGAGAATACCGGCAGCTGGAATTCTGGAATGGAAAAGGAGCAAGTCTGAGTCCTCTATTCTGCGCAACTCCAAATGCCCTAAAAATCAACGTGGAATATTTTGGGAATATATAAAAAATACTGGACGAAAGAAGTGCCAGAGGGGAGCTGCCAGGTGCCCACAAGCCTGTTAGCCGCCGCCTGCCCCCTGGCCGCGGCTACAGGGCTTGTGGGCGCCCTAGTGGCCCACTGACCCCCTATTCTGCTATATGAAGGGTTTCGTCCGGAAAAAAATCAGGGCAGAGCTTTTTCGTGGATTATCCGCTGCCACGAGGCGGAACTTGAGCAGAACCAATCTAGAGCTTCGGCAGGACGATCCTGCCGGGGAAACTTCCCTCCCGGAGGGGGAAATCGTCGCCATCGTCATCACCAACACTCCTCTCATTGGAGGGGACTCGTCACCATCAACATCTTCATCAGCACCATCTCATCTCCAAACCCTAGTTCATCTCTTGTAACCAATCTCCGTCTCGCGACTTCCATTGGTACTTGTAAGATTCCTAGTAGTGTTGATTACTCTTTGTAGTTGATGCTAGTTGGATTACTTGGTGGAAAAGTTTATGTTCAGATCCTTGATGCTACTCATTACACCTCTGATCATGATTATGATTATGCTTTGTGAGTAGTTACTTTTGTTCCTGAGGACATGGGATAAGTCTTGCTAATAATAGTCATGTGAATTTGGTATTCGTTCGGTATTTTGATATGATGTATGTTGTCTTTTCCTATAGTGGTGTTATGTGAACGTCGACTACATAACACTTCACCATATTTGGGCCTAGAGGAAGGCATTGGGGAGTAGTAAGTAGATGATGGGTTGCTACAGTGACACAAGCTTAAACTCCAGTCTATGCGTTGCTTCGTAAGGGGCTGATTTGGATCCACTAGTTTAATGCTATGGTTAGACGTTGTCTTAATTGTTCTTTTGTAGTTGCGGATGCTTGCGAGAGGGGTTAATCATAAGTGGGATTCTTGTCCAAGTAAGGGTAGGACCCAAGCGCCGGTCCACCCACATATCAAACTATCAAAGTAACGAACGCGAATCATACGAACATGATGAAACTAGCATGACAGAAATTCCCGTGTGTCCTCGGGAGCGTTTTTCCTCCTATAAGACTTTGTTCAGGCTTGTCCCTTGCTACAGAAGGGATTGGGCCACTTTGCTGCACCGTTTCTACTACTTGTTACTTGTTACTTTTCACCTGCTATGTTTCACCTGCTTGTTACCGCTACTTTCAGTGCTTGAAGTTATTACCTTGTTGAAAACCATTTATCAGAGCCTTCTGCTCCTCTTTGGGTTCGACACTCTTACTTATCGAAAGGACTATGATTGATCCCCTATACTTGTGGGTTATCAGGTAACGGCTGTGAGAGTCCATGGAGGGTCCCACACACAAGGGGTTCATGAAGAAGCGGCCTTGTCTATTCCTCCATGGCTTCCGCCCACAAAGGACTAGCCTCACTCATGGTAGATCTTCACAAAGTAGGCGATCTCCTTGCCCTCATCTTGGTTCAACTCCACAATGTGAATTAGGAGGCTCCAAAGCGACACCTAACCAATCTAGGAGGCACCACCCACAAAAAGGTAATAGGTGCGGTAGAAGGATGAACTCCTTGCTCTTGTGCTTCTAAAGATAGTCTCCTCAACACTCAATGTAACATCCCAAAATTATAAATTTTGGAATGTTAATATAATTATTAGATTGATTGTTTGTTTGTTTGCCTAAGTGATTGAAACTTGTGTGAAATCTGAAACTTTTGAAAACTTTTGAATGAGAGGGAAGAAAATGACTTTCCCCTTCTCCGGTGAATTCAAATTCAATCTTTTAAAAGCAAAGAGAGAAGATGACATGACTTCTTCAACTATAAAGAATTTGGACGGAGATATTTGCATTGAATTCTTTTGCATTTCCATTCGGTTTCATCGTGCAAGAAATGCCGGGAAATACATTCTGTCAAACAGAAAAGAGAGGAGGAACATGACCCTCAAATACCCGGGCATTTTGAATGTTATTTTCACCCTAAAACTTAGAGGGTCATTTGAAAATTATTTGCAAAAGAAAATAAATCTTTTAGGCAATTTTGTGAAAATAATTTTTTCTGAAGTTTTTATTTTTGCCGTGGAAAAATGCCCATCATTTATATTTTATTTTTCTGATAATTTTAGTATATAGAAACTCTTTATTCCGAATTGATTTGAATTCCCTATTATCGTTTTAGTTTCCTAGTTTTAAAAATAGGAAAAAAATTTCTATTAAATGGAAATAAGGGCTGGCCCATTAAGACCTTTCCTTTCACTGGCCCAACAGAAGATCATCTTCTTCCTCCTCTCTCCCTCACGTCACAGGAACTTGCCTTCCATGGACACAGGAATCCCCACCTCCGGGATTCGCGAAGCACCTTCCATCCCAGCGCCTCCCGTCGCCTCTATAAGAACCCCCATGGCCTCCTCGTTCCATTCCCGTTGAAACCGCTGCCTCTCCTCGCCTCTAGCTCGCGTGCCACCTCGCCGGAGTCGGCACCAGAGAACTCGCCGACCACCTCCACATCGCCCCTGCACCTCCCCACCCCTCCCTGCCGAGCCCACCCCACCCCGCCGCCACCCCTCCACCACTTCGCCCCCCCTGCAGCCCCATCCCGTCGGCACCTCCCCCCTGCATCCCTCCACCTCGCCCCGCCGAGAGCTCCTGCCAGAAACTTCCTCCCGTCGGCACCCCCCCCTGCAGCCCTCCCTCCACCTCGCCACCACCCCCCTCCCTGGAGCCCCACCGCCCCCCTGCCACCCCACCTTCCCCGCCGGCGACCCCCCATCCCCACCGGAGCTCCACCCCCTGCACCCCTTCCCATCGGCCACCATTCCAGCCACGGGAGCTTCCCAGCCACGGTAAGGCTCCTCCCTCCTTTTTTTTCTTTTACTTGTTTTGTTTTTTTAGTTGTACCCTTAGATCTATTTTCAACGGTGTAGATTAGAGTAGATAACCTTTCGGTTTTTCAACAAAAACCGCACTAATTTTTATTCACTTAACTTTTAGCCAGAGAACTTTTTCTTATACTTCGGCCATTCGCTGTTTAGCCTATGCAGCAAACACCCTTAGCCAATCAGTGGGCGCCACGTGTCTGTAGCAATTATTCTCTTTTTCTGTCTAGTTCCAAAAACAGCAAAGTTTCTGTTTTGTTTTGGCCATAACTTTTGATCCCGAAGTCCAATGATAGTGATTCTTTTTCCAGTAGCTCACAAATTTCCTGTAGTTTTTAAAAACATATAATTTGTCTATGTTTGAAAGTTTCAAATGTGAGTTAGATCAGATTTAGTTTAAACCTTGTTTTGCTTATTCCAGGAGTTTAAAAATAGCTTTTAATTTCATTCCTTTTGGTACTGATCACTAGTGATCTTATTTATAAGTGGTAAAAATGTCAGAATTGTTTGAGTATTTTAGCTCACTGTTTCTTGTGAAACAATTTCTGTTTCACCTCTTTTAGGATTTGCGGCTAATTCCTTTTCTAGAATTGTTTCTAAAATATTTTCTTTATTATTTCAGAAGGATTATTGTTTTGTTTATGTTAGTTAAACAGTAGTTTTGCAACAAGTTTTTATTTTATTTTTATTTGTTATCATGATATCAATTCTAGTTCCTTAGTAACTTGCAATTGGTTTCACCACTGTTTCAAATCCCGTTTGGGAATACTTTCAAAAGGTTTTGTGAAAAATACTTTATTTTATCTTAGTTAAACTTATATCTTAGTACCTTGTTATTATTTTTCTGTTAGACAAAACTATTTAGTGTTTGACATAGTAGAAGACTCCCTAGTCTTATTTGAAGTTCCTTTCGGTTTTCTATTTTGCTCTCTCTTTTGTTTTGATTGCTAGAATGATTGCTAGTATGAGTGCTTATGTGAATACTATGTTTGATTATATAGATTTCATCGGAGAGTGATGAGTAGTCTATCAAGTTATTTTCTCGAGAAATTCTTCTTCGTCAACATCACCAGGCAAGTCATTTTGATCATACTATCACCTATGTTTTATGCATCGTAGTTCTACCATCCTATGCCCAATTGCATGTTGCTTAGGTACTTGGAAATTTTAGTAAAGGTTGTAATATCGTGTGGTAGGCACACAGCAACCCCGATACTTGGCCCCGGGACGACAAATTTCATATTGCTATGCTTGAGTAGATGGGATTTCGGTTGAGTGCATAACACGAGTGATGCAAGGTTGATTAAATAATCAAGACCGATTAAGACAAGATTTTCAAGACCTCGGACGCAATGCAACTCTGGGTGAAGGACGGTTGATCGGCTCCCTGGAGAACCCAGTGGATGACCCGGGATGCTGGAGAGGCCTTGACATCCTGCGGAAAGCTTCACCCAGGCTCAAAGAGACGGACGGATATTTTCAAGACCCAAGGCTTACCTGCACAGCCACAAGTCATTATGGGCTCTGGCTTGGTTGGACAACGCGGCGACTCTGGACAGGCGGTGCTAGCAGATGTAGAAGAACGGTAGGAATGGATGGGCACCGACAGAGATTCAGAGGGACCCGTTGAAAGACCATGTTTTGATCATCCGGTCTTCAAACACCCTGAAGTGCGAGGACATACACGGAGGCGATCAAATCTTGTGGGGAACGTGTGCAAAACTCTGCAGAGTATTCAAACCTAATCGATTAGCCGTGTCCACGGTCATGGACAACTTGAGCCAAAGGAACTGAAGTTATCTGGATTTCTCAACACCATTATATATATTTGAGGTGGGTAATACTGATAACTTGGGTATGAGAACTGGTTGGCGGAACCATCTCATTAACAACCAACTATGTAGTAACATTTTGCTTTTAGCCCTCTCTTGATGTAGGAGAAAACTTGCTTTTCGCTTAAAACTTATAGCCCCACCTGCCATATATGCATATAGTATAGATGATTACTTTTCACCCCTCTCTTATGTGACTTGCCGGCATATTCAATATGCTGACCTACACGGCTGCAACGTCTTATGTTGCAGATATTTTTCTTCGACGAGTAAGAGTACGATTCAGGGTTACGGTCTACACTCAACTTGCCGTTGGTGTTTATTGGGACTCCACTCCCTTGACCGCTTCCGCTGAGATAATTAAGGTATATATCAGTTTTACGCTATTTTACATGTGATTGCACTTTGATATATACATTGATGTACTGTGTGTGCCAGCATACTGATCCAGGGATGGCACAGAAACACAGAGGTTTGACTCGTCTTGAGTCGGGTCGCTACACTCAATCACTCTATGACATAATATGCATGGGTAGGAGAGATTTATTTGGTGGAATGCAACTTTGGGAGGCTAGAGATCAAGTTTCAAATGAATGGATTGGAATATCTTGATCTCAAGACTTGAGTAGGTGGCTCTCTCTAAAAAAATGGATCTAGCAATGAAGTGTGTGTTCTGAGTGCTTCCTCTACGACTCAGAGGTTGGTGGAGGGGTATATATAGGAAGCACCCAAAATCCAACCGTTACACCTAAAGTGACAACATACAGTCAAATATTCAAATAAAAATAAGCATTAGGATATGAAAGCTTTGAAAGATATATGACTAGTACAAGCTCCTTCTAAAGATGTGCAACCCCTTTTTAAAGGATAGTTGCTTTGGAATGCATGGGAAGACATAAGGTAGAAAGGACAAGACAAGTCGTGTATATCTTGGCTATATGCATCAAACAAATATGAATGGATAATTTCCAAGTTGAAGACTCACTCTTGCAAACAATATGTGCAAGAGACAAGAGATCATCCTGAACAGGGATATGATGCATATACTTACCTTGAGGTTCTTGAGCATCTTAGTAGTAGGAGTACACTTGAGAAAACAAATGTTAGATAATACAAGAGTATACTATTTTAAAGATGCAAAGAGCTTCAAAAGCACCAAGATATGGAGAACATGTGAGAAAATATGATTTGATGATAGATATGTCTCCAAGAGTATTTAGAACTTTCTCCCCTTAAGAATGGATATGTAATTACCTCTCACCCTGAATCATAGCATGTAGATATTGGGAGTAGGTTGGGTGAGACAAGTTCAATCCAAAAAATATCAATAGTAAGTAGCAATACCAATTGTACAAATATTAATGGTGTTGCTCCCCGTGAGTATGTAAGGTTTGGTATATGTTCCCTCTTGGAGAATCTTCCCTTAGGTGGACCTTCCTTTAGGAACCTATATCTCCCATCTTGATATTTCTCCCTTCATGTAAATGTTTCTCCCCCTTTCTGTAAGCTTATAGGAAGCTTTGATATTTCTCCCCCTTTGGCATTAATTGCCAAAAAGTCAGAGGGAAGGGCTCATTTAGAGTAAGGGATCCTGGATTCATCTCCTTCTGATAAGGGTTTCTTGAAATATTTCTCTCCTTTAGATATGTATATGATTTCATGGATTCATCTCCCCCTTATGTATAGGTAAGAGTTCATTGAATGTTATCCCCCTTTAATATGGATAAGAGTTCGTAGAAAGATCTCCCCCTGTTTGTTAGGGATCATATATGTTTCTCCCTCTTACATTGTGGGATCACTCAGACTTCTCTTTGTTTTTGAAGATTTCTCCTCCTTTGAAAAGTACAGGAAAAAGATTATATCCTACTTTGAAAATGTGATTGGTTCAATAAAACTCTGGAGGTTATAAACTTGGGATCACACAAAATATTTCTCTCCCTTTGGCAAACATTCAGAAAATTTGTAGAAAGAATGATAGGCACAAATAAAGTTAGTGACACCAAGGCATTATGATTCGGTAGAACCGAGTATGTGAAATAGGCATGTAGAAGAAATCAGTGGGACCGATTTTTCCAATCCGGTTAAACTGAGTTGCATTAATGATCAACTCCTTAAATAGATACCAAATGTAAAGTACCAATTGAAGGGTTACCAATTGTAACACATACCAATTGAGAAATTCCAATTGAGAGAGAACAGTAAAATATACCAATTGCAGGATAAATACAAATTGAAAAATGGCAAATAAGAATTCACGATAACTTAGTAAAGATATATTTTTGTGATTTTTTTTTTGAAAATTTTAAACACATATAGATGAATGTTGTATGGTTCCAAGAATTCAAGCATAAAAAACATGAACCATATAGGAATTGTTGAAAATATGCGCTAGAGGCAATAATAAATTAGTTATTATTATATTTCTTTGTTCATGATAATCGTTTGTTATCCATGCTATAATTCTATTGATTGGAAACACAATACTTGTGTGGATACATAGACAAAACACTGTCCCTAGTAAGCCTCTAGTTGACTAGCTCGTTGATCAAAGATGGCCAAGGTTTCCTGGCCATAGGCAAGTGTTGTTACTTGATAATGGGATCACATCATTAGGAGAATGATGTGATGGACTAGACCCAAACTAATAGACGTAGCATGTTGATCGTGTCATTTTGTTGCTACTGTTTTCTGCGTGTCAAGTATTTGTTCCTATGACCATGAGATCATATAACTCACTGACACCGGAGGAATACTTTGTGTGTATCAAACGTCGCAACGTAACTGGGTGACTATAAAGATGCTCTACAGGTATCTCTGAAGGTGTTCGTTGAGTTAGTATGGATCGAGACTGGGATTTGTCACTCCGTGTGACGGAGAGGTATCTCGGGGCCCACTCGGTAATACAACATCACACACAAGCCTTGCAAGCAATGTGACTTAGTGTAAGTTGCGGGATCTTGTATTACGGAACGAGTAAAGAGACTTGCCGGTAAACGAGATTGAAATAGGTATGCGGATACTGACGATCGAATCTCGGGCAAGTAACATACCGAAGGACAAAGGAAATGACATACGGGATTGTATGAATCCTTGGCACTGAGGTTCAAACGATAAGATCTTCGTAGAATATGTAGGATCCAATATGGGCATCCAGGTCCTGCTATTGGATATTGACCGAGGAGTCTCTCGGGTCATGTCTACGTAGTTCTCGAACCCGCAGGGTCAGCACACTTAAGGTTCGACGTTGTTTTATGCGTATTTGAGTTATATGGTTGGTTACCGAATGTTGTTCGGAGTCCCGGATGAGATCACGGACGTCACGAGGGTTTCCGGAATGGTCCGGAAATGAAGATTGATATATAGGATGACCCCATTTGATTACCGGAAGGTTTTCGGAGTTACCGGGAATGTACCGGGAATGACGAATGGGTTCCGGGTGTTCACCGGGGGGGGGGGGGGCAACCCACCCCGGGGAAGCCCATAGGACTTGGGGGTGGCGCACCAGCCCTTAGTGGGCTGGTGGGACAGCCCAATGTAACATCCCAAAATTATAAATTTTGGAATGTTAATATAATTATTAGATTTATTGTTTGTTTGTTTGCTGAGTGACTGAAACTTGTGTGAAATTTGAAACTTTTCGAAACTTTTGAATGAGAGGGAATAAAATGACTTTCCCCTTCTCCGGTAAATTCAAATTCAAGCTTTTAAAAGCAAAGAGAGAAGATGACATGACTTCTTCAACTAATAAAGAATTTGAACGAAGATATTTGCATTGAATTCTTTTGCATTTCCATTCGTTTTCTTTGTGCAAGAAATGTCGGGAAATACATTCTAAAGAGCGGAGGAACATGACCCTCAAATTCCCGGGAATTTTGAATGTTATTTGCACCCTAAAACTTAGGGGGTCATTTGAAAATTAATTGCAAAAGAAAATAAACCTTTTAGGCAATTTTGTGAAAATAATTTTTTCTGAAGTTTTTATTTTTGCCGTGGAAAAATGCCCATCATCTATATTTTATTTTTCTGATAATTTTATTATATAAAAACTCTTTATTCTGAATTAATTTGATTTCCTTTTTAACGTTTTAGTTTCCTAGTTTCAAAAATAGGAAGGAAATCACTTTTATTAGGAATACCTCCTGGCCCATTAAAACCTTTCCCTATTTTGGCCCAACAGAGATCATCTTCTTCCTCCTTTCTTCTTCACGTGACAGAAAACCTTCCATCCATGGAGAGGAGATCCCCACCTCCGGGATTCGCGAAGCTCATTCCTTCCCGGCGCCTCCCGTCGCCTCTATAAGAAGTCCCACGTCCTCCTCGTTCCATTCCCGTTGAAACCGCCGCCTCTCCTCGCCCCTAGCTCGTGCACCCCTCGCCGGAGTCGGCACCGGAGAACACCAGAGAACTCGTCCACCTCTCCATGTCCCTGCACCTCCTCCACCTCCACCCTTCGGCCACCTCTCCCCACCACCTCGGCCCCCTCCACCGCCGCCCCCTTGCCACCCTTCGCCTCCTCCCTGGAAACCAGCGAGCAGCAGTTAACCAGTAGCTTTTCCACCACCTCGCCGGCCCCTACAGCCACCCCTCCACTTCGCCACCTCCCCTCCCTGGAGCCCCCACCTTCGCCCCCCCTCCACCGCCCCCTCCACCACTCCCCTCGCCGGCGACCCCCCACCGAAGCCCCACCCCATCGGCCACCATTGCCTGCGAGGGAGCTCTCCCAGCCGAAGGTAACTTCTCCTCTCTCTGTTATTTCTCTTTTATTGTTTTGTAGCCCTTAGATCTCTAGTAGATGGTGTAGATTAGATCTTAGGATAACCTTTCGGTTTAGAGTAGAAAACCAGCGGTTTTATTTCACTTATCGTTTAACCAGCGAGTTTTATTAGCCTCCGGCCGTTTGCTCCTAGCCTTGCAACAAACGTCCCCCTCGGCCTATAGCAACATGCCACGTGTACCCTCTTTTTTGTACTAGTTAGCTTCATATTTTTCTGTCTAAATTGCAAAAACAGAAAGTTTATGTTTTGTTTTGGCCACAACGTTTTATTCCGAAGTCCAATGACATTGATTCTTTTTCCAGTAGCTCACAAATGTCCTGTAGTTTTTAAAAACATATAATTTGTCTATGTTTGAAATTTGCAAATATAAGTTACATCAGATTTAGTTTAAACCTTGTTTTGCCTATTTCAGGAGTTTAAAAAATGATTTTGAGTTGATTCTTTTTGCTACTGCTTCCTAGTGATTAAATCTTACTGTGGTAGAAGTTTCAAAAAATTTAAAGTATTTTTACTGGTGTTTTCAACAGAAACAAGTTTCTGCCTTAGTGACGCGTGTTGAATTCTTTTACTTAGGCTTTAGCAAATCCTTACTTGTGATGTTATTTTTACTTGTTGCTTGATTGTAGTGCTTATGGTGTGTTTTGTGTTTGTATCGGTAGATCATCCGGAGTGCGAAGCGTGTTACTTAGAAGCGCTCGAGCAAGACAACTATCATCAAGGCAAGTCATTTTGATCATGTTATTTTTACCTATGTTTTTGATGCATGGTAGATCACCTTCTTTGCCCAATTGCATGCTGCCTAGGTACTTGGAAACTTTAGTATAAGTTGTAGTATCATGTGGTGGGAACACATCAACCCCGATACTTGGCCCCGGGACGACAATTTCTTAATGCTATGCTTGAGTAGACGGGTTATCGGTTGAGTGTATATCACGAGTGATGCGAGGTTGATATAATAATCAAGACCGGTTAAGACAAGATTTTCAAGACCTCGGACGCAATGCAACTCTGGGTGAAGGACGGTTGATCGGCTCCCTGGAGAACTCAGTGGATGCCCGGGATGCTGGAGAGGCCATGTCATCCTGCGGAAAGCTTCACCCAAGCTCGAAGAGACGGACAGAGACTTCAAGACTCAAGGCTTACCTGCACAGCCACAAGTCATTATGGGCTCTGGCTTGGTTGGACAAAGCGGCGACTCTGGACAGGCGGTGCTAGCAGATGTAGAAGAACGGTAGGAATGGATGGGCATCGACAGGGATTCAGAGGGACCCGTTGAAAGACCATGTTTTGATCATCCGGTCTTCAAACACCCTGAAGTGCGAGGACATACACGGAGGCGATCGAATCTTGTGGGGAACGTGTGCAAAACTCTGCAGAGTGCCCAACCTAATCGATTAGCCGTGTCCACGGTCATGGACAACTTGAGCCGAAGGCATTGAATTTCCCCTGAACTCTCGACACAACTTAATAGTGATGTGGGTGTTAACAACTATTCGGGTACGAGAATTGGTTGGCGGAACCATCTCGTTAACAACAAACTATGTAGTAATATTTTGCTTCCAACCCCTCTTGTTGTAGGATAAAACTGGCTTTATGCTAAACTTGGCCCCACCGGCCAAATATGCATGTAGAGATAGTTGATTATTTTTTTACTCCTCTCTTTGATGACTTGCCGGCATATTCAATATGCTGACCTACACGGCTGCAACGTCTTATGTTGCAGATATTTTCTTCGACGCGTAAGAGTATGATTCAGGGTTACGGTCTACACACAACTTGTCGTTGGTGTTTATTGGGACTCCACTCCCTTGACTGCTTCCGCTAAAATATTTAAGGTACATATCAGTTTTACGCTATTTACATGTGATTGCACTTTGATATATACATTGATGTACTGTGTGTGCCAGCATACTGATCCAGGGATGGCACAGAAACACAGAGGCTTGACTCGTCTTGAGTCGGGTCGCTACAGAAATGGTATCAGAGCACATGTTGACTGTAGGACGTGACCCTAGAAACTGGAAATTTCTTAGGAAAGGATCTCTCAAAAATTTTATTTTCAAGAACACCTTTCACTTCTCATCTCTTCTGATTTCATCAAATGTTCTCTCTCACCTCAAATAGTTATACAATCCCCTTACCCCTTTGACCTCATGAAGAATCAACGGAGTTCTACCTCAAGGTAAAGAGGATTTCACCACGCGTTTGAAGAATTGAAGCTACACCTACAAAAGACTCTCAAGACCCGAAGAACTAAAAGACCCTGAAGTGTTCGAATAATTATATGACCATTAGAAGTCCAATCCCCTTTTATATACTCACGTTAGATACGATGATTTGTGAGCCGTCATTGGTGTGTGTTTTCCGACGGCCACAAATAAAACCTATTCTCAAAAATATTGTTTGTATCTCCCTCTCTTACCCGTCTCATCCCCAAAACCTCAACCCTACCAGATGGAGTATGAAGCTGGACTTGTAGTCTCTGGACCAATAACCCAGCTGGAGGCTGATATATGGATTCAGAACATGGAGAACCACTTCGGGAGCAACTTGATCTCAAGGAAGTATGAAGTGGAACACGCTCTCCAGTACTTTACCCAAAGTGCTGCTATCTGGTGGAAAATGCACCATGCCCTACAAGGATTTAGTGGAGCAGAAAGTTGGGAAGAATTCAAGAAGACTCTGTTAAGATCCCGACTTATTCAGAAGGGATGTGACAATCCGAAGGAGAAGACTTGTGCATGCAAGATCTATGGAGAAATCGGACACACCGACGAGGAACACAAGGATGGATGCACTCATTGTGAAGAAAATCACCCAACTGAGGAGTGCCCAAGTAGTCAGGTGACTTGTTTCCTTTGTGAGGGAACCACCCACTACCCTGCTCAATGTCACATTTACCCCAAGGTACAACAAGTTGTCCAGCAGCAGAAATAAGCCATGAAGGATACACTCAAGAAGAAGATTCTAGAAGAACCAGTGATGATTGAAAATATTGAAGACCCTGATGGACAAGGTCTGACCAGAGTTTTCTCCAATGCATGCTACTCATGTGGAGAAGAAGGACATTATTCACAGGATTGCACGAAGGGAAGCCAAGAGTATCTGGGATACTTCCCGACGGAAGAAGTGGAGTTTGATCCATTTGAAATAGAAGAACTGGCCAAAATAAAGGAGTCCGGAAAGAAGAAAAAGTACCCTCGGAAGAACCAAATCTCTACAGACATAGACCTGAGTCATGTCAGATGTTACAAGTGTATGAAATTTGGCCACCACAAATACATGTGCTCAGGAAGGAAGCCGGGAATCCAAGGAGCAAAAGCAGAAGCTAAGAAGCCTCGAGACTTGTCAGAAATCATTTGCTTTTGTTGCAAGGAAGCAGGACATTTTGCTAACAATTGTCCGCAAAGGAAGAAAGCTAGAATGGAGTAGTTAAGTTTTGACCATGGCAATAAGTGTAATCTGAAGCACTCTTGTTTTTCATGAGATCATGGAGTGAAATATTTGTAACAGAAGTCCCTGAGATTGTAATAACATCATGAATTAATGGAATTTATTGTCTCATGATTGTCTATGTTGAAACTGTATGCGTTGTTTTCTCTTCGAGCAAAGATCTCTGAACAATTATGAGGATATGAGAAAATATGGTCTATGCAGGCATGAGTATAATTCATTTCTAGTGTGGTAGTAATCGGTAAACCCACAGGATCCATTGAGTAGAAATGTACCATGATTAACAAGGAGACACATACATTCCTCTGAGTACCTATTTACTGACACCTGCAGATGACAACTCTCTACGAGTCATTCCTCAAGGGCCCAGAAACGATCATGACCCTGACCAGTGATCACGATTACCCGAAAATCCTGAAGGACATGATGAAGCACATTCATCTTGAAGGAGATGCAGTCTACAAAGGCTACCCATTCATGGAGAATGGAGTGGAACTTTGGTACGTGGAAGTACACCTCCACCAGGTGAAAGGAGTTTGTCCTAAGACTATGGGGCAATACTTTTTCATTTCACGTGTACCACGAGCAACCTTCTTTGATGCTGTTCGTGAAGCTGCCATGGAAGCCATACGTCAGATCGGAGAAATCCTTGAAGCAAGACTCCGTCATACCCAGGAATACCTGAGTGAAGTACGTGCGGAGATGATGGAGATGAAGCTCATGACCACCATGATGAAGCAAAAGATGGATGATTTCAAGGAGCACCTCGGAAAGTTCGAGTGGAACTAAAGTACCTCCAAGAAAGGCAGATGAATAAAGTTGGCAGAAATGCTCGACCATACCGAACCATGTGGATGGCAGCATTTGTAATAAAGTACTTTTGAATTGGAGTTTTTGAGGATAAATTAAGGATGTAATAAAGGATTGATTATGAAATGGATATGATTTATGGAAGAAGCTATGATGGATCAGCAAACGTTTCCTTAGGAGCATTACGAAAACCTGAGAGTTGTGAAGATACGATAGATGTTTCGTTCAGCTTGCAGAACCAACGGATTATCCGAACTTCGTTCGTGGACAAGAGAAATTCTGCAACGCTTGTGAGGATGCCCAAGTGTTAGAATGCGAGATTCGCTAAACCTTATACAGAGAAATGATTTGGGTGCGGAATGGATTGATCACCATGACGACTTACTCTTATCATTCATCTTGCTATTCGGAATGGTAAATCTGAGAGACTTACCCATATAGAGAGACGACGTTCTTTGAAGCTTTTGTTTAAGCCTTAGAGTGGTATAAGAAAAGCCCATGTACATGGCACTTGTTGTCACGCGTAGGAAATTTTACGATGAGGATGAAGACAAGACCCCTCTCTCTGCAGGATAACCACCAATGGTAGACCACCATGAGAACCATCGATAGGTTATTTAGAATTGACCACGAGACTGACAGTTAAAGAAGACCCAGTGATGGAAGAAGCTTATATCAACGGGAGAGCATCACCAAAGGATTTAATATGAAGACTGCGCGATGTCAGTTGCCAAAACCCCAGAGGATCGTAAAAGCATTTTGAGGGACCAGTATCTCTCATTTTAAGTGTGGTAGCATTCCACCTTGCCGGAGATTGGATTTGTTAGAAGACCCCCAAACCCTAACCTTTCTTTCTAGCCTCTTCGAATCTCGAGGACGAGATTCATTTTAAGTGTGGTAGTTTGTAACATCCCAAAATTATAAATTTTGGAATGTTAATATAATTATTAGATTTATTGTTTGTTTGTTTGCTGAGTGACTGAAACTTGTGTGAAATTTGAAACTTTTCGAAACTTTTGAATGAGAGGGAATAAAATGACTTTCCCCTTCTCCGGTAAATTCAAATTCAAGCTTTTAAAAGCAAAGAGAGAAGATGACATGACTTCTTCAACTATAAAGAATTTGAACGGAGATATTTGCATTGAATTCTTTTGCATTTCCATTCGTTTTCTTCGTGCAAGAAATGCCGGGAAATACATTCTAAAGAGCGGAGGAACATGACCCTCAAATACCCGGGCATTTTGAATGTTATTTGCACCCTAAAACTTAGAGGGTCATTTGAAAATTAATTGCAAAAGAAAATAAACCTTTTAGGCAATTTTGTGAAAATAATTTTTTCTGAAGTTTTTATTTTTGCCGTGGAAAAATGCCCATCATCTATATTTTATTTTTCTGATAATTTTAGTATATAAAAACTCTTTATTCCGAATAGATTTGATTTCCTTTTTAACGTTTTAGTTTCCTAGTTTCAAAAATAGGAAGGAAATCACTTTTATTAGGAATACCTCCTGGCCCATTAAAACCTTTCCCTATTTTGCCCCAACAGAGATCATCTTCTTCCTCCTTTCTTCTTCACGTGACAGAAAACCTTCCATCCATGGAGAGGAGATCCCCACCTCCGGGATTCGCGAAGCTCATTCCTTCCCGGCGCCTCCCGTCGCCTCTATAAGAAGCCCCACGTCCTCCTCGTTCCATTCCCGTTGAAACCGCCGCCTCTCCTCGCCCCTAGCTCGTGCACCCCTAGCCGGAGTCGGCGCCGGAGAACACCACAGAACCCCTCCACCTCGCCACCTCCCTGCACCTCCTCCACCTCCACCCTTCGACCACCTCTCCCCACCACCTCGGCCCCCTCCACCGCCGCCCCCTTGCCACCCTTCGGCCCCCACCCTTCGGCTCCTCCCTGGAAACCAGCGAGCAGCAGTTAACCAATAGCTTTTCCACCACCTCGTCGGCCCCTACAGCCACCCCTCCACTTCGCCACCTCCCCTCCCTGGAGCCCCCACCATCGGCCCCCCCTCCACCGCCCCCCCCCCTCCACCACTCCCCTCGCCGACGACCCCCCACCGAAGCCCCACCCCATCGGTCACCATTGCCTGCGCGGGAGCTCTCCCAGCCAAAGGTAACTTCTCCTCTCTCTGTTATTTCTCTTTTATTGTTTTGTAGCCCTTAGATCTCTAGTAGATGGTGTAGATTAGATCTTAGGATAACCTTCCGGTTTAGAGTAGAAAACCAGCGGTTTTATTTCACTTATCATTTAACCAGCGAGTTTTTATTAGCCTCGGGCCGTTTGCTCCTAGCCTTGCAACAAACGTCCCCCTCGGCCTATAGCAACATGCCACGTGTACCCTCTTTTTTGTACTAGTTAGCTTCATATTTTTCTGTCTAAATTGCAAAAACAGAAAGTTTCTGTTTTGTTTTGGCCACAACTTTCCTCAAGGTAAAGAGGATTTCACCACGCGTTTGAAGAATTGAAGCTACACCAACAAAAGACTCTCAAGACCCAAAGAACTAAAAGACCCTGAAGTGTTTGAATAATTATATGACCATTAGAAGTCCAATCCCCTTTTATATACTCACGTTAGATACGATGATTTGTGAGCCGTCATTGGTTTCATCGCTACGAGTAACTCCGTTGCTCAAAGATGACGGGCGGGTGTTAGTTTCTCCAACTTTAGTTGAATCGGAATTGACCGAGGAGGTCCTTGGATGAGGTTAAATAGCAATTCATATATCTCCGTTGTGGTGTTTACGTAAGTAAGATGCGATCCTACTAGATACCCATGGTCACCACGTAAAACATGCAACAACAAAATTAGAGGACATCTAACTTGTTTTTGCAGGGTATGCTTGTGATGTGATATGGCCAACGATGTGATGTGATATATTGGATGTATGAGATGATCATGTTGTAATAGTTAATATCGACTTGCACGTCAATGGTACGGCAACCGACAGGAGCCATAGGGTTGTCTTTAAATTAACGTTTGTGCTTGCAGATGCGTTTACTATATTGCTAGGACGTAGGTTTAGTAGTAATAGCATGAGTAGCACGACAACCCTGATGGAGACACGTTGATGGAGATCATGATGATGGAGATCATGGTGTGACACCGGTGACAAGAAGATCGTGTCGGTGCTTTGGTGATGGAGATCAAGAAGCGCATGATGATGGCCATATCATGTCACTTATGAATTGCATGTGATGTTAATCCTTTTTGCACCTTATCTTGCTTAGAACGACGGTAGCATTATGAGGTGATCTCTCACTAAAATTTCAAGACGAAATTGTGTTCTCCCCGACTGTGCACCGTTGCGACAGTTCCTCGTTTCGAGACACCACGTGATGATCGGGTGTGATAGACTCAACGTTCACATACAACGGGTGCAAAACAGTTGCACACGCAGAACACTCGGGTTAAGCTTGACGAGCCTAGCATGTGCAGACATGGCCTCGGAACACATGAGACCGAAAGGTCGAGCATGAATCGTATAGTTGATATGATTAGCATAGAGATGCTTACCACTGAAACTATTCTCGACTCACGTGATGATCGGACTTGAGATAGTGGATTTGGATCATGTACCACTCAAATGACTAGAGAGATGTACTTTTTGAGTGGGAGTTCTTAAGTAATATGATTAATTGAACTAATTGTCATGAACATGGTCTAATGGTCTTTGTGAATTACGATGTAGCTTGCGCTATAGCTCTACTGTTTTTATATGTTCCTAGAGAAAATTTAGTTGAAAGTTGATAGTAGCAAACTTTGAAGAGGATTGTCCTCGTTGCTGCGCAGAAGGCTTATGTCCTTAATGCACCACTCGGTGTGCTGCACCTCGAGCGTCGTCTGTGGATGCTGTGAACATCCGACATACACGTTTCTGATGACTACACGATGGTTCAGTGCAAAATACTTAATGGCTTAGAAGCAAGGCACCGAAGACGTTTTGAAATGTTACGGAACATAAGTGATGTTCTAAAGAGATGAAATTGTGATTTCATGCTCGTGCCCTTGTTGAGAGGTACGAGACATCCGACAAGATTTGTTTGTCCACAAAGTAAAGGAGAAAAGCTCAATCGTTGAGCATGTGCTCAGATTGTCTGAGTACGACAATCAATTGAATCAAGTGGGAGTTAATCTTCCAGATGAGATAGTGATGGTTCTCCAAAGTCACTGCCACCAAGCTGTGAGAGCTTCGTGATGAACTATAACATATCAAGGATAGGTACAATGATCCTTGAGCGATTCGTGATGTTTGACACTGCAAAAGTAGAAATCAAGAAGGAGCATCAATAGTTGATGGTTTGTAAAACCACTAAGTTTCAAGAAAGGCAAGGGCTAGAAGGGATACTTCGTGAAACGGCAAAACTGTTGATGCACTAATGAAGAGACCCAAGATTAAACCCAAACCCGAGACTAAGTGCTTCTGTAATGAGGGGAACAGTCACTGAGGCGGAGCAACTCTAGATACTTGGTAGATAAGAAGGCTGGCAAAAGTCGAAAGAAGTATATTTGATATACATGATGTTGATGTGTACTTTACTAGTACTCCTAGTAGCATGAGGGTATTGGATACCGGTTCGGTTGCTAAGTGATTAGTAACACGAAATGAAAGCTACGGCATAAACGGAGAATAGCTAAAGGCGAGGTGATGATACGTGTTGGAAGTGTTTCCAAGGTTGATATGATCAAACGTCGCACGCTCCCTCTACCATCGGGATTGGTGTTAAACCTAAATAATTGTTATTTGGTGCTTGCGTTAAGCATGAACATGATTGGATCGTGTTTATTGCAATATGATTATTCATTTAAAGAGAATAATGGTTACTCTATTTTCTTGAATAATCACCTTCAATGGTTTATTGAATCTCGATCGTAGTGTTACACATGTTCATGATATTGGTGCGAAAAGATACGAGGTAATGATGATAGTACCACTTACTTGTGGCACTGCCGCTTGAGTCATGTTGGTATAAATTGCATGAAGAGGCTCCATGCTGATGGATCTTTATACTCACTTGATTTTGAATCACTAGTGACATGCTAATCATACCACATGAGCAAGGACTTGTTTTCATTGAGATGAAATAAGATAGTAACTTGTTGGAAGTGATACATTTTGATGTATGCAGTCCAATGGGTGCTGAGGCACGCATTGGATATCATTATGTTCTTACTTCAATGACGATTTGAGTAGATACTAGAGTATTTGCTTAATGAATCACAAGTCTGAAATATTGAAAAGTTCAATTATGTTTCGGAGTGAAGTTCGTCGTAACAAGAGGATAAACTGTCTACGATATGATCATAGAAATGAATATCTAAGTAACGAGTTTTGGTACGCAGTTAAGACAATGTGAAATTGTTTCGCGGTTCATGCCA
This sequence comes from Hordeum vulgare subsp. vulgare, assembly GCF_904849725.1. NCBI lineage: Eukaryota > Viridiplantae > Streptophyta > Magnoliopsida > Poales > Poaceae > Hordeum > Hordeum vulgare. Next base: position 385,604,680 of record NC_058518.1, on the reverse strand, counting down.
CCTAGAACATCATAGTGTGATGATGTGTCTGAACGTCATAGCCACACACTATTTGGTATGGTGCATGCTATGATGTCTCTTATCGAATTACCACTATCATTTATGGGTTAAGCATTAGAGACAACCGCATTCACTTTAAATAGGGCACCACGTATTTCCGTTGAGATGACACAGTATAGACTGAGGTTTAGAGAAATCTAAACTGTCGTTTCTTGAAAGTTTGGGGTTTCGACACTTATGTGAAAAAGTTTCAGTCTTATAAGCTCGAACCCAAAGCGGATAAATGCATCTTCATAGGATATCCAAAACAGTTGGGTACATCTCCTATCTCAGATCCGAAAGCAAAGTGTTTGTTTCTAGAAACGGATCCTTTCTCGAGGAAAGGTTTCTCTCGAAAGAATTGAGTGGGAGGGTGGTAGAACTTGATGAGGTTATTGAACCATCACTTCGACTAGTGTGTAGCAGGGCGCAGGAAGTTGTTCCTGTGGCGCCTACACCAATTGAAGTGAAAGCTGATGATGGTGATCATCGAGCATCGGATCAAGTTACTACAAGCCTCGTAGGTTGACAAGCTCGCGTACTACTACAGAGTGGTACGGTAACCCTGTCTTGGAGGTCATGTTGTTGAGCAACAGTGAACCTACGAGTTATGGAGAAAGTAATGGTGGGCCCAGATTCCGACAAATGGCTGGAAGCCATGAAATCCGAGAGAGGATCCATGTATGAAAACAAAGTGTAGACTTTGGAAGAACTACTTGATGGTCATAAGACTATTGAGTAAAGATGGATCTTTAAAAGGAAGACAGACGATGATAGTGATAAGTCACTATTAAGAAAATCTCGACTTGTCGCAAAGATGTTTCCGACAAGATCAAACAGTTGACTATGATGAGACTTTCTCACTCGTAGCGATGCTAAAAGTATGTTAGAATTATGTTAGTAGTTGCAGCATTATTTATGAAATATTGCATGTAGGATGTCAAAACATTGTTTCCTCGACGGTTTCCTTGAGCAAACATTGTATGAGATACAACCATGAGGTTTTGTCGATCCTAAAGATACTAGCAAGTATGCAAGCTCCAGCGATCCTTAAATGGACTGGTGCAAGCATCTCGGAGTTGGAATATACACTTTGATGAGATGATCAAGGATTTTGGGTTTGTACAAGGTTTATGAGAAACTTGTATTTCCAAAGAAGTGAGTGGGAGCACTATAGAATTTCTGATAAGTATATGTGGTTGACATATTGTGGATCGGAAGTAATGTAGAATTTCTGTGAAGCATACAAGGTTGTTTGAAAGGAGTTTTCAAAGGAATACCTGGATTGAGCTACTTGAACGTTGAGCATCAAAGATCTATAGAGATAGATCGAAAGCGCTTAATGGAAGTTTCAACAAGGTGCATGCCTTGACAAGTTTTGAAGGAGTTCAAAATAGATCAACAAAGAAGGAGTTCTTGGTTGCGTTGTAAGGTGTAAATTTGAGTAAGACTCAAAACCCGACCACGGCAGAATAAAGAAAATAGACGAAGGTCATCTTCTATGCCTTAGCCGTAGACTCTAAAGTATGCCATGCTGAGTACCGCACCTGATGTGTGCCTTGCAGCAAGTCTGTTGAGAGGTACACAGAGTGATCCATGATTGAATCACTAGCAGCGGTCAAAATTTATCCTTAGTAACTGATGGACTAATGAATTTTTCTCGATTATGGAGGTGGTTAAAGAGTTCGTCGTAAAGGGTTACGTCGATGTAAGCTTTGACACTAATCCGAATAACTATGAGTAGTGAAACGGATTCGTATAGTAGAGTAGATATTTGGAGTATTTCCGAATAGCACATAGTAGCAGCATCTATAAGATGACATAAAGATTTGTAAAGAACACACGGATCTGAAAATTTCAGAACCGTTGACTAAAACCTCTCTCATGAGCAAGACGTGATCAGACCCCATAACTATATGGGTGTTGGATTCGTTGGAATCACATGGTGATGTGAACTAGATTATTGACTCTAGTGCAAGTGGGAGACTGTTGGAAATATGCCCTAGAGGCAATAATAAATTAGTTATTATTATATTTCTTTGTTCATGATAATCGTTTATTATCCATGCTATAATTGTATTGATTGGAAACACAATACTTGTGTGGATACATAGACAAAACACTGTCCCTAGTAAGCCTCTAGTTGACTAGCTCGTTGATCAAAGATGGCCAAGGTTTCCTGGCCATAGGAAAGTGTTGTTACTTGATAACGGGATCACATCATTAGGAGAATCATGTGATGGACTAGACCCAAACTAATAGACGTAGCATGTTGATCGTGTCATTTTGTTGCTACTGTTTTCTGCGTGTCAAGTATTTGTTCCTATGACCATGAGATCATATAACTCACTGACACCGGAGGAATACTTTGTGTGTATCAAACGTCGCAACGTAACTGGGTGACTATAAAGATGCTCTACAGGTATCTCCGAAGGTGTTCGTTGAGTTAGTATGGATCGAGACTGGGATTTGTCACTCCGTGTGATGGAGAGGTATCTCGGGGCCCACTCGGTAATACAACATCACACACAAGACTTGCAAGAAATGTGACTTAGTGTAAGTTGCGGGATCTTGTATTACGGAATGAGCAAATAGACTTGCCGGTAAACGAGATTGAAATAGGTATGCGGATACTGACGATCGAATCTCGGGCAAGTAACATACCGAAGGACAAACGGAATGACATACGAGATTATATGAATCCTTGGCGCTGAGGTTCAAATGATAAGATCTTCGTAGAATATGTAGGATCCAATATGGGCATCTAGGTCCCGCTATTGGATATTGACCGAGGAGTCTCTCGGGTCATGTCTACATAGTTCTCGAACCCGCAGGGTCAGCACACTTAAGGTTCGACGTTGTTTTATGCGTATTTGAGTTATATGGTTGGTTACCGAATGTTTTTCAGAGTCCCGGATGAGATCACGGATCTCACGAGGGTTTCCGGAATGGTCCGGAAACAAAGATTGATATATAGGATGACCTCATTTGATTACCGGAAGGTTTTCGGAGTTACCGGGAATGTACCGGGAATGACGAATGGGTTCCGGGTGTTCACCGGGGGGGCAACCCACCCCGGGGAAGCCCATAGGCCTTGGGGGTGGAGCACCAGCCCTTAGTGGGCTGGTGGGACAGCCCAAGAAGGCCCTATACGCCATAGGAAGAAAATCAAAGAGAAAAAAAAGAGGAGGTGGGAAAAGGGGGAAGGACTCCTCCTTCCAAACCTAGTTGGACTCAGTTTGGAAGGGGAGGGTTGCCCCCCTTGGCTCGTCCGACCCCCTTGGGAGTCCTTGGACCCCAAGGCAAGGCTCCCCCTCCTCCCCATATATATACGGAAGTTTTAGGGCTGATTCGAGACAACTTTGCCACGGCAGCCCGACCACATATCTCCACGGTTTCACCTCTAGATCGCGTTTCTGCGGTGCTCGGGCGGAGCCCTGCCGAGATAAGATCACCACCAACCTCCGGAACGCCGTCACGCTGCCGGAGAACTCATCTACCTCTCTGTCTCTCTTGCTAGATCAAGAAGGCCGAGATCATCGCCGAGCTGTACGTGTGCTGAACGCGGAGGTGCCGTCCGTTCGGCACTAGATCGTGGGACCGATCGGGGGACGGTTCGCGGGGCGGATCGAGGGACGTGAGGACGTTCCACTACATCAACCGCGTTTCTTAACGCTTCTGCTATGCGATCTACAAGGGTACATAGATCGGAAATCCCCTCTCGTAGATGGACATCACCATGATAGGTCTTCGTGCGCGTAGGAAATTTTTTGTTTCCCATGCGATGTTCCCCAACAGGAATATCCATCTAGATGACTAGGTCACCTATATTAGATTATTTGACTTGAGAAGTCAAGCAAAAAATGCTTGATCATAGGTCATACTCATCGTTAAGCGCGAAATGGGGTTACCATTTTTTCGATTAAGCACTTCAATGTCTTCATATCTCTTGAGTTGATTTACCTCATTAATTGGTGCAAAGCTTTATCAATGATATGAGTACATACCTTCGAATGATTTTGATGATGTGATATGTAGGTGAACTTGTTGTGGATGCTCGATGTTGATGAAGATCATCTTGAGTTTGAAGCGATCCTTGTCATTTTGGCTCACTTTTCACCTACATAGGTTAGTCATTCAAGGAAGACCATAATATATCGAAATGACAAGAGTGAATGGATTCAGCAAAATGGTTGTTAAGGATATGATTATGTTGTTTTCTTCCTTCATGTCCGAAGAAGGGGTTGTTGATACTTAGCCATGTCAAGATTTCTTTTGATGAGAGTTGTTTGCAATCTTGTGGAGTGTAGTTCTTCCAACTACCTTTGCACTCTTGCATATTGAACTTCTTGATCAAGTCCTTGGTGTACTTGGTTTAAGAGATAAACGTACCTTCTCTTGATTGTTTGATTTTCAATCCAAGGAAGGACTTCAGCTCACACATCATAGACATCTTATACTTCTCTAATATCAACCTTCCAAATTTCTCAGTAAAATGTGGGTTAGTAGAAACAAACATAATATCATCCACATATATTTGGCACACAAATAGTTCTCCATTAAATCTTTTAGTGAATAAGGTTGCATCAATTTTACCGATCTCAAAACCCTTTTCAATGAGAAACTTCGTTAGGCATTTGTACCAAGCTCTAGGGGCTTGTTTAAGACCATATAAAGCTTTACGAAGTTTGTAAACATGATTAGGTTTCTTAGGGTTCAAAAAGCGAGGAGGTTGTTTAACATAAACTTCCTCCTCAATTTCACCATTTCGAAGAGCAATTTTGATATCCATTAGGTAAAGAGTAATATCATGGTGATTGGCATAAGCGAGAAGAATGTGAATGGCTTCAAGTCTAGCAACGGGGGCATAGGTCTCACCATAGTCCATACCTTCGAATTGCGTGTATCCTTGGGCTACGAGACACGCCTTGTTGTCTATGACATTTCCATCTTCATCTTTCTTGTTTAGAAGCACCCATCTTGGACCGATAATGTTGTGCTCTTCGTTGGGCTTCTCGACAAGTGTCCACACTTCGTTCCTCTCGAAGTTGTGTAGCTCTTCGTGCATGGAATTCACCCAATCCGGGTCTTGAAGGGCTTCTTCAACCTTCAATGGCTCAATGCTATAGATGAAAGAATAATGCTCACAAAAGTTAGCTAAACAAGATTTAGAGCGAGTGATTCTCCCGGTTTTTATGTCACCATAGATTTGATTCAGCGGATGATCTCTATCCACTCTTGCTCAAACTCGTGGTAGATTCTTCTTGTTGGATGGTGGAGCTTCTTCATCATCATCATCTTCTTGCTCGTTGTTGTTGACGGTGTCACCTTCTTGAGGTGGTGGTGAGGATGGTTGAGGTGGATCATCACGATGTACTTCTTCCTCTCCTTCATCATGTCGTGTACCGCCTGTGGATGCCTCCATGTTGTTATGTGGTTCGCCTTGAAGCAAAGTAGGGGCTTCCACTTCTGTGGTTTTCCGTCACCTCCATGGGACGAATCTTGCCAATAGGTAAATCCTGGATGGCTTCAGAAGGTTCCTTATCTCCTACATCATTTGGCAATTGTTCGACTTGTGAACCATTAGTCTCATAAAACTTCATATCTACAGTCTCTTCAACTTTTCGAGTGAAGTTGTTGTAGACATGGTAACTGTGAGAGTTCGATCCATAACCAAGTAGGAAACCTTCATAAGATTTAGGAGCAAATTTAGAGCGATGATGCTTATCAAGAATGTAGCACTTAGTGATGAATACTCAAAAGTATCCAACTTGGGGTTTGTTACCAGTGAGTAGCTCATATGCCGTTTTACCAAGAAGCTTGTGTAGGTAAAGTCGGTTTATGGCATCGCAATTTGTTTCCACGGCGTCTGCCCAAAAGAGTCTTGGAGTCTTGTATTCATCAAGCATCGTTCTTGCCATCTCTATGAGAGTATGGTTCTTCCTCTCAACAACTCCATTTTTTGAGGTGTGTACGTCGCCGAGAACTCATGTGAGATACCCTCTTCGTCAATAAAAGTATCCACATTCGTGTTCTTGAACTCCGTTCCATTGTCGCTCCGAACCTTTTTGATCTTTAGTTCTAATTGATTTTGAGCTTTCCGAGCAAAGTTCTTGAAGATCTTTGGTACCCTAGGACTTATCATCAATAAAGAATACACACGTAAATCTAGAAAAATCATCAACAATGACTAAACCATAAGAATTTCCACCGAGGCTCTTGTAAGCATCGGGACCAAAAAGATCCATGTGAAGTATCTCAAGTGGTCTTCTTGTAGTCATGATGTTCTTCACGGGATTACTTCCACCAACTTGCTTTTCTGTTTGACAAGCACTACAAAGCCTATATTTGTAAAAGATAATATCTTTAACACCAAGAATATGATCACCTTTGATAAGTCTGTCAAGATTACTGATACGTCTCCATCGTATCTACTTTTCCAAACTCTTTTGCCCTTGTTTCAAACTCTAATTTGCATGATTTGGATGGAACTAACCCGGACTAACGCTGTTTTCAGCAGAATTGCCATGGTGTTGTTTTTGCGCAAAAATAAAAGTTCTCGGAATGACCTAGAAATTCATGTGGATATTTTGTGGAATATATAAAAAATATTGGCGCAAGAATCAACCGGAGGAGTGGAGCGAGGAGCCCACAAGCCCACCAGGCGCGGCCCCCCTGGCCGCGCCAGCAGGCTTGTGGGGCCCTGAGGGCTCTGCCGCCTCCAACTCCAGCTCTATTTAGTCCCTTTCATCCGGAAAAAAAAATCAAGGAGGAGAGTTCATCGCGTTTTACGATACGGAGGCGCCGCCACCACCTGTTCTTCCTCTCGAGGGCAGATCTGGAGTCCGTTCTGGGCTCCGGAGAGGGGAGATCGTCGCCATCATCATCATCAACCTTCCTTCATCGCCAATTCCATGATGCTCTTCACCGTTCGTGAGTAATCTCATCGTAGGCTTGCTAGACGGTGATGGGTTGGATGAGATCTATCATGTAATCGAGTTAGTTTTGATGGGGATTGATCCCTAGTATCCACTATGTTGTGAGATTGATGTTGCTACTACTTTGCCATGCTTAATGCTTGTCACTAGGGCCCGAGTGCCATGGTTTCATATCTGAACCTATTATGTTCTCGTCAATATATTTGTGTTCTTGATCCTATCTTGCAAGTTGTAGTCACCTACTATGTGTTATGACCCGGCAACCCCGGAGTGACAATAGCCTGAACCACTCCCGGAGATGACCATAGTATGAGGAGTTCATGTATTCACTAAGTGCTAATGCTTTGTTCCGGTTCTCTTTTAAAAGGAGAACCTTAATATCCCGTAGTTTCCGTTAGGACCCCGCTGCCACGGGAGGGATGGACAATAGATGGCATGCAAGTTCTTTTCCCTAAGCACGTATGACTACATACGGAATACATGCCTACATTACATTGACGAACTGGAGCTAGTTACATCTCTCCCCGTGTTATAGTTGTTGCATGATGAATGTCATCCGGCATAATTATCCATCACCGATCCAATGCCTACGGGTTTTTCCTACTGGTCCTTGCTACTGTTACTCTGTCGCTACTGCTGTCACTACTCTACTGTTACTGCTACTGCTGTCACTATTGCTACTGTTACCTCTGTTATGTTGCTATCACACTACTTTGCTACTCGTACTTTGTTGCAGATAATAAGTCTTTTAGGTGTGGTTGAATTGACAACTCAACTACTAATACTCGATAATATTCTTTGGCTTCCCCTTGTGTTGAATCAACAAATTTGGGTTGAATACTCTACCCTCGAAAACTGTTGCGATCCCCTATACTTGTGGGTTATCAATTACGCATACCAACATGTCCTAACCTTCTATGCCACAACCAACCTTTAGAATATTTTGCAATAAGACATGACGAGGTTTGGATTAATTAGTGAAATCGATGATGTGTAGATCACCTCTATGGAAACCAGTAAAGACAATGTTATGGTTCTCGCTACTAAACATCCGACAGTTAACTTTTGTAAATAGCACATCGAAACCAAAGTTTGCTAGTCTAGATACAGAAAGAAGATTGTAACCAAGGGATTCAACAAGCATGAAATTTTGAATGGAAATATCATGACATACGTGCACCTTATGAAGACCAAGTACCTTGCCCTTGGAGTTATCTTCAAAGGTCACATACCTTCGAAATCCACGGTTTGGTGTGAGCTCATGGAACATGTCTTTATCTCCGGTCATGTGACCGATGCATCCATTGTCAAGCATCCACTCCTTTCCTGCAACCATGTAGTCTCTAAGGTTCGCCATAAGACGAAGGTTCCTCATGGTCTTCTCATACTCAATGTCAAACTCCTCATCTTCATTGGAGTAGCCATGCTCCACATAGACATCGTCGGACGAAATTCCCTCATCATAAGAAACAAGAATTTCATCAGAAATTTGACTATGGCAATGTTCATATTTATGCATGCGAATGGCTTCAACAATGATATTTTTAATAGTAATGACATCTCCTTTAGAACACATGAGGTCACGAAGCTCAAATAGACATTGATCAAAATTAGGATCATTTGGCTTCATTTTGTGAAAGGAAATATATTGATCATTTGGCTTCATTTTTTGAAAGGCAATATATTTGTTGATAATGATATCAAGATTTTTCAAGGAATAATTTGGATATCTTTCCTCTAAGTCTTTCCACAAAGTATGAGCACACTCAAAGTTTTGCATTTGATTAAGCACATTTCTTGGTAGTCCTCTAATGATTAGATTAACAATGTTAAGATTACCAAGCATATCAATTTCATCATCATGAGAAGGATGTACGTGATCAATGGGAGGGGCATAGGGATATTCAAAATACTTGCACAAATGCAATTCATCAAATATAACAAGCATTTCATCTTTAAATTGTCTATAATACTCACCATCGAGAATGGGCACTCTACAACAAAAAATCCCTGAACTAGTCACATTCATCTTCCTCCAACGGTGTTTAAACCAAAGTTTTGGAGACCTTCTCTGATACCAACTGAGGGATCGATAGAAGGTGTGTCTAGAGGGGGTGTGAATAGACTAATTGATGAGATTAAAATCCTATCCTTTTCCAAATTTTAAGGTTGACATATTTTAGCAATTCTAACAAGTTTAGTGCACTCTACACATGATAGTCAACATATATGGCAGCGGAAAGTAAAGACATTGCACATGTAGTAAGGAGTAGAGTTTAGGAGATCAAACGCAAAGAGGTTGAAACAACGATGGCATGGTTCTCATAGGTGGTGCTATCGTATGTCCATGTTAGTGGAGACTTCAACCCACGGAGGGTAACGGCTATGAGATTCCACGAAGGGCTCCACCCACAAGGGGTCCACAAAGAAGCGGCCTTGTCTATTCCACCACGCCTTCCGCCCACGAAAGACTAGCCTCACTCACGGTAGATCTTGATGAAGTAGGCGATCTCCTTGCCCTTAGAAACATCTTGGTTCAACTCCACAAAATGAGGTAGGAGGCTCCCAAGTGACACCTAACCAATCTAGGAGGCACCAACCTCCAAAAGGTATTATATGTTGTAGAACAATGAACTCCTTGCTCTTGTGCTTCTAAAGATTGTCTCCTCAACACTCAATCACTCTCTCACAGAATAGGCATGGGTAGGAGAGATTGATTTGGTGGAAAGCAACTTGGGGAGGCTAGATATCAAGTTTCAAATGAATGGATTGGAATATCTTGATCTCAACACATGAGTAGGTGGGTCTCTCTCAAAAAAATGGATCTGGCAATGAAGTGTGTGTCCTCAGTGCTTCCTCTACAAATGAGCGGTCGGTGGAGGGGTATATATAGGCAGCACCCAAAATCCAGCCGTTACACCTAAAGTGACGAACTTAGTGACACCAAAGTCATAAACTCGATGGTACGGACTTGCAAAAAAGGCAGAAACTTTTGAATATCGGTGAGACCGATATACATAACTCGAAAATGGTAGAACCGGAAAGGTGGCTAACGGTCAGACCCAACTCGGTGGCAGCGATATCCAAACTCGAAAATTCCAATTTTCTGCACCTAGGCAACAGAAGGTTGGTCACCTGAACTTAGTAGCACCGATGCAGAATCGGTTGTAACGAAATGGTAGGTTTGGCTAGGGTTCTTTGTGGGATGAAAATCGGTAGGGCCAAATCTGAAAACTTGGTGGCACCGATTTTGGATGTTTCGCTTTGGAAGGAAGTGTTATTAGGGAAAATGACTGAGCATTTTGGTGGCTATCTCTGAGCACTTGAGCAACCAATTCATTTTAATACCTTATACCCTTTTAATAGTATTGGTTTTCCTATGGACTTAAAGTGATTTCTCACAAAGTATAAAATGAAGAGTCTTCTTTCTTGAAGCTTGAGTCAATCCTATTCCTTTTCCCTCATCAAGGGGCTTCTCCTCACAAACGTTTAGCCAATGCTCTCTATGGACTAAATCTGAAATATACTAGGTAAAAGTGTTAGTCCAAGAGACAATGTACGTTGTCATGAATTATCAAAACCACCAAGGGAGCATATGTGCTTTCAAGGGCTGTATATATGAGGGAATAGAGAGGGATTTTTGTGACCCTTCGAGGGGGGTCCGCAAACGACCCTAAACTCGGTTTCCCCACACATACGAACTCTAAAAACAGCCTACGTGGTACTATTTCCAAATTACATGGGCGTGGCCCAAAAATAAGGTGACGCGGCACCTATAATAGCCTATGGATGAAATTTATGAGGTGACATCTTGTATTTTCATCCAAGCCTTCATGCTTTCCTTATGGTGGCTTCAAAGTCCGAAAATCACCACTGCAAGCTCCCTTGTTCTTTTCCATGTGCGCACCTTCCCCTCCATGCTTGATCCTGCTCCAATGGTCATCCTCCTTGTCCATGGTAGGTACTTCATTCATAATCAAAACAAAATATCTAATTTAGGCAGCATCATATGTTCATGAACATTAGAAGGATTTCCAAAAAACGAAAGTACCTGGTAATTCAATTGGCGTGTGCGAGCTCTAGTAACTGGTCCAGTAGGTACAACACGTGTAACAGTGGTATCGATGTCCTCATCATCTTCCCCTTCTTGAATTGAAGTCGTCCTCGACAGAAGCTCATCTTCTTCACCCAAATAAGGCTACAAATATGCAACGTTAAAAGTGAGACTAACCCCAAACTCTACACGCAGCTCAAGTTTAAATGCATTATCATTTATTTACTCTAACACCTTAAAAGGACCATGAGCGCGTGGCATTAGCTTTGACTTGTGCAAATCAGGAAACCTATCCTTACGCAAATGCAACCAAACAAGATCTCCAGGTGCAAAGCAACATGTTTTCTACCCTTATCCCCAACAAATTTGAATTTAGCATTCATACGCTCAATGTTTTCCTTGGTTACCTCATGCATTTTTAATATCAATTCAGCATGTTGTTCAACATCAAAATTAGCCTTCTATGGAGATGGAAGAGGCAACAAATCAATAGGTGTAGGAGGTATGAAACCATATATAATTTTAAAAGGGCACATCTTAGTAGTAGAATGCAATGAACGATTATACGCAAATTCAATATGAGGCAAGCATTCTTCCCACATTTTAAAGTAATTCTTCAAAACGGACCTAAGCGTAGTAGACAATGATCTATTGACTACTTCAGTTCGTCCATCAATTTGGGGTGACATGTACTACTAAAAAGTAATTTAGTCCCCAACTTAGCCCATAAACATCTGCAAAAGCGGCTAAGAAATTTAACATCATGATCTGGAACAATTGTATTTGTCACACCATGCAAGCGAATAATTTCACGAAAGAACAAATCAGCAACATTAGCAGCCTCGTCACTTTTATGATATGGTATGAAGTGTGCCATTTTTGAAAATCTATCCACGACAACAAACATGCTATCCCTACCCTTCTTTGTTCGAGGTAAACCTAAGACAAAGTCCATAGATATATCCTCCCAAGGAACACTAGGTACACGCAAAAGCATATATAAGCCATGAGGATTGAGTTGTGACTTAGCTTTTTGACATATAATGCAGCGAGCAACAAAACGCTCAACATCCCATCTCATCTTTGGCCAAAATAAATGTGTAGCAAGTACGTCCTCTATCTTCTTCATGCCAAAGTGTCCCATTAATCCTCCTCCATGTGCCTCCGGCAACAACAATGAAAGCAAATATCATCAAAATAGACTACCACAAATCGTCTAATGAAAGCACGTAAAACCTCGTTCATTAATCTCATGAAAGTGCTAGGTGCATTAGTTAACCCAAAAGGCATGACTGACCACTAATATAATCCAAACTTAGTTTTAAATGTTATTTTCCATTCATCTCCCAATTTCATATGAATTTGATCGTATCCACTACGCAAATCAACTTTGGAGAAAATTGCATAGCCACTTAATTCATCAAGCATATCCTCTAACCTAGGAATAGGATGACGATAACGAATAGTAATATTATTGATGCCTCTACAATCAACACATGTTCGGGATGTGCCATCCTTTTTTGGCACTAGAATAACAGGAACAACACAAGGACTAAGGGATCTGCATATATAACCTTTCGTGAGTAGCTCATTTACTTGACGCATAATCTCCTTCTTCTCCACTGGATTGGTATGGTATGAAGCATGTAGGGTAGAGATGCACCGAGAACTAAGTCAATCTGATGCTCAATCCCTCTAATAGGTGGTAATCCCGATGGCACGTCTTCTGGAAAGACGTCAGCGAACTCCTGCAAAATGTTAGTGACGGTAGGAGGCAAAGAGGGAGGCACATCCTCGAAAGAAAATAATACCTCTTTGCACACAAAAGCATAGCAAACTGATATTGTAAAATCTAGATCACTAATATCATGTTTAGTAGCAAGTAAACATCCACTCTTTAATTTTATTTCAGATGCAACGCTAGATCATGGTTTATTGGGCTTATTGTGTTGCTGAAATTCCTTTGCCACAATCTGATTTTCACTCTTATTTAGCTCACATTTTGCTTTACAAGCTCTAGCAACGTCATCTTTCATAATATGTTCAGGAGACATAGGAACCAAGGTTATATTGTGATCCTTATGAATAAGAGTATATTGATTTGTCCTACCATGGTGTATAGAATTTTTATCAAATTGCCATGGTCTACCAAGTAAAACAGAGCATGCTTACATGGGTACCACATCACAATCAACATAATCAGAATATGTAGCAATGCTAAAATGCACACGAACATTATGTGTTACCTTAACCTTGCCACTATTGTTGAACCATTGGATGTAATAAGGATCAGGATGTGGTCTCCTGGAGAGAGACAACTTCTTCACCATCTCCATGCTAGCCAAGTTGTTGCAACTCCCTCCATCGATGATGACGCGAACAGAGCGTTCCTTCACAACTCCCTTTGTATGGCACAAATTTTGCCGCTGATTTTGCTCAAGTTGTGTTACCTACTGATACGTCTCCAACGTATCTATAATTTTTTATTGTTAGATGCTATTATATTATCTGTTTTGGATGTTTTATATGCGTTAATATGCTCTTTTATATTATTTTTGGGACTAACCTATTAATCTAGAGCCTAGTGCCACTTTCTGTTTTTCCATGTTTTTGAATATTGCACATAAGGAATATTAAGCGGAGTCCAAACGACACAAAATCTCCGGAAAGATTTTTCTTGGACCAGACACCCATGATGCTTTGAATAGGGGGAGGGAACCTGCCGGGAGGCCACAAGCCTACAGGGCGCGCCTTGGAGGGGTAGCCACGCCCCTCGCTTGTGGGTCCCCTGCAAGCCTCCTAACCCTATTCTTTGGCCTATAAATTCCCAAATATTCCCGTATCGCCAAAACGAGACACGGAAATAGTTTTACACGTCGGGAGCCTCTGTTCCCGGAAGATCCAATCTGGGAGACTTTTCTGGTAATCTGCCAGAGAGGGAATTGCTCATGGAGGGCATCAACAACAACTCCATTTCCCCTCCGATGATGTGTGAGTACTTCACCACAGACCTATGGGTCCATAGATAGTAGCTAGATGGCTTCTTCTCTATCTTTGATCTTCAATACCATGTTATTCATGATCTTCATGGAGATCTATCCGATGTAATACTCTTTTGCGATGTGTTTGTCGAGATCTGATGAATTGTGAGTTTATGTTCGGATTATCTACGAATCTTATTTGAGTCTCTTCTGAATTTGTATATGCATGATTTCATATCTTTGCAAGTCTCTTTGAATTATTGGTTTAGTTTGGCCAACTAGATTGGTAATTCTTGCAATGGGAGAAGTGCTTAGTTTTGGGTTCAATCTTGCGGTGTCCTCACCGAGTGAAAAAGTAGGGGTAGCGAGGCACATATTGGATTGTTGCCATCAAGGATAAAAATATGGGCGTTTCATCATATTGCTTGAGTTCATCCCTCTACATCATGTCATCTTACTTAATGCGTTACTCTGTTCTTCATGAACTGAATACTCTAGATGCTGGCAGGAGTTGGTCGATGTGTGGAGTAATAGTAGTATATGCAGAATCGTTTCAGTCTACTTGACACGAATGTGATGTCTATATGCATAATCATTGCCTTAGATATCTTCATAATTATTTGCTTTTCTATCAATTTCTCGATAGTAATTTGTTCACCCACCATATTATTTTCCTTTATGAGAGAAGCCTCTAGTGAAACCTATGGCCTCCGGGTCTATTTTCCATATTATATTTTCAGATCTACAAACCAAAAATACCAAAAAATACTTTGCTTCAATTTATTTACTTTTGTTTCCTCAATTTTTTGTACCTATATCTATCAGATCTCATCCTTGCAAATAACTATGAAGGGATTAACAACCCCTTTATAGCGTTGGGTGCAAGTGTTCGATTATTTGTGTAGGTACTACTATTGGGGCCTTTCTTGTTCCTCCTACTGGATTGATACCTTGGTTCTCAACAAACTGAGGGAAATACTTATCTACTTTAGTGCATCACCATTTTGACTTCAAGGGAAAACTAACGCAAGCTCAAGAGGTAGCAAGAAGTATTTCTGGCGCCATTGCTAGGGAGGATACATAGCAAGATCACGCCTACCAAGTACCATCACAAACTCATCTCTTGAATTTACTTTATTTGCCATTTTCCTCTCGTTTTCCTCTCCCCACTTCTAAAATGATTTTGAGAAAATACCAAAAAGATTTGCCCTTTTATTCGCCTTTTTCGGTTTCCTTTCTCCTTCCGGGTCTCATACTTGTCTCTATGACTAGCATTACCACTTCCCCCTTATGACCAGATTTTGAAGTTTTATACTTCAAACAAAAACAAAGGGAGAATTTGAAAGATGCCTAGTATAGGCTAATGAAATCTAATTGTATCTCCAACCTAAAAGGAGATGCAAAGGTTTTTCTCAGAAATATTTTACATTGGATTGGCTTCACATCGTAGAGAACTTTTAGATTTTGCCTCGAAAGGGAATTTTATTGAATTAAATACAAACGCTGCTTATGAAGTCTTGGAGGGGATTTGGGGGTTCCTCCACAAAAAAGGGGTTTAATTTTTCAGAAGAGGGAGTTCAACTCTTGACAAATTGAGTGACTTACATAAGCACTAAATCGAGTTACAACAATATCATAAACCCCTTAAACATATCAGTGGAAACCTCAACCATGTGAACACTTTGATTACCCTTTGCAATAAGCGTTTTGATATTTTGGACAATAAGGTGGTTTCTTCACCTAAAAACCCGGGGAAGAGGAAAGATCCCCCCAGATTTGAGAAATCCCTCACGAAAATTTTCAATACCAAAGATGAACATACCTAGATCTATTACATTATGCCTAGCTAAGGGCGTTAAACAATAGCGCTTGTTAGGAGGCAACCCAATTATATTTTTTTGCTTCTGTTTTTTGCTTCTGTTTTTGAGAGCTGCAAACATTATTACCTATGTAATAATTGTGTTTTCTCTTTTTAATTAGTGTTTGAGCAAAGTAAGACCTTTGGCATGGTCTATGGTGTTTGCAAGTTGATTTTGCTGAAAAACAGAAACTTTTGTTCTCAGTGCTGGAACTTTATAAATTCACTGGAACGTTCTTTTGATCTGAATTTTTTTACACAAGATTGGTTTACAAATATCCCATATATTGCTAAGTTTTCAGAATTTTTGGAGTTACACAAGTATTCGAAGTAAACAGATTGCTACACACTGTTCTGTTTTTGAAAGATTCTGTTTTCTTTGTGTTGTTTGCTTATTTTGATGATTCTATGGGTTGTATCGGGGGGTATGAACCATGGATAAGTTGGAATACTATAAATATTAAATCAATATAAATAAATAATGAGTTCAGAACATTACCTAAGTGGTGATTTATTTTTCTTATACTAACGGATCTGATGAGTTTTTTGTTGAGTTTTGTGTTGTGAAGTTTTCAGTTTTTGGGTAAAGATTTCATGGACTACAGAATAAGGAGTGGAAAGAGCCTAATCTTGGGGATTCCCAAGGCACTCCGAGCCATATTCAAGGATACCAAAGAACGTAAGCTTGGGGAGGCATCGCCTCTTTCGTCTTCAATCCATCGGTAAATTTACTTGAGGCTATATTTTTATTCACCGCATGATATGTTTTTTGCTTGGAACATCTTGTATGATATGAGTCTTTACTTTTTAGTTTGCCATAATAATCCTTGCTTCACACATCATTTGATATAGACACGCGCTGAATCGTGAATTTATTAGAATACTCTTCGTGCTTCACTTATATCTTTTGAGCTAGGCAATGTTGCTCAAGTGCTTCACTTATATCTTTTAGAGAACGGTGGTATTGTGTTTTATAGAAATCATTAAACTATCGTACTTCACTTATATTATTTTGAGAGTTCTTTAGATAGCATGGTAATTGGTTTAGGTTATGAATTTAGTCCTAATATAATAGGCATGCAAGAGGGATATAATAAAAACTTTCATATTAAGTGCATTGAATATGATGAGAAGTTTGATTCCTTGCATATAGTTTTGCGATATGAAGATGGTAATATCAGAGTCATGCTAGTAAGTAATTGTGGATTATAAGAAATACTTGTGTTAAAGCTTTTGATTCCCTTAGCATGCACGTATGATGATCCGTTATGTGATGAAGTCGGAACATGATTTGTTTAATGATTGTCAACCTTTGTGTGGAGGTTAGGATCGCTCGATGGTTAACTCCTACCAACCCTTCCCCTAGGAGCATGCGTCTAATACTTTGCTTCAATAACTAATAGGCTTTCGCAATAAGTATGTGAGTTCTTTATGACTAATGTTGATTTCATGGATTATACGCACTCTCACCCTTACACCTTTGCTAGCCTCTCTAGTACCACACAACTTTCGTCGGTACATTAAACCCACCTTCCTCAAAACAGCCACCATATATTTTCCTCAAATCAGACACCAAATCTAGCTATTATGGCATTTCCATAGCCATTCCAAGATATATTGCCATGCAACACCACCGCCTCATTTTTATGACACGCACCATCACTTCCATATTGCTTATAGAGTCATACTTTGTTCTATATATCGAGTTGTAATCTTTTGAGTTGTAAGTAAATAAAAGTGTGTTGATTTGCATTATTAGAGCCTTGTCCCATGTAAGAAAAGGATGATGGAGGCTCTGATGAGATAAAGATAGAAGGGACAATGCTACTATCTTTTTCCGCACTTGTGCTTCAAAGTAGCACCATGTTCTTCATAGAGAGTCTCCTATTTTGTCGCTTTCATATAACTAGTGGTATTACATATTTTGCACAACCACTTAGTTTTCTTTTTGAGCTTTCATACACTTATAGATCTAGTGCATTTGTTGCATGGCAATCCCTACTCGCTCACATTAATATCTATTGATGGACATCTCCATAGCCCGTTGATATGCCTAGTTGATGTGAGACTATCTTCTTCCTTTAGTTTTGCAACCTCCACCACACTCTATTCCACCTATAGTGCTATATCCATGGCTCATGCTCATGTATTGCGTGAGAGTTGAAAAGGATTGAGAACTAAAAGGTGTGAAACAATTGCTTGATTTTCACCAGCGTTGTGCATGATTTAGATACTTTGTGTGGTGAAGATAGAGCATAGCCAGACCATATGATTTTGTAGGGATAACTTTATAAGACCATGTTATTTCGAAAGGAAGCAATTACCTTATTAGTATGCTTGAAGTTTTATTGTTTTTGTGTCAATATTAGACTTTTGTTTTGAATCTTACGGATCTGAATATTCATGCCACATTAGAGAATATTACATGGATAAATATGTTTGGTAGCATTCCACATCAAAAATTCTGTTTTTATCATTTACCTACTCGAGGACGAGCAGGAATTAAGTTTGGGGATGCTTGATACGTCTCCAACGTATCTATAATTTTTTATTGTTCCATGCTATTATATTATCTGTTTTGGATGTTTTATATGCATTAATATGTTGTTCTATATTATTTTTGGGACTAACCGATTAGTCTAGAGCATAGTGTCAGTTTCTGTTTTTTCCACGTTTTTGAATATTGCAGATAAGGAATATTAAATGGAGTCCAAATAGAACAAAATGTCCGGAAATATTTTTCTTGGACCAGAAGACACCCAGGAGACTTGGAGAAGGGGGAGGGCACCTGCCGGGAGGCCACAAGCATGCAAGGCGCGCCGTGGGGGGTGGTCGCACCTCTTGGCTTGTGGGTCCCCTGCAGGCCTCCTAACCCTATTCTTTGGCCTATAAATTCCAAAATATTCCCGTAGCGCTAAAAGGTGCCACGAAAATACTTTTACGTCACCGGGAGCCTCTGTTCCCGAGAGATCCAATCTGGGAGCCTTTTCGGTAATGTGACGGAGAGGGAATTCACGGAAGGCATCTACATCAACTCCATTGCCCCTCCGATGATGTGTGAGTAGTTCACCACGACCTACGGGTCCATGTCTAGTAGCTAGATGGCTTCTTCTCTCTCTTTGATCTTCAATACCATGTTCTTCATGATCTTCATGGATATCTATCCGATGTAATACTCCTTTGCGGTGTGTTTGTCGAGATCGGATGAATTGTGAGTTTATGTTCAGATTATCTATGAATATTATTTGAGTCTCTTCTGAATTCTTATATGCATGGTTTCATATCTTTGCAAGTCTCTTCGAGTTATTGGTTTGGTTTGGCCAACTAGATTGGTAATTCTAGCAATGGGAGAAGTGCTTAGTTTTGTGTTCAATCTTGCGATGTCCTCACCCAGTGACAAAGTAGGGGTAGCGAGGCATGTATTGTATTGTTGCCATCAAGGATAAAAAAGATGGGGGTTTCATCATATTGCTTGAGTTTATCCTTCTACATCATGTCAGCTTACTTAATGTGTTACTCTGTTCTTCATGAACTTAATACTCTAGATGCAGGCATGAGTCGGTCGTTGTGTGGAGTAATAGTCGTAGATGCAGAATCATTTCGGTCTACTTGACACGGACGTGATGCCTATATGCATAATCATTGCCTTAAATATCTTCATAATTATTTGCTTTTCTATCGATTGCTCGACAACAATTTGTTCACCCACCGTATTATTTTCCATTATGAGAGAAGCCTCTAGTGAAACCTATGGCCCCCGAGTCTATTTTCCATATTATAATTTCAGATATGTAAACCAGAAATACCAAAAATACTTTCTTGCAATTTATTTACTTTTGTTTCCGCGGTCTTTTGTACCTATCACTACCAGATCTCATCCTTGGAAATAACTCTGAAGGGATTGACAACCCCTTTATAGCGTTGGGTGCAAGTGTTTCATTATTTGTGTAGGTACTACTATTGGGGCCTTGCTTGTTCCTCCTACTGGATTGATATCTTGGTTCTCAACAAACTAGGGGAAATACTTATCTACTTCGCTACATCACCCTTTCCTCTCCAAGGGAAAACCAACGCGAGCTCAAGAGGTAGCACGTGCACATTCAAAACACGTTGAGAAACTAAACTTTCATACCTGTCACCGTAGTCAGCGGCCATGTATTGTGTTTTGTGTTCAGTATTGTCAACACCCTATTCGTCACTAGCAAGAAGAGCCAAAGTCTCCTCATTGTCATCACTAGCAGAGTCATATCCACCATCCTCAGTAACAATCATCACACGCTTGGATGGATAGTCTCTCACATAGTGACCTCCACCCTAGCACCGACGACATATAACCTGATGTGTTCGCCCTATGGATGCAACGGATGAAGACGCCCTTTGTGTAGGCTGGAAGGTGTGCTCTTGGAGAAAAGTGGGGTAGGTGTCTGTTTTCTTCTATCTTTGCTGGAGTTAGTGGCTGAAATAGGTTCTGCCATAGCAGGACGTGTGGAAGCAGATGAGGTTCATGGCGTCCATGATGAAGTGCGACGTGCAGAAAAATCAGTTCTTGCAAATGCTTGTAGATCCTGCACTTCACGTTCAGCTTGGCAATCAAGATGGAATAAACGAGTGATAGTGTTATACTCCTTATACTCTTAAATAGTATGAATATCTCTATTTAATCCACCCATAAAACGTGCAAGCGTAGCTTCATTGTCCTAAACAAGGCCACATCTAATCATGCCAGTTTGTAATTCCTAATAATATTCTTCTACATAATTTTTTCCTTGTCTTAAACGTTGCAATTTTTGAAGTAATTCACGTTGATAATATGGTGGAACCCAACGAGTACGCATAGCAGTTTTCAAAGCAGCGCAAGTAGTTGGAATATTAGCATGATGTATTCAACAATGTTCGCACTACTAAGCACAAGCAAAACTAGTGAATGAACAAACATCAGCACCAACACGTTTATCCTCACGAAATTTTAAGCATGTAAAACGTTGCTCTCTTTCTAACTCCCAAGTAAGATATATATCAAGAACATGCCAACCATCAAATGTAGGAATATTCAATTTAATTTTAGGGAGATGGTCATGATCCCATAACTGAGGGGGTGGTGCAGCTCTACCATTGCGATTATGTCCATGTGTACGACCCGGTGCTTGTGGCGGTGGTTGTTGTCCCTGGTGCTAATTTGGAGCAACCTCTCCCTCATCATCGTCATCACTATCGTAATCCTCATTCTGCTCAGCCACAGAAACATCACTAGTAGCAACAGGAGCAGCAGCAGCAAGAGCAACAAACACCAGAATTCTGTGCTTGGCCGGAAGGCACATGTCGCGCTCGTCCCACAAATTTGGGCCTCATTGCTATCAGTGTTGTTGTTGTTGGAGAGGGACGGATGCTGCAGCTGGTGGTGGTAGACGGACAAGCACCTCATTGAACTTGGCATCCATCTTGGTGTCGAATGTCTTCTCCGAACCGTCTAGCTTCTCCATCGCCTCTCCTAGGCTGGTCACGAAGTCTTGTACCTGGTCGGCCATCATTTGTTGAAATTTATCATGGACTCCTCGTTGGTCAGGCTCTCCCAGTCGATCTCATCGGCTGGTGATCCTGGCATGGTTAGCAGCAATAGGAACACATAATAATATGAACCTATAGACTACCAGGAAGTGGTGGTGGTGGTCGTGGTGTGTCACAAATTCGTCAAGCAAATCTCAAATTCTTACCAGTTCTTACCCACCAGCAGGTGGTGATCGGCAACCGATGTAGTCAAAAGTCTCAAAGATTGGATAGAGCGGTTGCCAGGTGGTGTCAAACACACGATGTAGATGTATGTGGAGCTGGGAAGGCTTATAATATGGTAGCAAAAGGGCCAACAATAATCAGTTCAAAGATGCAAAGTTGAAAGGACGCTCAACGATGGTACCGTGCTGGTCCTAGGCTACACCGTACTAGAGATGTGAGCCTAGAACACCAACAAAATCACGACACTACACGTAATCAAGGGAACAACCACTATGATTTTCTTTTTCTCTATTTTTCCTTTTTCAGAAAATCACTATAATGGCGAGTGTCTCAAAACTCTTCTGAAGGACTAAAAACAGGATAGGCACGAAAAAAATTTGACTATTTTTTCGGGAGTGATTCGGGGATGCGACGACCAAAAATTGCGACAAAAAATCGCTATGATGGGGAATGTACCAAAACGCTCTATACAGCTAAAAAGAGGATAGGTAAAAATATTTTTCACCCGCTGAAATTTTAGCCTAAAGACTGCTCTCAAAACTGTGCCATACTTTTTTTTTGAAACCTACTCACGCAAGGAAACGCAAAACTGAAAACAAAAGAATCTCGAAACGACACCTAATATGTAAAGGACTCGGATTGGTGGCGGATCTGTGGTGGGATAGATGGTAATGATGACGATAATAATAGGTGATGCTATATGGTAGCAGTGATGATAGTGGTGGGTGGTAGCGAGATCAAAGATGGGGCGGCGGTGGTGTGACAACTTGTGAGTAGAACTCGAAAATCTAAAGGACTAGACTCTAAGACCAGCAACTCGACACGATGATGCAACCGCAAGTTCAACAAAGCAAAATACCAAACAGAAAATTGCAAAAGGATCATACTGGTTCGGGTAGGATGAACTAACCCAAATTTTATTTGGATTTTTTGCGTGGACTATAGGTATGAAGAACATATGCGATCTAACTACAAAAAATTAGTAAAAACTCACCAAGCAACCTCGAAATCTAATACCACTTGATACATGCGAAGTTGTCTGTGTCTTTTGATGAGATGGTGGCTATCGTTTTAGGTGGAGTAGACTTTGATGATCCGACTACGAACGTGTGAAGACGTCACGCCTTAGCAATCGCTAAACCAACTCCGAGAGGTTATTGACCATGCCGAAGCATGATCAACCTGACCACGAGGGTCTGTTTCCTGCACGCAAAGAAATAACAAGCAAGAAACTGAAATTGCAATCTGGCTATTGCGAATATAAGAGGAAATCTTTATTGATGAAAGTAGGGTTCTGTTATGTCTTGGTCTGGTCACAGAACACAAACAAAGAACGCGAAGTTGCAGCTATGGCGAACTTGTAATTTAAACAAACCCAAGTCTAAATGGCGCCCTAAGGGTAGTATATATGATGAAATGGAGAGGGATTTTCGTGACCCTTGGAGGAGGGGTCCGAAAACGACCCTAAACTCGGTTTCCCCACACATACGGACTCCAAAAACACCCTATGTGATAGTATTTCGAAATTACATGGACCTGGCCCAAAAATAAGGTGACGCAGCACCTATAATAGCCTATGGACGAAATTTATGAAGTCACATCTTGTATATTTCATCCAAGCCTTCATGTTTTCCTTATGGTGGCTTCAAAGTCCGAAAATCACCACTAAAGCTCCCTTGTTCTTTCCCGCGTGTGCAACTTCCCCTCCATGTTTGATCTCGCTCCAATGGTCATCCTCCTTGTCCATGCTAGGTCCTTCATTCATAAGGAAAACAAAGGTATCTAATTTAGGGAGCATCATATGTTCATGAACATTAGAAGGATTTCCAAGGAACGAAAGTACCTGGTAATTCAATTGGCGTGCGCAAGCTCTAGTAACTGGTCCAGTAGGTATAGCAGGTGAAACAATGGTATCAATGTCCTCATCACCTGGCCTAGGCGACGCTGGAGCCGGCGACCCATGGACCTTCCCCTCCTGGGCCTCCTCCGGCGCGGGAGGGAGCAGCTCCGAGCGGTGCTCTTAGGTGGCGGCGGTTCCTCCACGGGCGAGGCATGCTCTGGGCGGCGGCATCGTCATTGGCGATCGAGATGCGGCAGCGTGGGCTAGTGGCGCGTTGCAGGCCCATATCTATGCCCTTTAGGCCCCATCTGGGTCTTGGCGGGTCGGTGACAGGTAGTGGGTCGGTGTGGCTTTCAGGAGGTGGCGATGGTGCGTTGGCTGGTGGTGGATGGCGGCTCAGCTGCGGGCGTGCATCAGCGCGATGGCCGGGGCTTTGTGGGCCCAATCTGGGCCGACAGAGCCCAGGTGGCCTAGTTTGCCTCGGTTGTCGGTGTCCGGATGTCAACCCATGTCGGTGCTAGAGGCAAGGGCCTCCAGCGCGATGGCAGTGCAGGTGGCTCCCTCCCGTGCGGCGCCCGTGCTCCCGCCCTCTCCGTTGGGCGCTCCTCAGCTCTTATCTCTTGACCTCGTGATGGTGTTTGCAGCAAGGAGGTGCGGATGGGTCCATGACCGTGGTGGCGCGTGCTTGCGGGTGGCAATATGGTTTATGGCTCCGGTTCGGGTGGCCGTTCATGGGTGCAGGAGAAATCCCGGCCGGTTCATCCGGCTTCGACGTGGTAACGCCCGAGGGTGCTACCATTCCTTCTTGAACCGTGTCGATGCTTCCCATCCTCTACTCCACATCACATGTCGTGGGAAACCCTAGGTCATGTCCGGGCAACATCATCATTGGCGTCGCATTCCTTCTTGGAGGTGATGTTTAGGTAAGCGACGGTCCCGAGCCATGGCGCCTGGTGGGACAAAGACGAAGGGTGTAGCGGTGGTTTTTCATCTGTGCTTGCCAAGATGTCGTTGTTGGCATTTATTTCTTCTTCTTTTCTCATTTGGGCTTGATGTGTTGTTCGCCGAATGAATTACCATGTGATTGGTGGTTGGTGCTTTATAATATAAAGTGGGGGGCAACCCTATTTAGCGAACCCTTGCGCATGTTGTTACTCTTGGGTGTTTGAGCACCCTAGATAGTTGAGGTCACCTCGGAGCCACAATCCATTCTGGTGAAGCTCTGTGGTGTTGTTGAGAGCCTCCAATTATATTGTAGAGATTGCGCCAACCTTGTTTGTAAAGGTTCGGTCGCCGCCTTCAAGGGAACAACTAGTGGAATCACGTCATCTCGCATTGTGTGAGGGCGTGAGGAGAATACTGTTGGCTTAGTGGCACCTTGGGGAGTATTGTGCATCCACACCGCTCTAACGAAGGTGTACTTCCCCTCAAAGGGAAGGAACTTCGATAACACATCCTCGTCTTCATTGGTTACACTTGTGGTTACGTCTTACCTTTACTTTGTATCCATTACTTGCTTGTTGTTATTGTTGTTAGCATCATATAAGTTGCTCACCTAGCTGCATATCTAGACAACGTAATTGTTATTAAACCTATTTTGTTAAGAAAAGCTAAAAATTGGTAGTTGCCTATTCAGCCCCCCCCCCCTCTAGCCAACCATATTCGATCCTTTCAATTGGTATAAGAGCTACGTCTCTTTATTAAGGGTTTTACCACCCGAAGAGTATGGATAACGAGGGGGATAAGGTTGTCGACTTACCCGAGGCTGTGGGTGTGAACACAGTCTCTCATGAGGATTTAAATGAAGCAACAGACTCACTTAAATCCTCTATGATGACTGAGGTCAAATCCATGTTCGAAGAATTCCTTGATGGTCTCAAACTCTCTACCGATCCGCGGTGAGTGGTTAAGCCCACTACCTCGGAGTCGGATGCCAACTCCAGTAAGGAGGGGGCTAGTAGTGATATGAATAAGTTTACTCAAGGAAAGAATCTGACGGAAACCTTTACCATGGTTCCCCCTCTCGTGGTCGATGGAGGACCGGTCCATCCACTGATATTATCAACCTTGGTCCTCCTCCTAAACTTGTAGATAATTATTTTTCTAACTGGGTTTTTTCGTATCAAGTCTCATTTGAATCATAACTCAACACAACTTTGGAGAATCATTGAGCAAGGATACTACCCACATGATCCAAGAAACCTCACTCAAAAAGAGAAGAAGCCTACAATCAAATCAATCAGTCAGCCTTGTTCATTCTTCAGTCTGTTGTTCCCATTGAAGATCTTGCTCACTCGCCTCCGTTCACTCGAGAAAAAGATCGTTGGGAACACATTATCTCCATGTACAAGGGAATTTCGAGTATTCAATGATCCAACTTTGAGGTAGTTCTTGATGAGGCCGATGAGTTTCTGATGGATGATGAAGACCCTCGTGAGCTTTAAAGAAGAGTGACAACTCTCGCAGTTGCTCTTCAATATAATGGGAGCAAGGATATGGATGAAAATTGGATCAAGCATAAGTTTCTCAAGGCGATAATGCCATGCAACAAAACCATGTCCTCCGTTATCTGTCAAATACCGGACTTCCACTCCCTGTCCTCAAGCGATGTGTTGGATGAGTTTATTGCCATGAACATCTTGAACAAGACCGTCGATAACGTCTAGCTCGTTTCCAATGGTCAAAGAAATCAACACCCAACCTTGATTTGAAGGCCAAGGCTGTTGTGGAAGAAGAAGAAGAAGATGAGTGATGCCCAGAAGACACCAAATATACTTACCACGAGCACATCGCTCTTGCGTCAAGGCAATTTTTGGGCAAGGAGAGAAACTTAAGGCCCAACTTCTCCAAGAACAACTCAAGCAGGTCAAAGGGCAAGCAACATGTGAGGACTTGTTATAATTGCGGCAATGTGAGTCACTTTGTGGTGGATTGTTTGTATGAAAAGAGGGAAGACAATGGAGGCAAATTCATTCGCAAAGACAAAGCCAAGTCCTTCCCCAACAAGAACAACTTCCCTAGGAAAGTGCCTCATAAGGTGTTGGTGGCTGCTATCCCACAAACAACAGCGCCAGAAATTGACACGTTGACAGAGGTTAGGCTTGCGTTGGTTTTTCCCTTGAAGAGGAAAGGGTGATGCAACACAGGAGCAGTAAGTATTTCCCTCAGTTTGAGAACCAAGGTATCGATCCAGAAGGAGGGTCTCGTCAAGTCCAGAGTACATGCGCAAACACAAACAAGCTTGCACCCAACGCTTCAAAGGGGTTGTCAATCCCTTCAAGTTTGTTTGCAAAGTGAGATCTGAAGGCGGAAAGTGCAACGAAGTAAAAAGTGGAAGGCTAAAAATATGGTGTGGAGTAGACCCTGGGGGCCATAGTGTTCACTAGAGGCTTCTCTCAAAATAGCAAGTATCACGGTGGGTGAACAAATTACTGTCGAGCAATTGATAGAACCGCGCATAGTCATGACGATATCTAAGGCAATGATCCTACATATAGGCATCACGTCCGAGACAAGTAGACCGATACTTTCTGCATCTACTACTATTACTCCACACATCGACCGCTATCCAGCATGCATCTAGTGTATTGAGTTCATGACGAACAGAGTAACGCTTTAAGAAAGATGACATGATGTAGAGGGATAATCTCAAACCAATGATGAAAACCCCATTTTTTTACCCTTGATGGCAACAACATGATGCGTGCCTCGCTACCCCTTCTGTCACTGGGTGAGTTCACCGCACGGTATGAACCCAAAGCCAAGCACTTCTCCCATTGCAAGAATCATAGATCTAGTTTGCCACACAAAACCCACAACTCGAAGAGAATTACAAGGATATGAAATCATGCATAAGAGAGATCGTAAGAAACTCAAATAAGATTCATAGATAATCTGATCATAAATCCACAATTCATCGGATATCGACAAACACACCGCAAAAGAAGATTACATCGGATAGATCTCCATGAAGATCATGGAGAACTTTGTATTGAAGATCCAAGAGAGAGAAGAAGCCATCTTGTTACTAGCTATGGACCCATAGGTCTGTGGTGAACTACTCACGCATCATCGGAGAGGTCATGGTGTTGATGAAGAAGCCCTCCGTGTCCGAATCCCCCTCCGGCAGGGTACCAGGACGTGCCCCAGATGGGATCTTGCGGAGACAGAAGCTTGCGGCGGCAGAAAAGTGATTGCGATGATCTCCTGATTTTTTCTGGAATTTATGGGAATATATAGGCGAAAGACCTAGGGAAAAGGGCGTCCAGGGGGCCCACAAGCCTGGATGGCGCCCCCCTGGCCGCGGGGTGGGGGCTTGCGGGGCCCCTGGGGCTCCCCTGCCTTGTCTCCCAAGCTCCCCGATCTTCTTCCGTTCCAAAACAAATCGGGGATTTTCTTCCGTTTGGACTCCGTTTCAAAATCTCCTCTGAAAGGGGTCAAAAACATGGAAAAAAATAGGAACTGGCGCTTGGCACTGAGTTAATAAGTTAGTCCCAAAAAATATACAAAAGGCATGCAAAACATCCAAAGTTTGACAAGATAATAGCATGAAACCATCAAAAATTATAGATACGTTGGAGACGTATCAGTGGCTCAATAATAGTATTTATCCGATGATGATTATGAAGAAGATACAAGTGGTGAAGGCATGGCAATGGACACCATGGCCATCACAACCTCTTCTCCAGTCAAGATGTCTCTGTTCGACTCCCCCAATGAGAACCGCATTGCCAAGTGTCTTATGTCCAAGGCAACCAACAAGGTAACCTCCAACATCAAGACTATCATTTCCGTTGGCCCTTCTTCTACGGATAGTGGATATGAAAAAGAGGAGGTGAAAGTTGAGGAAAAATCCTTTTATAAATTTATGAGAAAAATCAAGGGTGAGACCAAGAAGCACTTTGTTGCTCTCTTGGAACAACTAGGTGAGGCTAGTGATCTCAATGAGTCTCATGAAGAGACCATCTCTAAGTTAGAGGGCCTTAGTAATGGCAATGTCAGTGAGATTGCGGATCTTTCCATTGCTATTGAAGAAGAACGAGGACTTTGTTTGACTCTTGAGGAGTAACACGATGATGACCTTGCTAAACTATGAAAAGATCACGATTATGCTCTTGTTCTTGCACGTGTGCTCCAATCCGAAAAGGTTGCACTTTGGTTTGACTATGATAGACTTGTGCTAATTGATAATTTAAATGCTACTAACCCTTGTTGTGAGCATGTGCATATTGTGGAGGAAAATGCCAAGTTGAAAGAGCAACTTGAGAAAGGCCTTGTGACATGCATCCAAGGTGAGAATAACCTCAATGACCTTTTGAGCATTTAAAAGGAAGTTGTTGCTAAGGAAGGAATTGGGTTTGCACCCAAGTCTAACAAGAACAACAAGGTCAAGACCAAGCAACCTCCCCCTCTTAAAGCATGAGAAGAAGAATGACAAGGTTCTGGTGGTAATTCCAAGAAGGGCAAAACCATTCCTTCCAACAAAGCTGGAAACTTTAATCCGCCCTATGTTTTATGGTGTGCTAGTGATGGGCATGTTTATGAAAAACTTGTTGGTTATTCTTATGAGTATATTGAATGGAACATTTGGTTTCCTAAGACCCTTGTCACTAACATGAAAGGACCCACTAAAAATGGGTACCTGAATCCAAGCATTGATCTGTTGTAAGAGTTTTCTTCTGAAGGAGTGTCATGGTTGCTTGATAGTGGAGCAACAAATCATATGACCGGAAGCAAGGACTTGGTGGTGGACATTCATACTAATCCATGTTTGGACACTCAAGACTCATTTGGTGATGATACAAGTTCAAAGGTATTGGGTTTGGCAAGGTGGTAATATCTCTGGTATTGTCCATTGAGAATGTCATGCTTGTTGAGACCCTTGCATACAATTTACTTTCCGTTTGTCAACTTGAACTCATAGGTTTTTGTACCTTATTTGGTGTCGACACCGTGGTACTTTTGTGGAGCAAGACTCTTAAAGTAGACTTTGTTGGGCATGTCGTAAACAGTCTCTATGTGGTTAACTTTTTGGAGCAACCCACTACGACCGCGACATGCCTAATGGCTAAAGTTGATCTGGGATGGCTTTGGCATCGCCGGCTAGCCTACATCAATATGAGATCTTTGCAAAGCCTCCTCAAGGGTACCACGTTCTTGTACTAATAGATGTGAGTTCTGCCAAAGATCGTGCTTGAAGTGCTTGTATCAAAGCAAAGCTACATGAGACGACTCATCAACCCATGACTACCATCTACTCGAAGAGGCCCTTGGAGCTCCTTCACATGGACCTCTTTGGTCTACCTTATTTTGATAGTCTTGGAGGAACAAAGTATTGCTTGGTGATTGTGGATGATTACTCAAGATACACTTGGGTATACTTCTTTAATAGGAAGAGTGAGACCAAACAAACTATCATCGATTTGCCAATGAATCTCAACGAGAACATGAGGCAAAGATATTTATGATTAGAAGTGACAATGCCACTGAGTTCAAGAACTACACCTTGAATGAGTTTCTTAGTGATGAGGGGATCAAGCATCAATACTCCGCACCATATGCCCCTCAACAAAATGGTGTTGCAGAAAGGAAGAACCAGACGCTGATGGACGTGGCAAGGACCATGATGACGGAATTCAAATCTCCGTACAACTTTTGGGCCGAAGCCATCAACACCGCATGTCGTGCATCTAATCGGGTGTACCTCCGCAAAGGCTTGAACAAGACTCTATATGAAATTCATATCGGTAACAAGCCCAACCTCAAGTACTTCCGGGTGTTCACTTGTAAGTGTTTTATTCTCAAAAAGGGTGTTCGTTTGTCTAAATTTGAACCTAGGTATCAAGAGGGCATATTTGTTGGTTATCCTACAAACTCTCGCACTTACCATGTCCTTGAAAACTCCAATGGACTCATTGAGGAGACATGTAACATGGAGTTTGATGAAAATAATTGCTCCCAAGTGGAGCAAAGTGGTCTATGTGATGTAGGTGATGAAATTCGTCCCAAAGACATAATAAGAACGGGTGTGGGACACTTCCTACCCGTTGAGGAACCCCTTGTGGCCGAAGGAGAAGGACAATGTTCAACTCAAGTGGAACCAACACTAACACAACACCCACGTGCTTCCAAAGAACAGAGTGAAGGCCCTCAACCAAGTGAACAAGATCAAGGGAAGATCAACCTCATGATGATGGTGATTTACCAAGTGATACCCAAGATCAAGTTAACGCCCCCAAGCAAGCTAAAGATCAAGATCATGCTCAAGATCAAGAGCAAGCTCATGATGTCACTCAAGATCATCAAACTGATGCTCCTCCATCGTCCCAAAGCATTGCTCCTCAACTTTCCATGGAGGAGATCTTAGAAAGACGAGCTGCAAAGATACCTGCCAAGCTTAAACATAAACAACATGTTTTGGAGAACGTCCACGACAGGTTGAATAAAGGGGTAACCACTCATAATAAGTTAACAAATTTCATTTTGTTCACGTGTTTGTTTCTTGCATTAAACCCCTTAAGGTACAAGAAGCGCTCGAGGACACAAAGTGGCTTGAAGCCATGCAATATGAACTCAACAACTTCAAGCGCAAAAAAAGTGTGGCGCTTGGTGCCAAGACCAAAGGAGAATTACAATGTCATTGGAACCAAATGGATCTTAAAGAACAAGAAAGTTGCGAATGGTTTCGTCATTCGCAACAAGGCGAGGTTGGTGGCAGAAGTCTACTCCCAAGTCGAGGGTATCAACTACGGTGAAACCTTTGCTCCGGTTGCTCGCCTTGAATCTATTCACATATTGCTTGCATATGCATATCATCATGATTCCAAATTATATCAAATGCATGTGAAGAGTGCATTTCTTAATGGTCCTATTAAGTAATTGGTATATGTCAAGAAACCCCCAGTTATGAGAAGCCCAAGTTCCCCAATCATGTATACATTCTCGATAAGGCACTCTGTGGACTTAAAGAAGCCCCACTTGGGTGTTACAAGCACCTTACCGTGATGTTCCAAGACCGTGGGTTTGAAATTGGGAAAATTGATCCCACTCTTTTCACAAAGAGGGTTAAAGGGAACTTGTTCTTATGCCAACTATATGTTGATGATATTTTATTTGGTTCTCCTAACAAAGCTTTCACTGATGAGTTTGCCGCACTAATGACCAAAGAGTTTAAGATGTCTATGATGGGAGAATTGAAGTTCTTCATGTTGGAAATATGCCCTAGAGGTAATAATAAAATAGTTAATATTATATTTCTTGTTTCAAGATAATCTTTTATTATCCATGCTATAATTGTATTGAATGGAAACACAAATACATGTGTGGATATATAGGCAAAACAATGTCCCTAGTGAGCCTCTAGTTGACTAGCCCGTTGATCAAAGATGGTTAAGGTTTCCTAGCCATAGACAAGTGTTGTCACTTGATAACGAGATCACATCATTAGGAGAATGATGTGATGGACAAGACCCAAACTATAAACGTGGCATGTGATCATGTTATTTTGTTGCTATTGTTTTCTGGATGTCAAGTATACGTTCCTATGACCATGAGATCATGTAACTCACTGACACCGGAGGAATGCCTTGTGTATATCAAACGTCCCAACGTAACTGGGTGTCTATAAAGGTGCTCTACAGGTATCTTCGAAGGTGTCCATTGAGTTAGCATGGATCAATACTGGGATTTGACACTCCGTATGACGGAGAGGTATCTCAGGGCCTACTCGGTAATACAACATCACAAACAAGCCTTGTAAGCAATGTGACTAAAGATTTATCCATGGGATCTTGTATTACGGAACAAGTAAATATACTTGTTGGTAACGAGATTGAAATGGGTATGGAAATACTGACGATCGAATCTCGGGCAAGTAACATACCGAAGGATAAAGGGAATGATATACGGGATTAACTGAATCCTTGACATAGAGGTTCAACCGATAAGATCTTCGTAGAATATGTAGGATCCATTATGGGCATCCAGGTCCCGCTATTGCATATTGACCAGAGAGTGTCTCGGTCATGTCTACATAGTTCTTGAACCCGCAGGGTCTGCACACTTATTGTTCGGGGACGTTTCGGTATAATTTAATTATTGATGTTGGTAACCGAATGCTGTTCGGAGTCCCGGATAAGATCCCGGACATCATGAGGGTTTTCGGAATGGTCTGGAGATGAAGATTAATATATAGGAAGTATCCATTTGGCTTTCAGAAGGTTTCGAGGCATTACCGATAAAGTATCGGGAGTGACGAATGGGTTCCAGAGTTCCACCGGGAGGGGCCACCCACCCGGGAGAGAACCAAAGAGGCCCAAGGGTGGCGCACCATCCCTTAGGCCTTGTTTGGTAATAGGGTTTTTGAGGATATTGGTGGGGACAATCCCCACATGTAGGCCTTGTTTGGTACTAGGGTTTTTGAGGAGATTGGTGGGGATAATCCCCACAGGGATTGGGTGAAACCCCAACATTCACCCAATCCCTTCAAATTCTCATTTATCCCCAATCCACTAGGTAGGGGTAGTGTATTGGGCATTGACAAAAATGCACTAGAATTTGGGGATTTGTGGGGAAATGTGGGGATGAAACATGTCAAATACACTAGAACCAAATGGTGTTATGGGATATGTAGGGATTTAGGGGTTTGACCGGGATAATCTCCACTAATCCCCTAAAATACACTAGTACCAAACAAGGCCGTATTGAGTGAAACCCCAACCTTCACCCAATCCCTTCAAATCCCCATTTATCCCCAATCCACTAGGTAGGGGTAGTGTATTGTGTATTGAGAAAAATGCACTAGAATTTGTGGATTTGTGGGGAAATGTGGGGATGAAACATGTCAAATACACTAGAACCAAATGGTGTTATGGGATATGTGGGGATTTAGGGGTTTGACCGGGATAATCCCCACTAATTCCCTAAAATACACTAGTACCAAAAAAGACCTTAGTGGGATGGTGGCCAGCCAAGAAGGGCCACTTTGGCCGAAGAAGGAGAAAGGAAAGGATAGGAGGCCAAACCGAATTGGGGAAGGGGGACTCCTCCTTCCAAGTTGTGTTGGAGGAGGACTCATCCCTCTCCTCTTGAGCCGGCCGAACCCTAGGGGTTTTTCCCTAGGTCACCACCCCTGCCTCCCACCTATATATAGTGGAGGTGAGAGAGGCTTTTGGCACCCCAAGCCATAGTGCAAACCTCTCTCCCTCCATCACTTCGTGACACCCTGCAGCTAGTTCAGTACGACACGACAAAGTTGTGCTGGAGTAGCTCCACCACCATCACCGCCATGCCGTCGTGCTGCCGGAGAATTCAGCTACCTCTTCGTCTCTCTTGCTAGATCAAGAAGACGGTGATCGTCATCGAGATGTACGTGTGCTGAACACGGAGGTGTCGTCTGTTTGGTACTAGATCGGGACGGAGTTCGTGGGACGCTTGTGATTCGGATCACGAAGACGTTCAACTACATCAACCATATTTCTTAACGCTTCTTGCTTAGCGATCTACAAGGGTATGTGGATCCGATCTCCCCTCTCATAGATGATCATCACCATGATAGGTCTTACGTGTGCCTAGGATTTTTTTCGTTTCCCATGCAACATTACCCAACAGTGGCATCATGAGCTAGTTCATGCGTAGATGATATCTCGAGTACAACACAAAAGAGTTTGTGGGCGTTGATATTCAAATTGCTGCCCTCCTTAATATTTTCTTGATTCAGCGGTATTGTTGGATTGAAGCGGACCGGACAATGTTACTCGTACGCTTACGAGAGACCGGTTTCATCGACTAACATGCAACTTTTTGCATAAAGATGACTGGCGGGTGTCTATTTCTTCAACTTCAGTTGAATCGGATTTGACCAAGGCGGTCCTTGGAGCAGGTTAAATAGCAATTTGCATATCACCATTGTGGCTTTGCGTAAGTAAGATGCGATCATACTAGATACCCATAGTAGCCACATAAAAGTTGCAACAACAAATTACAGGACGTCTAACTTGTTTTTGCAGGGTATGCATGTGATGTGATATGGCCAAAGACATGATATGATATATTGTATGTATGAGATGATCATGTTGTAATAGTTAAAATATCGACTTGCATGTCGATGCTACGGCAACCGGCAGGAGCCATAGGGTTGTCTTTAATTATTTTGTGCTTGGTGATACTTTGCTTTATCGCTAGTAGTAGCTTTAGTAGTAACAGCATAGTTAGCGTGACAACCTCAATGGCAGCACGATGATGGAGATCATGGTGTGGCGCCGGTGACGATGGAGATCAAGAAGCACAAGTTCATGGCCATATCATATCACTTATGATTTGCATGTGATGTTAATCCTTTTATGCACCTTATTTTTCTTAGGACGACGGTAGCATTATAAGTCGATCCCTCACTAATTTTTCAAGATAAAATTGTGTTCTCCCCGATTGTGCACCATTGCGACAGTTCGTCGTTTTGAGACACCACATGATAATCGGGTGTGATAGACTCTACGTTCACATACAACGGGTGCAAAACAGTTGCACACACGCAACACTCGGGTTAAAATTGACGAGCCAAGCATGTACAGACATGGCCTCAGAACACAAGAGACCGAAAGGTCGAGCATGAATCATATAGTTGATATGATCAACATGGAGATGTTCACAATTGAAACTAAACTCAACTCACGTGATGATCAGACTTGAGTTAGTGAATTTAGATCATGCGACACTCAAATGACTAGAGGGATGTCAATTTGAGTGGGAGTTTATTAGTAATATGATTAGCTAAACTCAATTATCTTAAACATAGTCTAAGTAGTCTTTGCAAAATTTTATGTTGTAGATCAATGTCTCGCGCAGTAGCAACCCTGAATTTTAATGTGTTCCTAGAGAAAGCTAAGATGAAAGATGATGGAAGCAACTTTGTTGACTGGGCCCGTAATCTGAGGCTTATCCTCACGGCTGCCCAAAAGAAATATGTTCTTGATGCACCGCTAGGTGATGCACCTCCCGAGACGGTGTTGCCAGAAGTTATGAACGACTTGCAGACGCGCAAGCATGACTACTCATTAGTTCAATGTGCAGTTTTGCATGGCTTAGAACCGGGACTTCAAAGACGTTTTAAACGTCATGGACCATATGAGATGTTCCAGGAGTTGCAGTTTATCTTTGAGAAGAATACCCGGATTGAGAGGTATGAGTCCTCTAATTAGTTCTATGCTTGCAAAATGGAGGAGAACGGGTTGTTGGGGAACGTTCCATGGGAAACAAAAAAATTCCTACGCATTCAAAGACCTATCATGGTGATGTTCATCTACGAGAAGGATATCGGATCCACATATCCTTGTAGATCGCTAAGCGGGAAGCGTTAATAAACGCGGTTATTGTAGTGGTACAACTTCGTGATTCAAATCACCATCGTCCCACGATCCGTCCCGATCTAGCACCGAACGGGCGACACCTCCGTGTCCAGCACACGTACAGCTCGATGACGATCTCTGCCTTCTTGATCCAGCAAGAGAGATGGGGAAGTAAATGAGTTCTCCGGCAGCATGACGGCGTGCCGGTGTTGGTGATGATCTATTCCTGCAATACTCCGCCCGAGCTCAAAGTTAATCTAGAGGAAGAACTACGTGGTATAGGTTTGAGTTGCACGTGGCAAAGTTGTGTCTCAAAAGCCCTAAAACTACAAATATATATAGGAGGAGGGGAGGACCTAGCCTTGGGGCTCAAGGGAGCCCCAAGGGCGTCAGCCGAGAGGAATAGGTGGACTCCCATCCCAATTCGGTTCGGGGGAAGGAGTCCACTCCTTCCTTCCCACCTCCCTCCTTCCCTTTTTTCTTTTTTTTTTGGTTTTTTCTCCTTGTGGTGCCATAGCCCACTTGGTCTAGCCTCACCAGCTCACTAAGGGCCGGTGCGCCACCCTAGGGCTACTGGGCTCACTCCCGGGTGGGTGGTCCCCTCCCGGTGAATCCCCGAAACCCATTCGTCACTCCTCGTACACTGCCGGTAATGCCCGAAATCTTTCCGGTGACCAAATCAAACCATCCTATATATCAATCTTTGTTCACGGACCATTCCGGAAACCCTCGTGTCGTCTGTGATCTCATCCGGGACTCCGAACAACCTTTAGTCACCAACACATATAACTCAACTATACTAAAACGTCACCGAACCTTAACTGTGCAGACCCTGTGGGTTCAAGAAGTATGCAGACATGACTCAAGACACTCCTCGGTCAATATCCAATAGCGGGACCTAGATGTCCATATTGTATACTACATATTCTATGAAGATCTTATAGGTTGAACCTCTGTGCCAAGGATTCATATAATCTCGTATAACATTCCCTTTGTCCTCCGGTATGTTACTTGCTCGAGATTTGATCGTGGGTATCTCTATACCTATTTCAATCTCGTTACCGGCAAATCTCTTTACTCATTCCATAATACAAGATCCTGTGACTTACAGTTGAGTCACACTGCTTGCAAGGCTTGTATGTGATGTTGTATAACCGAGTGGGCCCCGAGATACCTCTCCGTCACACGGAGTGACAAATCCCAGTCTTGATCCATGCTAACTCAAGGACACCTTCGGAGATACCTGTAGAGCACCTATATAGTCACCCAGTAACGTTGTGACGTTTGCTACATACAAGGTATTCCTCTTATGTCGGTGAGTTACATGATCTCATGGTCATAGGAATGAATAATTGAGACGCAGAAAACAATAGCAATAAAATGACACGATCACATGCTACATTTATAATTTGGGTCTTGTCCATCACATCATTCTGCTAATGATGTGATCCAGTTATCAAGTGACAACACTTGCATATGGTCAGAAAACCTTTAACCATCCTTGATCAACTGGCCAGCCAACTTGATCTAGTCTCACATCGCCATGCGATTTACATTGGAATGAATCTAACACCCATACAGTTCTGGTGTTGATCATGCTTCGCTCGTGGAAGAGGTTTAGTCAGCAGATCTGCTACATTCAAATATGTGTGCACTTTTAGAATAATTACGTCCTCTCCTTCGATGTAGTCACGGATGAGGTTGAAGCGTCGTTTGATGTGTCTCGTCTTCTTGTGAAACCTTGGTTCCTTTGCTAAAGCAATGGCACCAGTGTTGTCACAGAACAGAGTTATTGGATTTAGTGCGCTTGGCACAACTCCAAGATCCGTCATGAACTGCTTCATCTAGACACCCTCCTTAGCTGCCTCCGAGGAAGCCATGTACTCCGCCTCACATGTAGAATATGCTACAATGCTTTGCTTTGAACTGCACCATCTTACCGCACCCCTATTAAGAATAAATACGTATATGGTTTGAGAGTTAGAGTCATCTAGATCAGTGTCAAAGCTTGCATCGACGTAACCATTTACGACGAGCTCTTTGTCACCTCCATAAACGAGAAACATTTCCTTAGTTGTTTTCAGGCACTTCAGAATATTCTTGACCGTCGTCGATTGATCCACTCCTAGATTACTTTGAAACCTGACTGCCATACTTATGGCCAGGCTGACGTCCGGTCTAGTGCATAGCATTGCATACATGATAGACCCTATGGCTGAAGCATAGGGGACGGTACTCATGTTTTCTGTATCTTCCGCAGTTACTGGACACTGAGTCTTACACAACTTTATACCTTGTAATACTGGCAAGAACCCCTTCTTGTACTGCTCCATTTTGAACTTCTTCAAAACTTAATCAAGGTATGTGCTTTGTGAAAGTCCTATTAGGCGTCTCGATCTATCCCTATACATCTTAATGCCTAATATGTAAGCAACTTCTCCTAGGTCCTTCATTGAAAAACATTTGTTCAAGTAATCATTTACGCTCTCTAAAAACTCCACATTGTTTCCAATCAGCAATATGTCATCCATATATAATATTAGAAACGCTACAGAGATCCCAGTCACTTTCTTGTAAGTACAAGATTCTCCAACAACTTGTATAAACCCAAATGCTTTGCTCACCTCATCAAAGCGCTTATTCCAACTCCAAGATGCTTGCACCAGTCCATAAATGAATCGCTGGAGCTTGCACACTTTGTTAGCATTCTTTGGATCGACAAAACCTTCGGGTTGCATCATATACAACTCTTCCTTAAGAAAACCATTAAGGAAAACCGTTTTGACATCCATCTACCAGATTTCATAATCGAAAAATGCAGCAATTGCTAACATGATTCGGACGGACTTAAGCATCGCTACCGGTGAGAACGTCTCATCATAGTTGAAAGTGCGTTATATCGACTAGAAGGGGGTGA
The DNA here is from genome assembly GCF_904849725.1 of Hordeum vulgare subsp. vulgare. Classification (NCBI taxonomy): domain Eukaryota; kingdom Viridiplantae; phylum Streptophyta; class Magnoliopsida; order Poales; family Poaceae; genus Hordeum; species Hordeum vulgare. Next base: position 385,565,982 of record NC_058518.1, on the reverse strand, counting down.
ATAGGAGATTTTTAGAATTTCATCACTGAGGAAATTCCTTTTGAGGAAATTCCTCACTGATGACTAACTTACAGCGGAAACAGTAAAGGATCAAGAGTGCAAAGTTTACCAACAGCAGTTTTTCAGTGTGAGGAATATGAAAACACATTGCACAATGAGCAGGCACGCAGAAAACGGATGAGGATTAACTAGCGTGAATAATTTGGGGTTGAGGAATTTCACAGATAGTCTTCAGCAAATTCTTCAAACAGTTACAGTGAAAGTCATCAACACATAATCTGAGGAATGTAAAGAGTTGAGGAATTAGAACCCGTTTCACGGCGAAGACAGTAGTTGATGACCTAGTTCCAACTGCTGTGACAGTTGTACATCTGGTTTGGAGCGGCTTGGTATTGAAACCAAAAGACACACAGTACCGGGACACACAGTCCCTACCGTATTCTCCTTGGGCTAAGAACACACAGTCCTCGCCCAACACTCGTGGTAAGTCTTCAGGGCAGACTTCCAAACCCTCAAAACTTGGTCACCCGGCGATCCACAATTGACTGTTGGAATTCTCTAGACCATGATGCCTAACCGTATGGAGGATGCACAGTCCTCAAAGGTAAAAGGCTTCAGTCCCACACAGGAACAACTTCTTCAGTGATGCTCAATCACTTGATTCTCGGTTTGTGGTTTTGTGTTTGGGGTATTTCCTCACTGATGAATTACTCTCGAAGACTCTTGAGGAATTGGGTTGCTCTTATGACAAGTGTCAGTTTCTAACGGAGCAGCCAACCAGCTAATGGTTGTGGGGGCGGCTACTTATAGCCTGGGAGCATCCCGACATGATTTGACACTAATGCCCTTAAATAATATGACCGTTGGTGTGGATAAGACCAATGATGTGGCGTGGCTATCGAAACGGTCGGAACCATCAACTATGAGAGTCCTCATGTCACTCGTATTCCTCACTTGAGGCTTTTGGTAGGATTAGGCTTGGGTTGAGCATCATGAGGAAATTCATTCCAAAGTGTAACTTTGACCCCCTTTAACAGTACGGTGTTCCTATTACTCAAGTGTGAAGAGAACAAAACAGAGAGAGTAAATCTTCATGCTTCAAAGTCTTCTGAATGATTTTCTTCAGGACACACCGAATTCCTCAAATTCAATATCTTCATCAGGAATATCAATTTAATCGCAGATTCTTCATGATTCAATTCTTTAGCTTCAGACCAACTTCTCCAACCGAAGATATACATTTTTAGGGGTCGATATCATCAAATATTTCAAACTCCTCAGTGACTTATAGATCATGTGTACACTCATGAACACATTAGATACTTAACATATAAGTCTTCAAACCACCAAAATCACTAAGGGGCACTAGATGCACTTACAATCTCCCCCTTTTTGGTGGTTGATGACAATTAGGTTAAGTCTTCAATAGGGATAAAAATATGAAGTGTAAATACTCATTTGAGGAATTTGAAATCAAGATTCAGAGAGACTCCCCCTGAAGATGTGCATATCTTGAGGATTTTGCTTTTCACAGCAAATGCACATTGATGATTTATATCATGGAGATCTCCCCCCGAGTCTTGTAAATCATGCATACATATGACATATAGTATGAAGAAATTGAAGATGCATGATGACAAATGGTATCTCACATATTCCAGCATGCGTGCATTAAAAACTTGAGGAATAAGCATGCGGAGAAAAAACGTTCAAAAGCGTCAGAATACCATCGGGCTTAAGTTACAACTCATTACATAAAAACTTCAGAAGCGCCAAGAGTTTGTAACTTAAATATAATTCATAAGCCCCAAAATATCCCGCTTGAAGACTAAATCTCAAGTTTCTCCCCCTTTGTCATCAAGTGACAAAAAGGGACAAACTAAGGACTAACGCGCGTGAAGACTTCACTTCTTGGCGGTTGATGAAGATGCGTGAGGTTTCTTGGGAGTAGTCTTCTTCCTTGGACCGATGGCAGTGTCAAGTTGTTCTTCATCAGACTCAGCAGTGCAGAATGAAGAAAAGGAACTTTCTTTAAGGTCTGGAACTGGAATTGGCATGAACTTCTTCTTGGGTGGCCACGACCAGTCAAAGTCTCGCTCAAACTCCAATTCTTCAAGTTCTGTCTGAGTCTTCAGATGAGCAAGTGTAGCCCAGGTGCGATCAAAAACCTCATGAAGATAGTGATGGTTAAGCTTCACAGAATTCTGCGTTTCAGTGAGGGTTTTCACAATGGCACCAAACTGGCGTTTGACCCACTTGTGATTCCGATCCACCTTCTGGTGAATACTGAGGAGAAGCTCTCTCGTATTCATCACACGAGGAGCAACAGGGCTTGGAGGGTGAGTCTCAGTATCATCCCATGAAGAATATGCTTCTGTCTCTCTGAGCTGGCCATCAAGGGGCCTACGGCCTTCATCAATAACTCACTTTCCTTTTCCTTCAACTGGCTCGAAAGTCTTCTTGTTGACCCTGATAGGAGGCATATAACCAACATGGTTGTTGAAATCAGCGTGGAAGTTGATGCCTGTCCTTGTCCTGATGAATCTCATGATCCATAGGGCATATATCTTGTGATCAAAGGGACACATGGCACTGTCGGCCAAAGTCTTCAAGAAGAAATTGTGTATGTTGATAGGAATACCATGGATGATGTTGAAGAGGATATTCTTCATGATGCCTACGACATCTTCTTCATCATCATGGCCTTTGATCGGCGCAAGAACACTGCAGAGGATTCTGTAAACTGACCTTGGTGCATATTTGAGCTCATGGACGAGGAAGGTTTTTCTCGGTGGTTGCCCTTTAGCCAAAGTCTTCATGAGGACTTCCATCATCCCGTTGGGCAGCTCACGCTCACCATAAAGCTTCACGACCTCCTCTGAGGGAATTGATACTCGCAGTTCACGCAGTAGCTCAGTAGCAGGAGCCTTGTAGTGAGTGTTTTGCGTCATCCAGTCAAACGCCCAGGTGTTAATATCTTCAGGATCGCCAGATATGTGAAGAGTGGCATAAAATTGAAGAATGAGCTCACTGTTCCGGTCAGAGATGTGTGAGCACATTGGTAGAAGTCCAACTTCATGAAGGACGTTGAGGACTGGAGCCAGGCATGGTATTTCTTCAAGTTCAACATGAGGAATATGCCTGTGCTGGAAAATCTTATTTCTTCCACATAGCATAGAGGCATAGTAATTCAGTTGTGTCCTCGTCCAAAACTTCAGATGCCTGATTTGAGGCTTGTCATAGGGATTTTCTCCAATGAAGTACATGCGTTCTTCAAAGAAGTTCGCCTTTTGAAACTGTGGTCACTTGGAGAATGGTTGACGCTGCATTGGTTGAATATTTTGCTGTGGAACTGGAGGAGAGACAACAATTGTTGTCTCTGGGTTGAGCACGACGAAAGCATTGTCTTGGTCTGGTGCATTTTCCTCAGCATTGTCCTCAGGGTGAGGAATTTCATCAGCTTGGGCTTCAGGCTAAGGAGCATGCTCATGTTGTGCTTCATGTTGAGGAATGGGATCTGGCTGGGCCTCAGGCTGAGGAATGTCATCAACTGGAGCATCCTGTTGAGGGTTCTGCTTCGGAGGAGGAATAGGTTCATTCTGAGCCTAAGTGTGAAGATCTTGCTGAGGAGGAGGAGTTGGGTCAGCCTGATCCTCAACTTGAGGATTTTTCTTAGGACTCTAAATTTCATCTGCTTGAGGATTTTCACTTTGCTCTTCCTCACCTTGCTTGGTGACAGAGCCAGAATCATCAGCTGGTGCAGCTGATCCTTGTGCAGTTTCTACCTGAGGAATGGAGGGCTGAGGACTGTCGTCAATGCGAATTTCTTTGTTACTGTGTTCCTCAGATGCAGCATCCTTCCTTTCCTCATCTGGCCATTTCTCCTGGTCTTCAAAGGTGACCATTTCATACGATGGAGCGATGTTAAGGGCACAGGGTCCAGTGGAGCATTTTCGTCAAGTGCTTTGAGGCGCTTGGCCTTAGTGTTTTCTTTTGCTGAAGAAGCCTTCCTCTTCTTGGCTTCCTTTTCAGCAGCCCTTGTCTTCTTCACGTCTGATGCAGACGGAGTCATTGTCTTCACCTTTGAAGCTTTTGGTGAAGGTGTTTTCTCAGCAGATTCATCAGCTGGCTTTGAGGAGCCAGCTGGAGCAGAGTCATCAGCTGGCTTTGAAGCAGCAGCTGGATCAGGGGCAGTCTCACCAGCTGTAGGAGATTCATCAGCTGGATTTTCCGTGGTTATTTCTTCAATTTCCGGTACATCCACATGGCTTTCTTGAGGTATTTCCTCGGCTTGAGGAGTTTCATCAGCCTAAGGAGTTTCATCAGCCGGTTCTTCAATCAGAGGTTGAGGAGTTTGTACTGGAGGGGCAGCCTTCTTGTTGTAGTTGTCAACAACTTCAGTGGCAAGTTTGATGAAATTGCTTAGAGACTTTGACGATCAGATAGCTTGGAGTACTTATCTGTCAAAGTCTTCAACTCAGCCTGTGTTGAGAGCAGTGCATCAGGCATCAGGTTGAGGAGATTCTGCCTGAGGAATTTCTCCTTCTTGAGCTTAGCAACCTTGGCATGTTTGGCTTGTTGCTCCTTCCACTTGGCCTCGTTGATGAATATGGCCACCATGTGGCTGATGCCAGGGGGAAGCTTCAAATCATCAAGCGGTGTGTTGGGGTCCTCATACCAGATATTTATGTAGTCTAGGAGGACTTTGGGGTCCATGTCCAGAGGAATGGCGCTACCAGAAGCTTGAGCTACCTCTCCTGCTTGTTTGTGATCATAGCTTGCCAGGTTTCATCATCATATTCATCACTACCCTCTGATGCAGAAGGGACTGTGATGATTTTACTAGGGCTTGGTTTTGTTCCTCTTCCAGCAGACACCTTAGTCTTCATATGAGGTGGTGAAGACTTTGTCTCCGAGCTGGTTGCAGCCGGGAGTGAGGAGCTGGAGTGTCACGCCCAAGATGCGACCATATCCTCAATTTGGCATGAAGGCCTCGTCAAGGATAGAAGCGCATCTCGTCGTGTCGCAAGAATGGATATCGTTACAAGTACATGTACTGAAAAGAAGAGATATATATATAGAATTGGCTTACACTCGCCACAAGCTACATCAGAGTCACCTGAGTACATTACATATTCATCAAGAGTAAGAGCAGGGTCCGACTACGGACGAAAACAAACGAGAAAATAAGAACGACGTCCATCCTTGCTATCCCAGGCTGCCAGCCTGGAACCCATCCTAGATCGATGAAGAAGAAGAAGAAACTCCAAATGAACAATCAACGCGCTCGCATCAAGTAATCTTTACCTGTACCAGCAACTGGTGTTGTAGTAATCTGTGAGCCACACGGGACTCAGCAATCTCATTTCCAAAGGTATCAAGACTAGCAAAGCTTAATGGGTGAGATCAGGTTAAGTGGTGAGGTTGCAGCAGCGACTAAGCATATATTTGGTGGCTAAACTTACGAGTACAAGAAATAATAGGGGGATGATCTACGCATAACGGATGTGAACTACTGATGATCAAATGAATGATCCTGAACACCTACCTACGTAAGACCTAACCCCACTGTGTCCTCGATCGGAGAAGGAACTCACGAAAGAGACAGTCACGGTTACGCACACGGTTGGCATATTTTAATTAAGTTAACTTTAAGTTATCTAGAACCAGTGTTAAACAAAGTTTCCATGTTGCCACATAACCGCGGGCACGGCTTTCTGAAAGATTTAACCCTGTAGGGGTGCTCCAACTAGTCCATCAGAAATTACGACAAGCCGCATAGAAATCCTCAATTACGAAGCTCGCGATCTCGTCGGATTCCCTAGTGGAAAACCTCAACTCTAAGATTACCCAAAGCATCATCGGAATCCCGATGCACAAGATATTTCGTCAAAGGTAAAACTAATCCAGCAAGGCCGCCCGACGTGTCGACGATCCTGATAGGAGCCGCGTATCTCGTTCTCAGGACACGACGGATAAGCGAAGCGTATGGTGGCCTGATAGACATCACCCGAGTTGCCCCGGGTTGGCCCCGCACGGTGCTCTGTTTTGGACCAGCACCATCAGCACTAGCCCTACCTGTATTATGTAGAATTACTCCTCGGATTCATGACGCCCTATGCTTTCAGTATTAACAAAGTTATTATGTTGGGCAAATGTAGTACCAATGTTGGGCCTTGCCGGACCAGCTTTAATCCAAAACGAATTATAAAGGGGGTCCCCATAACAACCCCGATCGTGTTAGGAGCGCTCATTTATGGAACATAACACCGGTAGCCGAAACTAAGGGGGCAAAGGTGGAACAAAACACCAGGCTAGAAAGGCCGAGCCTTCCACCTTTAACCAAGTATATAGGTGCATTAAATTAAATAGCATTTAAATATGGTGATATGACAAGGAACCCATGTTATCACATGGAAGCAACTACACCTGCAACTAGCAACGCTAACCACATGGTTAAGCAAGCGGTAACATAGCCAATCAGTGGTTTTTCCAGGTCGAACAGGTTGAAGGTTATCATGGCATGATTGAGAGGCTGATATTTAACATGTGGTAGGCAACGATACATAATCGATAGAAGCGATAAAACTAGCATGGCAATGATAGTAATGGTATCTGGGGAAATGGTCATCTTGCCTGAGATCCCGCTTGGAAGAAGAACAACTCCGAGAAGTCGGCGAACCAACGTAGTCGAACGGGTCCTCACATTCCGACACGCTTGCGGAACTCTATCGAGACGGAGGAAACCAGAAACAAGCATCAACACAAATATTCACCACACGATGCACAACATGATGCATAACCTACTATGATGCATGAACAGATCAATGATGCAAGTGATGGCATGGCAATTCACCTCACATAAACTCTACACATTAAGTGAAGCTCGATATGCAACGAGTTGCATATCGACGAAACTCCACGTTTATTTATTAGTTCACTCCCGTTAATCTACCGGCAAGATTAAATTGTTGTTTAACATGGCAAGGGGTGAAGCGGTGATTCTACATGGCATCCTAGACGGTTAACACGCGGAGCCTAGAATGGAGCTACGTTACAAGAGACAAGCAACACAAAAATATTATGCCATGAATGCGTCATGCATGCAAGATCATCAACACCACGGCAAGAAGAGAAAGAAACACATGTCGCCACGGCGAGCGAGAGGGAACCATGGCGGCAAGACGGAAACGATGCCACGACAACGTTCCTATCCCGATAACTCATCGAGATAACGTGCCAACGAATAGGGAGCATGTGCGGGAATGCTAAATAAAGATGGGGTGATCCCGGTTACCGGGTTCCCATGTGTCGAGGCACAACAAAAGAAGTACACGTGCAATGGGCAACATACGGTGCATACATATATTCAACTCATACAACATATGTGTTCGGTACACGACACGTCCCATCGGTATACCTTCGACGCGTGCGTTCGGGCAGATCGGATCGGTGAAGGATAACGACGGTCGTCATGGTCGTCGTGGAAGTCGGGTCTCGTCGACGGTAGTCGTTCGCTCGGCGTCGTGGTTCTCAGGTCTTCGGCGTCGGTTCATGGTCTTCGGCGACGGTAGTCGAACTCATTCCGGGGGTCGTCGAGGACGACGTGGTACTCGTGAACTTGTCGTCTCCACGGTGGCGGGGATGGTCTACGCGGCGACGCACGCGACACAACAACATCTAGCGGGCAGCGGCCGACAACAACTACAACAACTCGCTTAGCAGCACGGCAAGCAAGCATCTAACACCAAGCCTAGCAACTAGCGACAGCAAGCAACGGCGACAACAACAATCATCAGCAGCAAGCAATGCAACAGCTACAGCCGTTGGCATGGCAAGCATCAGCAACAGCATCAGCAAGCAGCAGAGCAGCAGCGGCAGCAGACAACAAGCAGCATCGGCGGCAGCAAGCAAGCAGCATACCAGTATAGCAGCAAGCAGCAGCCGGCAGCAGCAGGAAACACTAGCAACAGCAGCTAGCAGGCAACGCAAGCAGCAGCAGCTAGCAACGACAGCGGCGGCAACAAGCAGCAAGCAGCATATCAGCAAGCAGCATCAGCAGGTAACAGCGACAGCAGCACGCAGCACAACAGCAACAGCAAGCACCAGCAAGTGGCGACAGCATCCTGCCAGCAACAGCAACAGGGCAGGCAACCCAAGCAGCAGCTACACGGCAGCGGAGCAAATCGCAACAACGACAGGGCACAGGTCGGGCACCGGCGGCCGGGATGGGGCAGGGGACCTGCATGGGGCAGCATGGTGGCGACGGCAGGGCACGAGCAAGCCGGCGGCAGCCGGAGAGCAGGGAGGCCGCGACGCGCGGGGAGACGGCGAGGCGAGGCGAGGGGAACGGTCAGCGCCACGGCGGATGTCACGCGGAGGAGCGGGAGGCCGTGGCACAGGGGCGGCTCGGCGCTGGGCACCTCGGGCAGAGCTCCTTCGCGTCCATGGCGGCCCTGCTTGAGGGAGAGGAGAGGCGAGGATGAGGTGACGCGGAGAGGGAGGTGCCACGGCGGGGCAGGTCGCACGCGGCGGGGCGATGAGCTGCTGGCAGCGGCAGGCCAAGGCGGGGCGGCGCGGCTAGGGAGACGGCGGCCAAACCGGTGGGGAGAGGTAGGCTGCACAGCTGGGGGAAGAAGGGGATCGAGGAGGGGGTCGTGCGAGGGGATGGGACGAGGAGAGGAACGAGGGCGCTGGGCTGGGGCGCTAGGTCTAGTGGGGGTCCGGGTGGGCCTTGGGCCGGCTCCCCTTCCTTCTGATTTTTTTTCCTCTTTTAAAAACAGCAACTCAAACAAACAAAAGAAATAGATTTAAACAAAAAAATAAAAATAAATGATGTTGACTCCTTTGACAACAAATATTCCCAATTATAAGAAATAGTTGGGCATTTTTAAAAGAAATAAAATAAAACCTTTTGAAGAATTAAAATTAAAACCCGTTTACAAAAGAATAAAAATCAAACCCCTTTGAAGAATTATGTAAAACCTCTTTATTTAAAGAATAAAATAAAAGCCCTTTAAAAGAGAAAATAAAATGAGAGGGTTTTTTAAAATAACACACAAGGAGAAATAAAATAAAAACCCAAGGGTTGCCCCCACATTTAATAAAAGGAGTTTTAAAAGAAGACGATTTTAAAATGGGTTAAAACGGAACTTTAGCAAAACCACAAAAAACGAAATAAGAGGGGAGAGGGGGAGTTCCTAACGCACTAAGACTCGGTGAGCACTCGAAGCACACGCACTGAAAAACACCACACGTGACAGATCATGCAAGATGCCATGCATGATGCGACGATGCAAACTAAATGACGATGCAACAAATAAAACTAATCACACGCCGGAAACGGAAATAAAGGGGGAATCTTCTGGAACATCGGTCTCGGGCTGTCAGAACTCTCCTACACTACAAGAGGATCTCGCCCCGAGATCCAAGAATGAAAAGGGGACAGGATGAGAAAGAACAAGATGTAAAACTTAGTCGCTTCTTTGACAAACGAGTGAAACCAACGATCCTTGAAGGTTGCAAAGAGATGAGGAATGATATGAGAAAGAAGCAAGAATTAACGGAAAATTTCGGCAGCACTTCCATAGGAAAATGGTACAAAAAATTCGAAAAGGTAGGAGAATTAGACAATATTCATAACAAACAACTAACTAGAACAAGGGAACACCATGATCTTGATAGAACAACATAATAGACCCAAAGAGCAACATCACAAAGCCTCCGGAACAAGAGAATATGAACTAGCTCATACGGAAGAAGAGAATGAAGGAAAGAATGACAACTACTAACTCCAAAGAACTTGGCAAGCATCCTTGCAAGAAGAATTGAACGGAGTTGTTGGAAAAACAACAACGAAAAGAACAAGACAGTAGTGGGCTTATGAAAACCATCTCAACAAATATGAGGTGACAACCAACCACTAAAAGAAACAAGGACAGCTTGGGAGCAACAAGAAATGAACACTTCTTACACCAAAAGGATACCTTGAGAATTAGGATTAATGAGAAGCACCATGATAGCACAATCCATAGGAAAAGCTTTAGGTGAAGTCCAAACCAAGATAGCTCAATGAAGAAATCATGGGTTGAAAATATCTCATGATCATAGAATTGGTGGATTTAATTATCTCATTCTTGAAAGGAAAAACTCTTCGAGGCTCCTACACTAACAAGAATGCTATAATACCACCTCAAAGGATAAAGGAGAACAAACGCACATATAAATGCAAGAGAAATGATACTTGAGGTTCTCTAACAAGATTCTTGAAGAACACATGAGAATGGATTGAAACCTTGATGAACCACCAAGAAGGACCACCGTATACAAATGAATGATGCAAAGATATGAAGGTAGAAAGAATAAGATTATGACCTTGCCAAGATTTAGATCAAGACTCACAAAGGGGTACTTAAAAGAACTTGGAACTCCGGAAAAGAAAGATAAGCACTTGAGAAAAGAATTGATATCATGAGCCACTCCGGAAGAAGAATTCAGATTACTATTAACAAGAATAAGAATTATGTTATGCTAGTCCTTCATCAAGTTTAATTGATGAAAAGCAACGGATTTAGCATACAACTTATTCTTCTTGACAGAACCTTGAAGACACAGAGAGATAATCACCACTTGAAGCATAATTGAAGGGCGCACCGATAAGAATCACAATTGAATGGGAACACCATTAATTAATGGAGATGCACGAGAATGAAGAGATCATGAGCCACCTGAGAGAAACTAGAAGAAGGCACCGGTATAATTGAGAGACGAACGAAGAGACAACAATGGAGAAGAATTGAGGACGAAAGCTGAAAGCTGAGAACAGAGAATCTTCTAAAATGATGGCCTTCGGAGGAACGAGAAATAAAAACAACTCAGAGAAGCACCGGATAGCCAGAAAGAGATTACTCATGATTGGGAATAATTCAAGATGATGCCAGAAGGCTGAAACGATGAATCACGAAGAGAATGGGCCAAGATTGAGAGAAACACTCCTTCGAATTTGCAAGTTGAGAATGATGACGAGAACAACATCACCAAGAATTAATGAGACACTCCGGGATAAGAATATGCAAGGTTGAGCGAAATGAGAATTAATTCCAATAGATCTTGACAAAGGGATATGACTGATGAAAGTCATACTTACATCATAGTTGAAAAGAATTAATGATCTCCGGGAAAAGATTAAAAGAGCCAGGAAAGATCCTGGGAAAACTTGTGGGTTATGGGCCCACTCAAAGAAACCACCGTTAGAAAAGATTGCTGAGAAGAGAGATATTGCACCGGTAAAAAGAAAACTAAATGAGGTTGAGAACCTCGAAATAACTAAAAGAATTGAAAACACGAAACTCGGAGATAACTTCAGCACTCCAGATAGGAAAGAGATGACTGAATAACATAATATGTTGATAAGAATCTCCAACACCGGAAAGAATAACAAGGATGAAAAGGATATGATGAACACGGACAACTGAATTAAATTCACCGGAAAAAGATAACCAGGTTGAAGGAATGATCAACTAGAACTCCTGAAAATCTACACAATGAATCGCCGGGTAAGAGAGAAAAGAACAAACAACAGAAGCACAATGAGAAGAAAACTCTTGGATGAAAATTGAATCACTGAAGAAAAAGGGTGGGAGGGCGGGGAAAAACAAAGACAACTCGGAACAGATGAGACAAACTCCGGTAAGAATTGAGAGAATGATCTGCAAAATTTTGAGAGGATTGAATTCACTAAAGAGAAGCACACCGGTTGAAAAGAATTGATACGATGACTCCGGTTGAAAAGAAATTGACATGATAATTGATATAGAAAAAGAATTAATACTCTCATAAAAAATATGAGAACACCACTTAGGAAAGATCTGAAATCACCACTTGACATCGAAGCAACACAAATTTGTTGGAAGATTGTCCTATAAGCAACTACTTGAATTCCCACCTAAGAATTCCCGAAATATCTGGTCATGCAATCTGGTACACGGATACAAGGAGTAATATCAAACAACTCCTATACTAACCCGTCACCTGTATCACATCCGTCAACACACAACCAGAATCTCGGACCTTCATCTACAACAGACCCTCGTGATGACAACGATACACAGTATGGCAGTACTCCCGAACAATCTGCACCGGTACTGGGGACATCGGGGTTATCTCGCCACTACTAGTAATGAAGCAATTACGAACATCCTTCGTCCTGAGATACTAAGAAATCTGAACGATAATGATGTGCTCAAGAATCCCGTGGAGCTCAACTCCCCTGAAACTCAAAGCAGATAGGAGGCACCAAGACAGAACTCCGTCACATCGGCATCATATAGATCCCAAAAATATCTGCGTGATCCTAAAAAAATTGAGAGTGAGAAGAGGAGTAGAATTAAATTATTACGTCAAGATTCCTCACCAGAGCATAGAAGAGGAGAAAAAAGAATCCTACTCTCCGGTATATAACTAGACTCAAAGTAGTTTTTCACTAGACTCGACTCGGCCAAGTTCGATCAATCAAGGGGGCTCCTAGGTCGGTACTGTTCTGATACCAACTTGTCACGCCCAAGATGCGACCCTATCCTCAATTTGGCATGAAGGCCTCGTCAGAGATAGAAGCGCATCTCATCGTGTCGCAAGAATGGATATCGTTACAAGTACATGTACTGAAACGAAGATATATATATAGAATTGGCTTACACTCGCCACAAGCTACATCAGAGTCGCCTCAGTACATTACATATTCATCAAGAGTAAGAGAAGGGTCCGACTACGGACGAAAACAAACGAGAAAAGAAGAACGACGTCCATCCTTCCTATCCCAGGCTACCGGCCTGGAACCCATCCTAGATCGATGAAGAAGAAGAAGCAACTCCAAATGAACAATCAACACGCTCGCGTCAAGTAATCTTTACCTGTACCTGCAACTGGTGTTGTAGTAATCTGTGAGCCACAGGGGACTCAGCAATCTCATTTCCAAAGGTATCAAGACTAGCAAAGCTTAATGGGTGAGATCAGGTTAAGTGGTGAGGTTGCAGCAGCGACTAAGCATATATTTGGTGGCTAAACTTATGAATACAAGAAATAACAGGGGATGATCTACGCATAACGGACGTGAACTACTGATGATCAAATGAATGATCGTGAACACCTACCTACGTCAGACATAACCCCACCGTGTCCTCGATCGGAGAAGGAACTCACGAAAGAGACAGTCACGGTTACGCACACGGTTGGCATATTTTAATTAAGTTAACTTTAAGTTATCTAGAACCAGTGTTAAAAAAAGTTTCCACGTTGCCACATAACCGCAGGCACGGCTTTCCGAAAGATTTAACCCTGCAGGGGTGCTCCAACTAGTCCATCAAAAATTACCACAAGCCGCATAGAAATCCTCAATCACGAAGCTCGCGATCTCGTCGGATTCCCTAGTGGAAAACCTGAACTCTGAGATTACCCAAAGCATCACCGGAATCCCGATGCACAAGATATTTCGTCAAAGGTAAAACTAATCCAGCAAGGCCGCCCGACGTGTCGACAATCCCGATAGGAGCCGCGTATCTCGTTCTCAGGACACGATGGATAAGCGAAGCGTACGGTGGCCTGATAGACATCACCCGAGTTGCCCCGGGTTGGCCCCGCACGGTGCTCTGTTCTGGACCAGCACCATCAGCACTGGCCCTACCTGTATTATGTAGAATTACTCCTCGGGTTCATGACGCCCTATGCTTTCAGTATTAACAAAGTTATTATGTTGGGAGAATGTAGTACCAATGTTGGGCCTTGCCGGACCAGCTTTAATCTAAAACGAATTATCAAGGGGGTCCCCATAACAACCCCGATCGTGTTAGGAGCGCACGTTTATGGAACATAACACCGGTAGCCGAAACTAAGGGGGCAAAGGTGGAACAAAACACCAGGCTAGAAAGGCCGAGCCTTCCACCTTTAACCAAGTATATAGGTGCATTAAATTTAATAGCATTTAAATATGGTGATATGACAAGGAACCCATGTTATCACATGGAAGCAACTACACATGCAACTAGCAACGCTAACAACATGGTTAAGCAAGCGGTAACATAGCCAATCAGTGGTTTGCTAGGTCGAACAGGTTGAAGGTTATCATGCCATGATTGAGAGGCTGATATTTAACATGTGGTAGGCAACGAGACATAATCGATAGAAGCGATAAAACTAGCATGGCAATGATAGTAATGGTATCTGGGGAAATGGTCATCTTGCCTGAGATCCCGCTTGGAAGAAGAACAACTCCGAGAAGTTGGCGAACCAACGTAGTCGAACGGGTCCTCACATTCCGACACGCTTGCGGAACTCTATCGAGACGGAGGAAACCGGAAACAAGCATCAACACAAATATCCACCACACGATGCACAACATGATGCATAACCTACTATGATTCATGAACAGATCAATGATGCAAGTGATGGCATGGCAATTCACCTCACACAAATTATACACATTAAGTGAAGCTCGATATGCAACGAGTTGCATATCGACGAAACTCCACGTTTAATTATTAGTTCACTCCTGTTAATCTACCGGCAAGATTAAATTGTTGTTTAACATGGCAAGGGGTGAAGCGGTGATTCTACATGGCATCCTAGACGGTTAACACGCGGAGCCTAGAACGGAGCTACGTTACAAGAGACAAGCAACACAAAAATATTATGGCATGAATGTGTCATGCATGCAAGATCATCAACACCACGGCAAGAAGAGAAAGAAACACATGTCGCCACGGCGAGCGAGAGGGAACCATGGCGGCAAGACGGAAACGATGCAACGGCAACGTTCCTATCCCGATAACTCATCGAGATAACGTGCCAACGAATAGGGAGCGTGTGCGGGAACACTAAATAAAGATGGGGTGATCCGGGTTACCAGGTTCCCATGTGTCGAGGCACAACAAAAGAAGTACACGTGCAACAGGCAACATACGGTGCATACATATATTCAACTCATACAACATATGTGTTCTGTACATGACACGTCCCATCGGTATACCTTCAACGCGTGCGTTCGGGTGGATCGGATCGGTGAAGGAGAACAACGGTCGTCGTAGTCGTCGTGGAACTCGGGTCTCGTCGACGGTAGTCGTTCGCTCGGCATCGTGGTTCTCGGGTCTTCGGCGTCGGTTCATGTTCTTCGGCGATGGTAGTCGAACTCGTTCCGGGAGTCGTCGAGGACGACGTGGTACTCATGAACTTGTCGTCTCCACGGCGGCAGGGATGGTCTACGCGGCGACGCAGGCGACACAACAACATCTAGCGGGCAGCGGCCGACAACAACTAGAACAACTCGCTTAGCAGCACGGCAAGCCTAGCAACTAGCGACAGCAACAAGCATCAGCAGCAAGCAATGCAACAGCAACAGCAGCTGGCATGGCAAGCATCAGGTCGGGCACCAGCGGCCGGGATGGGGCAGGGGACCTGCACAGGGCAGCACGATGGCGACGGCAGGGCACGAGCAAGCCGGCGGTGGCCGGAGAGCAGGGAGGCCGCGACGCGTGCGGAGACGGCGAGGCGAGGCAAGGGGAACGGCCAGCGCCATGGCGGATGTCACGCGGAGGAGCGGGAGGCCGCGGCACAGGGGCGGCTCGGCGCTGGGCACCTCGGCTAGAGCTCCTTCGCGTCCATGGCGGCCCTGCTCGAGGGAGAGGAGAGGCGAGGACGAGGCGGCGCGGAGAGGGAGGTGCCACGGCGGGGCAGGTCGCAGGCGGCGGGGCGACGAGCTGCTGGCAGCGGCAGGCCAAGGCGGGGCGGCGCGGCTAGGGAGACGGTGGCCAAACTGGCGGGGAGAGGTAGGATGCGCAGCTGGGGGAAGAAGGGGATCGAGGAGGGGGTCGCGCGAGGGGACGGGACGAGGAGAGGGACGAGGGCGCTGGGCTGGGGCGCTAGGTCTAGTGGGGGTTCGGCTGGGCCTTGGGCCGGCTCCCCTTCCTTGTGATTTTTTTCCTCTTTTAAAAACGGCAACTCAAACAAACAAAAGAAATAGATTTAAACAAAAAAATAAAAAATAAATGTTGTTGACTCCTTTGAAAAAAAATATTCCGAACTATAAGAAATAGTGGGGCATTTTTAAAAGAAATAAAATAAAACCTTTTGAAGAATTAAAATTAAAACCCGTTTACAAAGAATAAAAATCAAACCCCTTTGAAGAATTAAGTAAAAGCTCTTTATTTAAAGAATAAAATAAAAGCCCTTTAAAAGAGAAAAGAAAATGTGAGGGTTTTTTAAAATAACACACAAGGAGAAATAAAATAAAAACCCAAGGGTTGCCCCCACATTTAATAAAAGGAGTTTTAAAAGAAGACGATTTTTAAAAGGGGTTAAAACGGAACTTTAGCAAAACCACAAAAAACGAAATAAGAGGGGAGAGGGGAGTTCCTAACGCACTAAGACTCGGTGAGGACTCGAAGCACATGCACTGAAAACACCACACTTGACAGACGATGCAAGATGCCATGCGTGATGCGATGATGCAAACTAAATGACGATGCAACAAATAAAACTAATCACACGACGGAAACGGAAATAAAGGGGGAATCTTCTGGAACGTCGGTCTCGGGCTGTCACATCGAGGTAGCGGGCAGTGGCTTCATGAATGGCTTATGTTCTAGTTTTGAAACTAGTGGTGGTGCTGAGGATTTTGGAGCTGATGGTTTTGTAACTGATGCCACAGCTGGTTTCTCTTGAGGCTTTGAAGCCTTTGGTTTTTACGGCACAGACTTTTGTTGAGGAATTGCTGAACGAGAGGTCTCAGCAGCAGAGGAAGTAGCTGCAGTTGAAGCAACAGCAGATGATTCATTGAATTTCCTCACAGCAGCATCTGCCTGCTTCTTAAGCTTAGCCAAGTGCTATTCCTTTTCATCAGGATAGTCATCAAGGGTTTTGAGGCTTGAGGGATGTGCTTCTTGATGATCCTCAAGTGGAGCCCGTTTGCCAGGAGGCTTCAGACCGAATTTCTTCGCATACTTGGGAGTGACAAATCTGTATTCCTTCCACTCCTTAGCCCATCGGCGTTCTATCTTCTGAAGCCAAATCTTTCTCTTGGCCATTGTTTCATTTTCATCAGGTGTGGAGTAGTCCAAGTAAATATCCTCAGGGATGTCCAAAGTTGTATTCTGCTCAAGTTTCTTGCCTCCCTTCTGCTTCCTGTCATCCTCCATTTTCTTCAGCTGAGGATTTTGCTGATGAGATTGAACTCTTGAAGATTCTGATGAGACTTGAAGATTTTCTTCAAGAAACGCTGCAAATGAGTTAATGTGATGAGAACCGAGAGATTCATCAGCTGACATGTGTGTACATGTGAACAGAGTATAGTTGCGAGGAATGTGGAGAGGTCATATGCGTTCTTAGATTTGAAGAAAATGAAAAAGTTTGACAGTTGAGGAATTTAACCAGTGATTGAGGAATTTGCCTAAGCATACTGTTCTTGGGTTCTAGAGTTGTACAGATCCGAAAATTCTCACAATTGAGGAATCTCGTGAAAATCTTAGATGCTTAGTGAAGTTCATCAATAGTGTGGTGATAGGCAGTGTTTGAGGAATCAGATGCATATGGATTCTTGAGGAAAAACAAATTTCACAACTCAGATGTAAAATAGTAGATCTAACTTGCTGTAAAAATAGGGTTTTTATTTACCCTAGATGGCGCGCACAAAGAACAGAGAAGAGTTGCAGGGAGAAACTCTTCGGTGTGTGTCCAATGCGCCCTAACCCGGCAGCAGAGGACGTCTACGGCGGCGGCGGACGAAGATGGTCCGACTCCGGCGTGGTTTCGGCGACGGAAAAGTTGAGGCAGTGAAGCTCTTCTTCGCCGGGAACGAGACTTACAGCGGTGGCGCTAGGGTTCGGGGCTTTTGCTGTAGCAGGAGAGCGATGGAGCGAAGAAGTATTTGTCGAGGGGGATAAGGACATATTTATAGCCAGGCAGTTACTGTTGGCGCGAAGAAATCGGACCAAATAGCCCCTGCCTCTACGTCTCCGCAGGACACGTGTAGCTCCCGAGAAAAGCGGTGGAGATCGTGGAGATCGTGGTTATCCGAACAAGGGAAGTGGGGTTCGGTTACTGTGCATTAAAGAAACAATTTTTTAAGATTTGTGGATTTTGTTACAAAATCATCAACTGACAAGGACGCAGTGAGGATTTTGAACAAAGTTTCAAGTAGAACGCATATGAAGAATTGAATAGACTGGATGAGAATAGCATAGAGGGAAAGTAGGGTCCGATCACATTCACTTAGACGAAACATCAACTTGAAGAAATAGCTATAAGTGAATGCTGTTGAGGACTTGAAATCACAGTCTATCTAGGTAAACGAAAGTCATCAAGTGTTTTTGAAGATTTGACTAACTTGAGGATTTTGTGATAAATCATCACAATGAAGAACAACTGTTTTGAAGAAAAACAAATTTTGAGGAAATGGAACTTTGAAGAAAATCAACTGGAGGAAATTCATGTTGGGCGGTGGCGTGACCCACCATATAAGAATGTTGATTACAAACGCCGCGTACAATAATCGTAGGGCCCTGAGAATCAATTTCTTCATTGATTTCTTCACATTCAGAGTGATATTCTTCATCAGTTGAAGAAAATCGATTCATCATGTGTTGCACATCTAAGTCATCAATTTTGCATAAGTGTTAGGATGTGTCCATGTTTTTACAAAACATTTGAAGATTCTAAGATATTTAGCTCACACCGCAACTTGCAAAATCTTTTCTCATCCAAGGGCTTAGTGAAGATATCTGCCAGTTGATCATCAGTCTTCACATGGTCGATGAGGATATTGCCCTTGAGGACATGGTCCCGAAGAAAATGATGATGAATCTGGATGTGCTTAGTCTTTGAGTGTTGTACTGGGTTGTATGCCATCTTGATTGCACTCTCATTGTCGCAGTAGAGAGGCACATTCTTCATGTTGACGCCGTAGTCCTTGAGGGTTTGCTTCATCCATAGTAATTGAGCACAGCATGAACCAGCAGCAATGTGCTCAGCTTCGGCGGTGGAGAGTGATACACGGTTCTGGTTCTTTGAGGACCAGCAAACTAGTGATCTTCCGAGGAAATGGCATGTGCCAGATATTGACTTGCGATCCACACGGTCACCAGCATAGTCAGAATCAGAATACCCTTCCAGATGAAGATTTGAGCCCTTGGGATACCATAATCCTAGTGTTGGTGTGTGAGCTAAGTATCAAAGAATATGCTTCACAGCCTTATGGTGTGATTCCTTTGGTTTTGCTTGAAAACGTGCACACATGCAAACACTAAGCATTATATCTGGCCTAGATGCACATAGATAAAATAAAGAGCCAATCATAGAGCAATATACTTGTTGATCGAATTCTTTACCATTTTCATCAGTGTCGAGGTGGCCGTTAGTAGGCATTGGAGTCTTGGCACCTTTGCATTCATGCATGTCGAATTTCCTCAGAACATCCTTGAGGTATTTCTCGTGTGATATGAAGATCCCATTGCGTTGTTGACGAATTTGAAGACCTAAGAAGAATTTCAGCTCCCCCATCATAGACATCTCATATTATTCACTCATCATGTAAGCAAATTCATCATTGTATCGTTTGTCGGTACAGCCAAATATAATACCATCGACATATATCTAGCACACAAATAGCTCATTATCATAGGATTTAGTGAAAAGAGTTGGATCGAGTGAACCAGGTTTGAAGCCTTCCTTCATGAGGAATTCCTTCAATGTATCATACCATGCCCGAGGGGCTTGCTTGAGATCATAGAGCGCCTTTTTGAGTCTAAAGACTTTGTCTGGATTCTTTGGATCCTCAAAACCTGGGGGCTGAGCAACATATACTTCTTCCTCAAGCTTACCATTGAGAAATGCACTTTTCACATCCATTTGATATAATATGATGCTATGATGATTAGCATAAGCAAGTAGTATTCGAATAGCTTCAAGTCTAGCAACAGGTGCAAAAGTTTCATCGAAATCTATTCCTTCAACTTGGGTGTAGCCTTGGGCTACAAGTCGTGCCTTATTCCTCACCACTTGACCATCCTCATCTTGCTTGTTTCGTAAAATCCCCTTGGTTCCAATGATATTGTGCTTGCGAGGATCTGGTTGTTTGACGAGCTCCCATACGTCATTCAGCTTGAATTGAAGAAGTTCGTCTTGCATAGCTTGGATCCACTCCAGTTCCAGGAAAGCCTCAGCAACTTTTGAGGGTTCTGTGATAGATACAAAGGAAAAATGCCCACAAAATTTAACTAAGTGTGAAGCTTTTGAGCGAGTGAGAGGACCTGGCCCGTTGATGTCATTGAGGATTTTGTCAAGTTCTACTTCATTTGCAATCCTCGGATGAGCTGGTTGAGGATTTCGTCTGGGCTGAGGAAGTGGTTCTGGAGCAATTTCCTCAGGAGCACCTTCTTGATTTTCATCAGTGATGGGGATGGTTTCTTCATCAATTTCCTCAGGGGAACAATGTCTTCAGTAGGTTTGAGCTTTATTGCTTCCTTAGGAGACAGCTTATCTGGATCAGAAGGCAATTGCTCTCTTTGCGAGCCATTAGTTTCATCGAACCGCACATCTACAGTCTCAACAACTTTGTTGTGATAGTTTTTGAAGACTCTGTAGGTGTGCGAGTCCTTTCCATAACCAAGCATAAAACCCTCATGTGCCATAGGTGCAAATTTTGAGCTATGGTGAGGATCTCTAATCCAACATTTTGCACCGAAGACTTTGAAATAACTTACATTGGGTTTCTTATCAGTGAGGACTTCATATGCGGTTTTCTTGAGGAATTTGTTAAGATATACCCTGTTGATGATATGTCATGCAGTGTTGATTGCTTCAGGCCAAAAGCGACGAGGAGTCTGATATTCTTCAAGCATAGTTCTTGCCATCTCAACCGGAGTCCTGTTCTTCCTTTCGACGACATCGTTCTACTGAGGAGTATAAGGAGCAGATAATTCGTGAGTAATACCAAGTTCATCAAGATAATCATCAAGACCAGTATTTTTGAACTCTTTTCCATTATCACTCCTGATATGTTTGATATTGATGCCACAGTTCATCGAGGCCCTTGAAGAAAATCGTTTGAAGATTTCCTGCACTTCAGTTTTATATACGATGATATGCACCCATGTATATCTGGAATAATCATCAACTATGACGAATCCATATAAAGATACTGCATTGGTTAGTGTGGCATAGTGAGTAGGTCCAAATAGATCCATATGAAGCAATTCGAAGGGACGAGTAGTGGTCATGATAGTCTTCGAGGGATGCTTGGATCTGGACATTTTCCCAGATTCACATGCACCGGAGAGATGATCCTTGAGGAATTTGACTGATTCGATGCCGATGACATGCTTCTTCTTCGCGAGCGTGTGCAAATTCTTCATGCCTGCATGACCTAGTCTTCGGTGCCACAGCCATCCTTCTGAGGTTTTTGCTAGTAAGCAAGTGGCTGGTTGAGGACCTATAGAGAAATCAACAATGTACAAATCCCCTCTTCTTACACCTTCGAAGACTTTGGATCTGTCAGATTCCATGATGACAACACATCTATATCTACCAAAGATAACAATCATATCAAGATCACAAAGCATCGAGACTGACATGAGGTTAAAACCAAGGGATTCAACAAGCATCACTTTGTCCATATGCCTATCCTTGGAAATAGCCACTTTGCCAAGTCCCAATACCTTGCTTTTACCTTTGTCAACATATGTGATTTTCTTCAAAGGTGATGGAGTTAGTGGCATGTTCATCAGCAAGCTTTTATCACCAGTCATGTGATGTGTGCAGCCACTATCAAGAACCCACTCAGTATTCTTGGGTTTGTCATCCTGCAGATGAATTAGTATAGCTTACCATCTCATATGCTTCAGACTTGAAGAATATGATTTCAATTTCATCAGATAAGAATTTCATCACAACAGAATTATAAGGACGTGTGAAATATTTCTATTTCATCAATATTTAGCTTGCATCCTATCAAGTATTTCCTCAGGTCTCTAGCAAATTCTTCAGATGATGATTTTCATCTGGAGACCTAACCTGCGGAAGTGATTAGTTCGATTTCTTCACCACCCACATCTGAAGGGGTGGTAAAGCATTCATCATCCTGCGAGCACCATATGAGAAAGGTGGCATTGAAGCTAATGCACTTCTCTTAACAGTAGGGGGGTTAAAGTACTCATATGAATATGCAGAGAACTGGTTTGAGGATTTATGAACATAATGATTTGAAGAGTAACGCTCATATTCATATTCCTTGTAGTTTCCCTACATGTTAGAAGTATTAGCACGGGAACGAGCATAATTTTGACGAGTTGAGAATTTTGATCCTCTTGAAGACTTTTGTCCTCCTGAGGAATTTGATCTGGGGTTCCGATTCTTCAATGGTGGTGTCATGAGGACATTTACCTGGAGATTTTCAAGACAACTTTTGGGAACCCATATTTTCCTCAAAGGAGGGCCATTCCTGCAGTTAGTTCCAACATATCGAGCAAATACTTCACCAGATTGATTTTTGAACAGTTTATAGTTGGAGTCAAATGACTCATCTGAGGAATAGGATAATTCACATGAAAAGCCAGTTAGATTGGATGGATCAAAAGGAGGCCCAGTAGCAGTAACCGATGAGGTTTTCGGATACTGCTCAGCTTTCCAATAAGATCCATCAGCATTCAATTTCCTCTCAAAGGCAATTCCTTATTTCCTCGGGTTCCTGTTCAAGATCTGCTTTTTGAGCACATCACAAAGGGTTTGATGTCCGTTGAGACTTTTTTATATGCCTGTCACATACAATTCCTTCAGCCCTGCATTTTCATCAGTAACATTTGTGTTTTCCTCAAGTGAGGAAATTGACACTACAAGTGGAGTTGAAGAATTTGTAGCAATAGAAGCATTTGATGATTCTGGTGAAGAATTAGCAGTTTCGCGTTCAATGCATTTAATACATGGAGGAATGAATTCAGCTTGAGCAGCGCTGATCTGTTGAGCTAGTAATGAATCATTTTCCATACGAAGATCATCATGAGAAATCCTCAGCTTCTCTAGATCAAGCTTGCTTTCAAGAAATTCATAGGAAAGTTTCTCATGATCAGCGAAGAGTGTATCATAACGATCTTGAAGATTATCAAATCTAGACTGAAGACTTTTCACATCTTCAGTGAGGATTTGGGTAAGATGTATTTCATCATTCAACAGATCATCACTTCTATCTAGCAGTTTCTGAAGCTTTTCCAGGGCAGTTTGTTGTTTACTGGCAATGATAGCAAGCTTACTGTAACTGGGTTTTTTATAATCATCAGGTTCACAGTCACTTGAATCAGAGGAGGAAGCATCATTCGGTACCTTTGGGACTTTTGCCATGAAGCAATAGGTTGGAGCTAAGTGATCATCAGAGTCATCAGTGTGGATGGTGTTACCATCTTCTTCAAGGTTGAAGATTGACTTGCTGACGAAAGTGGATGCAAGTGCAAGACTGGCCTGTCCGGATTATGAGTCTTCATGAGAACCCTCCTCTTCGTCACCTTCCTCTGATTCTGGCTCGGAATCCATTTCCTTGCCAATAAGTTCCCGAGCCTTTCTGAAACTAGTCTTCTTGTGCGATGAGGGCTTTGAAGATGAGGATTTTGAAGATTTCTTCTTCTTCTTCGAGTCATCAGAACTGGCATCCTTGTATTTCTTCTTCTTTGATTCCTTTACCCAACAGGGACAATCAGCAATGTAGTGACCTGACTTCTTGCATTTGTGGCAAGTTCTTTTCTTGTAGTCCTCAGATGAAGATTCTAATTTCCTCATATCTCTTCTTGAAGATTTACCGAACTGGCCACGTCGTGTAAACCTCTGGAATTTCCTCACGAGCACTGCAAGCTCCTGTCCAAATTCTTCAGGGTCACCAATGCTGTCATCTGAGTCTTCTTCTTCAGATGAGGAAATTGCTCTAGCCTTCAGTGCACGTGGTCTAGATTAGCTTGGTCCATATAGATCTTTCTTTTCTTCTTGCTGGAATTCATGAGTATTGAGCCTTTCGAGTATATCAACTGGATCAAGCATCTTGTAGTCTGGTCTTTCTTGAATCATCGGGACTAAAGTATCAAATGAAGAATCCAAAGATCTTAGCAGTTTCTTCACAACTTCGTGATCAGTAATGTCTCGAGCTCCCAGTGCTTGCAGTTCATCTGATATGTCACTGAGGCGATCAAAGGTATCTTGGCAGCTTTCATTGTCATGCCTCTTGAAGCGATTGAAGAGATTGCGAAGAACATCAACACGAGAGTCACGTTGGGTTGATACTCCTTCATTTACCTTGCACAGTCTCTCCCAGATAAGTGTTGCACAGCCCAAAGCACTCACTCTTCCAAACTGGCCTGGGCTCAGATGGACACAGATGATATTCTTCGCTTGAGAATCAAGTTGCTTGAATTTCTTCACATCAGCAGCACAGACACTAGCAGAGATGATGGGGACGCCATGTTCCACAATATACTAGAGATCATTGTCAATAGCTTGTAGATGCATCTGCGTCTTGGTCTTCCAGAAGAGAAAGTTCTTTCCTTCGAAAGTAGGACATGCTGCAGTAACCTTAATCATGCCTGCAGTCGACATAACTAAAACTCCAGGTGGTTAAACCAAAATCACACAGAACAAGGGAGTGCCTTGCTCTGATACCAATTGAAAGTGCGTTATATCGACTAGAGCGGGGTGAATAGGAGATTTTTAGAATTTCATCAATGAGGAAATTCCTCACTGATGACTAACTTACAGCGGAAACAGTAAAGGATCAGGAGTGCAAAGTTTCACAACAGCAGTTTTTCAGTGTGAGGAATATGAAAATAGATTGCACAGTGAGCAGGCACGCAGAAAGCAGATGAGGATTAACTAGCGTGAAGAATTTGGGGTTGAGGAATTTCAGACAAAGTCTTCTGCAAATTCTTCAAACAGTTACAGTCAAAGTCATCAACACATAATCTGAGGAATGTAAAGAGTTGAGGAATTAGAACCCGTTTCACGGCGAAGACAGTAGTTGATGACCCAGTTCCAACTGCTGTGACAGTTGTACATCTGGTTTGGAGCGGCTTGGTATTGAAACCAAAAGACACACACTCCCGGGACACACAGTCCCTACCGTATTCTCCTTGGGCTAAGAACACACAGTCCTCGCCCAACACTCGTGGTAAGTCTTCAGGGCAGACTTCCAAACCCTCACAAACTTGGTCACCTGGCGATCCACAATTGACAGCTGGATTGCTCTAGACCATGACGCCTAACCGTCTGGAGGATGCACAGTCCTCAAAGGTAAAAGGCTTCAGTCCCACACATGAACAACTTCTTCAACGATGCTCAATCACTTGGTTCTCGGTTTGTGGTTTGGTGTTTGGGGTATTTCCTCACTTATGAATTACTCTCGAAGACTCTTGGGGAATTGGGTTGCTCTTATGACAAGTGTCAGTTTCTAACGGAGCAGCCAACCAGCTAATGGTTGTGGGGGCGGCTATTTATAGCCTGGGAGCATCCCGACATGATTTGACACTAATGCCCTTAAATAATATGACCGTTGGTGTGGATAAGACCAATGATGTGGCGTGGCTATCGAAACGGTCGGAACCCTCAACTGTGAGAGTCCTCATGTCACTCGTATTCCTCACTTGAGGCTTTTCGTAGGATTAGGCTTGGGTTGAGCATCATGAGGAAATTCATTCCAAAGTGTAACTTTGACCCCCTTTAACAGTACGGTGTTCCTATTACTCAAGTGTGAAGAAAACAAAACAAAAAGAGTAAATCTTCATGCTTCAAAGTCTTCAGAATGATTTTCTTCAGGACATACCGAATTCCTCAAATTCAATATCTTCATGAGGAATATCAATTTCATCGCAGATTCTTCGCGATTCAATTCTTCAGCTTCAGACCAATTTCTTCAACCGAAGATATACATTTTTAGGGGTCGATATTCATCAAATATTTCAAACTCCTGAGTGACTTATAGATCATGTGTACACTCATGAACACATTATATACTTAACCTATAAGTCTACAAACCACCAAAATCACTAAGGGGCACTAGATGCACTTACAGTAGTCAACTCCCTGAACTTGTGAAAAACCCTTTGCCACAAGTAGAGCTTTATAAACTGTCACATTACCGTCTGCGTCTGTCTTCTTCTTAAAGATCCATTTGTTCTGAATAGCCTTGCGACCTTCAGGTAATACTTCCAAAATCCATACTTTGTTTTCATACCTAGATCCTATCTCGGACTTCATGGCCTCCAACCATTTGTTGGAATCCGGACCCACCATTGCTTCTTCATAATTCTGAGGTTCATTGTTGTCTAACAACATGATAGATAAGAGAGGATTACCGTACCACTCAGGAGCAGTACGTGATCTTGTCGACCTGCGAGGTCCGATGGCAACTTCATCTGAAGCTTCATGATCATCGTCATTAGCTTCCTCCTCAACTGACGTCGCCTCGACAAAGGTTTCCCCCTGCCCCACGCCACCATCTAGAGGGAGTAGAGGTTTGATGACCCACAAGTATAGGGGATCAATCATAGTCCTTTTGATAAGTAAGAGTGTCGAACCCAACAAGGAGCAGAAGGATCTGACAAGTGGTTTTCAAGGATCTGACAAGTGGTTTTCAGCAAGGTAATTTCTGCAAGCACTGAAATTATTGGTAACAAGTGATTGTATGGTGAGATGATTCGTAGAAAGCAACAAGTAACAAAAGTAGCAACGGTGCAGCGAAGTGGCCCAATCCCTTTTGTAGCAAGGGACAATCCTGGACAAAGTCTTATAGGAGGAAAAACGCTCCCGAGGACACACGGGAATTTCTGTCATGCTAGTTTTCATCATGTTCATATGATTCGTGTTCGTTACTTTGATAGTTTGATATGTGGATGGACCGGCGCTTGGGTACTTCCCTTACTTGGACAAGCATCCCACTTATGATTAACCCCTCTCGCAAGCATCCGCAACTACGAAAGAAGAATTAAGACAAAGTCTAACCATAGCATTAAACTAGTGGATCCAAATCAGCCCCTTACGAAGCAACGCATAAACTAGGGTTTAAGCTTCTGTCACTCTAGCAACCCATCATCTACTTACTAATTCCCAATGCCTTCCTCTAGGCCCAAATAATGGTAAAGTGTTATGTAGTGGACGTTCACATAACACCACTAGAGGAAAAACAACATACAACACATCAAAATATCGAACGAATACCAAATTCACATGACTACTATTAGCATGACTTATCCCATGTCCTCAGGAACAAACGTAACTACTCACAAAGCATAATCATATTCATGACCAGAGAGGTAATGAGTAGCATCAAGGATCTGAACATAAACTCTTCCACCAAATAATCCAACTAGCATCAACTACAAGGAGTAATTAACACTACTAGCAACCTTACAAGTACCAATCGGAGTCGTGAGACGGAGATTGGTTCAAGTGATGAACTAGGGTTTGGAGATGAGATGGTGCTGATGAAGATGTTGATGGTGACGAGTCCCCTCCGATGAGAGGAGTGTTGGTGATGACGATGGCGACGATTTCCCCCTCCGAGAGGGAAGTTTCCCGGCAGGATCATCCTGCCGGAGCTCTAGATTGGTTCTGCTCAAGTTCCGCCTCGTGGCGGCGGCGAATCCACGGAAAAGCTCCCTTATGGTTATTTTTTGAACGAAACCCTTCATATAGCAAAAGATGAGCGCCAGAGGGGCAACAGGGGGCCCACAAGCCCTCCAGCCCCCGCCATGGGGTAGGCCGGGCCTGGCAGGCTTGTGGCCTCTGGGTGGCGCCCCTCTCGTACTTCTTCCTCCCAGTATTTTTCATATATTCCCATAATGAATATAGATCTTTCCCTAGCATGTGACGCTAGCCAAGATAAAGGCGAAACAAGGAATTGATGAAGATCACCATGACTCTTTTGAGGGCAAAAAGTAAAGGTACAAGATAGGCCCTTCGCGGAGGGAAGCAGAGGTTGTCACGCGCTTTTGAGGTTTGGATGCGTGTCCTCTTAGTGTGGAGGAACGTCACTTTATATTGCCTCATGTGATAAAGAACTTTATTATGCAGTCTGTCGCTTTTATGTCTTCCTGATCACTGGTTCGTACAAAGCTTATTTTCCACACACTAATAGATCATACATATTAGGGAGCAATTTTTATTGCTTGCACCGATGACAACTTACTTGAGGGATCTTATTCAATCCATAGGTAGGTATGGTGGACTCTCATGGCAAAACTAGGTTGAAGGTTTATGGATGCACAAGTAGTATCTCTACTTGGTGCGGGAGTTTTGGATAATATGAGGTGGAAACAACCGTCACATGCTAAGGGATCTCTAATCATATAACATTGTTAGGAACCAAGCAAACACAATTCATTATGTTGTCTTCCTTGTCCAACATCTACTTCTAGGCATGTAATAGTTTAGTGAGTGTTCACAATCATAGATGGTGTCAAGGATGATATATTTATATGTGAACCTCTCCTTCTTTACCACTTCCTATTAATTGCAACAATGACCAAGGTCTACGTTTGTCTACTCTCAACAAGTTTCAATCCTCATCGTTTTTATATGTGAAGCCATCACTTCCCATAAGATCACTATATGATCTTTCATGCTCTTGTTCTTTCTCGATCTTTTGATCATGGCAAGAGGCAAAGCCCTTAAACTAAGATACTCTTTATTATATGGCTCACGAGCTCGAATACATCGGGGGTGACACAAAGCAAAACCCAAGACTAGAACACTAAGACTTTTATTCTACTAGAGAAAGAGAAAATTGAAAAGGAACAAACTAAAACAAAGTTAAAGTCAAAAGATATGATGGTGATACGATACCGGGGCAATTCCCCCAAGCTTGGCACAAGCCAAGGGGATTGCCCATACCCATGCTCACTTGTCTTCCCTTGGAGGTGTTGGTGGTGGAGTTGTTGCAATCTTTGATTCCAAGAGGGCCATTAGTCTTTGATTTATACCTTGGAGATCTGTGATATGTTTCTCCAGCAAAACAACTTCACGAGTGAGATAAGTACTGCGAGCACGAGTTGTTTCACAAAACCTCAAGAGTTCAATGAAGGATGGAGATCGTAGGTGGAGGTAGGGTTGGAGGAAATCCACTTCTTCAACTTCTTCCTTGTTGAGCACAGATTGCACTTCGTCCCATGCCTGACTCTTCTCCTTAGCTTTGCCCTTGGTTTCTTTAGGTAGCCTTTCCTTGGACTCTATGACTTCCATCTTTTTCATATCAGCATATACTTCTCCATAGACTTGAGGGAGATTGTTCTCCCCCACAGATTCCTGAGACGACATCTTGCTCTAAATCTGCGGCAGAAAACAAGCTCGAAACGAAAACAGAGGAAATTTGCGTGATACGGAGGTCAGACCTTTCGGGAGAATATATAATGATTTTTTCCAGACAAGAAGGAGTAATCCGCACGAAAACGGAGTCCGGGAGGCGCACGAGGTGGCCACAAGCCCTCCAGCCCCGGCCAGGGGGTAGGCCGGGCCTAGGAGGCTTGTCGCCTCCTCGGGCACTTTCCTGACTGCTTTAAATTTTTCTATTTTTTCAAATATTCCAAAACGGAGGAAAATTGCTACGGGAAAATTTTTGGAGTCGGTTTACTTACCGAATCACATACCTCCTCGTTTTCGGAGTCTGAAACAGGCTGATAAATATCCCTTATGTACCCCTCCGGAGTTATGGTATTGATAATGTTGCTCTCAACATTTATGGGAGTACCTGAGATATAATGCTTGATTCTCTGCCCGTTTACCACTCTCGGACAATTACCTTCCATGTTGTTGATCTTGATAGCACCGGAATGATATACTTCCTCAAAAATATAGGGACCTTCCCATTTAGAGAGAAGCTTGCCTGCAAAAATCCTTAAACGAGAATTGTATAGCAAGACATAATCACCTACATTGAACTCACGCTTTTGTATCCTCTTATCATGCCACCTCTTAACCTTTTCTTTGAATAACTTGGCATTTTCATATGCCTGAGTTCTCCATTCATCAAGCGAGCTAATGTCAAATAACCTCTTCTCACCAGCAAGTTTGAAATCAAAGTTAAGCTCTTTGATTGCCCAATAAGCTTTATGCTCTAGCTCAAGAGGTAGATGACATGCTTTACCGTACACCATTTTGTACGGAGGCATGCCCATGGGATTCGTATAGGCAGTTCTATAAGCCCACAGTGCATCATCGAGCTTCTTAGACCAATTCTTTCTAGACCCGTTGACAGTCTTTTGCAGAATCAGTTTAATCTCTCTATTGCTTAGCTCTACTTGACCACTGGACTGAGGGTGATAGGGAGACGCAATTCTATGATTGACATCATACTTAGCAAGCGTTTTACGGAAAACACCATGAATGAAGTGTGAACCACCGTCGGTCATTAGATATCTAGGGACTCAAAATCTAGGGAAGATAACTTCCTTAAGCATCCTGATAGAGGTGTTGTGATCAGCACTACTAGTGGGGATAGCTTCTACCCACTTAGTGACATAATCAACAACAACTAGGATATGAGTATACCCGTTGGATTTTGGAAAAGGTCCCATATAATAAAAACCCCCAAAGATCAAATGGTTCAATGACAAGTGAATAGTTCATAGGCATTTCCTGTCGTTTACTAATATTACCTATTCTTTGACATTCGTCACAAGACAAGACAAACTTACGGGCATCCTTGAAGAGAGTGGGCCAATAGAAACCTGATTGCAATACCTTGTGCGCAGTTCTATCTCCCGCATGGTGTCCTCCGTAGGCCTCGGAGTGGAACTTCTGTAGGATATGTCCCTGTTCATGTTCAAGTACACAACGTCTAATAACACCATCTACTCCTTCCTTATAAAGGTGAGGGTCATCCCAAAAGTAATGTCTCAAGTCAAAGAAGAATTTCTTCTTTTGCTGGTATGTGAAACTAGGTGGTATATATTTGGCAACGATATAGTTTGCATAATCAGCATACCACGATGCACTACGTGAAGCATTGATGACATTCAATTGCTCATCGGGAAACCTATCATCAATAGGTTGTGGGTCATCAAGAATGTTCTCCAACCTAGACGAATTATCTGCTACTGGGTAATCAGCACCCTTCCTGTCGACAACGTGCAAATCAAATTCTTGTAGCAAGAGAACCATCTGATAAGTCTAGGTTTAGCGTCTTTCTTCTCCATGAGGTATATAATAGCAGCATGATCAGTGTGAATAGTGACTTTGGAATCAACTATGTAAGACCTGAACTTTTCACATGCAAACACGACTGCTAAAAATTCCTTTTCTGTAGTAGCATAGTTTCTTTGGGCACTGTCTAGAGTTTTACTAGCATAGTGAATAACATTCAACTTTTTATCAACTCTTTGCCCTAGGACACCACCAACAGCATAATCACTAGCATCACACATGATTTCAAAAGGTAAGTTCCAATCAGGTGGTTGAAAAATAGGTGCAGTTATCAAAGCCCTCTTAAGTATTTCGAAGGCTTCCTCACAATCATCATCAAAAACAAAAGGAATATCCTTTTGCAAGAGATTGGTAAGAGGCCTAGAAATCTTAGAGAAGTCTTTAATGAACCTTCTATAGAAACCAGCATGACCAAGGAAACTTCTTATACCTTTGATATCTCTGGGGTATGGCATTTTCTCGATTGCATCAACCTTAGCCTTATTGACTTCAATAGCTCTTTTAGAAATTTTATGTCCTAAGACGATGCCTTCATTGACCATAAAGTGGCACTTCTCCCAATTCAAGACAAGATTGGTGTCTTTACATCTCTGCAACACTCGATCAAGGTTGTTGAGGCAATCATCAAAAGAAGACCCATGAACGGAAAAGTCATCCATGAAAACCTCAACAATATTTTCACAAAAGTTAGAGAATATAGCCATCATACATCTTTGAAAGGTGGCAGGTGCATTACATAAGCCAAAAGGCATACGTCTATAAGCAAAGGTACCGAAAGGGCAGGTGAAAGTGGTTTTCTCCTGATCAGATTGTGCAACTGGTATTTGGGAGAAACCAGAATAACCGTCTAGAAAGCAGAAGTGTGTGTGTTTAGACAGTCTTTCTAGCATTTGGTCGATAAAAGTCAAAGGGTAATGATCTTTCCTAGTGGCTTTATTCAATTTCCTAAAATCGATCACCATCCTATAGCCAGTAATAATCCTTTGCGGGATCAATTCATCCTTATCATTAGGGACAACGGTAATGCCTCCCTTCTTAGGGACGCAATGCACCGGACTCACCCAATCGCTATGAGCAACAGGATAAATAATACCTGCCTCCAGGAGCTTTAGTATTTCTTTTCTTACTACTTTCACCAACTGGTTTGAAATCAGGATCAGTTTTAGTCTTGTGCTCGCATAGAGTGAGACTAATGCCCTTAAGATCATCAAGAGTATATCCAATAGCAGCACGGTGCTTCCTCAGAGTTTTTAGTAGCTTCTTTTCTTCATGCTCTGAGAGGCTAGCACTAATTATGACAGGATATATCTCTTTTTCATCAAGATAAGCATACTTAAGAGTATCAGGCAACTGTTTAAGCTCGAACACAGGATCACCCTTTGGTGGGGGTGGATCCCCAAGCAGTTCAACAGGCACATTGTTCTTAAGGATAGGATATTGTTCTAAGACAACTCTATGTATCTCATCCCTTTCATCCATATGCATATCATTTTCATGCTCAAGCAAGTATTGATCTAAGGGATCAGTAGGAGGCACGGCAATAGAAGCTAAGGCAATAATTTCATCCTTACTAGGCAACTCCTTTTCATGAGGTTGTCTACCAAACTTGGAGAAATTGAACTCATGTGACACACCTTCAAAGCCAACAGTGACAGTTTGCTTCTCACAATCAATATGAGCATTGACGGTATTGAGGAAGGGTCTGCCAAATATGATGGGACAAAAGCTATCTTGGGTGGTAGCAAGAACGAGGAAATCAGCAGGATACTTCTTTTTACCACACAAGACTTCAACATCCCTAACAATTCCTACAGGGCACATAGTATCTCTATTGGCAAGATGAATAGTGACATCAATAGGCTCTATCTCAATAGGTGCAATCTCATCTTTGATTTCATCATATAAGGATTGAGGTATTGCACTAACACTAGCACCCACGTCACATAAACCATGATAGCAATGATCTCCTATCTTAACAGAAACAACAGGCGTGCTAACAACAGGCCTATGTTTGTCTCTAGCGTGAGGTTTAGCAATTCTAGCAGCATCTTCGCAGAAGTGAATACTATGTCCCTCAACATCGTTGGACAAAAGATCTTTAATAATAGCAATGCTAGGTTCAACTCTAATATTCTCAGGGGGTGTAGGTGTTCTAATGTAGCCTCTACGTATCATAGTTGAAGCTTTAGAATAATCCTTTATCCTAACAGGGAAAGGTAGTTTCTCAATGTAAGCACTGGGAACAACGGGATCATTATAGGCAATGACTCTCTCTTCAACTGGATTGGGTTTAACTACATTGACTTCTAAAGGAGGAGGATATTTAAACCACTTCTCTATGGGGAGATCAACATGAGCAGCAAATGATTCACACAATGAAGCTACTATCTCAGAGTCAAGTCCATACTTAGCGCTAAAGTCACAAAAAGTATTTGTTTCAACAAAGGATTTAACGCAATCAAACTGGAAATTCATACCTGACTCCTTACCTTCTTCAAGCTCCCAATATTCAGAGTTGCGTTTAATTCTCTCCAATAAATTCCATTTGAAGTCAATATCTCTTCATAAAAGAACCGGTACAAGAAGTATCAAGCATGGTGCGATCATCATGAGAAAGCCGAGCATAAAAGTTCTGAATGATAATTTCTCTCAAGAGGTCATGATTGGGGCATGAATATAACATTGATTTAAGCCTCCCCCAAGACTGAGAGATGCTTTCTCTGTCACGAGGCCAAAAATTATAAATATAATTCCGATCACGATGTACTAAATGCATAGGATAAAACTTTTGATGAAATTCCAATTTCAACTGATTGTAGTCCCATGATCCAGTATCATCACATACCCTATACCATGTCAACGCCTTATCCTTCAAAGATAAAGGAAAGACCTTCTTCTTGACCTCATCCTCGGGCAAACCTGCAAGCTTAAATAAACCACAAACTTCATATACATAGATTAGATGCAAGTCTGGATGTGATGTTCCATCTCGTGTAAAAGGATTAGCCAGCAGTTTCTCAAGCATACCCGAAGGAAATTCAAAGCAAATATTTACAGTAGGTGCAGCAGGTTGAGGAGAAACTCTTTGTGCTTCCGTTCGAGGTGAAGATACCCCGAACAAGCCCCTCAAAAGATTAGTATCCATAGTGACTAGTGACAATAAATTTCAGCACACTATATGAATGTTTCCTTACCAAGTTCCACTTACCAAAGGCGCTTCACTCCCCAGCAATGGCGCTAGAAATGAGTCTTGATGACCCACAAGTATAGGGGATCAATCGTAGTCCTTTCGATAAGTAAGAGTGTCGAACCCAACGAGGAGCAGAACGATCTAACAAGTGGTTTTCAGCAAGGTAATATCTGCAAGCACTAAAATTATCGGTAACAAGTGATTGTATGGTGAGATGATTCGTAGCAAGCAACAAGTAACAAAAGTAGCAACCATGCAGAAAAGTGGCCCAATCCCTTTTGTAGCAAGGGACAAGCCTGGACAAAGTCTTATAGGAGGAAAAACGCTCCCGAGGACACACGGGAATCTCTATCATGCTAGTTTTCATCATGTTCATATGATTCGCGTTCGTTACTTTGATAGTTTTATATGTGGGTGGACCGGCGCTTGGGTACTTCCCTTACTTGGACAAGCATCCCACTTATGATTAACCCCTCTCGCAAGCATCCGCAACTACGAAAGAAGAATTAAGACAAAGTCTAACCATAGCATTAAACTAGTGGATCCAAATCAGCCCCTTACGAAGCAACGCATAAACTAGGGTTTAAGCTTCTGTCACTCTAGCAACCCATCATCTACTTACTACTTCCCAATGCCTTCCTCTAGGTCCAAATAATAGTGAAGTGTTATGTAGTCGACGTTCACATAACACCACTAGAGGAAAAACAACATACAACACATCAAAATATCGAACGAATACCAAATTCACATGACTACTATTAGCATGACTTATCCCATGTCCTCGGGAACAAAAGTAACTACTCACAAAGCATAATCATATTCATGACCAGAGAGGTAATGAGTAGCATCAAGGACCTGAACATAAACTCTTCCACCAAATAATCCAACTAGCATCAACTACAAGGAGTAATTAACACTACTAGCAACCTTACATGTATCAATCGGAGTCGTGAAACGGAGATTGGTTACAAGTGATGAACTAGGGTTTGGAGATGAGATGGTGTTGATGAAGATTTTGATGGTGACGAGTCCCCTCCAATGAGAGGAGTGTTGGTGATGACGATGGCGACGATTTCCCCCTCCGGGAGGGAAGTTTCCCCGGCAGGATCGTCCTCCGGAGCTCTAGATTGGTTCTGCTCAAGTTCCACCTCGTGGCAGCGGCGAATCCACGAAAAAGCTCCCTTCTGGGTTTTTTCAAGAGGAAACCCTTCATATAGCAAAAGATGAGCGCCGGAGGGGCAACAGGGGGCCCACAAGCCCTCCAGCCCTAGCCAGGGGGGTAGGCCGGGCCTGCCAGGCTTCTGGCCTCCAGGTGGCGCCCCTCTGGTACTTCTTCCGCCCAGTATTTTTTATATATTCCCAAAAAAATCCACATTGATTTTCACGGCTTTTGGAGTTGCGCAGAATAGGCATCTCAAACTTGCTCCTTTTTCAGGCCAGAATTCCAGGTGTCGGCATTCTCCCTCTTCATGTAAACCTTGCAAAATAAGAGAGAAAAGGCATAAGTATTGTACCGTGAAGTGAAATAACAGCCCAAAAAGCGATAAATATCAACATGAAAGCATGATGCAAAATGGACGTATCAAGGTTCTACAACCTCATCAAGTTCTATCTTCCTCCCACTCAATTCTTTCGAGAGAAACTCCTTCTCAAGAAAAGCTCTGTTCTTAGCAACAAACACTTTGCCCTCGGATCTTAGATAGAAGGTGTACCCAACTATCTCCTTTGGGTAACCTATGAAGACACGCTTTTCCGCTTAGGGTTCTAGCTTTTCAGGCTGGAGCTTTTTGACATAAGCATCGCATCCCCAAACTTTAAGAAACGATAACTTTGGCCTCTTGCCATACCACAGCTCATATGGTGTCGTCTCAACAGATTTTGATGGTGCCCTATTTAAAGTGAATGCAACTATCTCTAGTGCATAACCCCAAAATGATAATGACAAATCGGTAAGAGACATCATAGATCGTACCATATCCAACAAAGTACGATTACGACGTTCGGATACACCATTAGGCAGTGGTTTTCCACGCGGTGTCAACTGTGAAACTATTCCACATTGTCTTAAGTGAGCACCAAACTCAAAACTCAGATATTCGCCCCCTCGATCAGAACGCATGAACATGATCTTCTTGTTACGATGATTTTCAACTTCACTCTGAAAGTGCTTGAACTTCTCAAACGTTTCACACTTGTGCTTTATCAATTAGATATATCCATACCTACTCAACTCATTAGTGAAGGTGAGAAAATAACGATATCCGCCGCGCGCCTCCACACTCATTGGACCGCACACATCGATATGTATGAGCTCCAACAAGTCACTTGCACGCTCCATTATTCTGGAGAAGGGATTCTTAGTCATCTTGCCCATGAGGCATGGTTCGCACGTGTCAAGTGATTCAAAATCAAGTGACTCCAAAAGCCCATCGAAATGGAGTTTCTTCATGCGCTTTACTCTAATATGACCTAAGCGGCAGTGCCACAAAAATGTGGCGCTATCATTATTAACTCTACATCTTTTGGTCTCAATGTTATGTATATGTGTATCATCACAATCAAGATTCATTATGAACAAACCTCTCACATTGGGTGCATGACCATAAAAGATATTACTCATAGAAATAGAACAACCATTATTCTCTGACTTAAATGAGTAACCGTCTCGCAATAAACAAGATCCAGATATAATGTTCATGCTTAACGCAGGCACTAAATAATAATTATTTAAGTTCATAACTAATCTTGATGGTAACTGAAGTGAGACTGTGCCGAAGGCGATTGCATCAACCTTGGAACCATTTCCCACGCGCATCGTCACTTCATCCTTCGCCAACCTTCGTTTATTCCGCAGTTCCTACTTCGAGTTGCAAACATGAGCAACAGAACTCGTATCAAATACCCCGGCACTACTACGAGAGTTGGTTAAGTACACATCAATAACATGTATATGACATATACCTGATTTTTCTTTTTCCGCCTTCTTATCAGCCAAATACTTGGGCAACTGCGCTTCAAGTGACCCATCCCCTTGCAATAATAGCACTCCGTTTCCGGCTTAGGTCCAGCCTTGGGTTTCTTCGTTGGATTGGCAACATTTTTTCTGCTCTTCTTGGAGTTACCCTTCTTGCCTTTGTTGTTTCTCTTGAAACCAGTGGTCTTATTGACCATCAACACTTGCTGCTCTTTCCGGAGTTCTGACTCTGCAACTTTCAGCATCGCAGATAACTCGTCGGGTGACTTGTTCATCCCTTGCATGTTATAGTTCAACACAGAGCTCTTATAGCTAGGTGGCAGTGATTGAAGAATTTTTTCAGTGGTAGCCTCTTGCGGGAGTTCAATCCCCACCTCAGCTAGACGGTTTGAGTACCCAGACATTTTGAGCACATGTTCACTCACATACGAATTCTCCTCCATCTTGCAAGCATAGAATTTATCGGAGGTCTCATA
Source organism: Hordeum vulgare subsp. vulgare (assembly GCF_904849725.1). Classification (NCBI taxonomy): domain Eukaryota; kingdom Viridiplantae; phylum Streptophyta; class Magnoliopsida; order Poales; family Poaceae; genus Hordeum; species Hordeum vulgare. Next base: position 385,528,136 of record NC_058518.1, on the reverse strand, counting down.
ACTCTCGATCCGGGCGTTCTTCTGAAAGATAAACTTCAACTCCTCGAACATCTCATATGCTCCATGACACTCAAAGCGTCGTTGAAGTCCCGGTTCTAAGCCATACAAGACGGCACATTAAACTACTGAGTATTCCTCCTTACGCGATTGCCAAGCGTACAAAACATCTTGGTGAGACGTAGCAGGTGGTTCATCTCCTAGCGCAGCATCAAGGACATAATTCCTTTTCCCAGCTTGTAGGATGAGCCTAAGATTACGTGCCCAGTCTACAAAATTGCTTCCATCATCTTTCAACTTAGCTTTCTCTAGGAACATGTTGAAATTCAGGGTTGCTATTGCGTGAGCCATTGATCTACAACATAAAATATTGCAAAGTGGACTTAGACTATGTTCAAGACAATTAGAGTTTAACTAATCAAATTACTAATAAACTCCCACTCAAATAGACATCCCTCTAGTTACTTGAGTGTGACATGATCCAAATTCACTAACTCAAGTCCGATCATCACGTGAGTTGAGTATAGTTTCAGTGGTAAACATCTCTATGCTAATCATATCAACTATTCGATTCATGCTCGACCTTTCGGTCTCTTGTGTTCCGAGGCCATGTTTGCACATGCTAGGCTCGTCAAGTTTAACCCGAGTGTTCCGCGTGTGCAACTGTTTTGCACCCGTTGTATGTGAACGTTGAGTCTATCACAGCCGATCATCATGTGGTGTCTCAAAACGACGAACTGTCGCAACGGTGCACAGTCGGGGAGAACACAATTTTCTCTTGAAATTTTAGTGAGGGATCACCTTATAATGCTATCGTCGTTCTAAGCAAGATAAGGTGCATAAAAGGATTAACATCACATGCAATTCATAAGTGACATGATATGGCCATGGTATTGTGCTTCTTGATCTCCATCACCAAAGCACCGGCATGATCTTCTTGTCACCGGCGCCACACCATGATCTCCATCATCGTGCCGCCATCGAGGTTATCGTGCTATCTATGCTATTACTACTAAAGCTACCACCTAGCAATATAGTAAACGCATCTGCAAACACAAACGTTAATTTAAAACAACCCTATGGCTCCTGCCGGTTGCCGTAGCATCGACGTGCAAGTCGATATTAACTATTACAACATGATCATCTCATACATCCAATATATCACATCATGTCTTTGGCCATATCATATCACAAGCATACCCTGCAAAAACAAGTTAGACGTCCTCTAATTTGTTGTTGCATATTTTACGTGGCTGCTATGGGTATCTAGTAGATCGCATCTTACTTACGCAAAAACCACAACAGAGATGTGAAAATTGCTATTTAACCTCTCTCCAAGGACTGCCTCGGTCAAATCCAATTCAACTAAAGTTGAATAAACCGACACCCGCCAGTCATCTTTATGCAACGAGTTGCATGTTGGTCGATGAAACCAGTCTCTCATAAGCGTACGAGTAATGTCAGTCCGGGCCGCTTCAATCCAACGATACTGTCGAATCAAGAAAATACTAAGGAGGGCAGCAAATTGAACATCAACGCCCACAAAAACTTTTGGGTTCTACTCGAGATTACATCTACGCATGAACCTAGCTCATGATGCCACTGTTGGGGAACGTTGCATGGGAAACAAAAAATTTCCTACGCACACGAAGACCTATCATAGTGATGTTCATCTACGAGAAGGAGATCGGATCCACATACCCTTGTAGATCGCTAAGTGGGAAGCGTTAAGAAACACGGTTGATGTAGTGGTACAACTTCGTGATTCAAATCACCTTCGTCCCACGATCCGTCCCGATCTAGCACCAAACGGACGGCACCTCCGCGTTCAACACACGTACAGCTCAATGACGATCTCTGCGTTCTTGATCCAGCAAGAGAGACGGGGAAGTAGATGAGTTCTCCGGCAGCGTGATGACACGCCAGTGTTGGTGATGATCTATTCCTACACGGCTCCGCCCGAGCTCCGCGGAAACTAATCTAGAGGAAGAACTACGTGGTATAGGTTTGAGTTGCACGTGGCAAAGTTGTGTCTCAAAAGCCCTAAAACCACCAATATATATAGGAGGAGGGGAGGGGCTAGCCATGGGGCTCAAGGGATCTCCAAGGGCGCCGACCGAGAGGAGGAGGTGGACTCCCATCCCAAGTCGGTTTGGGGGAAGGAGTCCACTCCTTCCTTCCCACCTCCCCCTTTCCCTTTTTCTTTTGGTTTTTTATCCTTGTGGCGCCATAGCCAACTTGGGCTGGCCTCACCATCCCACTAAGGTATGGGGCGCCATCCTAGGGCTACTCGGCTCACTCCCGGGTGGGTGGGCCCCTCCCGGTGAATACCCGGAAACCCTTCGTCACTCCCGGTACACTGTCGGTAATGCCCGAAATCATTCCGGTGAACAAATGAAACCATCCTATATATCAATCTTTGTTTTCGGACCATTCCGGAAACCCTCGTGACGTTTTGTGATCTCATCCGGGACTCCAAACAACCTTCGGTCACCAACACATATTACTAAACTATACTAAAACGTCACCGAACCTTAACTGTGCACACCCTGCGGGTTCGAGAACTATGCAAACATGACCCGAGACACTCCTCGGTCAATATCCAATAGCGGGACCTAGATGTCCATATTGGATACTACATATTCTATGAAGATCTTATCTGTTGAACCTCTGTACCAAGGATTCATATAATCCCGTATAACATTCCCTTTGTCCTTCGGTATGTTACTTGTGTGAGATTTGATCGTCGGTATCTCGATACCTATTTCAATCTCGTTACCGGCAAGTCTCTTTACTCGTTTCGTAATACAAGTTCCCGTGACTTACACGTGACTCACATTGCTTGCAAGGCTTGTATGTGATGTTGTATTACCGAGTGGGCCCCGAGATACCTCTCTGTCACACGGAGTGACAAATCCCAGTCTTGATCCATGCTAACTCAAGGACACCTTCGGAGATACCTGTAGAGCACCTTTATAGTCACCCAATAATGTTGTGACGTTTGCTACACACAAGGTATTCCTCCGATGTCAGTGAGTTACATGATCTCATGGTCATAGGAATGAATAATTGAGACGCAGAAAACAATAGCAACAAAATGACACAATCACATGCTACGTTTATAATTTGGGTCTTGTCCATCACATCATTCTACTAATGATGTGATCCAGTTATCAAGTGACAACACTTGCATATGGTCAAAAAACCTTTAACCATCCTTGATCAACTGGCTAGCCAACTAGAGGCTTACTAAGGACATTGTTTTGTCTATGTATCCACACATGTATCTATGCTTTCATTCAATACAATTATAGCATGGATAATAAATGATTATCTTGAAATAGGAAATATAATAATAACTATTTTATCATTGCCTCTAGGGCATATTTCCAACACGGGTCTGTTAGTGAACATGTGCTCAGAATGTCTCGGTACTCTAACCATCTGGCTGAGCTGGGAATTGCTCTCCTGCCAGAGGCTATCACTGACAGAGTTCTTCAATCACTGCCACCTAGCTACAAAGGCTTTGTGTTGAATTATAAGATGCAAGGGATGAATAAATCACTCGCCGAGCTGTTTGTGATGCTTAAAGTCACAGAGTCAGAAATCCAGGAAGAGCAACAAGTGTTGATGGTCAATAAGACCACCAGTTTCAAGAAAAACGACAAGGGAAAGAAGGGTAACTCCAAGAAGACTGGAAAAGCTGTTGCCCCTCTGACAAAGAAACCCAAGTCTGGACCCAAGCCGGAGACTGAATTCTATCATTGCAAGGGGACTGGTCACCGGAAGAGGAACTACCCCAAGTATGTGGCCGATAAGAAGGCGGCCAACACCAAACAAGGTATATTTGATATACATGTTATTGATGTGTACCTCACTAGCTCTCGTAGTAGTGCCTAGGTATTTGATACCGGTTCTGTTGCTCACATTTGCAAGTCGAACACCAACTGTGAAATAAACAAAGGCTGGCGAAGGATGAAGTGACGATGCATGTGGGAAATGGTTCCAAGGTTGATGTGATACCCGTCGGCACGATCTCACTTCAGTTACCATCGGGATTAGTGATGAACCTGAATAAATGTTATTTAGTGTCTGTGTTAAGCATGAACATTATATGTGGATCTTGTTTATTGCGAGACGGTTACTCATTTAAATCAGAGAATAATGGTTGCTCTATTAATATGAGTAATATCTTTCATGGTCATGCACCCAATGTGAGGGGGTTATTCATGTTGAATCTCGATAGTGATGATACACATATACATAACATAGAGACCAAAAGATGTAGAGTTGATAATGATAGCACCACTTTCTTGTGGCACTGTCGCTTAGGCCATATTGGTGTAAAACGCATGAAGAAACTAAATGTTGATGGACTTTTGGAGTCACTTGACACATGCGAACCATACCTCATGGGCAAGATGACTAAGACTCTGTTCTCCGGAACAATGAAGTGTGCAAGTGACTTGTTGGCGATCATACATATTGATGTGCGCGGACCGATGAGCATAGAGGCGCGCGGTGGATATCGTTATTTTCTCACCTTCACTGATCATTTGAGTAGATATGGTTTTATTTACTTGATGAAGCGCAAGTTTAAAATGTTTAAAAGTTCAAGCAATTTCAAAGTGAAGTTGAAAACCATCGTAACAAGAAGATAAAATTCCTACGATCTCATCGAGGAAATGAGTATGTAAGTTACGAGTTTGGTGCTCACTTAAGACAATGTGGAATTGTTTCACAGTTGACACCGCCTAGAACACCACAGCGTAATGGTGTGTCTGAACGTCGTAATCGTACTTTATTAGATATGGTGCGTTCGATGATGTCTCTTACCGATTTGCCGTTATCATTTTGGGGCTATGCATTGCAGACAACTACATTCACTTTAAATAGGGCAGCATCAAAATTCGTTGCGACGACACCATATGAACTGTGGTATGGCAAGATCCCGCTATTGGATGTTGACCGGAGAGTGTGTAGGATCCATTATGGGCATCTAGGTCCCGCTATTGGATGTTGACCGGAGGGTGTCTCGGTCATGTCTACATAGTTCTCGAACCCACCGGGTCTGCACACTTAAGGTTCGGTGTCGTTTCGGTATAGTTGAATTATTGATGTTGGTAAATGAATGTTTTTCGGAGTCCCGGATGAGATCTCAGACGTCACGAGGGTTTCCATAATGGTCTGGAGATGAAGACTGATCTATAGAAAGTATCCATTGGCTTCCGGAAGGTTTTCGGGCATTACCGGTAAAGTACTTACCGGGAGTGGCGAATGGGTTCCGGAGTTCCACCGGGAGTGTCCACCCACTAGGGAGAGAACCAAAGAGGCCCAAGGGTGGCGCACCAGCCCTTAGTGGGATGGTGGCCAGCCCAAGAAGGGCCACTTCGGCCGAAGAAGGAGAAAGGAAAGGAGAGGAGGCCAAACCGAATTGGGGAAGGATGGCTCGTCCTTCCAAGTTGTGTTGGAGGAGGACTCCTCTCTCTCCTCTTGCGCCGGCCGAATCCTAGGGGCTTTCCCTAGGGCGCCACAGCTCCCTCCCACCTATATATAGTGGAGGTGAGAGAGGCTTTTGACACCCTAAGCCATAGTGCAGCCCTCTCTTCCTCCACCACTTCGTGAAACCCCACACCTAGTTCGGTACGGGACGGCGAAGCCCTGCCGGAGTAGCTCCACCACCATCACCGCCACGCCGTCGTGCTGCCGGAGAATTTAGCTACCTCTCCGTCTCTCTTGCTGGATCAAGAAGGCGGATATTGTCATCGAGTTCTACGTGTGCTGAACGCGGAGGTGCCGTCTGCTCGGTACTAGATTGGGACGGTGTTCGTGGGACGCTTGCGATTTGGATCACGAAGACGTTCGACTACATCAACCGCGTTTCTTAACGCTTCCCGCTTAGCGATCTACAAGGGTATGTGGATCCGATCTCTCCTCTCGTAGATGATCATCACCATGATAGGTCTTGCGTGTGCGTAGGAAATTTTTTGTTTCCCATGCAACGTTCCCCAACACTTCCTTGGGTTCTAAGTCAAGCAACGAAGTCAAGAAACCTTCATCAACCAAGCTAAATACACTAATGACATGCTCAAAAGGGTCCACATGGATGAACTCAATCCTCCCAAGGCCAACACTCATATACCTCTCAAATGCCATCTTGACTGTGATCCCAATGGTAAAGACGTGGATCAAAAGGTATACCGCTCCATGATTGGATCCCTGCTTTACCTTTGTGCATCTTGACCGGATATTATGTTAAGTGTGGGAGTTTGTGCACGATTTCAATCCGCACCTAAGGAAAGCCATTGTGTGGCGGTCAAGCGAATCTTTCAATATTTAGCTCATACCCGAAACTTTGGCTTATGGTACCCCAAAGGTACTTCATTTGATCTCAGGGGATACACGGACTCAGATTGGGCAGGAGACCGTGTGGATAGAAAGTCCACTATGGCCGAGTATGTAGCCGCTGCAAGCTGTCGTGCACAAATTCTTTTGATGAGGCAAACTTTAAAGTATTATGGTGTCACGTGTGACAAAGTGACTCTTTAAAGTGACAATGAAAGTGCAATCATGATCTCCAACTACTTAGTTCAACATTGCAAGACGAAGCATATCGAGATTCGTCATCACTTCATCTGGTAGCATATCAAGCGCGGAGAGATAGATCTTGCCCATCTCAATACTAATGAGCAACTTGCTGATATTTTCATGAAGCCATTGGATGAAGCAAGATTTCGCGAGCTAAGGCATGAGCTAAATATCATTTATTCGAGCAATGTGGCTTGAAATTTTATACACCCCACCACACTCATCATATTATCTTGTTTAGATGTAGGCATGGATTTAGGGGGAGTGTTGTTCTCGCAATGAACTCTCCCTCCCCCTATTATGCATAAATCGATCAAGTCTTTCACATTAGTCATTTTTATGATACTTGTGCCTCAAAGACGAGTTTTGGTCATGGGCCTAAGGTTAAAATCTTCCCGGTGCCATACCAATTGACTCAAACATGGGTGGCTTCGCCCCCCCCCCTAGTGAGGTATTTACCTTTTAGAGCTTATTCGTGTTTTTGTCACCCCAAGGTGGTTTTTCTTCGGTTTAAATATTCAAAACTTGGTGGGTCCCCTTTCATTGGTTGGTTTTTTAGTCTCTTATCCATTTCTTAAAAAGGAAAACAAAATTTATGCATAAGTCACCTCTAGGAGTCTCTTTGCGTTCATTATTAGTGGTACTACCGGAGGCCAGAGCGGTACTACCTCTCATTAGAGGTATTACCGCGGTCGACCGCGGTACTACCGCTGGGCGGTACTACTGCTCTCATGAGTGATATTATTGATCTTGCGAGACCACCACGGGGTTATGAGGGCGGGCAGGGGTAGTTTCCACTCCTCATACCCATTCACCCCTTCCTCGTCGCGAGCTTCTCTCTCCACGCGACCCAAGAGCTCCGGAGGCTGCCGCCGGATCTTCGTTTTCGTCCGTTCTTCCGTGATTTCGACTGATGGACTCGATCTCCACCTCTTCCTCTTGCCATTGATGTCGGTATTGCCCCTGTTCTTCTCTCTTTTGGTTCTTTCCCTTAAGATCTAGGTTTAGGGCAATAGGAGATGCATCCTTTGATTTTTCGTCAAATCGTGGGATGAGTAGGATATGGAAGGCGGCTAGGGAGTAGATTTGATGTTCTAGTGGAGCATATTTTCCCTTGGCATCCCCGATAGTACCAGATCTGCCCGACGGCAATGGATGTCCCCATGGCCTCCGCACCGAGCGGTACTACCACTTATGGGTCGTACTACCGCTGTGATCCACGGTACTACCGCTTGGGATGGCATTAACATCATACTTAGATTCAACATATTTTTCTAATTAAATTCGATATATAACATGTTAAATTTAGAGTTTGGATTTAATAAATATAGATATTTTTGAAAAGCATTTGATATGTACTGCGGGCTGATTAACTCAGATATTAGAGGGTTTCTCACAAAATCATAAATCAAACTTAAAAGTAGCCTATGGGTTGATTCTAAAAAATCAAAGGGGTTTCTACAAAAACAAAAAGCCTAAGGTAAAACTAGATTGTGGGTTGATTACGAGAAACATGAGAATCGGGCCAAGAATATCACCTTCCTTCATTAATATAAAAGATATATATTTAGCTTGATCGTGAAGTCAACGTAGCCAGCCAAATCAATTGAGCTAATTTAACTGATATCGCTAATTAACGAAGCTTTACATTTTCTTTCCTCTTCTATTCGTCCCTGGGCGGCTTTCTATAACAACGGTGTGTGTAGCATGTGCTGTTGCGTCACATTTGTGTAGCAATGGCGTTAGCTAAAGAGTTGCTCTATGTCTCCCTTATAGCGAGACCTACCTTGCTCACGCCTCATGCGCCTCGCTAAAAGCTACAACCTTGTGTTTTTTCTTTTACTGACATTTTATTTTATTCTTAGCTTCTTTTTTTATTTTTTATACTTCCAACTATTCTAGAAAGATATTAAGAAAATATAATTTATAAATTAAATTTAAAATAATAATGATGAAGCATCCGAAAAATGTTAAAAGTATACATAAAAAAACTTTAGCTCGTGTATATGAAAAAGGTATAATAAAAAAATACAATGTGTATCAGAAAATTGATCATATATTTTTAAAATGTACGTAAAGCAATAGATTTTTTTAAATATGTAAGTTTGTCATGTAAATGAAAAATATATGCAAAAACAATGTGCATATAAAAAATATTGATCGTGTATTTTAAAATTGGTAAACATAAATAAAAATGCTCCTCATGTATACAAAAAAGTACAACATACTTTAAGTAAGAGTACACATCAAAAACTTATATTTTCAAAGTTATTTATGTATTTTTGAAAATTGTAGCATATATATAAAAATGGTCCTGGTATATATGAAAAGCGTACATTGTGTGTGAAAAAAGTTTTTTAATTAAAAGAATGTTCATCGTGTACTTTAAAAATGCTGATCATATATTAAAAAATGTTCATACTGTACTCCCTTCGTTTCTAGATTTCACTATAAACTACATACGAATGTATATAAACATATTTTAAAGTATAAATGCATTCATTTTGTTTTGTGTGTAGTCCATAGTAAAATCTCTAAAGCGTCTTTTATTTAGGAATGGAGGGAGTATTTACAATAATTTAAACATGTAATAAAAGAATTTTTATATATATAAACATACAATGTGTATGAAAAAGATAGACATAAAAAATCTAAGTTTTGGAAAATATTAAATGTGTGTGTAAAATATGTTCCTTGATCCTTACGAAAAGACGAAGACCAAGGAGATCATGATTGCACTTTCGTTGTGACTGTAAAGAGGCACTTTGTCACACGTGACACCATAATCCTTTAAATTTTGCCTCATCAAAATAATATATGCATAGCATCTTGCAGCGGCTACATACTCAGCCTTAGTTGCCTTCCTATCCACACGGTCTCCTGCCCAATCCAAGTCCGTGTATCCCATGAGATCAAATGAAGCACCTTTGGGGTATCATAAGCCAAAGTTTGGGGTATGATATAAATATATAAAGATTTGCTTGATCGCCACATAGTGGCTCTCCTTAGGTGCGGATTGAAATTGTGCACAAATTCTCACACTTAACATAATATCCGGTCTAGATGCACAAAGGTAAAGCAGAGATCTAATCATGAAGCGGTATACCTTTTTATCCACGTCTTTACCATTAGGGTCAGAGTCAAGATGACATTTGAGAGTCATAGGAGTGTTGGCCTTGGAAGGATTGAGTTCATCCATCTGGAACCTTTTGAGCATGTCTTGAGTGTATTTAGCTTGGTTAATGAAGGTTTCTTGACTTTGTTGCTTGACTTCGAACCCAAGGAAGAACTTCAATTCTCCCATCATAGACATCTCAAACTCTTTGGTCATTAGTGCAACAAATTCTTCACTCAAAGCTTTGTTAGGAGAACCAAATATAATATCATTGCAAGATGTTCCTTGATCCTTACGAAAATGTAAAACATGTTCCTTGATCCTTACGAAAATGTAAAATATGTTCCTTGACACCATAATCCTTGAACCCGGTTCAATATTGCAAGACGAAGCATATTGATATTCATCATCACTTCATTCGGGAGCATATCTAGCGTGGAGAGATAGATCTTGTCCATCTCTAGGGATGGCAATGGTCCAAATCCATCCCATCACCCATCTTCATACCCTCTTCCCATCCACCAAAGCATCCATGGGCACAAATTGTGCCCATGCCCAAATCTATTGCATACTCAGATACCCATGGAGCTCCATGGACATAGAAAAATCAACATGAGACCTTCCCAAAGATCACATTAACTCATCACCATTCATTAACTTACACTAGGTTTAATAATTAGGTTAGTGGGGTGTGGTAGATTAGGGAACATGGGTTGGGCTTTGATCTTGTGTGATTGCAAGTGACTTGGGACTGGAGTTGAACATGTGCTTAGTATAGTGTCACTTCCATATGGTTCCACAAGTCATACGGGTATCCATTGGATATCCATGGAGCAAAAGTTATAACCGTGCCCAACCCGGTTATTCGGGGGTATCCACATCCATAGGTTCATTGGCAGAAATGCGCTCCATACCCTTGCCCAACCGGGTTGGGTATCCATGGATAAAGTTGCCATCCCTATCCATCTCAATACCAGTGAGCAACTTGCAGATATTTTCACGAAGCCATTGGATGAAGCAAGATTTCGCGAGTTAAGGCATGAGCTAAATATCATTGATTTGAGCAATGTGGCTTGAAATTTTGCACACCCCACCACACTCATCATATTATCTTATTTAGATGTACGCATGGATTTAGGGGGAGTGTTGTTCTCCCAGTGAACTCTCCCTCCCCCTATTATGCATAAATCGATCAAGTCGTTCACATTAGTCATTTTTATGACACTTGTGCCTCAAAGACGAGTTTTGGTCATGGGCACAAGCTTAAAGTCTTCGTGGTGCCATATCAATTGACTCAAACATAGGTGGCTTCGGCCACCGCCCCTCCTAGTGAGGCATTTACCCTTTAGAGCATATTCATGTTTTCTGTCACCCCAAGTTGGTTTTTCTTTGACTTAAATCTTCAAAAGTTGGTGGGTCACCTTTAATTGGTTGGTTTTTGAGTCTCTTACCCATTGCTTCAAAAGGGAAACAGAATTTATGCATAAGTCACATCTACGAGTCTCTTTGCGATCATTATTAGCGGTACTACGAGGGGCGAGAGCGGCACTACCTCTCATTAGAGGTACTATCGTGGTCGACGGCGGTACTACTACTCTCATGAGTGGTACTACCGATCTTGTGAGACCACCAAGGGGTTATGGGCGCGGACAGGGGCAGTTTCCACTCCCCATCCCATTCACCCACTTCCTCCTCGTGGGCTTCTCTCTTCACGCGACTAATAAATTCGAAGACCGCCGTCGGATATCCGTTTATGTCGTTCTTCCGTGTTTCCGACTGATGGACTTGATCCCCACCTATTCCTCTTGCTATGGATGTCAGCATTGCCCTCTCCTTCTCTCGTTTGGTTTTTTTCCTTAAGATCTAGCTTTAAGGCAATATGAGATGCATCCTTCGATTTGTCGTCAAATCGCGGGATGAGTAGGATGTGGAAGGCGGCTAGGGAGTAGATTTGATGTTCTAGTCGAGAATATTTGCCCTTGGCGTCCCCGGTAGCACCAGATCTGCCCAGCAGTAGTGGTTGAACCTATGGCCTCCGCCCCGAGCGGTAGTACCGCTCTGATGAGCAGTATCAGACGGTAGTACCACTTATGGATATAATTAGATTCAACACATTTATATTCAATATATTTTTATAAATTAAATTCGATATATAACATGTTAAATTTAGAGTTTGGATTTTACAAATATAGATATTTTTGAAAATCATTTGATATGTACTTCGGGTTGATTAACTCAAATATTACGGGGTTTCTCACAAAAGCATAAATCTAACTTAAAACTAGACTACAGGTTGATTACCAAAAAAATGAAGGTGGGTTTCTACAAAAACAAAAAACCTGACGTAAAACTAGACTTTTGGTTGATTACTAGAAACATGAGAAGGTTTTCTTGAAAATATCATGACGGACCAAGAATATCTCATTCCTTCATTAATATAAAAGATATATATTTAGCTTGATCGTGAAGCCAACGTAGCCAGCCAAGTCAATTCAGCTAATTTAACTGAAATCCCTAATTAAATGGTACTCCTTGCAAACATCACTCTTCACCTTCTATAGTGCTGATAAATGGCGCACATTGTTGAAATTGAAGAAATTTCTCTTTTTCTGCTGATTCGTTTTCTTAAAATTGTTTATTTCTTAAATAGTGCAACCTAGCGAAGCTTTACATTTTCTTTCCTCTTCTATTCTTCCTCGGGGCCGGCTTTCTATAACAACGATGTGTGTAGCATGTGATCTTGTGTCACATTTGTGTAGCAATGGCGTTAGCTAAAGGGCTGCTCTATGTCTCCCTTATAGCGAGACCTACCTTGCTCTCGCCTCATGGGCCTCCGTAAAAGCTACACCTTTTATTGACATTTTATTTTACTTTTACCTTTTTATATTTTATTTATACTTCCAAATATTCTAGAAAAAATAATAAATTTTAGTTCATACAAAAATTGAAATAATAATGATGAAATATCGAAAAATGTTAAAAGTATACATAAAAAATGTTTAGCTCATGTATAAGAAAAATGTATAATTAAAAATACAATGTGATCAAAAAATTGATCATGTATTTTTAAAATGTACATCAAACATTAGATTTTTTTTAAATATGTTTGTTTTTCATCTAAACAAAAAATATATACAAAAACAATCTGCATATAAAAAAATGTTGATCGTGTATTTTAAAATTGTTAAACATGAATAAAAAATGGTCCTTATGTATACAAAAAAATTACAACGTACATTAAATAAGAGTACACATCAAAAACTTATAATTTTTAATTTAGTTATGCATTTTTCAAAATTGTTAAACATGTATATAAAAATGGTCCTGGTATATACAAAAAGTGTACATTGTCTGTGAAATTTTTTTCCCATTAAAAGGATGTTCATCGTGTATTTAAAATGTTAATATTGTATTTAAAATAATTTAAACATGTAATAAAAAATATACAGTTTGTACGAAAAAGGTAGACATAAAAAAATCTAAGTTTTGAAAAATATTAAATGTGTGTACAATTTCTTCCTTGATCCTTATGAAAAATATTGATTGTGTACTGAAAAAATGTGTACATGTGTTGAACGTATAGTAAATGTAAATCAACAAATAAAAACAACAAAAACAATAAAACTTGAAATAGAAAAAAATAAAAATAAAAAAGGGAATGAAATCCGAAGAATACCAACGCAAAAGAATGGAAACGGTGAGATCCAAGTAGGAAATAGACGATGAAGAAAACCGAGAAAAGAAACAAAGAAAATGGAAGAAAGTTGAAAGAAAAGCAAAAAGAAAAAACAGTGAAACCGAGAAAGAAACCGAGGGAGATATAGTCGCTCGATGCGCGAGTAACGCTCAACGTGCGAAAACCTTGAGTCAAGACGGATTGTGGCATCGTACTAAGCAAGGTATAGTTGATGCAGTAGCTAAATGGGTAGTAAACGTTTTCCGCGAGCGCGCCGGCCGAAACTTTCGGCCGGTCGCGTGTCTGGCGTTGGATCGACGCGCGTGCCCATCGCCTCCTCCTTTCCTCTCCCCCTTCCTCCATCTCCTTCCTCCTCCTCATTCTTCCCTCTTCTTTCCCCCTTCCCTCCTGCAACCTCAGGCGTTGTCGGCGAGCGCTGCGGCTTCTACACCGGCAGCCGCTGCGCCTGACGGTCGGGATCTCGCGTGCCAACCGCCTCCTCCTTTCCTCTCTCCCTTCCTCCATCTCCTTCCTCCTCCTCCTCCTTCTACTCCCCTCCTCTCCCTTTTTCCTCCCTGCAACCTCAGGCATTGTCGGTGAGCGCTGCGGCTTCTCCACCGGCAGCCGCTGCGCCTGACGGCGGTGACCGAAGGTGAACCACGCGAGATGCTGCAGCGGGGTGACGGTTGAAACTTTTTTAATATACGGTTGAAGCTTTTTCTGTCAACGTTTGCAACTTTTTCCTCGTGAAGTATTTTGGTTGAAGCTTTTTTTTAACGGTTGAAGCTTTTCTATACACGGTTGAAACTTTTTGAGGAGTGACCACGCGAGATGCTGCAGTCGGAGTGGCGTTTGAAACTTTTTTCATACACGGTTGAAGCTTTTTCTGTCAACGTTTGCAACTTTCCCTCGTTGAAGTTTTTGGTTGAAGCTGTTTTTCTTAACGGTTGAAGCTTTTTTACACACGGTTGAAACTTTTTATCCAGCGTTTGCAACACAGGGTTGAGATGCGATGAGGTGAAGACCGACGGGCTGCATCCATGGTGCTTTCGACGGGCGGCCGAGGCGGCGACCGACGGTGAGGGCGACCAACGGTGAGGAGGCGGGGCGAGGCGGTCGGCGCGTGCTGGGGCGTCGGCGCATGCGAGGACGGTCGGCGCGTGCTGGGCGTCGGCGCGGGCAAGGCTCGTGCTGGGACAGCGGCTCGCGCGAGGATGGCGGGCGGGTGGGGACTCTGCGCGACTAGATTTGACGGCTAGAGGGCCCTGATCTGACGGCTGTTGCGCGACTGGCGCGAGCCCTCGGGCCGGCGCGCCGGCGCCTAGCACTGTCCAATGGGTAAGCTTCGTTTTTTAGGAAAAAAAACAGAACAAAATTTTGGAGAGGTGCTAGCGTGACATGGACGAAAGAAAAAGCCCATGCAGTGCAATTAGGCCACGGAAGCGTCGATGTGCTTGCACGGGCCTCTTCTAGTGACTAGGAATCATGTACGTGCAAAGCACGTATTTAGTCATAAATAAAATCTAGAATATACAATATGTACACCGTATTACTTATTACAATTCATCTACTTGTTGAAGACTGGACGTATATGTGAACCTTCTTAATAATATTATAATACTCAGTGCAAGGTAGATTATATAGAAGACTACAAGACCTTTTGCAGATTTATTTGTAAAGCTTGTTAGGTAAGGCCAAAAAATCCATATATCAATTTTCTTACATCCACTAATTAGTCACGTGCCTCGGTGCTATAGTATTTTCATGATTCATAGTATCATGCAAAAAATGAAGTGTTACTATAAGAGGCCGATAAATTGAGTCACTACATGACCAATGTTGCAACCTCAGATGCACTCATCATCACTGATTGTGTCATCACCACTTCAATAATTTGCAAGACAATTCATGAACAAAGAATAAATTAATAATAAAATATGCATACAATAGTGCAGATGATTCTTGAAGTACAACAAGTGAATGCATAGAAAGGTGTATATACAGACTTACAAAAGATTCTTACATAACTTTACTCGTTCAGAGCTCACTACATTTTTCTCGGTACTTTGCCTCCAAAAATTGTTTAATATGTGATATGTAATCTGCATTACAGTAAATAATTTTTATGTCAAGCTTCCAAATCATCCTCTATATAAGAAACCGGGACAGCTGCAATAGTGGGAATGATCCAGTTATGAGATTATAAGCATGTTGTGGCAATTGATTTTACTCCTCTAAACCTAGTACTACTAACACGGTAAAAAATTCAACAGGAAGGTACTCTCAAGAAAGCATTAGTCAAAAGCTAAAATATCACCAATCTTACCTCACATTTATGGACAGCAGTACATCAGTCTACCTCAGAGCACAGATACAAATATAGTGACGAAACTTTGCCTTGAATTCGGTAACAAGACTCTAATCTCTAACATTTACCTTGAAAAAAAGGAACCTGGTCACACGATGCAAAAATACTTATAGACACAAATCATCAGTAGAGAATATTTCACGATTAAACATCAGATATTGAATCGCTAAATAGTCAGAATCTGCCAAGGTTAAGAAAATCGAATCACAATATAGTCCACTGCAATGAATTCTCAAAATATCTTGGAATTACTCTGCTTCGTGTTATTAGTATGCTTGTTCACCTTCCCATTGGGTGTCCGCTGATTCAGCTAGCTGGTGATTGTTTAGTCCATGATAGCATATTTGTTGTACATGCTTCACACATGTAAAAAAGAATGCATAATATCGTTTTTTTGTTTGCGAATCATGTGCACAGCCCATGACAACATAACTGAAGATATACTAAATACTTTCTAGTTAACTCTTCAAATAACTAATCAATACGGAAGTCTTCACTACATCTGTAGGTAAGAACCAAATATCTCGGTCTGTTTTTCTCTACCAGTTTAGATCTCACAAAAATAGTCGAGTACAAAAAATATAGCAGAAGGGATAACCTGAAGTAGATATTATCAACCATGCATCATATATATCAACTGCCCGTTAATGGTTATTCATACAATGTGCACAATTTTCGTTGAAGTAATACAAGTGATGGAAGACCTCAAGTACGCTCAACCCAGATTACTTACACATGCTTTGCACTTGCCATCAATCAGGCTTAAAATTGATTCACATGAGACGGAGATATTGGGTTAGTACACAGGAGACGGAGACCCAACATTGACATCCCTCGTCTGATGGGCAGTACTCCCCGAGGCTACAGTCGTTGCCAACAATCTCGATGCCGCTGTAAAACACCATCACACTAAGCAGGCCACAGCATCTCACGCCGTCATACACGCGGTGGCAAACCTAGGACAAATTTTAGGTGTGGCGGACTTAGCGGCACAAACCAAATAGTCTTATACGAAACTACAAGCAATTCGCACTCAAATTGTACTGGTGAATCACACTTATAAAAACAAATGCAGTAACTAAAATATGTGTGTATGTGTGTGTGCGCGTGTGTGTCTGTGTGTGTGTACATTCTATGGCTGCATTCAGGTTAGTATTTCACTGTTTAGATCACCATAGGCTCTTCTCATCATGCTTTGGAATAGATTTCTTTTTAGACTTATTACATTCATAGTTTGGTAGTTGCTTTACTCAACTTTTATAAATAAAAAACAAGCTAATCCTTCAATGATCGTCGGGATCTCCTCCAACAGGATCGTCTTCATGCATAATTTCATCATGAGAAGATAGCAATTAGTGTTTATATGAAAGCTAACACCTTCTGCATCCATGTGCACATGCTCACAAAACTCAGTCACTCAGTCCTTGAGACAAACATAGACATACCCGTGTAAACCCGAAAAATTGAAAAGGAAACAAGCTAGCTACGAAGGGCTAATACATCACAGACCAATATGCTTTAGACAAACTTGTAAGCAGGACTCACCTGTTCACACCTTCAGCACCAGATTAAACTTGTAAGCCAGAAATAGAAGCACCTTCCTTTTAATTTAACGAAGGCCACACAATTTTAAAATATCTGTTAAACCTGGCTTCTTCATGACGTGCTGTCGGCCTGCCATAGACTGGTACTGTAGTAAAGATAGAAGAAAACTCAATTTTCCTACACCTTTTCAATTAGCACTGACATATATTTCTCCGTGTGGTGATAGAGAAAGAATCCAAATTCCTTCTGATGACCGAAATCTAAAAGACTGTAAAACATGTTTCGCTTTGCAATCAGCATCAGAGAATGATTTATCGGAATATGAAATGAGAAAATTAAGAGTATATATTTTGGTAGAAAGAAACAATATTCAGTTACATAGTTCGTAGGCTCCTTCTCCTTCGATCCATAGCTTGTGTGCAACCATGGAACTTGTGAGGCTCCGAATGCCAGATGCTGCTCGCGTGCGTCCTTGGGTGGTTCATAATGTAATGGAGGGAAACAACCTGCGATTGGGCTGGAGAGGCGACGGGGATGGGGACGGCATTGTGTGACAGACGAGCATGTGAGCACAACAAAGCAATGTTACGCGTTGCTTGATCTGCGGAAGCGGCAGGCAAGGCGCATAGAAAGATTTGGTTGATAGGGGAAGGGCCCCATACCACAAAAACCGAAGTTCGAGGCGGAGTTTCAGCAGCACATGGATGCAGGGGACCGACAACGCGTCGATGTGGAGATCTGGTGGCACGTCAAGGCAGAGGTGGCGTCGCGTAGTACCTCCTTAGCCGCCGCCTGGCCTCTCCTTCTTCTCCCCTCTCCTATTCTCCCAAAGATGCGCCGATGCCCAGGTCGACTTGATCCACAACCATCGGCTGGCCCTGCCCCTGCCAGTGACCAACGCAACGCAGGCGTCGTGGTGATAATGATTACCACGGCCGGTGCAGGCGGGAGCGGCGCTAAGCTGGTGAGCAGGTGGCGAGGGGGGGGGCTAGCGGCGGGTACGGGGCCTGGCGACCGGCGACACTGAGCGGTGGGAGGCGACTCATGCGGGCGGGGCGGGGCGACCGGCGGCAAGAAGGGAGAGGCGGGGGGCACATATGCAGGGTCAAAGGGGAGGCGGTGGTTAGCGAGGGCTCGAGCGTGGGGGCGAGCGATTCCCGATCGTGGTGGGGAGTCATTTCGCGAGAGAGGGAACTTTTAAGTCGTTTCGTTAGCGAGGGGATTATGCTTCGTAAGCGTCCATTTTTGTTAACGATGATTTTAAACCGTTGATAACGTAATCAGAAGGCTGAGATGGTAAGTTGGATCTGCATCTTCGTTCTTTTTTAGTGGTAGTAGATAAGAGATTGCAGAACATGGGAGACACAACACCAAAAACGGTACGAGAAGAAGCGGACACACACACATATCATGCTTTATTTGTCCAAAAACACATATCATGCTTTATGGAGTGATTTTATGGTCATTGATGGCTTGTCCTTTGCAGACGCCGTAGTACAGTAGTAGCTTCGAGAGAAGATGGACGGCATGGCTCCTTGTGGCATATGTAACTCACGTCGCTTTTGTGAGCAAAGCAGCTACTGCTCCTAGGTCAAAAGTCCTTTCTCAGCCTCGCCGCTATTTTTGTGCCTTCTCCATAGATCCACGCAGCGTTCGTCCGCGGAGCACCACTATACAGATAGAAACAAAAATAGGAGGAGCAAAAGGTTAACAGCAGAGCAGCGACGCGTCACTCACCGCCGGCCATCGAACTGCGCGATCATGGCTACAACCCCGCAGCAGCCTTGCGCGCGCCCTCTAGCAGCCGTAGTAGTAGTAGTATAGTCCCGTTTAGATCAAAATGAAATCTCTGTCACTGGCAAAAGCGAGCCCGATCAGCACAGCCCGGTCGGCGCGTGGAAGAACGGAACGAGACGGCGCGGCAAGCCCTTAAATCCTTGACCGATCACATGTCGATCAGTCTCGGATCAAATCAAATCATCAAAAGGGAGGAGCGCCTCTTTCGATAAAAACAAAAGGGAAAGGAATCCCCAGAGGCCAGAGAGCCCGTGGTGGCTTTGAGCTTTCCCTTTCGTTTCGCTCTCCGGCGATCAAGATCGGAGTCGTAAAGGGAGGGAATGCTGGTTGGTGGTTTTGGAAAACGAGGAGATCCCTAGGACTGTGCGAGAGGAAAGGAATGTTACATGGGCCAGGAATATAATACTTACTTCGATTCGTTTTCCAAAGCAACGGCGTTCTTACGTAAAGCAAACCACGCTACGTATATAAGAAAAAGTAGACCACGTGATCTGTATCGCGTGAACGCAAGCGAACGGGAACGGGCGAGCAATGCGCAAATAAGGTTACCGTAACAGGATCACACCACTGGAGTGAAAGCCACGTACTGGGATTACGGAACTTTATTACAAACAGTGCAACGCCGTACCGGTTCCATGGCCGGCGGGAAAGGAAAACTGGAAAAGCATGGGGGAGAGCGGGTGAGATGGTCGGATAGAAGAAGCACAGTGGCAGGCGGGGCCGGGTTCCGGGCGAGAGACGCGGGTTGCTGGCTGTTTGGGTCGCTGCGCAGCAAAGAACACACCATGTTTTTTTTTCTCTATCCACAATAGTGACACGACAGGCTCAGCCCACGCTAAGGGCTGGTTCTTTCGAGGCATGTTGTAAAAATAAGCTGTCAATAAGCTTCTGCGAAAATAAGCTTAACCAGTTCTTTTCATTGCTTGCTTTTTCAGCTTATTTGTGGTATAGTCAGTGAGAAATCTGTAATGCCCTTGTACTATATTGTTGTGCGGATGAAATGATATTGTGTTGCTTTTATCATTTTGCATTTGTCCATAACACATGACATTACAAATTTGTATCAAATTTGATCCAGAACAATACAAATTAGCTCAAACTAATGCAAATATACATGCACATCAAAGCACAACCAGACTACCAGTAGCACCGCATAGCAAATCTGAAAATTCTGAAAATTTTGAAAAGAATTGAAGAAGATCGTTACTTGGCCAAACGAGCTCATGGCCATGGCCTGGGAGGTGAGGAGGGGCGACGTGGGGCCTTCCACCAGAGAGGGAGCTCGGCCGGAGTAGGTAGTCGGCCGTCGAAGAGGAGCGCCCGCTGGAGTGGGGTGTAGGTTGCTATTGGAGACAGGGAGCAGGCAACGCGATAGGGAGGAGCAGGGCGGGAGATGGGGGCTACCCGCCGACCGTGGATCTTCGCCGGATAGAGCCGCGACGAGGAGCCGCGCATAAGGGGAACGGCGGCAGGGAGCACAGGAGGCCTGGACCGGCGGCAGGGGAGCAGAGGAGGCCGGGACCGATGGCGGGGGAGAGGGCCTCGTCGAGGAGGAGCTGGAGCCGGGGGCCGCCAGCGGCGGCAGCATGGAGAGAAACCCTAACGAGCAGGCGAGCGAGAGTGAGCACGCTAGGGGTCGAGCGAGCGAGCGGGCGGTGCAGGGTGGCTGGCCAATGGCAGTTTCATCGTAATTGCTGTAAAATAGGGTCCCTTTGCTATACCCCTTCGGGGTTAAGTCAAAAGCCGCGGGAAGCTCCTCACCCCGATCTTTTTTTCATTGTGAAGAGAAGAGAGGTGGAAATAAGCTAAGCTAGCTTATCAAAAGCGAGTTCTTTTGCACTTCTAGCTTATTTTGACAATAGGCTCAAATAAGGTGGAAAAGAACTGGCCCTAAAAGGAACTCCTTAAGGTAAACTTATACATGCATGTTCGTTTGTGTCGAAACTTATATAAATCACGACCAACGCATCGACGCAAACGAAAGAGCATCTGTTTTTTGTCCGTAAATTATCAGGTCGAGCTAAATCCTCAACCAACATGGACGGCAAACAAGATAAAACAATGTCACGGCAGCCTAAGTGTGTTGTCATGATAGCCATACCTGAGAAAGTGTGTGTCATCGCTCGTCCACATCGGATAGTCCAACCAAACATGCGCTACGTCAGAGCACACTCGACTAGCTGTGGAAAGTCGCATAAGACATCGTCCTCGGCGCTTTACTTAAAGCAGAGAAAGTAGAGAAGCAACCAAAGAGGGGGTCATCGAACGTCCAATGGGTTTATTTTCCTTTTCTTCTTCTTCCTTGGCAAGGAAAGTTACCTTCCCCCAAAGTTGTAAGAATTGAGATTTGTGTGTGAGCCAGTTTAGATTGATCTGGTAGCTAACATCTCGTATTAGAAACGACCCACTACACTTCCTCTCCACCGATCCCCACCTTGGGTACTCGTCGCCATGTCCACTCTCGCCAAGTACTCATCGACGCCATGGATCCATTGTTGAATAGCTACTTGGAGTCAGGGCATATCTCATTGTGTGAGGGCATGCACAGAATATGGTGGCCCTAGTGGCTTCTTGGGGAGCATTATGCCTTCACATCGCTCCAACGGAGCCATACTTCCCCTCAAAAGGAATGAACTTTGGTAACACATCCTCATCTCTATCAGTTTTACTTGTGGTTATTTCTTACCTTTACTTTGTTCAAGCTTTACTTGTGTTGTACCCTTCGCTTGCTTGTATTGTTGTTGTTGCTAGCATTATATAGGTTGTTCACCTAGTTGCATTTCTAGACAACCTATTTTTTGCTAAACCTAATTTGTTAAGAAAAACTAAAAATGCCAGTTGCCTATTCACCCTCCCCTCTATAGTCAACCATATCAATCCTTTCAGAAGTTAACTATGGAAAGTGGCCACTAAAGTTTCGTGATTGTATTTGGTTGGGAGGTGCACCTACTCTACCCATTTCAGGCTCAAGTTTGGGCCGGATTTGTGTCGGTGTGGACACAAACGGATGCTCATGATGCTTGTCCTTCGCCCTCGGATGGCCATTCGGTGGCACATTGGCAATATCCACCCTCTTTCATCGATAGCTAGAGCACCCAAGTTGCCCTCCCTCACCGTCGTCAGCTAGTCCCGATGTTCAGCCGTCACCCGCACCCCCAGCGACCTTGTCGGTGTTGTTGGATGATTTTTGTCACCGTTCTTACCGGTGTTGGTGACGGTATTTGCCGCTGTCGAAGCAACCGAATGTCCACGCCACCACCTCGCCTCTGTCGTGGCAGCAATGCTCCAAGCACGACCACCTCGCTCGTTGGTCACTTCCAAGGTCGCCTCCAGGCCCACATGCTTGTTACCTGGTCTACTAAGGCTGAAGGCTTTCACCGGTCGGGTTCTTCGGGAACACCCGCAACATGTATAATGGCATAAGTACTATTACAACAATTCCTTTTGCTATTTGGATGATTTGTCATCCGACGATGAGGAGATTGTGGTTGCTGTTTTGGTAGTACATGATTATATTAGTAGGTAGCGGTCAGTGTTCAGGGGCTCGATACCGGGGAATACTCCGACGTTGAATCACGGCAGATAGAGTGATCATTGCCTACTATGGAAGGACTACTACGAGTCTGATGACCCACTCTTCAAACACAAGCTATTTCGGCGTCGTTTCCGGATGGCTACATGCTACTTCTCAAACAACAGCGCCAGAAATTGGCACGTTGACAAAGACTTGGCTTGCGTTGGTTTTTCCCTTGAAGAGGAAAGGGTGATGCAACACAGGAGCAGTAAGTATTTCCCTCAGTTTGAGAACCAAGGTATTAATCCAGTAGGAGAATCTCGTCAAGTCCAGAGTACCTCCGTAAACACAAAAGAGCTTGCACCCAACGCTATAAAGGGCTTGTCAATCCCTTCAAGATTGATTGCAAAGTGAGATCTGAAGGCGGAAAGTGCAACGAAGTAAAAGAGTAAGGCTGAAAATATGGTGTGAAGTAGACCCGGGGGCCATAGTGTTCACTAGAGGCTTCTCTCAAAATAGCAAATATTACGGTGGGTCAACAAATTACTGTCGAGCAATTGATAGAACCGCGCAAAGTCATGATGATATCTAAGGCAATGATCATACATATAGGCATCACGTCCGAGACAAGTAGACCAATACTTTCTGCATCTACTACTATTACTCCACACATCGACCGCTATCCAGCATGCATCTAGTGTATTGAGTTCATGACGAACACAGTAACGCCTTAAGCAAGATGACATGATGTAGAGGGATAAACTCAAACCAATGATGAAACCGCCATCTTTTTACCCTTGATGGCAACAACACGATGCGTTCCTCGCTACCCCTTCTCTCACTGGGTGAGGATACCGCACGGTATGAGCCCAAAACCAAGCACTTCTCCCATTGCAAGAATCATAGATCAAGTTGGCCAAACAAAACCCACAACTCGAAGAGAATTACAAGGATATGAAATCATGCATAAGAGAGATCAGAAGAAACTCAAATAAGATTCATAGATAATCTGATCATAAATCCACAATTCATCAGATCTCGACAAACACACCGCAAAAGAAGATTACATCGGATAGATCTCCATGAAGATCATGGAGAACTTTGTATTGAAGATCCAAGAGAGAGAAGAAGCCATCTAGCTACTAGCTATGGACCCGTAGGTCTATGGTGAACTACTCACACATCATCGGAGAGGTCATGGTGTTGCTGAAGAAGCCCTCCGTATCCGAATCTCCCCTCCGGCAGGGCACCAGAACGTGCCCCAGATGGGATCTTGCGGAGACAGAAGCTTGCGGCGGCGGAAAAGTATTTTCGTGGCTCCCCTGATTTTTTTAGGGATTTTAGGGAATTTATACGCGAAGGAGCTAGGGCAGGGGAGGCCCATGGATCCCACAAGCCTGGGAGGCGCGACCCCCCTGGCCGCGCCATGGGGGCTTGTGGCCTCCCCCGGGAGTCCCTGCCTTGGTTCCCAAGCTTTCTGTGTATCTTCTGTTCCGGAAAAAACTTTTCAGAAGTTTTATTCCATTTGGACTCCATTTAAAATCCTCCTCTCAAAAGGGTCAAAATCACGGAAAAAATAGGAACTCGCACTTGGCACTGAGTTAATAAGTTAGTCCCAAAAAGGATATAAAAGGCATACAAAACATCCAAAGTTTGACAAGATAATAGCATGAAACCATCAAAAATCATAGATACGTTGGAGACGTATCAAGCATCCCCAAGCTTAACTCCTGCTCGTCCTCGAGTAGGGAAGTGATAAAGACTGAATTTTTGATGTGGAATGCTACCTAGCATAGTTGTCCTTTGTAACTTCTTTCATGTGACATGAATGTTCAGATCCGTAAGATTCAAAACAATAGTTTGCTATTGACATGAAAACAATAATACTTCAAGCAAACTAGCAACGTAATCATGAACTTTCGAAATAACAAGGCCAAAGAAAGTTATCCCTACAAAATCATATAGTCTGGCTATGCTCCATCATCCCCACACAACTAATTTAAATCATGCACAACCCCGGTATTGGCCAAGTAATTGTTTTCGCACTCTTACTTTCTATCACGCAATACATGAGCGTGAGCCATGGATATAGCACTATAGTTGGAATAGAGTGTGGTGGTGCTTGTGAGACAAAAAAGGAGGAGATGGTCACATTGACTCGGCGTATCAAAGGGTTATGGAGATGCCCATTAATAGATATCAATGTGAATGAGTAGGGATTCCCATACAAAGGATGCACGAGAGTTATAAGTATGTGAAAGCTCAAAAGGAGAACTAGTGGGTGTGCATCCAACTTTCTTGCTCACGAAGACCTAGGGCAATTTTGAGGAAGCCCATCATTGGAATATACAAGCCAAGTTATAAAATAAAGATTCCCACTAGTATATGGTGGTGACAAAACAATAGGCTCTCAATCATGAAGAACATGGTGCTATTATGAAGCACAAGTGTGAAAAAGGTAGTTGCATTGTCCCTTCTCTCTTTTTCTCTTTTTTTTATTTGGGCTCTTTGGCCTTTTTTTTTGTTGGCAACTTTGGCCTCTTTTTTTATTTCTCACATGGGACAATGCTCTAATAATGATGATCATCACACTTTGATTTACTCACAGCTCAAAGCTCAGAATGATGATGACTCTATAGGAAATGCCTCCGGCAGTGTACCGGGATGTGCAATGATCTAGCTTGGCGCGTGATGTTAAAACATCTCGCTAGCTATCTTAGGATCATGCAATGGAAGTATGAGAGTGACGACACAAGTCATGAGACGGAACGGTGGGAGTTGCATAGCAATATATCTTGGAATGGCTATGAAAATGCCATAGTAGGTAGGTATGGTGGCTATTTTGAGGAAGGCATATGGTGGGTTTGTGCACCGGCGAAAATTGCGCGGTACTAGAGAGGCTAGCAATGGTGGAAGGTGAAAGTGCATCTATACCATGGACTCACATTAGTCATCAAGAACTCACATACTTATTGCGAAAGTTTTTATTAGTAATCGAAACAAAGTGCTAAACGCATACTCCTAGGGGAAGGGTTGGTAGGTGTAAACCAATGCGCGATCCCGACCGCAACACAAAGGATGACAATCGATAGATCAATTATGCTCCGACTTCCTAACATAGCGGTTCACCATACGTGCATGTTACGGGAATCACTAACTTCAACACAAGTATTTCTAGATTCACAAGACCCTACTAACATAACTCTTAATATTACCAAATCCACGTCTCAAAACTAATTGAGAGGAATCAAACTTCTCTTTCTACTCAATGCACATGAAGATGGAAGTTTTTGTATCCTCTTTGGGTACCTATCACCTTTGGGACTACTTTCATAGCACAAACCAACTACCAAGTCACGCACCGCCGTGCTCTAAAAGATCTAAGTGAATCACATAGAGCAAAATTATCTAGGCTCAAAAGATATAAGTGAAGCACGATAAGCATTCCAGCAAAATCACGATGAGTGCATGTCTCTCCCAATAGGTGTGCAGCAAGGATGGTTGTGACACAACAAAAATAAAAGACTCCTACGATACAAGACGCTCCAAGCAAAACACATATCATGTGGTGAATAAAAATATAGCTCCAAGTAATGTTACCGATGGATTGAAGACGAAAGAGGGGATGCCTTCACGGGGCATCCCCAAGCTTAGGCTTTTTGGTGTCCTTGAATTTGGCTTGGGATGCCTTGGGAATCCCCAAGCTTGAGATCTTTCCACTCTTTATCCCTTTGTCCATGAGAACATCACCCAAAACTTGAAAACTTCACAACACAAAACTTAAACAGAAACTCGTGATATCGTTAGCACAAGAAAACAAACTACCACCTCTTTAGGTACTGTAGCAATCTTGATTTCTATTTATATTCCTGTTATATTACTGTATTCTCACTTTTCCATGGCTATTACCCCCCGATACCATCCATAGATTCATCAAAACAAGCAACCAACTCAACAAAAAACTGAATTTGTCAAAAATAGACCAGTCTGTAGCAATCTGTATACT
The DNA here is from genome assembly GCF_904849725.1 of Hordeum vulgare subsp. vulgare. Classification (NCBI taxonomy): domain Eukaryota; kingdom Viridiplantae; phylum Streptophyta; class Magnoliopsida; order Poales; family Poaceae; genus Hordeum; species Hordeum vulgare. The sequence continues at coordinate 385,501,530 of NC_058518.1, read as the reverse complement.
TCGTATACTTCTAGTACCTCAAAAATTCTGAAAACTTATGACTGCCTGGGCAAAAGGCATATCAACCAGTAGAAAAAAGAATAAACTCAAAAGCTCTTTGTGAATAAAAATGAAAAATAATCTCGTGAGCGAAAAGTTTCTGTCTTTTTCCAGCAGGATCAAACAACCATCACCAAGACTAGTCATAAAGGTTTTGCTTGGCTCAAACACAGAAAGAAACACAAAAGTCACAATCATAACAGAATTATGATGGTGTGGACGCAACAAAACAGAAATAAAAAGATAAATTCATTGGGTTGCCTCTCAAAAAGCGCTATTGTTTAACGCCCTTAGCTAGTTATAAGGCGATAGAATCACGTATCGTCGTCTTTGGTGCCCAAACCATAAGTAGCGTGATCACTCATCATCTTAAGGTCTTCATCTTTCTTACTAGATGATTCACCACTATTTTTAGGAAGAAAAATAGACTTGGTGGCCTTATTATGGGCAAAATTTGGAGTATTCTGCACAGCGGCAAAAGCAGAACCCAAGTTGGTTATAACATCCTCTAGTTTGCCAATCCTAGCGGAATCATGACCTAGTTTTTTGTTAACTATGGGTTCCTTCTCCTTTAAATTTTTCAAAACCATTCCCACCTTGGATTTGTACTGAGTGATTTGATTGTGGATATTTTTATCCAAATTCTCAATGAGTTCGATCGTAGCAACTTTATTTTCAATGACGTCCAGCCTACGCATCACATGTTCCAGAGTTAAGGTAGTTCCATTAACCATGAATGGGGGTGAGCCTACCAAATTTATTACAGCTCCGTAAGAATCAACGGTATGGCTACCCAAGAAATTTCCGCCTACGATGGTGTCAAGAATATACCTATTCCAAGGAGAAATAACCACATAAAATTTCGAAGCAGGACGGTAGTAGATTGCTTACGAGTAGATCTACTCTGAGCATTGCAAATCCTATACCAAGCGTCCTTCAAGTTTTCTTCCTCATTTTGTTTGAAATTGAGAACTTCGTTCTCGGGGGTATCGTTCGAAGCGGTGGGTCTAGCCATGAGGACAGGTAGACTATCCCACACAAACGAACAGAAAGCAAGCGAGAGAAAAAGGGCAAACAAAAAAGGCAAATATTTTTGTAAATTTCTGTTTTTCAGAAGTGGGGGAGAGGAAAACGAGAGGCAAAACAGTAAATGCAAGAGATGAGTTTGCGACACTTACTTGGATGAGTTCTTGACTTCATCTCCCTGGCAACGGTGCCATAAATCCTTCTGCTACTTCTTAAACAACAGCGCCAGAAATTGGCACGTTGACGATGACTTGGCTTGCGTTGGTTTTTACCTTGAAGAGGAAAGGGTGCTGCAGCACAGGAGCAATAAGTATTTCCCTTAGTTTGAGAACCAAGGTATCAATCCAGTAGGAGAATCTCGTCAAGTCCAGAGTACCCGCGCAAACACAACAGAGCTTGCACCCAACGCTATAAAGGGGTTGTCAATCCCTTCAAGATTGATTGCGAAGTGAGATCTGAAGGCGGAAAGTGCAATGAAGTAAAAGAGTAAGGCTGAAAATATGGTGTGAAGTAGACCCGGGGGCCATAGTGTTCACTAGAGGCTTCTCTCAAAATAGCAAATATTACGGTGGGTCAACAAATTACTGTCGAGCAATTGATAGAACCGCGCAAAGTCATGACGATATCTAAGGCAATGATCATACATATAGGCATCACGTCCGAGACAAGTAGACCAATACTTTCTGCATCTACTACTATTACTCCACACATCGACCGCTATCCAGCATGCATCTAGTGTATTGAGTTCATGACGAACAGAGTAACGCCTTAAGTAAGATGACATGATGTAGAGAGATAAACTCAAACCAATGATGAAAACCCCATCTTTTTACCCTTGATGACAACAACACGATGCGTGCCTTGCTATCCCTTCTGTCACTGGGTGAGGTCACCGCACGATATGAACCCAAAACCAAGCACTTCTCCCATTGCAAGAATCATAGATGAAGTTGGCCAAACATAACCCACAACTCGAAGAGAATTACAAGGATATGAAATCATGCATAAGAGAGATCAGAAAAAACTAAAATAAGATTCATAGATAATCCGATCATAAATCCACAATTCATTGGATCTCGACAAACACACCATAAAAGAAGATTACATCGGATAGATCTCCATGAAGATCATGGAGAACTTTGTATTGAAGATCCAAGAGAGAGAAGAAGCCATCTAGCTACTAGCTATGGACCCGTAGGTCTATGGTGAACTACTCACGCATCATCGGAGAGGTCATGGTGTTGATGAAGAAGCCCTTCGTATCCGAATCTCCCCTCCGGCAGGGCACCAGAACGTGCCCCATATGGGATCTTGCGAAGACAGAAGCTTGCGGCGGCGGAAAAGTATTTCCGTGGCTCCCCTGATTTTTAGGGATTTTAGGGAATTTATAGGCGAAGGAGCTAGGGCAGGGGAGGCCCCGGTATCCCACAAGCCTGGGAGGCGCGGCCCCCCCTGGCCGCGCCATGGGTGCTTGTGGCCTCCCCCGGGAATCCTTGCCTTGGTTCCCAAGCTTTTTACGTATCTTCTGTTCCGGAAAAAATCTTTTCGGAAGTTTTATTCCGTTTGGACTCCGTTTAAAATCCTCCTGTGAAAAGGGTCAAAAACATGGAAAAAACAGGAACTGGCACTTGGCACTAAGTTAATAAGTTAGTCCCAAAAAGGATATAAAAGGCATACAAAACATCCAAAGTTTGACAAGATAATAGCATGAAACCATCAAAAATTATAGATACGTTGGAGTAGTATCACTAGACATGTGTTCAATCATATCTGGGAGGGGTTGGTGGCGTACAATAAGTATTTCAAGTGCAAGGAGGATGCATTGGGAAAGGTTGTGTCGTGGTATTTCCACGGCAGATGCAATGGGGTGGCTCCGATCACGGTTTTGGGCCGATGGGTGCCGCCGGCATCTAGGAACGGGTGAAGGCGCAAGACACATGACGCCAATATACCCAGATTCACGGACCTACGGTGAGGTAAAACCCCTAGTCCTGCATGTGTCACTATATGGGATCACAGTACAAATAGTGCTCCTCGAGCTGTTTGTGAGGAGGGGGGCGGAGCTCTTGCTACCGGTCTTCCTGCCTCGAAGGTGTGTGTGGTTCTAGAGTCTAAGAGTTTGCTAGTTGTCTCTGGGCGTGACCTCTCTCTAGGGGGCTGAGATGAGGCTTTATAGTGCAGCATGAGATGCACAGTGGCGGGAGAAAGTACGAGGGAGGACCCGGCTGCCAGCCCCTCCCGCTGGTCGTGGGGCTCGCCAGCTATCGGGTCTTGTCTGGCGTGGGGCCGGCCCGCCGGGCATCTCTGCGGCTAACGCGCCGATCATCACGGAGTAGGTAGGGGTGTGCATAGCTAGAAGGCCGCCTTGCTCGGTCAGCCTCGGGGGCGACGGGGGTCTTGTAGCCTCGCTGACCCTTGCATCATTGCGCCCGTGGCCACGCCGAGGTTGTGAGCGTGTATTGTGGCCACGATCCCCTCTCCATCATTCGTCGGGTCTCGTCACCGTACATGGGTACGGTCGGATGGGACGGGATCTAACCGGCCGGCTAGCGTCGGGCCAGCCTGCCAGGCTGAATGTCGTCAATCAGACGGGCCGGCTGCCGCTAGCCAGCCCGAGGGGGGCAGTGATGTCCCACAAGCGTATGGGATCGCAACAGTTTTCAAGGGTAGAGTATTCAACCCAAATTTGATGGTTCACACAAGGAAAGCGAAAGAATATTCTCAATTATTAGTAGATGAGTGTGTCAGATTCAACCACACCTGAAAGATTAGTGTCTGCAAGCAAAGTATCAGTAGCAAAGTAGTATGATAACAACGGTGCCAAAAACGATCTGTTGACAAGGTAGACTATTCCTAACTGTTGTATCAATGGCGCCAGTAGAAGCACGTTGACGGGGGACTATTCTTCCCCAGCAACTGCTCCAGAAAAGGTCTTGCAACAAGTAGCAATGAAGTAGAAGGAACAACAGTAGCAGCAACATCAAAGTAACAATAGTAGCAACAGTAGCAGCAAAGTGGCCCAGTCCCTTTTGTAGCAAGGGACAAGCCAAGACAAAGTAACGTAGCGAGAACCAGTAGTAAAAGACTCATAGGCAGTGGATCGGTGATGGATGAGTGTGACGGATGTGATTCATCATGTAACAGCTATAACACGGAGAGATAAGTAACTAGCTCCCGCTCGTCAATCTAATGTAGGCATGTATTTCGTCTGTAGTCATACGTGCTTAGGGAAAAGAACTTGCATGACATATATTGTCCATCCCTCCCGTGGCAGCGGGGTACTAATGGAAACTACGGGATATTAAGGTTCTCATTTTAATAAAGAACCGGACCAACGCATTAACACGCGGTGAATACATGAACTCCTCATACTATGGTCATCTCCGGGAGTGGTTCCGGCTATTGTCACTCCGGGGTTGCCGGGTCATAACACATAGTAGGTGACTACAACTTGCAAGATAGGATCTAAAACACACATATATTAGCGACAACATAATAGGTTCAGATCTGAAATCATGGCACTCGGGCCCTAGTGACAAGCATTAGGCATAGCCAAGTAGTAGCAACATCAATCTAGAACATAGTGGATACTAGGGATCAATCCCCGTCAAGAACTAACTCGATTACATGATAGATCTCATCCAAGTCATCACCGTCTAGCAAGCCTAAGATGAGATTACTCATGAACAATGAAGAGCATCATGGAATTGTCAATGGATAAAGGTTGATGATGACGATGGCGACGATTTCCCCTCTCTGGAGCCCGAAACGGACTCCAGATCTGCCCTTCACATGAAGAACAGGATGTGGCGGCGCCTCCGTATCGCAAAACGCGATGAAACCTTCTCTCTGATTTTTTTTCGGGCGAGACGGAAGATATAGAGCTGAGTTTGGGGGCGGTGGTGCCACGTGGGCCCCACAAGCCCTCACGGCACGACCGGGGGGGGGGGGGGGGTGGCCGTGGCCTGTGGGCTTATGGCCCACTGGTCCACCTCCTTCGGTGGATCTTTGCGCACGTATTTTTCTTTTATTCCGGAAAAATCTTCGTAAATTTTCAGGACATTCCAAGAACTTTTATTTATGCACAAAAACAACACCATGGAAATTCTGCTGAAAACAGCGTCAGTCCGGTTTAGTTCCATTCAAATCATGCAAATTAGAGTCCAAAACAAGGGCAAAAGAGTTCGGAAAAGTAGAGACGACGGAGACGTATCAACTCCCCCAAGCTTAAAGCCTTGCTTGTCCTCAAGCAATTCAGTTGACAAACTGAAAGAGACAAAAGAAAAACTTTGACGAACTCTGTTTGATCTTGTTGTTGCAACTATGTCTAACTCATATCCAGAGTTTCTGCAAGATCACAAGCAAACCACATAAGCAAATGACATCTAGGTCTCACGGTAAACTCATATCAATGGCATAATCAACTAGCGAGCAACTAATAATAAGTCTCAAACGTCAACACTTCAATCAAAACAACATGAAGCAGTACGAATAGATGGTATCTTTCTAGCTCTTTCTGAGACCGCAAAACATAAATGCAGAGCACCTTCAAAGACCAAGGGCTGACTAAACATTGTAATTCAAGGCAAAGAAGATCCAGTCATAGTCATACTCAACACAGTTAAAAGAAAAGCATAAAAATGACAAAGGTGCTCTCTAATTGGTGCTTTTGTAAGAGGAGGATGACTCAACAGGAACATAAAAAAGACACGCCCTTCGCAAAGGGAAGCATTGATTTGCAGAGGTGCCAGAGCTCAAGCTTTGAAAACAGAGATAATAATTTTGGGTGGCATGCTTTCATTGTCAACGCAATGACTAAGAGTTCTCAACATCTTCGACGCTACACATGCTATAGGCGGTTCCCAAACAGAAAAGTAAAGTTTTGACTCCCCACCACCAATCAATCACACTCCACGGCTAGCCAAATTCTCTGGTACCATCCATACCAACATCAATCCTGGGGGAGTTTTGTTTGCAATTATCTTTTCGATTTGAGCATGGAACTGGGAATTCCAATTATCGGCCCCTTTCTCGTGAATGATAGTGAATAAACACATATCGAGGATAACACACCTAGCATGGAAGATACCAATAGCCCCCTGTCACCACATGAGCGGTTCGGGCATGCAAAACAGATTATTTCTTGAAGGTTTAGAGAGTGGCACATGCTAACTTACTTGGAACGACAGGTAGATACCGCACATAGGTAGGTATGGTGGACTCATATGGAACAACTTTGGGTTTATGGAAGTGGATGCACAAGCAGTATTCCCGCTTAGTACAAGTGAAGGCTAGCAAAAGACTGGGAAGCGACCAACTAGAGAGCGACAACAGTCATCAAAATGCATTGAGATTAACTAACATTGAGTGCAAGCATGAGTAGGACATAAATCACCATGAACATGAACATCATAGAGGCTATGTTGATTTTGTTTCAACTACATGCGTGAACATGCGCCAAGTCAAGTCACTTGAAACATTCAAAGGAAGATACCATCCTATCATACTACATCATAATCATCTCAACATTCATGTTGCCAACCAAGACAAACCATTATAAGCTCCTAGCTAAATAAGCATGGCATAAGCAACTATGATCTCTAAGTTGTCATTGCAAACATGTTCCTCTCACAACAAAGCTGAATCGGGCATGATGAGCTAGTCATATTTACAAAAACCAAATATGTCGAGTTCATACCAGCTTTTCCAGGCTCAGTCACTTCATCATATATCGTCATTATTGCCTTTCACTTGCACGACCGAACGATGTGAACAATAATAAGTGTGCTCGTGCATTGGACTAAAGCTGGAATCTCCACACAAATACAAAGGAGAAGGCAAAGTAATATGGCTCTTTGAAAGCTAAACAGGTATGCATGCAAGAGCCACTAAACATTGTAACCAATATCTTCTACCTTGACCCGAAGAAAAAGGAAAAGTATTTACACGGGAAAGCTCCCAACAAGCAAAAGAAGAAAAGAAAATCTTTTTAGGTTTTCTCAAACTAGAGAGACGCACGAAAAGAAAACGAGAAAAAGAAAATAAACTAGCATGGATGATAAAGTGGCAAAGTGTGAACACCGGCTAACAAAGTGAAAGCATAAACAAGAATGTAAAGTCGGTGGGAACACGTACTCCCCCAAGCTTAGGCTTTTGGCCTAACTTGGTCTATTCCGAAGGATGGTCCTGGCGAAACCCAAAATCATAATCGGGGTTATACGGGAGTGCTGCAACCACTGCCTGAATAGCTGCCTCACGGAGACGAGCAACCTTCGCCTTCCTCTCATACTCCTCTGCCTCTCCTCTGGTTATGTAATATCTCGGTTTTACCTGAAAGTCAAAGAGAGTAGGAGCAGGAAGGGTAATATGGAAAACACGATGTCGGTTAAATATCAATCGGTATAGGAGAGATTCATCATCCCTCTCAAGGAACTGGTAGCGTGTCAAAACGTCGCGGTCAAGGAAAGCTGTATGGAGTGGGGGATCTCCTTCGCGGATGGGTACTCCAAGAAAATTTGCTATGCGAGTGGCATAGATGCCACCAAAGAAATCCCCTTCAATAGCATTCTTATTCAGCCTCCTTGCTATAATAGCTCCCATGTTGAAGCTTTTGTCACCCGTCAGCGCTCTTAAGTTTACTAAGGTCGGGTGCGCAGAGGTGACAATGCTCAATCTTGCCATTAATGCATCTTCCTATGAAGAGGGCAAAGTAATGCAAGGCAGGAAAATGAATACTCCCCATGGTAGCTTGCGTAATGTCTCTAGTTTCTCCAACCGTAATACCAGTGCAAAAATCTCTAACCGAAGATTTAGGAGGATCATTGAGGTTACCCCAAATTGGTATTTTGCAAATTCTACTGAAATCCTCTAAATCCATGGTATACGATTTATCATAGAGATCAAACAGTACCGATGGCTCACGGCCAGCTGAAAATTTGAATCTACGAACAAAAGAGGCAGTGAGAGCAACATACTATTCACATTTATTGGAGATGAATTCTTCGAGTCTGACGTTGCGAACAAGTGCATCAAACTCATCTTTGAAACCTACCTCAATCATAACTTCATCAGAAGGCCATTCACAAGGTTGTACCTGCGTGTCCCTAGGTTGGTAAGGATCAGGCTCCCGAATCGCAAGACGGGGACCTCTCTTGCTTGAGGAACCACCATGAAAGTTTCTCCTGAACATCTTCCTTTTCTGAAATTTTCAGTGACCCAAAGGAAGGGTGAACAAGGCTCAACTAAACTAGTAGCAACAACTCCCACAAGTACCAAGAGACCATATTACGTATCAAAACTACTTGGGACCAGCTAGAATTAGCATGCAAAGCTCAAGAACATGGTCACCAAGGTTGCAAAAATACGCGGAGTATAAGGCACTAGAGCAAAAACTAATTGGACCAATGGAGGAGCCACTTACCAAGGAGTAATTTCCCCAAAACAGTTCACAGAATGGTGATTTGAGCAAAGAGATCGAAAATCCCAGCAAGAGGAGCAAGAACACGGGTTTGAGCTGCGAAACGATTTTATTCTCGAGGTAGGAGAACTAGATGAGAGCAAGAATGAGTGGAGGGGGTGCTTGTGGCCCCCACAAGCCTGGGTGGCGCGGCCAGGGGGTACCCGCGCCCCTAGGGTTTGTGGCCCACTGGTGTGGCCCCCAGACAGACTCTTTGTCCCAGTATTTTTCAAAAAATCCAGAAAAAATCATACTTGATTTTCACAGCGTTTGGAGAACTTTTATTTTCGAGGTACTTTTCTACCGGACGCTAAAACAGAAAACAGGGAAAACTAAACTAAATCTATCATTTTTCTTCTAAGCAACCGAAAGTGAAAGCTTGGAATAGAGGTTTGTGACTCCTCGATTCATCCATCTCATGGTCATCGAAAGAAATCCGGCAATGGGGTTGATCAAATCCCCTCGACAAAACTTTCTCGAATCGCAAAAGAGAACGGAGAATTTTCGAATAGTCGCTAGGTCACCTCAATGGGGATGTGTATCTCCCCAACAAGCAAATCATACTTCATCTTGACACGAGGAATAAGGCATTCAAAGCTCCCGATAAGAATTGATGAAGTCTTTTCGATAGCATTGATGCAATGTACTCGATATTTTTTCTTCGGAAAGTGCACCGTATGCTCAATACCGTTGACATGGAAAGTGACATTGCCTTTGTTGCAATCTATAACAGCCCTTGCAGTGTTTAAAAAGGGTCTTCCGAGGATGACAACCATGGCATCGTCCTCGGAAATATCCAAGATAACAAAGTCTATTAAGATAGTTGTCTTAGCAACCACAACACGCACATCCTCACAAATGCCGATAGGGAAAGCAGTTCATTTGTCGGCCATTTGCAGAGAGATTTCAGTGGGTGTCAACTTATCCAGTTCAAGCCTACGATAAAGAGAAAGAGGCATAACACTAACACCGGCTCCAAGGTCGCACAACGCAGTTCTAACGTAGTTGCCTTCAATGGAGCAAGGTATAGTGGGCACACCGGGATCACCTAGTTTCTTAGGAGTTCCACCCTTGAAAGTGTATTTAGCAAGCATGGCGGAAATCTCAAGATCAGGTATCCTCCTCTTATTAGTCACAATATCTTTCATGTACTTAGCATACGAAGACATTTTGAGCATATTTGTCAAACGCATTTGCAGAAAGACAGGTCTGATCATCTCAACGAGGCGCTCAAAATCCTCATCATCCTTTTTCTTGGATGGTTTGGGAGGAAAGGGCATGGGTTTCTGAACCCATGGCTCCCTTTCTTTACCATGCATCCTAGCAGTGAAGTCATTCTTATCGTATCTCTTATTCTTAGGCTGTGGGTTATCAAGATCAACACTAGGTTCAATCTCCACATCCTTTTCATTGCTAGGCTGAGCATCTTCATGAACATCACTATTGATATTATCATTAGGCTCATGTTCATCACCAGATTGTATTTCAGCATCAGAGATAGTGGCATCGTTTGGACTCTCAGGGGTAGCAGCAACAGGGTTGCTAGCGTGCAGGTTCCTATCATCTTTCTTCTTCTTTCTAGGATGACTAGGTGCATCAGTGCTAACTCCTTGAGAATCTTGTTCAATTCTCTTCGGATGACCCTGAGGATACAAAGGTTCCTGGGTCATTCTACCGGCTCTAGTAACGACTGTGACATAATTTTCATTCAACTCATTGAGCAAGTCATTCTGAGCTTTAAGTACTTGTTCTACCTGAGTAGTAACCATAGAGGCATGCTTACTCAGAAGCTTAAGATCATTGACATTTCTGTCCACACAAGCACTTAAATGACTAAGCATACGAGCATTATGTTCCAATTGTGTGCTAACATAATCATTGAAACTCTGTTGTTTGGCAACGAAGTTATCAAATTCATCCACGCATAAGCTAGCAGGTTTATCAAAAGGAATATCACTCTCAGCAAACCTACGCAGAGAATTTACTTCTACTACCTGTATCGGGTTATCGAGACCATGGATCTCTTCGATAGGTGGTAGATTTTTGACATCTTCAAATTTAATGCCTTTCTCTCGCATAGATTTCATGGCTTCTTGCATATCTTCAGGACTGAGGAATAGAAGACCTCATTTCTTCGGAGTTGGCTTAGGAGGTGGTTCGGGAATAGTCCAAGCATTCTCATTGCACAAGATGTTATTCAATAGAATCCCAGCTTGTTCTACCGTTCGTTCCCTAAAAACACAACCAGCACAACTGTCTAGGTGGTCTTTGGAAGCATTGGTAAGTCCATTATAGAAGATATCAAGTATTTTATTCTTCTCAAGAGGGTGATCAGGCAAAGCATTCAGTAGCTCGACGAGCCTCCCCCAAGCTTGTGGGAGACTCTCTTCTTCAGCTTGAGCAAAGTTGTATATTTCCTGCAAGGCAGCTTGCTTTTTATGGGCAGGGAAATATTTTTCAGAGAAGTAGTAGACCATATCCTGGGGCCTACGCACACATCCAGGAGCAAGAGAAGTGAACCAAGTCTTAGCATCATCCTTTAGCGAGAAAGGAAACAGCTTGAGGATATAGTAGTGGCGGATCTTTTCCTCACTAGTGAATAGGGTGGCTATATCGTGTAGTTTGGTAAGATGGGCTACAACCGTTTCAGACTCATAACGGTGAAAAGGATCAGATTCGACCAGAGTGATTAACTCAGGGTCGACAGAGAATTCATAATCCTTATCGGTCACAAAGATAGGCGAAGTAGCAAACTTCGGGTCGTATTCATCCTAGCGTTCCGAGATTTTTCTTTCCACTTGCGCAGAAGTTTCTCAACATCATAGCTATCCTTACATGCAAGAAAATCCTCAGCTATCTCTCCCTCCATAACATAGCGCGTATCAGGCATAACAGGCAATTCAGGCATAGTAGCAGGTTCTACTTCAATAGTATCAGCAGTTTCAGAAGTATCATCACATCTAGCAGTAGCTCTAACAATATGTGCATCAAGGAATGCACCAATTGGCAAAGCAGTATCAGGCATAGCAGGCATAGTATCAAGCATAGCATCATCAGGCATAGTATCTAGCATAGCAACAAGTAGCAGCGGAGTAGCAAGGAACAACAGTAGCAACAATGGCAAAGTAACATCAGTAGCAACAGTAGCAGCAAAGTGTCCCAATCCCTTTTGTAGCAAGGGACAAGCCAAGACAAAGTAACGTAGCAAGAACTAGTAGTAAAAGACTCGTAGGCAGTGGATCAGTGATGGATGAGTGTGACGGATGTGATTCATCATGTAACATCTATAACACGGAGAGATAAGTAACTAGCTCCCGTTCGTCAATCTAATGTAGGCATGTATTCCGTATGTAGTCATATGTGCTTAGGGAAAAGAACTTGCATGACATGTATTGTCCATCCCCTCCCGTGGCAGCGGGGTCCTAATGGAAACTACGGGATATTAAGGTTCTCCTTTTAATAAAGAGCCGGACCAACGCATTAACACGCGGTGAATACATGAACTCCTCATACTATGGTCATCTCCGGGAGTGGTTCCGGCTATTGTCACTCCGGGGTTGTCGGGTCATAACACATAGTAGGTGACTACAACTTGCAAGATAGGATAAAAAACACACATATATTGGTGACAACATAATAGGTTCAGATCTAAAATCATGGCACTCGGGCCCTAGTGACAAGCATTAAGCATAGCCAAGTAGTAGCAACATCAATCTAGAACATAGTGGATACTAGGGATCAATCCCCGTCAAGAACTAACTCGATTACATGATAGATCTCATCCAACTCATCACCGTCCAGCAAGCCTACGATGAGATTACTCACGAACGATGAAGAGCATCATGGAATTGTCGATGGAGAAAGGTTGATGATGACGATGGCGACGATTTCCCCTCTCCGGAGCCCGAAACGGACTCCAAATCTGCCCTCTAGATGAAGAACAGGATGTGGCGGCGCCTCTGTATCGCAAAACGCGATGAAACCTTCTCTTTGATTTTTTTCCGGGCAAGACGGAAGATATAGAGCTGAGTTTGGGGGCGGTCGTGCCACGTGAGGCCCACAATCCCTCACGGCGTGGCCAGGGGGGTGGCCGCGGCCTGTGGGCTTGTGGCCCACTGGTCCACCTCCTCCGGTGGATCTTTGCGCATGTATTTTGCTTTTATTCCAGAAAAAATCTCCGTAAATTTTTAGGACATTCCGAGAACTTTTATTTCTGCATAAAAACAACACCATGGCAATTATGCTGAAAACAACGTCAGTCCGGGTTAGTTCCATTCAAATCTTGCAAATTAGAGTCCAAAACAAGGGCAAGAGAGTTCGGAAAAGTAGATACGACGGAGACGTATCAGGCAGTCATCCCAAATGTCTTGGAGATGGGTTCCCTCCGCTTGGGTATACCCAGTGGGCGTATCCCCGTCAGTAGCCCCCGAAACTGTTGGGGTCCGGAGGCCTTCGGACGAGGGGAGCTAGCATTTTTTCCCCGCGCCTGAAGTTGTTGTTGAAGTCGATGCGCCCGCCGGAGCCGGCAAGCGGGCGCACACGTCCGTGTGTTGGCTTGAGCGCCCGTCGCGGCGACTCGAGCCCTATGATGACGCTTCGGGCTCGCTGCTGGCTGGCGCGTGCCACGTGTGAACTAGCGGTGGATGGCGGGCCTGCCACTATGCGCGTGATGGGACGTCACTGCAGGCCTAGCCTAAAGCACCTCGGCCCATGCGCGGGATATTCTGCAGTTGCGGGCTGCCGATTGGGGTTCCCCGCACGGTTTAATGCATGTGGGGATCTTGAGATAGTCGTGGGCGTGGGCATGAAAACTGATCCCACGCCCCCACGTCTCCCCCGGGCTTTAAAAGGGGGAGGTGGGGAGGCCGGTTCGCCATTGCCTTCCCATACTCCCTCTTCCACCTTGCCATTGCTTCGGTGCTCGCCGCCGTCGTCCTTCCTCCTTGGCCCGCAGCACCCACTGCCGCCATCACTCCCTCCTCGCGCCCACAACGCTCACCACCGCTGTTCCTCCTTCCTTCGCCCGCAGCACCTTCCTACGGTCGGTCCGCCGACGAACAACGAGATGGCTGGACCACCCGTCAGTTCATGGGAAGGTTCCGTCATGACCAACGAGCACATTGCGACCTCCGGCGAATGCGAAAGATCCCGTCCATGGAGCGCGTCGAGGCACGTGCGCCGTCGGCGAGCACGTGCCGCAGCCCCGCGCCGATGAGCGTATCGTGTTCGGCATGCACTTCTTCGTCGACTTCGGGCTGCCGCCGAGCCGCTTTCTCTGGCAATTTCTAGAGTTCTACGCGCTCCAGATGCACCACCGGGGGCCGAACTCGATGCTATACCTCGCATGCTTCGCCACCTTGTGCGAGGGGTCCCTAGGTTTCTGGCATTTTCCTTCTCTCTTCCTCCTCTTCTTCCACTTCCGCGCCCAAATGCACGACCATGGGGCGTACTCCTATGGCGGTGCGGTGGTGTACATGCAGCGAGGCAGGCTTTTCCCAAAGATGTAGTGGACCGACTCCTTCAAGAAGTGATAATGCCCCTTCTTCTACGTCTGCAACATCGATGAGGAGCGGTACTGGGTCAACCTTCCGCCGTTTGCCGACACGTCGCCGATTAGGGAGAACTGGAGCCTCGAGGTGCGCAATAGCAAGCGGTTTGTGATTGCGGGCCGGCTGAAGGAGCTCAACGGCTCCAAGGGGTTGATGCCCTGGGATCTCGTGACGGCCTTCATTTCCTGCCAAGTGCTGCCGTTGCAAGTGCAGCCATAATGGATTTGCGACATGAGCCTCTGCAAGGACCCATGCCGGCTGTCGACTGTGGAGTTGCCGCCGAGCAAGATTTCCGCCAGGGTGAATGCCATCACCAGTTTCTGGCTTGACGAGGAGGTGTGGAAGTTCGGCATGGAGCCATTCCACCGTGTCAACCGCGGCGTGCCGGTGAGTTCTCGTCCGACTAGGGTCGTTCTTGCTTTTTCTTCCGGTATCTGATGCGCGATCACGCCTTTACTTTACTTTTTTCTCGACATAATACGACGGACAGTACGAACCCGAAAAACTTCGAGCCGGACCGCGCGAATCCTGACTTCGAGGACTATGAGTCGGACGGGGGGCAGACCATAGGATCCGAAAGCATCGGAGGCGGAGAAGGAGGAGGAGGAGGAGGAGGAGGAGAAGCCAGCTGGTGCTGCGGCTGGCGGGGTGGGGACATCGAGCAAACCTTGCCCCGATGGGACTATGAAGAACTGGACTAAAGATGATGATGACGATGACATGCGTGTACTAGAGGCGTCGCCGGCTGTGACACGGCCACCTCGAGGCCGCCGTCAAGGGAGGAGCGTGGAGCTTCCGGCTGGGGGTCGGCCGACTGTCAACCAGTCGGCTGATACGTCTCCGTCATATTTATAATTTGTGTTTGTTTCATGCCCATATTCTACAACTTTTATATACTTTTGGCAACTTTTTATACTATTTTTGGGACTAACATATTGATCCAGTGCCCAGTGCCAATTCTTGTTTGTTGCATGTTTTTTGTTTCGCAGAAAAAATCCATATCAAACGAACTCCAAATGGGATAAAAACTTATGGAGATTTTTTTGGGATATATCTGAATTTTGGGAAGTGGAATCAAGAGAAGGCGGTGCCCGAGGGGCCCACAAGCCTGAGGGGTGCAACCTGGGGGGTAGGGCGTGCCACGGTGGCTTGTGGTCACCCCATAAGGCGGTTGGTGCCCTTCTTTCGCCATAAGAAAGCTAATATCCAGATAAAAATCATGTTAAAATTTCAGCCCAATTAGAGTTACGGATCTCCGAGAATATAAGAAACGGTGAAACACTAGAATAAGGAATGCAGAAAAATGCAGAAAACAGAAAGAAACACACAGAGAGATCCAATCTCGGAGGGGTCTCACCGCTCCGCGCCATGGATGCCAAGGACTAGAGGGGAAACCCTCCTCCAATCTAGGGGAGGCCAAGGAAGAAGAAGAAGGGCTCTCTCCCCCTCTCTCCCGGTGGCACCGGAACGCCGCCGGGGCCTTCATCGTGACGACGATCTACACCAATAACTTCGCCGCCATCATCACCAACTCTCTCCCCCTCTATGCAGTGGTTCAACACCTCTTATTATCGATGTAATCTCTACTTAAACATGGTGCTCAATGTTGTATATTATTTCCCAATGATGTATGGCTATCCTATGATGTTTGAGTAGATCCGTTTTGTCCTATGGGTTGATTGATGATCATGATTGGTTTGAGTTGCATGTTTTATTGTTGGTGTTGTCGTATGGTGCTCTCCGTTTCGCGCAAGCATGAGGGATCCCCGATGTAGGGTGTTGCAATGTGTTCATGATTTTCCTATGGTGGGTTGCTTGAGTGACAGAAGCATAAACCCGAGTAGGTGGGTCATTACATATGGGAGTAAAGAGGACTTGATACCTTATAATGCTATGGTTGGGTTTTACCTTAATGATCTTTAGTAGTTGCGGATGCTTTCTATAGTTACAATCATAAGTCCATATGATCCAAATAGATAAAGTATGTTAGCTTATGCCTCACCCTCATAAAAAACTGCAATAATGATTACCGGTCTAGTTATCGATTGCCTAGGGACAAATAAACCTTCTTGTGACAAAAAGATCTCCACTAAGACCAGCTTAGTTGTTTCTTTATCTTAGCAGCCCCTGGTTTTTATTTACGTGTTCTTTATTTTCTTGCAAACATATCCTATCACGCCTACAAAGTACTTCTAGTTTCATACTTGTTCTAGGCAAAGCGAACGTTAAGTGTGCGTAGAGTTGTCTCGGTGGTCGATAGAACTTGAGGGAATATTTGTTCTACCTTTAGCTCCTTGTTGGGTTCGACACTCTTACTTATCGAGAAAGGCTACAATTGATCCCCTATACTTGTGGGTTATCACCGGCTCGCCACCACATGGTGGAGGAACGCCGCAGGGAGAAACGTCCAGCCGAGGGTTCGGTCGTCGGCACAGGCACCAAGAAGGTTCGGTCCGCTGTGCTCCCACCGGGTGTAGTGTGGTGGGTGCGCGCGAGCGCACCCACTGGGTGTAGTCCCCGAGATTCGGGCCGGCTGCACAGCTTCATGGCAGCCGGGCCAAATCTTCTTTGCTTCTGTTCTTCTTCATTGTCTTTTCTTAGGCCAACACGGCAAAACGCGAGGCGCTCTTCCATGAGGCGGTCGCGCTATACCGCTACAACAAGAACTCCTACTTCAAGATCCACAAGGAGCTCGACACTCGGACGGCCGAGCTGGGGAAGGCCAAGGGTAAGTTTTTGATATGGTGGGCGGGTGGGAGCGCACCCACTCGGTGTAGTCCTCGAGATTCTGGCCGACTGCACGGCTTCATGGGAGCCGGGCCAAATCTTCTTTGCTTTGTATTGTTTTGTCGCCGAGTCGGCTGTTGACTCATTGTTTGTGCAGCGGGAGCCCTTCCCGAGTCCAAGGTGGAGGAGCTATGTCGAGCGCTCGCTGATGTTCAGGACAAGCGCGATGAGGTTGTCGGGGACCATGACCATCCGAGGAAGGAGCTGGAGGCCGAATAGGCGGCCGGGACACATCTGAAGGTGGAGGTGGGGCGGCTTGATGTAGCACTCCGGGAGCAGACGACAGCCAAGGAGGCAGCGTCGCACGCGTCGGTCTTCAGCGAGGAGGCGGCAGCGACTCTTCGGGCCGAGTTCACTTGGCTCAAGGAGGAGGTGTGCCAGGCAACGGTGCTCAAGGCGAGAGCGGAGCGGGAGGCGACCGCGACGCTCAAGCTTTTCCACGAGGTGGACGACTTGTTCGTCGGTGAGTGCCTTTGTTTTTGTTTGTTGCATTTCACCGACTCTTCTTCTTATAATCTTTCTTCCAGCCAGCTCGCTTCCCGGACACACAGGCGCGAGCGGAGCAGGCCATGGAGGCCCACCAGGGGAGCAGCGCCGGGAGGGTTGTGAGTCAAACGTCGATTCTGGCTGGGTGATGGAGGAGGTGGTCCATGCCTGCGAGACCCGGCTTGACTTCCCGCGGCTTCTCTATGACCGGCTCCTAAAGACTGGTGTGAATGTCGTTGCGGCCCTTTGGCCCGGCCGGACGGCGGGGATTCCCGTCAGCCAGGTTGCAGGATGGCTTGAACATGCCTTAGACCGCTTCGATGCGTGGAGGGCATCGGCGTCGAGGGGTGGCACCAGGATAGCGCTGACTTTCGTCCTCTCCTTGTACTCATGTATTAACCTGGACCGGTTAGCCACCATGCGAGCAGAGTCGCACATGGATCTGACGCGGTGTGACGAGGCCATCGGCCTTTGGGCCAATTAGCTTGCCAGCTATGCGTCACTGGACATGTACTACCCCGATCTGGGTGAGGACGGCACGCCCGTCCCGGAGGATGAGTTCGCCATCCCGGTTGCTGCCAGTGATGAAGAGGTTGGATCCAGCTCGGAGGAGCCTGCTGTCAATGATGAACCGCCGAGGCGGCCACCGGGGGGCATCTTTTGTGCAAGGGGCGGAGCCGCCTGCTAGTGACGCCGAGGAGGACCAGTCGCCACCGCTGCCAACTCGAGACGTGGAGATCCACCGGCTGGCGACGCGGAGGCCAGAAGACAGACGCCGCTGGCTCCTCATGCTTAGATGAGCCCGAAGACCCCGCTGGCTGGGGACGGGGAGGCGGCACCGCCGGCGCCCGCAGCGTCGCATTTTAATTACTTCCTTTTCTTACTCGTGCACTTTTGTTATGGACAAGTCCACCCACTAGGGCGTAAGTTTATTATAATGCACTCTCGTCCTTGTGCCACTATATTTAGTTATGTACTGTCATTTTATTTCAACTTGGTTGCCGTCTATCGGTTCGTTCGACACTTTTCCCTTGCGTTTGGTCGTTTTCCCATGTGCCCCGCTCCTTTGCCTTTTTTCCTGCCGGTCAGCCGGCTTGCAGAGGTGGGGTGTTGGTACTTTGGATTTTGCAAGTTGGGTTTTTGAACTAACCGAGTAGCATGGCCTGACCCAGTCGCCCCTTGTCGATATTTCCCATGCGATGCGCCCCTTTGCCTGTGCGCCCGCCGGCCGAACATCGAGGTTGTGGTTTGTAGCCCGCAAGGATTAGACCGTCGGGGAGAAGGTATAGTACTTTGCTGAGCCTGGGTGGGACTTGGGTGGTTCGGCATTCCCCGAGCCGGCTGGGCCGGTCTGGGGGCGACCGGAGAAATAAAGTAATTGAACCATATGTAGGATGGAAAAGGTAGTCCTCGAATCCTGCTCTGGGGAACCGGTGTTCATTGATTTGCTTGAAAGAGGAAAGATACATACATACACTTGTTTAACTGTAAAATAGGCGAAGGAGTTCCGCATTCCACAGACGCTCCGTTTCGGAGCCAGAGGCGTCCTTCTTGTTCTTTCTTGCCTTGTGAGCATCGATCACGTAGTAGGCGTTATTGCCCAGGGCTTTGTTGATGATGAATGGGCCCTCCCATGGGGCGGACAGCTTGTGCTGGCCGGCTGTCCGTTGGATCAGCCGGAGCACGAGGTCGCCTTCTCAGAATGAGAGGGGCTTGACCCCGCGGCTTTGGTAGTGGCGCACGCCTTGCTGGTAGATGGTTGTTCTGGATAGTGCCAGCACGCATGCCTCCTCGAGGAGGTCGACGCCATCTTCTCTGGCTTCTTTGGTGTCAGCCTCTGTGTAGAGGGTGACTCGCGACGAGTCAAACTCGACGTCGGTGGGGATGATTGCTTCCGCCCCATACACCAGAAAGAATGGGGTGAAACTGGTCGACCGGTTGAGCGTGGTTCTTAGACTCCACAGCACAACCGGCAGTTCCTCGACCCAGGCACCGGCCAAGCGCTGGAGAAGCTCGACCAGCCTGGGTTTTAGGCCAGCCAGGATGAGTCAGTTTGCTCGCTCCGCTCGGCTGTTTGATTACTGGTGGGCCACGAACGCGAGGCCTAGCCGGATTTCCTTCTCGCTGAAGTAGCAGGCGAGCGCGCCTTTGGCCAAGTTGGTGCCGTTGTCGGTGATGATGCTGTTGGGAAGGCTGTAGTGGACGGTGATGTCCTTGATGAACGTGATGGTTGTCGGGTAGGCAAGCTTCTTGATTGGCATGTCCTTGATCCATTTCGTCAACTTGTCGACAGCCACCACGAGATGTGTCACACCTCCTCGGGCAGTTTTGAATGGGCCCACCATGTCCAATCCCCACATGGCAAAATGCATGTCCGTGGGATGGTTTGCAGGGCCGCAGCCGGCTGATGGCTGCGCGCTTTGAGGCGCTGGCTACTGTTGCACTCATCGACCAGCGCCTTGGCGTCCTTCAGGGCGGCCGACCTGCAAAAACCGTGGTGGAACGCCTTGGCCACCAGGGAGCATGAGGCGGCATGGTGGTCTCACTCACCTTGGTGGATGTCGAGGAGGATCTCGCAGCCCTTATACGCCTCGACGCAGCGCAGGAACACCCCATACACGTTGCGCTTGATGATAACCCACAAGTGTAGGGGATCACAACAGTTTTCAAGGGTAGAGTATTCAACCCAAGTTTATTGAATCGACACAAGGGGAAGCGAAAGAATATTCTCAAGTATTAGCAGCTGAGTTTGTTAGTTTCAACCACACCTGAAAGATTAGTGTCTGCAAGCAAAGTATCAGTAGCAAAGTGGTATGATAGCAACGGTGCCAGAAAAAGATCTATTGACGGCAGACTATTCCTAACTGTTGTATCAATGGCGCCAGTAAATAGCACGTTGACGGAGGACTATGCTTCCCTAGTAACGGCTCCAGAAAAGTCTTGCAACAAGTAACAACAAAGTAGCAAGTAACAGCAGTAGCAAGGAACAGCAGTAACCAGTAGCAGCAGTAGCGGCAGAGTAACAGCAACAGAGTAACAGAAGTAGCAACAGTAGTAGCGACAAGGTAACATAGCAAGGACCAGTAGTAAAAGACTCGTAGGCACTGGATCGGTGATGGATGAGTATGACGGATGTGATTCATCATGTAACAGCTATAACACGGAGAGATATGTAACTAGCTCCCGTTCGTCAATCTAATGTAGGCATGTATTTCGTATGTAGTCATACGTGCTTAGGGAAAATAACTTGCATGGCATCTATTATCCATCCCTCCCGTGGCAGCGGGGTCCTAATGGAAACTACGGGATATTAAGGTTCTCCTTTTAATAAAGAACCGGACCAACGCATTAACACTCGGTGAATACATGAACTCCTCATACTATGGTCATCTCCGGGAGTGGTTCCGGCTATTGTCACTCCGGGGTTGCCGGGTCATAACACATAGTAGGTGACTACAACTTGCAAGATAGGATCTAAAACACACATATATTGTCCACAACATAATAGGTTCAGATCTGAAATCATGGCACTCGGGCCCTAGTGACAAGCATTAAGCATGGCAAAGTAGTAGCAACATCAATCTAGAACATAGTGGATACTAGGGATCAATCCCCATAAAAACTAACTCGATTACATGATAGATCTCATCCAACTCATCACCGTCCAACAAGTCTACGATGAGATTACTCACAAATGATGAAGAGCATCATGGAATTGGCGATGGAGGAAGGTTGGTGATGACGATGGCGAGGATCTCCCCTCTCCGGAGCCCAAAACGGACTCCAGATCTGCCCTCGAGATGAAGAACAGGAGGTGGTGGCGCCTCCGTATCGTAAAACGCGATAAATCCTTCTCCCCGATTTTTTTTCCGGGCGGGACGAAATAAATAGAGCCGAGTTTGGAGGCGGTGGTGCCACATGGGCCCCACAAGCCCTCATGGCGCGGCCAGGAGGTGGCCGCGGCCCATGGGCTTGTGGCCCACTGGCACACCTACTCGAGTGGATCTTTGCGCACGTATTTTCATTTATTCTAGAAAAATTCTCCGTAAATTTTGAGGACATTCCGAGAACTTTTATTTCTGCACAAAAACAACACCATGGCAATTGTGGTGAAAACATCGTTAGTCCGGGTTAGTTCCATTCAAATCATGCAAATTAGAGTCCAAAACAAGGGAAAAAGAGTTCGGAAAAGTAGATACGACGGAGACGTGTCAACTCCCCCAAGCTCAAAGCCTTGCTTGTCCTCAAGCAATTCAGTTGACAAACTGAAAGAGACAAAAGAAAAACTTTGACGAACTGTGTTTTATCTTGTCGTTCCAACTATGTCTAACTCATATCCAGAGTTTCAGCAAGATCACAAGCAAACCACATAAGCAAATGACATCTAGGTCACACAGTAAACTCATATCAATAGCATAATCAACTAGCGAGCAAATAATAATAAGTCTCAAACGTCAACACTTCAATCAAAACAACATGAAGCAGTACGAATAGATGGTATCTCGCTAGCTCTTTCTGAGACCGCAAAACATAAATGCAGAGCACCTTCAAAGACCAAGGGCTGACTAAACATTCTAATTCATGGCAAAGAAGATCCAGTCACAGTCATACTCAACACAGTTAAAAGCAAAGCATAAAAATGACAGAGGTGCTCTCTAATTGGTGCTTTTGTAAGAGGAGGATGACTCAATAGGAACATAAATAGAAAGGCCCTTCGCAGAGGGAAGATTGATTTGCGGAGGTGCCAGAGCTCAAGCTTTGAAAACAGAGATAATAATTTTGGGTGGCATGCTTTCATTGTCAACGCAATGACTAAGAGTTCTCAACATCTTCCATGCTACACATGCTATAGGCGGTTCCCAAACAGAAAAGTAAAGTTTCGACTCCCCCACCACCAATCAATCACACTCCACGGCTAGCCAAATTCTCTGGTACCATCCATACCAACATCAATCCTGGGGGAGTTTTGTTTGCAATTATCTTTTCGATTTGAGCATGGAACTGGGAATTCCAATTACCGGCCCCTTTCTGGTGAATGATAATGAATAAACACATATTGAGGATAACACGCCTAGCATGGAAGATACTAATAGCCCCCTGTCACCACATGAGCGGTTCGTGCATGCAAAACAGATTATTTCTTGAAGGTTTAGAGAGTAGCACATGCAAATTTACTTGGAACGGAAGGTACATACCGCACATAGGTAGGTATGGTGGACTCATATGGAACAACTTTGGGTTTGTGGTAGTGGATGCACAAGCAGTATTCCCGCTTAGTACAAGTGAAGGCTAGCACAAGACTGGGAAGCGACCAACTAGAGAGCGACATCACTCATCAAAATGCATTGAGATTAACTAACATTGAGTGCAAGCACGAGTAGGACATAAATCACCATGAACATGAATATCATAGAGGCTATGTGATTTTGTTTCAACTGCATGCGTAAACATGCGCCAAGTCAAGCCACTTGAATCATTCAAAGGAGGATACCATCTTATCATACTACATCATAGTCATCTCAACATTCATGTGGGCATCCAAGACAAACCATTATAAGCTCCTAGCTAAGTAAGCATGGCATAAGCAACTATGATCTCTAAGTTGTCATTGCAAACATGTTTCTCTCACAACAAAGCTGAACTAGAAACAGTGAGCTAGTCATATTTACAAAAACAAAATAGATCGAGTTCATACCAGCTTTTCCAGGTTCGGTCACTTCATCATATATCGTCATTATTGCCTTTCACTTGCACGAACGAACGATGTGAACAATAATAAGAGTGCTCGTGTATTGGACTAAAGCTGGAATCTGTAGGCAAACACAAAGGAGAAGACAAAGTAATATGGCTCTATGAAAGCTAAACAGGTATGCATGCAAGAGCCACTAAACATTGTAACCATTATCTTCTACCTTGACCCAAATAAAAACAAAACTATCTACACGGGAAAGCTCCCAACAAGCAAAAGAAGAAAAGAAAATCTTTTTGATATTTCTCAAACTAGACAGACACACGAAAAGAAAACGAGAAAAAGAAAATAAAATAGCATGGATGATACAGTGGCAAAGTGTGAACACCGACGAACAAAGCGAAAGCATAAGCAAGAATGTAAAGTCGGTGAGAACACGTACTCCCCCAAGCTTAGGCTTTTGGCCTAAGTTGGTCTACTCCCAAGGAGGGAAATAACCAGCTCCGGGGTACTCCGGAGTGGACTAAGGATGCCACTGTTGCGTGAGCTCCTCTGGCTCCCACTGATAAACTGGTGTCTGGTACTCGACTGGTGGCTCGGGCACGGGCACCTGTGGTTGGGCTAGGCCCCAATATGCGTAGATGTCCGAGGGCATAATAGTGTACCTGCCTGCATGAAGATTGAACAAAGAAGGAGTAGGCAAAGTAATAGTCTCACGAGTACCCTGACTAAATACCAGGTTATAAATCATCCTTCTATTTATATCTCTATCAAGAAAGTCATGGCAAACCATGCTATCGTAATCTAGATATCTCTCGGGAAGAAGAATCTCTTCTTCCTCATCCAGTCTAATAGGTATCTCAAAGTGTCTAGCAAGACGACTAGCATAGATACCTCCATAGACAATGCCCTTAGAACGGTTCATGTTCAACCATTGAGCTACTATAGCGCCCAAGCTATAAGTTTTGTCATTATAAAGGGCTTCGTGCAAGATCGCAAGATCTGGGGAGCTAAGGGACAATCAAACATTTTCGCACAAATAATAAGAAGTACCGAAGCACGGGAAAATGTATGCTAGCAGCTCTAGCGCAAGACACTCCTCTCTCCTCTCCTCCAACAATTGTATTGATGAAAGCTTCCAAGTCCCGTGGACGAGGTTCATGAATATCCCCAACAAAAGGCAATTTGCAAACATTACAAAAATCCTGAAGTGACATCCGCTGGGGGATATCATAAAGTTTAAACTCAACCATAGGAGGATTCTTCCTCGGATAGAAGTTAAAGCTTTGTATGAAGATATTAGTGAGGAGGAGGTATTGCGGACACTTATCTTCAATGAAGGCGGTAAGGCCTGCATTCTCCACCAAGTGATAAAAGTCCTCATAAATTCCAGCAGCGCGTAAGAACACGTCGCTTGGCAACTCGCATGCTCGAACTTCTGCGACTCGAGGGACCAAATACTTGGGCTTCTTCTCACTGCCATCATCCTTGGGGTCACGGCTTGACGAGCCTCTTAAGAACCTCCTCATCTTTTCCCTTTTCCTATCTCTGAAAATTTCTGAAATTTTTAGTGATTCTAAGGAAATGTGAATAAGGCTCAACAAAACTCGTAGCAACTACTCCCACAAGTGCCTAGAGGCCATATTACGCATCAAAACTACTTGGGACCAGCTAAAATCAGCATGTAAAGCTCAAGAACATGGTCGCCAAGGCAGCAAAAATACGCGGAGTATAAGGCACTAGAGCAAAAACTAATTGAACCAATGGAGGAGTCACTTACCAAGGAGTAATTTCCCCAAAACAATTCGGAGAATGGTGATTTGAGAAAAGAGATCGAAAATCCCAGCAAGAGGAGCAAGAACACGGGTTTGAGCTGCGGATTTTTTTCCCTGGAGGTAGGAGAACCAGATGAGAGCAAGAATGAGTGGAGGGGGTGACTGTGGGCCCCACAAGTTTGTGTGGCGTGGCCAGGGGGTGCCCGCGCCATCAGGGCTTGTGGCCCACTCGTACAGCCCCCAGACAAGCTCTTTGTCTCGGAATTTTTCAAAAATTCCAGAAAAAATCATACTTGATTTTCAGGATGTTCGGAGAACTTTTATTTCCGGGGTACTTTTCTACCGGACGCTAAAACAGAAAACAGGGAAAACTAAACTAAATATATCATTTTTCTTCTAAGCAACCTAAAGTGAAAGCTTGGAACAGAGGTTTGTGACTCCTCGATTCATCCATCTCATGGTCATCGAAAGAAATCCGTCAATGGGGTTGATCAAGTCCCCTCGACAAAACTTTTCGAATCGCAAAATAGAGCGGAGAATTTTCGAATAGTCACTAGGTTACCTCAATGGGGATGTGTATCTCCCCAACAAGCAAATCATACTTCATCTTGACACGAGGAATAGGGCATTCAAAGCTCCCAATAAGAATCGATGAAGTTTTTCTGATAGCATTGATGCAATGTACTCGATATTGCTTCTTCGGAAAGTGCACCGTATGCTCATTACCGTTGACATGGAAAGTGACATTGCCTTTGTTGCAATCTATAACAGCCCCTGAAGTGTTTAAAAAGGGTCTTCCAAGGATGACAGCCATGGCATCGTCCTCGGGAATATCCAAGATAACAAAGTCTGTTAAGATAGTGACGTTAGCAACCATAACAGGCACATCCTCGCAAATGCCGATAGGGAAAGCAGTTGATTTGACGTCCATTTGCAGAGAAATTTTAGTGGGTTTCAACTTATCCAGTTCAAGTCTACGATAAATAGAGAGAGGCATAACACTAACACCGACTCCAAGGCCGCATAACGCAGTTCTAACGTAGTTTCCTTTAATGGAGCAAGGTATAGTGGGCACACTGGGATCACCTAGTTTCTTAGGAGTTCCACCCTTGAAGGTATAGTTAGCAAGCATGGTGGAAATCTCAACCTCAGGTATCCTCCTCTTATTAGTCACAATATCTTTCATGTACTTAGCATACGGAGACATCTTGCGCATATCCGTCAAACACATTTGTAGAAAGACAGGTCTGATCATCTCAAAGAATCGCTCAAAATCCTCATCATCCTTTTTCTTGGATAGTTTGGGAGGAAAGGGCATGGGTTTCTGAACCCATGGTTCCCTTTCTTTACCATCTCCCTAGCAGCGAAGTCATTCTTATCGTATCTCTTGTTCTTAGGCTGTGGGTTATCAAGATCAGGTTCAATCTCCACATCCTTATTGTTGCTAGGTAGAGCATCAACATGAACATCACTATTTATATTATCATTAGGCTCATGTTCATCACCAGATTGTGTTTTAGCATCAGAGACAGAGGCATTGTTTGGACTATCAGGTGTAGCAGCAACAGGGTTGCTAGCGTGCAGGTTCCTATCATCTTTCTTCTTCTTTCTAGGATGACTAGGTGCATCAGTGCTAACTCCTTGAGAATCTTGTTCAATTCTCTTAGGATGACCCTCGGGATACAAAGGTTCCTGAGTCATTCTACCGCCTCTAGTAACCACTCTGATAGAATTGTCATTCAACTCATTGAGCAAGTCATTTTGAGCTTTAAGTACTTGTTCTACCTAAGTAGTAACCATAGAGGCATGTTTACTCAGAAGTTTAAGATCATTGACGTTTCTGTCCACACAAGCACTTAAATGACTGAGCATACGAGCATTATGTTCCAATTGTCTGCTAACATAATCATTGAAACTTTGTTGTTTGGCAACAAAGTTATCAAATTCATCCCAGCATAAGCTAGCAGGTTTATCAAAAGGAATATCACTCTCATTAAACTTACGTAGATAATTTACTTCTAGTACCTGTATCGGGTTATCGAGACCATGGATCTCTTCGATAGGTGGTTGATTTTTGACATCTTCAGATTTAATGCCTTTCTCTCGCATAGATTTCTTTGCTTCTTGCATATCTTCAGGACTGAGGAATAGAAGACCTCATTTCTTCGGAGTTGGCTTAGGAGGTGGTTCGGAAATAGTCCAAGCATTCTCATTGCACAAGATGTTATTCAATAGAATCTCAGCTTGTTCTACGGTTCGTTCCCTAAAAACACTACCGGCACAACTATCTAGGTGGTCTTTAGAAGCATCAGTAAGTCCATTATAGAAGATATCAAGTATTTCGTTCTTCTCAAGAGGGTGATCAGGCAAAGCATTCAGTAGCTGGATGAGCCTCCCCCAAGCTTGTGGGAGACTCTCTTCTTCAGCTTGAGCAAAGTTGTATATTTCCTGCAAGGCAGCTTGCTTCTTATGGACAGGGAAATATTTTTCATAGAAGTAGTAGACTATATCCTGGGGGCTACTGATACGTCTCCAACGTATCTATAATTTTTGATGGTTTCATGCTATTATCTTGTCAAACTTGGGATGTTTTGCATGCCTTTTATATATTTTTTGGGACTAACTTATTAACTCAGTGCCAAGTGCCAATTCCTGTTTTTTCCATGTTTTTGACCCCTTTCAGAGGAGATTTTGAAACGGAGTCCAAACGGAAGAAAATCCCCGAAAAGATTTTTTTGGAACAAAAGAAGATTGGGGAACTTGGGAGCCAAGGCAGGGGAGCCCCAGGGGCCCCACAAGCCCCCACCCCGCGGCCAGGGCGGCCGCGCTATCCAGGCTTGTGGCCCCCCTGGACGTCCCCTGACCTAGGTCTTTCGCCTATATATTCCCATAAATTCCAGAAAAAATCAGGAGATCATCGCAATCGCTTTTCCACCGCCGCAAGCTTCTATCTCCACAAGATCCCATCTGGGGCACGTCCTGGTGCCCTGCCGTAGGGGGGATTCGGACATGGAGGGCTTCTTCATCAACACCATGACCTCTCTGATGATGTGTGAGTAGTTCACCATAGACCTACGGATCCATAGCTAGTAGCTAGATGGCTTATTCTCTCTCTTGGATCTTCAATACAAAGTTCTCCATGATCTTCATGGAGATCTATCCGATGTAATCTTCTTTTGCGGTGTGTTTGTCGAGATCCGATGAATTGTGGATTTATGATCAGATTATCTATGAATCTTATTTGAGTTTCTTCTTATATCTCTTATGCATGATTTCATATCCTTGTAATTCTCTTCGAGTTGTGGATTTTGTCTGGCCAACTAGATCTATGATTCTTGCAATGGGAGAAGTGCTTGGTTTTGGGTTCATACCGTGCGGTGACCTCACCCAGTGACAGAAGGGGTAGCGAGGCACGCATCATGTTGTTGCCATCAAGGGTAAAAAGATGGGGTTTTCATTATTGGTTTGAGATTATCCCTCTACATCATGTCATCTTGCTTAAAGCATACTCTGTTCGTCATGAACTCAATACACTAGATGCATGCTGGATAGCGGTCGATGTGTGGAGTAATAGTAGTAGATGCAGAAAGTATCGGTCTACTTGTCTCGGACGTCATGCTTATATGCATGATCATTGCCTTAGATATCATCATGACTTTGCGCAGTTCTATCAATTGCTCGACAGTAATTTGTTCACCCACCGTGATACTTGCTATTTTGGGAGAAGCCTCTAGTGAAAACTATGGCCCCCAAGGTCTACCCCACACCATATTTTCAATCTTACACGTTTTACTTCGTTGCACTTTCCGCCTTCATATCTCACTTT
Organism: Hordeum vulgare subsp. vulgare; assembly: GCF_904849725.1. Taxonomy (NCBI): domain Eukaryota; kingdom Viridiplantae; phylum Streptophyta; class Magnoliopsida; order Poales; family Poaceae; genus Hordeum; species Hordeum vulgare. The sequence goes on along the minus strand of NC_058518.1, from coordinate 385,472,897 downwards.
GCAAACAATCTTAAAGGGATTGACAACCCCTTTGAAGCGTTGGGTGCAAGCTTGTTTGTGTTTGCGCAGGTACTCTGGACTTGACGAGACCCTCCTTCTGTATCGATACCTTGGTTCTCAAACTGAGGGAAATACTTACTGCTCCTGTGCTGCATCACCCTTTCCTCTTCAAGGGAAAAACCAACGCAAGCCCAACCTCTGTCAACGTGTCAATTTCTGGCGCTGTTGTCTATGGGATAGCAGAAGAATTTCTGGCGCCGTTGCCGGGGAGGAAAATCAAGTCAAGAACTCATCCAAGTAGGTGTCGCAAACTCATCTCTTGCATTTACTTTGTTTGCCACTTGACTCTTGTTTTCCTCTCCCCCACTTCACCAATTTGCTTTTTTCGTTTGCCTTTTTCTCTCGCTTGCTTTCTATTTCCTTGTGTTGCCATGTGCCTTCAATATGCTTGCATCTTTGATTGTTGAAAATCTATTGATATGGATCCTCATCCACTCGCTAATCTCTTTAAGAGATCCAACTATGTTGAACCATTTGCTAGTGCGTTGAGTGCACTTGACTTTTTCTATGGAGTTTTGCTTGAGATGCGTGAATCTGAAAATCGTGATGAATAAATATATGAAGTGATTCACGAGGGCTCCATGAATGAAAAGCATGATTGCAATGGTTTCACTATAAATCCTATTAGTGTCAATCATGCTAAAAATATGCAAAACCCTAAGCTTGGGGATGCTAGTTTTGCTATGTCCTCTACTTGTTGCAATGATCATGATTGGGGTAATGATTTTTCTTATGATCTTGAAAATTTGTTTAAGCCTCATGATGAATATGATGTTTGCAATAAGATTGAAAGCGGGATTGGGGAAGTCATGACTTTCGTTGATGATACTCCCACTATTTTTGAAGAGCATCAACTTTGCATGCATGTGGATCATGAAAATAATATCCTTTGTGATAGCTATATTGTAGAATATGATTATGATCCCACATGTAATTGCTATGAGAGAGGAAAATATTGTGGTAGAACCTTTCATGTTACCAAATTACCTCTCGTTATGTTGAGATTGCTATCGTCTCTTTCTTCTTCCTTGCATTTGGTAAATATTGGTTGTCTTGCCAATTTGTTTTCCTATAAAATGCCTATGCATAGGAAGTATGTTAGACTTATATGTGATTTTCACATGCTTTATGATGCTCTCGTTGTGCTTCAATTCTTGTCTTTTGTGTGAGCATCATTGAATTATCAATGCCTAGCTAAGGGCGTTAAACAATAGCGCTTGTTGGGAGGCAACCCAATGAATTTATCTTTTTCTTTATGTTTTGTTGCGTCCACACCATCACAATTCTGTTGTGATTTTGTTTTTTTTGTTCCTTTTTTGTTTGAGCCAAGCAAAGCCTTTATGACTAGTCTTGGTAATGGTTGTTTGATCCTGCTGGAAAAAGACAGAAACTTTTCGCTCATGAGATGATTTTTTATTTTTATTCAGAAAGAGCTTTTGAGTTGATTCTTTTTGCTGCTGATTGATATGCTTTTTGCCCAGGCCGTCGTAATTTTTCAGATTTTTTGAGGTACCAGAATATATGAAGTATACAGATTGCTACAGGCAGGTCTGTTTTTGTTGATTTGGTTGCTTTTTTGATTAAAGTATGGTTAGTATCGGGGGTACTAGCCATGGAAAAGTGAGAATATAGTATCCCATCATCAATATAGATGGAATTCAAGTTTTCTACAGTAACAAAAGAAGTGGTAGTATGTTTTCTTGTACTAATGTTATCACAAGTTTCTGTTTAAGTTTTGTGTTGTGAAGTTTTCAAGTTTTGGGTGATGTTCGAATGGACAAAGAGATAAGGAGTGGAAAGAGCTCAAGCTTGGGGATGCCCAAGGCATCCAAAGCCAAATTCAAGGACACCAAAAATCCTAAGCTTGGGGATGCCCCGGGAAGGCATCCCCTCTTTCGTCTTCAATCCATCGGTAACATTACTTGGAGCTATATTTTTATTCACCACATGATATGTGTTTTGCTTGGAGCGTCTTGTATCTTAAGAGTCTTTGCTTTTTGTTGTGTCACAATCATACTTGTTGCACACCTTTTTGAGAGAGAGAGAGACATGCACTCATCATGATTTTGCTAGAATGCTCATAGTGCTTCACTTATATCTTTTGAGCTAGATACTTTTGCTCTAGTGTGCTTCACTTATATCTTTAGAGCACGGCGGTGCATGACTTGGTAGTTGGCTTATGCTATGAAAGTAGTCCCAAATGTTCTAGGTACCCAAAGAGGATGCAAAAAACCTCCATCTTCATGTGCATTGAGTAGTAAGAGAAGTTTCGATTCCTCTCAATTAGTTTTGAGACGTGGATTCGGTAATATTGAGAGTTATGTTAGTAGGGTGTTGTGAATCTAGAATTACTTGTGTTGAAGTTAGTGATTCCCGTAGCATGCACGTATGGTGAACAGCTATGTTAGGAAGTCGGAGCATAATTGATCTATTGGTTGTCAATCCTTTGTGTTGAGGTCGGGATCGCGCTATGGTTTACACCTAGCAACCCTTCCCTCGGAGTGTGCGTTTAGCACTTTGTTTCGATTACTAATAAAAACTTACGCAATAAGTATGTGAGTTCTTCATGACTAATGTGAGCCCATGGTATAGATGCACTTTCACCTTCCACTATTGCTAGCCTCTCTAGTGCCGCGCAATTCTCGCCGGTGCACAAACCCACCAAATCCCTTCCTCAAAACAGCCACCATACCTACCTAATATGGCATTTTCATAGCCATTCCGAGATATATTGCCATGCAACTCCGACTTGTGCCGTCACTCTCATATTGCCATTGCATGATCGTAAGATAGCTAGCGAGATGTTTCCACGTCATATGCCATGCTAGATCGTTGCACATCCCGGTACACTGCCGGAGGCATTTCCTATGGAGTCGTCATCATTGTGATCTTTGAGCTGTGAGTAAATAAAAGTGTGATGATCATCATTATTAGAGCATTATTCCATGTGAGGAAAAAAGGGGAGGCCAAAGAGCCCAAAAAGAAAAAGCAAAAGAGAAAAAAAAATAAAAAAAATAAAAAAAAAGAGGCCTAAGAGCCCAAATGGAAAAAAAGAGAAAAGAGAGAAAAAGAGAGAAGGGACAATGCTACTATCTTTTTCCACACTTGTGCTTCATGTTAACATCATGTTCTTCATGATTGAGAGATTCTTGCTTTGTCACTACCATATGCTAGTGGGAATCTTCGTTTTATAACTTGGCTTGTGTATTCCAATGATGGGCTTCCTCAAAATTGCCCTAGGTCTTCGTGAGCAAGCAAGTTGGATGCACACGCACTAGTTTTCCTCTTGAGCTTTCACATACTTATATCTCTAGTGCATCTCTTGTATGGAAATCCCTACTCATTCACATTGATATCTATTAATGGGCATCTCCATAGCCTATTGATACGCCGAGTCAATGTGACCATCTCCTCCTTTTTGTCTCACAACCATCGACACTCTATTCCACCTATAGTGCGATATCCATGGCTCGCGCTCATGTATTGCGTGATAGTTATAAAAGGTTTGATAAAGTAAGAGTGCGAAAACAATTACTTGGGCAATTCCGGGGTTGTGCATGATTTACATTAGTTCTGTGAGGATGATGGAGCATAGCCAGACTATATGTTTTTGTAGGGATAACTTTCTTTGGCCTTGTTATTTTGAAAGTTCATGATTACTTTGCTAGTTTGCTTGAAGTATTCTGTTTTCATGTCAATAGCAAACTATTGTTTTGAATCTTACAGATCTGAACATTCATGTCACGTGAAAGAATTTGCAAAGGACAACTATGCTAGGTAGCATTCCACATCAAAAATTCATTCTTTATCACTTCCCTACTCGAGGACGAGCAGGAGTTAAGCTTGGGGATGCTTGATACGTCTCCAACGTATCTATAATTTTTTATGGTTTCATGCTATTATCTTGTCAAACTTTGGATGTTTTGCATGCCTTTTATATATTTTTTGGGACTAACTTATTAACTCAGTTCCAAGTACTAGTTCCTGTTTTTTCCATGTTTTTGACCCCTTTGAGAGGAGATTTTGAAACGGAGTCCAAACGGAAGAAAATCCCCAAAAAGATTTTTTTTGGAACAGAAGAAGATCGGGGAACTTGGGAGCCAAGGCAGGGGAGCGCCACGGGCCCCACAAGCCCCCACCCCGCGGCCAGGGGGGTCGCGCCATCCAGGCTTGTCGGCCCCGTGGACGTCCCCTGACCTAGGTCTTTCGCCTATATATTCCCATAAATTCCATAAAAAATCAGGAGATCATCGCAATCGCTTTACCGGAGCTGCAAGCTTCTGTCTTCGCAAGATCCCATCTGGGGCACGTCCTGGTGCCCTACCGGAGGGGGGATTCGTACACGGAGGGCTTCTTCATCAACACCATGACCTCTCCGGTGATGCGTGAGTAGTTCACCATAGACCTACGAGTCCATAGCTAGTAGCTAGATGGCTTCTTCTCTATCTTGGATCTTCAATACAAAGTTCTCCATGATCTTCATGGAGATATATCCGATATAATCTTCTTTTGCGGTGTGTTTGTCGAGATCCGATGAATTGTGGATTTATGATCAGATTATCTATGAATCTTATTTGAGTTTCTTCTGATCTCTCTTATGCATGATTTCATATCCTTGTAATTCTCTTCGAGTTGTGGGTTTTGTCTGGCCAACTAGATCTATGATTCTTGCAATGGGAGAAGTGCTTGGTTTTGGGTTCATACCGTGCTGTGACCTCACCCAGTGACACAAGGCGTAGCGAGGCACGCATCATGTTGTTGCCATCAAGGGTAAAAAGATGGGGTTTTCATCATTGGTTTGAGATTGTCCTTCTACATCATGTCATCTTGCTTAAAGCGTTACTCTGTTCGTCATGAACTCAATACGCTAGATGCATGCTGGAAAACGGTCGATGTGTGGAGTAATAGCAGTAGATGCAGAAAGTATCGGTCTACTTATCAATTGCTCGACAGTAATTTGTTCACCCACCGTGATACTTGCTATTTTGAGAGAAGCCTCTAGTGAACACTATGGCCCCCAGGGTCTACCCCACACCATATTTTCAGTCTTACACTTTTTACTTCGTTGCACTTTCCGCCTTCAGATCTCGGTTTGCAAACAATCTTAAAGGGATTGACAACCCCTTTGAAGCGTTGGGTGCAAGCTTGTTTGTGTTTGTGCAGGTACTCTGGACTTGACGAGACCCTCCTTCTGGATCGATACCTTGGTTCTCAAACTGAGGGAAATACTTACTGCTCCTGTGCTGCATTACCCTTTCCTATTCAAGGGAAAAACCAACGCAAGCCCAACCTCTGTCAACGTGTCAATTTCTGGCGCTGTTGTCTGTGGGATAGCAGCTACGCACACAACCAGGAGCAAGAGAAGCGAACCAGGTCTTAGCATCATCCTTTAGCGAGAAAGGAAACAGGTTGAGGATATAGTAGTGGCGGATCTTTTCCTCACTAGTGAATAGGGTGGCTATATCGTCCAGTTTGGTAAGATGGGCTACAACCGTTTCAGACTCATAACCGTGAAAAGGATCAGATTTGACCAGCGTGATTAACTCAGGGTCGACAGAGAATTCATAATCCTTATCAGTCACAAAGATAGGCGAAGTGGCAAACTTCGGGTCGTATTTCATCCTAGCGTTCAGAGATTTTTATTTCCACTTGCGCAGTAATTTCTCAACATCATAGCTATCCTTACACGCAAGAAAATCCTCAGCTATCTCTCCCTCCATAACATAACGTGTATCACGCATATCAGGCAATTCAGGCATAGGAGAGCTAGTTCTAGCAGGCAAAATAGCAGGTTCTACTTCAATAGTATTAGTAGTTTCAGAAGTATCATCACATCTAGCAGCAACTCTAGCAATTTGTGCATCAGGGAATACACCTAGTGGCAAAGCAGTATCAAGCATAGCATCATCAGGCATAGTATCAAGCAATGCATCATTAGGCATTGTATCAAGCATAGCATCATCATAAGCATCTTAGGCAGGAGAAGTAGCATCATCAAGCACATGCGACATATCAAGATTTCTAGCAGGAGGTGATGTTGCAAACTTACTCATAACTGAAGGCGAATCAAGTGCAGAGCTAGATGGCAGTTCCTTAACTGTCCTCGTAGTGGAAGGCAAGACTTTAGTTCTTGGATCTATCAGATTTCTCATAATTACCAACAGACATCAATCCCAAGTGACTCAGAGAATATAGTTGTGCTTCCCCGGCAACGGCGCTAGAAAATAGTCTTGATAACCCACAAGTGTAGGGGATCGCAACAGTTTTTGAGGGTAGAGTATTCAACCCAAATTTATTGATTCGACACAAGGGGAAGCGAAAGAATATTCTCAAGTATTAGCAGCTGAGTTTGTTAGAGCATATATCTCCATATGTGGTTTTGGTAATTAATGACAATTCCTATGGACTAATGGTTGCCTTAATTTACATTTATAGGATTTGTCCATAGGCACTTCTTGAAGTCCATCTGTTGGGTTCAAGGAGTTCATATGATGACCAAGATGGTATTCAAGGTATTATCCAAAGAATGGTCATAGAGACACATGGTTGATCAAGATCTCAGACAAAGAGTAAATCAAGATGATCAACACACAAAGCGTACAAGATGTACCGAGAGGGATCAAGTGATCCCATGGTATGGTAAGCATTGTCCATTACGTGTTTGTGTACTAACCCATGGTCTTCGTGAGAGTTCTATGTGGGGTTTAGGTGTGTTTCCATGGGCTTGCGTCAAAGGGAAGATCTCATACAACCCATGAAGTATGACATCAAGTTGTGATCGTCATCAAGATTGCAATGTGCAAGTTCAAGTGGATCAGCATGAAGATATCATGCTTGAAGCTTGCCGTCCATTGTGGTGGCAATGGACTTGTGAAGATATGCTGAAGAGTGGCTCACCCATAGTGAGTATGGGGGAGAAATCAACTAGTCTTCATCAAGCCAACGCAATCAAGAAAGGTGGTCCATCTTGAGGAAGCCAAGATCGTCATCATCTAGCTCAAGAGGACGAGGTGCAAGGTATAGGTTTGCCCTTGATAGGTTTTCTGTTTAGGATAGATTGTTGTACTATCAAGGGGGGGCTCTCAAGTGAGTAGCTTGATCGTATCGTTCGTTGAGAGCTCAAACCATTTGCATCCTTGCATCATACTTCTTGGTTCTTGTTTGGTGTTTCTCTTTGTGAGTTTTAGAGCTTATGGTCATCTTCGTGACAAGCTCGAGTTCATCGAAAACGGAGTCCATATGCATCTACTATGATGTTTTCGATGTTGGAGTTTTTGCCGGTTCTTCATTCATAGAGGACTCACATCTCTATATCATTGGCATTCGATGTTGGATAGCTCTTGTCGTCCTGAATCCAACAAGCTTGGGTTTGCTCGATTTAGAGCTCGTATGCGAAAGTTATGGTTGTTTCAGTGGCGAGCGGTAGTACCGCTGGACCTAGCGGTAGTACCGCTAGAGCTGGTGGTAGTACCGCTGGCCCTAGCGGTAGTACCACTAGAGCTGGCGGTAGTACCGTTGTCCCAGCGGTAGTATCGCCCCTGGCCAGCGGTAGTACCGCTCCAAGTTTTTAGTACCGTCATCTTTGCGGTTGTACTGCGTCGGACATTTTTGCGAAGACGTTCTTGGCGGTGGTTGGCCCGCTAGTATCTTTGCGCTACCATGGGCTCAGTGGTAGTAGCGCTGCAGCCAGCGGTAGTACCGGTGGAGGGTCAGCGGTAGTACCGGTGGAGGGTCAGCGGTAGTACCGCTGGAGCCAGCGGTAGTACCGCTGGGCTCGGGCTGTAAGTGGGGGTAACGGTCTGATTCCTTCCCCTACTATATAAAGGGGGTCTTCTTCCCCCTTGGCCTTATCTATCTGTTGAGCTCTTGTTCTACCTCCATTGTTGACATTCTTAGAGCTTGCTTACTCTCAATCCCTCCAATGATTTTTGCTTGTTCTTGAGGGAAAAGAGAGAGGAGATCTAGATCCACATCTCCACCAATCACTTTCTCCTCTATGTGAGGGGACACCCTTGGATCTTGATCTTGGAGTTCTTTGTGAGCTCCTTGTTCTTCCTCTCATATTTCTCCATAGCTTTCATTGTTGTGGAGGGATTTGAGTGTGAGGGACTTGACCACTTCGTGTGTTCTTGCCATTGCATTAGTTGCATCGGTTTGAGTTCTCCACGGTGATACGTGGAAGTGAAGTTTGAGAAGCTTATTACCTTTGGTACTTAGTACCCTAGATATTGTTCTTCGCGGATGCTTTGGCGTCCTAGAAGCTTGGTGGTGTCTCGGAGCTCAATCATTGTGGTGTGAAGCTTCGGGCAAGCGTCGGGGTCTCCAATTAGGTTGTGGAGATTGCCCCGAGCAATTTGTACGGGTACCGGTAACTGCCCCCAAGGGTTGCCACGTGTAGGGGTTCGGTGACCGCCCCCAAGGTTTGCCATTTGTACGGGTTCGGTGACCGCCCTCAAGGGTCCCTTAGTGGAATCACGGCATCTTGCATTGTGCGAGGGCGTGAGGAGATTACGGTGGCCTTAGTGGCATCTTGGGGAGCATTGTGCCTCCACACCGCTCTAACGGAGATTAGCATCCGCAAGGGTGTGAACTTCGGGATACATCATCGTCTCCCCGTGCCTCGGTTATCTCTTACCCGAACCCTTTACTTATGCACTTTACTTTGTGATAGACATATTGTTTATTGTAATATATCTTGCTATCACTTAGTTGTTTATCTTGCTTAGCATAAGTTGTTGGTGCACATAGGTCAGCCTAGTTGTTTGTAGGTTTTGTGCTTGACATATTAGACGTTAGTTCTATTCCGCATTTGTTCAAGCCTAAACCTTAATTATTTTAAAGCGCCTATTCACCCCCCCTCTAGGCGACATCCACGTCCTTTCAGAGTTTGTCAGTTTCAACCACACCTAAAAGATTAGTGTCTGCAAGCAAAGTATCAGTAGCAAAGTGGTATGATAGCAACGGTGCCAGAAAAAGATTTGTTGACGACAGACTATTCCTAACTGTTGTATTAATGGCGCAAGTAAATAGCACATTGACGGGGGACTATTCTTCCCGAGTAACGGCTCCAGAAAAGTCTTGCAACAAGTAACAGCAAAGTAGCAAGTAACAGCAGTAGCAAGGAACAACAGTAACCAGTAGCAGTAGTAGCAGCAGAGTAACAGCAAGAGCAGAGTATGACGGATGTGATTCATCATGTAACAGCTATAACACGGAGAGATATGTAACTAGCTCCCGTTCGTCAATCTAATGTAGGCATGTATTCCGTATGTAGTCATACGTGCTTAGGGAAAAGAACTTGCATGACATCTATTGTCCATCCCTCCCGTAGCAGCGGGGTCCTAATGCAAACTACGGGATATTAAGGTTCTCCTTTTAATAAAGAACCGGACCAACGCATTAACACTTGGTGAATACATGAAGTCCTCATACTATGGCCATCTCCGAGAGTGGTTCCGGCTATTGTCTCTCCGGGGTTGCCGGGGCATAACACATAGTAGGTGACTACAACTTGCAAGATAGGATCTAAAGCACACATATATTGGCGGCAACATAATAGGTTCAGATCTGAAATCATGGCACTCGGGCCCTAGTGACGAGCATTAAGCATAGCCGAGTAGTAGCAACATCAATCTAGAACACAGTGGATACTAGGGATCAATCCCCGTCAAAACTAACTCGATTACATGATAGATCTCATCCAACTCATCACCGTCGAGCAAGCCTACGATGAGATTACTCACGAACGATGAAGAGCATCATGGAATTGGCGATGGAGGAAGGTTGGTGATGACGATGGTGACGATCTCCCCTCTCCGGAGCCCAAAACGGACTCCAGATCTGCCCTCCAGATGAAGAATAGGAGGTGGCGGCGCCTCCGTATCGTAAAACGCGATGAATCCTTCTCCACGATTTTTTCCCGGGCGAGACGGAATAAATAGAGCTGAGTTTGGAGGCGGTGGTGCCACGTGGGCCCCACAAGCCCTCACGGCGCGACCAGGGGCATGGCCGCGGCCCATGGGCTTGTGGCCCACTGGCACACCTCCTCCGGCGGATCTTTGCGCAGGTATTTTTCATTTATTCCGGAAAAATTCTCCGTAAATTTTCAGGACATTCCGAGAACTTTTATTTCTGCACAAAAACAACACCATGGCAATTCTGCTGAAAACAACGTTAGTCCGGGTTAGTTCCATTCAAATCATGCAAATTAGAGTTCAAAACAAGGGCAAAAAGTTCGGAAAAGTAGATACGACAGAGACGTATCACTTGACGAGCTCGTTGTTGATGATGATGTAGGCGGTGGAGCGCCATTGGATTTGTTGGGCCCCAACTTTGTTGGCAGGCAGGGTGCCATACTCGAAGTATTCAAGGGAAGGTTTTTCCCAGGACGGGGTTGTGACCACCGTTAGCACGACTGCCGCGGGTGGGATTGTTGGGGCGGGGGTGGAACACTCCTGGCCGGCTGTCGCAGTCCCTGAGTCGGACGGGAGGGGCCTCGAGGGAGGGTCGGCAGCCTCCACGCCGGTTGGAGCAGTCAGCAAGCTGGCTGGAGCCGCAGCCAATAGTGTGGCGGCAGTCCCTGAGTTAGCGTCGGCAGCCCCACGGACTGGCGGAGCAGCCCCTGGGTGTACTGGGATGAATCTGGACTCGAACTCTGGAGACTGCGTGACGGAGGGCTTGCGCAGATGGTCCAAGGATACGCCGGCTGGGATGGGTTGCTGGGTGGAGCCGATTTTTGCAAGTGTACCAGCGACCTCATTGCCGCCTCGAAGGATGTGGTGGAACTCATAGCCTTCAAAACCATCGCTCACCTGCTGGACCAAAAAGTGGTAGCTGGCCATGTTTGCGTTTGTGGTGTCCCATTCACGAGTGACTTGCTTCACCACTAGGTCGGAGTCGGTGAAGTAGAGAATGTGTCGCACGCCGATTCCCCTCGCCAGTCGGTGGTTGTGGGTGAGCGCTTCATACTCCGCCACGTTGTTTGACGCGGCGAAGTGGATCTGCAGGACGTATTGCAGTCGGTCCCCCTTGGGGGGAGAGGACGATGCCGGCCCCAAGGCCGGTGCGCATCTTCGAGCCGTTGAAGAGCATGTGCCAATGGGTGGAGTCGAGAGGGGGCGGCGGGTACTCCGTTTGTGCCAAGTCGACGAGAAAGTCCGCCAAGGCCTGGGACTTGACGGAGGTGGGAGACTCGTAGGCAATGTGGTGGTCGGCCATTTGAAGGGCCACTTGGCGATTCGGCTAGCCGCGTCCTGGTTGCCCATGATCTCCCCGAGGGGAGCGGTGCTCACCACCATGATCGGGTGTTCCTGGAAGTAGGGTTTGAGCTTCCAAGCTTCCAGGAACACATCGTAGCACATCTTCTGGTAGTGCGGATAATTTTGCTTGGAGGCGGACAACACCTCGCTCACATAGTAGACCGGTCGCTGGACTAGCTGGGCTCGGCCTGGCTCCGAGCGCTCGACGACCATGACGATGCTGACCACGCGGCTGGTTGTCGCGATGTAGAGAAGCATCGACTCTTTGTGTGTCGGCGCTGTAAGCACGTGCATGGTGGTCAACACGCGATTGAGGTCACGCGGGGCCTCGTCCACCTCGTCGCTCCAGACGAAGCCATCGGCCTTTTTCAGTAGGCGGTCGAGGGGGAAGGCCTTTTCTCCCAGACGGTTGATGAAGCGGCTGAGCGAGGCAAGACAGTGGGTGATCTTTTTGACACCGGCCAGGTTGGTCGGCCGGGGCATCCGCTCGATGGCCCGAATCTTCTCCGGGTTGGCCTCGACCCCTCGCTCGGAAATGAGGAAATCGAGGAGCTGGCCGGCTGGGACGCCGAACACGCACTTCTTCAGGTTCAGCCAGATCTCAAACTCACGCAGGCTCACGAGTATCTCGTTGAGATCGTCCAGGAGGGTGCGACTTTCTTTGATTTTGACCACAACGTCATTCACGTAGACGTGTACATTGCGGCCAAGCTGCGTGTACAGGCATCGCTGCATGCTGCGCTGGAATGTGGTGCTGGCGTTTTTCAACCCGAATGCCATCGTGATATAGCAAAATGTCCCCGAAGGGTGTGATGAAAGTTGTTTTGATCTAGTCGGCCAGATTAAGCTTGATCGGTTCATAGCCTGAATAGGCGTCAAAGAAGGACAATAGCTCGCATCCGGTCGTCGAGTCGATCACTTGATCGATACGGGGCAGAGCGAATGGGTCCTTGGGGCATGCCTTGTTTAGGCTCGTGTAGTCGATACACATGCGAAAAGTCTTATTCTTCTCCAGCACCAGGACTAGGTTCGCCAACTAGTCCGGGTGGAAGACTTCCATGATGAAGCCGGTTGCTAGCAACCCGGCGATTTCTTCACTAATGGTCTTTCGTTTCTCCTCAGAGAAGCGGCGCAATGATTTCTTAGCGAGCTTTGCGTCTGGTCGGACGTGTAGGAAGTGCTCGGCGAACTTCCTCGGGACTCCTCGCATCTCCTTTGGGGTCCATGCAAATATATCCCAATTCTCACGGAGGAAGTCGACCAACTCATTTTCCTATTTGTCGCTGAGGTCTGCCCCCACCACGACGTACTTGCTGGTGGGATCAGCTGGGTCCAAGGGGACTCTCTTGGTGTCCTTGCCAGTGGTCAACTATAACTGGGCCTCCGTAGCTGGCTGTTTGAGCTTGGGCTCAGTCACGGACACCGGCTCGCGAGCGAGGGCCACGAGTCAGTCGATCTGTCACCGTTCCTTGGCGATGATGAGGGAGTCCGCCAGCTTGGAGCCGGCCAGAGCGCATTCACACAATTTCTTGTAGTTTCGGCAACGGTGATGATTTCGTACGAGCCCGACAACTTCATCTTCAGCTAGGCGTAGTGTAGGACCGCCATGAACTTGGGCAGGACGGGTCGGCCCAGGATGGCCTGGTAGAAGCTCGAGAGGTTGATGACCTCGTACCAGATCGTCTCACGGCGGAAGTTCTTCGGCGAGCCGAACAACACGTCAAGCTGAACCTTGCCAATCGGGGAGCAAGAGTGACCCGAAACGATGCTATGGAACACCATCCGAGTTAGCTGGAGTTCGTACTCCAGGATGCCGAGTTTGTCCCTGGTGTCGCGGTAGAGGATGTTGATCGTGCTATCGCCATTGAGGAGCACCTGCGTAAAGCGGCAAGTGCTCCTTCTGGAGACGAAGGTCGGGTCGAGGACCAGCGCGTAGCCGCGTGGTGTCGGCATCATGGCCGGGTGATCCTCGCGGCCCCAGATGATTGGCTTGTCCGACCAATGCATGTACTCGGGGACCAGCGGGACGATGTCGTTGACTTCTAGCACACGCTTGCACTAGCTATGCTTGTTGTCGTCCTTAGTGGTGAATACAATGTAGGTCACTTCCTGCTGGGGGTAGTCGTCGCGGGCACCGTCGGCTCCTGGCGCGGGCGGCGGCGGCTGTGGCGCAGGCGGCACAGCATCACCACGCGTGATCTTGCTCAACTAGCTGCACTGGCAGGATGCGTGCGCCCCTCGCTTGTCCCCACTATGGAATTTGCAGGGCCCGTCGAGCATGTCCTCGAATGTGTACTTGGCTTGCCACGACTGTTTGCCATCATTGGTGCGCTGGCGCCGGCTCGAGCCTTGGTCGTCTGCCATCTGGTCGTTCTCAACGGTCGTGATGTGTCGGGTGCCCTGTGTTGGAATTATGCCCTAGAGGCAATGATAAATAAGTTATTATTATAATTCCTGTATCAACATAATCATTTATTATCCATGTTATAATTGTACTGAATGAAGACTTAGATACATGTGTGGATACATAGACAAAACACTATCCCTAGCAAGCCTCTAGTTGGCTAGCCAGCTGATCAAGGATAGTCAGGGTCTTCTGACTATGTACAAGGTGTTGTTGCTTGATAACTGGATCACATCATTGGGAGAATCATGTGATGGACCAGACCCAAACTAATAGACGTAGCATGTTGATCGTGTCATTTTGTTGTTACTGTTTTCTGCGTGTCAAGTATTTATTCCTATGACCATGAGATCATATAATTCACTGATACCGGAGGAATGCTTTGTGTGTATCAAACGTCACAACGTAATTGGGTGGCTATAAATATGCTCTACAGGTATCTCCGAAGGTGTCCGTTGAGTTAGTATGGATCAAGACTGGGATTTGTCACTCAGTATGACGGAGAGGTATCTCGGGGCCCACTCGGTAATACAACATCACACACAAGCCTTGCAAGCAATGTAACTTGGTGTAAGTTGCGGGATCTTGTATTACGGAACGAGTAAAGAGACTTGCCGGTAAACGAGATTGAAATAGGTATGCGGATACTGACGATCGAATCTCGGGCAAGTAACATACTGAAGGACAAAGGGAATGACATACGGGAATATATGAATCCTTGGCACTCAGGTTCAAACGATAAGATCTTCGTAGAATATGTAGGATCCAATATGGGCATCCAGGTCCCGCTATTGGATATTGACCGAGGAGTCCCTCGGGTCGTGTCTACATAGTTCTCGAACCCGCGGGGTCTGCAAACTTAAGGTTCGACGTTGTTTTATGCCTATTTGAGTTATATGGTTGGTTACCGAATGTTGTTCAGAGTCCTGGATGAGATCACGGACGTCACGAGGGTTTCCGGAATGGTACGGAGACAAAGATTGATATATAGGATGACCTCATTTGATTACCGGAAGGTTTTCGGAATTACCGGGAATGGCGAATGGGTTCCGGATGTTCACCGGGGGGCAGCCCACCCCGGGGAAGCCCATAGGCCTTAGGGGTGCCGCACCAGCCCTTAGTCGGCTGGTGGGCAAGCCCAGAGAGGCCCCTGCGCAGGAGATAAGAAAATCAAAGAGAAAAAAAGGAAAGTGGGAAGGAAGGGAAGGACTCCACCTTCCAATCCTAGTTGGACTAGGATTGGAGGAGGAATCCTCCTTCCCCCCTTCGGCCGAACCCAATGGGGCCTCTTGTGCCCCAAGGCAAGGCCCCTCCCCTCCCACCTATATATATGGACGTTTTAGGGCTGATTTGAGACAACTTTTCCACGGCAGCCCGACCACATACCTCCACGGTGTTTCCTCTAGATCGTGTTTCTGCGGAGCTCGGGCGGAGCCCTGCTGAGATTAGATCACCACCAACCTCCGGAGCGCCGTCACGCTGCCGGAGAACTCATCTACCTCTCCGTCTCTCCTGCTGGATCAATAAGGCCGAGATCATCGTCGAGCTGTACGTGTGCTGAACGCGGAGGTGCCGTTCGTTCGGCACTAGATCGGAGCGGATCATGGGACGGATCGCGGGACGGTTCGTGGGACGGTTCGCGGGGCGGATCGAGGGACGTGGGGACGTTCCACTACATCAACCGAGTTTATTAACGCTTCTGCTGTGCAATCTACAAGGATACGTAGATCTAAAATCCCCCTCATAGATGAACATCACCACGATAGGTTTGCGTGCGTGTAGGAAAATTTTTGTTTCCCATGCGACGTTCCTCAACAGTGGCATTATGAGCTAGGTTCATGCGTAGATGTCTTCTCGAGTAGAACACAAAAGTTTTTGTGGGTGGTGATGTGCGATTTGCTGCCCTCCTTAGTCTTTTCTTGATTTCACGGTATTGTTGGATCGAAGCGGCTCGGACCGACATTACTCGTACGCATACGAGAGACTGGTTTCATCGCTAGGAGTAACTCCGTTGCTCAAAGATGACTGGCGAGTGTCGGTTTCTCCAACTTTAGTTGAATCGGATTTGACCGAGGAGGTCCTTGGATGAGGTTAAATAGCAATTCATATATCTCCGTTGTGGTGTTTGCATAAGTAAGATGCGATCCTACTAGATGCCCATGGTCACCACGTAAAACATGCAACAACAATTAGAGGACGTCTAACTTGTTTTTGCAGGATATGCTTGTGATGTGATATGGCCAACGATGTGATGTGATATATTGGATGTATGAGATGATCATGTTGTAATAGTTAATATCGACTTGCACGTCAATGGTACGGCAACCGGCAGGAGACATAGGGTTGTCTTTAAACTAACGTTTGTGCTTGCAGATGCGTTTACTATATCGCTAGGATGTAGCTTTAGTAGTAATAGCATGAGTAGCACGACAACCCCGATGGCGACACATTGATGGAGATCATAGTGTGGCGCCGGTGACAAATAAGATCGTGCCGGTGCTTTGGTGATGGAGATCAAGAAGCACATGATGATGGCCATATCATGTCACTTATGACTTGCATGTGATGTTAATCCTTTTATGCACCTTATTTTGCTTAGAACGACGGTAGCATTATGAGGTGATCTCTCACTAAAATTTCAAGACAAAATTGTGTTCTCCCCAACTGTGCACCGTTCCTACAGTTCGTCGTTTCGAGACAGCACGTGATGATCGGGTGTGATAGACTCAACGTTCACATACAACGGGTGCAAAACAGTTGCACACGCGGAACACTCGGATTAAGCTTGACGAGCCTAGCATGTGCAGACATGGCCTCGAAACACATGAGACCGAAAGGTCGATCATGAATCATATAGTTGATATGATTAGCATAGGGATGCTTACCACTGAAACTATCCTCAACTCACGTGATGATCGGACTTGAGCTAGTGGAATTGGATCATGAACCACTCAAATGACTAGAGAGATGTACTTTTTGAGTGCGAGTTTAGCAAGTAATTTGATTAAGTTAAACTCTAATTATCTTGAACATAGTCTAAGTCCACTTTGAATATATTTGTGTTGTAGATCATGGCTCACGCGACGGTCACCCTGAATTTTAATACGTTCCTAGAGAAAGCTAAGTTGAAAGATGATGGAAGCAACTTTGTAGACTCGGCTCCTAATCTTAAGTTGATCCTACAAGCTGGGAAGAAGGATTATGTCCTAGATGCTGCGTTAGGAGATGAACCACCCGCTACGGCTCACCAAGATGTTAAGAACGCTTGGTCATCACGTAAGGAGGACTACTCAATAGTTCAATGTGCAGTCTTGTATGGCTTAGAACCGGGACTTCAACGTCGCTTTGAGTGTCATGGAGCATATGAGATGTTCCAGGAGTTGAAGTTTATCTTTTAGAAGAACACCCGGATCGAGAGGTGTGAGACCTCCGATAAATTTTATGCTTGCAAGATGGAGGAGAATTCGTCTGTCAATGAACACGTGCTCAAAATGTCTGGGTACTCAAACCGTCTAGCTGAGCTGGTGATTGAACTCCCGTAAGAGGATATCACTGACAGAATTCTTCAATCACCGCTGCCAAGCTATAAGGGATTTGTGTTGAACTACAACATGCAAGGGATGAACAAGTCACCCGGCGAGTTGTTCGCGATGCTGAAAGTCGCAGAGTCAGAACTCCGTAAAGAACATCAAGTGTTGATGGTGAATAAGACCACTAGTTTCAATAGAAACGGCAAAGGAAAGAAGGGTAATTCAAAGAAGAGCGGCAAACCTGTTGCCAATCCGACGAAGAAACCCAAAGCTGGACCTAAGCCTGAAACAGAGTGCTATTATTGCGAGGGTATGGGTCACTGGAAATGCAACTGCCCCAAGTATCTGGCTGATAAGAAGGCGGCCAAAGAAAAATCAGGTATATTTGATATACATGTTATTGATGTGTACTTAACCAGCTCTCGTAGTAGTGCCTGGGTATTCGATACCAGTTCTGTTGCTCATATTTGCAACTCGAAACAGGAACTGCGGAATAGGCGAAGGCTGGCGAAAGATGAAGTGACGATGCGCGTGGGAAATGGTTCCAAGGTTGATGCAATCGCCATCGGCACAGTTTCACTTCAGTTACCATCAGGATTAGTTATGAACTTGAATAATTGTTATTTAGTGCCTGAGTTGAGCATGAACATTATATCTGGATCTTGTTTATTGCGAGACGGTTACTCGTTGAAGTCAGAGAGTAATGGTTGTTCTATTTCTATGAGTAATATCTTTTATGGTCATGCACCCAATGTGAGAGGATTGTTCATATTGAATCTTGATAGTGATAATACACATATACATAACATTGAGACCAAAAGAGTTAGAGTTAACAATGATAGCGCCATGTTTTTGTGGCACTGTCGCTTAGGTCATATTGGTGTAAAGAACATGAAGAAACTCCATACCGATGGACTTTTGGAGTCACTTGACACGTGCGAACCATGCCTCATGGGCAAGATGACTAAAACTCCATTCTCCGGAACAATGGAGCATGCAAGTGACTTGTTGGAAATCATACATACCGATGTGTGTGGTCCAATGAGCATAGAGGCACGCGGCGGATATCGTTATTTTCTCACCTTCACTGACGATTTGAGTAGATATGGTTATGTCTACTTAATGAAGCACAAGTCTGAAACATTTGAAAAGTTCAAGCAATTTCAGAGTGAAGTTGAAAATCATCGTAACAAGAAGATCAAATTCCTACGGTCTGATCATGGGGGTGAATATCTGAGTTTCGAGTTTGGTGCTCACTTAAGACAATGTGGAATTGTTTCACAGTTGACACCGCCAGGAACACCACAAAGTAATGGTGTGTCCGAACATCGTAATCGTACTTTATTAGAGATGGTGCAATCTATGATGTCTCTTACCAATCTGCCGTTATCGTTTTGGGGTTATGCATTAGAAACAGTTGCATTCACTTTAAATAGGGCACCATCAAAATCCATTGAGACGACACCATACGAACTGTGGTATGGCAAAAGACCAAAGTTGCCGTTTCTTAAAGTTTGGGGATGTGATGCTTATGTCAAAAAGCTTCAGCCTGAAAAGCTGGAACCCAAAGCGGAAAAGTGCATCTTCATAGGTTACCCGAAAGAGACAGTTGGATACACCTTCTATCTCAAATCCGAGGGCAAAGTGTTTGTTGCTAAGAACGGAGCTTTTCTCGAGAAGGAGTTTCTCTCGAGAGAATTGAGTGGGAGGAAGATAGAACTTGATGAGGTTATCGAACCTCTAATCCCTCTGGATGGTGGCGCAGGGCAAGGGGAAACCCCTGTCGTTGCGACGCCGGTTGAGGAGGAAGTTAATGATGATGATCATGAAACTCCGGATCAAGTTCCTATCGAACCTCGCAGGTCGACGAGACCGCGTACTACTCCAGAGTGGTACGGTAATCCCGTCTTATCAATTATGTTGTTAGACAACAATGAGCCTGCGAATTATGAAGAATCAATGCTAGGCCCGGATTCCACCAAATGGTTGGAGGCCATGAAGTCCGAGATAGGATCCATGTATGAAAACAAAGTGTGGACTTTGGAAGTACTACCTGAGGGCCGCAAGGCTATTCAGAACAAATGGATCTTTAAGAAGAAGACTGACGTTGACGGTAATGTGACCATTTATAAAGCTCGACTTGTGGCAAAGGTTTTTTCACAAGTTCAAGGAGTTGACTACGATGAGACGTTCTCACCCATAGCGATGCTTAAGTCAGTCAGAATCATGTTAGCAATAGCTGCATTTTTCGATTATGAAATCTGGCAGATGGATGTCAAAACGGCGTTCCTTAACGGAAGCTCCATCGATCCATTTATGGACTGGTGCAAGCATCTCGGAGTTGGAATAAACGCTTTGATGAGGTGATCAAAGCATTTGGGTTTATACAAGTGGTTGGAGAATCTTGTATTTACTAGAAAGTGAGTGGGAGCTCTGTGGCGTTTCTAATATTATATGTGGATGACATATTGCTGATTGGAAACAACGTGGAGTTTTTGGAGTGCATAAAGGATTACTTGAATAAAAGTTTCTCTATGAAGGACCTAGGAGAAGCTGCTTACATTCTAGGCATTAAGATCTATAGGGATAGATCAAAACGCCTGATAGGAGTTTCACAAAGCACATACCTTGATAAAGTTTTGAAGAGGTTCAAAATGGAACAGTCCAAGAAGGGGTTCTTGCCAGTTTTACATGGTACGAGATTGAGTAAGACTCGGTGCCCAGCAACTGATAAAGATAGAGAGCATATGAGCACCGTCCCCTATGCTTCAGCCATAGGTTCTATCACGTATGCAATGTTGTGCACTAGACCGGACTTTAGCCTGGCCATAAGTATGGCAGGAAGGTTCCAGAGTAATCCAGGAGTGCATCACTGGACGGCGGTCAAGAATATCCTGAAGTACCTGAAACGGACTAAGGAGATGTTTCTCGTGTATGGAGGTGACGAAGAGCTCGCCGTAAAAGGTTACGCCGATGCAAGCTTTGACACAGATTCGGACGACTCTAAGTCACAGTACGGATATGTATTTATTATTAATGGGGGTGCGGTAAGCTGGTACAGTTCCAAGCAAAGCGTCGTAGCTGATTCTACATGTGAAGCGGAGTACATGGTTGCCTCGAAGGCAGCTAAGGAGGGTGTCTGGATGAAGCAGTTCATGACGGATCTTGGAGTGGTGCCAAGCACACTGAATCCAATAACCTTGTTCTGTGACAACACGGGTGCCATTGCCTTAGCAAAGGAACCACGGTTTCACAAGAAGACCAGACACATCAAACGACGCTTCAACCTCATCCATGACTACGTCGAAGGGGAGGACGTAAATATATGCAAAGTGCACACAGATCTGAATGTAGCAGACCCGCTGACTAAACCTCTTCCACGGGCAAAGCATGATCAACACCAAAACTGTATGGGTGTTAGATTTATTACAATGTAATTCGCATGGTGATGTGAGGGCTAGATTATTGACTCTAGTGCAAGTGGGAGACTGTTGGAATTAGGCCCTAGAGGCAATGATAAATAAGTTAGTATTATAATTTCTGTATCAAGATAATCATTTATTATCCATGCTATAATTGTATTGAATGAAGACTTAGATACATGTGAGGATACATAGACAAAACACTGTCCCTAGCAAGCCTCTAGTTGGCTAGCCAGTTGATCAAGGATAGTCAGGGTCTTCTGACTATGTACAAGGTGTTGTTGCTTGATAACTGGATCACATCATTGGGAGAATCATGTGGTGGACCAGACCCAAACTACTAGACGTAGCATGTTGATCGTGTCATTTTGTTGTTACTGTTTTCTGCGTGTCAAGTATTTATTCCTATGACCGTGAGATCATATAACTCACTGACACCGGAGGAATGCTTTGTGTGTATCAAACGTCACAACGTAATTGGGTGGCTATAAAGATGCTCCACAGGTATCTCCGAAAGTGTCCATTGAGTTAGTATGGATCAAGACTAGGATTTCTCACTTCGTGTGACGGAGAGGTATCTCGGGGCCCACTCGGTAATACAACATCACACACAAGCCTTGCAAGCAATGTAACTTAGTGTAAGTGTCGGGATCTTGTATTATGGAATGAGTAAAGAGACTTGTCGGTAAACGAGATTGAAATAGGTATGCGGATACTGACGATCGAATCTCGAGCAAGTAACATACTGAAGGACGAAGGGAATGACATACGGGATTATATGAATCCTTGGCACTGAGGTTCAAATGATAAGATCTTCGTAGAATATGTAGGATCCAATATGGGCATCCAGGTCCCGCTATTGGATATTGACCGAGGAGTCCCTCGGGTCATGTCTACATAGTTCTCGAACCCGCATGGTCTGCACACTTAAGGTTCGACGTTGTTTTATGCGTATTTGAGTTATATGGTTGGTTACCGAATGTTTTTCGGAGTCCCGGATGAGATCACAGATGTCACGAGGGTTTTCGGAATGGTCCGGAGACGAAGATTGATATATATGATGACCTCATTTGATTACCGGAAGGTTTTCAGAATTACCGGGAATGTACCGGGAATGACGAATGGGTTGCGGATATTCACCGGGGGGGGCGGCCCACCCCGGGGAAGCCCATAGGCCTTAGGGGTGCTGCACGAGCCCTTAGTGGGCTGGTGGGCAAGCTGAGAGAGGCCCCTGCGCAGGAGATAAGAAAATCAAAGAGAAAAGAAAAAAAGGGGGAAGTGGGAAGGAAGGGATGGACTCCACCTTCCAATCCTAGTTGGACTAGGATTGGAGGAGGAATCCTCCTTCCCCCCTTCGGCCGAACCCCTTGGGGCCTCTTGTGCCCCAAGGCAAGGCCCCTCCCCTCCCACCTATATATACGGAGGTTTTAGGGCTGATTTGAGACAACTTTTCCACGACAGCCCGACATCATACCTCCACGGTTTTTCCTCTAGATCGCGTTTGTGCGGAGCTCGGGCGGATCCCTGCTGAGATTAGATCACCACCAACCTCCAGAGCACTGTCACGCTGCCGGAGAACTCATCTACCTCTCCGTCTCTCTTGCTGGATCAAGAAGGCGGAGATCAGCGTCGAGCTGTACGTGTGCTGAACGCGGAGGTGCCGTCCGTTCGGCACTAGATCGGAGCGGATCGTGGGACGGATCGCGGGACGGTTCGTGGGACGGTTCACAGGGCGGATCGAGGGACTTGAGGACGTTCCACTACATCAACCGCGTTTATTAACGCTTCTGTTGTGCGATCTACAAGAGTACGTAGATCTAAAATCCCCCTCGTAGATGAACATCACCATTATAGGTTTGCGTCCGCGTAGGAAAAAATTTCTTCCCATGCGACGTTCCTCAACACCCTGGCGGGCGTCTAGTTGGTCGGTCTTGCGCTTGCTCTGATGCTGCTAGGATCGACCAGCTGCCGGGGCGGCAACCGGCTTGGCCACAGTTGGCTTGTCGGCCACATCGGTGAGAATGAGGAGCTTCATGGAAGACTCGGCCACGGCGTACTCATCGATGATGGCCATCAGTTGTGCCAGGGTTGTCGGCTCCCTGTGTATGAGCTTGTGCTTGAGGAGGGTGCCATCTCGGTAGTCGTTGATGAAGTATTGGATCGCGTGTACCTCGTGGACACCCTCGCAAGAGTTACAGAGTTCAGTCCACCGCATGAGGTAGTCGCTGAGCAGCTCGGACGAGCCCTGTACGCACAGGGCAAGTTGTTGGGGGTGGTCCGGGCGCTTGTATGTGCCACTGAAGTTTTGCACGAACGCCTCTTGGAAATCCAGCCAACAATTGAAGCTGCCATCCGGAAGGCAGTTAAGCCAGGCTCGGACCGAGCTGAGAATCATGAGGGGTGCATAGCGTACTGCTACGCGCTTGTTGCCGCCGGTGATGCTGACGGCGGTGCTGTAGTCGGTCAAACAATCCTCGGGCTTGGTCAAGCCATTGTACTTGGGGGTGTCGCGAGCCAAGGTGAAGCCCTTGGGGAATGGCTCCTTGAGGATGCGCGACCCAAAGCATGGCGGGCCGGCAATGCTCTCTTGCTCGGTGGCTTGGGATTCCGCGAGGGGCTCCACGTGGAAATGGGCGTCTTGATCGTCGAGCTCACGCACACCGGCGTGCTCGGACAAGGTTGACGAGGCGACGGCTCCGCGTCCGTCCGGTTGCGCTCCATGCGCTAGCTGCTTCGCGCCGGCTGGCAGTTGCCCTAGCCAGCCCGCTCCTTCATGTGGCTAGTGACAATTGGCGGTGGCTGTCGAGCTCTTCGGTAGCAACTGCGGAGTCGGCCTCCATAAGGATGGGAGTGTGCAACGTGTCCATTGCAGCGCGAAGCGGGGTACGGTATCCGGATGCACCGCCTAGCGAGATGGCGGTTAGCACCTCCACGCGGTTGCATAGGTCGTCGAAGTCACCAGAGAGGTCGTTGTCGTTGGGCGGCGGCGGCTCGTTGCAGCTGAGCACCTCAACGGGGTACTTGTCTGTAATGACCCGCATCATAGACGTGGTGCGAGCCGAAGGAGAGTTATGAGTTGTCGATGGGGAAGTCTGCGTCCTCGAGACGACAGGCGTTGTCGTTGACGCAGTCGAGCGCGCCGTAGCGCATGACCAAGCCGTGCCCCACGCGCTCGCCGGAAGGGGTGAAGGGCCCCGCCCGGAACGTTACTCCGACCGGCGTCGCCATCGGCCCCATGGTGGTCACCAACTGTCGTGGTATTTTTGCGGCACATGCGAGGGGGTGGCTTAGATCGTGGTTTGGGGCCGACGGGCGCTGGCGGCGTGTAGGAATGGGTGAAGGCGCAAGACACATGACGCCGATATACCCAGGTTCAGGGCCCTCCGGTGAGGTAAAACCCCTAGTCCTGCCTGTGTGGCTATATGGGATCAGAGTACAAATGGTGCTCCTCGAGCTGTTTGTGAGGAGGGGGACGGAGCTCTTGCTGCTGGTCTCACTGCCTCGGAGGTATGTGCGGTTCTTGAGTCTAAGGGTTCACTAGTTGTCTCCGGTGTGCCCCTATGTGGGGGCGAGAGGAGGCTTTTTAGTGCAGCCTGAAATGTACAGTGCTTGGAGAAATTACGAGGCACGACCCGGCTGTCAGCCTCTCCGGCTGGCCATGGGGCCCGTCTGTGTCGGGTCTTGTCCCGCGCGCGGCTCGCTGACCGGGCATCTGAGCGGCTAACGCGTCGGTCGTCAGGGAGTAGGTAGGGGTGAGCATGGTGAAAGGACGTGGATGTCGCCTAGAGGGGAGAGTGAATAGGCGATTTAAAATAATTACGATTTAGGCTTGAACAGATGTAGAAAAAAACTAACCTCTAATTTCTCAAGCACAAAACCTAAAACAACTAGGCTCACCTATGTGCACCAAGAACTTATGCTAAGCAAGATAAACAACTAAGTGATAGCAAGATATATAACAATAAACAATATGGCTATCACAAAGTAAATTGCATAAGTAAAGGGCTGGGGTAAGAGATAACCTAGGCACGCGGGGATGACGTTGTATCGTGAAGTTCACACCCTTGTGGATGCTAATCTCTGTTTCGAGAGGTGTGGAGGCACAATCCTCCCCAAGATACCACCAAGGCCACCGTAGTCTCCTCACGCCCTCGCACAATGCAAGATGTCGTGATTTCACTAAGGGACCCTTGAGGGCAGTCACCGAACCCGTACAAACAAGGTTGGGGCAATCTCCACAACTTAATTGAAGGCTCCCAATAACACCACGAAGCTTCACCACAATGGAATATGGCTTCGAGGTGACCACAAATGCTCGGGGCAATCTCCACAACTTAAATGGAGACCCCAACGCTTTCCCGGAGCATTACACCACAATGATTGACCTCCGAGGCACCACCAAGCTTCTTGGACGCCAAAGCATCCATGAAGAACAATTTCTAGGGTACCAAGTACCCAAGGGTAATAAGCTTCTCAAACTTCACTTCCACGTATCACCGTGGAGAACTCAAACCGATGCAACTAATGCAATGGCAAGAACACACGACGTGGTCAAGTCCCTCACACTCAAGTCCCTTCACAACACCAAAAGCTATGGTGGAATATGAGAGGAAGAACAAGGAGCTCACAAAGAACTCCAAGATTAAGATCCAAGGGGTTCCCCTCACATAGAGGAGAAAGTCATTGGTGGAGATGTGGATCTAGATCTCCTATCTGTTTTCCGTCGAGAACTAGCAAGAATCATTGGAGGGATTGAGAGTTAGCAAGCTCTAAGAAGGTCAACAATGGGGGGGCAAACACGAGCTGGAAGGATGGGAACCATTGGGGAAGAATACCCCCTTAAATATGGCCCCACAAATCTCACTGTTACACCCGTTTTTACACTGCAGCGGTACAACCGGTTGCCACGGCGTTACAACCGGATAGCCTAATTTAGCGGAACAACCGGTGAGCCACCGCCAAACAACCGATCCAAACACATAGACTTGGCCCGAGGTTCCACCTGCCACGGCCGTTGGGCATGGATAAGTCCCAAGCGGTACAACCGCTTGGAACACTAGTAGTACCGGCTATACTTACTGTAGCGGTACAACCGGGCCACCACCGCTCAACTACCGCAGCTAAACAGAGCCATGTCCGGTTGTGGACCGGTGCTTGGTCGGTACAACCGGGGCACCACCGCTCAACTACCGCAGCTAAACAAAGCCATCCGATTGTGGACCTGTGTTGGGCCGGTACAACCGCCCAGGGGTTGAGCGATACAACCGCCCTAGGCAGAAAACATGAAATGCGAGAACTGCCATAACTTGTGCAAATGAGGTCCGAATTGAGCAAACTCAAGCTTGTTGGATTCAGGACGACAAAATCTTAAGAAGAGGCAGTTAAGAGAAATTCCAATGATATAGAGATGTGAAACCTCTATGAATGAAGAACCGACAAAACTCCTCTATGATGTGTAGCCTCGCTCACATTGCGCCCGTGGCCTCGCTCACCCTTGCACATTGCGCCCGTGGCCATGCCGAGATTGTCAACGTGTAATGTGGCCACGAGCCCCTCTGCATCATGCGTCGGATCTCGTCACGTACGTGGGTACGATCGGATGGGATGGGAGTTGATCGGCCGACTGGCGTCAGGCCAGCCAGCTAGGCCGAATGCCATCAATCGGCCCGCAGCGCGCCGACCAGACGGACCGGTTGTTGCCAGCCGGCCCGGGGGGGCAGTCGGCCCCAAATGTCTTGGAGATGGGTTCCCTCCGCTTGGATATACCCAGGGGGCGTATCCCAGTCAGGTTGGCTTCTCCTCTTATCAGAAATGCATTGCAGCTATTTGGATGCTTGGATACGGAATACCAGGTGATATTACTGATGTGTATGTTCGCATGAGCGAGTCAACGTGCCTAAAATCCATGTATAGGTTCTGCAAGGCTGTGGTAGCCGTGTTTGACCAGAGTACTTGAGAGAGCTAACTGCTACGAATACACACTAGTTGTCTGGTAGCATCGATTGTATGCATTGGGAGTGGAAGAACTGTCCTACTGCTTGACAGGGGCAATATAGGGGCCATGTGAAAGCTTGCACTGTCATACTTGAGGTCGTGGCTTCACAAGATCTTCGGATTTAGCACTCCTTGTTCGACATGGCCAACTCACAATGATATCAACGTGCTTCAACGCTCTCTGGTCTTCGCAAGATTTACAGAAGGCAACTGTCCACAGGTCAATGTTGAGATCAATTTCCTTCACAACATAA
The DNA here is from genome assembly GCF_904849725.1 of Hordeum vulgare subsp. vulgare. Lineage (NCBI taxonomy): Eukaryota > Viridiplantae > Streptophyta > Magnoliopsida > Poales > Poaceae > Hordeum > Hordeum vulgare. The sequence goes on along the minus strand of NC_058518.1, from coordinate 385,445,975 downwards.
AGGATAATATCTAGCTGATGGTATCTATTCTCAATGGACTATCTTTTTCAAGACAATCCCCAACCCGATAAGAGAAAAGAGAGAGAGAGAGATTTACCCAAGCACGAGAGAGTGCTAGAAAGGATGTGGAGCGTGCTTTCGGTGTTCTTCAATCTCGATGGGGCATCGTCCCCTATCCTGGTAGAACTTGAAGCACTAAAAAGTTGTGGGAGATGATGACTATTTGTGTGATGATGCACAACATGTCATAGAGGACGAGCATGAGGATGAAATTTATGATTAGGGGTTCGATTTTAGAGTAAAAATGTTGAGTATGAGCATGGAGAAACTACCACAATTACACAGTTCATTGAATTTCATGAGCAAATATGTGATTGAGAAGCTCATAATCAACTACAAGATACTTTGGTTGAGCATATCACTACACAAATGAGCTTCTTTGCCGTCTGCCATGGCGGACGGCAAATATCCACGGTAGATAGCGTCGGTAAAGAGGTCATTTGCCATCTGTCGGGCGACAGCGGACGACAAAGATCTTTGCCATCTGTCTGTCATAGCAAGAAGACGACACCCAATATGGGCGACTCCATTAGATAGCTAATGGAGCCTTTGCATTCTGCCATGCGAGGGATCTTTGCCGTATGGCAGGAGCGTCCCATTGTCATTTGCCTGGGGCGGCCCTTTGCCGTCTGCCGGGGGGGCTTTGCCGTTTGCCGGGGGGCGACCCTTTGACATTTGCCACGGGCGGCCCTTTGCTATCTGTTGTGGGCATTAGCACACGACAAAGTGTCATCTTTGCCATCTGATGGTGATGGCAAAGGGATTTGTCATCTACTCGCACATGGCAAAGAGCGTGTATTGCTCTTTTTTTGTCTGTTTTCTTTTTATTTTCCTGCATTTTCATAACGCGCCACACACACACACACACACACACACACACACACACACATATATATATATAGTTTCAACCATCTTCAGAACATATATTTCACAACATATATATTTCCAACATCATCATGAAATATTTAACAAGCTAGAGAATACATAGGCTAGCACAATACATAGTTCATCCATATATACATAAATAAGTTTTACATTGTTCATCAATACAAATAAAAAAACTAAACACTAGCAGTCCATCAATGCCAGCTTCCATGAAATGAATCGAATATGCAAAAATGGAAGTAATTAAGAAAGTTAGAAGAAGAAGAAAAAGAAAAAAAAACTAAAAGAATAAGAAGTAAAAGAAGAAGAAGAAGAAGGTGCTGGACTTTTCTTTTGTTATTCCAAATTGGATGCTTCCTTTTTTCTTTTTTAGTCCACACTTCCCTTTTCCTATATACTGGACACTTTTCTTAGTTGGTTGTAGATATTTTTTTCTTTTGCAGTACGTACGTAAGCTATATGGACTCCCTCTTCTATGGAATAAATGATACATTTAACTACACATGACATGTCAACCTATTTGTACAGAATTATATTTTCGTGTTACGTTACATATTTTTAATCTCAACCGTTAATATCTAAAATTTACGGCTAAGATAATTTAATATATGTGAACGGACCTAATAGCTTGTTTGGCTCTTGTTTTGGGTTTACTCGCAGACCGAAGACGTGGTGGCACGCCGCGTCCGTCAAAGTGCCTATGGTGCATGTAGGTTGTCTTTTGTTTCCTATTGAATATATTAATATGCTAACCTTTTCTAATTCATCCTACCGTACATAGATGTACATTCAGTAAGTACAATGCTTAAATGTATTGTAGTATACTAATACATTTGTTAGCTGCATTTAGACATTTTCTTTTGTATTTCGTGCATCATGATGTTAATTTTATTTTACGTAACATAGTACACATAGCAAAAAAGGCAACTTTACGAGATATGTCTTCTCCTTTAACGCGTTTAGCAACCACAACTATGGTTGTGACCTTTCTGAAACTCGTCTAGAAGGTCACAAAGAAGAAGCTCATCAGCCATCTTGATATACAGAAAACACAATAGAAAAATTAATGAGGATACAGAACAGACAACACATGTTTCAGTTGAATTGATCTCCTATCCAACAACTCAAAATGAATAAGCTTATTTCCAAACAAATGTTTCTTCCAACAAAAGGATAGTGCTTTTACCCAACATAAAAGATGTCCATTTCCCTTGTGCATGCGAGCTGGGAGGGCAAGATTTGATCAACATACGTAAAATTTGACCCATGCAATAGCCAATTTCTGGGAAAAGAAAAGATTACACATGCTTTCAAACGAACTGGATGGTACACCGAGTGTTAGGTTCTGATCTTTTTTGTAATTTTTAAAACATCGTTAAGGAAAAGCCAGCACAGACAACTTACTGAATGTATTAGTATATTGACCTTTTCAAATTCAAATAAGAAGCAACATATTACATCAAAGCTAAAATTTAAATAAACTACAGTATAACTCGACAACGTTGGCAATCTATATAAACTACATCAATCATTTTTCAATTTAGTTTAATTTAAACAAAAAATGATCTCTCCTAATCTCAAGGCCAAGCTAAACAATTAAAGTTAAGCATGAAGCTTCATCTTGTATACCATGCAAAACCATATATAATACACGATTAACCGTCGAATGTCCTGGATTATTTATATTAGAATTTCTTCTACTGAATTCCCATGTATTGCAAATAGAATTTCTTCTATTGAATTCCCATATATGATACACGATTAACCGTTGAATGTCCTAGATTATTTATATCAGAATTTCTTCTATCGAAGATTAAGGAAAAAATGTATATATCCAATTTATAGCTAGCCAATGTAAACATAACATAGGAAAATTAGATGCATAATCATAGGAAGGAATTTAATAGGTCATCGATCTCAACCCTGCACAGGAACAAAAGTTACAAAGCATTAGGCTAATCTGGGAATCTATACTCAGAAACCATGAGGAAAGACAAAGCATTGGGCTAATCATATGAGAATTTACATCGACTGGTGTGCTGCAAAACTAAAAACAAAAACCATTTCAATTGATCTGTTAATATAGAAGGATCAAATGGTGTGAGTGTATGAACCTTTGAATTTGGATTAGCCATACCTTGTGTTGAGGGGAAGAGATGAGCTTGCTTCTGGTTGTGGTGCGCTGCCTTTTTGGAGAAGCCGCCAATGGGCTTGGTGGGTACCGCGCCGGAGTGGGCCTTCTTCTCCGGAGGAGGAAGGACTTGGCGCTTGACGGCTGATCGTTGCTTGACAACTTAATCCATCTTCTAGTTGCTAACAAAAAACTTAATCCGTCCTCTTCTAGTGATTCGAGACATGCCCTACTATTGAGATGGATAAACAGAATCAAATCAAACTAATATATACATAATCATCTTAACAAAGATTTTTAGAAGTTGAATATGATCAAATAAAATTATCTGAACCAAAAGTGGCATGAATAATCCGCATATTTATTGCATTTTTAACTATGAGAGCAACATGCAGGACTTGTACATAGAACATGCATGTACAACGGCATACATTTTCTTGTCTGTCCTAGTTCCCAAAGTATTTTCTTTTCATGTTGGTGGCTAGCTTTCTTAAAAGGCTGGGTCATTTTCTATGCATGTTCTTTTTTGTTTCAGTTCAAACGCACGACAATCTATATGTGAGCATTTTTGTGTTGCTCAAAAGTATCCAGAAAAACTACTTCTCGCTTTGGATATTTAAAATTCACCATGTTCGTTAGAAGTGCCCACTTCAGTTTCAATTGAGACCACATCATCCAACAATGTCATCTCGTGAACTAATTGATGTTTAGTATAATACACCATAAACAATAGAATCTCAGTAATCATAAGTACTTTGTATGCCATCTTGTGAGCTAGTTGATGTTCAGTACAATGTTGAATTGTTCATCCGTTGTGTGTATACAATGGAAAAGGTCAAGGTACCAGGAGAGAAAACATTACCTATATGGCTCATCTATATCCACAACAACTGCGGCGAGCACTCTTGGTAGAACATCCCCGACCTGGTAAGCATCCCAACCCTGTAATTCATCCTCAATCTTCCTCCCCTCTATTGCTAACAATGCCACACGCTAACAATTCATGGATCCTAACAAAGCCACTCAACAAAAGCCTGGACGCATCAACAATGGAAGGAAAAAGAGATGACATGAGAGAACCTTGGTCTGAGAAGGCTCACCTTGATTGCACTGGTGTTCACCTTCATGTCATCAAGCGTCGGCGAAGATTGGTGCAGGCATGAGGTGGGGGCTGGGAGGGAGCACTATTGGTCCTAGAATCGACGACGAAACTCAAAAACATCCGCCCAGGAGGCCGACCAAGCCCAGGAACCGGGCCTAGGGTTTGTGACTCTTACCTGGTAGCAACACCAAGGTGAAGGAAGGGCATGGAGGAGAGGGAGTTGCGGCAACGATGGCGTGGCGGCCAGCCAGCCGGCGGCGGCATGGGTGCGGAGCGGCGAGAATGGACCTGTGTAGGAAGCGGCGGCGGCTCTCCTTTCGATGGTGGCCTCTCACAGCCAGACTGATCCGGGATTTTTTTTAGGGAGCGCATTGATCTGAGAGCGGCGAACGGGGTGGAGTGTCCGGTCGGGGCGCGGGAGCCAGAAGTGGTCGAGGCACCGTCGGGGAGCGGCACAGCGGCCTGACAGATGGGGTGCGGGGATGAGAGGCAGGGGTGTGTATCTGGGAGAGAGAGAATGGGGATCGAGGAAGAGGGCAGATAGGGGTGGGAGATGGGGCGACAGCTGTTAGAAGGTCGTCCCCTTTGTCGTCCGCGTGGGGATCAAGCTGATGGCAAAGGGGTCGAGACGGACGACAAAGAGGCCCTGGGCTGACGGCAAAGGGGACGGCTTCAGCTGCCGTAACTCTTTACCGTCTGCTTGGACCATCTTTCCCATCAGCCGTGTCTTTGGCATCTGCCTATTTCATCTTTGTCGGCTGCGAGCAGACGACAAAGAACACATTGATGTCAAAGAATATCTTTGCCATCAGCCAGTTTTTTGTCTTCTGTTTGCTGACAACTGACGGCAAAGAGTCTCTTTGCCATCAGCGAGCGGATGGCAAAGATGAGGGAGATAGCAAATTCCCTGATTCATGTAGTGTATGTCGGATCACTTTGGCAACCAATAAGCATATTGACTATATTTTCTTTCAAATGTATTTGTAATCATTTTAATTTTATTTGGTTTGTAAACTATGATATTTTATTTGGTATGGAACTATATGATTTTATTTCGTTACTTTGAGATTTTGTGTTGATATGTATATATAAAAGAGTAAAAAATGGCTTCATACCAGCCGAACGGACAAACATGTGTCCACACATTCGGCACACTACTGACACAAACACGAACGGGAACAAACAAGCCAACTCAAATGGATAAAAAAAAACCGACAAAATACACATCCATTTCGGTCCGTGGGTTGGAGTTGCTCTAACCAGCATGACTCCATCGTTCCCAACTAGGCCCGAGTCGCATACGTACCTCCTACACAAATTTGACGGTGATCTAAAAATAGAAGTATTTTAGACACGCTGGGGTGTGGTTTGTCCATGCTTTGGGAATTTCTGGCCCCGGCACACAGCGCATCCACATGATTGAGACGAGAGGCCGTGTCTGCCTGCCGCCTACGAGCTACTGGTTTGGTTTGCTTGTACCCTCGTTACCAAGCCCACTGCCGACCTCCAGTACACTCTCACATCCTTAACGGTAAAAAAATCCAATGTACTAAGCGGCAAGATCCAAGCGCGAAGCAGCAGCAGCAGAGGAGGAGAAGGACTAGACACGACCCGGCCCGGCCAGTACTGTTACTACTGCTGCCTCGCCTCGCCTCGCCTGCTCTGGCCTGCCATCATTGTCTCCACAACACACAAGACTACAAGAGAAGAAGAAGACGCGCTCTGTCCTCTACGAATTTACGCGCGGCCCGCCAGCCAGCCAGTCCCCTTCCCCCAACCTCTTTTGTCATCCTCCCGTTACTACACTACACTACACACCACCTCCATTACCATTACTCCGAGAGACGCTCGAGGACAAGGAGGAGGAGAGGTCAGCCAAGGAGGAGTGAGTGATGCAGTCATCGCGCCCTCCGCCGCACGCCAAGCCGCCGAGGTCAGCCACGAGCCACGCGCGCTCCCGCTCCCAGCTCGCGCAGGTGCGCCCGGATCCCGCCCACGACTTCGAGTTCCGCTTCGACTTCCTGCCCGACGCCTTCCGCTTCGACATGGACGTGGGCGGGGCCAAGCCGTCGCCCGCGCCCGCGCCCGCCGCCAAGGACAAGGAGGAGGTCCTTGCTCGGTTCGACAAGGTGAGGCTCAGCATTGCGTCCAGCGAGGAGGACGGGGCGCCGCCGAGGAGCTCCTTCTCCGGGGCCAGCCACCCGCCGGAGCCGGTCGACGAGATGGACCCCGTGCTCGTGGCCGTGGATCACGGGCGGGACGGCAAGAAGCCGGCGGCCAAGCCGGTGATCGTGTGGGACGCGTCCCCGCCGGTGAGCGGCGCGGCGAGCCCGCACAGCAGCATGGGCGACAGCTCCTCTGCCGGCGGGGCTGTCACGGCCACCTGCACCAGCATGGCGCCCAGCTGCACCGTCACGAGCCGGAGCGCCAAGACCAGCGTCAGCAGCAGCGCGGCCAGCGACTGGAGCAACGGCACGGCCGGCGCCGCCGGGAGCGGCGGCGGGGGCGGGAAGCCCCACAAGGGGGGCGATCCGCGGTGGAAGGCGGTCCTGGCCGCGCGCGCGCGGGACGGGCCCCTCGGGATGGGGGACTTCCGGCTGCTCCGCCGGCTCGGCTGCGGCGACATCGGGACGGTGTACCTCTCCGAGCTGAGCAAGGGCGGCGGCGCGGGGAGGGCGCCGTGGTTCGCCATGAAGGTGATGGACAAGGCGTCGCTGGAGAGCCGCCGGAAGCTGAGCCGCGCGGAGACGGAGCGCGAGATCCTGCAGCTGCTGGACCACCCCTTCCTCCCCACCCTCTACGCCCACTTCGAGACCGACAAGTTCGCCTGCCTCGTCATGGAGTTCTGCCCCGGCGGCGACCTCCACGCCCTCCGCCAGCGCCAGCCCGGCAAGCTCTTCCCCGAGCACGCCGCAAGGTACAGTTTCCATGCCCATGCCAATCTGTGCAACAACAATTCGCGTTCCAAGCAAGCACGACTGCGGGACATGACTCTCTTTCGCTCAGGTTCTATGCCGCCGAGGTGCTCCTTGCGCTGGAGTACCTGCACATGCTCGGCGTGGTGTACCGCGACCTGAAGCCGGAGAACGTCCTCGTCAGGGACGACGGCCACGTCATGCTCTCCGACTTCGACCTCTCCCTCCGCTGCGACGCCTCAACGACGCTGGTCCGGCCGTCGCTGCCCTGCAGCGCCTCCGGCCCCAACGGCGGCGCCTGCATCCAGCCAACCTGCTTCATGCCCAAGCTCTTCGGCAGCCGGAGCAGCAAGAAGAGCGCATCCGCGGCCTCCAGATCGAAGAGCAGCGAGCAGCAGCAGCAGGGCGCCATGCCAGAGCTCGTCGTGGAGCCGACCGGCGCGCGGTCCATGTCGTTCGTGGGCACGCACGAGTACCTGGCGCCGGAGATCATCAAGGGGGAGGGCCACGGCAGCGCGGTGGACTGGTGGACCTTCGGCGTGTTCCTGCACGAGCTCATGTACGGCAAGACGCCCTTCAAGGGGCAGACCAACCGGGCCACGCTCTTCAACGTCGTCGGCCAGCAGCTCCGGTTCCCGGAGGGCGGCCCGCCGACGAGTGGCGCCAGCAAGGACCTCATCAGGGGGCTGCTGGCCAAGGAGCCCCAGGGCCGGCTCGGCGTGAAGAGGGGAGCGGCCGAGATCAAGCAGCACCCATTCTTCGAGGGTGTCAACTGGGCGCTCATCCGGTGCAGCACGCCGCCAGGCGTGCCCAGGCCCGTGGAGCCCATGGCCGTCGCAGCAATGCCGGCCAAGTCGGCATCCATGGACAGGGTGGAGACGAATTACAACAGCAGCAAGAGGATGCCACCAGGGCCAGAAGCTCATCATGGGGAGTCTGGAGGGAAGTTCCTCGACTTTGAGTTCTTTTAGTTAGGGAGTTTGAGTTTGTGGCCTGAAAAATTGAAACTGTACCTCTTGTGTTTTAAATCTTATTAGAAATACCTGCTGTGGTCTGAGCTGCGGCTGTAGCTTCATAGTGTCAGTATTTGGCAATGACATACATGACCAGTTTTATTTGATCTTGTAGCTTTCCTCTTTCCTGAGCTTGTATAACATGTTAGTCAGGCCTCATGCCGAACATGAGAATTTTCAAGCGAAATCATGCATTCTAAAGACGCCAGATATTATTTCATGCAATACTGTTTTAGAAACTCTTAAAAAGGACAAACCCAGTGCTAGAAGGCCCCACAATCACCAGGGTCTGGCAAAGGATTATACGAGGCAGATTCTTATATGATTTTTTTAAAAATGGCAGGCAGATTGCAGGTTCAATGTTCACCAGGAAAACCCACTGCTTGTATTTCATGCCTGAATACAAGCTATGGGGCAAAAAACCTGGTACAACCCTATTACACAAAACGTAGTAGTCTCGTAAGCTCAAGCAACAATCAGTTCTTCAGAGAAAAGCTTAAAGCAGTTCTCAGCTCGGTGCTGAGGCTTGGACACCATCAAACGTCTTGCTTGATCTCTCAGCATCCTGCAATGACTGTGGCCCAAGTCCTGCAACCCAAAAGGTTGATAGATTAATTAAAGGTAAAGAGCGTACATGAATGGTGCAATCATAATGCAGCGCTGGTGCTTGACAGTGTTTGGATTCCTTACCGACAGAACACTCCAGGTTCAGGAGGGGTTCTAAAGGTTGGGATTACTTCTTCTGGCCCAGGCTCCTTGATCTGAATCTGATCCAACCTTGCAGCACTTCCTGCTTCCCCTTCTCTGCATTCCTTCACCAGATTCCATGGGAGGTTAACATGTTGCGCCTGCTGGCGGCGTTGGCCTGTCTCCTTGCTCCTACGTCCTCCATGTTGTCTTCCTCTTCGAGACGCCCCAGTCGTCGCTCCCTTGCCGTGTCTCTCCTCCCCCTTGGACAAATCCAGTTCAGTTTCTTCTCCAACAACAAGCAACCCAGGAGTATCAACCGTGGTGCCTGTATCACATGTAGTAGTAGGACCCTACAGACTTTTGTTCTTTGTCTTTCATAGAGTCCAGCTTGTTTATCCGTGGCCTATAGTTGGTTGGGTCTCTTCTAAATGTGATGTCAAGTTGCTGCCACAAGATAAACAAAAGAAAGAAAAATTAGTGGATGAAAACACCAACTGAAGTGTTCTTTTTATTCTGAAAGATAAAGGAAAAAATAGGTCCAAATTTGGAGTTGAAGTTTGGAAATAAGAAACCAACTTGAGTTGGTGCTGTTATTAATAACTTATGTTGACAACGCTGGGCAGCTGCACTTACCGATAGGAATTTATTCATCCCAGATAGTAAAGTCTGAGGTGCATTAGCAGTACAGTCTACAGAAGGCCGTCCCTCATAAACGATAACCTTGTCAGCTAAGTAGGTTGCCATGATGAAGTCATGCTCAACAACAAATGCAGTTTTCTTTGCATGAAGGATGAATCTTTTGATAACCTTTGAGGCAACAATGCGCTGCTCTGAGTCAAGGGATGCACTTGGTTCATCGATCAGATAAATATCTGCAGGCTGAAAAACAACTTCAAAGTTAGGGCTTATAGTGTTTATATTCTTAGTCTGAACAAACACAAGCATATGTTTGACAGGATTGAAGCTTTGTGCACACACTGACGAAGGACTTGTATCTGGTATACTGAAAATCCCACTTAAGCAGGGGGAAGTACATATGGATTGTGGGACATGCATATAGTATCCAAAATAGTAAACGATTTTAAACGACACAGTAACAAAAGGAAAAGGAAAAAGCAATGAAGTACATAAAATACCCAAAAGGCAGTCTCAGGCAAAGAGCAGTACATACTGATAGAGTAGGATATACATATGGTATCTATAAACAATTTTACATACTACAGTAACAAAACAAAAGGCAAAAAGGACAGTAAGTATTAAATAGGCAAAACCAATAATCCCTGAAGTCCTGAATCTTTTGAACACCACAGAACATGGAAACAATATATATGCTATTCTCTAATAAAGAAAATATATTTTATATAAAGCTATTAAAGAAAGTTCAGGCAAAAGAAGGAAATACCTTTCCAAGGCAAAGACATAATGCCACTCTTTGGCGTTCTCCACCCGATAAATTTGTAACTACCCGGTCCATGAGTTGCTCAATTTGTAGTGGTTTAATGACATCAGACCTGAATTGAGGATGAGCACAGGATTCTGGTATTTTCTGATGAAGCAATTGACTCACTGTACCCTGGAATTTTGTCTCAAGCTGCTGAGGCTTGTGGGACACATAAAACTTAGGAATTTCAATCTCAGCTCCTTCCACAGTATCTGGCTTCAGCCGCCCAGCCTGTACAGCCATAACAAATAGTGAATACAAGATACCAGATGTTTAACCTATTGGATGCAAATAGATTACTTCTTTTATCCAGATTAACTACGCATGACTTAAGGAATCTTGTAAATCACTACAAAATCAGAAGACATCTTGTGCATCATCATCACGAGGACTAGTAAAATCTTAATTTTGATAAAATGCACACTTTCCAGGAAGCTGACAGTAATAGAAGATACTTTTGACTTAGAAATGTAGAAAATAAAGTACTCCCTCCGTCTCAGTTTACAAGTCCGGCACATGTACCTAGCTCTTCAATTTGACCAACTTAATGAGAGGCATATATTACAAAAAATATATCATTAGAAACTTCAGATGTTCTATTTTCTAATGATATAATTTTTATGTTAAATAATATATTTTATATAAGTCAAATTGATGACCTAGGTATACGTGCATGCCTTCTAAACTGTGACGGAGGGAGTACAATGCATCAACCTGAGATCAGAATCTCAACTAACAGCAAACTCAACTGTATCCATTACGTTTCCATCAGCACTAAATTCAGGTTAGCGAAAAAACAGTAAATTTTGACACGGGTCATTTTTATACAGAACTTAGTGCTGATATGGCACTCTAGAACCAGAGTCGTTACTACTAGTAGACCTGTGTATTGCCTTTAGAATTTAAACATTACTAGGAAACTAGCTGTAGTTTTCAGAAAAGGTAGAGAAAACACGTCACAGCACCAGACACCATTACTTATTGCAACCTTGATATGGATCCTCATGGTATATGCCATGAGGACAAAATTTCGATTTATACAATTTATATTCCGACTGTTTTGTATTCATTCCAAGACTTTGAATGACTTGAACGATAAAAATGTTGACAGAGAGATCAGAGATGGGAAGTGGTGACTGGTGAGGAAGGAGTGAAGATAGACATACCAGCATTTTGATGAATGTAGTTTTCCCTGTCCCGTTCTCACCAAGCATCACAACAATCTGAGAATCAGTGAATTCACCTTCCATGACAGTGAGCTTGAAATTTCCAATTGTTTTGCTCATGGTAGGGTACTTGTACCGCTGGTATGTCTCAATTTCTTCAGCATTTTCCTGGGCTTCAACGATCTGAAAGTCGGCACTAACATAAGAACAAACTTCATCCTGAAAAGGGTTCTCAAATTCTGTGTGGATATGTTAGCTTACCTTAAATGTAAGTGATTCATCTCGAAACCGAAGATTTTCTGTTGGAACAAATCCAGCTAGGAAAACATTGATACCTTCTCGGACTGAAAATGGCAGCGTAACTACACCAAATGCTCCTGGTTTCCCATATGAACAGCAAATAAAATCGGACATGTAATCCAAGACACTCAAATCATGTTCCACAACGATTACATAGCTGAAAACAAAACCAGAACGTGAGCAGCTGATACTGAATTTCTAAAAGCTTATAGTTCAGAGTATTGGAAGACAATCATGGTAACAAATATGCATTACCTGTTTGCTCTAAGCAAGGACCTAATGACTTGTGCAGCTTTAAGCCTCTGCTTGACATCGAGGTAAACTGATGGTTCATCGAACATGTAAATTTCTGCACTTTGTGCAGCAGTGCCGGCTATGGCAAATCTCTGCAGCTCACCACCGGAAAGATCTTCTACATTCCGGTCCAGAACTTGGTTCAATTCAAGGTCAATGCACAATTGATCTTTCACACCCCTCTGGTCTAACTTGTCAAGTAGTTGACCGACATTCCCTTGAACTGCTTTCGGAATGCTTTCAACGTCTTGACGCTTTATGATTGCCTAGAGAAGTAGAGTGGGCTCAGAAATGTTAAATAGTGAAAACCACAGCACATAATAGTATACTGAAACAGACTGTCATAATATGCCATAATATGTGTTATGAAGTAACTAAGAGCACAGTAACAGCTCCAGGACCTCAACAATATTAGACTATGTACACTTCTATGGTTGAATGTATAGATGGAAGAGAACATTGCTACTAGTGTACTTCGATTGAATATTTGGGTGTACTGAAGATGCTTTATAACAATGTATATGGTGGTACAGAACAGAAAAACAACACAGCAAGTGGGCTGTGATTGTAAAGAGGATATCAAAAGCTTCCTATCTGTCTAAACGACTTAACACAGTAAGTAAAAAGCACCTTGAGATTATCCTCCAACAGACGCGTAAAGTAATTCTGAAGTTCAGACCCCCGGAAGTATGTAAGAATTTCCTGCCAGTCAGGCGGATTCTGCAAAACAAAAGAAAATACAAAGCTAAATAACAATCGCTTGTGCAGTTCATAGAAGAAGGACGAAACAAAACAAACTTTTTATCCCAAAAGTAAACTGAGGTGGTAGCAACACATGAAAAAGAAACAAGGTAGGAGGCAAGGATTATACATCGAATTTCCCCAAATTGGGTTTCAACTTGCCAGATAACACCTTAAGCGCTGTCGACTTTCCAATTCCATTGGCTCCAACAAGGCCCAAAACCTGGCCAGGTCTTGGAACAGGCAACCTGCAAGCGCTAGATCATCAGTAACTCTGGATAAGGGCAGCTTCAAGCATAACAGATGACAGCAACCTTTCGAGCAAATTACCTGTGCAATTTGAAGGTATTTGGGCCATAGCGATGTGTGGTATCTTTGTCTAAATCTTTTGGGAGGTTGATGATCTGAATGGCACCAAATGGGCATTTCTGAAGCAAGAATGCAGACAGCACAAGTGCATGAGAAGACAATTATTATACCTACAGTACATACACATATGGAACCACACATTTTAACAGCTAGATCATCGAGCCTAATTACAAGAAATGTACCTTGACGCAAATACCACAACCAATGCACAGCTCTTCAGAGATGAACGCTGTCTTGGACGCCGGAATAACTTCAATGCAATGCTTCCCTGCACAACAAACCACCGTCTCATGACGTTGTCATAACAATCCAGTGGAAGGCAGTTGAAGATACATACTACTAAGCATACTGAACCCCCTAAAAAAAGCATACTGAAGAGAAGCGTAGAATTGGTGCACATCACATGGAATAATCATGGCAAAACAACTATCACTAGCACGCAGTAGCACAAGCCGCCTCCTGCGCCTGCCTGAGGATGAGGAAGATACGGAAGGGAAGGTATCCCGACGCGATGGCGTCGAGCGTGGGGAATACGACTCCCGAGCCACCGGGGCGTAAACAAGTGGATTATATTCAGCGAACTGAGAGTCGATAGTAATCGGGCACAAATTGAGAGTTGATAGAAATCGAGGCTGTGCCCGATTCGCCGACGAACACGGAAACGCGCGCATCGTTCACCGCCGACCAGATTGAGAACACGACGCGAATAACAGATTTAGGGTTTTGCAGGAGAGCGCGGGGTGCTGGGTCCTCACCGGTCTTGACGACGGGGCAGCTCTTCCTGCACTCCTGGCGGCACTTCTTCGGCTTGCACCGGTCCTCGTTGATGATCGCGATACGCGCCGCCATCTGGGGATTGCCGGGGAGAGCCCTGGAGGCAGCGGCGTTCGACCGACTTGGGGACGTACGCGGAGGCGGTCGGACCTTCCTGGCTCTAGAGTCTAGACCAGCTTCTCTGAAACAAAAGGGTTTTTACACCAACTCGAACCAGCCGACCCATTTTGTCCGCACGCGTTTTAGGTCGCCGCGGACAGAAAAGATGACCCAACGCGATGACCTAAACGGACCCATGTCCGTTTTTGTCCGTCCGTGATCCATTTGTTGCCTAAATTTGGGCCGCATTTGCGTCAGTGCGGACATGAGACGGACGCGTGTGTCGTCCGCCCTTCTCCTCCCCCTGGCCCGCATGTCGGCAGCACATCGTCACCATTTCTCCTCAGAACACGAAAAACTTCCCGCCCCCCCCCCCCCCCGCGCGTGCGGCATGGATGACGACCTCGCCGCCGCCGATAGCCTAGCCTCCCTCGCCTTCGCCGACCCCGTCTCCGGCAAAGGCCACGGTGCCCAAGGTGCTGGAGGCGGGCAAGAAGAAGGTGTCGCTGACGGAGGAGCATCGCACCACGAGGCGTGCCGTCGAGTCGGCCAAGAGGAAAGCGCGTCAGCATGAACATGAAGCCCGGACGGAGGCGGCGGCCGCGGAGTCCCTCGTGATGGCCGCAGACAGAGAGTCTCTCGCCGCGCACCAAACCGATCTCGTCCGCGAGGCCACGAGGCAGGCACTTGTTCTCCTAGGGTTAAACTCTGGGCATCACTCCACCGTCGCGGTCGCCGTCGCCACAGCCAGCACCGTCTCGTTGCGCTTGTCGGTGCGGGCGCGTGCTGCTACACAGGCCAGGCGCAAGCTTCTCGTTTGTCCAACTCTTCAGGCTCGGGTTCGCCGGAGGTCAGCGTCGTCGCGCCTGCCACGTCGGCGCCCATCGACATTGACATCGACCTCGACCTCAACACCACGCCTTTGAGCGGTGGATCGTCCTCCGGTGGCTCGCGGAAACGCCATCCCAGCTCTCAGCCGACGCCATGCCGCCCGCACGCAACTTGTTCGACCGAATGCTGACGTCCGAGGACGAGGCCAAGAGCTTGTTCATGGAGGGCCTCATCAACGACGGCTTTGGGGGCATGCCCTTCGACCCCGACGAGACGCAAAGCCGGGATGGCCGAACCCCCTTTATGACGTACAACCTCGACGATGGCACGTCCGACCCATTGTTGGATAACCAAGTCGGCTTGGGCTCTTTCCCGCTCGAGCATGAGTTCCCCAAGGACTACGGCCTCGACGAGGAGGACGATGATATAGACATCGATGGGGAACCGTTTTTCAACGGGCCCGAGGTCGTCCCCAAGCCAACGCAAAGAAGAAGAGGAAGAGCAAGTGGACCAAGGTGTACTCAATTGGTGATAACACACTCCTTTGTCAATGTTGGAGGGACGTTGGACAAGACCCCAAGATTGACGCCGATCAAAAGGCTTTGCTTTTTGGCTGTGAGTTCATCGGGAGTTCCACAAGAGGAAGAAGCTCAATCCCTACCAATTTAAGAGCAAGCGTGGATGGGTTTCGCTCGGCAAGCGTTGGAGGGTGATCCAACATGAGAAGAAGCTCACATTGGAGATGAAGAAGCAAACGAAGATGCTCGCCATCGAGGAACTCAAGGCTGCTACCAAAGCGAGAGAGGTCCGGCTAGCTGCCATGAAGCAAGGGATCGAGATCTTGATGGTGGACTTGACCACGGTGCCCCCAAGGAAGCAGCCTTGGTTCGAGAAGATGCATGTCGATATGCTCAACGACATCGACCAGTGTTCTATGGCCGAGAGGCCGAGAGAGCCATGTGGTAGACTTCAGTCTCACTTTTTGTGTGCTGGCATGTGTTTGTCGGCCGCTAGCTTGCACGCCCACCGAACTGCGTCCTCTTTTTGGAGGCTGGCATGTGTTTGCCGGCCGCTGGCATGTCGCCAGCACGAACGCTGCCTCGGATGGCATGGTCGCTGGCTTCATCGATGGTTGCGACCCTTTTTATTTGAAAACTGGAAATTGCGGAATAAAAATGGATCGACGCGTTGGGCGGCCGGCCGACCCATTTAGAAAAGGGGGGGGGACATGCCGACCCAAACGGACAAAAGGCGGACAAACCGCGCGTCCGTTTGGGTCGCCCGGTTGGAGTTGCTCTTACACGCGTGATCATCCGTTCATACTCAGTCTGGTCAATGACCACACAAAAGAAAAGAAAAAAATATGAACATCTACAATCGGACGCCTTGAACGACCTTTCATACGTCTCTAGATGCGTGACCAGACAGAAGAAAAAGAAAAAGTACGATTCAATTGGATCTCTCATATCATCCCTTTACGTCTGGTGTATTCATGAACCCTCATATTCATCTCAAATATAGGGTGATATAAGGGTTCGCGGAAGCGTCCGGTCAGTCCGCTACGTAGAATGCAACCCCACCTCGACCACCTTTTCTTTTTATTTATTCATTCTTTTTCTCTCTCTTCCTCTCAATCCATCATGTGCAAGTGACTGGACATATGAAAAAATGAGTATTGTGGTTGCGCAGGCGAACAAATATGGAACACGTCCGGTCATTGACTGCATGCATATATGGGATCATATTTGCTATGTCCGACTGTAGATGCTCTTAGGACCTGGTCAAGGCGGTTACTATGACTAGGAGTCTTAATTGTTTTTTATTTTATTTTTTACCCTTGATGTGTGTTGGCCGACCGGTGCTAGTTTCACTGGTTCGCACCTCGCCGTACAACGCGACAAAATTCAGTCGTTATATCTGCCCTTCTCCTTCGTTTCTACCATAGTATGAGAAAAAAATTATGACTCCATCAAGCAAGCCACCATGCACAACTCGTGCAACTCGGGTTGCCGCTCTCGTCGGCCACTTCCCTCGTCGTCGGTTGTAGTTGTTTGCCCTCACCTTCGATCGCAACTTCCCCCCCCCTTCCCTCCCATCGGTGTCGTGGTGGCCATGGCCGACACAAAATCTGTGACGAAGCAGTCGCAATTCCATTGTGGGTGGGCTGCAACTCGATAAATTGCCAAAGAAAGCTGCCGGCAACCGGTTGTTGCTCCGCTACTCATGGTTGTAACATCGAAGCAACGGTGGGCGGTGACAAGTCATTCACTCGTGGTCACGCACTATCGGAGCTAAATTCAAAATATCCCTTGGTAGGGTATCATAACTAGGTGAGTTGGCATGATAATAACGGGGACAAAGGTTTTACCTAGGTCGGGGCTCTCACAAAGACAATGATTTTCATCCGTTTGGATCAGCCGAAGGGGCACTGTCTAGCCGCCTCCGTGTTTTACTGGCCATTGCACCCAACTGGCCGACCTATTTGGTTCGGTCGACTAGTAGGTGACTAATTTTACACATTTTTCTAGACTTTCATGCATATAAATCTAACTACAGGAAACATTGTGCATGGTTACAACGAAATAAATCACATAGTTTAACAACAAATAATAAATAGTTTACAACCAAATAAGATTCTCGTAGTTTACAATCAAATTTGAATTGTCAAAAACCTAGCCCTCTCCTCTCCTATCGGATTGAAGATTCTCTTCACAAGAGTCGACCACTAAGGATGGCTACCATCATTTAGGTACTATTCCTTGTTGTAGTAGTGGTCATTAACCTCAAAGCTGACCTTCAGGCAGTTGCCTTGTGCAAGCCTTCAAAAAATTAGAGAGCGTTGAAGCACATTGATATCATTGTGAGAACAAGCCATGCCAAAAAATGAGTGCCAAATCTAGAGATCTTATGAAGTCACAACTTTAAGTATGACCGTGTAAGCTTTAACACAACCCTTAATTATACTGCCCCTGCCAAGCAAATAAACAGTTCTTTCACTTCTAGTGCATACATTATATGCTACCAAGCATTCCTAGAAAGCCTCTCTCTTAATTGATCATCAACAACCGGGTTGTATCCTCAACATGTGGCTATCTCAAGTACTCTGGGCCAAACACCCCTACCACTGGAGGCAGAACTTGTACAATGATGCAAGACATGTGAACTCACTCATGCGGACATACTCATCCACATGATCATCGGAAATTCCTTATGCAAGCATCTAAATAGTTGCAATGCATTTCTAATAAGAGGAGAAGCCAATCTTTTCAAAGGCATCCTCCTTGCATCTAAAGTAATCATCATATGCCACCACTCCCTCCCGAATACGGATGCACACATGTCTCGCCGTTCAGAAGAGTGGGACGTGCACTGAAAGTAATCGGTGAAGAGTAGGCAATGTACTCTCTATCTGTTGCAATTCAGTGTTGGAGCATGGTCCGGGATCAATCCACTAAACCTCGATCGCTGCCACTAAACTTAGTGATAGAAGCTTAAACTCCAGTCTACGTGTTGCTTCATAAGGCGCTGATTTGGATCCACATGTTTTATGCTATGGTTAGATTTATCTTAATTCTTCTTTCGTTTGCAAATGCTGACGAGAGGGGGTAATCATAAGTGGGTTGATTGTTAAACTAAGAACAACACCTTAGCACCGGTCCACCCATATATCAAAGTATCAAAGTAACGAACGCGAATCAACTCAACATGCTGGACATGACTAGACAGAATTCCCGTGTGTCCTCGGGAGCGTTTGCCTCATATAGGAGTACTCTCTGGCCTGTCCTTTGTTGGAAATATGCCCTAGAGGCAATAATAAAATGGTTATTATCATATTTCCTTGATCATGATAATTGTCTATTGGTCATGCTATAATTGTATTAACACGAAACAATAATACATGTGTGAATAAATAGATCACAATGTGTCCCTAGCAAGCCTCTAGTTGGCTAGCTCGACGATCCATAGATGATCATGGTTTCCTGATCATGGACATTGGATGTCGTTGATAACGAGATCACATCATTAGGAGAATGATGTGATGGACAAGACCCAATCCTAAGCATAGCACTAGATCGTGTTGTTCGTATGCTAAATTTTTTCTAATGTCAAGTATCATTTCCTTAGACCGTGAGATTGTGCAACTCCCGGATACCGTAGGAGTGCTTTGGGTGTACCAAACGTCACAACGTAACTGGGTGATTATAAAGGTGCACTACGGGTATCTTCGAAAGTGTGTGTTGAGTTGTACAAATCGAGACCGGGATTTGTCACTCCGTGTGACAAAGAGGTATCTCCGGGCCCACTCGGTAATCCATCATCATATTGAGCTCAGTGTGACTAAGCAGTTAGCCACAGGATGATGTGTTACGGAACGAGTAAAGAGACTTGCCGGTAACGAGATTGAACAAGGTATAGGGATACCGACGATCGAATCTCGGGCAAGTATCACACCGATAGACAAAGGGAATTGTATACGGGATTGATTGAATCCTTGACATCGTGGTTCATCCGATGATATCATCGTGGAACATGTGGGAGCCACCATGGATATCCAGACCCCGCTGATGGTTATTGGCCGAAGAGGTGTCTCGGTCATGTCTGCATGCCTCCCGAACTCGTAGGGTCTACACACTTAAGGTTCGATGACGCTAGGGTTATAGGGAAATAGTGTACGAGGTTACCGAAGGTTGTTCAGAGTCCCGGATGAGATCCCGGATGTCACGAGGAGCTCCGGAATGGTCGGGAGGTAAAGATTGATATATAGGATGGATGAGTTTGGACGCCGGAAATGTTTCGGGCACCACCGGCGATGTGCCGGGACCACCGGAAGGGTTCCGGGGGCCCACCGGGAGGGGCCACCAGTCCCGGGAGGTTACATGGGCCAAGTGTGGGAGGGAACCAGCCCTAGGTGGGCTGGTGCGGCCCCCACACCCAGCCCAAGGCGCACCAGAGAGGGAAAGGGGGGAAACCCTATGCGCTGGTGGGCCTAAGGCCCACCTAGGGGTGCGCCACCCCCTCTCCTCCCGTGGCCGCTGCCCACACCCCCATCTAGGGCTGCCGCACCCTTTGGGGGTGGGAACCCTAAAGGGTGTGCCCCTCCCCTTCCCCCGATATATAGTGAGGCTTTTGGCTGTTTTGAGGACACACGAAATCTCTCTCTCGGCGCAACCCTCCTTCTCCTCTTTCTCCTCTCCCACGGTGCTTGGCGAAGCCTTGCCGGGAGACCTCGTAGCTCCACCGCCACCACGCCGTCGTGATGCCGGAGCTCTCCCTCAACCTCTCCTCCCTCCTTGCTGGTTCAAGGTGTTGGAGACGTCACCAGGCTGTACGTGTGTTGAACGCGGAGGTGCCGTGATTCGGCACATCGATCGGAACCGACCGCGATCTGAATCGCTGCGAGTATGACTCCATCGACCGCGTTCATAGTAACGCTTCCGCTTAGCGATATTTAAAGGTATGAAGATGCTCTACAACCTCTCTCGTTGCTGGTCTCTCCATAGATAGATCCTTGTATGGCGTAGGAAAATTTTGAATTTACTACGTTCCCCAACAGTGGCATCCGAGCCAAGGTTCTATGCGCAGATTCTATGCACGAGTAGAACACAAAAGTTGTGGGCGCTGATTTTGTTAATTGCTTGCCATTACTAGTCTTATCTTGATTCGGCGACATCGTGGGATGAAGCGGCTCGGACCGACTTTACACGTACTCTTACGTGAGAATGGTTCCACCTATAGACATGCACCAGTTGCATAAGGTGGCTAGCGGGTGCGTGTCTCTCCCACTTTAGTCGGATCGGATTCGATGAAGAGGGTCCTTATGAAGGGTAAATAACATTGGCATATCAATGTTGTGGCTGTCACGTAGGTAAGAAACGTTCTTGCTAGAAACCCAAATTAGCCACGTAAAACTTGCTACAACAATTAGAGGACGTCTATCTTGTTTTTGCAGGGTATGCTATGTGATGTGATATGGCCAAAAGGATGTGATGTTGCATATGTGATGTATGAGATTGGTCATGTTCTTGTAATAGGATTCACGACTTGCATGTCGATGAGTATGACAATCGGCAGGAGCCATAGGAGTTGTCTTAATTTATTGTATGAGATGCAACGCTATGTTGATTACTTTACTTTGTTGCTAAAGGTTAGCGATAGTAGTAGAAGTAATAGATTGGTGTGACGACTTCTCAGAGATCATGATGATAGAGATCATGGTGTCATGCTGGTGACGATGATGATCATGGTGCCCCGAAGATGGTGATCAAAGGAGCAAGATGATAATGGCCATATCATGTCACTACATGATTGCATGTGATGTTTATCATGTTTTACATCTTATTGCTTAGAACGACGGTAGCAAAGATAA
Source organism: Hordeum vulgare subsp. vulgare (assembly GCF_904849725.1). Classification (NCBI taxonomy): domain Eukaryota; kingdom Viridiplantae; phylum Streptophyta; class Magnoliopsida; order Poales; family Poaceae; genus Hordeum; species Hordeum vulgare. The sequence goes on along the minus strand of NC_058518.1, from coordinate 385,424,797 downwards.
GATGATCCCTCATGAAAATTTCGAGAAAGTATTCCCCTAAGTGTGCACCGTTGCGAAGGATCATTGTCTCAAAGCACCACGTGATGATCGGGTGTGATAGATTCTAACGTTCGCATACAACGGGTGTAAGCCAGTTTACACACGCAGAACACTTAGGTTGTCTCGACGAGCCTAGCATGTAAAGACATGGCCTCGAATACGGGAGACCGAAAGGTCGAACATGAGTCGTATGGTTCATACGATCAGCATGCAGATGCTCACCATTGATGACTAGTCCGTCTCACGTGAAGATCGGACATGCGCTAGTCAACGTGGATCGTGTAACACTTGGATTACTAGAGGGATGTCGATCTAAGTGAGAGTTCATTAGATGAACTTAATTATCATGAACATAGTCAAATAGGTATTTGCAAATTATGTTGTAACTTACGCTATAGCTCTACGATATTTGATACGTTCCTAGAGAAAATATGGTTGAAAGATAGAAGTAGTAATTGTGCGGACTCGGTCCGTTAACCGAGGATTGTCCTCATTGCTAAATAGAAGTCTTATGTCCTTAATGCACCATTCGGTGTGCTGAGCCCCAAGCGTGATCTGTGGATGTTGCGAACATCCGACATACACCTTTTTGATAACTACATGATAGTTCAGTGCATATTGCTTGAATGACTTAGAATTAAGGCATTAAAGACGTTTCGAACGTTGTTGACATCGATTTTGGCCAAACTAAAACATGGTGGTTAGCTATTGGTCAAATAAAATCAACTACTTCAAAAGTAAGAAATGTGAATTCTAGAATATGCAGAGAAAAGAGTCATGGTAAATTTCTACCACATCGCTCAATATAAAATAACATGCCTGAAAATAAAAGGAAAGAAAATAAGCCGAATATTCAAATTATCATACATGACACTAATATTGCCATGGTCATCGTCTAAAAGAATATCACGTGCGGCGATGTATTAAAAAAATGACAGTTCATCTTATAATTACGAAGAAAAAAGTTTCTTTCCACGCTCACCGCACCAAAAAAAAATATAAAATGAAAGGCATTACATGTGATAACATCAACAAAGTTCAAAGCTCCCCCGAGCATGCCGACATTGACGACAATGAGGAGGATCTTCCATTTTATTTTTTATATTTTGTAATAGTCATATGTGATGTAATCCTTTGTATTAGAAATGTTGGAATTCTTAATCAGGGGTTCTCTCTTTGGAGATGTAATTAACAGTTCTTTTATGTAAATGTAAGAGTACTGGAAATAAAGTACCCGCAATACTTGATATTTGTCTCGCTTACATTCGCACACTTTAAATACTATATTCTATCTGTCTCTATGACGTGGACGTGTAGTTAGTATTTTTCTATCGCCCCATTTTCCCGTCATCAGATTCTGGCACGCTCGGTGGGACATATTTATCCCCTCATCTTTGAATTCCAACATAGGATTGCAACATGTCAATTTCTTATGTGCATGAAAGGTATAAACAACGCGTACGCAAAATATACTCAAAGGAAACTAATATATAGTTTTCTTTATTCGAAGGCATGGATGGTCAGGTGCCGCATTCAGTGAAACTCCGCATAGGAGACATTTGTCTTGATGTACCAGCTGGTCCATGTGCGACTTCAACAAATCAGCATCTCGGTACTATGACTGCATCACCAACTGAACATGACCCATGCGTAGAAATCTCTGCATTCAAGTTTGAGGGAAGTATGCGAGTGGAGAAAAAGGGAAAAGGGAACATAATGGACCAACTCCACTATGAGCAGCCTATGAATGGGGGTAATGCCATGGTTATATTGCCCTCCTCATCGTTCCTCGATAGGAGGACATCAAAGATTCATAATAAAGTTCAAGTTGATGTTTCAGAGCCTATTCTTACGCTGGAGGATAAATTCAGTGATGAATACTCAGAGACGATTATTGAATTTCCTTTTGAATGCAAGGAAGTTTACTCCAATTCCCATGGGTATGAAACACGTCATGTGAACCCGAAATCAGAATTGTTATATCCCGTGCCATCACCACCCATTGCATGTGATTCTCTAAAGCTTCGTTTGAGTCGGTATGTCATCAACATTGGCAAAGAAACGTTCACCATGTCAAGCTTTGCAATATTTGGGTCGGCAAAGTCCGTGTCCAGTTTCCCAAGAGTGTGGACAACAATCATCCAGTTCACCTTTTTCATATCAGCAAGGGTGGTATAAGAATCCATACTACGGTGACTAGCAACCCTTCAACAGTTGTTGCCTTCATACGGTTCATCTCGAAAAAATATCTCAATCATGCCAAGTGGCGCGTTGTCGGCCTTGACTGTGAATACACTAGATATGTCAATAGCGAAGAGCGTAGGAAGCTTCCATTTGAGCAACAAGTTGTACTTTGTGTGGGCAAGCATTGCCTAATTTACCAGCTATACCAAGCTCATGGTCGGAGTTTTATTCCTCCACTTCTCCACAGCTTCCTTGAAAATGACACAATCGAACTTGCGGGCGCCACCATTGGCAATGACATAAAAAACTCAAGTTCTATAACTTGGGTATTAGAAAACGTGTTGATGTGCATGGACTGGGTATCAAGGTTCCTAATAAAAAAGAAGGTGGCTTGGTTTGATTGGAGAAGCTAGCAAAGAAGGTCGCAAATATAAGCCTTAACAAGGACAAAAGCATCACTGTCAGTCAATGGGAGAAATTCAACCTGGACCATGACCAGATCAAGTATGCATGCTTGGATGCCTATGCGAGCTTCGAGGTTTATAGGCGACATTCCAACATAACCGGTTATCTTTGAACCTGTTGAAATTCTTGTTCTTGAGTGAAATATGTAACTGGTTATCTTAGAGCACTTTGAACTGTTTGTACCCAAGTGAAGTATGCAAGAAAAGGTTGCTGAGTCTTTTATCAACAGAAAATATGTACACATTCATTGTATCTCTATATCATGGTTATGCCTATGTCGCTAGGTGCATTTTTAAAATCTAAATAGATATGACATATATTTTGCACCAATGTCTGCAATATAAATGTTGCTACATTATGTGTAATTGAAATAAAATTGCGTAAAAAAATAACTCCAATAAACTTACGAGTCTAAACTGTGACATAAAAAAATCACTCCAATAAACTTACGAGTCTAAACTGTGTCATAAAAAAATCACTCCAATAAACTTGCGAGTCTAAACCGTGGCATAAAAAAATCACTCCAATAAACTTACGAGTCTAAACTGTGACCTAAAAAAAAATCACTCCAATAAACTTATGAGTCTAAACTGTGACATAAAAAAATTACTCCAATAAACTTACGAGTCTAAACTGTAACATAAAAAAATCAATCCAACTTACGAGTCTAAACTGTGACATAAAAAAATCACTCCAATAAATTTATGAGTCTAAACTGTGACATAAAAAAATCACTCCAATAAACTTATGAGTCTAAACTGCGGCATAAAATAAAATTACTCCAACGACTTACGAGTATAAACTGTGATGTAAAAAATATATTACTCCAATAAACTTACGAGTATAAAATGTGATATAAAACATATATTACTTCAATAAACTTACGAGTATGAACTGTGATATAAAACATATGTTACTCCAATAAACTTACGAGTATAAACTATGATATAAAACAGATACTACTCGAATAAACTTACGAGTATAAACAGTGATATAAAACATATATTAATCCAATAAACTTACGAGTATAAACTGTGATATAAAAATATATTCACTCCAATAAACTTTCGAGTCTAAATTGTGTCATCTAGAATAAAACTTCTAGAAAAAAGGAAATATTACTCCAATAACTTACAAGTCTAAATTGTGATAAAAAATTACTCCATACCTCACGAGTCTAAACTGGGGCACCCAAAGAAATGAATATACTGCACAACCTCATGAGGATAAACTCGGGCACAAAAGAACATTTACTCCCATAAACTTACGAGTCTAAACTGTGACTAAAAAAGTCTCAGCACCCTTATGAGTATAAATTGGTGCACATACAGAAATATATACTCCAAAACCTTACGAGTATAAACTGTGTGATTTAAAAAATCAAACATACTCCGAAACCCCATGAGTATAAACTGTGTCATATAGAGAAACATTACTTCAAAACGTAGGAGTCTAAATTGTGATGCAAAATAATCATCAAGCATACTTTATACCTTGGTGAGTATAAACCGTGGCATATAAAGAAAATATATTCCAATGACTTACAAGTCTAATCTATAAGCGACATGTGAAATATTAAAAAAAATGCTTCAATGCTATATGAGCTAAAACTATAAGCAATGTTGTAAAAACAAATTAACACATAAAGATGCTCCAATCCTACGAGAGCATAACTATAAGCATCGTGTGGAATCTTAACACTCGCAAATTGCTTCACACATGATAAAACCCCTCTCGCTGTAAATACCAAGCTTAAGGGTGCTCCAACATTCCATGAACCTAAGATGTAATGATATATGATAAAATATCTCACAAACAGCTACAATTCTCATGATATTGCCGTGCTCCAATTATGCATGTGTGATACTCGGGTCAAGAAAAATAGTTTTTGAGCTCTGAATCCGAATAATAAAAAAATACATTCGCATCCAGACTTCGAGGGGCATCTGTTGACATCGATTTTGGCCAAACTAAAACATGGGGGTTAGCTATTGGTCAAATAAAACCAACTACTTCAAAAGTAAGAAATGGTGAATTCTAGAATATGCACAGAAAAGAGTCATGGTAAATTTCTACCACATCGCTCAATATAAAATAACATGCCTGAAAATAAAAGGAAAGAAAATAAGCCGAATATTCAAATTATCATACAAGATACTAATATTGCCATGGTCATCGTCTAAAAGAATATCACATGCGGCGATGTATTAAAAAATGACAGTTCATCTTATAATTACGAAGACAAAAGTTTCTTTCCACGCTCACCGCACCAAAAAAATATAAAATGAAAGGCATTACATGTGATAACATCAACAAAGTTCAAAGCTCCCCCGAGCATGCCAGCATTGACGACAGCGAGGAGGATCTTCCATTTTATTTTTTATATTTTGTAATACTCATATGTGATGTAATCCTTTGTATTAGAAATGTTGGAATTCTTAATCAGGGGTTTTCTCTTCGGAGATGTAATTAACAATTCTTTTATGTAAATGTAAGAGTGCTGGAAATAAAGTACCCGCAATACTTGATATTTGTCTCGTTTACATTCGCGCACTTTAAATACTATATTCCATCTGTCTCTATGACGTGGACGCGTAGTTAGTATTTTTCTATCGCCCCATTTTCCCGTCATCAGATTCTGGCACGCCCGGGGGGACATATTTCTCCCCTCATCTTTGAATTCCAACATAGGATTGCAACATGTCAATTTCTTATGTGCATGAAAGGTATAAACAACGTGTACACAAAATATACTCAAAGGAAACTAATATATAGTTTTCTTTATTCGAAGGCATGGATGGTCAGGTGCCGCATTCAGTGAAACTCCGCATAGGAGACATTTGTCTTGATGTACCAGCTGGTCCATGTGCGACTTCAACAAATCAGCATCTCGGTACTATGACTGCATCACCAACTGAACATGACCCATGCGTAGAAATCTCTGCATTCAAGTTTGAGGGAAGTATGCGAGTAGAGAAAAAGGGAACATAATGGACCAACTCCACTATGAGCAGCCTATGAATGGGGCTAATGCCATGGTTATATTGCCCTCCTCGTCGTTCCTGGATAGGGGGACATCAAAGATTCATAATAAAGTTCAAGTTGATGTTTCAGAGCCTATTCTTACGCTGGAGGATAAATTCAGTGATGAATACTCAGAGACGGTTCTCGAGTTTCCTTTTGAATGCAAGGAAGTTTACTCCAATTCCCATGGGTATGAAACACGTCATGTGAACCCGAAATCAGAATTGTCATATCCCGTGTCATCACCACCAATTGCATGTGATTCTCTAAAGCTTCGTTTGAGTCGGTATGTCATCAACATCGGCAAAGAAACGTTCACCATGTCAAGCTTCGCAATATTAGGGTCGGCAAAGTCCGTGTCAAGTTTCCAAGAGTGTGGACAACAATCATCCAGTTCGCCTTTTTCATATCAGCAAGGGTGGTATAAGAATCCATACTATGGTGACTAGCAACCCTTCAACAGTTGTTGCCTTCATATTCATCTGGAAAAAATATCTCAATCATTCCAAGTGGCGTGTTGTCGGCCTTGACTGTGAATATACTAGATATGTCAATAGCAAAGAGCGTAAGAAGCTTCCAGTTGAGCAACAAGTTGTACTTTGTGTGGGCAAGAATTGCCTAATTTACCAGCTATACCAAGCTCATGGCCGGAGTTTTATTCCTCCACTTCTCCACAGCTTCCTTGAAAATGACACAATCGAATTTGCGGGCGCCACCATTGGCAATGACATAAAAAAACTCAAGTTCTATAACTTGGGTATTAGAAAACGTGTTGATGTGCAGGGACTGGGTGTCGAGGTTCCTAATAAAAAATAAGGTGACTTGGTTTGATTGGAGAAGCTAGCAAAGAAGGTCCAAAAATAAGCCTTAACAAAGACAAAAGCATCACTGTCAGTCAATGGGAGAAATTCATCCTGGACGATGACCAGATCAAGTATGCATGCTTGGATGCCTATGCGAGCTTCGAGGTTTATAGGCGACATTCCAACATAACCGGTTATCTTTGAACCTGTTGAAATTCTTGTTCTTGAGTGAAATATGTAACTGGTTATCTTAGAGCACTTTGAACTGTTTGTACCCAAGTGAAGTATGCAAGAAAAGGTTGCTGAGTCTTTTATCAACAGAGAATATGTACACATTCATTGTATCTCTATATTATGGTTATGCCTATGTCACTAGGTGCATTTTTAAAATCTAAATAGATATGACATATATTTTGCACCAATGCCTGCAATATAAATGTTGCTACATTATGTGCAATTCAAATAAAATTGCGTAAAAAAACCACTCCAATAAACTTACGAGTCTAAACTGTGACATAAAAGAATCACTCCAATAAACTTACGAGGAGTTATCTTTCAATGATTCTTAGTTTGGTTATACTGACATAAACTAGAGAATCATTTATCCCAAATTGCTACATGTTTCATTATATTCGTACATGCCAAGTTGCTTCCTTGTCATCATGGAAATTTGGTCCTTGGTTTGGTTACATTGACACAAACCAAGTGGCATTAAAACATATGTATGTTCCTAAAATTTGGCATTTTGTTTGTTCATGATGACATGCGTAAATCTCCTCAAATCATATATCATTAAATTTTGGCGTTTGGTTTGGTCACATTGACATGAACCAGGTTGTCTTAAAACTAGCATCTTAATAAAATTTTGGTCCTTAGTTTGGTCACATTGACACAAACTAGGGGATATTTCTTCATATTTGCTACATGATTTTTACTTCTCGGTTGGTTATATTGACACAACCATGGAGTTTCATTTCATAATTATCGAGTTTGGTTACATTGACACAAACTAGGGAATATTTTTTCCATATTTGCCAGATATGTTCTTACTGCTTAGTTGGTTGTATTGACACAACCATGGAGTTTTTTTCCTCATAACTCTTGGTTTGGTTACATTAACACAAATCAAGTTGCTCTTAAAAAATTGACATCTTAATAAAATTTTGGCTCTTGGTTTGGTTACATTGACACAAACCAAGTTGCTAAAAAATTGACATCTTAATAAAATATTGGCTTTGTCTTTCGTCCCTTAGATAGCATGAAGACTTTGTTCTCAACAAAATGATGGCAAAGGTATGGCTTGGGGGAAAATCTATAACAAAATGGTATAGTTTATATAAGTCACATGCGTAGGCTGCTACAGTTCATATAAAAACATAAATTAACAAGTGATTGTAAACACACTACTCATACTTGCATATTTTATGTGGTTATCATGAAAATAAACTGTTGAATGTCTATATAATGCATAGAGGATACACCACCAAATCATGGATAGTATTAATTAAACAGCCGTGAACTATACTGGATGGACGTACAATCTAAAACAAAATGCATCGCCCTCAAATTATGCTAGCCTGCATCATCAACAAGTAACTAGATATTGGAGAATCTAGTATGCGCATGAAGGAAAAATGAATATGTTGTACGTAGCTAATTCTAGGCTAATTGGCATGCGTCTACCTGACTAAAATGAGGTATATGGTCCCTGTATATGGACGTACACACACATAAAAAACAAACTAAAAGATGACCAGAGTCATAATTTGAGTGTGACTGCACTTAAAATATTGTAGTGCATGCGTTACCAAAGTAAATCAAATATTTTATCCCCTCATATATGTTATGCTTAAAAATCACATCTAGCTTATCTTCATATAAGATGAAAGTTAGACCATGCATCCCTCATACGGCTTGCATACATTTAGAAAACATAGATATAATCATTTACTTACAAAAGAAAGGGTACTATGTCTGTTAGTACTAAAGTGTTTTACATGCATAGCATACGTGCATGATTTCATGCCCCATATTATGATGTTTGAAAGCTCATCTAGCAGATTGATTAACCATTAATTAAGATAATCTCCTCATATAAGCTAAAGGGAAATAGATCAAAGTATATATGTTGGTTAATCAATTTGGGAAAATTGATAAAGCCATTCAAGCATGCATACATGTACTGCCAATATCAGTATAAGTCGAAAAAAATATATAATGAAAGGCATTACATGTGATAACATCAACAAAGTTCAAAGCTCCCCTGAGCATGCCGGCATTGACGACAGCGAGGAGGATCTTCCATTTTATTTTATATATTTTGTAATAGTCATATGTGATGTAATCCTTTGTATTAGAAATGTTGGAAGTCTTAATCAGGGGTTTTCTCTTCGGAGATGTAATTAACAGTTCTTTTATGTAAATGTAAGAGTGCTGGAAATAAAGTACCTGCAATACTTGATATTTGTCTCGTTTACATTTGCGCACTTTAAATACTATATTCTATCTGTCTCTGTGACGTGGACGCATAGTTAGTATTTTTCTATCGCCCAATTTTCCCGTCATCAAACGTCGTGGGACATACATGATGATCCAAGAGATAAAATTGGGATTTCATGCTCGTGCCCTTGTTGAGAGGTATGAGACCTCTGACAAGATTCTTTGTCTGCAAAGTAAAGGAGAAGAGCTCAATCGTTGAGCATGTGCTCAGATTGTCTGAGTACTACAATCGCTTGAATCGAGTGGGAGTTGATCTTACAGATGAGCCAGTGATAGTTCTCCAAAGTCACTGACACTAAGCTACTAAAACTTCGTGATGAACTATAGCATATCAAGGATGGATATGATGATCCTTGAGCCATTCGCGATGTTTGACACCGCAGAAGTAGAAATTGAGTAGGAGCATCAATTGTTGATGGTTTGTGAAACCGCTAGTTTCAAGAAGGGAAAGGGCATGAAGGGATACTTCATTAAACGCAAACCAGTTGATGCTATAGTGAAGAGACCCAAGGCTGAACCCAAACCCGAGACTAAGTGCTTCTATAATGAGGGGAACAGTCACTGAAGAGAAACTACTCTAGACACTTGGTAGATAAGAAGGATGGCAAAGTCAACAAGAAGAATATTGGATATACATGATATTCGTGTGTACTTTACTCGTACTCCTAGTAGCACCAGGGTATTAGATACCGGTTCGACTGCTAAGTGTTAGAAACTCGAAATGAAAGCTACGGATTAAACGTAGACTAGCTAAAGGCGAGGTGACGATGTGTGTTGGAAGTGTTTCCAAGGTTGATATGATCAAACATCGCACGCTCCCTCTACCATCGAGATTAGTGTTAAACCTAAATAATTGTTATTTGGTGTTTACGTTGAGCATAGACATGATTGGATTCTGTTAATAGCAAATACGATTATTCATCTAAAGAGAATAATGGTTATTCTGTTTACTAGAATGATACCTTCAATGGTCTTGCACCTGGAATGAATGGTTTATTGAATCTCGGTCGTAGTGATACACATGTTCATAATATTGTTGCCAAAAGATACAAAGTAGTAATGATAGTACCACTTACTTGTGGCAGTGCTGCTTGAGTCATATCGGTATAAAATGCATGAAGAAGCTCCATGATGATGGATCTTTGTACTCACTCATTTTTTTTGAAACGTTTGAGACATGCAAACCGTGCCTGTTGATATAAACGCATGAAGAAACTCCATGCGGATGGATCGTTTGACTCACTTGATTTTTGAATCACTTGAGACATGCAAATCGTACCACATGGGCAAGATGACCGAAGACCACTTTTTCCAGTGAGATGGAACAAGAATGTAACTTGTTGGAAGTAATACATTTTGATGTGTGCAGTCCGATGAGTACCGAGGCACACAGTGGATATCATTATGTTCTTACTTCAGAAATGATTTGAGTAGATACTAGTGTATTTACTTGATGAAACACATGTCTGAATTATTGAAAAAGGTTAAAGTAATTTCGGAGTGAAGTTGAAAGATCATCGTGACAAGAGGATAACATGTCTACGATGTGATCGTGGAGGTAAACATATATATCTGAGTTACGAGTTTGGTAAACGTTTAAGACAAGGTGAAAATTGTTTCACGTGAAAAATGTTTCACAACTCATGCCACCTAGAACACCATAGTCTGTTGGTGTGTCTGTATGTCATAATCGTGCACTATTAGACATGGTGCATAATATGATATTTCTTATCAAATTACCACTATCGTTTATGGGTTAGGCATTAGAGACAACCGCATTCACTTAAAATAGGGCACCACGTAATTCTGTTAAGATGACACCGTATGAACTATGGTTTAGAGAAACCTAAGCTGTCATTTCATAAGAATTTGGGGCTGCGATGCTTATGTGAAAGAGTTTCAGCCGAATAAGCTCGAACCCAAAGGGGATAAATGCATCTTCATAGGACACCCAAAATAGTTGGGTATACCTCCTATCTCAGATCCGGAAGCAAATGTGTTTGTTTCTAGGAACGTGTCCTTTCTCGAGGAAAGGTTTCTCTCGAAAGAATTGATACAGAAGTTTTGGTGGAAACTTGATGAGGTTATGTGAACCATCACTTCAACGAGTGTGTGTGTAGCATGGCATAGGAAGTTGTTCCTGTGGCGCATACACCAATTGAAGTGGAAGCTAATGATAGTGATCATGAGACTTCAGATCAACTTACTAGAAACCTCGTAGGCCGACAAGGTCACGTACTGCTGCTATAGAGTGGTACAGTAACCCTGCCTTGAAAGTCATGTTGTTGGACAACAATGAACCTACGAGGTATGGGGAAGCGATGGTGGGCTCGGATTCCGACAAATGGCTGGAGGCCATGAAATCCGAGAGAGGATCCATGTATGAAAACAAAGTATAGACTTTGGAAGAACCACTTGATGGTCATAAGACTATTAACTGTGAATGGATCTTCAAAAGGAAGACATATGGTAATGGTGAAAAGTCACCATTAAGAAAGCTCGACTTTTCGCGAAGATGTTTCCGACAAAGTTCAAAGAGTTGACTACGATGAGAATTTCTCACTCGTAGCGATGTTGAAAGTGTGTTGGAATTATGTTAGCAGTTGCTACATCATTTATGAAATCTTGCAGATAGGATGTCAAAATATTGTTTCCTCGACGGTTTCCTTGAGGAAATGTTGTATGTGATACAACCAGAAGATTTTGTCGATCCTAAAGGGTGCTAACAAGTATGCAAAGCTCCAGCGATCCTTCTATGGACTGGAGCAAGCATCTCGGAGTTGGAATATACACTTTGATGAGGTGATCAAATTTTGTGGTTTTATAAAGTTTATGAGAAACTTGTATTTCCAAAAGGTGAGTGGGAGCACTACATAATTTCTGATAAATATATGTGGTAGACACACTGTTGATCGGAAATAATGTAGAATTTCTGCAAAGCATAAAGGGTTGTTTGAAAGGAGTTTTTCAAAGGAAAACGTAGATGTAGCTACTTGAGAGTTGAGCATCAAGATCTATAAAGATAGATCAAGGTGCTTAATGGAACTTTCAACGAAAAGCATGCCTTGACAAGTTTTTGAAGGAGTTCAAAATAGATCAGCAAAGAAGGAGTTCTTGGCTATGTTGTAAGGTGTAAATTTGAGTAGGACTCAAAGCCCGACAACAACAGAAGAAAGAGAAAGGACGAATGTCGTCCCTATGCATCACCCGTAGGCTCTATAAGTATGTTATGCTGTGTACCGCACCTAAAGCGTGCTTTGCCATGAGTCAGTCATGGGGTACAAGAGTGATCCAGGAATGGATCACTGGACAGCGGTCGAAGTTATCCTTAGTAACTAATGGACTAAGGAATTTTTCTCAATTATGGAGGTGATTAAAGAGTTCGTCGTAAAGGATTTACGTCGATGCAAGCTTTGTCACTAATCCAGATGACTATGAGTAGTAAACTGTATTTGTATAGTGGAGCAATCATTTGGAATGGTTCCAAATGGGGCGTAGTAGCATCTATAGGATGACGTAGAGATCTGTAAAACACACACGGATCTGAAAGGTTCAGACCCGTTGACTATAAACCTCCCTCACAAGCAAGACATGATCAAACCCCATAATTGTATGGGTGTTGGATTCATTGCAATCACATAGTGATGTGAACTATATTATTGACTCCAGTGCAGTGGGAGATTGTTGGAAATATGCCCTAGAGGCAATAATAAAATGGTTATTATCATATTTCCTTGTTCATGATAATCGTCTATTGGTCATGCTATAATTGTATTAACAGGAAACAGTAATACATGTGTGAATAAATAGATCACAATGTGTCCCTAGCAAGCCTCTAGTTGGCTAGCTCATCGATCAATAGATGATCATGGTTTCCTGATCATGGACATTGGATGTCATTGATAATGGGATCACATCATTAGGAGAATGATGTGATGGACAAGACCCAATCCTAAGCATAGCACTAGATCGTGTTGATCGTATGCTAAAGCTTTTCTAATGTCAAGTATCAGTTCCTTAGACCGTGAGATTGTGCAACTCCCGGATACCGTAGGAGTACTTTGGGTGTACCAAACGTCACAACGTAACTCCGTGATTATAAAGGTGCACTACGGGTATCTCCAAAAGTGTGTGTTGAGTTGTACGAATCGAGACCGGGATTTGTCACTCCATGTGACAGAGAGGTATCTCTGGGCCCACTCAGTAATCCATCATCATATTGAGCTCAATGTGACTAAGGAGTTAGCCACGGGATGATGTGTTACGGAACGAGTAAAGAGACTTGCCGGTTACGAGATTGAACAAGGTATAGGGATACTGACGATCGAATCTTGGGCAAGTATCATACCGATAGACAAAGGGAATTGTATACGGGATTGATTAAATCCTTGACATCGTGATTCATCCGGTGAGATCATCGTGGAACATGTGGGAGGCACCATGGGTATCCAGACCCCGTTGATGGTTGTTGGCCGGAGAGGTGTCTCGGTCATGTTTGGATGCCTCCCGAACCCGTATGGTCTACACACTTAAGGTTCGATGACACTAGGGTTATAGGGAAACAATGTACGAGGTTACCGAAGGTTGTTTGGAGTCCCGGATGAGATCCCGGATGTCACGAGGAGCTCCGGAATGGTCCGGATGTAAAGATTGATATATAAGATGGATGAGTTTGAACGCCGGAAATGTTTCGGGCACCACCGGCGATGTGCCGGGACCACCGGAAGGGTTCCGGGGGCCCACCGGGAGGGGCCACCAGCCCCGGGAGGTTACATGGGCCAAGTGTGGGAGGTAACCAGCCCCAGGTGGGCTGGTGCGCCCCTCACACCCAGCCCAAGGCGCACTAGAGAGGGAAAGGGGGGAAACCCTAGGCGCTGGTGGGCCTAAGGCCCACCTAGGGGTGCGCCACCCCCTCTCCTCCCCTGGCCGCCCAGCACCTCCCATCTAGGGCTGCCACACCCTTTGGGGGTGGGAACCCTAAAGGGTGCGCCCCCTCCCCTTCCCCCTATATATAGTGAGGCTTTTGACTGTTTTGAGGACACACGAAATCTCTCTCTCGGTGCAGCCCTGCTTCTCCTCTTTCTCCTCTCCCACAGTGCGTGGTGAAGCCCTGCCGGGATACCTCGTAGCTCCACCGCCACAACGCCGTCGTGATGCCGGAGCTCTCCCTCAACCACTCCTCCCTCCTTGTTGGTTCAAGGTGTTGGAGACGTCACCGTACTGTACGTGTGTTGAACGCGGAGATGCCGTTATTTGGCACATAGATCGGAACCGGCCACAATCTGAATCGCTGCAAGTACGACTCCATCGAACGCGTTCATAGTAACGCTTCCTCTTAGCGATCTTCAAAGGTATGAAGATGCTCTACAACCTCTCTCATTGCTGGTCTCTCCATAGATAGATCCTTGTATGGCGTAGGAAAATTTTAAATTTACTATGTTCCCCAACATCCTTTGCTACAAAAATGATTGGGCTACCTTGTTGCATACTTCTTACTATTGTTACTTGCCACTTGTTATGAATTATCTTGCTAAAAAACTATCTATCACTATTACTTATAGCACTTGCAGAGAATATATTGGTGAAAATTGCTTATCATTTCCTTCTGCTCCTCGTTGGGTTCGACACTCGTACTTATCAAAAGGATTGTGATTGATCCCCTATACTTGTTGGACATCATCCGTATTTTGTTTTCAACGACACCTCTCTCTCTAATTATGTGGTCATTATTATCGAGCTCGGCTTTCGCTTGAGGACAAGCGAGGTCTAAGCTTTGGGGAGTTGATACGTCCATTTGGCATGATGATTTATTGTTGCTAATTATGTTATTCTCGGTCATTATTCCACTTTATGATACAAATCGTATGCCTTTTATCTCTGAATTTACAAGGTACACCACAATGAGGGAAATTGCCGGAAACTGGAATTCTCGACCTGAAAACCAAGAAAAGGGCTGAAAATTCTCACTACTCCAAATGACATGAGACTTCACGAGGATTTTTGGCGGAATATATCTGAATTTATGGAGCAAAGAAGTGTTGGAGGGGGGCACCTGTTGGTGCCAATGCAACAGGGCGCGCCCACCCCCCTGGGCGCCCTTGATGGCTTGGGACCACGTGGCAGGTCCTCCGCCCCTCTTCTGTTATATTATGGGTTTTGACCTAGAAAAATAAGAAGATACTTTTGGGACGAAGCACCGCCGTCTCGAGGCGAAAACCTGGGCAGAGGTCATTTTTCTCTCCGATAGAGTGATTTTGCCGGGGAAACTTTCCTCTTTGTGGGGGAAATCGAAGCCATCGTCATCACTAACGCTTACTCCTTCACGGGAGGATCAATCTTCATCAACATCTTCACTGGCACCATCTCATCTCAAACCCCAATTTATCTCTTGTATTCAATCTTTGTCTCAAAACCTTAGATTGGTATATTGGGGTTACTAATAGTGTTTATTACATCCTGTGCTTAGGGGTTTACTTGGTGGAAACGTTCAAATCCATTATCATATTCATTACACCTCTAATCTTGAACATGGTGATGATTTGTGAGTAGTTTCTTTTGTTCTTGAGGACATGAGAGAAGTCTTGTCATAAGTAATCATGTGAACTTGGTATTCGCTCAATATTTTGATGATATGTATGTTGTTTCTTCCTTTAATGGTGTCGTGTGAACGTCGAATGTGTCACACTTCACCATATTTGAGCCTAAGGGACGCCATTGTAGAGTAATAAGTAGATGATGGGTTGCTAGAGTGACAGAAGCTTAAACCATCGTTTATGCGGTATTTCATAAGGGACAGATTTGGATCCACATGTTTCATGCTATGGTTAGATTTATCTGAATTCTTCTTTTGTAGTTGTGGATGCTTGTGAGAGGGGGTAATCATAAGTAGGTTGCTTGTTCAAGTAAGAACAACACCTAAGCACTAGTCCACCCACATATTAAATTATCAAAGTAACTTACGCGAATCAACTCAACATGATGAACTTGACTAGATAGAAATTCCCATCTGTTGTCGAGAGCATTTTCCTTTATATAAGAACTTTTAGGCGTGTCCTTAGCTATAAAAAGGATTGGGCCACCTTGCTGCATAATTTTTACTCTTTTTACTTGTTACAGTTTGTTAGAGCATATATCTCCATATGTGGTTTTGGTAATTGATGACAATTCCTATGGACTAATGGTTTCCTTAAGTTATATTTATAGGATTTGTCCATAGGCACTTCTTGAAGTCCATCTGTTGGGTTCAAGGAGTTTATATGATGACCAAGGTGGTATTCAAGGTATTATCCAAAGAATGGTCATAGAGACACAAGGTTGATCAAGATCGTCAGACAAAGAGTAAATCAAGATGATCAACACACAAAGCGTACAAGATGTGTTGGGGAACGTCGCATGGGAAACAAAAAATTTCCTACGCGCACGAAGACCTATCATGGTGATGTCCATCTACGAGAGGGGATGAGTGATCTACGTACCCTTGTAGATCGTACAGCAGAAGCGTTAGTGAACGCGGTTGATGTAGTGGAACGTCCTCACGTCCCTCGATCCGCCCCGCGAACAATCCCGCGATCAGTCCCACGATCTAGTACCGAACGGACGGCACCTCCGCGTTCAGCACACGTACAGCTCGACGATGATCTCGGCCTTCTTGATCCAGCAAGAGAGACGGAGAGGTAGAAGAGTTCTCCGGCAGCGTGACGGCGCTCCGGAGGTTGGTGATGACCTTGTCTCAGCAGGGCTCCGCCCGAGCTCCGCAGAAACGCGATCTAGAGGAAAAACCGTGGAGGTATGTGGTCGGGCTGCCGTGGAAAAGTCGTCTCAAATCAGCCCTAAAACCTCCGTATATATAGGTGGGAGGGAGGGGAGGAGGCAGCCTCAAAACCTAAAGGTTTGGCCGAAATTGGAGGTGGAGGAGTCCTACTCCAATCCTACTTGGAGTAGGATTCCACCTTCCCACTTGGAAACTCTTTCCACCTTGTGTTTTTTCCTTCTCAAACCTTATGGGCCTTAGTGGGAACTTATTCCAGCCCACTAGGGGCTGGTTTATCTCTTCCCATAGCCCATGAGACCCCTTGGGGCGTGACACCCCTCCCGATGGTCCCCGGCACCCCTCCCGGCACTCCCGGTACACTACCGATGAGCCCGAAACTTTTCCGGTAATGCACGAAAACCTTCCGGTAACCAAATGAGGTCATCCTATATATCAATCTTCGTTTCCGGACCATTCCGGAAACCCTCGTGACGTCCGTGATCTCATCCGGGACTCCGAACAACATTCGGTAACCAACCATATAACTCAAATACGCATAAAACAATGTCGAACCTTAAGTGTGCAGACCCTGCGGGTTCGAGAACTATGTAGACATGACCAGAGAGACTCCTCGGTCAATATCCAATAGCGGGACCTGGATGCCCATATTGGATCCTACACATTCTACGAAGATCTTATCGTTTGAACCTCAGTGTCAAGGATTCGTGTAATCCCGTATGTCATTCCCTTTGTCCTTCGGTATGTTACTTGCCCGAGATTCGATCGTCAGTATCCGCATACCTATTTCAATCTCGTTCACCGGCAAGTCTCTTTACTCGTTCCGTAATACAAGATCCCGCAACTTACACTAAGTTACATTGCTTGCAAGGCTTGTGTGTGATGTTGTATTACCGAGTGGGCCCCGAGATACCTCCCCGTCACACGGAGTGACAAATCCCAGTCTCGATCTATACTAACTCAACGAACACCTTCGGAGATACCTGTAGAGCATCTTTATAGTCACCCAGTTACGTTGCGACGTTTGATACACACAAAGCATTCCTCCGGTGTCCGTGAGTTATATGATCTCATGGTCATAGGAACAAATACTTGACACGCAGAAAACAGTAGCAACAAAATGACACGATCAACATGCTACGTCTATTAGTTCGGGTCTAGTCCATCACATGATTCTCCTAATGATGTGATCCCGTTATCAAGTGACAACACTTGCCTATGGACAGGAAACCTTGACCATCTTTGATCAACGAGCTAGTCAACTAGAGGCTTACTAGGGACAGTGTTTTGTCTATGTATCCACACAAGTATTGTGTTTCCAATCAATACAATTATAGCATGGATAATAAACGATTATCATGAACTAAGAAATATAATAATAACTAATTTATTATTGCCTCTAGGGCATATTTCCAACAGTCTCCCACTTGCACTAGAGTCAATAATCTAGTTCACATCACCATGTGATTCCAACGAATCCAACACCCATATAGTTATGGGGTCTGATCACGTCTTGCTCGTGAGAGAGGTTTTAGTCAACGGTTCTGAAACTTTCAGATTCGTGCGTTCTTTACAAATCTTTATGTCATCTTATAGATGTTGCTACTACGTGCTATTCGGAAATGTTCCAAATATCTACTATACTATACGAATCCGTTTCACTACTCATGGTTATGCGGATTAGTGTCAAAGCTTGCATTGACGTAACCCTTTACGACAAACTCTTTAACCACCTCCATAATCGAGAAAAATTCCTTAGTCCACTAGTTACTAAGGATAAATTTCGACCGCTGCTAGTGATTCAATCATGGATCACTCTCTGTACCTCTCAACATACTTTGAGTCAAGGCACACTTCAGGTGCGGTACACAGCATGGCATACTTTAGATTCTACGGCTAAGGCATAGAAGACGACCTTCGTCTATTCTCTTCATTCTGCCGTGGTCGGGTTTTGAGTCTTACTCAAATTCACACCTCACAACGCAACCAAGAACTCCTTCTTTGCTGGTCTATTTTGAACTCTTTCAAAAACTTGTCAAGGCATGCATCTTGTTGAAACTTCTATTAAGCGCTTTCGATCTATCTCCATAGATCTTTGATGCTCAACGTTCAAGTAGCGTAATCCAGGTACTCCTTTGAAAACTTCTTTCGAACAACCTTGTATGCTTTACAGAAATTCTACATTACTTCTGATCCACAGTATGTCAACCACATATACCTATCAGAAATTCTATAGTGCTCCCACTCACTTCTTTGGAAATACAAGTTTCTCATAAACCTTGTACAAACCCAAAATCTTTGATCATCTCATCAAAGTGTATATTCCAACTCCGAGATGCTTGAACCAGTCCATTGAAGGATCACTAGAGCTTGCATACTTGCTAGTATCTTTAGGATCGACAAAACCTTCTGGTTGTATCACATACAATGTTTGCTCAAGGAAACCGTCGAGAAAACAATGTTTTGGCATCCTACGTGCAATATTTCATAAATAATGCATCAACAACTAACATAATTCTAACAGACTTTTAGCATCGCTACGAGTGAGAAAGTCTCATCATAGTCAACTGTTTGATCTTATCGAAAACATCTTTGCGACAAGTCGAGCTTTTCTTAATAGTGACTTATCACCATCATCGTCTGTCTTCTTTTAAAGATCCATTTTTACTCAATAGTCCTATGACCATCAAGTAGTTCTACCAAAGTCTACACTTTGTTTTCACACATGGATCCTCTCTCGGATTTCATGGCTTCCAGCCATTTGTCGGAATCTGGGCCCACCATCGCTTTCTTCATAACTCGTAGGTTCACTGTTGCTCAACAACACGACCTCCAAGACAGGGTAACCGTACTACTCTGCAGCAGTACGCGACCTTGTCGACCTACGAGGTTTGTAGTAACTTGACTCGAAGCTCAATGATCATCATCATCAGCTTCCACTTCAATTGGTGTAGGCGCCACATGAACAACTTCCTGCGCCCTGCTACACACTGGTTGAAGTGATGGTTCAATAACCTCATTAAGTTCTACTACCCTCCCACTCAATTCTTTCGAGAGAAACCTTTCCTCGAGAAAGGATCCGTTTCTAGAAACAAACACTTTGCTTTCGGATCTGAGATAGGAGATGTACCCAACTGTTTTGGATATCCTATGAAGATGCATTTATCCGCTTTGGGTTCGAGCTTATCAGACTGAAACTTTTTCACATAAGTGTCGAAACCCCAAACTTTCAAGAAACGACAGTTTATATTTCTCTAAACCTCAGTCTATACTGTGTCATCTCAACGGAAATACGCGGTGCCCTATTTAAAGTGAGTGCGGTTGTCTCTAATGCATAACCCATAAACGATAGTGGTAATTCGATAAGAGACATCATAGTATGCACCATACCAAATAGTGCGTGGCTATGACGTTCAGACACATCATCACACTATGATGTTCCAGGTGGCATGAACTGCGAAACAATTTCCACATTGTCTTAACTGTGTACCAAAACTCGTAACTCAGATATTCATTTCCATGATCATATCGTAGACAGTTTATCCTCTTGTTACGACGAACTTCACTCTGAAACGGAATTGAACTTTTCAACATTTTAGACTTGTGATTCATTAAGTAAATACTCTTGTATCTACTCAAATCATGAGTGAAGTAAGAACATAATGATATCCACTGCGTGCCTCAGCACCCATTGGACTGCATACATCAAAATGTATCACTTCCAACAAGTTACTATCTTATTTCATCTCAATGAAAACAAGGCCTTGCTCATGTGGTATGATTCGCATGTCACTAGTGATTCGAAATCAGGTGAGTACAAAGATCCATCAGCATGGAGCCTCTTCATGCAATTTATACTAACATGACTCAAGCGGCAGTGCCACAAGTAAGTGGTACCATCATCATCAACTCGTATCTTTTGGCACCAATATCATGAACATGTGTAACACTACGATCGAGATTCAATAAACCATTGAAGGTGATTATTCAAGAAAATAGAGTAACCATTATTCTCTTTAAATGAATAATTGTATTGCAATAAACACGATCCAATCATGTTCATGCTTAACGCAAGCACGAAATAACAATTATTTAGGTTTAACACCAATCCCGATGGTAGAGGGAGCGTGCGACGTTTGATCATATCAATCTTGGAAACACTTCCAACACGTATCGTCACCTCGCCTTAAGCTAGTCTCCGTTTATGCCGTAGCTTTCATTTCGCGTCACTAATCACTTAGCAACCGAACCGGTATCCAATACCCTCGTGCTACTAGGAGTACTAGTAAAGTACACATCAACATCATGTATATCAAATACACTTCTTTCGACTTTTGCCAGCCTTCTTATCTACCAAGTATCTTGAGTTGCTCCGCCTCAGTGATTGTTCCCCTCATTACAGAAGCACTTAGTCTCGGGTTTGGGTTTAATCTTGGGTCTCTTCATTAGTGCAGCAACTATTTTGCCGTTTCACGAAGTATCCCTTCTAGCCCTTGCCTTTCTTGAAACTTAGTGGTTTTACAAACCATCAACTATTGATGCTCCTTCTTGATTTCTACTTTCGCAGTGTCAAACATCGCAAATCGCTCAAGGATCATTGTATGTATCCTTGATATGTTATAGTTCATCACGAAGCTCTCACAGCTTGGTGGCAGTGACTTTGGAGAACTATCACTATCTCATCTGGAAGATTAACTCCCACTTGATTCAAGCGATTGTCGTACTCAGACAATCTGAGCACATGCTCAACGATTGAGCCTTTTCTCCTGTGCTTTGTGGACAAAGAATCTTGTCGGAGGTCTCGTACCTCTTAACAAGGGCACAAGAATGAAATCACAATTTCATCTCTTTAGAACATCACTTATGTTCCGTGACGTTTTACAACGTTTTAGGCGCCTTGCTTCTAAGCCATTAAGTATTTTTGTGCTGAACTATCGTGTAGTCATCAGAAATGTGTATGTCGGATGTTCACAGCATCCACAGACGACGCTCGAGGTGCAGCACACCGAGTGGTGCATTAAGGACATAAGCCTTCTGTGCAGCAACGAGGACAATCCTCGGTTTTACAAACTCAGTCTGCAAAGTTTGCTACTATCAACTTTCAACTAAATTTTCTCTAGGAACATATAAAACAGTAGAGCTATAGCGCAAGCTACATCGTAATTCGCAAAGACCATTAGACTATGTTCATGACAATTAGTTCAATTAATCATATTACTTAAGAACTCCCACTCAAAAAGTACATCTCTCTAGTCATTTGAGTGGTACATGATCCAAATCCACTATCTCAAGTCCGATCATCACGTGAGTCGAGAATAGTTTCAGTGGTAAACATCTCTATGCTAATCATATCAACTATACGATTCATGCTTGACCTTTCGGTCTCATGTGTTCCGAGGCCATGTCTGCACATGCTAGGCTCGTCAAGCTTAACCCGAGTGTTCCGCGTGCGCAACTGTTTTGCACCCGTTGTATGTGAACGTTGAGTCTATCACACCCGATCATCACGTGGTGTCTCGAAACGACGAACTGTAGCAACGGTGCACAGTCGGGGAGAACACAATTTAGTCTTGAAATTTTAGTGAGAGATCACCTCATAATGCTACCGTCGTTCTAAGCAAAATAAGGTGCATAAAAGGATTAACATCACATGCAATTTATAAGTGACATGATATGGCCATCATCACGTGCTTCTTGATCTCCATCACCAAAGCACCGGCACGATCTTCTTGTCACCGGCGTCACACCATGATCTCCATCATCATGATCTCCATCAATGTGTCGCCATCGGGGTTGTCGTGCTACTCATGCTATTACTACTAAAGCTACGTCCTAGCAAAATAGTAAACGCATCTACAAGCACAAACGTTAGTTATAAAGATAACCCTATGGCTCCTGCCGGTTGCCGTACCATCGACGTGCAAGTCGATATTATCTATTACAACATGATCATCTCATACATCCAATATATCACATCACATCGTTGGCCATATCACATCACAAGCATACCCTGCAAAAACAAGTTAGACGTCCTCTAATTTTGTTGTTGCATGTTTTACGTGGTGACCATGGGTATCTAGTAGGATCGCATCTTACTTACGCAAACACCACAACGGAGATATATGAGTTGCTATTTAACCTCATCCAAGGACCTCCTCGGTCAAATCCGATTCAACTAAAGTTGGAGAAACCGACACTTGCCAGTCATCTTTGAGCAACGGGGTTACTCGTAGCGATGAAACCAGTCTCTCGTAAGCGTACGAGTAATGTCGGTCCAAGCCGCTTCAATCCAACAATACCGCGGAATCAAGAAAAGACTAAGGAGCGCAGCAAAACGCACATCACCGCCCACAAAAACTTTTGTGTTCTACTCGAGAAGACATCTACGCATGAACCTAGCTCATGATGCCACTGTTGGGGAACGTCGCATGGGAAACAAAAAATTTCCTACGCGCACGAAGACCTATCATGGTGATGTCCATCTACGAGAGGGGATGAGTGATCTACGTACCCTTGTAGATCGTACAGCAGAAGCGTTAGTGAACGCGGTTGATGTACTGGAACGTCCTCACGTCCCTCGATCCGCCCCGCGAACAATCCCGCGATCAGTCCCACGATCTAGTACCGAACGGACGGCACCTCCGCGTTCGGCACACGTACAGCTCGACGATGATCTCGGCCTTCTTGATCCAGCAAGAGAGACGTAGAGGTAGAAGAGTTCTCCGGCAGCGTGACGGCGCTCCGGAGGTTGGTGATGACCTTGTCTTAGCAGGGCTCCGCCCGAGCTCCGCAGAAACGCGATCTAGAGGAAAAACCATGGAGGTATGTGGTCGGGCTGCCGTGGAAAAGTCGTCTCAAATCAGCCCTAAAACCTCCGTATATATAGGTGGGAGGGAGGGGAGGAGGCAGCCTCAAAACCTAAAGGTTTGGCCGAAATTGGAGGTGGAGTAGTCCTACTCCAATCCTACTTGGAGTAGGATTCCACCTTCCCACTTGGAAACTCTTTCCACCTTGTGTTTTTTTCCTTCTCAAACCTTATGGGCCTTAGTGGGAACTTATTCCAGCCCACTAGGGGCTGGTTTATCTCTTCCCATAGCCCATGAGACCCCTTGGGGCGTGACACCCCTCCCGATGGTCCCCGGCACCCCTCCCGGCACTCCCGGTACACTACCGATGAGCCCGAAACTTTTCCGGTAATGCACGAAAACCTTCCGGTAACCAAATGAGGTCATCCTATATATCAATCTTCGTTTCCGGACCATTCCGGAAACCCTCGTGACGTCCGTGATCTCATCCGGGACTCCGAACAACATTCGGTAACCAACCATATAACTCAAATACGCATAAAACAATGTCGAACCTTAAGTGTGCAGACCCTGCGGGTTCGAGAACTATGTAGACATGACCAGAGAGACTCCTCGGTCAATATCCAATAGCGGGACCTGGATGCCCATATTGGATCCTACACATTCTACGAAGATCTTATCGTTTGAACCTCAGTGTCAAGGATTCGTGTAATCCCGTATGTCATTCCCTTTGTCCTTCGGTATGTTACTTGCCCGAGATTCGATCGTCAGTATCCGCATACCTATTTCAATCTCGTTCACCGGCAAGTCTCTTTACTCGTTCCGTAATACAAGATCCCGCAACTTACACTAAGTTACATTGCTTGCAAGGCTTGTGTGTGATGTTGTATTACCGAGTGGGCCCCGAGATACCTCCCCGTCACACGAAGTGACAAATCCCAGTCTCGATCTATACTAACTCAACGAACACCTTCGGAGATACCTGTAGAGCATCTTTATAGTCACCCAGTTACGTTGCGACGTTTGATACACACAAAGCATTCCTCCGGTGTCCGTGAGTTATATGATCTCATGGTCATAGGAACAAATACTTGACACGCAGAAAACAGTAGCAACAAAATGACACGATCAACATGCTACGTCTATTAGTTTGGGTCTAGTCCATCACATGATTCTCCTAATGATGTGATCCCGTTATCAAGTGACAACACTTGCCTATGGACAGGAAACCTTGACCATCTTTGATCAACGAGCTAGTCAACTAGAGGCTTACTAGGGACAGTGTTTTGTCTATGTATCCACACAAGTATTGTGTTTCCAATCAATACAATTATAGCATGGATAATAAACGATTATCATGAACTAAGAAATATAATAATAACTAATTTATTATTGCCTCTAGGGCATATTTCCAACAAGATGTACCGAGAGGGATCAAGTGATCCCATGGTATGGTAAGCAGTGTCCAGTACGTATTTGTGTACTAACCAATGGTCTTTGTGAGAGTTCTATGTGGGGGTTAGGTGTGTTTCCATGCGCTTGCGTCTAGAGGAAGATCTCATACAACCCATGAAGGATGACGTAAAGTGGTGATCGTCATCAAGATTGCGGTGTGCAAGTTCAAGAGGATCATCACGAATATATCATGCTTGAAGTTTGCCGTCCATTGTGGTGGCAATGGACTTGTGAAGATATGCTGAAGAGTGGCTCACCCATAGTAAGTATGGGGGAGCAATCAACTAGTCTTCATCAAGCCAACGCAATCAAGAAAGGTGGTCCATCTTGAGGAAGCCAAGATCATCATCATCTAGCTCAAGAGGACGAGGTGCAAGGTATAGGTTTGCCCTTGATAGGTTTTCTGTTTAGGATAGATTGATGTACTATCAAGGGGGGCTCTCCAGTGAGTAGCTTGATCGTATCGTCCGTTGAGAGCTCAAACCATTTGCATCCTTGCATCATACTTATTTGTTCTTGTTTGGTGTTTCTCTTTGTGAGTTTTAGAGCTTATGGTCATCTTCGTGACAAGCTCGAGTTCATCGAAAACGGAGTCCATATGCATCTACTATGATGTTTTCGATGTTGGAGTTTTTGCCGATTCTTCATTCATAGAGGAGTCACATCTCTATATCATTTGCATTTTCATATCTGCACGGTCTTAAGATTTCTCTTGTCGTCCTGAATCCAACAAGCTTGGGTTTGCTCGATTCGGAGCTCGTATGCGAAAGTTATGGCTGTTTCAGTGGCGAGCGGTAGTACCGCTGGACCTAGCGGTAGTACCGCTGGCCCTAGCGGTAGTACCGCTCGAGCTGGCGGTAGTACCGCTGGCCCTAGCGGTAGTACCGCCCCTGGCCAGCGGTAGTACCGCTCCAAGTTTTTAGTACCGTCATCTTTGCGGTTGTACTGCCTCGGACTTTTTTGCAAATACTTTCTTGGCGGTGGTTGGCCCGGTAGTATCTTTGCGCTACCATGGGCTCAGCGGTAGTACCGCTGCAGCCAGCGGTAGTACCGCTGGAGGGTCGGCGGTAGTACCGCTGCAGCCAGCGGTAGTACCGCCGGAGGGTCAGCGGTAGTACCGCTGGAGCCAGCGGTAGTACCGCTGGGCTCGGGCTGTAAGTGGGCGTAACGGTCTGATTCCTTCCCCCGCTATATAAAGGGGGTCTTCTTCCCCCTTGGTCTTATCCATCCGTTGAGCTCTTGTTCTACCTCCATTGTTGACATTCTTAGAGCTTGCTTACTCTCAATCCCTCCAATGATTCTTGCTTGTTCTTGAGGGAAAAGAGGGAGGAGATCTAGATCCACATCTCCACCAATAACTTTCTCCTCTATGTGAGGGGAACCCCTTGGATCTAGATCTTGGAGTTCTTTGTGAGCTCCTTGTTCTTCCTCTCATATTTCTCCATAGCTTTCGTTGTTGTGGAGGGATTTGAGTGTGAGGGACTTGACCACTTCGTGTGTTCTTGCCATTGCATTAGTTGCATCGGTTTGAGTTCTCCATGGTGATACGTGGAAGTGAGAAGTTGAGAAGCTTACTACCTTTGGTACTTAGTACCCTAGATATTGTTCTTCATGGATGCTTTGGCGTCCTAGAAGCTTGGTGGTGTCTCGGAGCTCAATCATTGTGGTGTGAAGCTCCGGGCAAGCGTCGGGGTCTCCAATTAGGTTGTGGAGATTGCCCCGAGCAATTTGTACGGGTACCGGTAACGGCCCCCAAGGGTTGCCACGTGTACGGGTTCGGTGACCGCCCCCAAGGTTTGCCATTTGTACGGGTTCGGTGGCCGCCCTCAAGGGTCCCTTAGTGGAATCACAACATCTTGCATTGTGCGAGGGCGTGAGGAGATTACGGTGGCCTTAGTGGCATCTTGGGGAGCATTGTGCCTCCACACCGCTCCAACGGAGATTAGCATCCTCAAGGGTGTGAACTTCGGGATACATCATCGTCTCCCCGTGCCTCAGTTATCTCTTATCCGAACCCTTTACTTATGCACTTTACTTTGTGATAGACATATTGTTTATTGTAATATATCTTGCTATCACTTGGTTGTTTATCTTGCTTAGCATAAGTTGTTGGTGCACATAGGTGAGCCTAGTTGTTTGTAGGTTTTGTGCTTGACATATTAAACATTAGTTTTATTCCGCATTTGTTCAAGCCTAAACCTTAAATATTTTAAAGCGCCTATTCACCCCCCCTCTAGGCGACATCCACGTCCTTTCACAGTTTATCTTGCTACAAAACAATCTATCACTATTACTCATAACACTTGTAGAGAATACCTTTCTGAAAAATGCTTCTCATTTCCTTCTACTCCTCGTTGGATTCGACACTCTTATCAAAAGGACTATGATTGACCCCTTATACTTGTGGGTCATCACACTTCTTCTGGTATTTTCCAAACAAGATGAAACTAAAGGAGGGCAGTCTTCTGCAGTGCCTACATACTATTGTGATCACTACTATGACAATACATTCTACTCTGACCAAGTCTGTGCCAACCAAGATCTATATCTCCATGCCCTTGTCGACTATATACCCATTGGCCACGATGATGATTACATCCACTTCATTGAAGGTATTACAAGTACCATATGACCCCGATAGGTTGGCATTGTTCAATGGGCGTGAGCTGAAACTGAAGGAGATCAGACTTATGCAGTGGCATCCCGTTATGACCATTACTTTGAAGTTGCGCTTACTATGACCAAGTCCTTGACCAAGACTACTACCTCAATGCCTTTGTCGAATGGGTTTCCGTCAGCGACGACCACGACTACATTAGCCTCATTCAAGTACAATATGTTGAAGGCTTCAATGTTGGTCACGATTACCACCATGTTCCCTGGTGAAATCAAGGAATCATAGGTGCCATGGGATGTCGGTGGTTTGAATGGTTTCGGCTTGGGGGCAAGCCGAATTTTATGGGGGAGGGGGGATTGTCAGCGACCTGGGCCTCGTTGGGCTCTCAGCCACTACCCAGTCCATGAAGATAGTTTATATAGTATAGAGGTAGGCAACAACGCTCTGTGGCTTGGATGGATGGGCTTCGGCCTAAGCTTGGCGAGGCATGCTAGTTCCTCTCTTCCTATAGCTCGTTGTCCTCCTGTGCTCTCCCTCTTCCTCTCAGCTTCCTCTGAAATTCAAGAGATGTAACTGAATCCATGGCTAATAGAGTCAGTTGGTACTAAGATCCTAACACGGCGATGAGAACGGCGTGGCCGAAGGGTGTAGGGTGTGAGAGGGAGCAGGAGAATGACCGAGGTGCCATCGACAGACGGGCGTAGGGGGTGGGGCAAGGGATATCGTCACGTGCATCCACTCTAACGCAAACACAACCCTAATTTAAGACGAAAATGGATCGTGGATGAACAAAAATCAGACAGTTGTGTTGATATATTGAACAACGATTTTTGTCCGCTTTAATTAAACAGAGACTAAATGGGCCGACGCGTTATAGTTGGCATAAACAAAGGCACCACAATACTGAAGCTGAATCCACTCGAGCCCTCGACCGAGGAAAAATGGTAAGAACTGGCAGTCATGTGGGTGACATCAGACAAACGTCAACCGAAACGAATGTGCACCAAAATCTCACCGTGTCATGTCGTTGAACCAGAATGGCCACTCCAAGCTCCATTCCACCACAGAGAACACCTTCAGCCACCAATTTCGAGAAATGGCAGGTTAATCAAGAACAAGTCCAACACACGCTACGACGTGGGCCCCTAAATTATATTTACAGCGTCGAAATACCCTTTTTAGTGCCGGAAGGGTACCTGCTCCAACGGGTGCTACAAATATGACGTGACGCTGTTGTTTCAATAGACGCTGCAAAATACAGCATGCATGAGCAAACACCTATCCGACGACGCCCACGAGCAGCCAACCACATTATGCAATATTTTAAATGTAATTTTTTATTGCATTCTAACAACATATCGTAGTTCAGTTACATGATATAATTTAAAATTATTCAATAAAGATCATGACAAATATAAAGTTCACATACAAATAAAATAAAATATGAACAATCATGTCTCATCTTCTTCCACCTCTTCTTCATCCGAGTCTTCAACCGAGGACGAAGACGATTCGTCGTCCTTATTGTAAGCCATCCATCCATCCATGAACCATGCGTCTGTTTCTTCTTCGACCGCTTACTAACGCCGGCGCCCGCCGTTGCCCTCTTTTTTCGAGACGTCGTCTTCGTCGTCACGTCCGCCGCATTCGACCGCTTGACCGGGACGGTGGCTTGACGTCGGGCGGCGGCGCGACGGCACCCAACGCAGTCGGTCGTGGCACCATAAAGAAGCTGCACACGAATACAGAGCACATGAAAGCTTCTAAAGCGAAGGATTGCGGCATACAAGTTGCTTGTTTTTTCATTATCCTGATGAAAGTTACTCTCTTCGTTCCTAAATATAAGATCTTTTAAAAATTATACTATAGACTACATATAAAGTAAAATGGATGAATCTATATTCTAAAAAATGTTTATATATCCACATTTAGTTAATAGTGTAATTTATAAAAGGTCTTATATTTAGAAAGGGAAGGAGTACATAGTATGACTAGAGCAACTAAGTAGTTAGTACATTGTTACACGACGAGGTTGTCTGGCGCCGCGCCGACGAGACCCGGCATGCCAGCGGCGGCCGGACTCCGGTGCCGCATGAGGACGCGCAGCTGCGCCCGTTGGCACTCGATGTTGGACACCAGATCCACCCGCTCCTCCCCGCGCGGCCGCACACGGACAGCCCTCGGGAACTCCACGGACCCCTTGATCCCCCTCCTGATGTGAGGGTTCTCGCCGCCAGTGACTTCTCGCCGGCGCGATTGGGAGTGCTGACCGCTCGGCGGGCTTTGTTGCCCGTGCTGACTGCTCGCCGGGCTTTGCTGGCCAACACTCGCTGGGCTTGCCTTCCCGCCGATCGGGCTGCCGCTCCTGCAGCTGCAGCCTTCGGCAGCGGCGGCGGCATCGGCAGCACGGTCCCCGGCGTCGGCGACCTCACG
This sequence comes from Hordeum vulgare subsp. vulgare, assembly GCF_904849725.1. Lineage (NCBI taxonomy): Eukaryota > Viridiplantae > Streptophyta > Magnoliopsida > Poales > Poaceae > Hordeum > Hordeum vulgare. Next base: position 385,394,704 of record NC_058518.1, on the reverse strand, counting down.
CAGCTTCTCCTCGACGGCGGCCCGGGCGTCGGCGAGCTTCATCCGTACCCGCTCCTCCCGCCACAGCTCCGCGACGCGCAGCATCCGCCGCTCCTCGTCGAGCTCATCCCGCATCCTCGCGCGCTCCGCCTCGACCCGGCGCCGCTCCTCGGCGAGCTCGGCGGCGAGCGCGTCGTTCAGCGCCTCAACCTTCCGCCGCATGCGCCTCTCGAACTCGAGCTCCGCCGCGAGCTCCTCGACTCGCGCCAGGAGCTCCGACACCGACGTCACGCCCCCGTCGCCGTACCCCAGCTGCTGCTCCATGCCGCCGCCGTCGTCTTCGTCGAAATTCGCCACGATCATAGGTTTGCGGTCCTTTGGGCGAGAAGGGGATCTGCGAGAGTCGCCGCGAGGCGAGAAGTAGTGTGGGTTGTGGTAAAGCTTCCAAGAAGGCGAGGCCACTACAGCGCCATGATTGAGGCCAAGGCCAAGATTCGCGCGGCTTGTTTGCGCTAGCGCTAGCGCCATGGCCTCCACTTTGGCTTGGCGCGCCCGGTCACCTACGCCACCTTTCCGAGCACGAGATCCAATATCTTACTACTTGTCGCGCGCTGCCTTTGTGAGCTGTAAAAGGGAGGCGACGAGGAGAAGGGAGGTCACACGTCTCACATGCACGATCTCAATTCGATCTCTGCGCTGCCATCATGGCGATCATGCTCCATCGTCTTCTCTTCAGCGGACACTGCAGTAAGATTTCCTGTTTGGTATCAATAAGTCGGGTGAATTAAAACCAGTGACTTATAAGTTACGCCTGTTTAATTGTGATCTGACTTATAAGTTATCTTTTCATACAAAAGTGAATGACTTATAAGTTTTAAGTTAGGATGGAGCAACTTATAACTCATAAGTTGAAGTGACTTATAAATTGGATCTGTTTAATAAAATAAGTCATTTTTTGCACTTCATTGGCATGCTGCTGCCTGATGGCAGGCCAAGAGGAAGCATGTGCATCATTGCGTGAATGAGCTGGCCACCTCACCTCACGTTCCACCCTTTTTTTCCCCTCATTTCTCAAGTATGGATATAAGTGAAAGTCTGGCAGACACACATCAAACTCAAAGCGTATTTGTGCGCGGGCGAGCTTTGCATGACAATGTCATGCTAGTTCAATGAACTACTCGAAGGTTACAAACATTGAAGGAGTCAATCTGCCAGATCGAGCTGAACATCTCTAAAGCATTTGACACCGTCGATCGGTCTTTCCTCCTGAAAATTATGAGAAGCATGGGCTTTGGACAATGTTGGATCATGTGGACATGTGGCTTGCTGTAACATCCCAAATTTTTGACTTTTGAAATGTTAATTATTTAAATAGGATCAATTAAAATATTGTTTGTGTTGCTTGCTCCTATCTAATTTGACTAGGATCTGAAACTTTTGGGTTTACTAGATAGTCAAATGAGAGAAAATAAAATGACTTTCTCAAATATTCTTTTTGGATTTTTATATTTAAAACAAATCCAACTCAAAATAAAATATCACGAGGGAAGCTAATATGACTCCTTCAATATACAAGAGTTCAAATACTATAAAATGTTATTTGGGTATTTCTCTAGAGTTTAATTTTTTTTGGTAATTATTTATAAGCCTAATTTTGGGTAAAGATTTAACAAAAGGATTATATGTATTTTGTATAAATATTTTGGCCGAAAAATTGTGCATGGTTTTTTATATTAGTATATGTACTTTTTCGAGTTCATGGTATTTTTAGGAAGTGAATTGGCATTTATTTCGCCATGTCCATTTCATAGTAATGATTTAACTAGGAAAATCCTAGGCTAGCACCCAACCTTTTTCTTTTCTTCTCTCTCAGTGTTGATGCCTAGACCCCACCTCTCTACTCTTTCTCTACCTATCACAGCGGGACCCTCCCGTCATCTCCTACCTCACCAGTCTACTTCTCCAACACGATCGAATCCCCGCGGCCGAAACAATGTGCACAGTTCATGCAAGATCTTGCCTCCTTCTCAAAGTCGTCGATACCCAACGACCCCTCCCGAACTTCTGGTACGATTGCCAAACACACTCATCTTCATCGAGAAATTTCATCGCCGCTCATAAGCCTTCTACCTTCCAGAGCTCATCCTCCTCATTCCCAAGTTCTAGGGATTCCCCTCGCTCTTTTATCCTACCAGTGCACCCAAACGAGCCCTTCATCGATATCTGAAGCACACCATCTTCAACTCGGCACCATGTGCCTCTGCTCGTCGCCACCGCTATAGGAAGCGTGGAAGCGACACCTACGAGTTTGTCGTGCTCTTCTGCATCCGAGCGTGAATTCCACGACCCAGTCCGGAGTGAGTTTCGCATTGACACGACACTGCTCGCCACACCACCATCTCTTTCGTCTCCAGCCAATTTTCTGGTGAGGAAACCCTCTCCAAATCCTAGTTGATGTGGCTTGTTGGCAGCCGTCCGTCGTCACTTAAATCAACGACTATTTTTTAGTTCCTTTGAGCATGTATCAGTGAACCCTGTTCGCTGCCATGCAAACAATTTCAGGATGTGAGAAACACTGACATGACAGAGTTTTTGACACATTTTTAACCAAATTTTGTTTTGCTATATCTTGAGATCCACACATCCAAATGAAGTGATTCATTTTCCTAAATGTTCATATTTATCTTGACTATCCACTAGCATCATTAATTGCCACTTTTGAACTTTACAAGTCTGAGCAATTCGAAGTTGAGTTCAACGATCATAAGAGCATATCTTGCACATCATAGCTCCAATTCAATTGATTCCTTTTTCATATGAACTCGTGTCATATACTTTTTGTTAATAATATTTAAACACAATGTTCAAGTAACTTTTGACATGTTTGAATTTAAAGTTAATACAAATTCCAATTTGCTATAACTTGTGTTGTAGTGATTCGTTTCAACTGATTCTTGTTGTAGATGAATTTTTATTTCATCTGCAATCCTTCAAACAACATTTGTGTTGTGTTCCATACAATGTTGTAACCTTTCATATTATCTCAAATATAAGCTTGCATACAATACTTTTATATCCATTAAGTCTTTTGAGTTGATTCCTTCACTTGTCACCTTATATCACATGAAGACATAAATTATGTAGTAAGCCTATATATATTAATGTTTTCAAGCTTGACATATTTGTTTTATTGTTCTTTTGGTTCTTATATATGGCATGGTTATTTATTTGGATTCTTTCCTTTATGATAGATTGCTCGGTCCAGACGAGTAGAATTATCAGGATTGTGAGTGTGACGAACATCATCAAACGTAACAGGCAAGTTACATCTTGATCATACTTCAACCTATTATTTTTCTGTGCATGTATTTTTATGTCACATTACTATATTATGCATGTGTAGTAATATTATGGTAGTATGTTGTTGTTAATTAGATTAAGCTTAATATGGCCTTATTGTAGACCGTGGTAGTTGTGTTCTTACTATGTTGTGTAGACTGAGATTGGTTCGTGTATTCATCAAGATGATTTGAGAACTTATTAATGAATCTAGTAGCAACTTAATATGTAATTCAACTCTGGGTGGACAGGGATGCATCCTGGAGTGGTGCACCTTTTCTAAGGGCATGTCCATGGGTATGCTCCTGAATGGTATTGGTTGGTAGTCCACAAAAAGGGCATCGATGGTGTTTCTACCCACTACGTGTTGCCTAAATGGGTGCCAATTAGGTTCAAAAGAATAGACATATTTAGTGAGTAGTAGCTTCCATGTACAACCACTGGATATATGGGCTCTGGCTTAAGTGATCAATTCTTGGAAACCTTACTCGGGCAGTGCCGACAAATGTAGCATGGATAGGTGGGATATGGCAGTTATGTGGTTAAGGGAACCTCTTCTCAAATACTTCATCTCAAACTTCAAATTGGGTCTAGTGGGTAAAGTGTACAAATCTCTGCAGAGTGTAAAAACTAATCATGATTAGCCGTGTCCCCGATTATGGACGAATTTGAGCAGCTAGACTATTAGAGTTGTCGAATGATCTTGGCGGGTGATACACCTTAGTAAATTTGAGCGGGAAATTTAATGATGGGAATAGGTTCAAATTGGAGTGTCCAATTCAACCATATGTATTAACTGTATGTAGCTATTAGGGGAAAATAGATTTTCTTCAAAACAACCACAAGACATTCCTTTTTCTTATAACTTGCATGTAGATGTAGGTCTGTTATATCATTCCTTGTGTGACTTGCAAGTACATTCAACGTACTGATCTTCATGGTTGTAACTTATCATGTTGCAGATTTTATTCGACCAGTAAGTGATGCATTCTAGGGTTACAATGTTTGTACTCAACATTTGCCTTTGGTGTTGATGTATTCCATGAAGATTTTATTATTTATTCTGATGTATTTTTGCTGCGAGCTAGACTTGAGCTACACAAGTATGTAATACTTAAATTCTCGATATGTGATGTAATATTTTGACATGTAGTTTATTCTTGATATTACATATTGTATTGTGTGTGCTAGCTATTTATCCACGGACTAGCATAGTGAGCACATAGGCGTGTATCGTATCAGGTTCTATTGTTATAGTTGCTATCATCGGCTTCCACTAGGGTTTTGGTCAATGGCACACCAAGCCTAATCCTATCTATTGTGAGAAGTTTGTGGCAAGGGGGGTCTCTCCCACATGCTCTTCATCTTGGTCATGGAAGTGCTCCACCACCTATTTTGATGCACGGTTCGCAATGACGTACTACCGCCACTAGGAACGGTAGGATTGTCCGTTAGATAGTCCATATTTGTGAATGATCTATTGTTGTTCTTGAAACCAACAAGGGGCGATATTGAGGTTTGTTAGGATTTATTGTGGGATTTTGGGTTTCCTGTGAACTGCACATCAACATGCAGAAGTGTAGTATTCTTCCCATGTGATGCTCGACTGCTCAGGAACAATGGTTGATGGAAGTTCTTGATTGGCCGATAGGTTCTTTCCCTTGTCGATATCTTGGTCTATCATTGACAATCCTAAAGTCTGTAACAACACAATTTCAATTGATTGTTTATGGGGCGGAGAGGAAACTACGAACCTGGAAAACGACAACCATGGACAAGTATAGGAGGCTGGTTCTTATGCAATCTATGTGGCATGTGATGCCAATACATACCATAATGGCGTTGGATGTGCCACCCAAGGTGCTCACTAGTGTGATGAGAATTTGCATAGGGTTATTGAAAGTGCAGTCATGCCCTTAATCGTGTTTTGGTGTTGATGACAACACACATATAGATAACTAATCACTAATCCCCTTTAAGCTGTTGTTAATGATCATGTGTTGATAAGGACAAGCTCATGTGCTAACAAGGACAAGATCAAGATAAGCATTCCTGAGTACTACATGCTTGAATCTTGTGGATGCTCACATGGTGGACAGATGAAGATGAATACACAAGCTAAGCTTTCCACATTGTGTATGGGAGAGCTTCTTGAAGACTTCATCATGTCTTGCTTTCAACTTGAGTCAAGAAGGAACAACAACACCAAGCTCAAGTGAAAGGCTAACTCAAAGGTATCAGTTCCTTTGACGTTAGTGGTGCGGAGTGATGATCAGCGAATAAAAGTATACACGCAAGTATAGATCATCGGTACCCCTTCTTTTTATGATTCTTGAGTCTTTAGGGATCCCGCACTATTAAGAGGGGATCACTGGGTATTGCGATAAATTTGCTCAAAACTACATCTCTACTTCTCTGCTCAAGCCACATCTCCTCTGCTCTTGTTTGATTCCAAAACAGAACCAAAGCCTTGGACATCCGGCTCCCTCCGGACGTCCGAGGGCCAGGCGCCCGACCACTTCGGAAATCCGGAACCTTATACCAGAGTCAAAGTCTCGGACATCCGGCTCCCTCCGGACGTCCGAGGGCCGGACGCCCGACCACTTCGAAAAACCGGAACCTTATACCAGAGTCAAAAGCTCAGACATCCGGCTTCCTCCGGATGTCCGACTCCTTTCGAATATCCGGAGCCTTGCACCAGAGTCAAAAACCTCGGACTTCCGGCCTCCCCCGGTCGTCCGAGGGCCAGACGTCCGACCGCTTTCGGAAATCCGGTGCCCTTGAACAGAGCTGAACTCTCGGACATCCGACCCTCCCTTCGGACGTCCGGTCCCTGTTCGACTACAAAGTGGCCAACTGATATGAACACTCCTTCAGTCGTCCGACGCCTGTCGGACGTCCGGAAACCGTCGGACGTCCCACCACTGTCAGACTTAAGTGACCCCAACGGTTACTTTAGTCTCCCCACTATATATACCCCCTCCCACTTCGTGAGAGGGGGTCCAACACAACCATATCTTCATAAGAACACATTTCTACCTCACACACATTTTCTCACACCAAATCTTAGATCCCAAGAGCATTTGTGAGCCCCTTTGAGAGTTGTTCCAATCAAAAGATAGACCGTCTCCCTGTCCTCCTCTCAACCCAAGCTATTTGAGATTTGAGCAAGTTTTGAGTATTTCCCGTGATCTTGTTACTCTTGGAGGTTGGAGACTCCTAGGCGGTAGGAATTTTTCGGAGAGGAATCAAACCGTGTGATTACCCCCAGAAAAGTTTGTGAGGGTTTGGAAGCCACCTCAAATGCTTACCACTAGTGGTTGAGAAACGCCTTCGTGGTGTTGTCTCAAAGGGAGAACAGGGTGAGCCTTCGTGGCATTGGTGTGCCTTCGTGGTAACATCCACCTCTCTAACGGTGACTAGCTTCCCTCCAAGGAAGTGAACATCGGGATACATCTTTGTCTCAGTGACCTTGGTTATCCCTAACCCTAACTCCTTACTTGTGGTTTACTTGTGTTACTTGAGCATACATACATTGCATATTGTTTGTGCTCATTATATTGTGTTGGCTATTTCTTTGTAGAAGATTAATCGTTCAAGCATACCCTCTATATCCACACGTTCACACTTGCAACTATTGATCTATCGTGTGCTATAGTGTGATCTAGTATCTTGTGTCTTTCACCTACTCATCGTGTGATATAGCTCAAGTAAGCTTGTGTAACTTACTTGTGCTTGTTAGTAACCGTGTTGTGTCCATCTTCATAGATCGTGTTGTTGGTGCACGTTGTGGTGCCTATTGCACTTAGGATTTGTGCTTGAAAAGTATCCTCTTAGTTTATTTCCGCATTAGGATTAAGCCAAATCCGAAGAAGTTTTTAAATAGCCTATTCACCCCCCTCTAGGCGTCATCGTGGTCCTTTCAATTGGTATCAGAGCAAGGTCTCTCTTTAATTAGGTTTCATGACCTAGAGAGTATCGATGTCGACTATTGGATTAGTGCACAATGACACCTTTGACTTTGATGGCACAAATTATACCCTATGGAGAATTCGTATGCTTCATCACTTTCGTGCCATGGGCCCAAATACTTTACGAATTGTTCTTATAGGGATTGCCGACAAAAAGGATGATGCATCTTCATCTACTAATGAAATGTATCTTGATTGTGAGGCTTTTCTTGCCATTCATCAAACCATAAGTCCTGAAGTGTTTAAGTCTATCTCGACTTGCAAGTCAGCTCATGAAGTTTGGACCAAACTTGAAGATATATATGGTGGGTCCAATCTTGATGAAGACGATATTATGATGAAGGAGTTGGTGCATGAGCTCTTCACTCTTTTCGATCATGAAGAGTCCACCACTACTTCCATATCCGATTGCTTGCACATCTCAGCATCTTCAACCTCACAAGGTAATGACATGGTAAGTGAAGAAGTATGTGTTGATGAAAATGTCATAGCCTCTATGGACACGAGCATATCTAGCACCACACATAGTGTAAATTATTGTGTTGATAGGTCATGCATTTCACCTAAAGATCCCTCGAAAAATGTCTGTGGTGATATGCCTGCTCTCACGTGTCCTCTTGATCAAAATATCTTGTTTATCCCTAGTTGCTCTATGACTAATCATTTAAGGGAAATCAAGAAATATGAAGTACTGTTGATTAATGAAGAATCTGATTCACCAAAAGAATCATCATCAACTCCTCCAATTCACATGTGCCTCATGACAAGAGGTAATAATGAGGTATCATCTTCTCTGTGCAATAACGATGATATCTGCGATGAGGATGATGATGATGACTTGACTGAAAATATCTATGTGATTAGTAAAATTCTTCATAAAGCTAAAAATAACGCTCTTCAAAGATTCCAAGATGTTCTTGCTTATTTTGAAAATTGTAATGATTCACTTAATCACGAACAAGATAAAAGTGAACAACTTGAACATGAACTTGAGAAGAGTCATCAAGCATGTAGAGACTTAAGATCTTCAAAAGAAGAGATTGAAGTTGCTCATGATAAACTTAAAAAGGATTTTGAGGTCCTTCTCCTTGAATGCAATAATGTCAAGGGAGAGCTCATCAAAACCTCTAAGATCTATGAGGAGCTTCAATCTACTCATGAGAAGTCTCTAATTGCTACTTTCTCCTCTCATATTGTTGATGATACTTGTACATCTAACACTACCTCGTTTGAAGTATCAACATTGAAGGAGAATGTTGAGCTACGTGCTCAACTTGATTTACTAACTAGCAATTATGGGAAATTGGAAGAAAACCATGTAATGCTCACAAGCTCTCATGCCGATCTTCTAACATCCCATAATGTGCAAAAGTTAGCTCATGAGGCTATCATCACCAAGGTAACATCAAGTGAGCCTCATGTGGACAATGGCACTACTTCTAGTCAAAGTACTATATTTCCATGTGCTAGTCCTCGTAATTCGTCTACTCATAATGTTGCTACCTCGTGTGATGAATTACTTTTCTTGCCTTGTTGTTCTAACACTGAAGCTTATACTTCCTCTAGTACTTGCGTTGATACTAACCGTGTAGAGGAAATCAAAGAGCTCAAGGCCCAAGTCACTTCTTTGAAGAAAGACTTGGAACAGTGTCATGAAGGGATGTCCACACTCAACAACGTCTTGTGTGAGCAAACATCTCCGAATGACAAAAATGATGTTGGAATAAACTCCAACAAGAACAAGAGGGGCCTAGAACAAGTCAAGAATTCGGCCAAGATCATTTGCTTCAAGTGCAAAGTTAAAGGGCACCACGTTAGATCTTGCCCTCTGAAGATGAAGCCTCAAAGTCACCAGCAACAAGGGAAGTTGCCACAAACTCAATCACATACTCAACTACAAGTTGAAGGAAGGCCTCTTCCCAATAAGACCCAAGCCAACACTCTCCGAGGTGAGAAATCAACTGGGAAGAAAGCAAAGGGTAGATGTTGCTACTTATGTCGTGAGAAGGGTCACGTCGCTTCGTCTTGCACGAGAGGTAAGTTATCCAACCCAATCACTATTGATGATATCTATTCCCTTGGGAAGGATAAGGTTGGCAATGTGTTTGCCAAGTTTGTTGGTACTCAAAATGGTGTCAAGAAAAGAACCATTTGGGTTGCCAAGCCTATTGTGACTAACCTCTTAGGATCCAACGTAGTTGGGGACCAACAAGCTCAAACTTGATCAATAGGTGACTTTGGAGGACATTGGAGACTTGGATACGCAATGAAGATTTGAGGACTCTTCATAATTTGTATTATCTCAAGCCAAGTCATTTGGATTATCGAGCTCATATCCCATATCCAATGTGCCTCTTTGCGGTAACTTGTACTTAAATTGTTACATTGAAATTTGCCTGCCCCACTCCTTCTCATGTCTAGGTTTGGTACCTAGCATGTACTTTGACATGTTGCGCCTACTAGTATGATTGTTATGTGTTATCTATCATGTGTAGGTCGTTATGTATGTCATATAGTTGTGTGTTGTCCTGATCATTACTTGCATCCTAGTTGCACCATTGTGTGAGTCTTTTGAGATGTTAATGGCTCATCACATTAAGGGGGAGTGTTCTGCTCTACCCACATCACTAACCCAAAATGTGTATATATGTATTGGACTTCATCTAGTATCCACGGTGCAAGATTATCCAATCATTTTGTTGGATGTCAAAGCCATCCGAAGTTCAAATTGACATCCACTTATCAGCTTAGTTGGATGATTGATTGCCTTGTATGGTAAATACATGGATTATCACATTAAGGGGGAGTGATATGCTTTTTGCACGTTACAACCCTTGGTAAGATAAACGTCCGATGTATGCCACTCAGAATCTACCACATGGGGTTATTCTATAACTGTGTGGCCTGTAGTGCTCCACGTGACTTAATTCGCATAATAACCCTTTTTGGTGTTTAAATCCCTTAGATGTGTGTGAGTATGACATTCTACTACACCTATACTCATGGCTTAGTCTCTAGATCGTACTTAAAGGAAGGGCATATATGATGCAAGCCTTTCAAATTATTTCTCTACACTATGATCTAGCTAATTGGGATGTTAACGTATGGTATCTAAACATTATGCTTATGGCTAAACTGCCATATCACACTTGTGTGAGTATAAAACGACCCGTGTGCTCGTTTGGCATCTACCACCACTGACAATTCCAAATACCATTGTGTTCACTCACACATGGTATCTCTTGCTTGGTAGTGTTTTCATGGTCATTCTATTTCGGCCTTTCCTCCATTTGACCTACATAACTTGCCAAGAAATTCATGTGTCTTCCGGTAATCTCCCATGCATGTGTTTGAGGTTGTATTATTTACTTTGTAATGTTGTGGGAGTTATAATCGTATTACCTACACTCATATATCTACTGGAGTGAGACATGCATGTAAGTTTATGCAAAATGCATACCTTACATGGTTTGATGCTTTGACAGGTTCATGTGTTGAACTTGGGGTGCTATCATATGTTGATTTGTCACCATGATCCATCTTGGACAACATGAATGTTCTGTAATTAACATTTATGTGTTCATTTGTCCAATTTGTATATTCTTGGTTTTTGATAGGCTTGTGTAGGCATATTTACTATGTGTAGATTCACATGCCTTGTCTATCGTATCTTTGATCCAATATATGTATATGGTAAATCTGACATATCCATTAAAAGGTTAAGGTGTGCATGAAAGTAAAAGTTATATCTATATGCACATAATTAAGTGATTTTACCCTATTATACTGTAGTTGGACTAACTACTTCGGACCCAATGAGTTTGGGGACCATATTGCACTTGAATGGTGGTTTAGGTACATTGGAGAAGCATTGCTATCTTGACTTATTCTCAGAAGAAGTTGGTGGTGCTGGTCACGAAGAAATTAGAGTCAAGGCAGGACTCCGCTACTTCTACGCCATATCAATGTTTTTCATTAACAAGTATTTACTTCATGCATGTATAACATTAGAGTCAACCCTGTGTAGGTTGCATCATCGCATGAACATAATACTTTTTCCACTGTGTAATTTCCTGCATGTCCTTGTCAATCACACTGATGAAATGCTTAGTGTTGGTGCTCTCTTAGCTCTTCATGGTCATATGTATGAGACAAATTTGTGCCATGGCCCTTGTGTCATGTGCCTTGCTCTTAGGATAGGATAACTTGTGCATAACACTATGCACTCATGCGTCTGACCGTATTTTGGACCCACACTTATCATAGTAATCGAGTTAGAAGATTTATAGCATACCATGTCCAAAATATGTTAGTTGGGAGGCTCTTGGTTGCTACACACGCGAAAATGCTCCTTATCACCTCACCACCATGAGCATGACAGAAAATGCTTAAGTGTCCATGTCTCGATGTAGCACTTGAACTTGGTGGTTAAACCCACCTCATACTCCACTGTTCGAGCGATGGGAAGGTATAGTTACTATATGAAATAACTGTTGGATGCTACCTCCGCTTGATTCACTCAAATCACCTCATCATCAAGATTCCAGAAATTGCCTCCGCCTACTTCCCTCTCGGACGTCCGACGCGTCTCGAACGTCCGACGGCTCACACACTCCGGACGTCCGGCACCTGTCGGTCGTCCGACGGCTGATGCCCTCCGGACGTCCGACGCCCGTCGGACGTCCGACACATCGGGAGCCTCTATAAATAGAGGGGCGCGGGCTGGGCCTTGCCCTATCCACCATGCGCCCTATCTCTCTCCCTCCACAGCCTCCGCCAGCTGCCATAGGAGCTGTACCCCGTGATTTCTTCTTCCGGTTTCCCTCTTCCTCCGCGGGATCCTTCTTCTGGCCATACCCTTGGCTGATTCCATCCCTTTCTCCTTCCGATCTGCAGGTAAATCTCGGTTTCCCTCTTGATTGGTTCCCCTTCTCACTAGTTCATGTGTTCGTTCATGTGTCTTGACCATGACCGTTCCCCATTGGGTTTCCAATTGTGTAGGCCTTCCAATTATGCCCAAGATTAAGCACACTGCCCGGAAGAACTCTCCTGGCTCATCCGCTCGTGCCACTCCTCGCACGGGGTCGAATGACACCGATGTACCACGCCGTCCCTTCAAACGGGTCACCCGACGTCCTCCTCCACAGCCCAACTCCTCGTCTGATGGCTCTGACTTTGAGGATGAGCTTGCAGCGGAGGAACATGCTGAATACGTTGCCGTTCGGAAGACTGTGCCAAAGCCGGGGACTCGCAAGCCCTCATATATGCCATCACCTCCTCCTGAACAGCTAGCAGGTGATGCTCGACGTATCTCCTTAGAGCCTCCTCCCTCCTTGGGTCGTGAAGTCACGGACTTCACCCAAAAACCCAAATCCGCCTATTTTACTTTCCGTAGAGATGTCAACCAATTCGATGCTGAACGTGATTCTCTGGATTCACGGTTTCACACAAATGTCCAAGCGGACATTTTCTCTACTATCATAGTTCCTAAAGGTATTTCATTTCATCATTGCAGTGACCTTGAGCACATCCGCACTCACCCGGCAAAATATCCGGGTGCCATTGGGCTTCTTGAGTCCTCGGGGCTAGCTGCTCCCCTTGCCTTTAAGTGCGATTTTAACAGTGGTGCCATCCACCAATTCTATGCCACTTGTTACTTTCATTCTGATGACTCTGTTAGCTGGATGACCTCTGATACAGATTTTAGGGCCACTTATGCGGAGTTTGTTGCCGCTCTGGGTTTTCTCGACACCGGTTTCAAAATTCACAAAAGTGACCCTAACCATGCTCCCAAATCCATTGCGGCATGTGGGTCTCTTCTCAAACCACGTCATGAACTTGATGCTGATGAAAAACAGAAAGATCTCAACCAAGTGTCTATCTGGCGGTCTCCATACTTTATCATTTTTCAATGCCTTATCCGCACCATCTACCCCAAGATGGGTGACACGGGAACCTGCAGCGGCTACTGCATTGATATCATGTCACACTTGCATGATTTTCCCAAGCGCAAGATAAATGTGCCTCATTTTCTGTGGCATGAGATTCAGATCGCTAGTCTTCAATACAAGCGAGCCTTCCCTCATGCCCCCTTCATCCACGCCTTCATCAACTTTCTTGCTGCTTTCCCGCTTGCTCGTACTCACACGCATCACAAATGGGTCATCCCCACTCATATGAAGGATGACTATGCTCCTAGGAAAACCCCATCCACCTCCACTCGTCGTCCTGCTTCCCGGTCAGACACTCCTTCATCCAGCTCTGCCCCTCTCAGTCGCTTTGCCAAATTCATTGGCAAAGCCCATTCTGCCATGATGAAGGCGTTCTCCTTCCAGTGTGCTCAGAACCACGATGTGGTTTCGCGCCTGATCACCTCCAAGAATGCCCTCAAGGCTCGTCTGAGAGACTCGGGCAATCTTGATGTCAGTGATGATGAGGCTCTTCCTGCTATTCCTCCTTCTGATTTTGGCTTCCCATCTGGTCATGAGTGGGCTGATTTTCTTGGCGAGGGTGGTGGCAGTGGCTTGCGTGAGGATGAGGATGATGAGGATGATGGTGCTGATGATCTCTGAGCATTGTGGATGTTTCTGATGCCTCCCTTTTCGGTACTTGATGCCAAAGGGGGAGAAATGTATCCTAGTTTTAGTCTTTGGAGTTTTCGCTTTTGAACTCAATTTGCATGGTGGAACTACGATAATGTATGGATAAACGACTATGATGTACTATGTATGAATGCCGTGCATCATCGTATGCTATTATGTTTTGTTCTATTACTCCATGTGATGATCTGCTGCCATATGATTTCTTCAATACACATATTAAGGGGGTTCTCCCGCATTTACCTGTTTTACCATGCATATAATCAGGGGGAGTTTCGACAAAACTCTCACTCTCCCATTCATTCTTACCATGCATATAATCAGGGGGAGCCTCGTAACAAATCTCTCCTAAGCCACACATGTTTATTACTATTTTGGACAGCTATATGTATGTTGTCATCAACTACCAAAAAGGGGGAGATTGAAAGTGCAGTCATGCCCTTAATCGTGTTTTGGTGTTGATGACAACACACATATAGATAACTAATCACTAATCCCCTTTAAGCTGTTGTTAATGATCATGTGTTGATAAGGACAAGCTCATGTGCTAACAAGGACAAGATCAAGATAAGCATTCCTGAGTACTACATGCTTGAGTCTTGTGGATGCTCACATGGTGGACAGATGAAGATGAATACACAAGCGACGCTTTCCACATTGTCTATGGGAGAGATTCTTGAAGACTTCATCATGTCTTGCTTTCAACTCGAGTCAAGAAGGAACAACAACACCAAGCTCAAGTGAAAGGCTAACTCAAAGGTATCAGTTCCTTTGACGTTAGTGGTGCGGAGTGATGATTAGCGAATAAAAGTATACATGCAAGTATAGATCATCGGTACCCCTTCTTTTTATGATTCTTGAGTCTTTAGGGATCCCGCACTATTAAGAGGGGATCACTGGGTATTGCGATAAATTTTCTCAAAACTACATCTCTACTTCTCTGCTCAAGCCACATCTCCTCTGCTCTTGTTTGATTCCAAAACAGAACCAAAGCCTCGGACATCCGGCTCCCTCCGGACATCCGAGGGCCGGACGTCCGAGGGCCGGACGCTCGACCACTTCGGAAATGCGGAACATTATACCAGAGTCAAAGTCTCGGACATCCGGCTCCCTCCGGACGTCCGAGGGCCGGACGCCCGACCACTTTGAAAAACCGGAACCTTATACCAGAGTCAAAAGCTCGGACATCCGGCTTCTTCCGAACGTCTGAGGACCGGACATCCGACTCCTTTCGAATATCCGGAGCCTTGCACCAGAGTCAAAAACCTCGGACTTCCGGCCTCCCCCGGTCGTCCGAGGGCCGGACGTCCGACCGCTTTCGGAAATCCGGTTCCCTTGAACAGAGATGAACTCTCGGACATCCGACCCTCCCTTCGGACGTCCGGTCCCTGTTCGACTACACAGTGGCCAACTGATATGAACACTCCTTCGGTCGTCCGACGCCTGTCGGACGTCCGGAAACCGTCGGACGTCCGACCACTGTTAGACTTAAGTGACCCCAACGGTTACTTTACTCTCCCGACTATATATACGCCCCTCCCACTTCGTGAGAGGGGGTCCAACACAACCATATCTTCATAAGAACACATTTCTACCTCACACACATTTGCTCACACCAAATCTTAGATCCCAAGAGCATTTGTGAGCCCCTTTGAGAGTTGTTCCAATCAAAAGATAGATCGTCTCCCTCTCCTCCTCTAAACCCAAGCTATTTTAGATTTGAGCAAGTTTTGAGCATTTCCCGTGATCTTGTTACTCTTGGAGGTTGGAGACTCCGAGGCGGTAGGAGTTCTTTGGAGAGGAATCAAACCGTGTGATTACCCCCGAAAAAGTTTGTGAGGGTTTGGAAGCCACGTCAAAGGCTTACCACTAGTGGTTGAGAAACGCCTTCGTGGTGTTGTCTCAAAGGGAGAATAGGGTGAGCCTTCGTGGCGTTGGTGTGCCTTCGTGGTAACATCCACCTCTCTAACGGTGACTAGCTTCCCTCCAAGGAAGTGAACATCGGGATACATCTTTGTCTCAGTGACCTTGGTTATCCCTAACCCTGACTCCTTACTTGTGGTTTACTTGTGTTACTTGAGCATACATACATTTCATATTTTTTGTGCTCATTATATTGTGTTGGCTATTTCTTTGTACAAGATTAATCATTCAAGCATACCCTCTATATCCACATGTTGATATATCGTCTGCTATAGTGTGATCTAGTATCTTGTGTCTTTCACCTACTCGTCGTGTGATATAGCTCAAGTAAGCTTGTGTAACTTACTTGTGCTTGTTAGTAACCGTTTGTGTCCATCTTCTTATATCGTGTTGTTGGTGCACGTTGCGGTGCCTATTGCACTTAGGATTTGTGCTTGAAAAGTATCCTCTTAGTTTATCTCTGCATTAGGATTAAGCCAAATCCGAAGAAGTTTTTAAATAGCCTATTCACCCCCCTCTAGGCGTCATCGTGGTCCTTTCAGTTATTCTAGGTTGGCGGCACATAGGCCAAGGGCGGTGTCGTGGTTTTGTCATGGCATATCTCCTCGTGAAAGGACTTAATGGTGAGGCTATTGTCGCGATGTGGCGACTTGAAGGGGTTGATGGGAAAGCAAGAGGCGGATTTACCTAGGTTTGGCCCCTCCGATGGAGGTAAAAACCTACGTCTTGCTTGGTGTTTGTATTGATGGGATCTCGATTACAAGGGTGTGGAATCGCTAACCTAGCTCCCGAGAGTTTCTTACTTTATCTTTCTGGCTCGAGGGCTCTCCTTTATATATAGGTAGAAGCCTCGAGTTTACAGCAGAGTCCTGGTCAAATAAACACCCGTGTCCTATTACAAATCTACTATATCTTTCTCACCAAGTTAGGAAAGCTTCTAGCGTCTCCTCCCTTCTTGGCCTAGACCCGCCGTCTTCTGGTGTTGGGCCGCCAGGCGGCTTACTGGACTGGTATTTGAGCCCATCTTCCTATCTTGCTTTATAGTTTGACCCGGCCTCAAGGTGCGAGTTATATCCTGGGATTATATCCCCGACATTAGGCCCCAGATTGGCTTGAACTTTGTTCACGTCAATCTATTTTCTTCAAACAATGAGCCGGCATTTCTTTGCCTTTTTATCCGTGAAATAAAACTTGGATCTAGTTTAAGAGTCATGTCGGGTTATTTCCTCTTCTTCGAGACTTAACGCCTTCTTAATCTTCATTGATATGACTTCATCAGGTTGAGTGATGTCGCCTAGGTCATCATGGCGAATCTTTGCAAAAACAGCACTAAATACGATCTGGCGTGAAAATCTTGGTGCAAACCTAGCCACTCATTTCCTGCGACCGTTCCATTTCAGCCCCTCCCATTTTCTTTATAAATAGGTGGACAATCCCCTGGGATATCATCTTCTCTTTCTTCTTCCTTTCGCTCTCCCCGTTATTGTGCGCTTCACATCTTCGACCGCGACGAATGAACTTTTCCGAGTGCGTCGTTCGTTCATCGAATCTTCTCCTTCTTCGTCAGACTGTACAAGGTTGCTAATCTTCGCTTCCAAGAGTGTCAAGTACACATGTTCCTCTTTGAGGTTTTATGGATTCCTTAATGCGTTTGTTTCGTGTTCATCGAATCACTGTGAGAAATGCTCCACACATCCATTAACGTGGCGTGGTCGTAGTCCTGTCGCGGCCTCATTTTGCCTTTCTTTGGCATATAGATTTGGACCAAATCTTCTCTAGAATAACTTTGTAAAACAACACGAGCGTCGGTCCCTCCGTCAACTTAGAACACATATTTTTCCTATTTTCTGCTCAATTTAAGATGTGTCGCGATATAGGCCACTTATTGCAATTTGTTCATGAAGGAATTTTCTGCTTAGTCCTTCATGGATTTTTTCTTTCAAATTTCCCCCCTGTTTTGTCGTCTTAAAACACCTAGTCATGACACTCGACAGCTTTGAATGTTATTGATGGAAGTCGTGGAATCTATGGCGGCTTCACACCGAGGTTGAATCTATGGCGGCTCTTTTCCAGAAGTTTGTTCAGCAAATGCAAGACTGTCTCGATCAAGTTCGAAAGGACTTTGAAAAAGATAAAACTGCTCTCTTAGCCCGTATTGAAAAGGCCCAAGGAAAACTTGGCTCTCTTAAAGAAAAAATTTCCACTTTAGTGAAGCAAATCAATGACCTACTGACTGCCATCTTTGGTAAAGTTTTTCAACTTCTCTATCTCTTTTTTATTTCTAATACTAAAAGGAACGACTCAGAAGTATTTCATAATCCCTGGTACATCCGTCGTCGATAAAGTTGAAAACCATTCTTTCCTATGTGGAAAAATTGTACCGGGTCGGTGTACTCCATCATGGCTGCTAAAAATCACAAGTATACTCCTTGGACCGTCAAAGATATGTTAAAAACCTCTTCGTTGTGCCACAGTGGGTTTTTGAAACCCGGAAATCAGCATCTCATGGTGGGGCAAACTTAGCTCTTGCACGCGCCAAAGCATATTTCCCAGAACTGGTGTTAGAGCATATTTCTCCATATGTGGTTTTGGTAATTGATTACAATCACTATGAACTAATGGTTTCCTTAAGTTATATTCGAAGGATTTGTCCATAGGCACTTCTTGAAGTCCATGTGTTGTTTTCAAGGAGTTTATATGTTGACCAAGGTGGTATTCAAGGTATTATCCAAAGAATAGTCATAAAGACACAAGGTTGATTAAGACTAAGTCAAAGGGTAAATCAAGTTGATCAACACACAAGGCGTACAAGATGTACCGAGAGGGATCAAGTGATCCCATGGTATGGTAAGCATTGTCCATTATGCTTTTGTGTACTAACCCATAATCTTCACGAGAGTTCTATTTGGGGTTAGGTATGTTTCCATGAGCTTGCGTCAAAAGGTAGATCTCTTTCGTCCCATGAAGGATGACATGGTGATCATCATCAAGATTGCAATGTGCAAGTTCAAGTATAGCATCACAAAGATATCATGCTTGAAGCTTGTCGTCCATTTGGTGGCAACGGACTTGTGAAGATGTGCTGAAAAGTGGCTCACCCATGGTGAGTATGGGGGACCAATCAACTAGTCTTCATCAAACCAACACAATCAAGAAAGGCGGTCCATCTTGAGGAAGTCAAGATCGTCATATTCTAGCTCAAGTGGACTATGTGCACAATATAGGTTTGCCCTTGATAAGTTTTTCTATTAGAGGATAGATTGTCGTACTGTCAAGGGGGACCTCAAGTGAGTAGCTTGATCGTATCGTTCGCTGAAGAGCTCAAACCATTTGAATCCTTGCATCATCATATTTCTTGGTTCTTTTTTGGTGTTTCTCTTTGTGAGTTTAAGAGCTTATGGTCATCTTTAAGACAAGCTCGAGTTCATAGAAAACGGAGTTCATATGCATCTTCTATGATGTTTTCGATGTTGCGGTTTTTGCTGGTTCTTCATTCATAGAGGTTTCATAACTGCATGTTCTTAAGATTTCCAACAAGCTTGAGCTTGCTCAATTCGGAGCTCGTATGCGAATGTTATGGGAGTTCTCATTTTTTTCCTGTTACGTGTGGTCTACCTGGAATTTTCGAGGCGGTACTACTTCTTATCATCGGGAGTACTACTCTGAGTTGTAGTGCACTGCTAGTACCGCTCGCTTGTACCGCTGCTCGGAAGTGCGACCACTTTTATGGTCGGACTTTGCGGTAGTACCGCTTGTTACTACCGCCCTGAGCGGTACTAGCTGTTGATGTCTACGCACACTTCTCTTCTTGTAGACTATGTTGGGCCTCCAAGCGCAGAGGTTTGTAGGACAGCAGCAATTTCCCTTAAGTGGATGACCTAAGGTTTTTCGAACTCACGGAATTAGAGGTTGAAGATGGTCTCTCTCAAGCAACCCTGCAATTAAGAAACAAGAAGTCTCTTGTGTCCCCAACACACCTAATACAATGGTAAATTGTATAGGTGCACTAGTTCAGCGGAGAGATGGTAAAATATGGGTGATAGGTGAGGCAAAGCAAGGTAATGTAAATTTATAATAAAAAATTACAGCAAGGTAGCAAGTGACAAAAGTAGCACAAACAGTGTAACAATGGTGAGAAACAAGGCCTAGTCTTCATACTTTCACTAGTGGCAACTCCCAACAACATTAACACAGTCTAATCACATGATATTTCCACTAAAACATGCAATGGAGACATACTCGAAGGTCATTCCTTTGTGATCAAGAGAGGACGAGAATTATGTAGGGCTAAAAAAGCACACCTCAGAGTTTGTAGTTCTCATCTATGGATTTCTCAATGTCACCGCGGCCATCCAAAGAGAGTACCACAATCACCACAACATATCTCATTTCTCCTCTTTGGGATCTTTTCATGTGTCCTCTTTTGGGATCTTTTAATTTGTCCTCTTTGGGATCTTTTCTCACTTAAGGGCAACACTCTATATTTTACAAGAAATAAAAAGAAGATCTTCACACTTTATAAGAAGTACTCAACATAAAGATAAATGATAACTATCATGATGTATGCAAATGTGTGCCTCTGCCAGTGTAGCATGATATGCAATGATACTAGCACGTCATATAGCAATAATAAGGGCAAAGCCCAACTAGCATGCGGCTCCTCGATCAAGCAAAAGAATGTATGACATGAAGATCAAGTCATGAGATGGTGGATGTTGCATGGCAATGTATCTCGGAAAGGCTATGGAAATGCCTTGATAGGTAGGTATGGTGGCTATTCTGAGGAATGATATAATGAGGCTTATGATGACATAGCATATCATGCCAAGGGTTTGGATGCACCGGCGAAGTATGAACCAACTCTCAAGGTGAGAAAGGGCAATGCACGGTACCGAAGAGGCTAGCAAAATATGGATGGTGGAAGTGCCAACAATCGAATACTCACATTAGTCTGAAGAACTCATGTACTTATTATCGGTAACTCTCTATCTAGCCAGGAGATTCAAAAAGAGACAAGTACCCCAAGGAGGAGTGCTTGGGGCTTTGGTTATCCTTGCGCATCCTCGGCCCATGACAACGTGAGGGTACTCTATATATTCCAACCCCTCCAGAGGTTAGCGATCCATCTAGTAGCTAGAGTTCTCAACTAATAATTTTTTAGTTTTGAAAATACACAAGGATTGCCAAAAATACGACACCTATCACTAATAGGCTCAAGCTCTTGACACCAAAAGTCCATACATTACTCAAATCAATACATGAAAACTATTGCGAGTTACTACTATACTTAAATAGCAACCTCATTTACCTACTCATGCAAGACACACAACTCAGTGCAACAAGCCAACTCTCTAAACAAGATAAGCATGATAACTCAATAGAGTTCCAAAGGCAACCTAAATAAAAGCTCTTAAAAAGATAAAGCATGAAAACTAAGAGCTAAGCATGACAGCAGTTATGAAAAGATAAAGAACACACAAAAAGACAAGCACGAAAACCTATATTGTGTTCTAGGGGTTGAGTGGAGCGTGTTTCTCTCCCAAACAAGGTAGGATAGGTTCCAACTTGTTATGAACAGCAAGCAAAACTAAAACAAACTAAAAAAGTAAAGAGCGGGACACTCCAAGCATAGCACATAACATATGAAGTGATAAAAATATAGCATGGAGAAGGACGAACTAATGATTGTTGATGGAGAAGGGGATGCACGGGGGCATACCCAATCTTAGACGCTTGAGTCTCCTTGAATATTTCTTGGGGTGCATGTGGGCATCCCCAAGCTTGAGCGCTTGACATTCGTGGATCTTCTTTCATCATCTTCCATCGCATACTTGAAAACTCCCTTCATACGAAACTCATCATAAGCTGATTAGAGTGGTTAGTACCCATAATAAAATATTTTTTTCTCTACTGGAAATAAATATTTTCAGGAAGAGCTACTGTTTCTCAAGATTTTCAAAAGGTTTTTGCAAATGAAAAGCAAGCTTAAGATTTACAAAACGATGAGAACGCAAATCGTGGCAGAATCTGTGAAAAATAGACCAGCAGGTAGTAAATAATTTTTTTAGGACACTTCTACAACTCAAATAAAAAACTCAGAACATACGCTAGAAAACCAATTGTATAGATAATACTGTAAAACAAATCAGATCAAAAAGATGATCCGGTGTTTTTTGGTGAATTTTTTCGTCAAGCAGACATAATCTGTTTTTGGACAGCATGTCACAACTTTTGAACTTTCTTGCAGGCGGAAGCTAAAACTTGGCACAAAGCTTAAAAATAAAGATACAATGATGTTGCTACAGTAGTAACACACATCAAGACCACTAAAAACTGAAAGTAAAGATAACAAGGGTTGTCTCCCTAGAGCTCTTTCTTTATAGCCATAAAAATAGGCTTAAGATTTTAGTGATGCTCTCGTAGGAATAAGAGTTGTAGAACAACCGAGAGCATCAAGAAGCAAATACCAAACACATTTAAGTCTAACATGATTCCTATGCATAGGAATATTGCAATAGAACAATTCACTGAAGCACAAAGCAATAAGCATAGGAAGGCAAAACAAGTGCAGCTTCAAAACCTTCGACCTAAAGAGAGGGAACTTGATATTATTGAAATATCTATAAGCATATGTTCCCTTCTCATAATAATTTTCAGCGGGATCATGAATAAAATAAACAATATAAGTATCACATAAAGCATTGTTACCATGATCCACATGCAAAAAGGTACTCTTAGTCTCCACATAAGCATAATCTTTCTCATTGGTAATAGTGGGAGTAGGACTATCATAGACAACTTGAACACTATAGATTAATTGTGTATTGGGGAGCCCATGGTTAGGACATTTTAGCATTAAAGTTTTGAGTCTCCCCCAAGCTTGAGCTATGCTCTCTCCGTCATGAGGATAGAAATTATAAACACAATTCCTATTCTCATGGACTTCATGAAGAGGATAAAACTTGGAGAAAAAGAGAGACCGAATCTCTTCCCAATCCCGTAGGTGAGAATCATCTAGTAGCCAATACCATTCCAATGCTTTTCCTTTCAGTGACAAGGCAAATAATTTCCTCATGACTCCATATCTTGTCAAACCTTAAATCTTAAACAACTCACAAAGTTTTGTAAGTTTCAACAAATGAATACTCGGATTGACTGTTCAATCTCCTGCATAACAATCATTCCTAATTATTTCAATTATCCCAAGTGGTATTTTGAATGGGATAAATTCAGTAGGTGGAGGAGACTTCTCTACCACGGGTGTGGTAAAGCGGCCTTCCCCAAGCAACGAACTAAGAGTGCAGTTTTCCATAAGCCTAACTAGTGAAAATAAAAACAAGAAACGAAAAGATTTAGTTGCAAGATCTAAAGATATACCTTCAAGCACTCACTTCCCCGGAAACGGCACAGAAATAGCTTGATGTTTACGCACGCTTCTATTCTTGTAGACTATGTTGGGCCCCCAAGCGCATAGGTTTATAGGACAGCATCAATTTCCCTCAAGTGGATGACCTAAGGTTTGTCAAACTCAGGGAAGTAGAAGTTGAAGATGGTATCTCTCAAGCAACCCTGCAATTAAGAAACAAGAAGTCTCTTGTGTCCCCAACACACCTAATACAATGGTAAATTGTATAGGTGCACTAGTTCAGTGAAGAGATGGTAAAATATGGTGATAGGTGTGGCAAAGCAAAGCAAGGTAATATAAATATGTAATAAAAAATATAGCAAGGTAGCAATTGACAAAAGTAGCACAAACGGTGTAACAATGGTGAGAAACAAGGCCTAGGCTTCATACTTTCACTAGTGGAAACTCCCAACAACATTAACACAGTCTAATCACATGATATTTCCCCTAAAACATGTAATGGAGACGTACACGAAGGTCATTCCTTTGTGATCAAGAGAGGACGAGAATTATGTAGGGCTACAAAAGCACACCTCAGAGTTTGTAGTTCTCATCTATGGATTTCCCAATGTCACTGGGGCCATCCAAAGAGAGTACCACAATCACCACAACATATCTCAAGGATAGTCAAAGACAAGCACCAAGAGACTCTCAATCTTCAATCAATTCACAAAAGGGGAAATCACTCATGAAAATATTCTTCTAATCCATGTACAATAGACCGCTGTCACCATGGTCTCAGAGATTATACTAGATGAGATCAAGTGAGTACATCAATCCAATACATAGAATAAGGGGAAACATCATGGGATCACCCTAGATTAACATAGCCTATGATCACAATGAAGATCACATCATGGGAGAGAGAGAGTTTGTGACAGCCCGATGCCGACGTTCCAAAAGATTCCCCTCTCTTTCCGTTTTCGTCGTGTGGCTTATTTTTATTTGTCGTGTCATCATCGCATCCTGCGCATCATCAGCATTGCATCGGCATCCCGTTGCCGCCCGTTTTCAAAACTTGCATCCGTTAGTAGTTGCAGGTTCTCGTCGTTGTCCGTTCTGAGTCCGACTGCACACGCACGCGTCCGCGGCATCGTCGAACCCTGTTTTTTAAGTGTGCGTAAAACTTTCTCTGATCGGGTTGAGATTTGACGTGCGATCGTAATTAGTTATCTGTAGGCCGCTTGTCGAATTTCGTCGCGATCGGAGTCCGTCTGGTACTCGAACGGTCCACCCTAGCGGCACCGTATTCGGTCTACTGTCGGACGTTTGTCGGTGTTTTAAAATTCGTGCCGCGCCGCCCGTTCTCCCTCTCGTCTCCGGATATTCCCTCTACACGGCCGCGTACCCATACCCGCGTTCGGAATCGTCCGAATCCGACCCCGCGGTTGGATCCGGAGCGCGATTCCGGTTAACCGAGCCCCCCGGTTGTCTATATATAGACCCCCTCTAATTTTCGGACAACCTCCCTCTAATCTCTCCTTGATTTCCGCCCCACCTACCAAACCCTAGCCGCCACAGCCTGCCCTCTCTCTCCTCCCTGCGCCACCGGCCCGCCAGGCCTAGATCGGGCCCGGGCGAGGCCCATCCGCCGCCGCCAGCCACCGTGTGCGCCTCCCGCGCCCTATCCCGTCGACGGCCGGAGCCACGCCGCCCTCGGGCCCGCGCCCTCCCCGCCGGCCGCGCCAGGACACTGCTGTCCCCGATCCGCGCCGCCTGGATCTCGGTCCCGCCGCCGCCTGTGTGTGCAACCGCCCCGCCGGCCGATCTCCCTGTACGGCGTCCTCCTCGCGCCGGCACCACCGGGAATGGAGCCCCGGTGGCCGGATCCGTCCCGTGCCGCCAATCCCCACCGGCTCCCCCTCGCTGCCGAGACCGGAGCTCCTCCGGCGGCTCCCTCCTGCGCCGCCATGGCCGTACTCGAGCTGGAGGACGACAGGGCCAGCGCCGCCCCGCTCCCTGCCCCCAACCGTCGCATGCGCCGGCCAGCACCGGCGCCACGTGGCCCAGCTCTGCGGTCCAGCTAGGCGCGGCCCAGTCCGCCTCCTCTTCCACCGGGCCAGGCCCGAGGTGATTTTTTCCCCTGAGCCCTCTATTCGGCGCCCGTGCGTGTTTTAGTTAAACTGCGCTTGACCCTGCAGCCCATCAGAAAATAGATTAGGCCCGTTAGTAATTTAGGGATTTTTTCAGAATTAATATATATTTTAGAAAAAGACTAGATTTTCAAACGTCCGTAACTTTTTTTTCCGTTAGTCGGATCGAGGTGATCTTTATATCGTTTTTGTGTAGAATTTCGTGTAGAATACAATTTAGCAACTTGCATATTTATTTGACGTAGTTTTACGTGCCGAACGCCTAGTTTAACGTGTTGTCTAGATAGGATAGTGCCCGTATTTATTTTCCGCGCGAGTTTGTATTGTTCGTATGCCGTATTAGAAATGCCCATGTTTTAGGAATTTTTTTTTGCATGTATTTTAGAGCGGTCAATTGTATTTTTACGTGTAGGGATTGTCGGTAGTTTATTTTCCCGTATATAGGTTATTTTCCCGCATTAATGTGTGGCTTTATTTTGTGTTGCAAACCCCACATATTTTATATGTTTCCGGGGTAGAAAAATCCCATGGATTTTTCTGTGCAATTAGTTTTAGCTTTTGAGCAAGTTAGTTCGTGCGATATTTGGCTATGTTGCCCTTTTGTTTAATACGTAGGATTTATTCCGCGCGTCGTTTGGCGGAGTTGTCAATTAGGGAGTTGATCTTGGATGTTTTGTTTAGCCCCTGGTATTTTTAGTTGCAATAAAAATGCATGTTTAGTTGTGTTTTTCTTGCTCTCAAGTTGCTAGAAATAGTGCTGTTTTAGAGGTACTGAAATATTTCTAAGTCTGGAATCTGTTATATTTTGTTGCTGTCTTGTATTGCTTGCATCTTGTGATCTGTAGCTCTTTTGAGGTTGGTCCAATGGAGTTAGTTGTACCCCTTATGTTTCTCTAGCATGCTGTTAAGTTTCATGTCATTTGGAGTCCTGTAGCTATAGGTTTTGCTGCTGTCAATATTGCTTCAGATCGAAAACTGCACTTTCATGAGGTGTAAATTTCACTAAGTCTGAAATAGTGCGTGAGATGCCATTTTGTGTCTTCTTTTCCTAGTGCTCCTTGCTGCCATGCTAGTTGTTGTTAGTTGTTTGTAGTAGTGCGTCTTGCCCTCTTTCATGCCATGCCTTGCTTGAGTTTATCGGAGTTGAGTAGCTCGTAGTTGTGGGGCGTAGAATATGCTATGTGGCTGATTTTGGCAGATTGTAGTATTTTCTTGTTTTGCTAGTAGA
Organism: Hordeum vulgare subsp. vulgare; assembly: GCF_904849725.1. Classification (NCBI taxonomy): domain Eukaryota; kingdom Viridiplantae; phylum Streptophyta; class Magnoliopsida; order Poales; family Poaceae; genus Hordeum; species Hordeum vulgare. The sequence goes on along the minus strand of NC_058518.1, from coordinate 385,368,167 downwards.
TATTGAACCGTAGCTCCGATTCGAACGTGTCGTACATTAAACTTTCTTAGAAACTCATGTAGATTCATTTTATTTTGCTGGTTGTATATTTTGAAGTGCTCGTGATCGCCGTTGCACACATATTGCATTCATGCCATCATATCTTGCGATGCTTGTATCTTTTAAACCGTAGCTCCGTTGGAGATGTTCTTTATGTGTAGATTGCTTGAAATGACGCGTAGAATCACGTGAACCTATTTGTTTTGCTGTTTAACAACTAATTAAAGGTGTTAATTCAGATCTGGACAAAATTGTAAATTAACATGTGAGGTCGTTTCGGAGGTGCTATATGTCATTTCCGACCTCACTTAAAATGCCTAGATAGGTAGTTTAATTTCCTCTTCATCTCTTGCATGTTTGACAACATTAATATTGCCGTGTAGATAACCGGGAGTGAACTAAATAATTCATACGTGGAGTTTCGTCAATATGCAACTCGTTGCATATTGAACTTCACTTAATGTGTAGTGTTTGGTTGTGTGAATTGTCATGCCGTGACTTGCATGTATTCAGCTGCTCATGCATCTTTTGTCTTGCGCATCGTGTGGTGAATTCCGTGTGTTGATTTGTGTTTCCGGTTTGCTTCGTCTCGATAGAGTTCCGCAAGCGTGTCGGATGTGAGGACCCGTTCGACTACGTTGGTTCGTCTGCTTCACGAAGGCATTCTTCTTCCAAGCGGGATCTCAGGCAAGATGATCATTTCCCCAGATACCATTACTATCATTGCCATGCTAGTTATTTCGATGCTATCGTTTATGTCTCGTTGCCTACCACCTGTTAAACATCAGCCTCTCAACAATGCCATGATTACCTTCAACCTGTTCGACCTAGCAAACCACTGATTGGCTATGTTACCGCTTGCTTAACCCTGTTGTTAGTGTTGCTAGTTGCAGATGCTTCCATGTGAAAACATGGGTTCCTTGTCATATCACCATATTAATGCTATTTAACTTAATGCACCTATATACCTGGTAAAAGGTGGAAGGCTCGGCCTTTCTAGCCTGGTGTTTTGTTCCACCTTTGCCCCCTTAGTTTCCGGCTACCGGTGTTATGTTCCATAATTGAGCGCTCCTAACACGATCGGGGTTGTTATGGGGACCCCCTCAATAATTCATTTTAGATTAAAGCTGGTCTGGCAAGGCCCAACATTGGTACTATTTGCCCAACATAATAATTCTGTTAAAATGAAATGCATAGGGAGTTAGCGCTACCCGAGGAGTAATTCTACATAATACAGGGGGGCCAGTGCTGTTGGTGCTGGTCCAAAACTAGAGCCGTTTGCGGGGCCAACCCGGGGCAACTCGGGAGATTTCTATCAGGCCACCGTACGCTGTGATTATCCGTCGTGTCCTGAGAACGAGATACGCGGCTCCTATCGGGATCGTCGACACACCGGGCGGCCTTGCTGGATTAGTTTTACCTTTGACGAGATATCTTGTGCATCGGGATTCCGGTGATGCTTTGGGCAATCTCAGAGTTGAGGTTTTCCACTAGGGAATCCGACGAGATCGCGAACTTCGTGATTGAGGATTTCTATGCGGCTTGTGGTAATTTGTGATGGACTAGTTGGAGCACCCCTGCAGGGTTAAATCTTTCGGAAAGCCGTGCCCGCGGTTATGTGGCAACGTGGAAACTTGTTTAACACTCGTTCTAGATAACTTGAAGTTAACTTAATTAAAATATGCCAACTGTGTGCGTAACCGTGACTGTCTCTTTCGTGAGTTCCTTCTCCGATCGAGGACACGGTGGGATTATGCCTGACGTAGGTAGGTGTTCAGGATCATTCATTTGGTCATCAGTAGAAACGTCTGTTACGCTTAGATCTTCCCCCTCTTATTCCTTGTACTCGTAAGTTAGCCACCAAATATATGCTTAGCCGCTGCTGCAACCTCACCACTTAACCATGCCTCACCCATTAAGCTTTGCTAGTCTTGATACCTCTGGAAATGAGATTGCTGAGTCCCCTGTGGCTCACAGATTACTACAACACCAGTTGCAGGTACAGGTAAAGGTTACTTGACGCGAGCGCGTTGATTGTTTATTTGGAGTTGCTTCTTCTCCTTCTTCTTCATCGATCTAGGATGGGTTCCAGGCCGGCAGCCTGGGATAGCAAGGATGGACGTCGTTCTTCTTTTCTCGTTTCTTTTCGTCCATAGTCGGACCCTGCTCTTACTCTTGATGATTATGTAATGTACTGATGTGACTCTGATGTAGCTTGTGGCGAGTGTAAGCCAATTCTTTATACCTCTTCTTTTCAGTACATGTACTTGTAACGATATCCATTCTTGCGACACGACGAGATGCGCTTCTATCCCTGACAAGGCCTTCGTGCCAAATTGAGGATAGGGTCGCATCTTGGGCGTGACAGAGTTAACCACATAGCTACTGTAGAAGACCTCATCCCCGAGGAGGAACTACTCCCGCTTCATGGAGGGAGGAAGCAACGTCGATGCAGATGAATCCAGGGGCACTTCCCCGTCCCGGCAGGGTGCCAAAACAGGAATTCTGGTTCCCCGAAACTTGTTGGTGATGGCGGCGGAGATCAGAATTGCTTCTGGAGAAAAGGGTTCTCGAATCAGGGTTTCCTCCACGGGGGTAAAAATAGGGCCAAAGGGGGCACCAGGGGAGGTCCCACTCGCCCAGGCGGCCTGGTGGCGCGGCCTCCCCCTAGGCTCTCCTTCCAGTGTCTGGAGTCTTGTGGAACGTTGATTTTTTATATATTTTCTGTGGAAACTTTCGGGCACTGTAAATATGGGTATAAACCTGCAATTAACATTATCAGCAGATAGAAACTCGCACTGGGTGCACTGAGTTAGTAGGTTAGTCCAAATATGTTGAAAAGGTATGGAAGTGTACAAAACACATAGCAATATCACCCAAAACTTGCATGGAGCAAGTAGAAATTACAGATACGTTTGGGACGTATCGTCTGCCTTGCCTCGTCTCTGGCCCAGCCTCCTCTGCGAGAGCGGTAGTACCGCTCCCAGGAGTGGTAGTACCGCTCTGGCTCGAGGTGAGGGGGTGGGTAACGGGCAGATTCCTTCTCCCCTATAAAATGGGGTCTTCTTCCCCAATGGTTTATCATCCGTTGAGCTCGTATTTCCCCCATTGTTGACCTTCTTTGAGCTTGCTAACTCTCAATCCCTCCAATGATTCTTGCTAGTTCTTGAGGGAAAAGAGAGAGGAGATCTAGATCCACCTTTCCACCAATCACTTTCTCCTCTGTGTGAGGGAAACCCCTTGGATCTAGATCTTGGAGTTCTTCGTGTTATTCTTCGTTCTTCCTCCCATTTTATTCCATAACATTAGTTGTTGTGGAGGGATTTGGGAGATAAGGACTTGGGAAGTCCGTGTGCCCTTGCCATTGCATTTGGTGCATCAGTTTGAGTTCTCCACGGTGATACGTGGAAGTGAAGTTTGAGAAGCTTATTACTCTTGGGTGCTTGGTGCCTTAGAGCTTGTTCTTCTTGGGTGATTTGGTGTCCTAGAAGCTTGGTAGTTACCTTGAAGCCATATTCCATTGTGGAGAAGCTTTGTGGTGTTGTTGGGAGCCCCAATTAAGTTCTGGAGATTGTCCCAACCTTGTTTGTACGGGTTCGGTGACCGCCCTCAAGGGTCCCTTAGTGGAATCACGACATCTTGCATTGTGTGAGGGCGTGAGGAGATTACGGTGGCCTTAGTGACATTTTGGGGAGCATTGTGCCTCCACACCACTCCAAACGGAGATTACCATCCGCAAGGGTGTGAACTTCGGGATACATCGTCGTCTCTGCGTGCCTCGGTTATCTCTTACCCGAGCCCTTTACTTATGCACTTTACTTTTTGATAGCCATACTGTTTCTTGATATATATCTTGCTATCACTTAGTTGTTTATCTTTCTTAGCATAAGTTGTTGGTGCACATAGGCGAGCTTAGTTGTTTTAGGTTTTGTGCTTGACAAATTAAATGTTAGTTTTATTCCTCATTTGTTCAAGCCTAAACCGTAATGATTTTAAATCGCCTATTCACCCCCAAAAGATGGTTTTCCTGAATATAATCTGGACGGCTCGGAATTCACTCGAGAATATTTTGCTCGCGTCATGAAAGAAACCCGGCCTCTGGCGAGCATTCTTGCACATCAGGTTGATACATCTCACGTTTACCCGACATACACTGTTGATAACGAGCGTGTTCTAATAACTAAAGACGAGCCCACCAAGCTTATCCCTCCTCATTATAATAAAAATGCTGCTTCTCTGACCGGATCTTCTACTTCAACCATGGCTGCTCCAAATTTTGAGTCTTTGCGATCAATTTGATGGATCCAGCAAGGCTAGGAAGATGTTGATGACGATGATGAGCCAAAAGAGGAGGGCGATGAACCGTCTCATGACAAAAATTGATGGCGGGTCACAAATGATTTCGCCTACCAAAAGAACTTTTATCCTTTCATCTTTTTGTATCGAAGAACATCTTCTAATTTTGATGACTCCTGATGTGAGTCTATAATAGGGGTAGTACAAATTATAAGATGCTTCTGGTCATGCCATCGAGCATGTTTGTTTGCATTATTCGCCAGAATTCTTATGACCATATCGTTTGTGAGCTGGCTATCCATGATGAACCAATAATATGGCTTCCTCCAAGGATTGCAATATAATGCCTTCTTACCTAGTATCGGGTATATGCAATAATCCGGCTCCAGAGAAGCTGATAAACCATTAATATAAATTTGAATGGTAAGCCTACCATCTCTTTATAAAATTATTTGTTGGAGAAAACAAGTCTTAAACTAGTTGCAAAATGTTGTAATTTATTTTTATAACAACTTTTTAGATGGTACCCTCTGCTGAAAATATTTCTTTAAAAAGAAGTTACAGATCATGCAGAGTATTAGTTGGTTCATAGGCCGGCTCAGTGAGACGCAGTTAAAAATAATAGACTTGCTTTTGAGGCCTGGCCTTGCTTCAACGAAGCGGGTATAATAACCCATGATTTATCCTAGCTTTCAATATGTTTGCTCTCATATGACATACCCATGTTTTAACCTTGATGATTCAGGGTCCATAATGGATTGATTACTCAAGAGTACATAGAGTCACCTTCTTCGGAGTCGCCAAAACATACCGACAGGTTTAATCATTTTGTGGCGTCTTTGCCGATCAAGAGGGTAAGAATATGAACTCTTTGAGTTAGAAGACCCCAAGTGACCTATGATCTAAATAGAAAGGCATGGCATAGGATTGCAGAAGACAATGCTATTACTGCTAAACAACTTGGGGGCAGGTAGCCCCCAGATGAGCTGGCTTAATTCTATTGACCATGATGATTAATTTCAATTTGGTAGCCCCGAGCCAACATACTGGACGGCAAGAAAAACTTATGCCCACTTCATGGATAATAATGAGCTTTATTAGATTCATATACTATAGAAGTATGTACATAATTTGGGGATTGGTACAAAAGATAATGAGCCGATAACTCCTATTGTGATAGGGTAAAAAAGAAATTGGTCGGGTTGGGTTACTCAAACTGGTGGCTTACTTGAGAGAGGCTTTACCAGAATTATTCGTGAGAGATTTCACATTTTCTGCGGCACAAGCCGACTCAGCATAAGCCGCATATTCTTCCTCACACTCTTGAGCTATCTTTCTGTTGCCTCCCACTGTTATGGTGCCTTTGGGACCCGGCATCTTCAACTTGAGGTAGATATAACAAGGACGGTCCATGAACCGAGCATAAGTCGGCCTTCCGAAGAGAGCGTTATAAAGACTCTTTATTTTTACCACCTCAAACATTAGGGGTTTACATCTGGAATTATATTCATCCCCAAAAGCAAGGTTAAGCTTGATCTGCCTGACAGGGTATGTTGACTTGCCAGGAACAATTCCATGAAAAACTATGGAGGAAGTTTGCAAACTATTATCCCGCAAGTTCATCCTCCGAAAAGTGTCATAGTATAAAATGTTGATGCTGCTCCCTCCGTCCATAAGAACTTTTGTGAGGGGTGTACCAACCAACCTAAGGTGCCACGAACAAAGCTATATCTCCTGGGTTATCAACCCGGGGCGGGTGATCCTCATGGCTCCAAACAATTGGTTGCTCAAACCAGTTGAGATATATGGGGACTGCCAGCTCAACCATGTTGACGGATGTCTGCTTGCGCTTCTTATCCTCTTTGCAGCCATTGGTGGTAAAAATGTGGTACTGACCATTACTCAACTGCTTAGGATTGCTCTAAAACCCATACTCATTGTTATTTTGTTGATTTCCTTGGTCAGAACGTTGCCTATTATCGGAACCCCCTTGGTGCTGATAATTTGATCTAGAGTCGCTTTGTTCGTTAAATCCTGGCCCTCGAAAAACTCCAAACGAGCCACCTTGCGGGCCGGGTTGTCCATACTGACCTGAATGTCCACCATTAGCCCCCAGGTGGGCATGAAAGGCTTAGTTTCTAAATTCCTGCATGATATAGAAATTTTCCCAGGAATGACTAGATGGCTTCTCCTGGGTGCTATGCTTTGGGCAAGGCGCTTTCAGTGCCTCCTCATAGTTATGCGACTTATTCCCATTATAGGGTCCTCCGAAACAGCGCTGATATTTTGATCCAGTGTTGGTGTTAGCTACGAATTCTGAGCCGCCTTCAGGCTACTTCCGTTTATTATTGTGATTTCCTTGGTTCCCACTTTGTTGGTTACCTTTAGCACCTTCTCCTTTCTTGCCCTTGCCGGTCTTATCCTCATCTGACTCGGGGTCTTTCGTGCCATCTGACTCGGCGTACCTCGTCAGAACATCCATCAAGTCGCCCATGTCTTGGGTCTTCCGCTTCAAATGACCCAACTTAAGCACGAGGGGCTGAAAATGACAGTTTTTCTCCAGGATTAGAACAACTTGCGAGGTTGTTATACTATTTGATGAATGGATTATTTTCGCAACCCGGCGGCTCAAATGATGGGCTGACTCGCCCGTACGTTGAACACAACGCTAAAGATCCACGATCGCCATCGGGCGTTTGCACGTTCCTTGAAAGTTTTTGACGAAATGTTCCTTCAGCTCCACCCAAGTGTTGATGAAATTAGGTGGAAGATTTTTAAGCCAAATTCGGGTCGGCCCTTCCAACATCATTGTCAGATACTTTGTGCATACCACGTCACTAACATCGAGCATGTCCATGGCTATTTTGTAACTTCCGATACATGCCACCAGCTCAAGATCTGTTGTATAGTTTGGCACCTTACGCGACCCTTTGAAGTCTTTAGGCATGGGCTCGCTCCGAAGAGCCGGAGACAAACACGGGATGACGATCCTCCTGGTGCTACTTTTGGCTCCATGTGTTGCTGACTAGGGCTCCACTACACGCGATTGAGCCGTCTGTCTCGCCGCCGCTTCTGCCTCTGCCTAGCGGGCGGCTCTTGCTGCGTCCACAAAGTCTTGGGCATTCTGTAATCCTGGTCGGGTCGAGGTTGTTGTCGCCATGCATTACTAGAAACAGCCGACGACTCCCCATGGCGGCTAACATAAGGTGTAGAATGCATTCAATCTCGATTGTATGAGTATTGTACTTGTTGGGCCACCACCGTCTTCAACATCTCAATTGTGTTCCTAGCTTCAATCTCCACAGGGGTGTGTCCGCGTATGGGGAGTTCCTCCAAGTGAAGTGTTGCAACCAACATATTGTCAACAAGGTTGGAAACATGACTCTGTGTTGTGTGAAAATGTTGTGGCGACGCCTGAGCCGGTGGTACGTGAGCCTGAGCCGGCTGTGCTTGATCATGTTGTGGGTTCTATGCAGTGTCAGGGGTATGCGGACTGGCGAATAGGCACGTTGGTGTTACGGCTGGTGGTAACCGAGATTGATGCCTCCTCAGGTGCACCGCCTCATTGGTCTGTTAACAAAGTCCAAGCTCCCACGCCTCGACCCATAGACGCTCCGACTCATCACGGATTCGAGCATGCGCCTCTGCCATCCGAATGTTCTCGGCATCGATTTATTTTTCAACCTTGATCATATGCACGCGGACTTTCACTAGTTCCGCATTACGCTCTTCTTGGTTCTCCTTAGTGACTGTATCCTCCAAGAGTTTAGTCATCTCGGCCACTAAATCGATCATTGCTTGCGCCAGCATCTTACTTGTTCCATCGGCCTCATGGGTAGCTCCTGTTGCAGCTAGGTGTGGTGCAGGTGTGGCTCGAGCCATGTAAATAGTGAATTTCCAAGGCGGGTCATCTGGTTCCTTGGCCGCTTCTTCCTCGAGAGCTTCCCCAAGCTTGTTACTGAGGGGAAAATAGATCCGGTGTCTCCCGTGGAGGACTCGCCATCACGGTTGTGGTTGGCGAGGACATCTTCACCACTTGTCGGTTCATCCGCAAGGCTGAGCCCGTGGGTGAACCCGACAAACACGTGACGACTACCTGTTTGGAGACGACCGTGCCAGTCGTGCTGGGTCGGCTCGTCGATGATGGTGTAGATGTCTGAGACGGGCATCGTTGCACAGATCTGATTGACGGGGATCTATGGATTAGGTTCTATTAAGTCGGCCTTTAAACCCAAACATGTGTTGTCGATGTAACGATTGTCGCGACGACTCTTGATCATCATGGCGACCGCACGACTCCCAAAACCTGAAAGGGATCCCTTCGAGAACTCAACTTCACCTTGTGATTGCCCCATGGTGGGTGCCAACTGTCGTGGTTTTGTCACGACAGATGTCCTCGTGAAAGGACTTTATGGTGAGGCCATTGTCGTGATGTGACGACTCGAAGGGGTTGATTGGAAAACGAAAGGCGGATTTACCCAGGTTCGGCCCCTTCGATGGAGGTAAAATCCTACGTCATGCTTGGTGTTTGTATTGATGGGATCTCGATTACAAGGGTGCGAAATCGCTAACCTAGCTCTCGAGAGTTTCTTACTTGATCTTTCTGGCTCGATGGCTCTCCTTTATATATAGGTAGAAGCCTCGAGTTTACACCAGAGTCCTGGTCAAATAAACACCAGTGTCCTATTAAGATTCTACTATATCTTTCTCCCCAAGTTAGGAAAGCTTCTGGCGTCTCCTGCCTTCTTGGCCTAGAGCCGTTGTCTTCTGGTGTTGGGCCTCCAGGCGGCTTACTGGATGGGTCTTTGAGCCCATCTTCCTATCTTGCTTTATGGTTTGACCCGGCCTCAAGTGGCAGGATATATCCTGGGATTATATCCCTCACAGGCGGGCAATGTGTTTTTGCCTCGGATGTGGTTAGCAGACCTAAGTGCTCCGGAGGTCTTGGCCTGCCATACCTTCGATGGCTAGATATGTGTTGAGGGCTCATTGGTTACGGTTGCAATGTGTTGATGGATCCAGATCGTGGGCTAAGTTTGAGATCATCGTGCCGCAATAGACTGTGTAGATATATCAGGCGGTAGTTTTCATTGATGTAGGGACAGTCAAATGTCCTACTTTTGGGAGCATGGTTACCTACCGTGCAGGGGAATAGAATGCCAAGTGAAGTCCATACCGCCAGACAGGCGGTCTAGAACACTCACTGGGAAATCACGTCTCCCTGTTTCGAAAATAGCCACAAACTCCAACCTATGATCCCTAACATGTTGTGCAATATTCAGATGTTTAGCCAAGTCACCAAGACCTATACTATTTGCGAACATGTCATTCATTGGGAAACAATTGGGGATTTTGCGAACATGGACAAGAATGATTGCCGTTTTATGGAGTTTTATCCTCCTGGTTCTCCTTTGTGGCTTCCTTTTGAGAAGCAACATGAGCTGCAACATTTGACTGAACTAGCACAAATGTTGTAGCCACGAATCTTGGAACCATAGGAGATACCTCGAAAACATCTGAATCAGGAGGCATCTGGTCGTCAATGGAAGGATGGGACTCCTCGACATAGGAGGCTACGAACTGGCTCTCGAACACAAGGGCCTAACTAAACTTTTGTGTGCTCATGTCCTACAAGCGTAAGCATCTAGTTCAACACAACACCTCAAATCACAGCAAGGAGTTTGACAAACTAGCACATACGTGCAGACTAGCATACTACCAATTCATCACCACTAGCTATCAATCCTTGCCTACATGGAAACAACTCCTAGCATGCTTCAAATTTATCATCGCTAGCTACCAAAACATCACATTCACATAGATCGGTGGTGCTATAACATGTTCAAAGGACTAACCCTATCACATGCTCACGGAGCTAGCTACAATGAATAAATAGAAGGGGGTGATTGAACTCACACACTCCATCGGAGCAGCTCAAAGGAGGTGCGAAACACGTCAGAAAGGAGGAGGCCTTCAATCTCCGTTGTTGTCAATAGATGGACGGAGCATGAGCGACGCTTACCTAGTCGTCCTCGTTGATCCATGTCGGAGGGAAGTCCCGAGAGAGGGGAATGGCGTCGGGAGTTTTGGCGGTGAGGTGAGGCAGGCTACATAGGGCAACCTATTCGGCGAGAGGTGACGCTAATTCCTCATGTCACCTTTTCGGAGACGCGCATGAGCTCTCGCCATCTCCGTGGACGAAGGAGGTAGGCGCCTTGTTCCCCTCCCCTGCATCGCTCGAGCATGCCTTGCTGGAAACGGCCAAATCAGCCGTTCCTAGCAGGCCTAGCTGGGAGGTGCTTTAATAAAAGTGCGATGTAAGAATCTGATGTAGCCCAGCCAAACAAAGGACTCGTTTTCTTCTCGCACAAGGCTATTTGGGTTGGATGCGGGCTACCAGATCTTTTATAATGGCCTTGGTCCGACATTCTTGTGGCTCCTAGTCTAATGTGAAGACAAGCTTCTAACCGTGTGAGATGGCACCTACAACTATAGGTTGAAGCTTGGTATGGTTTGCTTTCAGCACACATATTATATCTTGCTGATTCCAAGCTAGAAAAAATGACCGCCTTCAACGTTTCCGCAAGTGGGACGATTGACAAGCGATTTTCTTTTTTATGCTCACTCTGGGCTCATGTGTAGATTGGTTGTTTTCCTTCGGCGTGGGAGATGTTGCCTACCGCATTCCACATGTCTAGTATGCTCACTTTTTCTGTTTCCTTTTTTCACATTCTGTTTTTAATTTTATTTTTTCCTTGGTTTCCCACGATCTATATATTTTCAATCATTGAGGCAATCATTGAGGAAATAAAGAAGAAAACATTGAAGACACTCACTGTTGGAAATATGCCCTAGAGGCAATAATAAATTAGTTATTATTATATTTCTTAGTTCATGATAATCGTTTATTATCCATGCTATAATTGTATTGATTGGAAACACAATAGTTGTGTGGATACATAGACAAAACACTGTCCCTAATAAGCCTCTAGTTGACTAGCTCGTTGATCAAAGATGGTCAAGGTTTCCTGGCCATAGGCAAGTGTTGTCACTTGATAACGGGATCACATCATTAGGAGAATCATGTGATGGACTAGACCCAAACTAATAGACGTAGCATGTTGATCGTGTCATTTTGTTGCTACTGTTTTCTGCGTGTCAAGTATTTGTTCCTATGACCATGAGATCATATAACTCACGGACACCGGAGGAATGCTTTGTGTGTATCAAACGTCGCAACGTAACTGGGTGACTATAAAGATGCTCTACAGGTATCTCCGAAGGTGTTCGTTGAGTTAGTATAGATCGAGACTGGGATTTGTCACTCCGTGTGACGGAGAGGTATCTCGGGGCCCACTCGGTAATACAACATCACACACAAGCCTTGCAAGCAATGTAACTTAATGTAAGTTGCGGGATCTTGTATTACGGAACGAGTAAAGAGACTTGCCGGTAAACGAGATTGAAATAGGTATGCGGATACTAACGATCGAATCTCGGGCAAGTAACATACCGAAGGACAAAGGGAATGACATACGGGATTATATGAATCCTTGGCACTGAGGTTCAAACGATAAGATCTTCGTAGAATATGTAGGATCCAATATGGGCATCCAGGTCCCGCTATTGGATATTGACCGAGGAGTCTCTCGGGTCATGTCTACATAGTTCTCGAACCCGCAGGGTCTGCACACTTAAGGTTCGACGTTGTTTTATGCGTATTTGAGTTATATGGTTGGTTACCGAATGTTGTTCGGAGTCCCGGATGAGATCACGGACGTCACGAGGGTTTCCGAAATGGTCCGGAAACGAAGATTGATATATAGGATGACCTCATTTGGTTACCGGAAGGTTTTCGTGCATTACCGGAAAAGTTTCGGGCTCATCGGTAGTGTACCGGGAGTGCCGGGAGGGGTGCCGGGGACCATCGGGAGGGGTGTCACGCCCCAAGGGGTCTCATGGGCTATGGGAAGAGATAAACCAGCCCCTAGTGGGCTGGAATAAGTTCCCACTAAGGCCCATAAGGTTTGAGAAGGAAAAAAACACAAGGTGGAAAGAGTTTCCAAGTGGGAAGGTGGAATCCTACTCCAAGTAGGATTGGAGTAGGACTACTCCACCTCCAATTTCGGCCAAACCTTTAGGTTTTGAGGCTGCCTCCTCCCCTCCCTCCCACCTATATATACGGAGGTTTTAGGGCTGATTTGAGACGACTTTTCCATGGCAGCCCGACCACATACCTCCATGGTTTTTCCTCTAGATCGCGTTTCTGCGGAGCTCGGGCGGAGCCCTGCTAAGACAAGGTCATCACCAACCTCCGGAGCGCTGTCACGCTGCCGGAGAACTCTTCTACCTCTCCGTCTCTCTTGCTGGATCGAGAAGGCCGAGATCATCGTCGAGCTGTAAGTGTGCTGAACGCGGAGGTGCCGTCCGTTCGGTACTAGATCGTGGGACTGATCGGGGATTGTTCGCGGGGCGGATCGAGGGACGTGAGGACGTTCCACTACATCAACCGCGTTCACTAACGCTTCTGCTGTACGATCTACAAGGGTACGTAGATCACTCATCCCCTCTCGTAGATGGACATCACCATGATAGGTCTTCGTGCGCGTAGGAAATTTTTTGTTTCACATGCGACGTTACCCAACAGTGGCATCATGAGCTAGGTTCATGCGTAGATGTCTTCTCGAGTAGAACACAAAAGTTTTTGTGGGCGGTGATGTGCGTTTTGCTACCCTCCTTAGTCTTTTCTTGATTCCGCGGTATTGTTGGATCGAAGCGGCTCGGACCGACATTACTCGTACGCTTACGAGAGACTGGTTTCATCGCTACGAGTAACTCCGTTGCTCAAAGATGACTCGCGGGTGTCAGTTTCTCCAACTTTAGTTGAATCGGAATTGACCGAGGAGGTCCTTGGATGAGGTTAAATAGCAAGTCATATATCTCCGTTGTGGTGTTTACGTAAGTAAGATGCGATCCTACTAGATACCCATGGTCATCACGTAAAACATGCAACAACAAAATTAGAGGACGTCTAACTTGTTTTTGCAGGGTATGCTTGTGATGTGATATGGCCAACGATTGATGTGATATATTGGATGTATGAGATGATCATGTTGTAATAGTTAATATCGACTTGCACGTCGATGGTACGGCAACCGGCAGGAGCCATAGGGTTGTCTTTAAACTAACGTTTGTGCTTGCAGATGTGTTTACTATATTGCTAGGACGTAGCTTTAGTAGTAATAGCATGAGTAGCACGACAACCCCGATGGCGACACATTGATGGAGATCATGATGATGGAGATCATGGTGTGACGCCGGTGACAAGAAGATCATGCCGGTGCTTTGGTGATGGAGATCAGGAAGCGCATGATGATGGCCATATCATGTCACTTATGAATTGCATGTGATGTTAATCCTTTTTGCACCTTATCTTGCTTAGAACGACGGTAGCATTATGAGGTGATCTCTCACTAAAATTTCAAGACGAAATTGTGTTCTCCCCGACTGTGCACCGTTGCGACAGTTCTTCGTTTCGAGACACCACGTGATGATCGGGTGTGATAGACTCAACGTTCACATACAACGGGTGCAAAATAGTTGCACACGCAGAACACCCGGGTTAAGCTTGACGAGCCTAGCATGTGCAGACATGGCCTCGGAACACATGAGACCGAAAGGTCGAGCATGAATCGTATAGTTGATATGATTAGCATAGAGATGCTTACCACTAAAACTATTCTTGACTCACGTGATGATCGGACTTGAGATAGTGGATTTGGATCATGTACCACTCAAATGACTAGAGAGATGTACTTTTTGAGTGGAAGTTCTTAAGTAATATGATTAATTGAACTAATTGTCATGAACATAGTCTAATGGTCTTTGCGAATTACGATGTAGCTTGCGCTATAGCTCTACTGTTTTTATATGTTCCTAGAGAAAATTTAGTTGAAAGTTGATAGTAGCAAACTTTGCAGAGGATTGTCCTCGTTGCTGCGCAGAAGGCTTTTGTCCTTAATGCACCACTCGGTGTGCTGCACCTCGAGCGTCGTCTGTGGATGCTGTGAACATCCGACATACACGTTTCTGATGACTACACGATAGTTCAGTGCAAAATACTTAATGGCTTAGAAGCAAGGCGCCGAAGACGTTTTGAGACGTCACGGAACATAAGTGATGTTCTAAAGAGATGAAATTGTGATTTCATGCTTGTGCCCTTGTTAAGAGGTACGAGACCTCCGACAAGATTCTTTGTCCACAAAGTAAAGGAGAAAAGCTCAATCGTTGAGCGTGTGCTCAGATTGTCTGAGTACGACAATCGCTTGAATCAAGTGGGAGTTAATCTTCCAGATGAGATAGTGATGGTTCTCCAAAATCACTGCCACCAAGCTGTGAGAGCTTCGCGATGAACTATAACATATCAAGGATAGATACAATGATCCTTGAGCGATTCGCGATGTTTGACACTGCGAAAGTAGAAATCAAGAAGAAGCATCAGTAGTTGATGGTTAGTAAAACCACTAAGTTTCAAGAAAGGCAAGGGCTAGAAGGGATACTTCGTGAAACGGCAAAACAGTTGCTGCACTAATGAATAGACCCAAGATTAAACCCAAACCCGAGACTAAGTGCTTCTGTAATGAGGGGAACAATCACTGAGGCGGAGCAACTCTAGATACTTGGTAGATAAGAAGGCTGGCAAAAGTCGAAAGAAGTATATTTGATATACATGATGTTGATGTGTACTTTACTAGTACTCCCAGTAGCACGAGGGTATTGGATACCGGTTCGGTTGCTAAGTGATTAGTAACACGAAATGAAAGCTACGGCATAAACGGAGACTAGCTAAAGGCGAGGTGACGATACGTGTTGGAAGTGTTTCCAAGGTTGATATGATCAAACGTCGCACGCTCCCTCTACCATCGGGATTGGTGTTAAACCTAAATAATTGTTATTTGGTGCTTGCGTTAAGCATGAACATGATTGGATCGTGTTTATTGCAATACGATTATTCATTTAAAGAGAATAATGGTTACTCTATTTGCTTGAATAATCACCTTCAATGGTTTATTGAATCTCGATTGTAGTGTTACACATGTTCATGATATTGGTGCCAAAAGATACGAGTTGATGATGATAGTACCACTTACTTGTGGCACTGCCGCTTGAGTCATGTTAGTATAAATTGCATGAAGAGGCTCCATGCTGATGGATCTTTGTACTCACCTGATTTCGAATCACTAGTGACATGCGAATCATACCACATGAGCAAGGCCTTGTTTTCATTGAGATGAAATAAGATAGTAACTTGTTGGAAGTGATACATTTTGATGTATGCAGTCCAATGGGTGCTGAGGCACGCAGTGGATATCATTATGTTCTTACTTCACTCATGATTTGAGTAGATATAGGAGTATTTACTTAATGAATCACAAGTCTAAAATGTTGAAAAGTTCAATTCCGTTTCAGAGTGAAGTTCGTCGTAACAAGAGGATAAACTGTCTACGATATGATCATGGAAATGAATATCTGAGTTACGAGTTTTGGTACACAGTTAAGACAATGTGGAAATTGTTTCGCAGTTCATGCCACCTGGAACATCATAGTGTGATGATGTGTCTGAACGTCATAGCCACGCACTATTTGGTATGGTGCATACTATGATGTCTCTTATCGAATTACCACTATCGTTTATGGGTTATGCATTAGAGACAACCGCACTCACTTTAAATAGGGGACCGCGTATTTCCGTTGAGATGACACAGTATAGACTGAGGTTTAGAGAAATCTAAACTGTCGTTTCTTGAAAGTTTGGGGTTTCGACACTTATGTGAAAAAGTTTCAGTCTGATAAGCTCGAACCCAAAGCGGATAAATGCATCTTCATAGGATATCCAAAACAGTTGGGTACATCTCCTATCTCAGATCCGAAAGCAAAGTGTTTGTTTCTAGAAACGGATCCTTTCTCGAGGAAAGGTTTCTCTCGAAAGAATTGAGTGGGAGGGTAGTAGAACTTAATGAGTTTATTGAACCATCACTTCAACCAGTGTGTAGCAGGGCGCAGGAAGTTGTTCATGTGGCGCCTACACCAATTGAAGTGGAAGCTGATGATGATGATCATTGAGCTTCGAATCAAGTTACTACAAACCTCGTAGGTCGACAAGGTCGCGTACTGCTGCAGAGTAGTACGGTTACCCTGTCTTGGAGGTCATGTTGTTGAGCAACAGTGAACCTACGAGTTATGGAGAAAGCGATGGTGGGCCCAGATTCCGACAAATGGCTGGAAGCCATGAAATCCGAGAGAGGATCCATGTGTGAAAACAAAGTGTAGACTTTGGTAGAACTACTTGATGGTCATAGGACTATTGAGTAAAAATGGATCTTTAAAAGAAGACAGACGATGATGGTGATAAGTCACTATTGAGAAAAGCTCGACTTGTCGCAAAGATGTTTTCGATAAGATCAAACAGTTGACTATGATGAGACTTTCTCACTCGTAGCGATGCTAAAAGTCTGTTAGAATTATGTTAGTTGTTGATGCATTATTTATGAAATATTGCACGTAGGATGTCAAAACATTGTTTTCTCGACGGTTTCCTTGAGCAAACATTGTATGTGATACAACCAGAAGGTTTTGTCGATCCTAAAGATACTAGCAAGTATGCAAGCTCCAGTGATCCTTCAATGGACTGGTGCAAGCATCTCGGAGTTGGAATATACACTTTGATGAGATGATCAAAGATTTTGGCTTTGTACAAAGTTTATGAGAAACTTGTATTTCCAAAGAAGTGAGTGGGAGCACTATAGAATTTCTGATAGGTATATGTGGTTGACATATTGTGGATCAGAAGTAATGTAGAATTTTTGTAAAGCATACAACGTTGTTTGAAAGAAGTTTTCAAAGCAGTACCTGGATTACGCTACTTGAACATTGAGCATCAAAGATCTATGGAGATAGATCGAAAGCGCTTAATAGAAGTTTCAACAAGATGCATGCCTTGACAAGTTTTTGAAAGAGTTCAAAATAGACCAGCAAAGAAGGAGTTCTTGGTTGCGTTGTGAGGTGTGAATTTGAGTAAGACTCAAAACCGACGACGGCAGAATAAAGAGAATAGACGAAGGTCGTCTTCTATGCCTTAGCCGTAGAATCTAAAGTATGTCATGCTGTGTACCGCACCTGAAGTGTGCCTTGACTCAAAGTATGTTGAGAGGTACAGAGAGTGATCCATGATTGAATCACTAGCAGCGGTCCAAATTTATCCTTAGTAACTAATGGACTAAGGAATTTTTCTCGATTATGGAGGTGGTTAAAGAGTTTGTCGTAAAGGGTTACGTCAATGCAAGCTTTGACACTAATCCGGATAACTATGAGTAGTGAAACGAATTCATATAGTAGAGTAGATATTTGGAGCATTTCCGAATAGCACGTAGTAGAAGCATCTATAAGATGACATAAAGATTTGTAAAGAACGCACGAATCTGAAAGTTTCAGAACCGTTGACTAAAACCTCTCTCACGAGCAAGACGTGATCAGACCCCATAATATATGGGTGTTGGATTCATTGGAATCACATGGTGATGTGAACTAGATTATTGACTCTAGTGCAAGTGGGAGACTGTTGGAAATATGCCCTAGAGGCAATAATAAATTAGTTATTATTATATTTCTTAGTTCATGATAATCGTTTATTATCCATGCTATAATTGTATTGATTGGAAACACAATAGTTGTGTGGATACATAGACAAAACACTGTCCCTAATAAGCCTCTAGTTGACTAGCTCGTTGATCAAAGATGGTCAAGGTTTCCTGGCCATAGGCAAGTGTTGTCACTTGATAACGGGATCACATCATTAGGAGAATCATGTGATGGACTAGACCCAAACTAATAGACGTAGCATGTTGATCGTGTCATTTTGTTGCTACTGTTTTCTGCGTGTCAAGTATTTGTTCCTATGACCATGAGATCATATAACTCACGGACACCGGAGGAATGCTTTGTGTGTATCAAACGTCGCAACGTAACTGGGTGACTATAAAGATGCTCTACAGGTATCTCCGAAGGTGTTCGTTGAGTTAGTATAGATCGAGACTGGGATTTGTCACTCCGTGTGACGGAGAGGTATCTCGGGGCCCACTCGGTAATACAACATCACACACAAGCCTTGCAAGCAATGTAACTTAATGTAAGTTGCGGGATCTTGTATTACGGAACGAGTAAAGAGACTTGCCGGTAAACGAGATTGAAATAGGTATGCGGATACTAACGATCGAATCTCGGGCAAGTAACATACCGAAGGACAAAGGGAATGACATACGGGATTATATGAATCCTTGGCACTGAGGTTCAAACGATAAGATCTTCGTAGAATATGTAGGATCCAATATGGGCATCCAGGTCCCGCTATTGGATATTGACCGAGGAGTCTCTCGGGTCATGTCTACATAGTTCTCGAACCCGCAGGGTCTGCACACTTAAGGTTCGACGTTGTTTTATGCGTATTTGAGTTATATGGTTGGTTACCGAATGTTGTTCGGAGTCCCGGATGAGATCACGGACGTCACGAGGGTTTCCGAAATGGTCCGGAAACGAAGATTGATATATAGGATGACCTCATTTGGTTACCGGAAGGTTTTCGTGCATTACCGGAAAAGTTTCGGGCTCATCGGTAGTGTACCGGGAGTGCCGGGAGGGGTGCCGGGGACCATCGGGAGGGGTGTCACGCCCCAAGGGGTCTCATGGGCTATGGGAAGAGATAAACCAGCCCCTAGTGGGCTGGAATAAGTTCCCACTAAGGCCCATAAGGTTTGAGAAGGAAAAAAACACAAGGTGGAAAGAGTTTCCAAGTGGGAAGGTGGAATCCTACTCCAAGTAGGATTGGAGTAGGACTACTCCACCTCCAATTTCGGCCAAACCTTTAGGTTTTGAGGCTGCCTCCTCCCCTCCCTCCCACCTATATATACGGAGGTTTTAGGGCTGATTTGAGACGACTTTTCCACGGCAGCCCGACCACATACCTCCATGGTTTTTCCTCTAGATCGCGTTTCTGCGGAGCTCGGGCGGAGCCCTGCTAAGACAAGGTCATCACCAACCTCCGGAGCGCCGTCACGCTGCCGGAGAACTCTTCTACCTCTACGTCTCTCTTGCTGGATCAAGAAGGCCGAGATCATCGTCGAGCTGTACGTGTGCCGAACGCGGAGGTGCCGTCCGTTCGGTACTAGATCGTGGGACTGATCGCGGGATTGTTCGCGGGGCGGATCGAGGGACGTGAGGACGTTCCACTACATCAACCGCGTTCACTAACGCTTCTGCTGTACGATCTACAAGGGTACGTAGATCACTCATCCGCTCTCGTAGATGGACATCACCATGATAGGTCTTCGTGCGCGTAGGAAAATTTTTGTTTCACATGCGACGTTACCCAACACTCACACATGCTGCAAATGCACAAATAGGGATGGAGCTAGAAAATTTGTATGAGTGGGACCAGTTGGCATTGCAGCAACGTCGGGGAGGGTTAGAACTATTAAAATGCAAGTATTTGTTCCCGAAACTTCATATAAGTAAATAGTAATTATATACTAATGCTATTAGATTAAGGGCAGTGCACTGCGCCGGCGCGCCGCACGATCTACCAACCTCCGCGCGTCCGCACCATTGGATCTCCATGCAACATTTTCCCCCGATGCAGCAAAAAATCGACGCGATGCAACAATTTTGCAGCGATTGCAACAAAAAACAAAATTTGTAGCAAAAAATATCTACGTGATCGTAGCAAAAAAACAAAGCCGATGGTGCGTGGTAGCAAAAGTCAAACGTCGGTTGTAACAAATATCTACGTGAACGTGTATGCAAATTTTTTAGTGAACCGTTACAGCAAAAAATGATGCCGGTTGTAGCAAAAATTAACATGGTTGTAGCAAAAGTAAAAAACATCGATTGTAACGAAAAATCCGACGAACTGGAGTTGCAACCAAACGTATATGCATCTTTTTTACTGAACAAATGTAGCAAATAAAAACGCTTGTAGCAAATATGACGCTGGTTGCAACATTTTAGACGAAAAAATATTGCATGTCCAATTAACGCTCAGCGCGCGGATCACATGCGGCCAACCAAACGATTCGGCCGGCCCAACGACGAGAAACGTTTTCCTTAGATTAATGTTGGCCGAGATTAGAGCCCAGGGACGGAGCTAGAAATTCCATGTATGGGCGGCCCATTTCCGGATTACTTCTCTCTGAACCGGTTTTCATTTTCCTTTTGGTTTTTTTCTTCAGTTCTTTTCATACATATTCAATATTTTTCAAATACATGTTCAACATTCTTAATACTTTCTCAGCATTTTTAAATACCTTTTCAACAGTTTCAATTACTTTTTCAAAACTATTCAAATACTTGTTCAACATTTTCTAAATATTTATTCAACATTTTTCAAATACTTATTCAATATTTTTTTCAAGTGCTTGATAGACATTTTTATATATTAGATAAATATTTTTCAGAATACTTCTTCACTTTTTTCAAATACCTATTCAACAATTTCGAAATACTTGTTCAATATTTTACAAATAATTGTTCACCATTTTTAAAATAATTTTTCAACATTTTTCAAACGTTTCAACTCGAGCATGGGCTTGCTCCGAAAGCAACTAGTTAAGAAGCAATCCTTCGGGAGCCTCTCTAATTAATTAAATTTTGGCCATGATGGTTTACACTTTAATTTCTGGATTTTCTGTTGATTTCAGAACCTGTCCTAACATGTGTTCTTTAAATTCTTCCCTCCAAGTAGAATTTTTTGAGAGATATTGCGGGACTTGTGCGCTTGCATCAAAACACTTCCTTTCATTTGACAAATTCAGTGGATACCTCTTTATAAAGTTTTTGCCAAGTTTCGCTTCTTTAAAAATGCCTTTTAAAATTCCTTTAAGGACCTCATTTGAACTACAACCATTTGATATACTTTCAAAAATTCCACAAAAAAATGTAGATGTCCTCTCAGGTCCGTGGATCACTTTTATGCAAAAACCTAACCAAGTGTTTTGAAAAGCTTAAGCATGCCATCTTCTTTTCTATTGTGGTCCAGTTTGATGTTTGGAACTACAACCACTGGATCTGCTCATTCTAAAATTCTACAAAAAAAATGGGAGGTGTCAAGGGTTGCTTGTATATCACTTTTATCAAAAATCCTCTTTTGCCCTTTGAAAATTTTGAGCACCCCATCCTCTTTTCTTTCTGGACCTGTTTAGCAGTTTGTACTACAACCCCATTTTATAGTGCCCCAAAGCCCATGAGATTTTTACTGCTGGTAGAGGATCCTACCAAAACCTTAAGTCTAACAGATTGGAGCCATTCAGATATTTTGACCCGTGTTTTAATACCCTAAAGTTGTTGTCGAGGAATGATTTTCTTAAAATAATGCACTAGCAAGCTTTTGCTTTGGCCAACTTAACTTTGCCATCCTTTTGTGCACCTAAAGAGGCCTTGATCTGGGAATTCTGGTAGGCAGCAAAACCCCATAGAGGCCCATGGCATTATGTCGAACACCTTGAGTACATGGACAAAACTGGCATGACTTTTAGTTTGCACGGTGAAATTGTTCGAGTGGCCAAACTAGCATGTCCCTCAGCTCCCGTTTGCCCTCTATCCTAGACCTATGTAGTATCGCAAGGATTGGGCTCCTCTAGCGTGCCCTGGTAAATCGTCGAGCACCTCGCGTGCGTGTCCACAGCACGCCCGGAGCGCGCGTTTTGCACGTGCTGGTCAGAGAATCGCCGCGCCCACCTGCCCTGCACCTGTGACCCTCCCACAGTGGCAGCCTGCCACCTTCATCACGCTAGCATTGTTGATCCTCCTCGTTGCACGCCTGAGCCGCCCTGTAGCAATACTGGTCGCTGACGCTGATAGCGTGTGCCGCGGCGACGGTAGCGCCGCCCAAACCACCGCTGCCTGCCAGCTCACCACTGCGACCAGTCCCCATTTGACTGTTAGCTCTGCTGATAGCCAGGACCCCCTCCCCCGGCCATCTTCTGCAATCGCCGCGTCGCCCTCCTGCATCAGAAGTGGTCGGCCGACGATCTTATCACGAGCCACCGCAGAACCGACCTCGTCAGTTATAAAAGGAACCCCCCCGAGCGCTTCTAGCCATTCAAGCCAGCTCTGCACAGCCTTAGGAAGCTCCACGTTGCTCCAATTCGCCGGAGCCGCCACCTTCCCCACCGCCGGTAATTTCGGCCACCGCCGCCCTTTAGTTAAATCCGAGCAAACCAGAGCATGTACTTTCCTTTTTTCTTCACCACTAGCTCCACCATGACCCCCGAGGACCCATTCCAGCATTCAATTTCGCTCGGGAGCTGCGGTGTGCAAAGCCCCCTTCATGACCGAAGCTTCTTCCGCCATTAGCGAAGCTCTACTCAACCGGAAGCTCCCCGGGCGCTTCTCCTCCCCCCATGCGATGCGGGTTGATCTCCTAAGCATGTGGATAGGTCGGGCACTGAAAATGGTGCACTGTGTCACCGGCAGCCATCGCCGGACTCGCCACGTGCTCTCTGTCCAGGCGCGCGCTCAAGGAGGGAGACGAACCTGACAGCTGGTCCCCACCTGTTGGTGAGTCAACCCACTCCGTTGTTGGCGCACAGCGCGAGTACGTTTCCTTTTTGAAGCCGGATATTCCGTGATGTGCGCTTTCTCTGTTAGAAGGTTGTTTGTACACCGGATACGTTTCCTCTTTGCTGAAGACATACTCTTAGCCGAAACGTTTTCTTTTTTCTGATTTATTTAAAAATAGAAGTCTGACCCAACTGTGACTGCTCATATCTTTTTAAATACAACTCCAAATGAGTTGATTCTTTTTCTCACCTTCTTCAAATTTCCTCTAGTTTATTTTAAGATTTATTTCAAAGATTTTCAAACAACCTTTCAGTACTGTTTTGAATTGTATGTTGATTTGAGTATTTTTCAAATAGGAATTGGAGGGAAGGTTAAAAACTTTCAAAAAGTTTTGATGTGCCCTTCACCTCTGTGCACCTTGAAGAAAAGCATTCTGAACTTGGGCATAGTATTAGTTGTGTGTTGTTTGCTAGGACAAATGAACGCCATCTTTATGCTAAAGCAAAGTGACGTTATTTCATGTGCTGATATAACCATGCGTATGAATAAATGAGGAGGATTTACCTCTATTGCAAATAAGATGCATGTGACATTAGTCACTACCTCATGCCACATATGCCTACCGGATGGGATCAGGGAGAAGTCTCTGTCTTGGGAAGACACGACCTTGGAAGTGACATCTCGCGAGACAAGGATGATCAGTGAGGCATGATGGGGTATGATAGGTGGTGATCATGTCTAGTATTGTGAAACATATTCGATGTGCTAATCATGCACGGAAAAATATAAACCTCCTGAGTCGGTCATAGATCGAGTCTTGGTCCAGTAACCTCCCTTACTTGCTTCGTACTACCACCTGTCTGTGTTGAAAACATGGTACGGTTGAGTAAGTCGTCAACCCCTTTATTGGCACATACACCATACAAGAGAGGTCATACTGAAAGATACCAATGGCCCATGGTAGGCATGTCACTTGATCCGAAGGCATGGGTGTTTCTGGTCTGGGACCGAGAGGGAGGGCACTCCCTTGTAGCGCACGGTACGTGCGGTTTAACGAGTACCTTGGAATCTTCTTCCCACTCAGAGTCTCGCCTAACGAGTGTCGTGGGTGATTCCCAGACCTCCAGAGGCTGGTGTGTGCGGGTTAGGTATGTGTGTTTTCAACTCAAAGACCGTAATCGGAATCAGTTGATATCTCCGGTTGACTAAAGAAATCTGTTACTCGTGGGTAAAGAGTACACCCTGTGCAGAGTTGTATAACTATCCGGATAGCCGTGTCCGCAGTTTAAGGACTACAGTCTGGGATAGGTCAAGTGTCGGTGTAAGTGTCGGTATTCGCAGGAAGTAAACTTAACCATGAGACTAAATTGTGAAACATGGTGGATGATTATGATTATTATTTTTACCATGGATATACGAATGTTGAATATCCCTAGGACGGTTCTACCTCCTCGATATTCTTTGGTTTCCATTTCATATAAGCCCCCTATATGGTGTCGCTTAGACGCCCGACTGTGGCGACTGTTATTATTACCATATAAACCCTTTATGTGGTGCCGCGTAGACGTCCGACTGTGGCATGTATTTTATTATTTCACACCATGCCCTTTATGTGGTGTCGCCCACACGCGTGACTCACACATGCCTATTTAATTAGCTCATATGAGCCCTTTATGCTGTGTCGCTCAGACGCCCGACTGAGGCATGCTTCACACTTTTATCCTTTAGAGGAATCGCTCCAAACACCCGATCGAACTATTCCCTCTTCTTGGAAATATTCGGGAGGATCACCGCTCGATGTTCCATTTAATTTACTTTACATTGATTGCTTATTAAAATCTCTGTATGGATGAATTACCTGCTTTTTTGCACTCAAGAAATTAATTTATGACTGAAGAAATATCATAGAACTATTTCAAGTGCATAATAATCACTTACTAATTTATGTATGTTTTCATGATGTTTGCAAGTACATTCAAAATACTCACTAGCTTGTCCCTGACTGTTGTCTTGGCGAGATTGCATGTTTGGAGAGGAGCATCATGATGATAGCCCCGGAGCCTAGGCACCGAAGACAACAGTTGCCTGAGATAGGAATTATTCAGGTGAGCTGTTCGTGTGGGAAATGGAGTCCCATAGACGCAGGAGATACCTGAACCGCTTCCGCCAGCAACCACTAGAAACCTTTTTGTTGTACTCCATAGGCCTTCATGGTCTTGTACTCCAAATCTTGTAATTGCTTGGATATTTATATCAAGGAATTTGGTACTAGCTAACAATATTTCTGGGACTGGAATGCACAAGGGTCAATTTGATGGAAATTTAAAATCCTAGAAAACCCGACCCTCGTAGCCTCCCAATGATCACTTTAACGCGTCGCCACTTGACGTGTTCTCAGCCGCCGCCATGTGTCACGCTATGAGCATTCTTTTTGGAATTTTTTCCAAACGCATTTTTGGTTTTTAGATTTTTTTTCGGTTTTTCTTGGTGTTTTGGTTTTTCACTAGTCTTTCTTATCTTTTCAGCAATTTTTTGCACGAAAAATGTGTTTTCTGTTTTTTTGTGATAGAGGCACAATTTTGTTTTCGTGAGAGGCACAATTTTGCTTTCACGGGAGGCACGACCGTGCATGTCAAAAATGAAAAAAACACGTTTTTTAGTTTTTTCGTGAGAGGCATGGTTTCGCTTTCACGAGTCGTGCCTCTCGAAAATGGAAAAAACACATTTTTTGGTTTTTTTTTCTGCGAGAGGCACGGTCTTGTTTTCGCGATAGGCGCGGTTTTGCTTTCGCCGGCACGGCCGTGCCTCTCAGAAACAAAACAAACGTGTTTCCT
Source organism: Hordeum vulgare subsp. vulgare (assembly GCF_904849725.1). Classification (NCBI taxonomy): domain Eukaryota; kingdom Viridiplantae; phylum Streptophyta; class Magnoliopsida; order Poales; family Poaceae; genus Hordeum; species Hordeum vulgare. The sequence goes on along the minus strand of NC_058518.1, from coordinate 385,342,389 downwards.
GTTTTTCTGAGAGGCATGGTTTTGCTTTCACGAGAGGCATGGTCGTGCCTCTCGAAAATGAAAAAAATACACGTTTTTTGAAGTTCTTTTTTCACAAGAGGCATGATTTTTGCTTCCACGAGAGGCTCGGTTTTGCCTTCGTGAGAGTCAGAACCGTGCCTTTGAGAAATGAAAAAAAAATATGTTTTCTATTTTTTCTACCGCGAGAAACACAGTTTTTTCATCTGGTTTTTTTCGTGAAAAAAGTTTATCAGAATCTATTAACATGAATTTAGTTTTGCACATCTCGACGCGAGGAACCCAATGATGAAAAATGGTTCGAGATTTGGATGCATGGTTTAAGAGATAAAACATTTTGGAAATACGGAGCTACAAAAAAGAAAAACTCGAAGGTTGAAACAAATGACACATATGCATTACGCCACTTGTCCGAACCTGGAGAAGTGGGAGTGATCTTTGAAACAAGTACTCCTCAATTAGTGATTTCGGGTTGCTCCCCTCTCGCTGAAGACGAGACAAAGGGAGCCCAAACCTCCAATTTTGTGCGTGTGGTGCCACCGGTCGCAGTAGCACGCACCCCCCTTTTCATTTTCATTTTCTTTACTTTTCTGTTTTAGTTTTATTTTATATTAAAGCAATTCCGGATTGCTTCTAAAGATTTAAAACATTGTTCATTTGAGATTGTTAAAATAGTTCTTGAATTAAAAAATGTTTGCGATTCAAAAGAATGAATATTCTTTGAATTTTAATGAACATTTTTATGAGCATTTTAGAGTAATGATGAATTTTGTTTGTATTTAATGAATATATTTTGAATTTGATGAATCTTTTTGAACTTTAGGAACAAAGTTTGTATTCAGGAACATATATTTTTTAAAACGACAAATAAATTTATCATTTATTGAAAAAAAATGGATGAATAAATTTTAAAATTTTATGAATATTTGTTAAATCTGAAAAAACAAAAACTGAATTCGACGAACAAGTTTGAATTGTTAAGTTTATTTTACATTGATGAATAGTTCTTGAATTCAATGAACAGTCCAAATTTAAAATGTTCCAACCTGGCAAGGGGCGCGCTCCAGGTTGCTAGCGGGCGACCCACGCACCAAATAGGGAAGCCCATATATGAGGTCCCATACGAAACGCTTGAGAGAAGGAGAAGGAGAAATAGCGCAATCATGTGGTGTTTGCCTCGCTTCAAGCCTTCTTAATGTTCATCGTGGGAGAATGGCTGGCCTCTTTTTTTTATGACTATTTATATTTTTGAAACATAAAAATACATTTAAATATTAAAAAAACCATGCCCTGTTATAGAAACATTCATGTCGTGTAAAAGCAATATCCTTTCTATTTGAAAAATGTTTGTGGCATTCAAGAAATGACCTTTGCATTTAAAGAGCATTAGGCTTCTCAAAAAATTAGATATGCATAGGAGAAAATACAAATAAAAACAGAAAACAAAAAGGAAACCAAAGAGGAAAAAACCCGATGAAAACAAGTAAAGAAACACAGAAAATCTGAGGAAACAATTATGAAACGCAAAAAAGAAAAAGGGGAAAAAGCACGAAAGCCTCTAAAACTGGTCCAAAATGGTCATTGAAATTTCCTCAAACCGCTTCTAAGAACCCATAGTAGGACATGCCACATGACAATCGCCTACTGCAAGACAAAGTACCACGTTTTTCTTAATATAGTTTGAACATTGTATTTTTAATATGTCGCAACGAGCTTAAAAAGATGAACTTCAGTAGATTAGGCCCACGAGATATGCTATATATGTCAGTCCCTCTTACTACCCGTTGTAAACGGGCATTTCCTATTCGGCCTATGTGTAGAACTTCAAGTTGAAACATACGCCCATTGGTGTCCAATAGTCAAGGCTACACCTGGGGTGAGGCGTAATGGGCTGGGCACTCCGGCGATCTCACTTGAGCATGGTTTTTTCCTTTTGCTGTTTCATCTTTGGTTTCCTAGTTGGTTTATCGGGAAAAACCATTTTTTATATACAGAGGTACACATTTGAAACATGTTAAAAATAAAACATATTTTCAAAATTCAGTATGAGTTTTAAAGATTTTATTGCGTATTAAAAGAATTTTTTCGTTTAGAAAAGGTTGGCCATATATTTTGAAATGCATAATGTATTTTAAACAATATTTACTGTTCTTAAATATCAATATATATTTATAAAATGTTCACCGTATATTACCAAAAGGTTCATCATGTATTAAAAAAAATACTCATCGCATCAAAAACAATGTTCAAACTATATTAAAAAAAACGTTCATCATTTATTCAAAAAACAATTGTACAGGAAACCTATATACTCCCTTCGTCCCAAAATTCTTGTCTTAGATTTGTCTAAATATGAATGTATCTAGTCATGTTATACTCCCTCCATTCCTAAATATAAGTCTTTTAAGATATTTCATTATAAGTCTACATACGAAGCAAAATGAGTGAATCTACACTCTAAAGTATGTCTATATACATTTGTATGTAGTCCATTAATAAAACATCTTTAAAGACTTATATTTAAGAACGGAGGGAGTAGTATTTAGATACATCCATTTCTAGACAAACCTAAGACAAAATTTTTAGGACGGAGGGAGTATAAGAAAGAACAACAAGAAGAAGTAAATGAACCCAGAAAAAAAGGGAAATGAAAGAAAAAAGTAAATCACCTAAACCCACAATAAAAAACGAATAAGAAACTCAAAAATGAATTTTAAATTGAAAATGAACACTTTAAATAAAACAACGAAGGATCAGACAAACCAGGAGAAATCAAACAAAAACTTGGAAA